>NW_027520737.1:0-1412121 GCF_051991255.1 Vanacampus margaritifer | reverse complement strand
CAGCCCCTGATTGTACACTTAAGGTGAAAATGTCAAAATCTTCAAAATGAGCATAAGCACAATGAAATTAATGCTGGAATCATCTTCAGGATGCTAGAATACACTAAATACAGCAAAAATGTTGAGTCTACAACGTTTTGTTTAGGTGTGAGAGCCAAAATGAACTTTTTATGGCTTTAAATGCGTTTTCAGCCTGATTGTGCACTTTAGGTGAAAATGTCAAAATCTTCAAAATGAGCATAAGCACAATGAAATTAATGCTGGAATCATCTTCAGGATGCTAGAATACACTAAATACAGCAAAAATTTTGAGTCTACAACGTTTAGTTTAGGTGTGAGAGCCAAAATGAACTTTTTATTGCTTTAAACGCGTTTTCAGCCTGATTGTGCACTTTAGGTGAAAATGTCAAAATCTTAAAAATGAGCATAAGCACAATGAAATTAATGCTGGAATCATCTTCAGGATGCTAGAATACACTAAATACAGCAAAAATTTTGAGTCTACAACGTTTAGTTTAGGTGTGAGAGCCAAAATGAACTTTTTATTGCTTTAAACGCGTTTTCAGCCCCTGATTGTACACTTAAGGTGAAAATGTCAAAATCTTAAAAATGAGCATAAGCACAATGAAATTATTGCTGGAATCATCTTCAGGATGCTAGAATACACTAAATACAGCAAAAATTTTGAATCTACAAGGTTTAGTTTAGGTGTGAGAGCCAAAATGAACTTTTTATTGCTTTAAACGCGTTTTCAGCCCCTGATTGTACACTTAAGGTGAAAATGTCAAAATCTTCCAAATGAGCATAAGCACAATGAAATAAATGCTGGAATCATCTTCAGGATGCTAGAATACACTAAATACAGCAAAAATGTTGAGTCTACAACGTTTTGTTTAGGTGTGAGAGCCAAAATGAACTTTTTATGGCTTTAAATGCGTTTTCAGCCTGATTGTGCACTTTAGGTGAAAATGTCAAAATCTTCAAAATGAGCATAAGCACAATGAAATTAATGCTGGAATCATCTTCAGGATGCTAGAATACACTAAATACAGCAAAAATTTTGAGTCTACAACGTTTAGTTTAGGTGTGAGAGCCAAAATGAACTTTTTATTGCTTTAAACGCGTTTTCAGCCTGATTGTGCACTTTAGGTGAAAATGTCAAAATCTTAAAAATGAGCATAAGCACAATGAAATTAATGCTGGAATCATCTTCAGGATGCTAGAATACACTAAATACAGCAAAAATTTTGAGTCTACAACGTTTAGTTTAGGTGTGAGAGCCAAAATGAACTTTTTATTGCTTTAAACGCGTTTTCAGCCTGATTGTGCACTTTAGGTGAAAATGTCAAAATCTTAAAAATGAGCATAAGCACAATGAAATTAATGCTGGAATCATCTTCAGGATGCTAGAATACACTAAATACAGCAAAAATTTTGAGTCTACAACGTTTAGTTTAGGTGTGAGAGCCAAAATGAACTTTTTATTGCTTTAAACGCGTTTTCAGCCCCTGATTGTACACTTAAGGTGAAAATGTCAAAATCTTAAAAATGAGCATAAGCACAATGAAATTATTGCTGGAATCATCTTCAGGATGCTAGAATACACTAAATACAGCAAAAATGTTGAGTCTACAACGTTTTGTTTAGGTGTGAGAGCCAAAATGAACTTTTTATGGCTTTAAATGCGTTTTCAGACTGATTGTGCACTTTAGGTGAAAATGTCAAAATCTTCAAAATGAGCATAAGCACAATGAAATTAATGCTGGAATCATCTTCAGGATGCTAGAATACACTAAATACAGCAAAAATTTTGAGTCTACAACGTTTAGTTTAGGTGTGAGAGCCAAAATGAACTTTTGATTGCTTTAAACGCGTTTTCAGCCTGATTGTGCACTTTAGGTGAAAATGTCAAAATCTTAAAAATGAGCATAAGCACAATAAAATTAATGCTGGAATCATCTTCAGGATGCTAGAATACACTAAATACAGCAAAAATTTTGAGTCTACAACGTTTAGTTTAGGTGTGAGAGCCAAAATGAACTTTTTATTGCTTTAAACGCGTTTTCAGCCCCTGATTGTACACTTAAGGTGAAAATGTCAAAATCTTCAAAATGAGCATAAGCACAATGAAATTAATGCTGGAATCATCTTCAGGATGCTAGAATACACTAAATACAGCCAAAATTTTGAGTCTACAACGTTTAGTTTAGGTGTGAGAGCCAAAATGAACTTTTTATTGCTTTAAACGCGTTTTCAGCCTGATTGTGCACTTTAGGTGAAAATGTCAAAATCTTAAAAATGAGCATAAGCACAATGAAATTAATGCTGGAATCATCTTCAGGATGCTAGAATACACTAAATACAGCAAAAATTTTGAGTCTACAACGTTTAGTTTAGGTGTGAGAGCCAAAATGAACTTTTTATTGCTTTAAACGCGTTTTCAGCCCCTGATTGTACACTTAAGGTGAAAATGTCATAATCTTCAAAATGAGCATAAGCACAATGAAATTAATGCTGGAATCATCTTCAGGATGCTAGAATACACTAAATACAGCAAAAATGTTGAGTCTACAACGTTTTGTTTAGGTGTGAGAGCCAAAATGAACTTTTTATGGCTTTAAATGCGTTTTCAGCCTGATTGTGCACTTTAGGTGAAAATGTCAAAATCTTCAAAATGAGCATAAGCACAATGAAATTAATGCTGGAATCATCTTCAGGATGCTAGAATACACTAAATACAGCAAAAATTTTGAGTCTACAACGTTTAGTTTAGGTGTGAGAGCCAAAATGAACTTTTTATTGCTTTAAACGCGTTTTCAGCCTGATTGTGCACTTTAGGTGAAAATGTCAAAATCTTAAAAATGAGCATAAGCACAATGAAATTAATGCTGGAATCATCTTCAGGATGCTAGAATACACTAAATACAGCAAAAATTTTGAGTCTACAACGTTTAGTTTAGGTGTGAGAGCCAAAATGAACTTTTTATTGCTTTAAACGCGTTTTCAGCCCCTGATTGTACACTTAAGGTGAAAATGTCAAAATCTTAAAAATGAGCATAAGCACAATGAAATTATTGCTGGAATCATCTTCAGGATGCTAGAATACACTAAATACAGCAAAAATTTTGAGTCTACAAGGTTTAGTTTAGGTGTGAGAGCCAAAATGAACTTTTTATTGCTTTAAACGCGTTTTCAGCCCCTGATTGTACACTTAAGGTGAAAATGTCAAAATCTTCCAAATGAGCATAAGCACAATGAAATAAATGCTGGAATCATCTTCAGGATGCTAGAATACACTAAATACAGCAAAAATGTTGAGTCTACAACGTTTTGTTTAGGTGTGAGAGCCAAAATGAACTTTTTATGGCTTTAAATGCGTTTTCAGCCTGATTGTGCACTTTAGGTGAAAATGTCAAAATCTTCAAAATGAGCATAAGCACAATGAAATTAATGCTGGAATCATCTTCAGGATGCTAGAATACACTAAATACAGCAAAAATTTTGAGTCTACAACGTTTAGTTTAGGTGTGAGAGCCAAAATGAACTTTTTATTGCTTTAAACGCGTTTTCAGCCTGATTGTGCACTTTAGGTGAAAATGTCAAAATCTTAAAAATGAGCATAAGCACAATGAAATTAATGCTGGAATCATCTTCAGGATGCTAGAATACACTAAATACAGCAAAAATTTTGAGTCTACAACGTTTAGTTTAGGTGTGAGAGCCAAAATGAACTTTTTATTGCTTTAAACGCGTTTTCAGCCCCTGATTGTACACTGAAGGTGAAAATGTCAAAATCTTAAAAATGAGCATAAGCACAATGAAATTAATGCTGGAATCATCTTCAGGATGCTAGAATACACTAAATACAGCAAAAATGTTGAGTCTACAACGTTTTGTTTAGGTGTGAGAGCCAAAATGAACTTTTTATGGCTTTAAATGCGTTTTCAGACTGATTGTGCACTTTAGGTGAAAATGTCAAAATCTTCAAAATGAGCATAAGCACAATGAAATTAATGCTGGAATCATCTTCAGGATGCTAGAATACACTAAATACAGCAAAAATTTTGAGTCTACAACGTTTAGTTTAGGTGTGAGAGCCAAAATGAACTTTTTATTGCTTTAAACGCGTTTTCAGCCTGATTGTGCACTTTAGGTGAAAATGTCAAAATCTTAAAAATGAGCATAAGCACAATGAAATTAATGCTGGAATCATCTTCAGGATGCTAGAATACACTATATACAGCAAAAATTTTGAGTCTACAACGTTTAGTTTAGGTGTGAGAGCCAAAATGAACTTTTTATTGCTTTAAACGCGTTTTCAGCCCCTGATTGTACACTTAAGGTGAAAATGTCAAAATCTTAAAAATGAGCATAAGCACAATGAAATTATTGCTGGAATCATCTTCAGGATGCTAGAATACACTAAATACAGCAAAAATTTTGAGTCTACAAGGTTTAGTTTAGGTGTGAGAGCCAAAATGAACTTTTTATTGCTTTAAACGCGTTTTCAGCCCCTGATTGTACACTTAAGGTGAAAATGTCAAAATCTTCCAAATGAGCATAAGCACAATGAAATAAATGCTGGAATCATCTTCAGGATGCTAGAATACACTAAATACAGCAAAAATGTTGAGTCTACAACGTTTTGTTTAGGTGTGAGAGCCAAAATGAACTTTTTATGGCTTTAAATGCGTTTTCAGCCTGATTGTGCACTTTAGGTGAAAATGTCAAAATCTTCAAAATGAGCATAAGCACAATGAAATTAATGCTGGAATCATCTTCAGGATGCTAGAATACACTAAATACAGCAAAAATTTTGAGTCTACAACGTTTAGTTTAGGTGTGAGAGCCAAAATGAACTTTTTATTGCTTTAAACGCGTTTTCAGCCTGATTGTGCACTTTAGGTGAAAATGTCAAAATCTTAAAAATGAGCATAAGCACAATGAAATTAATGCTGGAATCATCTTCAGGATGCTAGAATACACTAAATACAGCAAAAATTTTGAGTCTACAACGTTTAGTTTAGGTGTGAGAGCCAAAATGAACTTTTTATTGCTTTAAACGCGTTTTCAGCCCCTGATTGTACACTTAAGGTGAAAATGTCAAAATCTTAAAAATGAGCATAAGCACAATGAAATTAATGCTGGAATCATCTTCAGGATGCTAGAATACACTAAATACAGCAAAAATGTTGAGTCTACAACGTTTTGTTTAGGTGTGAGAGCCAAAATGAACTTTTTATGGCTTTAAATGCGTTTTCAGACTGATTGTGCACTTTAGGTGAAAATGTCAAAATCTTCAAAATGAGCATAAGCACAATGAAATTAATGCTGGAATCATCTTCAGGATGCTAGAATACACTAAATACAGCAAAAATTTTGAGTCTACAACGTTTAGTTTAGGTGTGAGAGCCAAAATGAACTTTTTATTGCTTTAAACGCGTTTTCAGCCTGATTGTGCACTTTAGGTGAAAATGTCAAAATCTTAAAAATGAGCATAAGCACAATGAAATTAATGCTGGAATCATCTTCAGGATGCTAGAATACACTAAATACAGCAAAAATTTTGAGTCTACAACGTTTAGTTTAGGTGTGAGAGCCAAAATGAACTTTTTATTGCTTTAAACGCGTTTTCAGCCCCTGATTGTACACTTAAGGTGAAAATGTCAAAATCTTCAAAATGAGCATAAGCACAATGAAATTAATGCTGGAATCATCTTCAGGATGCTAGAATACACTAAATACAGCAAAAATGTTGAGTCTACAACGTTTTGTTTAGGTGTGAGAGCCAAAATGAACTTTTTATGGCTTTAAATGCGTTTTCAGCCTGATTGTGCACTTTAGGTGAAAATGTCAAAATCTTCAAAATGAGCATAAGCACAATGAAATTAATGCTGGAATCATCTTCAGGATGCTAGAATACACTAAATACAGCAAAAATTTTGAGTCTACAACGTTTAGTTTAGGTGTGAGAGCCAAAATGAACTTTTTATTGCTTTAAACGCGTTTTCAGCCCCTGATTGTACACTTAAGGTGAAAATGTCAAAATCTTAAAAATGAGCATAAGCACAATGAAATTATTGCTGGAATCATCTTCAGGATGCTAGAATACACTAAATACAGCAAAAATTTTGAGTCTACAAGGTTTAGTTTAGGTGTGAGAGCCAAAATGAACTTTTTATTGCTTTAAACGCGTTTTCAGCCCCTGATTGTACACTTAAGGTGAAAATGTCAAAATCTTCCAAATGAGCATAAGCACAATGAAATAAATGCTGGAATCATCTTCAGGATGCTAGAATACACTAAATACAGCAAAAATGTTGAGTCTACAACGTTTTGTTTAGGTGTGAGAGCCAAAATGAACTTTTTATGGCTTTAAATGCGTTTTCAGCCTGATTGTGCACTTTAGGTGAAAATGTCAAAATCTTCAAAATGAGCATAAGCACAATGAAATTAATGCTGGAATCATCTTCAGGATGCTAGAATACACTAAATACAGCAAAAATTTTGAGTCTACAACGTTTAGTTTAGGTGTGAGAGCCAAAATGAACTTTTTATTGCTTTAAACGCGTTTTCAGCCTGATTGTGCACTTTAGGTGAAAATGTCAAAATCTTAAAAATGAGCATAAGCACAATGAAATTAATGCTGGAATCATCTTCAGGATGCTAGAATACACTAAATACAGCAAAAATTTTGAGTCTACAACGTTTAGTTTAGGTGTGAGAGCCAAAATGAACTTTTTATTGCTTTAAACGCGTTTTCAGCCCCTGATTGTACACTTAAGGTGAAAATGTCAAAATCTTAAAAATGAGCATAAGCACAATGAAATTAATTCTGGAATCATCTTCAGGATGCTAGAATACACTAAATACAGCAAAAATGTTGAGTCTACAACGTTTTGTTTAGGTGTGAGAGCCAAAATGAACTTTTTATGGCTTTAAATGCGTTTTCAGACTGATTGTGCACTTTAGGTGAAAATGTCAAAATCTTCAAAATGAGCATAAGCACAATGAAATTAATGCTGGAATCATCTTCAGGATTCTAGAATACACTAAATACAGCAAAAATTTTGAGTCTACATCGTTTAGTTTAGGTGTGAGAGCCAAAATGAACTTTTTATTGCTTTAAACGCGTTTTCAGCCTGATTGTGCACTTTAGGTGAAAATGTCAAAATCTTAAAAATGAGCATAAGCACAATGAAATTAATGCTGGAATCATCTTCAGGATGCTAGAATACACTATATACAGCAAAAATTTTGAGTCTACAACGTTTAGTTTAGGTGTGAGAGCCAAAATGAACTTTTTATTGCTTTAAACGCGTTTTCAGCCCCTGATTGTACACTTAAGGTGAAAATGTCAAAATCTTAAAAATGAGCATAAGCACAATGAAATTATTGCTGGAATCATCTTCAGGATGCTAGAATACACTAAATACAGCAAAAATTTTGAGTCTACAAGGTTTAGTTTAGGTGTGAGAGCCAAAATGAACTTTTTATTGCTTTAAACGCGTTTTCAGCCCCTGATTGTACACTTAAGGTGAAAATGTCAAAATCTTCCAAATGAGCATAAGCACAATGAAATAAATGCTGGAATCATCTTCAGGATGCTAGAATACACTAAATACAGCAAAAATGTTGAGTCTACAACGTTTTGTTTAGGTGTGAGAGCCAAAATGAACTTTTTATGGCTTTAAATGCGTTTTCAGCCTGATTGTGCACTTTAGGTGAAAATGTCAAAATCTTCAAAATGAGCATAAGCACAATGAAATTAATGCTGGAATCATCTTCAGGATGCTAGAATACACTAAATACAGCAAAAATTTTGAGTCTACAACGTTTAGTTTAGGTGTGAGAGCCAAAATGAACTTTTTATTGCTTTAAACGCGTTTTCAGCCTGATTGTGCACTTTAGGTGAAAATGTCAAAATCTTAAAAATGAGCATAAGCACAATGAAATTAATGCTGGAATCATCTTCAGGATGCTAGAATACACTAAATACAGCAAAAATTTTGAGTCTACAACGTTTAGTTTAGGTGTGAGAGCCAAAATGAACTTTTTATTGCTTTAAACGCGTTTTCAGCCCCTGATTGTACACTTAAGGTGAAAATGTCAAAATCTTAAAAATGAGCATAAGCACAATGAAATTAATGCTGGAATCATCTTCAGGATGCTAGAATACAGTAAATACAGCAAAAATGTTGAGTCTACAACGTTTTGTTTAGGTGTGAGAGCCAAAATGAACTTTTTATGGCTTTAAATGCGTTTTCAGACTGATTGTGCACTTTAGGTGAAAATGTCAAAATCTTCAAAATGAGCATAAGCACAATGAAATTAATGCTGGAATCATCTTCAGGATGCTAGAATACACTAAATACAGCAAAAATTTTGAGTCTACAACGTTTAGTTTAGGTGTGAGAGCCAAAATGAACTTTTGATTGCTTTAAACGCGTTTTCAGCCTGATTGTGCACTTTAGGTGAAAATGTCAAAATCTTAAAATTGAGCATAAGCACAATAAAATTAATGCTGGAATCATCTTCAGGATGCTAGAATACACTAAATACAGCAAAAATTTTGAGTCTACAACGTTTAGTTTAGGTGTGAGAGCCAAAATTAACTTTTTATTGCTTTAAACGCGTTTTCAGCCCCTGATTGTACACTTAAGGTGAAAATGTCAAAATCTTCAAAATGAGCATAAGCACAATGAAATTAATGCTGGAATCATCTTCAGGATGCTAGAATACACTAAATACAGCAAAAATTTTGAGTCTACAACGTTTAGTTTAGGTGTGAGAGCCAAAATGAACTTTTTATTGCTTTAAACGCGTTTTCAGCCTGATTATGCACTTTAGGTGAAAATGTCAAAATCTTAAAAATGAGCATAAGCACAATGAAATTAATGCTGGAATCATCTTCAGGATGCTAGAATACACTAAATACAGCAAAAATTTTGAGTCTACAAGGTTTAGTTTAGGTGTGAGAGCCAAAATGAACTTTTTATTGCTTTAAACGCGTTTTCAGCCCCTGATTGTACACTTAAGGTGAAAATGTCAAAATCTTCAAAATGAGCATAAGCACAATGAAATTATTGCTGGAATCATCTTCAGGATGCTAGAATACACTAAATACAGCAAAAATTTTGAGTCTACAAGGTTTAGTTTAGGTGTGAGAGCCAAAATGAACTTTTTATTGCTTTAAACGCGTTTTCAGCCCCTGATTGTACACTTAAGGTGAAAATGTCAAAATCTTCAAAATGAGCATAAGCACAATGAAATTAATGCTGGAATCATCTTCAGGATGCTAGAATACACTAAATACAGCAAAAATGTTGAGTCTACAACGTTTTGTTTAGGTGTGAGAGCCAAAATGAACTTTTTATGGCTTTAAATGCGTTTTCAGCCTGATAATGCACTTTAGGTGAAAATGTCAAAATCTTCAAAATGAGCATAAGCACAATGAAATTAATGCTGGAATCATCTTCAGGATGCTAGAATACACTAAATACAGCAAAAATTTTGAGTCTACAACGTTTAGTTTAGGTGTGAGAGCCAAAATGAACTTTTTATTGCTTTAAACGCGTTTTCAGCCTGATTGTGCGCTTTAGGTGAAAATGTCAAAATCTTAAAAATGAGCATAAGCACAATGAAATTAATGCTGGAATCATCTTCAGGATGCTAGAATACACTAAATACAGCAAAAATTTTGAGTCTACAACGTTTAGTTTAGGTGTGAGAGCCAAAATGAACTTTTTATTGCTTTAAACGCGTTTTCAGCCTGATTGTGCACTTTAGGTGAAAATGTCAAAATCTTAAAAATGAGCATAAGCACAATGAAATTAATGCTGGAATCATCTTCAGGATGCTAGAATACACTAAATACAGCAAAAATTTTGAGTCTACAACGTTTAGTTTAGGTGTGAGAGCCAAAATGAACTTTTTATTGCTTTAAACGCGTTTTCAGCCCCTGATTGTACACTTAAGGTGAAAATGTCAAAATCTTAAAAATGAGCATAAGCACAATGAAATTATTGCTGGAATCATCTTCAGGATGCTAGAATACACTAAATACAGCAAAAATTTTGAGTCTACAACGTTTAGTTTAGGTGTGAGAGCCAAAATGAACTTTTTATTGCTTTAAACGCGTTTTCAGCCTGATTGTGCACTTTAGGTGAAAATGTCAAAATCTTAAAAATGAGCATAAGCACAATGAAATTAATGCTGGAATCATCTTCAGGATGCTAGAATACACTAAATACAGCAAAAATTTTGAGTCTACAACGTTTAGTTTAGGTGTGAGAGCCAAAATGAACTTTTTATTGCTTTAAACGCGTTTTCAGCCCCTGATTGTACACTTAAGGTGAAAATGTCAAAATCTTAAAAATGAGCATAAGCACAATGAAATTATTGCTGGAATCATCTTCAGGATGCTAGAATACACTAAATACAGCAAAAATTTTGAGTCTACAAGGTTTAGTTTAGGTGTGAGAGCCAAAATGAACTTTTTATTGCTTTAAACGCGTTTTCAGCCCCTGATTGTACACTTAAGGTGAAAATGTCAAAATCTTCCAAATGAGCATAAGCACAATGAAATTAATGCTGGAATCATCTTCAGGATGCTAGAATACACTAAATACAGCAAAAATGTTGAGTCTACAACGTTTTGTTTAGGTGTGAGAGCCAAAATGAACTTTTTATGGCTTTAAATGCGTTTTCAGCCTGATTGTGCACTTTAGGTGAAAATGTCAAAATCTTCAAAATGAGCATAAGCACAATGAAATTAATGCTGGAATCATCTTCAGGATGCTAGAATACACTAAATACATCAAAAATTTTGAGTCTACAACGTTTAGTTTAGGTGTGAGAGCCAAAATGAACTTTTTATTGCTTTAAACGCGTTTTCAGCCTGATTGTGCACTTTAGGTGAAAATGTCAAAATCTTCAAAATGAGCATAAGCACAATAAAATTAATGCTGGAATCATCTTCAGGATGCTAGAATACACTAAATACAGCAAAAATTTTGAGTCTACAACGTTTAGTTTAGGTGTGAGAGCCAAAATGAACTTTTTATTGCTTTAAACGCGTTTTCAGCCCCTGATTGTACACTTAAGGTGAAAATGTCAAAATCTTCAAAATGAGCATAAGCACAATGAAATTAATGCTGGAATCATCTTCAGGATGCTAGAATACACTAAATACAGCAAAAATTTTGAGTCTACAACGTTTAGTTTAGGTGTGAGAGCCAAAATGAACTTTTTATTGCTTTAAACGCGTTTTCAGCCCCTGATTGTACACTTAAGGTGAAAATGTCAAAATCTTAAAAATGAGCATAAGCACAATGAAATTAATGCTGGAATCATCTTCAGGATGCTAGAATACACTAAATACAGCAAAAACTTTGAGTCTACAACGTTTAGTTTAGGTGTGAGAGCCAAAATGAACTTTTTATTGCTTTAAACGCGTTTTCAGCCCCTGATTGTACACTTAAGGTGAAAATGTCAAAATCTTAAAAATGAGCATAAGCACAATGAAATTAATGCTGGAATCATCTTCAGGATGCTAGAATACACTAAATACAGCAAAAATGTTGAGTCTACAACGTTTTGTTTAGGTGTGAGAGCCAAAATGAACTTTTTATGGCTTTAAATGCGTTTTCAGCCTGATTGTGCACTTTAGGTGAAAATGTCAAAATCTTAAAAATGAGCATAAGCACAATGAAATTAATGCTGGAATCATCTTCAGGATGCTAGAATACACTAAATACAGCAAAAATTTTGAGTCTACAACGTTTAGTTTAGGTGTGAGAGCCAAAATGAACTTTTTATTGCTTTAAACGCGTTTTCAGCCTGATTGTGCACTTTAGGTGAAAATGTCAAAATCTTCAAAATGAGCATAAGCACAATGAAATTAATGCTGGAATCATCTTCAGGATGCTAGAATACACTAAATACAGCAAAAATTTTGAGTCTACAACGTTTAGTTTAGGTGTGAGAGCCAAAATGAACTTTTTATTGCTTTAAACGCGTTTTCAGCCTGATTGTGCACTTTAGGTGAAAATGTCAAAATCTTAAAAATGAGCATAAGCACAATGAAATTAATGCTGGAATCATCTTCAGGATGCTAGAATACACTAAATACAGCAAAAATTTTGAGTCTACAACGTTTAGTTTAGGTGTGAGAGCCAAAATGAACTTTTTATTGCTTTAAACGCGTTTTCAGCCCCTGATTGTACACTTAAGGTGAAAATGTCAAAATCTTAAAAATGAGCATAAGCACAATGAAATTAATGCTGGAATCATCTTCAGGATGCTAGAATACACTAAATACAGCAAAAATGTTGAGTCTACAACGTTTTGTTTAGGTGTGAGAGCCAAAATGAACTTTTTATGGCTTTAAATGCGTTTTCAGACTGATTGTGCACTTTAGGTGAAAATGTCAAAATCTTCAAAATGAGCATAAGCACAATGAAATTAATGCTGGAATCATCTTCAGGATGCTAGAATACACTAAATACAGCAAAAATTTTGAGTCTACAACGTTTAGTTTAGGTGTGAGAGCCAAAATGAACTTTTGATTGCTTTAAACGCGTTTTCAGCCTGATTGTGCACTTTAGGTGAAAATGTCAAAATCTTAAAAATGAGCATAAGCACAATAAAATTAATGCTGGAATCATCTTCAGGATGCTAGAATACACTAAATACAGCAAAAATTTTGAGTCTACAACGTTTAGTTTAGGTGTGAGAGCCAAAATGAACTTTTTATTGCTTTAAACGCGTTTTCAGCCCCTGATTGTACACTTAAGGTGAAAATGTCAAAATCTTCAAAATGAGCATAAGCACAATGAAATTAATGCTGGAATCATCTTCAGGATGCTAGAATACACTAAATACAGCAAAAATTTTGAGTCTACAACGTTTAGTTTAGGTGTGAGAGCCAAAATGAACTTTTTATTGCTTTAAACGCGTTTTCAGCCTGATTGTGCACTTTAGGTGAAAATGTCAAAATCTTAAAAATGAGCATAAGCACAATGAAATTAATGCTGGAATCATCTTCAGGATGCTAGAATACACTAAATACAGCAAAAATTTTGAGTCTACAACGTTTAGTTTAGGTGTGAGAGCCAAAATTAACTTTTTATTGCTTTAAACGCGTTTTCAGCCCCTGATTGTACACTTAAGGTGAAAATGTCAAAATCTTCAAAATGAGCATAAGCACAATGAAATTAATGCTGGAATCATCTTCAGGATGCTAGAATACACTAAATACAGCAAAAATGTTGAGTCTACAACGTTTTGTTTAGGTGTGAGAGCCAAAATGAACTTTTTATGGCTTTAAATGCGTTTTCAGCCTGATTGTGCACTTTAGGTGAAAATGTCAAAATCTTCAAAATGAGCATAAGCACAATGAAATTAATGCTGGAATCATCTTCAGGATGCTAGAATACACTAAATACAGCAAAAATTTTGAGTCTACAACGTTTAGTTTAGGTGTGAGAGCCAAAATGAACTTTTTATTGCTTTAAACGCGTTTTCAGCCTGATTGTGCACTTTAGGTGAAAATGTCAAAATCTTAAAAATGAGCATAAGCACAATGAAATTAATGCTGGAATCATCTTCAGGATGCTAGAATACACTAAATACAGCAAAAATTTTGAGTCTACAACGTTTAGTTTAGGTGTGAGAGCCAAAATGAACTTTTTATTGCTTTAAACGCGTTTTCAGCCCCTGATTGTACACTTAAGGTGAAAATGTCAAAATCTTAAAAATGAGCATAAGCACAATGAAATTATTGCTGGAATCATCTTCAGGATGCTAGAATACACTAAATACAGCAAAAATTTTGAATCTACAAGGTTTAGTTTAGGTGTGAGAGCCAAAATGAACTTTTTATTGCTTTAAACGCGTTTTCAGCCCCTGATTGTACACTTAAGGTGAAAATGTCAAAATCTTCCAAATGAGCATAAGCACAATGAAATAAATGCTGGAATCATCTTCAGGATGCTAGAATACACTAAATACAGCAAAAATGTTGAGTCTACAACGTTTTGTTTAGGTGTGAGAGCCAAAATGAACTTTTTATGGCTTTAAATGCGTTTTCAGCCTGATTGTGCACTTTAGGTGAAAATGTCAAAATCTTCAAAATGAGCATAAGCACAATGAAATTAATGCTGGAATCATCTTCAGGATGCTAGAATACACTAAATACAGCAAAAATTTTGAGTCTACAACGTTTAGTTTAGGTGTGAGAGCCAAAATGAACTTTTTATTGCTTTAAACGCGTTTTCAGCCTGATTGTGCACTTTAGGTGAAAATGTCAAAATCTTAAAAATGAGCATAAGCACAATGAAATTAATGCTGGAATCATCTTCAGGATGCTAGAATACACTAAATACAGCAAAAATTTTGAGTCTACAACGTTTAGTTTAGGTGTGAGAGCCAAAATGAACTTTTTATTGCTTTAAACGCGTTTTCAGCCTGATTGTGCACTTTAGGTGAAAATGTCAAAATCTTAAAAATGAGCATAAGCACAATGAAATTAATGCTGGAATCATCTTCAGGATGCTAGAATACACTAAATACAGCAAAAATTTTGAGTCTACAACGTTTAGTTTAGGTGTGAGAGCCAAAATGAACTTTTTATTGCTTTAAACGCGTTTTCAGCCCCTGATTGTACACTTAAGGTGAAAATGTCAAAATCTTAAAAATGAGCATAAGCACAATGAAATTATTGCTGGAATCATCTTCAGGATGCTAGAATACACTAAATACAGCAAAAATGTTGAGTCTACAACGTTTTGTTTAGGTGTGAGAGCCAAAATGAACTTTTTATGGCTTTAAATGCGTTTTCAGACTGATTGTGCACTTTAGGTGAAAATGTCAAAATCTTCAAAATGAGCATAAGCACAATGAAATTAATGCTGGAATCATCTTCAGGATGCTAGAATACACTAAATACAGCAAAAATTTTGAGTCTACAACGTTTAGTTTAGGTGTGAGAGCCAAAATGAACTTTTGATTGCTTTAAACGCGTTTTCAGCCTGATTGTGCACTTTAGGTGAAAATGTCAAAATCTTAAAAATGAGCATAAGCACAATAAAATTAATGCTGGAATCATCTTCAGGATGCTAGAATACACTAAATACAGCAAAAATTTTGAGTCTACAACGTTTAGTTTAGGTGTGAGAGCCAAAATGAACTTTTTATTGCTTTAAACGCGTTTTCAGCCCCTGATTGTACACTTAAGGTGAAAATGTCAAAATCTTCAAAATGAGCATAAGCACAATGAAATTAATGCTGGAATCATCTTCAGGATGCTAGAATACACTAAATACAGCCAAAATTTTGAGTCTACAACGTTTAGTTTAGGTGTGAGAGCCAAAATGAACTTTTTATTGCTTTAAACGCGTTTTCAGCCTGATTGTGCACTTTAGGTGAAAATGTCAAAATCTTAAAAATGAGCATAAGCACAATGAAATTAATGCTGGAATCATCTTCAGGATGCTAGAATACACTAAATACAGCAAAAATTTTGAGTCTACAACGTTTAGTTTAGGTGTGAGAGCCAAAATGAACTTTTTATTGCTTTAAACGCGTTTTCAGCCCCTGATTGTACACTTAAGGTGAAAATGTCATAATCTTCAAAATGAGCATAAGCACAATGAAATTAATGCTGGAATCATCTTCAGGATGCTAGAATACACTAAATACAGCAAAAATGTTGAGTCTACAACGTTTTGTTTAGGTGTGAGAGCCAAAATGAACTTTTTATGGCTTTAAATGCGTTTTCAGCCTGATTGTGCACTTTAGGTGAAAATGTCAAAATCTTCAAAATGAGCATAAGCACAATGAAATTAATGCTGGAATCATCTTCAGGATGCTAGAATACACTAAATACAGCAAAAATTTTGAGTCTACAACGTTTAGTTTAGGTGTGAGAGCCAAAATGAACTTTTTATTGCTTTAAACGCGTTTTCAGCCTGATTGTGCACTTTAGGTGAAAATGTCAAAATCTTAAAAATGAGCATAAGCACAATGAAATTAATGCTGGAATCATCTTCAGGATGCTAGAATACACTAAATACAGCAAAAATTTTGAGTCTACAACGTTTAGTTTAGGTGTGAGAGCCAAAATGAACTTTTTATTGCTTTAAACGCGTTTTCAGCCCCTGATTGTACACTTAAGGTGAAAATGTCAAAATCTTAAAAATGAGCATAAGCACAATGAAATTATTGCTGGAATCATCTTCAGGATGCTAGAATACACTAAATACAGCAAAAATTTTGAGTCTACAAGGTTTAGTTTAGGTGTGAGAGCCAAAATGAACTTTTTATTGCTTTAAACGCGTTTTCAGCCCCTGATTGTACACTTAAGGTGAAAATGTCAAAATCTTCCAAATGAGCATAAGCACAATGAAATAAATGCTGGAATCATCTTCAGGATGCTAGAATACACTAAATACAGCAAAAATGTTGAGTCTACAACGTTTTGTTTAGGTGTGAGAGCCAAAATGAACTTTTTATGGCTTTAAATGCGTTTTCAGCCTGATTGTGCACTTTAGGTGAAAATGTCAAAATCTTCAAAATGAGCATAAGCACAATGAAATTAATGCTGGAATCATCTTCAGGATGCTAGAATACACTAAATACAGCAAAAATTTTGAGTCTACAACGTTTAGTTTAGGTGTGAGAGCCAAAATGAACTTTTTATTGCTTTAAACGCGTTTTCAGCCTGATTGTGCACTTTAGGTGAAAATGTCAAAATCTTAAAAATGAGCATAAGCACAATGAAATTAATGCTGGAATCATCTTCAGGATGCTAGAATACACTAAATACAGCAAAAATTTTGAGTCTACAACGTTTAGTTTAGGTGTGAGAGCCAAAATGAACTTTTTATTGCTTTAAACGCGTTTTCAGCCCCTGATTGTACACTGAAGGTGAAAATGTCAAAATCTTAAAAATGAGCATAAGCACAATGAAATTAATGCTGGAATCATCTTCAGGATGCTAGAATACACTAAATACAGCAAAAATGTTGAGTCTACAACGTTTTGTTTAGGTGTGAGAGCCAAAATGAACTTTTTATGGCTTTAAATGCGTTTTCAGACTGATTGTGCACTTTAGGTGAAAATGTCAAAATCTTCAAAATGAGCATAAGCACAATGAAATTAATGCTGGAATCATCTTCAGGATGCTAGAATACACTAAATACAGCAAAAATTTTGAGTCTACAACGTTTAGTTTAGGTGTGAGAGCCAAAATGAACTTTTTATTGCTTTAAACGCGTTTTCAGCCTGATTGTGCACTTTAGGTGAAAATGTCAAAATCTTAAAAATGAGCATAAGCACAATGAAATTAATGCTGGAATCATCTTCAGGATGCTAGAATACACTATATACAGCAAAAATTTTGAGTCTACAACGTTTAGTTTAGGTGTGAGAGCCAAAATGAACTTTTTATTGCTTTAAACGCGTTTTCAGCCCCTGATTGTACACTTAAGGTGAAAATGTCAAAATCTTAAAAATGAGCATAAGCACAATGAAATTATTGCTGGAATCATCTTCAGGATGCTAGAATACACTAAATACAGCAAAAATTTTGAGTCTACAAGGTTTAGTTTAGGTGTGAGAGCCAAAATGAACTTTTTATTGCTTTAAACGCGTTTTCAGCCCCTGATTGTACACTTAAGGTGAAAATGTCAAAATCTTCCAAATGAGCATAAGCACAATGAAATAAATGCTGGAATCATCTTCAGGATGCTAGAATACACTAAATACAGCAAAAATGTTGAGTCTACAACGTTTTGTTTAGGTGTGAGAGCCAAAATGAACTTTTTATGGCTTTAAATGCGTTTTCAGCCTGATTGTGCACTTTAGGTGAAAATGTCAAAATCTTAAAAATGAGCATAAGCACAATGAAATTAATGCTGGAATCATCTTCAGGATGCTAGAATACACTAAATACAGCAAAAATTTTGAGTCTACAACGTTTAGTTTAGGTGTGAGAGCCAAAATGAACTTTTTATTGCTTTAAACGCGTTTTCAGCCCCTGATTGTACACTTAAGGTGAAAATGTCAAAATCTTAAAAATGAGCATAAGCACAATGAAATTAATGCTGGAATCATCTTCAGGATGCTAGAATACACTAAATACAGCAAAAATGTTGAGTCTACAACGTTTTGTTTAGGTGTGAGAGCCAAAATGAACTTTTTATGGCTTTAAATGCGTTTTCAGACTGATTGTGCACTTTAGGTGAAAATGTCAAAATCTTCAAAATGAGCATAAGCACAATGAAATTAATGCTGGAATCATCTTCAGGATGCTAGAATACACTAAATACAGCAAAAATTTTGAGTCTACAACGTTTAGTTTAGGTGTGAGAGCCAAAATGAACTTTTTATTGCTTTAAACGCGTTTTCAGCCTGATTGTGCACTTTAGGTGAAAATGTCAAAATCTTAAAAATGAGCATAAGCACAATGAAATTAATGCTGGAATCATCTTCAGGATGCTAGAATACACTAAATACAGCAAAAATTTTGAGTCTACAACGTTTAGTTTAGGTGTGAGAGCCAAAATGAACTTTTTATTGCTTTAAACGCGTTTTCAGCCCCTGATTGTACACTTAAGGTGAAAATGTCAAAATCTTCAAAATGAGCATAAGCACAATGAAATTAATGCTGGAATCATCTTCAGGATGCTAGAATACACTAAATACAGCAAAAATGTTGAGTCTACAACGTTTTGTTTAGGTGTGAGAGCCAAAATGAACTTTTTATGGCTTTAAATGCGTTTTCAGCCTGATTGTGCACTTTAGGTGAAAATGTCAAAATCTTCAAAATGAGCATAAGCACAATGAAATTAATGCTGGAATCATCTTCAGGATGCTAGAATACACTAAATACAGCAAAAATTTTGAGTCTACAACGTTTAGTTTAGGTGTGAGAGCCAAAATGAACTTTTTATTGCTTTAAACGCGTTTTCAGCCCCTGATTGTACACTTAAGGTGAAAATGTCAAAATCTTAAAAATGAGCATAAGCACAATGAAATTATTGCTGGAATCATCTTCAGGATGCTAGAATACACTAAATACAGCAAAAATTTTGAGTCTACAAGGTTTAGTTTAGGTGTGAGAGCCAAAATGAACTTTTTATTGCTTTAAACGCGTTTTCAGCCCCTGATTGTACACTTAAGGTGAAAATGTCAAAATCTTCCAAATGAGCATAAGCACAATGAAATAAATGCTGGAATCATCTTCAGGATGCTAGAATACACTAAATACAGCAAAAATGTTGAGTCTACAACGTTTTGTTTAGGTGTGAGAGCCAAAATGAACTTTTTATGGCTTTAAATGCGTTTTCAGCCTGATTGTGCACTTTAGGTGAAAATGTCAAAATCTTCAAAATGAGCATAAGCACAATGAAATTAATGCTGGAATCATCTTCAGGATGCTAGAATACACTAAATACAGCAAAAATTTTGAGTCTACAACGTTTAGTTTAGGTGTGAGAGCCAAAATGAACTTTTTATTGCTTTAAACGCGTTTTCAGCCTGATTGTGCACTTTAGGTGAAAATGTCAAAATCTTAAAAATGAGCATAAGCACAATGAAATTAATGCTGGAATCATCTTCAGGATGCTAGAATACACTAAATACAGCAAAAATTTTGAGTCTACAACGTTTAGTTTAGGTGTGAGAGCCAAAATGAACTTTTTATTGCTTTAAACGCGTTTTCAGCCCCTGATTGTACACTTAAGGTGAAAATGTCAAAATCTTAAAAATGAGCATAAGCACAATGAAATTAATTCTGGAATCATCTTCAGGATGCTAGAATACACTAAATACAGCAAAAATGTTGAGTCTACAACGTTTTGTTTAGGTGTGAGAGCCAAAATGAACTTTTTATGGCTTTAAATGCGTTTTCAGACTGATTGTGCACTTTAGGTGAAAATGTCAAAATCTTCAAAATGAGCATAAGCACAATGAAATTAATGCTGGAATCATCTTCAGGATTCTAGAATACACTAAATACAGCAAAAATTTTGAGTCTACATCGTTTAGTTTAGGTGTGAGAGCCAAAATGAACTTTTTATTGCTTTAAACGCGTTTTCAGCCTGATTGTGCACTTTAGGTGAAAATGTCAAAATCTTAAAAATGAGCATAAGCACAATGAAATTAATGCTGGAATCATCTTCAGGATGCTAGAATACACTATATACAGCAAAAATTTTGAGTCTACAACGTTTAGTTTAGGTGTGAGAGCCAAAATGAACTTTTTATTGCTTTAAACGCGTTTTCAGCCCCTGATTGTACACTTAAGGTGAAAATGTCAAAATCTTAAAAATGAGCATAAGCACAATGAAATTATTGCTGGAATCATCTTCAGGATGCTAGAATACACTAAATACAGCAAAAATTTTGAGTCTACAAGGTTTAGTTTAGGTGTGAGAGCCAAAATGAACTTTTTATTGCTTTAAACGCGTTTTCAGCCCCTGATTGTACACTTAAGGTGAAAATGTCAAAATCTTCCAAATGAGCATAAGCACAATGAAATAAATGCTGGAATCATCTTCAGGATGCTAGAATACACTAAATACAGCAAAAATGTTGAGTCTACAACGTTTTGTTTAGGTGTGAGAGCCAAAATGAACTTTTTATGGCTTTAAATGCGTTTTCAGCCTGATTGTGCACTTTAGGTGAAAATGTCAAAATCTTCAAAATGAGCATAAGCACAATGAAATTAATGCTGGAATCATCTTCAGGATGCTAGAATACACTAAATACAGCAAAAATTTTGAGTCTACAACGTTTAGTTTAGGTGTGAGAGCCAAAATGAACTTTTTATTGCTTTAAACGCGTTTTCAGCCTGATTGTGCACTTTAGGTGAAAATGTCAAAATCTTAAAAATGAGCATAAGCACAATGAAATTAATGCTGGAATCATCTTCAGGATGCTAGAATACACTAAATACAGCAAAAATTTTGAGTCTACAACGTTTAGTTTAGGTGTGAGAGCCAAAATGAACTTTTTATTGCTTTAAACGCGTTTTCAGCCTGATTATGCACTTTAGGTGAAAATGTCAAAATCTTAAAAATGAGCATAAGCACAATGAAATTAATGCTGGAATCATCTTCAGGATGCTAGAATACACTAAATACAGCAAAAATTTTGAGTCTACAAGGTTTAGTTTAGGTGTGAGAGCCAAAATGAACTTTTTATTGCTTTAAACGCGTTTTCAGCCCCTGATTGTACACTTAAGGTGAAAATGTCAAAATCTTCAAAATGAGCATAAGCACAATGAAATTATTGCTGGAATCATCTTCAGGATGCTAGAATACACTAAATACAGCAAAAATTTTGAGTCTACAAGGTTTAGTTTAGGTGTGAGAGCCAAAATGAACTTTTTATTGCTTTAAACGCGTTTTCAGCCCCTGATTGTACACTTAAGGTGAAAATGTCAAAATCTTCAAAATGAGCATAAGCACAATGAAATTAATGCTGGAATCATCTTCAGGATGCTAGAATACACTAAATACAGCAAAAATGTTGAGTCTACAACGTTTTGTTTAGGTGTGAGAGCCAAAATGAACTTTTTATGGCTTTAAATGCGTTTTCAGCCTGATAATGCACTTTAGGTGAAAATGTCAAAATCTTCAAAATGAGCATAAGCACAATGAAATTAATGCTGGAATCATCTTCAGGATGCTAGAATACACTAAATACAGCAAAAATTTTGAGTCTACAACGTTTAGTTTAGGTGTGAGAGCCAAAATGAACTTTTTATTGCTTTAAACGCGTTTTCAGCCTGATTGTGCGCTTTAGGTGAAAATGTCAAAATCTTAAAAATGAGCATAAGCACAATGAAATTAATGCTGGAATCATCTTCAGGATGCTAGAATACACTAAATACAGCAAAAATTTTGAGTCTACAACGTTTAGTTTAGGTGTGAGAGCCAAAATGAACTTTTTATTGCTTTAAACGCGTTTTCAGCCTGATTGTGCACTTTAGGTGAAAATGTCAAAATCTTAAAAATGAGCATAAGCACAATGAAATTAATGCTGGAATCATCTTCAGGATGCTAGAATACACTAAATACAGCAAAAATTTTGAGTCTACAACGTTTAGTTTAGGTGTGAGAGCCAAAATGAACTTTTTATTGCTTTAAACGCGTTTTCAGCCCCTGATTGTACACTTAAGGTGAAAATGTCAAAATCTTCAAAATGAGCATAAGCACAATGAAATTAATGCTGGAATCATCTTTAGGATGCTAGAATACACTAAATACAGCAAAAATTTTGAGTCTACAACGTTTAGTTTAGGTGTGAGAGCCAAAATGAACTTTTTATTGCTTTAAACGCGTTTTCAGCCCCTGATTGTGCACTTTAGGTGAAAATGTCAAAATCTTCAAAATGAGCATAAGCACAATGAAATTAATGCTGGAATCATCTTCAGGATGCTAGAATACACTAAATACAGCAAAAATTTTGAGTCTACAACGTTTAGTTTAGGTGTGAGAGCCAAAATGAACTTTTTATTGCTTTAAACGCGTTTTCAGCCTGATTGTGCACTTTAGGTGAAAATGTCAAAATCTTAAAAATGAGCATAAGCACAATGAAATTAATGCTGGAATCATCTTCAGGATGCTAGAATACACTAAATACAGCAAAAATTTTGAGTCTACAACGTTTAGTTTAGGTGTGAGAGCCAAAATTAACTTTTTATTGCTTTAAACGCGTTTTCAGCCCCTGATTGTACACTTAAGGTGAAAATGTCAAAATCTTAAAAATGAGCATAAGCACAATGAAATTATTGCTGGAATCATCTTCAGGATGCTAGAATACACTAAATACAGCAAAAATTTTGAGTCTACAACGTTTAGTTTAGGTGTGAGAGCCAAAATGAACTTTTTATTGCTTTAAACGCGTTTTCAGCCTGATTGTGCACTTTAGGTGAAAATGTCAAAATCTTAAAAATGAGCATAAGCACAATGAAATTAATGCTGGAATCATCTTCAGGATGCTAGAATACACTAAATACAGCAAAAATTTTGAGTCTACAACGTTTAGTTTAGGTGTGAGAGCCAAAATGAACTTTTTATTGCTTTAAACGCGTTTTCAGCCCCTGATTGTACACTTAAGGTGAAAATGTCAAAATCTTAAAAATGAGCATAAGCACAATGAAATTATTGCTGGAATCATCTTCAGGATGCTAGAATACACTAAATACAGCAAAAATTTTGAGTCTACAAGGTTTAGTTTAGGTGTGAGAGCCAAAATGAACTTTTTATTGCTTTAAACGCGTTTTCAGCCCCTGATTGTACACTTAAGGTGAAAATGTCAAAATCTTCCAAATGAGCATAAGCACAATGAAATTAATGCTGGAATCATCTTCAGGATGCTAGAATACACTAAATACAGCAAAAATGTTGAGTCTACAACGTTTTGTTTAGGTGTGAGAGCCAAAATGAACTTTTTATGGCTTTAAATGCGTTTTCAGCCTGATTGTGCACTTTAGGTGAAAATGTCAAAATCTTCAAAATGAGCATAAGCACAATGAAATTAATGCTGGAATCATCTTCAGGATGCTAGAATACACTAAATACATCAAAAATTTTGAGTCTACAACGTTTAGTTTAGGTGTGAGAGCCAAAATGAACTTTTTATTGCTTTAAACGCGTTTTCAGCCTGATTGTGCACTTTAGGTGAAAATGTCAAAATCTTCAAAATGAGCATAAGCACAATAAAATTAATGCTGGAATCATCTTCAGGATGCTAGAATACACTAAATACAGCAAAAATTTTGAGTCTACAACGTTTAGTTTAGGTGTGAGAGCCAAAATGAACTTTTTATTGCTTTAAACGCGTTTTCAGCCCCTGATTGTACACTTAAGGTGAAAATGTCAAAATCTTCAAAATGAGCATAAGCACAATGAAATTAATGCTGGAATCATCTTCAGGATGCTAGAATACACTAAATACAGCAAAAATTTTGAGTCTACAACGTTTAGTTTAGGTGTGAGAGCCAAAATGAACTTTTTATTGCTTTAAACGCGTTTTCAGCCCCTGATTGTACACTTAAGGTGAAAATGTCAAAATCTTAAAAATGAGCATAAGCACAATGAAATTAATGCTGGAATCATCTTCAGGATGCTAGAATACACTAAATACAGCAAAAACTTTGAGTCTACAACGTTTAGTTTAGGTGTGAGAGCCAAAATGAACTTTTTATTGCTTTAAACGCGTTTTCAGCCCCTGATTGTACACTTAAGGTGAAAATGTCAAAATCTTAAAAATGAGCATAAGCACAATGAAATTAATGCTGGAATCATCTTCAGGATGCTAGAATACACTAAATACAGCAAAAATGTTGAGTCTACAACGTTTTGTTTAGGTGTGAGAGCCAAAATGAACTTTTTATGGCTTTAAATGCGTTTTCAGCCTGATTGTGCACTTTAGGTGAAAATGTCAAAATCTTAAAAATGAGCATAAGCACAATGAAATTAATGCTGGAATCATCTTCAGGATGCTAGAATACACTAAATACAGCAAAAATTTTGAGTCTACAACGTTTAGTTTAGGTGTGAGAGCCAAAATGAACTTTTTATTGCTTTAAACGCGTTTTCAGCCTGATTGTGCACTTTAGGTGAAAATGTCAAAATCTTCAAAATGAGCATAAGCACAATGAAATTAATGCTGGAATCATCTTCAGGATGCTAGAATACACTAAATACAGCAAAAATTTTGAGTCTACAACGTTTAGTTTAGGTGTGAGAGCCAAAATGAACTTTTTATTGCTTTAAACGCGTTTTCAGCCCCTGATTGTACACTTAAGGTGAAAATGTCAAAATCTTCAAAATGAGCATAAGCACAATGAAATTAATGCTGGAATCATCTTCAGGATGCTAGAATACACTAAATACAGCAAAAATTTTGAGTCTACAACGTTTAGTTTAGGTGTGAGAGCCAAAATGAACTTTTTATTGCTTTAAACGCGTTTTCAGCCCCTGATTGTACACTTAAGGTGAAAATGTCAAAATCTTCAAAATGAGCATAAGCATAATGAAATTAATGCTGGAATCATCTTCAGGATGCTAGAATACACTAAATACAGCAAAAATTTTGAGTCTACAACGTTTAGTTTAGGTGTGAGAGCCAAAATGAACTTTTTATTGCTTTAAACGCGTTTTCAGCCCCTGATTGTACACTTAAGGTGAAAATGTCAAAATCTTCAAAATGAGCATAAGCACAATGAAATTAATGCTGGAATCATCTTCAGGATGCTAGAATACACTAAATACAGCAAAAATTTTGAGTCTACAACGTTTAGTTTAGGTGTGAGAGCCAAAATGAACTTTTTATTGCTTTAAACGCGTTTTCAGCCTGATTGTGCACTTTAGGTGAAAATGTCAAAATCTTAAAAATGAGCATAAGCACAATGAAATTAATGCTGGAATCATCTTCAGGATGCTAGAATACACTAAATACAGCAAAAATTTTGAGTCTACAACGTTTAGTTTAGGTGTGAGAGCCAAAATGAACTTTTTATTGCTTTAAACGCGTTTTCAGCCCCTGATTGTACACTTAAGGTGAAAATGTCAAAATCTTCAAAATGAGCATAAGCACAATGAAATTAATGCTGGAATCATCTTCAGGATGCTAGAATACACTAAATACAGCAAAAATGTTGAGTCTACAACGTTTTGTTTAGGTGTGAGAGCCAAAATGAACTTTTTATGGCTTTAAATGCGTTTTCAGCCTGATTGTGCACTTTAGGTGAAAATGTCAAAATCTTCAAAATGAGCATAAGCACAATGAAATTAATGCTGGAATCATCTTCAGGATGCTAGAATACACTAAATACAGCAAAAATTTTGAGTCTACAACGTTTAGTTTAGGTGTGAGAGCCAAAATGAACTTTTTATTGCTTTAAACGCGTTTTCAGCCTGATTGTGCACTTTAGGTGAAAATGTCAAAATCTTCAAAATGAGCATAAGCACAATGAAATTAATGCTGGAATCATCTTCAGGATGCTAGAATACACTAAATACAGCAAAAATTTTGAGTCTACAAGGTTTAGTTTAGGTGTGAGAGCCAAAATGAACTTTTTATTGCTTTAAACGCGTTTTCAGCCCCTGATTGTACACTTAAGGTGAAAATGTCAAAATCTTCCAAATGAGCATAAGCACAATGAAATTAATGCTGGAATCATCTTCAGGATGCTAGAATACACTAAATACAGCAAAAATGTTGAGTCTACAACGTTTTGTTTAGGTGTGAGAGCCAAAATGAACTTTTTATGGCTTTAAATGCGTTTTCAGCCTGATTGTGCACTTTAGGTGAAAATGTCAAAATCTTCAAAATGAGCATAAGCACAATGAAATTAATGCTGGAATCATCTTCAGGATGCTAGAATACACTAAATACATCAAAAATTTTGAGTCTACAACGTTTAGTTTAGGTGTGAGAGCCAAAATGAACTTTTTATTGCTTTAAACGCGTTTTCAGCCTGATTGTGCACTTTAGGTGAAAATGTCAAAATCTTCAAAATGAGCATAAGCACAATAAAATTAATGCTGGAATCATCTTCAGGATGCTAGAATACACTAAATACAGCAAAAATTTTGAGTCTACAACGTTTAGTTTAGGTGTGAGAGCCAAAATGAACTTTTTATTGCTTTAAACGCGTTTTCAGCCCCTGATTGTACACTTAAGGTGAAAATGTCAAAATCTTCAAAATGAGCATAAGCACAATGAAATTAATGCTGGAATCATCTTCAGGATGCTAGAATACACTAAATACAGCAAAAATGTTGAGTCTACAACGTTTTGTTTAGGTGTGAGAGCCAAAATGAACTTTTTATGGCTTTAAATGCGTTTTCAGCCTGATTGTGCACTTTAGGTGAAAATGTCAAAATCTTCAAAATGAGCATAAGCACAATGAAATTAATGCTGGAATCATCTTCAGGATGCTAGAATACACTAAATACAGCAAAAATTTTGAGTCTACAACGTTTAGTTTAGGTGTGAGAGCCAAAATGAACTTTTTATTGCTTTAAACGCGTTTTCAGCCTGATTGTGCACTTTAGGTGAAAATGTCAAAATCTTCAAAATGAGCATAAGCACAATGAAATTAATGCTGGAATCATCTTCAGGATGCTAGAATACACTAAATACAGCAAAAATTTTGAGTCTACAAGGTTTAGTTTAGGTGTGAGAGCCAAAATGAACTTTTTATTGCTTTAAACGCGTTTTCAGCCCCTGATTGTACACTTAAGGTGAAAATGTCAAAATCTTCAAAATGAGCATAAGCACAATGAAATTAATGCTGGAATCATCTTCAGGATGCTAGAATACACTAAATACAGCAAAAATTTTGAGTCTACAACGTTTAGTTTAGGTGTGAGAGCCAAAATGAACTTTTTATTGCTTTAAACGCGTTTTCAGCCTGATTGTGCACTTTAGGTGAAAATGTCAAAATCTTAAAAATGAGCATAAGCACAATGAAATTAATGCTGGAATCATCTTCAGGATGCTAGAATACACTAAATACAGCAAAAACTTTGAGTCTACAACGTTTAGTTTAGGTGTGAGAGCCAAAATGAACTTTTTATTGCTTTAAACGCGTTTTCAGCCCCTGATTGTACACTTAAGGTGAAAATGTCAAAATCTTAAAAATGAGCATAAGCACAATGAAATTAATGCTGGAATCATCTTCAGGATGCTAGAATACACTAAATACAGCAAAAATGTTGAGTCTACAACGTTTTGTTTAGGTGTGAGAGCCAAAATGAACTTTTTATGGCTTTAAATGCGTTTTCAGCCTGATTGTGCACTTTAGGTGAAAATGTCAAAATCTTAAAAATGAGCATAAGCACAATGAAATTAATGCTGGAATCATCTTCAGGATGCTAGAATACACTAAATACAGCAAAAATTTTGAGTCTACAACGTTTAGTTTAGGTGTGAGAGCCAAAATGAACTTTTTATTGCTTTAAACGCGTTTTCAGCCCCTGATTGTACACTTAAGGTGAAAATGTCAAAATCTTCCAAATGAGCATAAGCACAATGAAATTAATGCTGGAATCATCTTCAGGATGCTAGAATACACTAAATACAGCAAAAATGTTGAGTCTACAACGTTTTGTTTAGGTGTGAGAGCCAAAATGAACTTTTTATGGCTTTAAATGCGTTTTCAGCCTGATTGTGCACTTTAGGTGAAAATGTCAAAATCTTCAAAATGAGCATAAGCACAATGAAATTAATGCTGGAATCATCTTCAGGATGCTAGAATACACTAAATACAGCAAAAATTTTGAGTCTACAACGTTTAGTTTAGGTGTGAGAGCCAAAATGAACTTTTTATTGCTTTAAACGCGTTTTCAGCCTGATTGTGCACTTTAGGTGAAAATGTCAAAATCTTAAAAATGAGCATAAGCACAATGAAATTAATGCTGGAATCATCTTCAGGATGCTAGAATACACTAAATACAGCAAAAATTTTGAGTCTACAACGTTTAGTTTAGGTGTGAGAGCCAAAATGAACTTTTTATTGCTTTAAACGCGTTTTCAGCCCCTGATTGTACACTTAAGGTGAAAATGTCAAAATCTTAAAAATGAGCATAAGCACAATGAAATTAATGCTGGAATCATCTTCAGGATGCTAGAATACACTAAATACAGCAAAAATGTTGAGTCTACAACGTTTTGTTTAGGTGTGAGAGCCAAAATGAACTTTTTATGGCTTTAAATGCGTTTTCAGACTGATTGTGCACTTTAGGTGAAAATGTCAAAATCTTCAAAATGAGCATAAGCACAATGAAATTAATGCTGGAATCATCTTCAGGATGCTAGAATACACTAAATACAGCAAAAATT
The DNA here is from genome assembly GCF_051991255.1 of Vanacampus margaritifer. Lineage (NCBI taxonomy): Eukaryota > Metazoa > Chordata > Actinopteri > Syngnathiformes > Syngnathidae > Vanacampus > Vanacampus margaritifer. The sequence continues at coordinate 1,383,255 of NW_027520737.1, read as the reverse complement.
TTGAGTCTACAACGTTTAGTTTAGGTGTGAGAGCCAAAATGAACTTTTGATTGCTTTAAACGCGTTTTCAGCCTGATTGTGCACTTTAGGTGAAAATGTCAAAATCTTAAAAATGAGCATAAGCACAATAAAATTAATGCTGGAATCATCTTCAGGATGCTAGAATACACTAAATACAGCAAAAATTTTGAGTCTACAACGTTTAGTTTAGGTGTGAGAGCCAAAATGAACTTTTTATTGCTTTAAACGCGTTTTCAGCCCCTGATTGTACACTTAAGGTGAAAATGTCAAAATCTTCAAAATGAGCATAAGCACAATGAAATTAATGCTGGAATCATCTTCAGGATGCTAGAATACACTAAATACAGCAAAAATTTTGAGTCTACAACGTTTAGTTTAGGTGTGAGAGCCAAAATGAACTTTTTATTGCTTTAAACGCGTTTTCAGCCTGATTGTGCACTTTAGGTGAAAATGTCAAAATCTTAAAAATGAGCATAAGCACAATGAAATTATTGCTGGAATCATCTTCAGGATGCTAGAATACACTAAATACAGCAAAAATTTTGAGTCTACAAGGTTTAGTTTAGGTGTGAGAGCCAAAATGAACTTTTTATTGCTTTAAACGCGTTTTCAGCCCCTGATTGTACACTTAAGGTGAAAATGTCAAAATCTTCCAAATGAGCATAAGCACAATGAAATTAATGCTGGAATCATCTTCAGGATGCTAGAATACACTAAATACAGCAAAAATGTTGAGTCTACAACGTTTTGTTTAGGTGTGAGAGCCAAAATGAACTTTTTATGGCTTTAAATGCGTTTTCAGCCTGATTGTGCACTTTAGGTGAAAATGTCAAAATCTTCAAAATGAGCATAAGCACAATGAAATTAATGCTGGAATCATCTTCAGGATGCTAGAATACACTAAATACAGCAAAAATTTTGAGTCTACAACGTTTAGTTTAGGTGTGAGAGCCAAAATGAACTTTTTATTGCTTTAAACGCGTTTTCAGCCCCTGATTGTACACTTAAGGTGAAAATGTCAAAATCTTCAAAATGAGCATAAGCACAATGAAATTAATGCTGGAATCATCTTCAGGATGCTAGAATACACTAAATACAGCAAAAATTTTGAGTCTACAACGTTTAGTTTAGGTGTGAGAGCCAAAATGAACTTTTTATTGCTTTAAACGCGTTTTCAGCCTGATTGTGCACTTTAGGTGAAAATGTCAAAATCTTAAAAATGAGCATAAGCACAATGAAATTAATGCTGGAATCATCTTCAGGATGCTAGAATACACTAAATACAGCAAAAATTTTGAGTCTACAACGTTTAGTTTAGGTGTGAGAGCCAAAATGAACTTTTTATTGCTTTAAACGCGTTTTCAGCCCCTGATTGTACACTTAAGGTGAAAATGTCAAAATCTTAAAAATGAGCATAAGCACAATGAAATTATTGCTGGAATCATCTTCAGGATGCTAGAATACACTAAATACAGCAAAAATTTTGAGTCTACAACGTTTAGTTTAGGTGTGAGAGCCAAAATGAACTTTTTATTGCTTTAAACGCGTTTTCAGCCCCTGATTGTACACTTAAGGTGAAAATGTCAAAATCTTCCAAATGAGCATAAGCACAATGAAATTAATGCTGGAATCATCTTCAGGATGCTAGAATACACTAAATACAGCAAAAATGTTGAGTCTACAACGTTTTGTTTAGGTGTGAGAGCCAAAATGAACTTTTTATGGCTTTAAATGCGTTTTCAGCCTGATTGTGCACTTTAGGTGAAAATGTCAAAATCTTCAAAATGAGCATAAGCACAATGAAATTAATGCTGGAATCATCTTCAGGATGCTAGAATACACTAAATACATCAAAATTTTTGAGTCTACAACGTTTAGTTTAGGTGTGAGAGCCAAAATGAACTTTTTATTGCTTTAAACGCGTTTTCAGCCTGATTGTGCACTTTAGGTGAAAATGTCAAAATCTTCAAAATGAGCATAAGCACAATAAAATTAATGCTGGAATCATCTTCAGGATGCTAGAATACACTAAATACAGCAAAAATTTTGAGTCTACAACGTTTAGTTTAGGTGTGAGAGCCAAAATGAACTTTTTATTGCTTTAAACGCGTTTTCAGCCCCTGATTGTACACTTAAGGTGAAAATGTCAAAATCTTCAAAATGAGCATAAGCACAATGAAATTAATGCTGGAATCATCTTCAGGATGCTAGAATACACTAAATACAGCAAAAATTTTGAGTCTACAACGTTTAGTTTAGGTGTGAGAGCCAAAATGAACTTTTTATTGCTTTAAACGCGTTTTCAGCCCCTGATTGTACACTTAAGGTGAAAATGTCAAAATCTTCAAAATGAGCATAAGCACAATGAAATTAATGCTGGAATCATCTTCAGGATGCTAGAATACACTAAATACAGCAAAAATTTTGAGTCTACAACGTTTAGTTTAGGTGTGAGAGCCAAAATGAACTTTTTATTGCTTTAAACGCGTTTTCAGCCTGATTGTGCACTTTAGGTGAAAATGTCAAAATCTTAAAAATGAGCATAAGCACAATGAAATTAATGCTGGAATCATCTTCAGGATGCTAGAATACACTAAATACAGCAAAAACTTTGAGTCTACAACGTTTAGTTTAGGTGTGAGAGCCAAAATGAACTTTTTATTGCTTTAAACGCGTTTTCAGCCCCTGATTGTACACTTAAGGTGAAAATGTCAAAATCTTAAAAATGAGCATAAGCACAATGAAATTAATGCTGGAATCATCTTCAGGATGCTAGAATACACTAAATACAGCAAAAATGTTGAGTCTACAACGTTTTGTTTAGGTGTGAGAGCCAAAATGAACTTTTTATGGCTTTAAATGCGTTTTCAGCCTGATTGTGCACTTTAGGTGAAAATGTCAAAATCTTAAAAATGAGCATAAGCACAATGAAATTAATGCTGGAATCATCTTCAGGATGCTAGAATACACTAAATACAGCAAAAATTTTGAGTCTACAACGTTTAGTTTAGGTGTGAGAGCCAAAATGAACTTTTTATTGCTTTAAACGCGTTTTCAGCCTGATTGTGCACTTTAGGTGAAAATGTCAAAATCTTCAAAATGAGCATAAGCACAATGAAATTAATGCTGGAATCATCTTCAGGATGCTAGAATACACTAAATACAGCAAAAATTTTGAGTCTACAACGTTTAGTTTAGGTGTGAGAGCCAAAATGAACTTTTTATTGCTTTAAACGCGTTTTCAGCCCCTGATTGTACACTTAAGGTGAAAATGTCAAAATCTTCAAAATGAGCATAAGCACAATGAAATTAATGCTGGAATCATCTTCAGGATGCTAGAATACACTAAATACAGCAAAAATTTTGAGTCTACAACGTTTAGTTTAGGTGTGAGAGCCAAAATGAACTTTTTATTGCTTTAAACGCGTTTTCAGCCCCTGATTGTACACTTAAGGTGAAAATGTCAAAATCTTCAAAATGAGCATAAGCACAATGAAATTAATGCTGGAATCATCTTCAGGATGCTAGAATACACTAAATACAGCAAAAATTTTGAGTCTACAACGTTTAGTTTAGGTGTGAGAGCCAAAATGAACTTTTTATTGCTTTAAACGCGTTTTCAGCCCCTGATTGTACACTTAAGGTGAAAATGTCAAAATCTTCAAAATGAGCATAAGCACAATGAAATTAATGCTGGAATCATCTTCAGGATGCTAGAATACACTAAATACAGCAAAAATTTTGAGTCTACAACGTTTAGTTTAGGTGTGAGAGCCAAAATGAACTTTTTATTGCTTTAAACGCGTTTTCAGCCTGATTGTGCACTTTAGGTGAAAATGTCAAAATCTTAAAAATGAGCATAAGCACAATGAAATTAATGCTGGAATCATCTTCAGGATGCTAGAATACACTAAATACAGCAAAAATTTTGAGTCTACAACGTTTAGTTTAGGTGTGAGAGCCAAAATGAACTTTTTATTGCTTTAAACGCGTTTTCAGCCCCTGATTGTACACTTAAGGTGAAAATGTCAAAATCTTCAAAATGAGCATAAGCACAATGAAATTAATGCTGGAATCATCTTCAGGATGCTAGAATACACTAAATACAGCAAAAATGTTGAGTCTACAACGTTTTGTTTAGGTGTGAGAGCCAAAATGAACTTTTTATGGCTTTAAATGCGTTTTCAGCCTGATTGTGCACTTTAGGTGAAAATGTCAAAATCTTCAAAATGAGCATAAGCACAATGAAATTAATGCTGGAATCATCTTCAGGATGCTAGAATACACTAAATACAGCAAAAATTTTGAGTCTACAACGTTTAGTTTAGGTGTGAGAGCCAAAATGAACTTTTTATTGCTTTAAACGCGTTTTCAGCCTGATTGTGCACTTTAGGTGAAAATGTCAAAATCTTAAAAATGAGCATAAGCACAATGAAATTAATGCTGGAATCATCTTCAGGATGCTAGAATACACTAAATACAGCAAAAATTTTGAGTCTACAACGTTTAGTTTAGGTGTGAGAGACAAAATGAACTTTTTATTGCTTTAAACGCGTTTTCAGCCCCTGATTGTACACTTAAGGTGAAAATGTCAAAATCTTAAAAATGAGCATAAGCACAATGAAATTATTGCTGGAATCATCTTCAGGATGCTAGAATACACTAAATACAGCAAAAATTTTGAGTCTACAAGGTTTAGTTTAGGTGTGAGAGCCAAAATGAACTTTTTATTGCTTTAAACGCGTTTTCAGCCCCTGATTGTACACTTAAGGTGAAAATGTCAAAATCTTCCAAATGAGCATAAGCACAATGAAATTAATGCTGGAATCATCTTCAGGATGCTAGAATACACTAAATACAGCAAAAATGTTGAGTCTACAACGTTTTGTTTAGGTGTGAGAGCCAAAATGAACTTTTTATGGCTTTAAATGCGTTTTCAGCCTGATTGTGCACTTTAGGTGAAAATGTCAAAATCTTCAAAATGAGCATAAGCACAATGAAATTAATGCTGGAATCATCTTCAGGATGCTAGAATACACTAAATACAGCAAAAATTTTGAGTCTACAACGTTTAGTTTAGGTGTGAGAGCCAAAATGAACTTTTTATTGCTTTAAACGCGTTTTCAGCCTGATTGTGCACTTTAGGTGAAAATGTCAAAATCTTAAAAATGAGCATAAGCACAATGAAATTAATGCTGGAATCATCTTCAGGATGCTAGAATACACTAAATACAGCAAAAATTTTGAGTCTACAACGTTTAGTTTAGGTGTGAGAGCCAAAATGAACTTTTTATTGCTTTAAACGCGTTTTCAGCCCCTGATTGTACACTTAAGGTGAAAATGTCAAAATCTTAAAAATGAGCATAAGCACAATGAAATTAATGCTGGAATCATCTTCAGGATGCTAGAATACACTAAATACAGCAAAAATGTTGAGTCTACAACGTTTTGTTTAGGTGTGAGAGCCAAAATGAACTTTTTATGGCTTTAAATGCGTTTTCAGACTGATTGTGCACTTTAGGTGAAAATGTCAAAATCTTCAAAATGAGCATAAGCACAATGAAATTAATGCTGGAATCATCTTCAGGATGCTAGAATACACTAAATACAGCAAAAATTTTGAGTCTACAACGTTTAGTTTAGGTGTGAGAGCCAAAATGAACTTTTGATTGCTTTAAACGCGTTTTCAGCCTGATTGTGCACTTTAGGTGAAAATGTCAAAATCTTAAAAATGAGCATAAGCACAATAAAATTAATGCTGGAATCATCTTCAGGATGCTAGAATACACTAAATACAGCAAAAATTTTGAGTCTACAACGTTTAGTTTAGGTGTGAGAGCCAAAATGAACTTTTTATTGCTTTAAACGCGTTTTCAGCCCCTGATTGTACACTTAAGGTGAAAATGTCAAAATCTTCAAAATGAGCATAAGCACAATGAAATTAATGCTGGAATCATCTTCAGGATGCTAGAATACACTAAATACAGCAAAAATTTTGAGTCTACAACGTTTAGTTTAGGTGTGAGAGCCAAAATGAACTTTTTATTGCTTTAAACGCGTTTTCAGCCTGATTGTGCACTTTAGGTGAAAATGTCAAAATCTTAAAAATGAGCATAAGCACAATGAAATTATTGCTGGAATCATCTTCAGGATGCTAGAATACACTAAATACAGCAAAAATTTTGAGTCTACAAGGTTTAGTTTAGGTGTGAGAGCCAAAATGAACTTTTTATTGCTTTAAACGCGTTTTCAGCCCCTGATTGTACACTTAAGGTGAAAATGTCAAAATCTTCCAAATGAGCATAAGCACAATGAAATTAATGCTGGAATCATCTTCAGGATGCTAGAATACACTAAATACAGCAAAAATGTTGAGTCTACAACGTTTTGTTTAGGTGTGAGAGCCAAAATGAACTTTTTATGGCTTTAAATGCGTTTTCAGCCTGATTGTGCACTTTAGGTGAAAATGTCAAAATCTTCAAAATGAGCATAAGCACAATGAAATTAATGCTGGAATCATCTTCAGGATGCTAGAATACACTAAATACAGCAAAAATTTTGAGTCTACAACGTTTAGTTTAGGTGTGAGAGCCAAAATGAACTTTTTATTGCTTTAAACGCGTTTTCAGCCTGATTGTGCACTTTAGGTGAAAATGTCAAAATCTTAAAAATGAGCATAAGCACAATGAAATTAATGCTGGAATCATCTTCAGGATGCTAGAATACACTAAATACAGCAAAAATTTTGAGTCTACAACGTTTAGTTTAGGTGTGAGAGCCAAAATGAACTTTTTATTGCTTTAAACGCGTTTTCAGCCCCTGATTGTACACTTAAGGTGAAAATGTCAAAATCTTAAAAATGAGCATAAGCACAATGAAATTAATGCTGGAATCATCTTCAGGATGCTAGAATACACTAAATACAGCAAAAATGTTGAGTCTACAACGTTTTGTTTAGGTGTGAGAGCCAAAATGAACTTTTTATGGCTTTAAATGCGTTTTCAGACTGATTGTGCACTTTAGGTGAAAATGTCAAAATCTTCAAAATGAGCATAAGCACAATGAAATTAATGCTGGAATCATCTTCAGGATGCTAGAATACACTAAATACAGCAAAAATTTTGAGTCTACAACGTTTAGTTTAGGTGTGAGAGCCAAAATGAACTTTTGATTGTTTTAAACGCGTTTTCAGCCTGATTGTGCACTTTAGGTGAAAATGTCAAAATCTTAAAAATGAGCATAAGCACAATAAAATTAATGCTGGAATCATCTTCAGGATGCTAGAATACACTAAATACAGCAAAAATTTTGAGTCTACAACGTTTAGTTTAGGTGTGAGAGCCAAAATGAACTTTTTATTGCTTTAAACGCGTTTTCAGCCCCTGATTGTACACTTAAGGTGAAAATGTCAAAATCTTCAAAATGAGCATAAGCACAATGAAATTAATGCTGGAATCATCTTCAGGATGCTAGAATACACTAAATACAGCAAAAATTTTGAGTCTACAACGTTTAGTTTAGGTGTGAGAGCCAAAATGAACTTTTTATTGCTTTAAACGCGTTTTCAGCCTGATTGTGCACTTTAGGTGAAAATGTCAAAATCTTAAAAATGAGCATAAGCACAATGAAATTAATGCTGGAATCATCTTCAGGATGCTAGAATACACTAAATACAGCAAAAATTTTGAGTCTACAACGTTTAGTTTAGGTGTGAGAGCCAAAATTAACTTTTTATTGCTTTAAACGCGTTTTCAGCCCCTGATTGTACACTTAAGGTGAAAATGTCAAAATCTTCAAAATGAGCATAAGCACAATGAAATTAATGCTGGAATCATCTTCAGGATGCTAGAATACACTAAATACAGCAAAAATGTTGAGTCTACAACGTTTTGTTTAGGTGTGAGAGCCAAAATGAACTTTTTATGGCTTTAAATGCGTTTTCAGCCTGATTGTGCACTTTAGGTGAAAATGTCAAAATCTTCAAAATGAGCATAAGCACAATGAAATTAATGCTGGAATCATCTTCAGGATGCTAGAATACACTAAATACAGCAAAAATTTTGAGTCTACAACGTTTAGTTTAGGTGTGAGAGCCAAAATGAACTTTTTATTGCTTTAAACGCGTTTTCAGCCTGATTGTGCACTTTAGGTGAAAATGTCAAAATCTTAAAAATGAGCATAAGCACAATGAAATTAATGCTGGAATCATCTTCAGGATGCTAGAATACACTAAATACAGCAAAAATTTTGAGTCTACAACGTTTAGTTTAGGTGTGAGAGCCAAAATGAACTTTTTATTGCTTTAAACGCGTTTTCAGCCCCTGATTGTACACTTAAGGTGAAAATGTCAAAATCTTAAAAATGAGCATAAGCACAATGAAATTATTGCTGGAATCATCTTCAGGATGCTAGAATACACTAAATACAGCAAAAATTTTGAATCTACAAGGTTTAGTTTAGGTGTGAGAGCCAAAATGAACTTTTTATTGCTTTAAACGCGTTTTCAGCCCCTGATTGTACACTTAAGGTGAAAATGTCAAAATCTTCCAAATGAGCATAAGCACAATGAAATAAATGCTGGAATCATCTTCAGGATGCTAGAATACACTAAATACAGCAAAAATGTTGAGTCTACAACGTTTTGTTTAGGTGTGAGAGCCAAAATGAACTTTTTATGGCTTTAAATGCGTTTTCAGCCTGATTGTGCACTTTAGGTGAAAATGTCAAAATCTTCAAAATGAGCATAAGCACAATGAAATTAATGCTGGAATCATCTTCAGGATGCTAGAATACACTAAATACAGCAAAAATTTTGAGTCTACAACGTTTAGTTTAGGTGTGAGAGCCAAAATGAACTTTTTATTGCTTTAAACGCGTTTTCAGCCTGATTGTGCACTTTAGGTGAAAATGTCAAAATCTTAAAAATGAGCATAAGCACAATGAAATTAATGCTGGAATCATCTTCAGGATGCTAGAATACACTAAATACAGCAAAAATTTTGAGTCTACAACGTTTAGTTTAGGTGTGAGAGCCAAAATGAACTTTTTATTGCTTTAAACGCGTTTTCAGCCTGATTGTGCACTTTAGGTGAAAATGTCAAAATCTTAAAAATGAGCATAAGCACAATGAAATTAATGCTGGAATCATCTTCAGGATGCTAGAATACACTAAATACAGCAAAAATTTTGAGTCTACAACGTTTAGTTTAGGTGTGAGAGCCAAAATGAACTTTTTATTGCTTTAAACGCGTTTTCAGCCCCTGATTGTACACTTAAGGTGAAAATGTCAAAATCTTAAAAATGAGCATAAGCACAATGAAATTATTGCTGGAATCATCTTCAGGATGCTAGAATACACTAAATACAGCAAAAATGTTGAGTCTACAACGTTTTGTTTAGGTGTGAGAGCCAAAATGAACTTTTGATTGCTTTAAACGCGTTTTCAGCCTGATTGTGCACTTTAGGTGAAAATGTCAAAATCTTAAAAATGAGCATAAGCACAATAAAATTAATGCTGGAATCATCTTCAGGATGCTAGAATACACTAAATACAGCAAAAATTTTGAGTCTACAACGTTTAGTTTAGGTGTGAGAGCCAAAATGAACTTTTTATTGCTTTAAACGCGTTTTCAGCCCCTGATTGTACACTTCAGGTGAAAATGTCAAAATCTTCAAAATGAGCATAAGCACAATGAAATTAATGCTGGAATCATCTTCAGGATGCTAGAATACACTAAATACAGCCAAAATTTTGAGTCTACAACGTTTAGTTTAGGTGTGAGAGCCAAAATGAACTTTTTATTGCTTTAAACGCGTTTTCAGCCTGATTGTGCACTTTAGGTGAAAATGTCAAAATCTTAAAAATGAGCATAAGCACAATGAAATTAATGCTGGAATCATCTTCAGGATGCTAGAATACACTAAATACAGCAAAAATTTTGAGTCTACAACGTTTAGTTTAGGTGTGAGAGCCAAAATGAACTTTTTATTGCTTTAAACGCGTTTTCAGCCCCTGATTGTACACTTAAGGTGAAAATGTCAAAATCTTCAAAATGAGCATAAGCACAATGAAATTAATGCTGGAATCATCTTCAGGATGCTAGAATACACTAAATACAGCAAAAATGTTGAGTCTACAACGTTTTGTTTAGGTGTGAGAGCCAAAATGAACTTTTTATGGCTTTAAATGCGTTTTCAGCCTGATTGTGCACTTTAGGTGAAAATGTCAAAATCTTCAAAATGAGCATAAGCACAATGAAATTAATGCTGGAATCATCTTCAGGATGCTAGAATACACTAAATACAGCAAAAATTTTGAGTCTACAACGTTTAGTTTAGGTGTGAGAGCCAAAATGAACTTTTTATTGCTTTAAACGCGTTTTCAGCCTGATTGTGCACTTTAGGTGAAAATGTCAAAATCTTAAAAATGAGCATAAGCACAATGAAATTAATGCTGGAATCATCTTCAGGATGCTAGAATACACTAAATACAGCAAAAATTTTGAGTCTACAACGTTTAGTTTAGGTGTGAGAGCCAAAATGAACTTTTTATTGCTTTAAACGCGTTTTCAGCCCCTGATTGTACACTTAAGGTGAAAATGTCAAAATCTTAAAAATGAGCATAAGCACAATGAAATTATTGCTGGAATCATCTTCAGGATGCTAGAATACACTAAATACAGCAAAAATTTTGAGTCTACAAGGTTTAGTTTAGGTGTGAGAGCCAAAATGAACTTTTTATTGCTTTAAACGCGTTTTCAGCCCCTGATTGTACACTTAAGGTGAAAATGTCAAAATCTTCCAAATGAGCATAAGCACAATGAAATAAATGCTGGAATCATCTTCAGGATGCTAGAATACACTAAATACAGCAAAAATGTTGAGTCTACAACGTTTTGTTTAGGTGTGAGAGCCAAAATGAACTTTTTATGGCTTTAAATGCGTTTTCAGCCTGATTGTGCACTTTAGGTGAAAATGTCAAAATCTTCAAAATGAGCATAAGCACAATGAAATTAATGCTGGAATCATCTTCAGGATGCTAGAATACACTAAATACAGCAAAAATTTTGAGTCTACAACGTTTAGTTTAGGTGTGAGAGCCAAAATGAACTTTTTATTGCTTTAAACGCGTTTTCAGCCTGATTGTGCACTTTAGGTGAAAATGTCAAAATCTTAAAAATGAGCATAAGCACAATGAAATTAATGCTGGAATCATCTTCAGGATGCTAGAATACACTAAATACAGCAAAAATTTTGAGTCTACAACGTTTAGTTTAGGTGTGAGAGCCAAAATGAACTTTTTATTGCTTTAAACGCGTTTTCAGCCCCTGATTGTACACTGAAGGTGAAAATGTCAAAATCTTAAAAATGAGCATAAGCACAATGAAATTAATGCTGGAATCATCTTCAGGATGCTAGAATACACTAAATACAGCAAAAATGTTGAGTCTACAACGTTTTGTTTAGGTGTGAGAGCCAAAATGAACTTTTTATGGCTTTAAATGCGTTTTCAGACTGATTGTGCACTTTAGGTGAAAATGTCAAAATCTTCAAAATGAGCATAAGCACAATGAAATTAATGCTGGAATCATCTTCAGGATGCTAGAATACACTAAATACAGCAAAAATTTTGAGTCTACAACGTTTAGTTTAGGTGTGAGAGCCAAAATGAACTTTTTATTGCTTTAAACGCGTTTTCAGCCTGATTGTGCACTTTAGGTGAAAATGTCAAAATCTTAAAAATGAGCATAAGCACAATGAAATTAATGCTGGAATCATCTTCAGGATGCTAGAATACACTATATACAGCAAAAATTTTGAGTCTACAACGTTTAGTTTAGGTGTGAGAGCCAAAATGAACTTTTTATTGCTTTAAACGCGTTTTCAGCCCCTGATTGTACACTTAAGGTGAAAATGTCAAAATCTTAAAAATGAGCATAAGCACAATGAAATTATTGCTGGAATCATCTTCAGGATGCTAGAATACACTAAATACAGCAAAAATTTTGAGTCTACAAGGTTTAGTTTAGGTGTGAGAGCCAAAATGAACTTTTTATTGCTTTAAACGCGTTTTCAGCCCCTGATTGTACACTTAAGGTGAAAATGTCAAAATCTTCCAAATGAGCATAAGCACAATGAAATAAATGCTGGAATCATCTTCAGGATGCTAGAATACACTAAATACAGCAAAAATGTTGAGTCTACAACGTTTTGTTTAGGTGTGAGAGCCAAAATGAACTTTTTATGGCTTTAAATGCGTTTTCAGCCTGATTGTGCACTTTAGGTGAAAATGTCAAAATCTTCAAAATGAGCATAAGCACAATGAAATTAATGCTGGAATCATCTTCAGGATGCTAGAATACACTAAATACAGCAAAAATTTTGAGTCTACAACGTTTAGTTTAGGTGTGAGAGCCAAAATGAACTTTTTATTGCTTTAAACGCGTTTTCAGCCTGATTGTGCACTTTAGGTGAAAATGTCAAAATCTTAAAAATGAGCATAAGCACAATGAAATTAATGCTGGAATCATCTTCAGGATGCTAGAATACACTAAATACAGCAAAAATTTTGAGTCTACAACGTTTAGTTTAGGTGTGAGAGCCAAAATGAACTTTTTATTGCTTTAAACGCGTTTTCAGCCCCTGATTGTACACTTAAGGTGAAAATGTCAAAATCTTAAAAATGAGCATAAGCACAATGAAATTAATGCTGGAATCATCTTCAGGATGCTAGAATACAGTAAATACAGCAAAAATGTTGAGTCTACAACGTTTTGTTTAGGTGTGAGAGCCAAAATGAACTTTTTATGGCTTTAAATGCGTTTTCAGACTGATTGTGCACTTTAGGTGAAAATGTCAAAATCTTCAAAATGAGCATAAGCACAATGAAATTAATGCTGGAATCATCTTCAGGATGCTAGAATACACTAAATACAGCAAAAATTTTGAGTCTACAACGTTTAGTTTAGGTGTGAGAGCCAAAATGAACTTTTGATTGCTTTAAACGCGTTTTCAGCCTGATTGTGCACTTTAGGTGAAAATGTCAAAATCTTAAAAATGAGCATAAGCACAATAAAATTAATGCTGGAATCATCTTCAGGATGCTAGAATACACTAAATACAGCAAAAATTTTGAGTCTACAACGTTTAGTTTAGGTGTGAGAGCCAAAATGAACTTTTTATTGCTTTAAACGCGTTTTCAGCCCCTGATTGTACACTTAAGGTGAAAATGTCAAAATCTTCAAAATGAGCATAAGCACAATGAAATTAATGTTGGAATCATCTTCAGGATGCTAGAATACACTAAATACAGCAAAAATTTTGAGTCTACAACGTTTAGTTTAGGTGTGAGAGCCAAAATGAACTTTTTATTGCTTTAAACGCGTTTTCAGCCTGATTGTGCACTTTAGGTGAAAATGTCAAAATCTTAAAAATGAGCATAAGCACAATGAAATTAATGCTGGAATCATCTTCAGGATGCTAGAATACACTAAATACAGCAAAAATTTTGAGTCTACAAGGTTTAGTTTAGGTGTGAGAGCCAAAATGAACTTTTTATTGCTTTAAACGCGTTTTCAGCCCCTGATTGTACACTTAAGGTGAAAATGTCAAAATCTTCAAAATGAGCATAAGCACAATGAAATTATTGCTGGAATCATCTTCAGGATGCTAGAATACACTAAATACAGCAAAAATTTTGAGTCTACAAGGTTTAGTTTAGGTGTGAGAGCCAAAATGAACTTTTTATTGCTTTAAACGCGTTTTCAGCCCCTGATTGTACACTTAAGGTGAAAATGTCAAAATCTTCAAAATGAGCATAAGCACAATGAAATTAATGCTGGAATCATCTTCAGGATGCTAGAATACACTAAATACAGCAAAAATGTTGAGTCTACAACGTTTTGTTTAGGTGTGAGAGCCAAAATGAACTTTTTATGGCTTTAAATGCGTTTTCAGCCTGATAATGCACTTTAGGTGAAAATGTCAAAATCTTCAAAATGAGCATAAGCACAATGAAATTAATGCTGGAATCATCTTCAGGATGCTAGAATACACTAAATACAGCAAAAATTTTGAGTCTACAACGTTTAGTTTAGGTGTGAGAGCCAAAATGAACTTTTTATTGCTTTAAACGCGTTTTCAGCCTGATTGTGCGCTTTAGGTGAAAATGTCAAAATCTTAAAAATGAGCATAAGCACAATGAAATTAATGCTGGAATCATCTTCAGGATGCTAGAATACACTAAATACAGCAAAAATTTTGAGTCTACAACGTTTAGTTTAGGTGTGAGAGCCAAAATGAACTTTTTATTGCTTTAAACGCGTTTTCAGCCTGATTGTGCACTTTAGGTGAAAATGTCAAAATCTTAAAAATGAGCATAAGCACAATGAAATTAATGCTGGAATCATCTTCAGGATGCTAGAATACACTAAATACAGCAAAAATTTTGAGTCTACAACGTTTAGTTTAGGTGTGAGAGCCAAAATGAACTTTTTATTGCTTTAAACGCGTTTTCAGCCCCTGATTGTACACTTAAGGTGAAAATGTCAAAATCTTCAAAATGAGCATAAGCACAATGAAATTAATGCTGGAATCATCTTTAGGATGCTAGAATACACTAAATACAGCAAAAATTTTGAGTCTACAACGTTTAGTTTAGGTGTGAGAGCCAAAATGAACTTTTTATTGCTTTAAACGCGTTTTCAGCCCCTGATTGTGCACTTTAGGTGAAAATGTCAAAATCTTAAAAATGAGCATAAGCACAATGAAATTATTGCTGGAATCATCTTCAGGATGCTAGAATACACTAAATACAGCAAAAATTTTGAGTCTACAACGTTTAGTTTAGGTGTGAGAGCCAAAATGAACTTTTTATTGCTTTAAACGCGTTTTCAGCCCCTGATTGTACACTTAAGGTGAAAATGTCAAAATCTTCAAAATGAGCATAAGCACAATTAAATTAATGCTGGAATCATCTTCAGGATGCTAGAATACACTAAATACAGCAAAAATTTTGAGTCTACAACGTTTAGTTTAGGTGTGAGAGCCAAAATGAACTTTTTATTGCTTTAAACGCGTTTTCAGCCCCTGATTGTACACTTAAGGTGAAAATGTCAAAATCTTCAAAAATGAGCATAAGCACAATGAAATTAATGCTGGAATCATCTTCAGGATGCTAGAATACACTAAATACAGCAAAAATTTTGAGTCTACAACGTTTAGTTTAGGTGTGAGAGCCAAAATGAACTTTTTATGGCTTTAAATGCGTTTTCAGCCTGATTGTGCACTTTAGGTGAAAATGTCAAAATCTTCAAAATGAGCATAAGCACAATGAAATTAATGCTGGAATCATCTTCAGGATGCTAGAATACACTAAATACAGCAAAAATTTTGAGTCTACAACGTTTAGTTTAGGTGTGAGAGCCAAAATGAACTTTTTATTGCTTTAAACGCGTTTTCAGCCTGATTGTGCACTTTAGGTGAAAATGTCAAAATCTTAAAAATGAGCATAAGCACAATGAAATTAATGCTGGAATCATCTTCAGGATGCTAGAATACACTAAATACAGCAAAAATTTTGAGTCTACAACGTTTAGTTTAGGTGTGAGAGCCAAAATGAACTTTTTA
This sequence comes from Vanacampus margaritifer, assembly GCF_051991255.1. Classification (NCBI taxonomy): domain Eukaryota; kingdom Metazoa; phylum Chordata; class Actinopteri; order Syngnathiformes; family Syngnathidae; genus Vanacampus; species Vanacampus margaritifer. The sequence continues at coordinate 1,367,607 of NW_027520737.1, read as the reverse complement.
TTGCTTTAAACGCGTTTTCAGCCCCTGATTGTACACTTAAGGTGAAAATGTCAAAATCTTAAAAATGAGCATAAGCACAATGAAATTATTGCTGGAATCATCTTCAGGATGCTAGAATACACTAAATACAGCAAAAATTTTGAGTCTACAAGGTTTAGTTTAGGTGTGAGAGCCAAAATGAACTTTTTATTGCTTTAAACGCGTTTTCAGCCCCTGATTGTACACTTAAGGTGAAAATGTCAAAATCTTCCAAATGAGCATAAGCACAATGAAATAAATGCTGGAATCATCTTCAGGATGCTAGAATACACTAAATACAGCAAAAATGTTGAGTCTACAACGTTTTGTTTAGGTGTGAGAGCCAAAATGAACTTTTTATGGCTTTAAATGCGTTTTCAGCCTGATTGTGCACTTTAGGTGAAAATGTCAAAATCTTCAAAATGAGCATAAGCACAATGAAATTAATGCTGGAATCATCTTCAGGATGCTAGAATACACTAAATACAGCAAAAATTTTGAGTCTACAACGTTTAGTTTAGGTGTGAGAGCCAAAATGAACTTTTTATTGCTTTAAACGCGTTTTCAGCCTGATTGTGCACTTTAGGTGAAAATGTCAAAATCTTAAAAATGAGCATAAGCACAATGAAATTAATGCTGGAATCATCTTCAGGATGCTAGAATACACTAAATACAGCAAAAATTTTGAGTCTACAACGTTTAGTTTAGGTGTGAGAGCCAAAATGAACTTTTTATTGCTTTAAACGCGTTTTCAGCCCCTGATTGTACACTTAAGGTGAAAATGTCAAAATCTTAAAAATGAGCATAAGCACAATGAAATTAATGCTGGAATCATCTTCAGGATGCTAGAATACACTAAATACAGCAAAAATGTTGAGTCTACAACGTTTTGTTTAGGTGTGAGAGCCAAAATGAACTTTTTATGGCTTTAAATGCGTTTTCAGACTGATTGTGCACTTTAGGTGAAAATGTCAAAATCTTCAAAATGAGCATAAGCACAATGAAATTAATGCTGGAATCATCTTCAGGATGCTAGAATACACTAAATACAGCAAAAATTTTGAGTCTACAACGTTTAGTTTAGGTGTGAGAGCCAAAATGAACTTTTTATTGCTTTAAACGCGTTTTCAGCCTGATTGTGCACTTTAGGTGAAAATGTCAAAATCTTAAAAATGAGCATAAGCACAATGAAATTAATGCTGGAATCATCTTCAGGATGCTAGAATACACTATATACAGCAAAAATTTTGAGTCTACAACGTTTAGTTTAGGTGTGAGAGCCAAAATGAACTTTTTATTGCTTTAAACGCGTTTTCAGCCCCTGATTGTACACTTAAGGTGAAAATGTCAAAATCTTAAAAATGAGCATAAGCACAATGAAATTATTGCTGGAATCATCTTCAGGATGCTAGAATACACTAAATACAGCAAAAATTTTGAGTCTACAAGGTTTAGTTTAGGTGTGAGAGCCAAAATGAACTTTTTATTGCTTTAAACGCGTTTTCAGCCCCTGATTGTACACTTAAGGTGAAAATGTCAAAATCTTCCAAATGAGCATAAGCACAATGAAATAAATGCTGGAATCATCTTCAGGATGCTAGAATACACTAAATACAGCAAAAATGTTGAGTCTACAACGTTTTGTTTAGGTGTGAGAGCCAAAATGAACTTTTTATGGCTTTAAATGCGTTTTCAGCCTGATTGTGCACTTTAGGTGAAAATGTCAAAATCTTCAAAATGAGCATAAGCACAATGAAATTAATGCTGGAATCATCTTCAGGATGCTAGAATACACTAAATACAGCAAAAATTTTGAGTCTACAACGTTTAGTTTAGGTGTGAGAGCCAAAATGAACTTTTTATTGCTTTAAACGCGTTTTCAGCCTGATTGTGCACTTTAGGTGAAAATGTCAAAATCTTAAAAATGAGCATAAGCACAATGAAATTAATGCTGGAATCATCTTCAGGATGCTAGAATACACTAAATACAGCAAAAATTTTGAGTCTACAACGTTTAGTTTAGGTGTGAGAGCCAAAATGAACTTTTTATTGCTTTAAACGCGTTTTCAGCCCCTGATTGTACACTTAAGGTGAAAATGTCAAAATCTTAAAAATGAGCATAAGCACAATGAAATTAATGCTGGAATCATCTTCAGGATGCTAGAATACACTAAATACAGCAAAAATGTTGAGTCTACAACGTTTTGTTTAGGTGTGAGAGCCAAAATGAACTTTTTATGGCTTTAAATGCGTTTTCAGACTGATTGTGCACTTTAGGTGAAAATGTCAAAATCTTCAAAATGAGCATAAGCACAATAAAATTAATGCTGGAATCATCTTCAGGATGCTAGAATACACTAAATACAGCAAAAATTTTGAGTCTACAACGTTTAGTTTAGGTGTGAGAGCCAAAATGAACTTTTTATTGCTTTAAACGCGTTTTCAGCCTGATTGTGCACTTTAGGTGAAAATGTCAAAATCTTAAAAATGAGCATAAGCACAATGAAATTAATGCTGGAATCATCTTCAGGATGCTAGAATACACTAAATACAGCAAAAATTTTGAGTCTACAAGGTTTAGTTTAGGTGTGAGAGCCAAAATGAACTTTTTATTGCTTTAAACGCGTTTTCAGCCCCTGATTGTACACTTAAGGTGAAAATGTCAAAATCTTCAAAATGAGCATAAGCACAATGAAATTATTGCTGGAATCATCTTCAGGATGCTAGAATACACTAAATACAGCAAAAATTTTGAGTCTACAAGGTTTAGTTTAGGTGTGAGAGCCAAAATGAACTTTTTATTGCTTTAAACGCGTTTTCAGCCCCTGATTGTACACTTAAGGTGAAAATGTCAAAATCTTCAAAATGAGCATAAGCACAATGAAATTAATGCTGGAATCATCTTCAGGATGCTAGAATACACTAAATACAGCAAAAATGTTGAGTCTACAACGTTTTGTTTAGGTGTGAGAGCCAAAATGAACTTTTTATGGCTTTAAATGCGTTTTCAGCCTGATTGTGCACTTTAGGTGAAAATGTCAAAATCTTCAAAATGAGCATAAGCACAATGAAATTAATGCTGGAATCATCTTCAGGATGCTAGAATACACTAAATACAGCAAAAATTTTGAGTCTACAACGTTTAGTTTAGGTGTGAGAGCCAAAATGAACTTTTTATTGCTTTAAACGCGTTTTCAGCCTGATTGTGCGCTTTAGGTGAAAATGTCAAAATCTTAAAAATGAGCATAAGCACAATGAAATTAATGCTGGAATCATCTTCAGGATGCTAGAATACACTAAATACAGCAAAAATTTTGAGTCTACAACGTTTAGTTTAGGTGTGAGAGCCAAAATGAACTTTTTATTGCTTTAAACGCGTTTTCAGCCTGATTGTGCACTTTAGGTGAAAATGTCAAAATCTTAAAAATGAGCATAAGCACAATGAAATTAATGCTGGAATCATCTTCAGGATGCTAGAATACACTAAATACAGCAAAAATTTTGAGTCTACAACGTTTAGTTTAGGTGTGAGAGCCAAAATGAACTTTTTATTGCTTTAAACGCGTTTTCAGCCCCTGATTGTACACTTAAGGTGAAAATGTCAAAATCTTCAAAATGAGCATAAGCACAATGAAATTAATGCTGGAATCATCTTTAGGATGCTAGAATACACTAAATACAGCAAAAATTTTGAGTCTACAACGTTTAGTTTAGGTGTGAGAGCCAAAATGAACTTTTTATTGCTTTAAACGCGTTTTCAGCCCCTGATTGTGCACTTTAGGTGAAAATGTCAAAATCTTAAAAATGAGCATAAGCACAATGAAATTATTGCTGGAATCATCTTCAGGATGCTAGAATACACTAAATACAGCAAAAAATTTGAGTCTACAACGTTTAGTTTAGGTGTGAGAGCCAAAATGAACTTTTTATTGCTTTAAACGCGTTTTCAGCCCCTGATTGTACACTTAAGGTGAAAATGTCAAAATCTTCAAAATGAGCATAAGCACAATGAAATTAATGCTGGAATCATCTTCAGGATGCTAGAATACACTAAATACAGCAAAAATTTTGAGTCTACAACGTTTAGTTTAGGTGTGAGAGCCAAAATGAACTTTTTATTGCTTTAAACGCGTTTTCAGCCCCTGATTGTACACTTAAGGTGAAAATGTCAAAATCTTCAAAAATGAGCATAAGCACAATGAAATTAATGCTGGAATCATCTTCAGGATGCTAGAATACACTAAATACAGCAAAAAATTTGAGTCTACAACGTTTAGTTTAGGTGTGAGAGCCAAAATGAACTTTTTATTGCTTTAAACGCGTTTTCAGCCCCCGATTGTACACTTGAGGTGAAAATGTCAAAATCTTAAAAATGAGCATAAGCACAATGAAATTAATGCTGGAATCATCTTCAGGATGCTAGAATACACTAAATACAGCAAAAATGTTGAGTCTACAACGTTTTGTTTAGGTGTGAGAGCCAAAATGAACTTTTTATGGCTTTAAATGCGTTTTCAGACTGATTGTGCACTTTAGGTGAAAATGTCAAAATCTTCAAAATGAGCATAAGCACAATGAAATTAATGCTGGAATCATCTTCAGGATGCTAGAATACACTAAATACAGCAAAAATTTTGAGTCTACAACGTTTAGTTTAGGTGTGAGAGCCAAAAAGAACTTTTGATTGCTTTAAACGCGTTTTCAGCCTGATTGTGCACTTTAGGTGAAAATGTCAAAATCTTAAAAATGAGCATAAGCACAATAAAATTAATGCTGGAATCATCTTCAGGATGCTAGAATACACTAAATACAGCAAAAATTTTGAGTCTACAACGTTTAGTTTAGGTGTGAGAGCCAAAATGAACTTTTTATTGCTTTAAACGCGTTTTCAGCCCCTGATTGTACACTTAAGGTGAAAATGTCAAAATCTTCAAAATGAGCATAAGCACAATGAAATTAATGCTGGAATCATCTTCAGGATGCTAGAATACACTAAATACAGCAAAAATTTTGAGTCTACAACGTTTAGTTTAGGTGTGAGAGCCAAAATGAACTTTTTATTGCTTTAAACGCGTTTTCAGCCTGATTGTGCACTTTAGGTGAAAATGTCAAAATCTTAAAAATGAGCATAAGCACAATGAAATTAATGCTGGAATCATCTTCAGGATGCTAGAATACACTAAATACAGCAAAAATTTTGAGTCTACAAGGTTTAGTTTAGGTGTGAGAGCCAAAATGAACTTTTTATTGCTTTAAACGCGTTTTCAGCCCCTGATTGTACACTTAAGGTGAAAATGTCAAAATCTTCAAAATGAGCATAAGCACAATGAAATTATTGCTGGAATCATCTTCAGGATGCTAGAATACACTAAATACAGCAAAAATTTTGAGTCTACAACGTTTAGTTTAGGTGTGAGAGCCAAAATGAACTTTTTATTGCTTTAAACGCGTTTTCAGCCCCTGATTGTACACTTAAGGTGAAAATGTCAAAATCTTCAAAATGAGCATAAGCACAATGAAATTAATGCTGGAATCATCTTCAGGATGCTAGAATACACTAAATACAGCAAAAATGTTGAGTCTACAACGTTTTGTTTAGGTGTGAGAGCCAAAATGAACTTTTTATGGCTTTAAATGCGTTTTCAGCCTGATTGTGCACTTTAGGTGAAAATGTCAAAATCTTCAAAATGAGCATAAGCACAATGAAATTAATGCTGGAATCATCTTCAGGATGCTAGAATACACTAAATACAGCAAAAATTTTGAGTCTACAACGTTTAGTTTAGGTGTGAGAGCCAAAATGAACTTTTTATTGCTTTAAACGCGTTTTCAAACTGATTGTTCACTTTAGGTGAAAATGTCAAAATCTTAAAAATGAGCATAAGCACAATGAAATTAATGCTGGAATCATCTTCAGGATGCTAGAATACACTAAATACAGCAAAAATTTTGAGTCTACAACGTTTAGTTTAGGTGTGAGAGCCAAAATGAACTTTTTATTGCTTTAAACGCGTTTTCAGCCCCTGATTGTACACTTAAGGTGAAAATGTCAAAATCTTAAAAATGAGCATAAGCACAATGAAATTAATGCTGGAATCATCTTCAGGATGCTAGAATACACTAAATACAGCAAAAATGTTGAGTCTACAACGTTTTGTTTAGGTGTGAGAGCCAAAATGAACTTTTTATGGCTTTAAATGCGTTTTCAGCCTGATTGTGCACTTTAGGTGAAAATGTCAAAATCTTCAAAATGAGCATAAGCACAATGAAATTAATGCTGGAATCATCTTCAGGATGCTAGAATACACTAAATACAGCAAAAATTTTGAGTCTACAACGTTTAGTTTAGGTGTGAGAGCCAAAATGAACTTTTTATTGCTTTAAACGCGTTTTCAGCCTGATTGTGCACTTTAGGTGAAAATGTCAAAATCTTAAAAATGAGCATAAGCACAATGAAATTAATGCTGGAATCATCTTCAGGATGCTAGAATACACTAAATACAGCAAAAATTTTGAGTCTACAACGTTTAGTTTAGGTGTGAGAGCCAAAATGAACTTTTTATTGCTTTAAACCCGTTTTCAGCCCCTGATTGTACACTTAAGGTGAAAATGTCAAAATCTTAAAAATGAGCATAAGCACAATGAAATTAATGCTGGAATCATCTTCAGGATGCTAGAATACACTAAATACAGCAAAAATGTTGAGTCTACAACGTTTTGTTTAGGTGTGAGAGCCAAAATGAACTTTTTATGGCTTTAAATGCGTTTTCAGCCTGATTGTGCACTTTAGGTGAAAATGTCAAAATCTTCAAAATGAGCATAAGCACAATGAAATTAATGCTGGAATCATCTTCAGGATGCTAGAATACACTAAATACAGCAAAAATTTTGAGTCTACAACGTTTAGTTTAGGTGTGAGAGCCAAAATGAACTTTTTATTGCTTTAAACGCGTTTTCAGCCTGATTGTGCACTTTAGGTGAAAATGTCAAAATCTTAAAAATGAGCATAAGCACAATGAAATTAATGCTGGAATCATCTTCAGGATGCTAGAATACACTAAATACAGCAAAAATGTTGAGTCTACAACGTTTTGTTTAGGTGTGAGAGCCAAAATGAACTTTTTATGGCTTTAAATGCGTTTTCAGCCTGATTGTGCACTTTAGGTGAAAATGTCAAAATCTTCAAAATGAGCATAAGCACAATGAAATTAATGCTGGAATCATCTTCAGGATGCTAGAATACACTAAATACAGCAAAAATTTTGAGTCTACAACGTTTAGTTTAGGTGTGAGAGCCAAAATGAACTTTTTATTGCTTTAAACGCGTTTTCAGCCTGATTGTGCACTTTAGGTGAAAATGTCAAAATCTTAAAAATGAGCATAAGCCCAATGAAATTAATGCTGGAATCATCTTCAGGATGCTAGAATACACTAAATACAGCAAAAATTTTGAGTCTACAACGTTTAGTTTAGGTGTGAGAGCCAAAATGAACTTTTTATTGCTTTAAACGCGTTTTCAGCCCCTGATTGTGCACTTTAGGTGAAAATGTCAAAATCTTAAAAATGAGCATAAGCACAATGAAATTATTGCTGGAATCATCTTCAGGATGCTAGAATACACTAAATACAGCAAAAATTTTGAGTCTACAACGTTTAGTTTAGGTGTGAGAGCCAAAATGAACTTTTTATTGCTTTAAACGCGTTTTCAGCCCCTGATTGTACACTTAAGGTGAAAATGTCAAAATCTTCAAAATGAGCATAAGCACAATGAAATTAATGCTGGAATCATCTTCAGGATGCTAGAATACACTAAATACAGCAAAAATTTTGAGTCTACAACGTTTAGTTTAGGTGTGAGAGCCAAAATGAACTTTTTATTGCTTTAAACGCGTTTTCAGCCCCTGATTGTACACTTAAGGTGAAAATGTCAAAATCTTCAAAAATGAGCATAAGCACAATGAAATTAATGCTGGAATCATCTTCAGGATGCTAGAATACACTAAATACAGCAAAAATTTTGAGTCTACAACGTTTAGTTTAGGTGTGAGAGCCAAAATGAACTTTTTATTGCTTTAAACGCGTTTTCAGCCCCTGATTGTACACTTAAGGTGAAAATGTCAAAATCTTAAAAATGAGCATAAGCACAATGAAATTAATGCTGGAATCATCTTCAGGATGCTAGAATACACTAAATACAGCAAAAATGTTGAGTCTACAACGTTTTGTTTAGGTGTGAGAGCCAAAATGAACTTTTTATGGCTTTAAATGCGTTTTCAGACTGATTGTGCACTTTAGGTGAAAATGTCAAAATCTTCAAAATGAGCATAAGCACAATGAAATTAATGCTGGAATCATCTTCAGGATGCTAGAATACACTAAATACAGCAAAAATTTTGAGTCTACAACGTTTAGTTTAGGTGTGAGAGCCAAAATGAACTTTTTATTGCTTTAAACGCGTTTTCAGCCTGATTGTGCACTTTAGGTGAAAATGTCAAAATCTTAAAAATGAGCATAAGCACAATGAAATTATTGCTGGAATCATCTTCAGGATGCTAGAATACACTAAATACAGCAAAAATTTTGAGTCTACAACGTTTAGTTTAGGTGTGAGAGCCAAAATGAACTTTTTATTGCTTTAAACGCGTTTTCAGCCCCTGATTGTACACTTAAGGTGAAAATGTCAAAATCTTCAAAATGAGCATAAGCACAATGAAATTAATGCTGGAATCATCTTCAGGATGCTAGAATACACTAAATACAGCAAAAATTTTGAGTCTACAACGTTTAGTTTAGGTGTGAGAGCCAAAATGAACTTTTTATTGCTTTAAACGCGTTTTCAGCCCCTGATTGTACACTTAAGGTGAAAATGTCAAAATCTTCAAAAATGAGCATAAGCACAATGAAATTAATGCTGGAATCATCTTCAGGATGCTAGAATACACTAAATACAGCAAAAATTTTGAGTCTACAACGTTTAGTTTAGGTGTGAGAGCCAAAATGAACTTTTTATTGCTTTAAACGCGTTTTCAGCCCCTGATTGTACACTTAAGGTGAAAATGTCAAAATCTTAAAAATGAGCATAAGCACAATGAAATTAATGCTGGAATCATCTTCAGGATGCTAGAATACACTAAATACAGCAAAAATGTTGAGTCTACAACGTTTTGTTTAGGTGTGAGAGCCAAAATGAACTTTTTATGGCTTTAAATGCGTTTTCAGACTGATTGTGCACTTTAGGTGAAAATGTCAAAATCTTCAAAATGAGCATAAGCACAATGAAATTAATGCTGGAATCATCTTCAGGATGCTAGAATACACTAAATACAGCAAAAATTTTGAGTCTACAACGTTTAGTTTAGGTGTGAGAGCCAAAATGAACTTTTTATTGCTTTAAACGCGTTTTCAGCCCCTGATTGTACACTTAAGGTGAAAATGTCAAAATCTTCAAAATGAGCATAAGCACAATGAAATTAATGCTGGAATCATCTTCAGGATGCTAGAATACACTAAATACAGCAAAAATTTTGAGTCTACAACGTTTAGTTTAGGTGTGAGAGCCAAAATGAACTTTTTATTGCTTTAAACGCGTTTTCAGCCCCTGATTGTACACTTAAGGTGAAAATGTCAAAATCTTCAAAATGAGCATAAGCACAATGAAATTAATGCTGGAATCATCTTCAGGATGCTAGAATACACTAAATACAGCAAAAATTTTGAGTCTACAACGTTTAGTTTAGGTGTGAGAGCCAAAATGAACTTTTTATTGCTTTCAACGCGTTTTCAGCCTGATTGTGCACTTTAGGTGAAAATGTCAAAATCTTAAAAATGAGCATAAGCACAATGAAATTAATGCTGGAATCATCTTCAGGATGCTAGAATACACTAAATACAGCAAAAATTTTGAGTCTACAACGTTTAGTTTAGGTGTGAGAGCCAAAATGAACTTTTTATTGCTTTAAACGCGTTTTCAGCCCCTGATTGTACACTTAAGGTGAAAATGTCAAAATCTTCAAAATGAGCATAAGCACAATGAAATTAATGCTGGAATCATCTTCAGGATGCTAGAATACACTAAATACAGCAAAAATGTTGAGTCTACAACGTTTTGTTTAGGTGTGAGAGCCAAAATGAACTTTTTATGGCTTTAAATGCGTTTTCAGCCTGATTGTGCACTTTAGGTGAAAATGTCAAAATCTTCAAAATGAGCATAAGCACAATGAAATTAATGCTGGAATCATCTTCAGGATGCTAGAATACACTAAATACAGCAAAAATTTTGAGTCTACAACGTTTAGTTTAGGTGTGAGAGCCAAAATGAACTTTTTATTGCTTTAAACGCGTTTTCAGCCTGATTGTGCACTTTAGGTGAAAATGTCAAAATCTTAAAAATGAGCATAAGCACAATGAAATTAATGCTGGAATCATCTTCAGGATGCTAGAATACACTAAATACAGCAAAAATTTTGAGTCTACAACGTTTAGTTTAGGTGTGAGAGCCAAAATGAACTTTTTATTGCTTTAAACGCGTTTTCAGCCCCTGATTGTACACTTAAGGTGAAAATGTCAAAATCTTAAAAATGAGCATAAGCACAATGAAATTATTGCTGGAATCATCTTCAGGATGCTAGAATACACTAAATACAGCAAAAATTTTGAGTCTACAAGGTTTAGTTTAGGTGTGAGAGCCAAAATGAACTTTTTATTGCTTTAAACGCGTTTTCAGCCCCTGATTGTACACTTAAGGTGAAAATGTCAAAATCTTCCAAATGAGCATAAGCACAATGAAATTAATGCTGGAATCATCTTCAGGATGCTAGAATACACTAAATACAGCAAAAATGTTGAGTCTACAACGTTTTGTTTAGGTGTGAGAGCCAAAATGAACTTTTTATGGCTTTAAATGCGTTTTCAGCCTGATTGTGCACTTTAGGTGAAAATGTCAAAATCTTCAAAATGAGCATAAGCACAATGAAATTAATGCTGGAATCATCTTCAGGATGCTAGAATACACTAAATACAGCAAAAATTTTGAGTCTACAACGTTTAGTTTAGGTGTGAGAGCCAAAATGAACTTTTTATTGCTTTAAACGCGTTTTCAGCCTGATTGTGCACTTTAGGTGAAAATGTCAAAATCTTAAAAATGAGCATAAGCACAATGAAATTAATGCTGGAATCATCTTCAGGATGCTAGAATACACTAAATACAGCAAAAATTTTGAGTCTACAACGTTTAGTTTAGGTGTGAGAGCCAAAATGAACTTTTTATTGCTTTAAACGCGTTTTCAGCCCCTGATTGTGCACTTTAGGTGAAAATGTCAAAATCTTAAAAATGAGCATAAGCACAATGAAATTATTGCTGGAATCATCTTCAGGATGCTAGAATACACTAAATACAGCAAAAATTTTGAGTCTACAACGTTTAGTTTAGGTGTGAGAGCCAAAATGAACTTTTTATTGCTTTAAACGCGTTTTCAGCCCCTGATTGTACACTTAAGGTGAAAATGTCAAAATCTTCAAAATGAGCATAAGCACAATGAAATTAATGCTGGAATCATCTTCAGGATGCTAGAATACACTAAATACAGCAAAAATTTTGAGTCTACAACGTTTAGTTTAGGTGTGAGAGCCAAAATGAACTTTTTATGGCTTTAAATGCGTTTTCAGACTGATTGTGCACTTTAGGTGAAAATGTCAAAATCTTCAAAATGAGCATAAGCACAATGAAATTAATGCTGGAATCATCTTCAGGATGCTAGAATACACTAAATACAGCAAAAATTTTGAGTCTACAACGTTTAGTTTAGGTGTGAGAGCCAAAATGAACTTTTTATTGCTTTAAACGCGTTTTCAGCCCCTGATTGTACACTTAAGGTGAAAATGTCAAAATCTTCAAAATGAGCATAAGCACAATGAAATTAATGCTGGAATCATCTTCAGGATGCTAGAATACACTAAATACAGCAAAAATTTTGAGTCTACAACGTTTAGTTTAGGTGTGAGAGCCAAAATGAACTTTTTATTGCTTTAAACGCGTTTTCAGCCCCTGATTGTACACTTAAGGTGAAAATGTCAAAATCTTCAAAATGAGCATAAGCACAATGAAATTAATGCTGGAATCATCTTCAGGATGCTAGAATACACTAAATACAGCAAAAATTTTGAGTCTACAACGTTTAGTTTAGGTGTGAGAGCCAAAATGAACTTTTTATTGCTTTAAACGCGTTTTCAGCCTGATTGTGCACTTTAGGTGAAAATGTCAAAATCTTAAAAATGAGCATAAGCACAATGAAATTAATGCTGGAATCATCTTCAGGATGCTAGAATACACTAAATACAGCAAAAATTTTGAGTCTACAACGTTTAGTTTAGGTGTGAGAGCCAAAATGAACTTTTTATTGCTTTAAACGCGTTTTCAGCCCCTGATTGTACACTTAAGGTGAAAATGTCAAAATCTTCAAAATGAGCATAAGCACAATGAAATTAATGCTGGAATCATCTTCAGGATGCTAGAATACACTAAATACAGCAAAAATGTTGAGTCTACAACGTTTTGTTTAGGTGTGAGAGCCAAAATGAACTTTTTATGGCTTTAAATGCGTTTTCAGCCTGATTGTGCACTTTAGGTGAAAATGTCAAAATCTTCAAAATGAGCATAAGCACAATGAAATTAATGCTGGAATCATCTTCAGGATGCTAGAATACACTAAATACAGCAAAAATTTTGAGTCTACAACGTTTAGTTTAGGTGTGAGAGCCAAAATGAACTTTTTATTGCTTTAAACGCGTTTTCAGCCTGATTGTGCACTTTAGGTGAAAATGTCAAAATCTTAAAAATGAGCATAAGCACAATGAAATTAATGCTGGAATCATCTTCAGGATGCTAGAATACACTAAATACAGCAAAAATTTTGAGTCTACAACGTTTAGTTTAGGTGTGAGAGCCAAAATGAACTTTTTATTGCTTTAAACGCGTTTTCAGCCCCTGATTGTACACTTAAGGTGAAAATGTCAAAATCTTAAAAATGAGCATAAGCACAATGAAATTAATGCTGGAATCATCTTCAGGATGCTAGAATACACTAAATACAGCAAAAATGTTGAGTCTACAACGTTTTGTTTAGGTGTGAGAGCCAAAATGAACTTTTTATGGCTTTAAATGCGTTTTCAGCCTGATTGTGCACTTTAGGTGAAAATGTCAAAATCTTCAAAATGAGCATAAGCACAATGAAATTAATGCTGGAATCATCTTCAGGATGCTAGAATACACTAAATACAGCAAAAATTTTGAGTCTACAACGTTTAGTTTAGGTGTGAGAGCCAAAATGAACTTTTTATTGCTTTAAACGCGTTTTCAGCCTGATTGTGCACTTTAGGTGAAAATGTCAAAATCTTAAAAATGAGCATAAGCACAATGAAATTAATGCTGGAATCATCTTCAGGATGCTAGAATACACTAAAACAGCAAAAATGTTGAGTCTACAACGTTTAGTTTAGGTGTGAGAGCCAAAATGAACTTTTTATTGCTTTAAACGCGTTTTCAGCCCCTGATTGTACACTTAAGGTGAAAATGTCAAAATCTTCAAAATGAGCATAAGCACAATGAAATTAATGCTGGAATCATCTTCAGGATGCTAGAATACACTAAATACAGCAAAAATTTTGAGTCTACAACGTTTAGTTTAGGTGTGAGAGCCAAAATGAACTTTTTATTGCTTTAAACGCGTTTTCAGCCCCTGATTGTGCACTTTAGGTGAAAATGTCAAAATCTTAAAAATGAGCATAAGCACAATGAAATTATTGCTGGAATCATCTTCAGGATGCTAGAATACACTAAATACAGCAAAAATTTTGAGTCTACAACGTTTAGTTTAGGTGTGAGAGCCAAAATGAACTTTTTATTGCTTTAAACGCTTTTTCAGCCCCTGATTGTACACTTAAGGTGAAAATGTCAAAATCTTCAAAATGAGCATAAGCACAATGAAATTAATGCTGGAATCATCTTCAGGATGCTAGAATACACTAAATACAGCAAAAATTTTGAGTCTACAACGTTTAGTTTAGGTGTGAGAGCCAAAATGAACTTTTTATTGCTTTAAACGCGTTTTCAGCCCCTGATTGTACACTTAAGGTGAAAATGTCAAAATCTTCATAAATGAGCATAAGCACAATGAAATTAATGCTGGAATCATCTTCAGGATGCTAGAATACACTAAATACAGCAAAAATTTTGAGTCTACAACGTTTAGTTTAGGTGTGAGAGCCAAAATGAACTTTTTATTGCTTTAAACGCGTTTTCAGCCCCTGATTGTACACTTAAGGTGAAAATGTCAAAATCTTAAAAATGAGCATAAGCACAATGAAATTAATGCTGGAATCATCTTCAGGATGCTAGAATACACTAAATACAGCAAAAATGTTGAGTCTACAACGTTTTGTTTAGGTGTGAGAGCCAAAATGAACTTTTTATGGCTTTAAATGCGTTTTCAGACTGATTGTGCACTTTAGGTGAAAATGTCAAAATCTTCAAAATGAGCATAAGCACAATGAAATTAATGCTGGAATCATCTTCAGGATGCTAGAATACACTAAATACAGCAAAAATTTTGAGTCTACAACGTTTAGTTTAGGTGTGAGAGCCAAAATGAACTTTTTATTGCTTTAAACGCGTTTTCAGCCCCTGATTGTACACTTAAGGTGAAAATGTCAAAATCTTCAAAATGAGCATAAGCACAATGAAATTAATGCTGGAATCATCTTCAGGATGCTAGAATACACTAAATACAGCAAAAATTTTGAGTCTACAACGTTTAGTTTAGGTGTGAGAGCCAAAATGAACTTTTTATTGCTTTAAACGCGTTTTCAGCCCCTGATTGTACACTTAAGGTGAAAATGTCAAAATCTTCAAAATGAGCATAAGCACAATGAAATTAATGCTGGAATCATCTTCAGGATGCTAGAATACACTAAATACAGCAAAAATTTTGAGTCTACAACGTTTAGTTTAGGTGTGAGAGCCAAAATGAACTTTTTATTGCTTTAAACGCGTTTTCAGCCTGATTGTGCACTTTAGGTGAAAATGTCAAAATCTTAAAAATGAGCATAAGCACAATGAAATTAATGCTGGAATCATCTTCAGGATGCTAGAATACACTAAATACAGCAAAAATTTTGAGTCTACAACGTTTAGTTTAGGTGTGAGAGCCAAAATGAACTTTTTATTGCTTTAAACGCGTTTTCAGCCCCTGATTGTACACTTAAGGTGAAAATGTCAAAATCTTCAAAATGAGCATAAGCACAATGAAATTAATGCTGGAATCATCTTCAGGATGCTAGAATACACTAAATACAGCAAAAATGTTGAGTCTACAACGTTTTGTTTAGGTGTGAGAGCCAAAATGAACTTTTTATGGCTTTAAATGCGTTTTCAGCCTGATTGTGCACTTTAGGTGAAAATGTCAAAATCTTCAAAATGAGCATAAGCACAATGAAATTAATGCTGGAATCATCTTCAGGATGCTAGAATACACTAAATACAGCAAAAATTTTGAGTCTACAACGTTTAGTTTAGGTGTGAGAGCCAAAATGAACTTTTTATTGCTTTAAACGCGTTTTCAGCCTGATTGTGCACTTTAGGTGAAAATGTCAAAATCTTAAAAATGAGCATAAGCACAATGAAATTAATGCTGGAATCATCTTCAGGATGCTAGAATACACTAAATACAGCAAAAATTTTGAGTCTACAACGTTTAGTTTAGGTGTGAGAGCCAAAATGAACTTTTTATTGCTTTAAACGCGTTTTCAGCCCCTGATTGTGCACTTTAGGTGAAAATGTCAAAATCTTAAAAATGAGCATAAGCACAATGAAATTATTGCTGGAATCATCTTCAGGATGCTAGAATACACTAAATACAGCAAAAATTTTGAGTCTACAACGTTTAGTTTAGGTGTGAGAGCCAAAATGAACTTTTTATTGCTTTAAACGCGTTTTCAGCCCCTGATTGTACACTTAAGGTGAAAATGTCAAAATCTTCAAAATGAGCATAAGCACAATGAAATTAATGCTGGAATCATCTTCAGGATGCTAGAATACACTAAATACAGCAAAAATTTTGAGTCTACAACGTTTAGTTTAGGTGTGAGAGCCAAAATGAACTTTTTATTGCTTTAAACGCGTTTTCAGCCCCTGATTGTACACTTAAGGTGAAAATGTCAAAATCTTCAAAAATGAGCATAAGCACAATGAAATTAATGCTGGAATCATCTTCAGGATGCTAGAATACACTAAATACAGCAAAAATTTTGAGTCTACAACGTTTAGTTTAGGTGTGAGAGCCAAAATGAACTTTTTATTGCTTTAAACGCGTTTTCAGCCCCTGATTGTACACTTAAGGTGAAAATGTCAAAATCTTAAAAATGAGCATAAGCACAATGAAATTAATGCTGGAATCATCTTCAGGATGCTAGAATACACTAAATACAGCAAAAATGTTGAGTCTACAACGTTTTGTTTAGGTGTGAGAGCCAAAATGAACTTTTTATGGCTTTAAATGCGTTTTCAGACTGATTGTGCACTTTAGGTGAAAATGTCAAAATCTTCAAAATGAGCATAAGCACAATGAAATTAATGCTGGAATCATCTTCAGGATGCTAGAATACACTAAATACAGCAAAAATTTTGAGTCTACAACGTTTAGTTTAGGTGTGAGAGCCAAAATGAACTTTTTATTGCTTTAAACGCGTTTTCAGCCTGATTGTGCACTTTAGGTGAAAATGTCAAAATCTTAAAAATGAGCATAAGCACAATGAAATTATTGCTGGAATCATCTTCAGGATGCTAGAATACACTAAATACAGCAAAAATTTTGAGTCTACAACGTTTAGTTTAGGTGTGAGAGCCAAAATGAACTTTTTATTGCTTTAAACGCGTTTTCAGCCCCTGATTGTACACTTAAGGTGAAAATGTCAAAATCTTCAAAATGAGCATAAGCACAATGAAATTAATGCTGGAATCATCTTCAGGATGCTAGAATACACTAAATACAGCAAAAATTTTGAGTCTACAACGTTTAGTTTAGGTGTGAGAGCCAAAATGAACTTTTTATTGCTTTAAACGCGTTTTCAGCCCCTGATTGTACACTTAAGGTGAAAATGTCAAAATCTTCAAAAATGAGCATAAGCACAATGAAATTAATGCTGGAATCATCTTCAGGATGCTAGAATACACTAAATACAGCAAAAATTTTGAGTCTACAACGTTTAGTTTAGGTGTGAGAGCCAAAATGAACTTTTTATTGCTTTAAACGCGTTTTCAGCCCCTGATTGTACACTTAAGGTGAAAATGTCAAAATCTTAAAAATGAGCATAAGCACAATGAAATTAATGCTGGAATCATCTTCAGGATGCTAGAATACACTAAATACAGCAAAAATGTTGAGTCTACAACGTTTTGTTTAGGTGTGAGAGCCAAAATGAACTTTTTATGGCTTTAAATGCGTTTTCAGACTGATTGTGCACTTTAGGTGAAAATGTCAAAATCTTCAAAATGAGCATAAGCACAATGAAATTAATGCTGGAATCATCTTCAGGATGCTAGAATACACTAAATACAGCAAAAATTTTGAGTCTACAACGTTTAGTTTAGGTGTGAGAGCCAAAATGAACTTTTTATTGCTTTAAACGCGTTTTCAGCCCCTGATTGTACACTTAAGGTGAAAATGTCAAAATCTTCAAAATGAGCATAAGCACAATGAAATTAATGCTGGAATCATCTTCAGGATGCTAGAATACACTAAATACAGCAAAAATTTTGAGTCTACAACGTTTAGTTTAGGTGTGAGAGCCAAAATGAACTTTTTATTGCTTTAAACGCGTTTTCAGCCCCTGATTGTACACTTAAGGTGAAAATGTCAAAATCTTCAAAATGAGCATAAGCACAATGAAATTAATGCTGGAATCATCTTCAGGATGCTAGAATACACTAAATACAGCAAAAATTTTGAGTCTACAACGTTTAGTTTAGGTGTGAGAGCCAAAATGAACTTTTTATTGCTTTAAACGCGTTTTCAGCCTGATTGTGCACTTTAGGTGAAAATGTCAAAATCTTAAAAATGAGCATAAGCACAATGAAATTAATGCTGGAATCATCTTCAGGATGCTAGAATACACTAAATACAGCAAAAATTTTGAGTCTACAACGTTTAGTTTAGGTGTGAGAGCCAAAATGAACTTTTTATTGCTTTAAACGCGTTTTCAGCCCCTGATTGTACACTTAAGGTGAAAATGTCAAAATCTTCAAAATGAGCATAAGCACAATGAAATTAATGCTGGAATCATCTTCAGGATGCTAGAATACACTAAATACAGCAAAAATGTTGAGTCTACAACGTTTTGTTTAGGTGTGAGAGCCAAAATGAACTTTTTATGGCTTTAAATGCGTTTTCAGCCTGATTGTGCACTTTAGGTGAAAATGTCAAAATCTTCAAAATGAGCATAAGCACAATGAAATTAATGCTGGAATCATCTTCAGGATGCTAGAATACACTAAATACAGCAAAAATTTTGAGTCTACAACGTTTAGTTTAGGTGTGAGAGCCAAAATGAACTTTTTATTGCTTTAAACGCGTTTTCAGCCTGATTGTGCACTTTAGGTGAAAATGTCAAAATCTTAAAAATGAGCATAAGCACAATGAAATTAATGCTGGAATCATCTTCAGGATGCTAGAATACACTAAATACAGCAAAAATTTTGAGTCTACAACGTTTAGTTTAGGTGTGAGAGCCAAAATGAACTTTTTATTGCTTTAAACGCGTTTTCAGCCCCTGATTGTACACTTAAGGTGAAAATGTCAAAATCTTAAAAATGAGCATAAGCACAATGAAATTATTGCTGGAATCATCTTCAGGATGCTAGAATACACTAAATACAGCAAAAATTTTGAGTCTACAAGGTTTAGTTTAGGTGTGAGAGCCAAAATGAACTTTTTATTGCTTTAAACGCGTTTTCAGCCCCTGATTGTACACTTAAGGTGAAAATGTCAAAATCTTCCAAATGAGCATAAGCACAATGAAATTAATGCTGGAATCATCTTCAGGATGCTAGAATACACTAAATACAGCAAAAATGTTGAGTCTACAACGTTTTGTTTAGGTGTGAGAGCCAAAATGAACTTTTTATGGCTTTAAATGCGTTTTCAGCCTGATTGTGCACTTTAGGTGAAAATGTCAAAATCTTCAAAATGAGCATAAGCACAATGAAATTAATGCTGGAATCATCTTCAGGATGCTAGAATACACTAAATACAGCAAAAATTTTGAGTCTACAACGTTTAGTTTAGGTGTGAGAGCCAAAATGAACTTTTTATTGCTTTAAACGCGTTTTCAGCCTGATTGTGCACTTTAGGTGAAAATGTCAAAATCTTAAAAATGAGCATAAGCACAATGAAATTAATGCTGGAATCATCTTCAGGATGCTAGAATACACTAAATACAGCAAAAATTTTGAGTCTACAACGTTTAGTTTAGGTGTGAGAGCCAAAATGAACTTTTTATTGCTTTAAACGCGTTTTCAGCCCCTGATTGTGCACTTTAGGTGAAAATGTCAATATCTTAAAAATGAGCATAAGCACAATGAAATTATTGCTGGAATCATCTTCAGGATGCTAGAATACACTAAATACAGCAAAAATTTTGAGTCTACAACGTTTAGTTTAGGTGTGAGAGCCAAAATGAACTTTTTATTGCTTTAAACGCGTTTTCAGCCCCTGATTGTACACTTAAGGTGAAAATGTCAAAATCTTCAAAATGAGCATAAGCACAATGAAATTAATGCTGGAATCATCTTCAGGATGCTAGAATACACTAAATACAGCAAAAATTTTGAGTCTACAACGTTTAGTTTAGGTGTGAGAGCCAAAATGAACTTTTTATTGCTTTAAACGCGTTTTCAGCCCCTGATTGTACACTTAAGGTGAAAATGTCAAAATCTTCAAAAATGAGCATAAGCACAATGAAATTAATGCTGGAATCATCTTCAGGATGCTAGAATACACTAAATACAGCAAAAATTTTGAGTCTACAACGTTTAGTTTAGGTGTGAGAGCCAAAATGAACTTTTTATTGCTTTAAACGCGTTTTCAGCCCCTGATTGTACACTTAAGGTGAAAATGTCAAAATCTTAAAAATGAGCATAAGCACAATGAAATTAATGCTGGAATCATCTTCAGGATGCTAGAATACACTAAATACAGCAAAAATGTTGAGTCTACAACGTTTTGTTTAGGTGTGAGAGCCAAAATGAACTTTTTATGGCTTTAAATGCGTTTTCAGACTGATTGTGCACTTTAGGTGAAAATGTCAAAATCTTCAAAATGAGCATAAGCACAATGAAATTAATGCTGGAATCATCTTCAGGATGCTAGAATACACTAAATACAGCAAAAATTTTGAGTCTACAACGTTTAGTTTAGGTGTGAGAGCCAAAATGAACTTTTTATTGCTTTAAACGCGTTTTCAGCCCCTGATTGTACACTTAAGGTGAAAATGTCAAAATCTTCAAAATGAGCATAAGCACAATGAAATTAATGCTGGAATCATCTTCAGGATGCTAGAATACACTAAATACAGCAAAAATTTTGAGTCTACAACGTTTAGTTTAGGTGTGAGAGCCAAAATGAACTTTTTATTGCTTTAAACGCGTTTTCAGCCCCTGATTGTACACTTAAGGTGAAAATGTCAAAATCTTCAAAATGAGCATAAGCACAATGAAATTAATGCTGGAATCATCTTCAGGATGCTAGAATACACTAAATACAGCAAAAATTTTGAGTCTACAACGTTTAGTTTAGGTGTGAGAGCCAAAATGAACTTTTTATTGCTTTAAACGCGTTTTCAGCCTGATTGTGCACTTTAGGTGAAAATGTCAAAATCTTAAAAATGAGCATAAGCACAATGAAATTAATGCTGGAATCATCTTCAGGATGCTAGAATACACTAAATACAGCAAAAATTTTGAGTCTACAACGTTTAGTTTAGGTGTGAGAGCCAAAATGAACTTTTTATTGCTTTAAACGCGTTTTCAGCCCCTGATTGTACACTTAAGGTGAAAATGTCAAAATCTTCAAAATGAGCATAAGCACAATGAAATTAATGCTGGAATCATCTTCAGGATGCTAGAATACACTAAATACAGCAAAAATGTTGAGTCTACAACGTTTTGTTTAGGTGTGAGAGCCAAAATGAACTTTTTATGGCTTTAAATGCGTTTTCAGCCTGATTGTGCACTTTAGGTGAAAATGTCAAAATCTTCAAAATGAGCATAAGCACAATGAAATTAATGCTGGAATCATCTTCAGGATGCTAGAATACACTAAATACAGCAAAAATTTTGAGTCTACAACGTTTAGTTTAGGTGTGAGAGCCAAAATGAACTTTTTATTGCTTTAAACGCGTTTTCAGCCTGATTGTGCACTTTAGGTGAAAATGTCAAAATCTTAAAAATGTGCATAAGCACAATGAAATTAATGCTGGAATCATCTTCAGGATGCTAGAATACACTAAATACAGCAAAAATTTTGAGTCTACAACGTTTAGTTTAGGTGTGAGAGCCAAAATGAACTTTTTATTGCTTTAAACGCGTTTTCAGCCCCTGATTGTACACTTAAGGTGAAAATGTCAAAATCTTAAAAATGAGCATAAGCACAATGAAATTAATGCTGGAATCATCTTCAGGATGCTAGAATACACTAAATACAGCAAAAATGTTGAGTCTACAACGTTTTGTTTAGGTGTGAGAGCCAAAATGAACTTTTTATGGCTTTAAATGCGTTTTCAGCCTGATTGTGCACTTTAGGTGAAAATGTCAAAATCTTCAAAATGAGCATAAGCACAATGAAATTAATGCTGGAATCATCTTCAGGATGCTAGAATACACTAAATACAGCAAAAATTTTGAGTCTACAACGTTTAGTTTAGGTGTGAGAGCCAAAATGAACTTTTTATTGCTTTAAACGCGTTTTCAGCCTGATTGTGCACTTTAGGTGAAAATGTCAAAATCTTAAAAATGAGCATAAGCACAATGAAATTAATGCTGGAATCATCTTCAGGATGCTAGAATACACTAAATACAGCAAAAATTTTGAGTCTACAACGTTTAGTTTAGGTGTGAGAGCCAAAATGAACTTTTTATTGCTTTAAACGCGTTTTCAGCCCCTGATTGTGCACTTTAGGTGAAAATGTCAAAATCTTAAAAATGAGCATAAGCACAATGAAATTATTGCTGGAATCATCTTCAGGATGCTAGAATACACTAAATACAGCAAAAATTTTGAGTCTACAACGTTTAGTTTAGGTGTGAGAGCCAAAATGAACTTTTTATTGCTTTAAACGCGTTTTCAGCCCCTGATTGTACACTTAAGGTGAAAATGTCAAAATCTTCAAAATGAGCATAAGCACAATGAAATTAATGCTGGAATCATCTTCAGGATGCTAGAATACACTAAATACAGCAAAAATTTTGAGTCTACAACGTTTAGTTTAGGTGTGAGAGCCAAAATGAACTTTTTATTGCTTTAAACGCGTTTTCAGCCCCTGATTGTACACTTAAGGTGAAAATGTCAAAATCTTCAAAAATGAGCATAAGCACAATGAAATTAATGCTGGAATCATCTTCAGGATGCTAGAATACACTAAATACAGCAAAAATTTTGAGTCTACAACGTTTAGTTTAGGTGTGAGAGCCAAAATGAACTTTTTATTGCTTTAAACGCGTTTTCAGCCCCTGATTGTACACTTAAGGTGAAAATGTCAAAATCTTAAAAATGAGCATAAGCACAATGAAATTAATGCTGGAATCATCTTCAGGATGCTAGAATACACTAAATACAGCAAAAATGTTGAGTCTACAACGTTTTGTTTAGGTGTGAGAGCCAAAATGAACTTTTTATGGCTTTAAATGCGTTTTCAGACTGATTGTGCACTTTAGGTGAAAATGTCAAAATCTTCAAAATGAGCATAAGCACAATGAAATTAATGCTGGAATCATCTTCAGGATGCTAGAATACACTAAATACAGCAAAAATTTTGAGTCTACAACGTTTAGTTTAGGTGTGAGAGCCAAAATGAACTTTTTATTGCTTTAAACGCGTTTTCAGCCCCTGATTGTACACTTAAGGTGAAAATGTCAAAATCTTCAAAATGAGCATAAGCACAATGAAATTAATGCTGGAATCATCTTCAGGATGCTAGAATACACTAAATACAGCAAAAATTTTGAGTCTACAACGTTTAGTTTAGGTGTGAGAGCCAAAATGAACTTTTTATTGCTTTAAACGCGTTTTCAGCCCCTGATTGTACACTTAAGGTGAAAATGTCAAAATCTTCAAAATGAGCATAAGCACAATGAAATTAATGCTGGAATCATCTTCAGGATGCTAGAATACACTAAATACAGCAAAAATTTTGAGTCTACAACGTTTAGTTTAGGTGTGAGAGCCAAAATGAACTTTTTATTGCTTTAAACGCGTTTTCAGCCTGATTGTGCACTTTAGGTGAAAATGTCAAAATCTTAAAAATGAGCATAAGCACAATGAAATTAATGCTGGAATCATCTTCAGGATGCTAGAATACACTAAATACAGCAAAAATTTTGAGTCTACAACGTTTAGTTTAGGTGTGAGAGCCAAAATGAACTTTTTATTGCTTTAAACGCGTTTTCAGCCCCTGATTGTACACTTAAGGTGAAAATGTCAAAATCTTCAAAATGAGCATAAGCACAATGAAATTAATGCTGGAATCATCTTCAGGATGCTAGAATACACTAAATACAGCAAAAATGTTGAGTCTACAACGTTTTGTTTAGGTGTGAGAGCCAAAATGAACTTTTTATGGCTTTAAATGCGTTTTCAGCCTGATTGTGCACTTTAGGTGAAAATGTCAAAATCTTCAAAATGAGCATAAGCACAATGAAATTAATGCTGGAATCATCTTCAGGATGCTAGAATACACTAAATACAGCAAAAATTTTGAGTCTACAACGTTTAGTTTAGGTGTGAGAGCCAAAATGAACTTTTTATTGCTTTAAACGCGTTTTCAGCCCCTGATTGTACACTTAAGGTGAAAATGTCAAAATCTTAAAAATGAGCATAAGCACAATGAAATTAATGCTGGAATCATCTTCAGGATGCTAGAATACACTAAATACAGCAAAAATGTTGAGTCTACAACGTTTTGTTTAGGTGTGAGAGCCAAAATGAACTTTTTATGGCTTTAAATGCGTTTTCAGCCTGATTGTGCACTTTAGGTGAAAATGTCAAAATCTTCAAAATGAGCATAAGCACAATGAAATTAATGCTGGAATCATCTTCAGGATGCTAGAATACACTAAATACAGCAAAAATTTTGAGTCTACAACGTTTAGTTTAGGTGTGAGAGCCAAAATGAACTTTTTATTGCTTTAAACGCGTTTTCAGCCTGATTGTGCACTTTAGGTGAAAATGTCAAAATCTTAAAAATGAGCATAAGCACAATGAAATTAATGCTGGAATCATCTTCAGGATGCTAGAATACACTAAATACAGCAAAAATTTTGAGTCTACAACGTTTAGTTTAGGTGTGAGAGCCAAAATGAACTTTTTATTGCTTTAAACGCGTTTTCAGCCCCTGATTGTACACTTAAGGTGAAAATGTCAAAATCTTAAAAATGAGCATAAGCACAATGAAATTAATGCTGGAATCATCTTCAGGATGCTAGAATACACTAAATACAGCAAAAATGTTGAGTCTACAACGTTTTGTTTAGGTGTGAGAGCCAAAATGAACTTTTTATGGCTTTAAATGCGTTTTCAGCCTGATTGTGCACTTTAGGTGAAAATGTCAAAATCTTCAAAATGAGCATAAGCACAATGAAATTAATGCTGGAATCATCTTCAGGATGCTAGAATACACTAAATACAGCAAAAATTTTGAGTCTACAACGTTTAGTTTAGGTGTGAGAGCCAAAATGAACTTTTTATTGCTTTAAACGCGTTTTCAGCCTGATTGTGCACTTTAGGTGAAAATGTCAAAATCTTAAAAATGAGCATAAGCACAATGAAATTAATGCTGGAATCATCTTCAGGATGCTAGAATACACTAAATACAGCAAAAATTTTGAGTCTACAACGTTTAGTTTAGGTGTGAGAGCCAAAATGAACTTTTTATTGCTTTAAACGCGTTTTCAGCCCCTGATTGTACACTTAAGGTGAAAATGTCAAAATCTTCAAAATGAGCATAAGCACAATGAAATTAATGCTGGAATCATCTTCAGGATGCTAGAATACACTAAATACAGCAAAAATTTTGAGTCTACAACGTTTAGTTTAGGTGTGAGAGCCAAAATGAACTTTTTATTGCTTTAAACGCGTTTTCAGCCCCTGATTGTGCACTTTAGGTGAAAATGTCAAAATCTTAAAAATGAGCATAAGCACAATGAAATTATTGCTGGAATCATCTTCAGGATGCTAGAATACACTAAATACAGCAAAAATTTTGAGTCTACAACGTTTAGTTTAGGTGTGAGAGCCAAAATGAACTTTTTATTGCTTTAAACGCGTTTTCAGCCCCTGATTGTACACTTAAGGTGAAAATGTCAAAATCTTCAAAATGAGCATAAGCACAATGAAATTAATGCTGGAATCATCTTCAGGATGCTAGAATACACTAAATACAGCAAAAATTTTGAGTCTACAACGTTTAGTTTAGGTGTGAGAGCCAAAATGAACTTTTTATTGCTTTAAACGCGTTTTCAGCCCCTGATTGTACACTTAAGGTGAAAATGTCAAAATCTTCATAAATGAGCATAAGCACAATGAAATTAATGCTGGAATCATCTTCAGGATGCTAGAATACACTAAATACAGCAAAAATTTTGAGTCTACAACGTTTAGTTTAGGTGTGAGAGCCAAAATGAACTTTTTATTGCTTTAAACGCGTTTTCAGCCCCTGATTGTACACTTAAGGTGAAAATGTCAAAATCTTAAAAATGAGCATAAGCACAATGAAATTAATGCTGGAATCATCTTCAGGATGCTAGAATACACTAAATACAGCAAAAATGTTGAGTCTACAACGTTTTGTTTAGGTGTGAGAGCCAAAATGAACTTTTTATGGCTTTAAATGCGTTTTCAGACTGATTGTGCACTTTAGGTGAAAATGTCAAAATCTTCAAAATGAGCATAAGCACAATGAAATTAATGCTGGAATCATCTTCAGGATGCTAGAATACACTAAATACAGCAAAAATTTTGAGTCTACAACGTTTAGTTTAGGTGTGAGAGCCAAAATGAACTTTTTATTGCTTTAAACGCGTTTTCAGCCCCTGATTGTACACTTAAGGTGAAAATGTCAAAATCTTCAAAATGAGCATAAGCACAATGAAATTAATGCTGGAATCATCTTCAGGATGCTAGAATACACTAAATACAGCAAAAATTTTGAGTCTACAACGTTTAGTTTAGGTGTGAGAGCCAAAATGAACTTTTTATTGCTTTAAACGCGTTTTCAGCCCCTGATTGTACACTTAAGGTGAAAATGTCAAAATCTTCAAAATGAGCATAAGCACAATGAAATTAATGCTGGAATCATCTTCAGGATGCTAGAATACACTAAATACAGCAAAAATTTTGAGTCTACAACGTTTAGTTTAGGTGTGAGAGCCAAAATGAACTTTTTATTGCTTTAAACGCGTTTTCAGCCTGATTGTGCACTTTAGGTGAAAATGTCAAAATCTTAAAAATGAGCATAAGCACAATGAAATTAATGCTGGAATCATCTTCAGGATGCTAGAATACACTAAATACAGCAAAAATTTTGAGTCTACAACGTTTAGTTTAGGTGTGAGAGCCAAAATGAACTTTTTATTGCTTTAAACGCGTTTTCAGCCCCTGATTGTACACTTAAGGTGAAAATGTCAAAATCTTCAAAATGAGCATAAGCACAATGAAATTAATGCTGGAATCATCTTCAGGATGCTAGAATACACTAAATACAGCAAAAATGTTGAGTCTACAACGTTTTGTTTAGGTGTGAGAGCCAAAATGAACTTTTTATGGCTTTAAATGCGTTTTCAGCCTGATTGTGCACTTTAGGTGAAAATGTCAAAATCTTCAAAATGAGCATAAGCACAATGAAATTAATGCTGGAATCATCTTCAGGATGCTAGAATACACTAAATACAGCAAAAATTTTGAGTCTACAACGTTTAGTTTAGGTGTGAGAGCCAAAATGAACTTTTTATTGCTTTAAACGCGTTTTCAGCCTGATTGTGCACTTTAGGTGAAAATGTCAAAATCTTAAAAATGAGCATAAGCACAATGAAATTAATGCTGGAATCATCTTCAGGATGCTAGAATACACTAAATACAGCAAAAATTTTGAGTCTACAACGTTTAGTTTAGGTGTGAGAGCCAAAATGAACTTTTTATTGCTTTAAACGCGTTTTCAGCCCCTGATTGTACACTTAAGGTGAAAATGTCAAAATCTTAAAAATGAGCATAAGCACAATGAAATTATTGCTGGAATCATCTTCAGGATGCTAGAATACACTAAATACAGCAAAAATTTTGAGTCTACAAGGTTTAGTTTAGGTGTGAGAGCCAAAATGAACTTTTTATTGCTTTAAACGCGTTTTCAGCCCCTGATTGTACACTTAAGGTGAAAATGTCAAAATCTTCCAAATGAGCATAAGCACAATGAAATTAATGCTGGAATCATCTTCAGGATGCTAGAATACACTAAATACAGCAAAAATGTTGAGTCTACAACGTTTTGTTTAGGTGTGAGAGCCAAAATGAACTTTTTATGGCTTTAAATGCGTTTTCAGCCTGATTGTGCACTTTAGGTGAAAATGTCAAAATCTTCAAAATGAGCATAAGCACAATGAAATTAATGCTGGAATCATCTTCAGGATGCTAGAATACACTAAATACAGCAAAAATTTTGAGTCTACAACGTTTAGTTTAGGTGTGAGAGCCAAAATGAACTTTTTATTGCTTTAAACGCGTTTTCAGCCTGATTGTGCACTTTAGGTGAAAATGTCAAAATCTTAAAAATGAGCATAAGCACAATGAAATTAATGCTGGAATCATCTTCAGGATGCTAGAATACACTAAATACAGCAAAAATTTTGAGTCTACAACGTTTAGTTTAGGTGTGAGAGCCAAAATGAACTTTTTATTGCTTTAAACGCGTTTTCAGCCCCTGATTGTGCACTTTAGGTGAAAATGTCAAAATCTTAAAAATGAGCATAAGCACAATGAAATTATTGCTGGAATCATCTTCAGGATGCTAGAATACACTAAATACAGCAAAAATTTTGAGTCTACAACGTTTAGTTTAGGTGTGAGAGCCAAAATGAACTTTTTATTGCTTTAAACGCGTTTTCAGCCCCTGATTGTACACTTAAGGTGAAAATGTCAAAATCTTCAAAATGAGCATAAGCACAATGAAATTAATGCTGGAATCATCTTCAGGATGCTAGAATACACTAAATACAGCAAAAATTTTGAGTCTACAACGTTTAGTTTAGGTGTGAGAGCCAAAATGAACTTTTTATTGCTTTAAACGCGTTTTCAGCCCCTGATTGTACACTTAAGGTGAAAATGTCAAAATCTTCAAAAATGAGCATAAGCACAATGAAATTAATGCTGGAATCATCTTCAGGATGCTAGAATACACTAAATACAGCAAAAATTTTGAGTCTACAACGTTTAGTTTAGGTGTGAGAGCCAAAATGAACTTTTTATTGCTTTAAACGCGTTTTCAGCCCCTGATTGTACACTTAAGGTGAAAATGTCAAAATCTTAAAAATGAGCATAAGCACAATGAAATTAATGCTGGAATCATCTTCAGGATGCTAGAATACACTAAATACAGCAAAAATGTTGAGTCTACAACGTTTTGTTTAGGTGTGAGAGCCAAAATGAACTTTTTATGGCTTTAAATGCGTTTTCAGACTGATTGTGCACTTTAGGTGAAAATGTCAAAATCTTCAAAATGAGCATAAGCACAATGAAATTAATGCTGGAATCATCTTCAGGATGCTAGAATACACTAAATACAGCAAAAGTTTTGAGTCTACAACGTTTAGTTTAGGTGTGAGAGCCAAAATGAACTTTTTATTGCTTTAAACGCGTTTTCAGCCCCTGATTGTACACTTAAGGTGAAAATGTCAAAATCTTCAAAATGAGCATAAGCACAATGAAATTAATGCTGGAATCATCTTCAGGATGCTAGAATACACTAAATACAGCAAAAATTTTGAGTCTACAACGTTTAGTTTAGGTGTGAGAGCCAAAATGAACTTTTTATTGCTTTAAACGCGTTTTCAGCCCCTGATTGTACACTTAAGGTGAAAATGTCAAAATCTTCAAAATGAGCATAAGCACAATGAAATTAATGCTGGAATCATCTTCAGGATGCTAGAATACACTAAATACAGCAAAAATTTTGAGTCTACAACGTTTAGTTTAGGTGTGAGAGCCAAAATGAACTTTTTATTGCTTTAAACGCGTTTTCAGCCTGATTGTGCACTTTAGGTGAAAATGTCAAAATCTTAAAAATGAGCATAAGCGCAATGAAATTAATGCTGGAATCATCTTCAGGATGCTAGAATACACTAAATACAGCAAAAATTTTGAGTCTACAACGTTTAGTTTAGGTGTGAGAGCCAAAATGAACTTTTTATTGCTTTAAACGCGTTTTCAGCCCCTGATTGTGCACTTTAGGTGAAAATGTCAAAATCTTAAAAATGAGCATAAGCACAATGAAATTATTGCTGGAATCATCTTCAGGATGCTAGAATACACTAAATACAGCAAAAATGTTGAGTCTACAACGTTTTGTTTAGGTGTGAGAGCCAAAATGAACTTTTTATGGCTTTAAATGCGTTTTCAGACTGATTGTGCACTTTAGGTGAAAATGTCAAAATCTTCAAAATGAGCATAAGCACAATGAAATTAATGCTGGAATCATCTTCAGGATGCTAGAATACACTAAATACAGCAAAAATTTTGAGTCTACAACGTTTAGTTTAGGTGTGAGAGCCAAAATGAACTTTTTATTGCTTTAAACGCGTTTTCAGCCCCTGATTGTACACTTAAGGTGAAAATGTCAAAATCTTCAAAATGAGCATAAGCACAATGAAATTAATGCTGGAATCATCTTCAGGATGCTAGAATACACTAAATACAGCAAAAATTTTGAGTCTACAACGTTTAGTTTAGGTGTGAGAGCCAAAATGAACTTTTTATTGCTTTAAACGCGTTTTCAGCCCCTGATTGTACACTTAAGGTGAAAATGTCAAAATCTTCAAAATGAGCATAAGCACAATGAAATTAATGCTGGAATCATCTTCAGGATGCTAGAATACACTAAATACAGCAAAAATTTTGAGTCTACAACGTTTAGTTTAGGTGTGAGAGCCAAAATGAACTTTTTATTGCTTTAAACGCGTTTTCAGCCTGATTGTGCACTTTAGGTGAAAATGTCAAAATCTTAAAAATGAGCATAAGACAATGAAATTAATGCTGGAATCATCTTCAGGATGCTAGAATACACTAAATACAGCAAAAATTTTGAGTCTACAACGTTTAGTTTAGGTGTGAGAGCCAAAATGAACTTTTTATTGCTTTAAACGCGTTTTCAGCCCCTGATTGTACACTTAAGGTGAAAATGTCAAAATCTTCAAAATGAGCATAAGCACAATGAAATTAATGCTGGAATCATCTTCAGGATGCTAGAATACACTAAATACAGCAAAAATGTTGAGTCTACAACGTTTTGTTTAGGTGTGAGAGCCAAAATGAACTTTTTATGGCTTTAAATGCGTTTTCAGCCTGATTGTGCACTTTAGGTGAAAATGTCAAAATCTTCAAAATGAGCATAAGCACAATGAAATTAATGCTGGAATCATCTTCAGGATGCTAGAATACACTAAATACAGCAAAAATTTTGAGTCTACAACGTTTAGTTTAGGTGTGAGAGCCAAAATGAACTTTTTATTGCTTTAAACGCGTTTTCAGCCTGATTGTGCACTTTAGGTGAAAATGTCAAAATCTTAAAAATGAGCATAAGCACAATGAAATTAATGCTGGAATCATCTTCAGGATGCTAGAATACACTAAATACAGCAAAAATTTTGAGTCTACAACGTTTAGTTTAGGTGTGAGAGCCAAAATGAACTTTTTATTGCTTTAAACGCGTTTTCAGCCCCTGATTGTACACTTAAGGTGAAAATGTCAAAATCTTAAAAATGAGCATAAGCACAATGAAATTATTGCTGGAATCATCTTCAGGATGCTAGAATACACTAAATACAGCAAAAATTTTGAGTCTACAACGTTTAGTTTAGGTGTGAGAGCCAAAATGAACTTTTTATTGCTTTAAACGCGTTTTCAGCCTGATTGTGCACTTTAGGTGAAAATGTCAAAATCTTCAAAATGAGCATAAGCACAATGAAATTAATGCTGGAATCATCTTCAGGATGCTAGAATACACTAAATACAGCAAAAATTTTGAGTCTACAACGTTTAGTTTAGGTGTGAGAGCCAAAATGAACTTTTTATTGCTTTAAACGCGTTTTCAGCCCCTGATTGTACACTTAAGGTGAAAATGTCAAAATCTTCAAAATGAGCATAAGCACAATGAAATTAATGCTGGAATCATCTTCAGGATGCTAGAATACACTAAATACAGCAAAAATTTTGAGTCTACAACGTTTAGTTTAGGTGTGAGAGCCAAAATGAACTTTTTATTGCTTTAAACGCGTTTTCAGCCTGATTGTGCACTTTAGGTGAAAATGTCAAAATCTTAAAAATGAGCATAAGCACAATGAAATTAATGCTGGAATCATCTTCAGGATGCTAGAATACACTAAATACAGCAAAAATTTTGAGTCTACAACGTTTAGTTTAGGTGTGAGAGCCAAAATGAACTTTTTATTGCTTTAAACGCGTTTTCAGCCCCTGATTGTACACTTAAGGTGAAAATGTCAAAATCTTAAAAATGAGCATAAGCACAATGAAATTATTGCTGGAATCATCTTCAGGATGCTAGAATACACTAAATACAGCAAAAATTTTGAGTCTACAACGTTTAGTTTAGGTGTGAGAGCCAAAATGAACTTTTTATTGCTTTAAACGCGTTTTCAGCCTGATTGTGCACTTTAGGTGAAAATGTCAAAATCTTAAAAATGAGCATAAGCACAATGAAATTAATGCTGGAATCATCTTCAGGATGCTAGAATACACTAAATACAGCAAAAATTTTGAGTCTACAACGTTTAGTTTAGGTGTGAGAGCCAAAATGAACTTTTTATTGCTTTAAACGCGTTTTCAGCCCCTGATTGTACACTTAAGGTGAAAATGTCAAAATCTTCAAAATGAGCATAAGCACAATGAAATTAATGCTGGAATCATCTTCAGGATGCTAGAATACACTAAATACAGCAAAAATTTTGAGTCTACAACGTTTAGTTTAGGTGTGAGAGCCAAAATGAACTTTTTATTGCTTTAAACGCGTTTTCAGCCTGATTGTGCACTTTAGGTGAAAATGTCAAAATCTTAAAAATGAGCATAAGCACAATGAAATTAATGCTGGAATCATCTTCAGGATGCTAGAATACACTAAATACAGCAAAAACTTTGAGTCTACAACGTTTAGTTTAGGTGTGAGAGCCAAAATGAACTTTTTATTGCTTTAAACGCGTTTTCAGCCCCTGATTGTACACTTAAGGTGAAAATGTCAAAATCTTAAAAATGAGCATAAGCACAATGAAATTAATGCTGGAATCATCTTCAGGATGCTAGAATACACTAAATACAGCAAAAATGTTGAGTCTACAACGTTTTATTTAGGTGTGAGAGCCAAAATGAACTTTTTATGGCTTTAAATGCGTTTTCAGCCTGATTGTGCACTTTAGGTGAAAATGTCAAAATCTTCAAAATGAGCATAAGCACAATGAAATTAATGCTGGAATCATCTTCAGGATGCTAGAATACACTAAATACAGCAAAAATTTTGAGTCTACAACGTTTAGTTTAGGTGTGAGAGCCAAAATGAACTTTTTATTGCTTTAAACGCGTTTTCAGCCTGATTGTGCACTTTAGGTGAAAATGTCAAAATCTTAAAAATGAGCATAAGCACAATGAAATTAATGCTGGAATCATCTTCAGGATGCTAGAATACACTAAATACAGCAAAAATTTTGAGTCTACAACGTTTAGTTTAGGTGTGAGAGCCAAAATGAACTTTTTATTGCTTTAAACGCGTTTTCAGCCCCTGATTGTACACTTAAGGTGAAAATGTCAAAATCTTCAAAATGAGCATAAGCACAATGAAATTAATGCTGGAATCATCTTCAGGATGCTAGAATACACTAAATACAGCAAAAATGTTGAGTCTACAACGTTTTGTTTAGGTGTGAGAGCCAAAATGAACTTTTTATGGCTTTAAATGCGTTTTCAGCCTGATTGTGCACTTTAGGTGAAAATGTCAAAATCTTCAAAATGAGCATAAGCACAATGAAATTAATGCTGGAATCATCTTCAGGATGCTAGAATACACTAAATACAGCAAAAATTTTGAGTCTACAACGTTTAGTTTAGGTGTGAGAGCCAAAATGAACTTTTTATTGCTTTAAACGCGTTTTCAGCCTGATTGTGCACTTTAGGTGAAAATGTCAAAATCTTAAAAATGAGCATAAGCACAATGAAATTAATGCTGGAATCATCTTCAGGATGCTAGAATACACTAAATACAGCAAAAATTTTGAGTCTACAACGTTTAGTTTAGGTGTGAGAGCCAAAATGAACTTTTTATTGCTTTAAACGCGTTTTCAGCCCCTGATTGTACACTTAAGGTGAAAATGTCAAAATCTTAAAAATGAGCATAAGCACAATGAAATTATTGCTGGAATCATCTTCAGGATGCTAGAATACACTAAATACAGCAAAAATTTTGAGTCTACAAGGTTTAGTTTAGGTGTGAGAGCCAAAATGAACTTTTTATTGCTTTAAACGCGTTTTCAGCCCCTGATTGTACACTTAAGGTGAAAATGTCAAAATCTTCCAAATGAGCATAAGCACAATGAAATTAATGCTGGAATCATCTTCAGGATGCTAGAATACACTAAATACAGCAAAAATGTTGAGTCTACAACGTTTTGTTTAGGTGTGAGAGCCAAAATGAACTTTTTATGGCTTTAAATGCGTTTTCAGCCTGATTGTGCACTTTAGGTGAAAATGTCAAAATCTTCAAAATGAGCATAAGCACAATGAAATTAATGCTGGAATCATCTTCAGGATGCTAGAATACACTAAATACAGCAAAAATTTTGAGTCTACAACGTTTAGTTTAGGTGTGAGAGCCAAAATGAACTTTTTATTGCTTTAAACGCGTTTTCAGCCTGATTGTGCACTTTAGGTGAAAATGTCAAAATCTTAAAAATGAGCATAAGCACAATGAAATTAATGCTGGAATCATCTTCAGGATGCTAGAATACACTAAATACAGCAAAAATTTTGAGTCTACAACGTTTAGTTTAGGTGTGAGAGCCAAAATGAACTTTTTATTGCTTTAAACGCGTTTTCAGCCCCTGATTGTGCACTTTAGGTGAAAATGTCAAAATCTTAAAAATGAGCATAAGCACAATGAAATTATTGCTGGAATCATCTTCAGGATGCTAGAATACACTAAATACAGCAAAAATTTTGAGTCTACAACGTTTAGTTTAGGTGTGAGAGCCAAAATGAACTTTTTATTGCTTTAAACGCGTTTTCAGCCCCTGATTGTACACTTAAGGTGAAAATGTCAAAATCTTCAAAATGAGCATAAGCACAATGAAATTAATGCTGGAATCATCTTCAGGATGCTAGAATACACTAAATACAGCAAAAATTTTGAGTCTACAACGTTTAGTTTAGGTGTGAGAGCCAAAATGAACTTTTTATTGCTTTAAACGCGTTTTCAGCCCCTGATTGTACACTTAAGGTGAAAATGTCAAAATCTTCAAAAATGAGCATAAGCACAATGAAATTAATGCTGGAATCATCTTCAGGATGCTAGAATACACTAAATACAGCAAAAATTTTGAGTCTACAACGTTTAGTTTAGGTGTGAGAGCCAAAATGAACTTTTTATTGCTTTAAACGCGTTTTCAGCCCCTGATTGTACACTTAAGGTGAAAATGTCAAAATCTTAAAAATGAGCATAAGCACAATGAAATTAATGCTGGAATCATCTTCAGGATGCTAGAATACACTAAATACAGCAAAAATGTTGAGTCTACAACGTTTTGTTTAGGTGTGAGAGCCAAAATGAACTTTTTATGGCTTTAAATGCGTTTTCAGACTGATTGTGCACTTTAGGTGAAAATGTCAAAATCTTCAAAATGAGCATAAGCACAATGAAATTAATGCTGGAATCATCTTCAGGATGCTAGAATACACTAAATACAGCAAAAATTTTGAGTCTACAACGTTTAGTTTAGGTGTGAGAGCCAAAATGAACTTTTTATTGCTTTAAACGCGTTTTCAGCCCCTGATTGTACACTTAAGGTGAAAATGTCAAAATCTTAAAAATGAGCATAAGCACAATGAAATTATTGCTGGAATCATCTTCAGGATGCTAGAATACACTAAATACAGCAAAAATTTTGAGTCTACAAGGTTTAGTTTAGGTGTGAGAGCCAAAATGAACTTTTTATTGCTTTAAACGCGTTTTCAGCCCCTGATTGTACACTTAAGGTGAAAATGTCAAAATCTTCCAAATGAGCATAAGCACAATGAAATTAATGCTGGAATCATCTTCAGGATGCTAGAATACACTAAATACAGCAAAAATGTTGAGTCTACAACGTTTTGTTTAGGTGTGAGAGCCAAAATGAACTTTTTATGGCTTTAAATGCGTTTTCAGCCTGATTGTGCACTTTAGGTGAAAATGTCAAAATCTTCAAAATGAGCATAAGCACAATGAAATTAATGCTGGAATCATCTTCAGGATGCTAGAATACACTAAATACAGCAAAAATTTTGAGTCTACAACGTTTAGTTTAGGTGTGAGAGCCAAAATGAACTTTTTATTGCTTTAAACGCGTTTTCAGCCTGATTGTGCACTTTAGGTGAAAATGTCAAAATCTTAAAAATGAGCATAAGCACAATGAAATTAATGCTGGAATCATCTTCAGGATGCTAGAATACACTAAATACAGCAAAAATTTTGAGTCTACAACGTTTAGTTTAGGTGTGAGAGCCAAAATGAACTTTTTATTGCTTTAAACGCGTTTTCAGCCCCTGATTGTGCACTTTAGGTGAAAATGTCAAAATCTTAAAAATGAGCATAAGCACAATGAAATTATTGCTGGAATCATCTTCAGGATGCTAGAATACACTAAATACAGCAAAAATTTTGAGTCTACAACGTTTAGTTTAGGTGTGAGAGCCAAAATGAACTTTTTATTGCTTTAAACGCGTTTTCAGCCCCTGATTGTACACTTAAGGTGAAAATGTCAAAATCTTCAAAATGAGCATAAGCACAATGAAATTAATGCTGGAATCATCTTCAGGATGCTAGAATACACTAAATACAGCAAAAATTTTGAGTCTACAACGTTTAGTTTAGGTGTGAGAGCCAAAATGAACTTTTTATTGCTTTAAACGCGTTTTCAGCCCCTGATTGTACACTTAAGGTGAAAATGTCAAAATCTTCAAAAATGAGCATAAGCACAATGAAATTAATGCTGGAATCATCTTCAGGATGCTAGAATACACTAAATACAGCAAAAATTTTGAGTCTACAACGTTTAGTTTAGGTGTGAGAGCCAAAATGAACTTTTTATTGCTTTAAACGCGTTTTCAGCCCCTGATTGTACACTTAAGGTGAAAATGTCAAAATCTTAAAAATGAGCATAAGCACAATGAAATTAATGCTGGAATCATCTTCAGGATGCTAGAATACACTAAATACAGCAAAAATGTTGAGTCTACAACGTTTTGTTTAGGTGTGAGAGCCAAAATGAACTTTTTATGGCTTTAAATGCGTTTTCAGACTGATTGTGCACTTTAGGTGAAAATGTCAAAATCTTCAAAATGAGCATAAGCACAATGAAATTAATGCTGGAATCATCTTCAGGATGCTAGAATACACTAAATACAGCAAAAATTTTGAGTCTACAACGTTTAGTTTAGGTGTGAGAGCCAAAATGAACTTTTTATTGCTTTAAACGCGTTTTCAGCCCCTGATTGTACACTTAAGGTGAAAATGTCAAAATCTTCAAAATGAGCATAAGCACAATGAAATTAATGCTGGAATCATCTTCAGGATGCTAGAATACACTAAATACAGCAAAAATTTTGAGTCTACAACGTTTAGTTTAGGTGTGAGAGCCAAAATGAACTTTTTATTGCTTTAAACGCGTTTTCAGCCCCTGATTGTACACTTAAGGTGAAAATGTCAAAATCTTCAAAATGAGCATAAGCACAATGAAATTAATGCTGGAATCATCTTCAGGATGCTAGAATACACTAAATACAGCAAAAATTTTGAGTCTACAACGTTTAGTTTAGGTGTGAGAGCCAAAATGAACTTTTTATTGCTTTAAACGCGTTTTCAGCCTGATTGTGCACTTTAGGTGAAAATGTCAAAATCTTAAAAATGAGCATAAGCACAATGAAATTAATGCTGGAATCATCTTCAGGATGCTAGAATACACTAAATACAGCAAAAATTTTGAGTCTACAACGTTTAGTTTAGGTGTGAGAGCCAAAATGAACTTTTTATTGCTTTAAACGCGTTTTCAGCCCCTGATTGTGCACTTTAGGTGAAAATGTCAAAATCTTAAAAATGAGCATAAGCACAATGAAATTATTGCTGGAATCATCTTCAGGATGCTAGAATACACTAAATACAGCAAAAATTTTGAGTCTACAACGTTTAGTTTAGGTGTGAGAGCCAAAATGAACTTTTTATTGCTTTAAACGCGTTTTCAGCCCCTGATTGTACACTTAAGGTGAAAATGTCAAAATCTTCAAAATGAGCATAAGCACAATGAAATTAATGCTGGAATCATCTTCAGGATGCTAGAATACACTAAATACAGCAAAAATTTTGAGTCTACAACGTTTAGTTTAGGTGTGAGAGCCAAAATGAACTTTTTATTGCTTTAAACGCGTTTTCAGCCCCTGATTGTACACTTAAGGTGAAAATGTCAAAATCTTCAAAAATGAGCATAAGCACAATGAAATTAATGCTGGAATCATCTTCAGGATGCTAGAATACACTAAATACAGCAAAAATTTTGAGTCTACAACGTTTAGTTTAGGTGTGAGAGCCAAAATGAACTTTTTATTGCTTTAAACGCGTTTTCAGCCCCTGATTGTACACTTAAGGTGAAAATGTCAAAATCTTAAAAATGAGCATAAGCACAATGAAATTAATGCTGGAATCATCTTCAGGATGCTAGAATACACTAAATACAGCAAAAATGTTGAGTCTACAACGTTTTGTTTAGGTGTGAGAGCCAAAATGAACTTTTTATGGCTTTAAATGCGTTTTCAGACTGATTGTGCACTTTAGGTGAAAATGTCAAAATCTTCAAAATGAGCATAAGCACAATGAAATTAATGCTGGAATCATCTTCAGGATGCTAGAATACACTAAATACAGCAAAAATTTTGAGTCTACAACGTTTAGTTTAGGTGTGAGAGCCAAAATGAACTTTTTATTGCTTTAAACGCGTTTTCAGCCCCTGATTGTACACTTAAGGTGAAAATGTCAAAATCTTCAAAATGAGCATAAGCACAATGAAATTAATGCTGGAATCATCTTCAGGATGCTAGAATACACTAAATACAGCAAAAATTTTGAGTCTACAACGTTTAGTTTAGGTGTGAGAGCCAAAATGAACTTTTTATTGCTTTAAACGCGTTTTCAGCCCCTGATTGTACACTTAAGGTGAAAATGTCAAAATCTTCAAAATGAGCATAAGCACAATGAAATTAATGCTGGAATCATCTTCAGGATGCTAGAATACACTAAATACAGCAAAAATTTTGAGTCTACAACGTTTAGTTTAGGTGTGAGAGCCAAAATGAACTTTTTATTGCTTTAAACGCGTTTTCAGCCCCTGATTGTACACTTAAGGTGAAAATGTCAAAATCTTCAAAATGAGCATAAGCACAATGAAATTAATGCTGGAATCATCTTCAGGATGCTAGAATACACTAAATACAGCAAAAATTTTGAGTCTACAACGTTTAGTTTAGGTGTGAGAGCCAAAATGAACTTTTTATTGCTTTAAACGCGTTTTCAGCCCCTGATTGTACACTTAAGGTGAAAATGTCAAAATCTTCAAAAATGAGCATAAGCACAATGAAATTAATGCTGGAATCATCTTCAGGATGCTAGAATACACTAAATACAGCAAAAATTTTGAGTCTACAACGTTTAGTTTAGGTGTGAGAGCCAAAATGAACTTTTTATTGCTTTAAACGCGTTTTCAGCCCCTGATTGTACACTTAAGGTGAAAATGTCAAAATCTTAAAAATGAGCATAAGCACAATGAAATTAATGCTGGAATCATCTTCAGGATGCTAGAATACACTAAATACAGCAAAAATGTTGAGTCTACAACGTTTTGTTTAGGTGTGAGAGCCAAAATGAACTTTTTATGGCTTTAAATGCGTTTTCAGACTGATTGTGCACTTTAGGTGAAAATGTCAAAATCTTCAAAATGAGCATAAGCACAATGAAATTAATGCTGGAATCATCTTCAGGATGCTAGAATACACTAAATACAGCAAAAATTTTGAGTCTACAACGTTTAGTTTAGGTGTGAGAGCCAAAATGAACTTTTTATTGCTTTAAACGCGTTTTCAGCCCCTGATTGTACACTTAAGGTGAAAATGTCAAAATCTTCAAAATGAGCATAAGCACAATGAAATTAATGCTGGAATCATCTTCAGGATGCTAGAATACACTAAATACAGCAAAAATTTTGAGTCTACAACGTTTAGTTTAGGTGTGAGAGCCAAAATGAACTTTTTATTGCTTTAAACGCGTTTTCAGCCCCTGATTGTACACTTAAGGTGAAAATGTCAAAATCTTCAAAATGAGCATAAGCACAATGAAATTAATGCTGGAATCATCTTCAGGATGCTAGAATACACTAAATACAGCAAAAATTTTGAGTCTACAACGTTTAGTTTAGGTGTGAGAGCCAAAATGAACTTTTTATTGCTTTAAACGCGTTTTCAGCCTGATTGTGCACTTTAGGTGAAAATGTCAAAATCTTAAAAATGAGCATAAGCACAATGAAATTAATGCTGGAATCATCTTCAGGATGCTAGAATACACTAAATACAGCAAAAATTTTGAGTCTACAACGTTTAGTTTAGGTGTGAGAGCCAAAATGAACTTTTTATTGCTTTAAACGCGTTTTCAGCCTGATTGTGCACTTTAGGTGAAAATGTCAAAATCTTAAAAATGAGCATAAGCACAATGAAATTAATGCTGGAATCATCTTCAGGATGCTAGAATACACTAAATACAGCAAAAATTTTGAGTCTACAACGTTTAGTTTAGGTGTGAGAGCCAAAATGAACTTTTTATTGCTTTAAACGCGTTTTCAGCCCCTGATTGTACACTTAAGGTGAAAATGTCAAAATCTTAAAAATGAGCATAAGCACAATGAAATTATTGCTGGAATCATCTTCAGGATGCTAGAATACACTAAATACAGCAAAAATTTTGAGTCTACAAGGTTTAGTTTAGGTGTGAGAGCCAAAATGAACTTTTTATTGCTTTAAACGCGTTTTCAGCCCCTGATTGTACACTTAAGGTGAAAATGTCAAAATCTTCCAAATGAGCATAAGCACAATGAAATTAATGCTGGAATCATCTTCAGGATGCTAGAATACACTAAATACAGCAAAAATTTTGAGTCTACAACGTTTAGTTTAGGTGTGAGAGCCAAAATGAACTTTTTATTGCTTTAAACGCGTTTTCAGCCCCTGATTGTGCGCTTTAGGTGAAAATGTCAAAATCTTAAAAATGAGCATAAGCACAATGAAATTAATGCTGGAATCATCTTCAGGATGCTAGAATACACTAAATACAGCAAAAATTTTGAGTCTACAACGTTTAGTTTAGGTGTGAGAGCCAAAATGAACTTTTTATTGCTTTAAACGCGTTTTCAGCCCCTGATTGTACACTTAAGGTGAAAATGTCAAAATCTTAAAAATGAGCATAAGCACAATGAAATTAATGCTGGAATCATCTTCAGGATGCTAGAATACACTAAATACAGCAAAAATGTTGAGTCTACAACGTTTTGTTTAGGTGTGAGAGCCAAAATGAACTTTTTATGGCTTTAAATGCGTTTTCAGCCTGATTGTGCACTTTAGGTGAAAATGTCAAAATCTTCAAAATGAGCATAAGCACAATGAAATTAATGCTGGAATCATCTTCAGGATGCTAGAATACACTAAATACAGCAAAAATTTTGAGTCTACAACGTTTAGTTTAGGTGTGAGAGCCAAAATGAACTTTTTATTGCTTTAAACGCGTTTTCAGCCTGATTGTGCACTTTAGGTGAAAATGTCAAAATCTTAAAAATGAGCATAAGCACAATGAAATTAATGCTGGAATCATCTTCAGGATGCTAGAATACACTAAATACAGCAAAAATTTTGAGTCTACAACGTTTAGTTTAGGTGTGAGAGCCAAAATGAACTTTTTATTGCTTTAAACGCGTTTTCAGCCCCTGATTGTACACTTAAGGTGAAAATGTCAAAATCTTCAAAATGAGCATAAGCACAATGAAATTAATGCTGGAATCATCTTCAGGATGCTAGAATACACTAAATACAGCAAAAATTTTGAGTCTACAACGTTTAGTTTAGGTGTGAGAGCCAAAATGAACTTTTTATTGCTTTAAACGCGTTTTCAGCCCCTGATTATGCACTTTAGGTGAAAATGTCAAAATCTTAAAAATGAGCATAAGCACAATGAAATTATTGCTGGAATCATCTTCAGGATGCTAGAATACACTAAATACAGCAAAAATTTTGAGTCTACAACGTTTAGTTTAGGTGTGAGAGCCAAAATGAACTTTTTATTGCTTTAAACGCGTTTTCAGCCCCTGATTGTACACTTAAGGTGAAAATGTCAAAATCTTCAAAATGAGCATAAGCACAATGAAATTAATGCTGGAATCATCTTCAGGATGCTAGAATACACTAAATACAGCAAAAATTTTGAGTCTACAACGTTTAGTTTAGGTGTGAGAGCCAAAATGAACTTTTTATTGCTTTAAACGCGTTTTCAGCCCCTGATTGTACACTTAAGGTGAAAATGTCAAAATCTTCAAAAATGAGCATAAGCACAATGAAATTAATGCTGGAATCATCTTCAGGATGCTAGAATACACTAAATACAGCAAAAATTTTGAGTCTACAACGTTTAGTTTAGGTGTGAGAGCCAAAATGAACTTTTTATTGCTTTAAAC
Organism: Vanacampus margaritifer; assembly: GCF_051991255.1. Lineage (NCBI taxonomy): Eukaryota > Metazoa > Chordata > Actinopteri > Syngnathiformes > Syngnathidae > Vanacampus > Vanacampus margaritifer. Next base: position 1,325,057 of record NW_027520737.1, on the reverse strand, counting down.
GCGTTTTCAGCCCCTGATTGTACACTTAAGGTGAAAATGTCAAAATCTTAAAAATGAGCATAAGCACAATGAAATTAATGCTGGAATCATCTTCAGGATGCTAGAATACACTAAATACAGCAAAAATTTTGAGTCTACAACGTTTAGTTTAGGTGTGAGAGCCAAAATGAACTTTTTATTGCTTTAAACGCGTTTTCAGCCTGATTGTGCACTTTAGGTGAAAATGTCAAAATCTTAAAAATGAGTATAAGCACAATGAAATTAATGCTGGAATCATCTTCAGGATGCTAGAATACACTAAATACAGCAAAAATTTTGAGTCTACAACGTTTAGTTTAGGTGTGAGAGCCAAAATGAACTTTTTATTGCTTTAAACGCGTTTTCAGCCCCTGATTGTACACTTAAGGTGAAAATGTCAAAATCTTCAAAATGAGCATAAGCACAATGAAATTAATGCTGGAATCATCTTCAGGATGCTAGAATACACTAAATACAGCAAAAATTTTGAGTCTACAACGTTTAGTTTAGGTGTGAGAGCCAAAATGAACTTTTTATTGCTTTAAACGCGTTTTCAGCCCCTGATTGTGCACTTTAGGTGAAAATGTCAAAATCTTAAAAATGAGCATAAGCACAATGAAATTATTGCTGGAATCATCTTCAGGATGCTAGAATACACTAAATACAGCAAAAATTTTGAGTCTACAACGTTTAGTTTAGGTGTGAGAGCCAAAATGAACTTTTTATTGCTTTAAACGCGTTTTCAGCCCCTGATTGTACACTTAAGGTGAAAATGTCAAAATCTTCAAAATGAGCATAAGCACAATGAAATTAATGCTGGAATCATCTTCAGGATGCTAGAATACACTAAATACAGCAAAAATTTTGAGTCTACAACGTTTAGTTTAGGTGTGAGAGCCAAAATGAACTTTTTATTGCTTTAAACGCGTTTTCAGCCCCTGATTGTACACTTAAGGTGAAAATGTCAAAATCTTCAAAAATGAGCATAAGCACAATGAAATTAATGCTGGAATCATCTTCAGGATGCTAGAATACACTAAATACAGCAAAAAATTTGAGTCTACAACGTTTAGTTTAGGTGTGAGAGCCAAAATGAACTTTTTATTGCTTTAAACGCGTTTTCAGCCCCTGATTGTACACTTAAGGTGAAAATGTCAAAATCTTAAAAATGAGCATAAGCACAATGAAATTAATGCTGGAATCATCTTCAGGATGCTAGAATACACTAAATACAGCAAAAATTTTGAGTCTACAACGTTTAGTTTAGGTGTGAGAGCCAAAATGAACTTTTTATTGCTTTAAACGCGTTTTCAGCCTGATTGTGCACTTTAGGTGAAAATGTCAAAATCTTAAAAATGAGCATAAGCACAATGAAATTAATGCTGGAATCATCTTCAGGATGCTAGAATACACTAAATACAGCAAAAATTTTGAGTCTACAACGTTTAGTTTAGGTGTGAGAGCCAAAATGAACTTTTTATTGCTTTAAACGCGTTTTCAGCCCCTGATTGTACACTTAAGGTGAAAATGTCAAAATCTTCAAAATGAGCATAAGCACAATGAAATTAATGCTGGAATCATCTTCAGGATGCTAGAATACACTAAATACAGCAAAAATTTTGAGTCTACAACGTTTAGTTTAGGTGTGAGAGCCAAAATGAACTTTTTATTGCTTTAAACGCGTTTTCAGCCTGATTGTGCACTTTAGGTGAAAATGTCAAAATCTTAAAAATGAGCATAAGCACAATGAAATTAATGCTGGAATCATCTTCAGGATGCTAGAATACACTAAATACAGCAAAAACTTTGAGTCTACAACGTTTAGTTTAGGTGTGAGAGCCAAAATGAACTTTTTATTGCTTTAAACGCGTTTTCAGCCCCTGATTGTACACTTAAGGTGAAAATGTCAAAATCTTAAAAATGAGCATAAGCACAATGAAATTAATGCTGGAATCATCTTCAGGATGCTAGAATACACTAAATACAGCAAAAATGTTGAGTCTACAACGTTTTGTTTAGGTGTGAGAGCCAAAATGAACTTTTTATGGCTTTAAATGCGTTTTCAGCCTGATTGTGCACTTTAGGTGAAAATGTCAAAATCTTCAAAATGAGCATAAGCACAATGAAATTAATGCTGGAATCATCTTCAGGATGCTAGAATACACTAAATACAGCAAAAATTTTGAGTCTACAACGTTTAGTTTAGGTGTGAGAGCCAAAATGAACTTTTTATTGCTTTAAACGCGTTTTCAGCCCCTGATTGTACACTTAAGGTGAAAATGTCAAAATCTTCAAAATGAGCATAAGCACAATGAAATTAATGCTGGAATCATCTTCAGGATGCTAGAATACACTAAATACAGCAAAAATTTTGAGTCTACAACGTTTAGTTTAGGTGTGAGAGCCAAAATGAACTTTTTATTGCTTTAAACGCGTTTTCAGCCCCTGATTGTACACTTAAGGTGAAAATGTCAAAATCTTCAAAATGAGCATAAGCACAATGAAATTAATGCTGGAATCATCTTCAGGATGCTAGAATACACTAAATACAGCAAAAATTTTGAGTCTACAACGTTTAGTTTAGGTGTGAGAGCCAAAATGAACTTTTTATTGCTTTAAACGCGTTTTCAGCCTGATTGTGCACTTTAGGTGAAAATGTCAAAATCTTAAAAATGAGCATAAGCACAATGAAATTAATGCTGGAATCATCTTCAGGATGCTAGAATACACTAAATACAGCAAAAATTTTGAGTCTACAACGTTTAGTTTAGGTGTGAGAGCCAAAATGAACTTTTTATTGCTTTAAACGCGTTTTCAGCCCCTGATTGTACACTTAAGGTGAAAATGTCAAAATCTTCAAAATGAGCATAAGCACAATGAAATTAATGCTGGAATCATCTTCAGGATGCTAGAATACACTAAATACAGCAAAAATGTTGAGTCTACAACGTTTTGTTTAGGTGTGAGAGCCAAAATGAACTTTTTATGGCTTTAAATGCGTTTTCAGCCTGATTGTGCACTTTAGGTGAAAATGTCAAAATCTTCAAAATGAGCATAAGCACAATGAAATTAATGCTGGAATCATCTTCAGGATGCTAGAATACACTAAATACAGCAAAAATTTTGAGTCTACAACGTTTAGTTTAGGTGTGAGAGCCAAAATGAACTTTTTATTGCTTTAAACGCGTTTTCAGCCTGATTGTGCACTTTAGGTGAAAATGTCAAAATCTTAAAAATGAGCATAAGCACAATGAAATTAATGCTGGAATCATCTTCAGGATGCTAGAATACACTAAATACAGCAAAAATTTTGAGTCTACAACGTTTAGTTTAGGTGTGAGAGCCAAAATGAACTTTTTATTGCTTTAAACGCGTTTTCAGCCCCTGATTGTACACTTAAGGTGAAAATGTCAAAATCTTAAAAATGAGCATAAGCACAATGAAATTATTGCTGGAATCATCTTCAGGATGCTAGAATACACTAAATACAGCAAAAATTTTGAGTCTACAAGGTTTAGTTTAGGTGTGAGAGCCAAAATGAACTTTTTATTGCTTTAAACGCGTTTTCAGCCCCTGATTGTACACTTAAGGTGAAAATGTCAAAATCTTCCAAATGAGCATAAGCACAATGAAATTAATGCTGGAATCATCTTCAGGATGCTAGAATACACTAAATACAGCAAAAATGTTGAGTCTACAACGTTTTGTTTAGGTGTGAGAGCCAAAATGAACTTTTTATGGCTTTAAATGCGTTTTCAGCCTGATTGTGCATTTTAGGTGAAAATGTCAAAATCTTCAAAATGAGCATAAGCACAATGAAATTAATGCTGGAATCATCTTCAGGATGCTAGAATACACTAAATACAGCAAAAATTTTGAGTCTACAACGTTTAGTTTAGGTGTGAGAGCCAAAATGAACTTTTTATTGCTTTAAACGCGTTTTCAGCCTGATTGTGCACTTTAGGTGAAAATGTCAAAATCTTAAAAATGAGCATAAGCACAATGAAATTAATGCTGGAATCATCTTCAGGATGCTAGAATACACTAAATACAGCAAAAATTTTGAGTCTACAACGTTTAGTTTAGGTGTGAGAGCCAAAATGAACTTTTTATTGCTTTAAACGCGTTTTCAGCCCCTGATTGTACACTTAAGGTGAAAATGTCAAAATCTTAAAAATGAGCATAAGCACAATGAAATTAATGCTGGAATCATCTTCAGGATGCTAGAATACACTAAATACAGCAAAAATGTTGAGTCTACAACGTTTAGTTTAGGTGTGAGAGCCAAAATGAACTTTTTATTGCTTTAAACGCGTTTTCAGCCCCTGATTGTACACTTAAGGTGAAAATGTCAAAATCTTCAAAATGAGCATAAGCACAATGAAATTAATGCTGGAATCATCTTCAGGATGCTAGAATACACTAAATACAGCAAAAATTTTGAGTCTACAACGTTTAGTTTAGGTGTGAGAGCCAAAATGAACTTTTTATTGCTTTAAACGCGTTTTCAGCCTGATTGTGCACTTTAGGTGAAAATGTCAAAATCTTAAAAATGAGCATAAGCACAATGAAATTAATGCTGGAATCATCTTCAGGATGCTAGAATACACTAAATACAGCAAAAATTTTGAGTCTACAACGTTTAGTTTAGGTGTGAGAGCAAAAATGAACTTTTTATTGCTTTAAATGCGTTTTCAGCCTGATTGTGCACTTTAGGTGAAAATGTCAAAATCTTCAAAATGAGCATAAGCACAATGAAATTAATGCTGGAATCATCTTCAGGATGCTAGAATACACTAAATACAGCAAAAATTTTGAGTCTACAAGGTTTAGTTTAGGTGTGAGAGCCAAAATGAACTTTTTATTGCTTTAAACGCGTTTTCAGCCCCTGATTGTACACTTAAGGTGAAAATGTCAAAATCTTCAAAATGAGCATAAGCACAATGAAATTATTGCTGGAATCATCTTCAGGATGCTAGAATACACTAAATACAGCAAAAATTTTGAGTCTACAAGGTTTAGTTTAGGTGTGAGAGCCAAAATGAACTTTTTATTGCTTTAAACGCGTTTTCAGCCCCTGATTGTACACTTAAGGTGAAAATGTCAAAATCTTCAAAATGAGCATAAGCACAATGAAATTAATGCTGGAATCATCTTCAGGATGCTAGAATACACTAAATACAGCAAAAATGTTGAGTCTACAACGTTTTGTTTAGGTGTGAGAGCCAAAATGAACTTTTTATGGCTTTAAATGCGTTTTCAGCCTGATTGTGCACTTTAGGTGAAAATGTCAAAATCTTCAAAATGAGCATAAGCACAATGAAATTAATGCTGGAATCATCTTCAGGATGCTAGAATACACTAAATACAGCAAAAATTTTGAGTCTACAACGTTTAGTTTAGGTGTGAGAGCCAAAATGAACTTTTTATTGCTTTAAACGCGTTTTCAGCCTGATTGTGCGCTTTAGGTGAAAATGTCAAAATCTTAAAAATGAGCATAAGCACAATGAAATTAATGCTGGAATCATCTTCAGGATGCTAGAATACACTAAATACAGCAACAATTTTGAGTCTACAACGTTTAGTTTAGGTGTGAGAGCCAAAATGAACTTTTTATTGCTTTAAACGCGTTTTCAGCCCCTGATTGTACACTTAAGGTGAAAATGTCAAAATCTTAAAAATGAGCATAAGCACAATGAAATTAATGCTGGAATCATCTTCAGGATGCTAGAATACACTAAATACAGCAAAAATGTTGAGTCTACAACGTTTTGTTTAGGTGTGAGAGCCAAAATGAACTTTTTATGGCTTTAAATGCGTTTTCAGCCTGATTGTGCACTTAAGGTGAAAATGTCAAAATCTTCAAAATGAGCATAAGCACAATGAAATTAATGCTGGAATCATCTTCAGGATGCTAGAATACACTAAATACAGCAAAAATTTTGAGTCTACAACGTTTAGTTTAGGTGTGAGAGCCAAAATGAACTTTTTATTGCTTTAAACGCGTTTTCAGCCTGATTGTGCACTTTAGGTGAAAATGTCAAAATCTTAAAAATGAGCATAAGCACAATGAAATTAATGCTGGAATCATCTTCAGGATGCTAGAATACACTAAATACAGCAAAAATTTTGAGTCTACAACGTTTAGTTTAGGTGTGAGAGCCAAAATGAACTTTTTATTGCTTTAAACGCGTTTTCAGCCCCTGATTGTACACTTAAGGTGAAAATGTCAAAATCTTCAAAATGAGCATAAGCACAATGAAATTAATGCTGGAATCATCTTCAGGATGCTAGAATACACTAAATACAGCAAAAATTTTGAGTCTACAACGTTTAGTTTAGGTGTGAGAGCCAAAATGAACTTTTTATTGCTTTAAACGCGTTTTCAGCCCCTGATTGTGCACTTTAGGTGAAAATGTCAAAATCTTAAAAATGAGCATAAGCACAATGAAATTATTGCTGGAATCATCTTCAGGATGCTAGAATACACTAAATACAGCAAAAATTTTGAGTCTACAACGTTTAGTTTAGGTGTGAGAGCCAAAATGAACTTTTTATTGCTTTAAACGCGTTTTCAGCCCCTGATTGTACACTTAAGGTGAAAATGTCAAAATCTTCAAAATGAGCATAAGCACAATGAAATTAATGCTGGAATCATCTTCAGGATGCTAGAATACACTAAATACAGCAAAAATTTTGAGTCTACAACGTTTAGTTTAGGTGTGAGAGCCAAAATGAACTTTTTATTGCTTTAAACGCGTTTTCAGCCCCTGATTGTACACTTAAGGTGAAAATGTCAAAATCTTCAAAAATGAGCATAAGCACAATGAAATTAATGCTGGAATCATCTTCAGGATGCTAGAATACACTAAATACAGCAAAAATTTTGAGTCTACAACGTTTAGTTTAGGTGTGAGAGCCAAAATGAACTTTTTATTGCTTTAAACGCGTTTTCAGCCCCTGATTGTACACTTAAGGTGAAAATGTCAAAATCTTAAAAATGAGCATAAGCACAATGAAATTAATGCTGGAATCATCTTCAGGATGCTAGAATACACTAAATACAGCAAAAATGTTGAGTCTACAACGTTTTGTTTAGGTGTGAGAGCCAAAATGAACTTTTTATGGCTTTAAATGCGTTTTCAGATTGATTGTGCACTTTAGGTGAAAATGTCAAAATCTTCAAAATGAGCATAAGCACAATAAAATTAATGCTGGAATCATCTTCAGGATGCTAGAATACACTAAATACAGCAAAAATTTTGAGTCTACAACGTTTAGTTTAGGTGTGAGAGCCAAAATGAACTTTTTATTGCTTTAAAGGCGTTTTCAGCCCCTGATTGTACACTTAAGGTGAAAATGTCAAAATCTTCAAAATGAGCATAAGCACAATGAAATTAATGCTGGAATCATCTTCAGGATGCTAGAATACACTAAATACAGCAAAAATTTTGAGTCTACAACGTTTAGTTTAGGTGTGAGAGCCAAAATGAACTTTTTATTGCTTTAAACGCGTTTTCAGCCTGATTGTGCACTTTAGGTGAAAATGTCAAAATCTTAAAAATGAGCATAAGCACAATGAAATTAATGCTGGAATCATCTTCAGGATGCTAGAATACACTAAATACAGCAAAAATTTTGAGTCTACAACGTTTAGTTTAGGTGTGAGAGCAAAAATGAACTTTTTATTGCTTTAAATGCGTTTTCAGCCTGATTGTGCACTTTAGGTGAAAATGTCAAAATCTTCAAAATGAGCATAAGCACAATGAAATTAATGCTGGAATCATCTTCAGGATGCTAGAATACACTAAATACAGCAAAAATTTTGAGTCTACAAGGTTTAGTTTAGGTGTGAGAGCCAAAATGAACTTTTTATTGCTTTAAACGCGTTTTCAGCCCCTGATTGTACACTTAAGGTGAAAATGTCAAAATCTTCAAAATGAGCATAAGCACAATGAAATTATTGCTGGAATCATCTTCAGGATGCTAGAATACACTAAATACAGCAAAAATTTTGAGTCTACAAGGTTTAGTTTAGGTGTGAGAGCCAAAATGAACTTTTTATTGCTTTAAACGCGTTTTCAGCCCCTGATTGTACACTTAAGGTGAAAATGTCAAAATCTTCAAAATGAGCATAAGCACAATGAAATTAATGCTGGAATCATCTTCAGGATGCTAGAATACACTAAATACAGCAAAAATGTTGAGTCTACAACGTTTTGTTTAGGTGTGAGAGCCAAAATGAACTTTTTATGGCTTTAAATGCGTTTTCAGCCTGATTGTGCACTTTAGGTGAAAATGTCAAAATCTTCAAAATGAGCATAAGCACAATGAAATTAATGCTGGAATCATCTTCAGGATGCTAGAATACACTAAATACAGCAAAAATTTTGAGTCTACAACGTTTAGTTTAGGTGTGAGAGCCAAAATGAACTTTTTATTGCTTTAAACGCGTTTTCAGCCTGATTGTGCGCTTTAGGTGAAAATGTCAAAATCTTAAAAATGAGCATAAGCACAATGAAATTAATGCTGGAATCATCTTCAGGATGCTAGAATACACTAAATACAGCAACAATTTTGAGTCTACAACGTTTAGTTTAGGTGTGAGAGCCAAAATGAACTTTTTATTGCTTTAAACGCGTTTTCAGCCCCTGATTGTACACTTAAGGTGAAAATGTCAAAATCTTAAAAATGAGCATAAGCACAATGAAATTAATGCTGGAATCATCTTCAGGATGCTAGAATACACTAAATACAGCAAAAATGTTGAGTCTACAACGTTTTGTTTAGGTGTGAGAGCCAAAATGAACTTTTTATGGCTTTAAATGCGTTTTCAGCCTGATTGTGCACTTAAGGTGAAAATGTCAAAATCTTCAAAATGAGCATAAGCACAATGAAATTAATGCTGGAATCATCTTCAGGATGCTAGAATACACTAAATACAGCAAAAATTTTGAGTCTACAACGTTTAGTTTAGGTGTGAGAGCCAAAATGAACTTTTTATTGCTTTAAACGCGTTTTCAGCCTGATTGTGCACTTTAGGTGAAAATGTCAAAATCTTAAAAATGAGCATAAGCACAATGAAATTAATGCTGGAATCATCTTCAGGATGCTAGAATACACTAAATACAGCAAAAATTTTGAGTCTACAACGTTTAGTTTAGGTGTGAGAGCCAAAATGAACTTTTTATTGCTTTAAACGCGTTTTCAGCCCCTGATTGTACACTTAAGGTGAAAATGTCAAAATCTTCAAAATGAGCATAAGCACAATGAAATTAATGCTGGAATCATCTTCAGGATGCTAGAATACACTAAATACAGCAAAAATTTTGAGTCTACAACGTTTAGTTTAGGTGTGAGAGCCAAAATGAACTTTTTATTGCTTTAAACGCGTTTTCAGCCCCTGATTGTGCACTTTAGGTGAAAATGTCAAAATCTTAAAAATGAGCATAAGCACAATGAAATTATTGCTGGAATCATCTTCAGGATGCTAGAATACACTAAATACAGCAAAAATTTTGAGTCTACAACGTTTAGTTTAGGTGTGAGAGCCAAAATGAACTTTTTATTGCTTTAAACGCGTTTTCAGCCCCTGATTGTACACTTAAGGTGAAAATGTCAAAATCTTCAAAATGAGCATAAGCACAATGAAATTAATGCTGGAATCATCTTCAGGATGCTAGAATACACTAAATACAGCAAAAATTTTGAGTCTACAACGTTTAGTTTAGGTGTGAGAGCCAAAATGAACTTTTTATTGCTTTAAACGCGTTTTCAGCCCCTGATTGTACACTTAAGGTGAAAATGTCAAAATCTTCAAAAATGAGCATAAGCACAATGAAATTAATGCTGGAATCATCTTCAGGATGCTAGAATACACTAAATACAGCAAAAATTTTGAGTCTACAACGTTTAGTTTAGGTGTGAGAGCCAAAATGAACTTTTTATTGCTTTAAACGCGTTTTCAGCCCCTGATTGTACACTTAAGGTGAAAATGTCAAAATCTTAAAAATGAGCATAAGCACAATGAAATTAATGCTGGAATCATCTTCAGGATGCTAGAATACACTAAATACAGCAAAAATGTTGAGTCTACAACGTTTTGTTTAGGTGTGAGAGCCAAAATGAACTTTTTATGGCTTTAAATGCGTTTTCAGATTGATTGTGCACTTTAGGTGAAAATGTCAAAATCTTCAAAATGAGCATAAGCACAATAAAATTAATGCTGGAATCATCTTCAGGATGCTAGAATACACTAAATACAGCAAAAATTTTGAGTCTACAACGTTTAGTTTAGGTGTGAGAGCCAAAATGAACTTTTTATTGCTTTAAAGGCGTTTTCAGCCCCTGATTGTACACTTAAGGTGAAAATGTCAAAATCTTCAAAATGAGCATAAGCACAATGAAATTAATGCTGGAATCATCTTCAGGATGCTAGAATACACTAAATACAGCAAAAATTTTGAGTCTACAACGTTTAGTTTAGGTGTGAGAGCCAAAATGAACTTTTTATTGCTTTAAACGCGTTTTCAGCCTGATTGTGCACTTTAGGTGAAAATGTCAAAATCTTAAAAATGAGCATAAGCACAATGAAATTAATGCTGGAATCATCTTCAGGATGCTAGAATACACTAAATACAGCAAAAATTTTGAGTCTACAAGGTTTAGTTTAGGTGTGAGAGCCAAAATGAACTTTTTATTGCTTTAAACGCGTTTTCAGCCCCTGATTGTACACTTAAGGTGAAAATGTCAAAATCTTCAAAATGAGCATAAGCACAATGAAATTATTGCTGGAATCATCTTCAGGATGCTAGAATACACTAAATACAGCAAAAATTTTGAGTCTACAAGGTTTAGTTTAGGTGTGAGAGCCAAAATGAACTTTTTATTGCTTTAAACGCGTTTTCAGCCCCTGATTGTACACTTAAGGTGAAAATGTCAAAATCTTCAAAATGAGCATAAGCACAATGAAATTAATGCTGGAATCATCTTCAGGATGCTAGAATACACTAAATACAGCAAAAATGTTGAGTCTACAGCGTTTTGTTTAGGTGTGAGAGCCAAAATGAACTTTTTATGGCTTTAAATGCGTTTTCAGCCTGATTGTGCACTTTAGGTGAAAATGTCAAAATCTTCAAAATGAGCATAAGCACAATGAAATTAATGCTGGAATCATCTTCAGGATGCTAGAATACACTAAATACAGCAAAAATTTTGAGTCTACAACGTTTAGTTTAGGTGTGAGAGCCAAAATGAACTTTTTATTGCTTTAAACGCGTTTTCAGCCTGATTGTGCACTTTAGGTGAAAATGTCAAAATCTTAAAAATGAGCATAAGCACAATGAAATTAATGCTGGAATCATCTTCAGGATGCTAGAATACACTAAATACAGCAAAAATTTTGAGTCTACAACGTTTAGTTTAGGTGTGAGAGCCAAAATGAACTTTTTATTGCTTTAAACGCGTTTTCAGCCCCTGATTGTACACTTAAGGTGAAAATGTCAAAATCTTAAAAATGAGCATAAGCACAATGAAATTAATGCTGGAATCATCTTCAGGATGCTAGAATACACTAAATACAGCAAAAATGTTGAGTCTACAACGTTTTGTTTAGGTGTGAGAGCCAAAATGAACTTTTTATGGCTTTAAATGCGTTTTCAGCCTGATTGTGCACTTTAGGTGAAAATGTCAAAATCTTCAAAATGAGCATAAGCACAATGAAATTAATGCTGGAATCATCTTCAGGATGCTAGAATACACTAAATACAGCAAAAATTTTGAGTCTACAACGTTTAGTTTAGGTGTGAGAGCCAAAATGAACTTTTTATTGCTTTAAACGCGTTTTCAGCCTGATTGTGCACTTTAGGTGAAAATGTCAAAATCTTAAAAATGAGCATAAGCACAATGAAATTAATGCTGGAATCATCTTCAGGATGCTAGAATACACTAAATACAGCAAAAATTTTGAGTCTACAACGTTTAGTTTAGGTGTGAGAGCCAAAATGAACTTTTTATTGCTTTAAACGCGTTTTCAGCCCCTGATTGTACACTTAAGGTGAAAATGTCAAAATCTTCAAAATGAGCATAAGCACAATGAAATTAATGCTGGAATCATCTTCAGGATGCTAGAATACACTAAATACAGCAAAAATTTTGAGTCTACAAGGTTTAGTTTAGGTGTGAGAGCCAAAATGAACTTTTTATTGCTTTAAACGCGTTTTCAGCCCCTGATTGTGCACTTTAGGTGAAAATGTCAAAATCTTAAAAATGAGCATAAGCACAATGAAAAAATTATTGCCGGAATCATCTTCAGGATGCTAGAATACACTAAATACAGCAAAAATTTTGAGTCTACAACGTTTAGTTTAGGTGTGAGAGCCAAAATGAACTTTTTATTGCTTTAAACGCGTTTTCAGGCCCTGATTGTACACTTAAGGTGAAAATGTCAAAATCTTCAAAATGAGCATAAGCACAATGAAATTAATGCTGGAATCATCTTCAGGATGCTAGAATACACTAAATACAGCAAAAATTTTGAGTCTACAACGTTTAGTTTAGGTGTGAGAGCCAAAATGAACTTTTTATTGCTTTAAACGCGTTTTCAGCCCCTGATTGTACACTTAAGGTGAAAATGTCAAAATCTTCAAAAATGAGCATAAGCACAATGAAATTAATGCTGGAATCATCTTCAGGATGCTAGAATACACTAAATACAGCAAAAATTTTGAGTCTACAACGTTTAGTTTAGGTGTGAGAGCCAAAATGAACTTTTTATTGCTTTAAACGCGTTTTCAGCCCCTGATTGTACACTTAAGGTGAAAATGTCAAAATCTTAAAAATGAGCATAAGCACAATGAAATTAATGCTGGAATCATCTTCAGGATGCTAGAATACACTAAATACAGCAAAAATGTTGAGTCTACAACGTTTTGTTTAGGTGTGAGAGCCAAAATGAACTTTTTATGGCTTTAAATGCGTTTTCAGACTGATTGTGCACTTTAGGTGAAAATGTCAAAATCTTCAAAATGAGCATAAGCACAATGAAATTAATGCTGGATTCATCTTCAGGATGCTAGAATACACTAAATACAGCAAAAATTTTGAGTCTACAACGTTTAGTTTAGGTGTGAGAGCCAAAATGAACTTTTTATTGCTTTAAACGCGTTTTCAGCCCCTGATTGTACACTTAAGGTGAAAATGTCAAAATCTTCAAAATGAGCATAAGCACAATGAAATTAATGCTGGAATCATCTTCAGGATGCTAGAATACACTAAATACAGCAAAAATTTTGAGTCTACAACGTTTAGTTTAGGTGTGAGAGCCAAAATGAACTTTTTATTGCTTTAAACGCGTTTTCAGCCCCTGATTGTACACTTAAGGTGAAAATGTCAAAATCTTCAAAATGAGCATAAGCACAATGAAATTAATGCTGGAATCATCTTCAGGATGCTAGAATACACTAAATACAGCAAAAATTTTGAGTCTACAACGTTTAGTTTAGGTGTGAGAGCCAAAATGAACTTTTTATTGCTTTAAACGCGTTTTCAGCCTGATTGTGCACTTTAGGTGAAAATGTCAAAATCTTAAAAATGAGCATAAGCACAATGAAATTAATGCTGGAATCATCTTCAGGATGCTAGAATACACTAAATACAGCAAAAATTTTGAGTCTACAACGTTTAGTTTAGGTGTGAGAGCCAAAATGAACTTTTTATTGCTTTAAACGCGTTTTCAGCCCCTGATTGTACACTTAAGGTGAAAATGTCAAAATCTTCAAAATGAGCATAAGCACAATGAAATTAATGCTGGAATCATCTTCAGGATGCTAGAATACACTAAATACAGCAAAAATGTTGAGTCTACAACGTTTTGTTTAGGTGTGAGAGCCAAAATGAACTTTTTATGGCTTTAAATGCGTTTTCAGCCTGATTGTGCACTTTAGGTGAAAATGTCAAAATCTTCAAAATGAGCATAAGCACAATGAAATTAATGCTGGAATCATCTTCAGGATGCTAGAATACACTAAATACAGCAAAAATTTTGAGTCTACAACGTTTAGTTTAGGTGTGAGAGCCAAAATGAACTTTTTATTGCTTTAAACGCGTTTTCAGCCTGATTGTGCACTTTAGGTGAAAATGTCAAAATCTTAAAAATGAGCATAAGCACAATGAAATTAATGCTGGAATCATCTTCAGGATGCTAGAATACACTAAATACAGCAAAAATTTTGAGTCTACAACGTTTAGTTTAGGTGTGAGAGCCAAAATGAACTTTTTATTGCTTTAAACGCGTTTTCAGCCCCTGATTGTACACTTAAGTTGAAAATGTCAAAATCTTAAAAATGAGCATAAGCACAATGAAATTATTGCTGGAATCATCTTCAGGATGCTAGAATACACTAAATACAGCAAAAATTTTGAGTCTACAAGGTTTAGTTTAGGTGTGAGAGCCAAAATGAACTTTTTATTGCTTTAAACGCGTTTTCAGCCCTTGATTGTACACTTAAGATGAAAATGTCAAAATCTTCCAAATGAGCATAAGCACAATGAAATTAATGCTGGAATCATCTTCAGGATGCTAGAATACACTAAATACAGCAAAAATGTTGAGTCTACAACGTTTTGTTTAGGTGTGAGAGCCAAAATGAACTTTTTATGGCTTTAAATGCGTTTTCAGCCTGATTGTGCACTTTAGGTGAAAATGTCAAAATCTTCAAAATGAGCATAAGCACAATGAAATTAATGCTGGAATCATCTTCAGGATGCTAGAATACACTAAATACAGCAAAAATTTTGAGTCTACAACGTTTAGTTTAGGTGTGAGAGCCAAAATGAACTTTTTATTGCTTTAAACGCGTTTTCAGCCTGATTGTGCACTTTAGGTGAAAACGTCAAAATCTTAAAAATGAGCATAAGCACAATGAAATTAATGCTGGAATCATCTTCAGGATGCTAGAATACACTAAATACAGCAAAAACTTTGAGTCTACAACGTTTAGTTTAGGTGTGAGAGCCAAAATGAACTTTTTATTGCTTTAAACGCGTTTTCAGCCCCTGATTGTACACTTAAGGTGAAAATGTCAAAATCTTAAAAATGAGCATAAGCACAATGAAATTAATGCTGGAATCATCTTCAGGATGCTAGAATACACTAAATACAGCAAAAATGTTGAGTCTACAACGTTTTGTTTAGGTGTGAGAGCCAAAATGAACTTTTTATGGCTTTAAATGCGTTTTCAGACTGATTGTGCACTATAGGTGAAAATGTCAAAATCTTCAAAATGAGCATAAGCACAATGAAATTAATGCTGGAATCATCTTCAGGATGCTAGAATACACTAAATACAGCAAAAATTTTGAGTCTACAACGTTTCGTTTAGGTGTGAGAGCCAAAATGAACTTTTGATTGCTTTAAACGCGTTTTCAGCCTGATTGTGCACTTTAGGTGAAAATGTCAAAATCTTAAAAATGAGCATAAGCACAATAAAATTAATGCTGGAATCATCTTCAGGATGCTAGAATACACTAAATACAGCAAAAATTTTGAGTCTACAACGTTTAGTTTAGGTGTGAGAGCCAAAATGAACTTTTTATTGCTTTAAACGCGTTTTCAGCCTGATTGTGCACTTGAGGTGAAAATGTCAAAATCTTAAAAATGAGCATAAGCACAATGAAATTAATGCTGGAATCATCTTCAGGATGCTAGAATACACTAAATACAGCAAAAATTTTGAGTCTACAAGGTTTAGTTTAGGTGTGAGAGCCAAAATGAACTTTTTATTGCTTTAAACGCGTTTTCAGCCCCTGATTGTACACTTAAGGTGAAAATGTCAAAATCTTCAAAATGAGCATAAGCACAATGAAATTATTGCTGGAATCATCTTCAGGATGCTAGAATACACTAAATACAGCAAAAATTTTGAGTCTACAAGGTTTAGTTTAGGTGTGAGAGCCAAAATGAACTTTTTATTGCTTTAAACGCGTTTTCAGCCCCTGATTGTACACTTAAGGTGAAAATGTCAAAAACTTAAAAATGAGCATAAGCACAATGAAATTAATGCTGGAATCATCTTCAGGATGCTAGAATACACTAAATACAGCAAAAATGTTGAGTCTACAACGTTTTGTTTAGGTGTGAGAGCCAAAATGAACTTTTTATGGCTTTAAATGCGTTTTCAGCCTGATTGTGCACTTTAGGTGAAAATGTCAAAATCTTCAAAATGAGCATAAGCACAATGAAATTAATGCTGGAATCATCTTCAGGATGCTAGAATACACTAAATACAGCAAAAATTTTGAGTCTACAACGTTTAGTTTAGGTGTGAGAGCCAAAATGAACTTTTTATTGCTTTAAACGCGTTTTCAGCCTGATTGTGCACTTTAGGTGAAAATGTCAAAATCTTAAAAATGAGCATAAGCACAATGAAATTAATGCTGGAATCATCTTCAGGATGCTAGAATACACTAAATACAGCAAAAATTTTGAGTCTACAACGTTTAGTTTAGGTGTGAGAGCCAAAATGAACTTTTTATTGCTTTAAACGCGTTTTCAGCCCCTGATTGTACACTTAAGGTGAAAATGTCAAAATCTTAAAAATGAGCATAAGCACAATGAAATTAATGCTGGAATCATCTTCAGGATGCTAGAATACACTAAATACAGCAAAAATGTTGAGTCTACAACGTTTTGTTTAGGTGTGAGAGCCAAAATGAGTTTTTTATGGCTTTAAATGCGTTTTCAGCCTGATTGTGCACTTTAGGTGAAAATGTCAAAATCTTCAAAATGAGCATAAGCACAATGAAATTAATGCTGGAATCATCTTCAGGATGCTAGAATACACTAAATACAGCAAAAATTTTGAGTCTACAACGTTTAGTTTAGGTGTGAGAGCCAAAATGAACTTTTTATTGCTTTAAACGCGTTTTCAGCCTGATTGTGCACTTTAGGTGAAAATGTCAAAATCTTAAAAATGAGCATAAGCACAATGAAATTAATGCTGGAATCATCTTCAGGATGCTAGAATACACTAAATACAGCAAAAATTTTGAGTCTACAACGTTTAGTTTAGGTGTGAGAGCCAAAATGAACTTTTTATTGCTTTAAACGCGTTTTCAGCCCCTGATTGTACACTTAAGGTGAAAATGTCAAAATCTTCAAAATGAGCATAAGCACAATGAAATTAATGCTGGAATCATCTTCAGGATGCTAGAATACACTAAATACAGCAAAAATTTTGAGTCTACAACGTTTAGTTTAGGTGTGAGAGCCAAAATGAACTTTTTATTGCTTTAAACGCGTTTTCAGCCCCTGATTGTACACTTAAGGTGAAAATGTCAAAATCTTCAAAAATGAGCATAAGCACAATGAAATTAATGCTGGAATCATCTTCAGGATGCTAGAATACACTAAATACAGCAAAAATTTTGAGTCTACAACGTTTAGTTTAGGTGTGAGAGCCAAAATGAACTTTTTATTGCTTTAAACGCGTTTTCAGCCCCTGATTGTACACTTAAGGTGAAAATGTCAAAATCTTAAAAATGAGCATAAGCACAATGAAATTAATGCTGGAATCATCTTCAGGATGCTAGAATACACTAAATACAGCAAAAATGTTGAGTCTACAACGTTTTGTTTAGGTGTGAGAGCCAAAATGAACTTTTTATGGCTTTAAATGCGTTTTCAGACTGATTGTGCACTTTAGGTGAAAATGTCAAAATCTTCAAAATGAGCATAAGCACAATGAAATTAATGCTGGAATCATCTTCAGGATGCTAGAATACACTAAATACAGCAAAAATTTTGAGTCTACAACGTTTAGTTTAGGTGTGAGAGCCAAAATGAACTTTTTATTGCTTTAAACGCGTTTTCAGCCCCTGATTGTACACTTAAGGTGAAAATGTCAAAATCTTCAAAATGAGCATAAGCACAATGAAATTAATGCTGGAATCATCTTCAGGATGCTAGAATACACTAAATACAGCAAAAATTTTGAGTCTACAACGTTTAGTTTAGGTGTGAGAGCCAAAATGAACTTTTTATTGCTTTAAACGCGTTTTCAGCCCCTGATTGTACACTTAAGGTGAAAATGTCAAAATCTTCAAAATGAGCATAAGCACAATGAAATTAATGCTGGAATCATCTTCAGGATGCTAGAATACACTAAATACAGCAAAAATTTTGAGTCTACAACGTTTAGTTTAGGTGTGAGAGCCAAAATGAACTTTTTATTGCTTTAAACGCGTTTTCAGCCTGATTGTGCACTTTAGGTGAAAATGTCAAAATCTTCAAAATGAGCATAAGCACAATGAAATTAATGCTGGAATCATCTTCAGGATGCTAGAATACACTAAATACAGCAAAAATGTTGAGTCTACAACGTTTTGTTTAGGTGTGAGAGCCAAAATGAACTTTTTATGGCTTTAAATGCGTTTTCAGCCTGATTGTGCACTTTAGGTGAAAATGTCAAAATCTTCAAAATGAGCATAAGCACAATGAAATTAATGCTGGAATCATCTTCAGGATGCTAGAATACACTAAATACAGCAAAAATTTTGAGTCTACAACGTTTAGTTTAGGTGTGAGAGCCAAAATGAACTTTTTATTGCTTTAAACGCGTTTTCAGCCTGATTGTGCACTTTAGGTGAAAATGTCAAAATCTTAAAAATGAGCATAAGCACAATGAAATTAATGCTGGAATCATCTTCAGGATGCTAGAATACACTAAATACAGCAAAAATTTTGAGTCTACAACGTTTAGTTTAGGTGTGAGAGCCAAAATGAACTTTTTATTGCTTTAAACGCGTTTTCAGCCCCTGATTGTACACTTAAGGTGAAAATGTCAAAATCTTAAAAATGAGCATAAGCACAATGAAATTATTGCTGGAATCATCTTCAGGATGCTAGAATACACTAAATACAGCAAAAACTTTGAGTCTACAAGGTTTAGTTTAGGTGTGAGAGCCAAAATGAACTTTTTATTGCTTTAAACGCGTTTTCAGCCCCTGATTGTACACTTAAGATGAAAATGTCAAAATCTTCCAAATGAGCATAAGCACAATGAAATTAATGCTGGAATCATCTTCAGGATGCTAGAATACACTAAATACAGCAAAAATGTTGAGTCTACAACGTTTTGTTTAGGTGTGAGAGCCAAAATGAACTTTTTATGGCTTTAAATGCGTTTTCAGCCTGATTGTGCACTTTAGGTGAAAATGTCAAAATCTTCAAAATGAGCATAAGCACAATGAAATTAATGCTGGAATCATCTTCAGGATGCTAGAATACACTAAATACAGCAAAAATTTTGAGTCTACAACGTTTAGTTTAGGTGTGAGAGCCAAAATGAACTTTTTATTGCTTTAAACGCGTTTTCAGCCTGATTGTGCACTTTAGGTGAAAATGTCAAAATCTTAAAAATGAGCATAAGCACAATGAAATTAATGCTGGAATCATCTTCAGGATGCTAGAATACACTAAATACAGCAAAAATTTTGAGTCTACAACGTTTAGTTTAGGTGTGAGAGCCAAAATGAACTTTTTATTGCTTTAAACGCGTTTTCAGCCCCTGATTGTACACTTAAGGTGAAAATGTCAAAATCTTAAAAATGAGCATAAGCACAATAAAATTAATGCTGGAATCATCTTCAGGATGCTAGAATACACTAAATACAGCAAAAATGTTGAGTCTACAACGTTTTGTTTAGGTGTGAGAGCCAAAATGAACTTTTTATGGCTTTAAATGCGTTTTCAGACTGATTGTGCACTTTAGGTGAAAATGTCAAAATCTTCAAAATGAGCATAAGCACAATGAAATTAATGCTGGAATCATCTTCAGGATGCTAGAATACACTAAATACAGCAAAAATTTTGAGTCTACAACGTTTAGTTTAGGTGTGAGAGCCAAAATGAACTTTTGATTGCTTTAAACGCGTTTTCAGCCTGATTGTGCACTTTAGGTGAAAATGTCAAAATCTTAAAAATGAGCATAAGCACAATAAAATTAATGCTGGAATCATCTTCAGGATGCTAGAATACACTAAATACAGAAAAAATTTTGAGTCTACAACGTTTAGTTTAGGTGTGAGAGCCAAAATGAACTTTTTATTGCTTTAAACGCGTTTTCAGCCTGATTGTGCACTTGAGGTGAAAATGTCAAAATCTTAAAAATGAGCATAAGCACAATGAAATTAATGCTGGAATCATCTTCAGGATGCTAGAATACACTAAATACAGCAAAAATTTTGAGTCTACAAGGTTTAGTTTAGGTGTGAGAGCCAAAATGAACTTTTTATTGCTTTAAACGCGTTTTCAGCCCCTGATTGTACACTTAAGGTGAAAATGTCAAAATCTTCAAAATGAGCATAAGCACAATGAAATTAATGCTGGAATCATCTTCAGGATGCTAGAATACACTAAATACAGCAAAAATGTTGAGTCTACAACGTTTTGTTTAGGTGTGAGAGCCAAAATGAACTTTTTATGGCTTTAAATGCGTTTTCAGCCTGATTGTGCACTTTAGGTGAAAATGTCAAAATCTTCGAAATGAGCATAAGCACAATGAAATTAATGCTGGAATCATCTTCAGGATGCTAGAATACACTAAATACAGCAAAAATTTTGAGTCTACAACGTTTAGTTTAGGTGTGAGAGCCAAAATGAACTTTTTATTGCTTTAAACGCGTTTTCAGCCTGATTGTGCACTTTAGGTGAAAATGTCAAAATCTTAAAAATGAGCATAAGCACAATGAAATTAATGCTGGAATCATCTTCAGGATGCTAGAATACACTAAATACAGCAAAAATTTTGAGTCTACAACGTTTAGTTTAGGTGTGAGAGCCAAAATGAACTTTTTATTGCTTTAAACGCGTTTTCAGCCCCTGATTGTACACTTAAGGTGAAAATGTCAAAAACTTAAAAATGAGCATAAGCACAATGAAATTAATGCTGGAATCATCTTCAGGATGCTAGAATACACTAAATACAGCAAAAATGTTGAGTCTACAACGTTTTGTTTAGGTGTGAGAGCCAAAATGAACTTTTTATGGCTTTAAATGCGTTTTCAGCCTGATTGTGCACTTTAGGTGAAAATGTCAAAATCTTCAAAATGAGCATAAGCACAATGAAATTAATGCTGGAATCATCTTCAGGATGCTAGAATACACTAAATACAGCAAAAATTTTGAGTCTACAACGTTTAGTTTAGGTGTGAGAGCCAAAATGAACTTTTTATTGCTTTAAACGCGTTTTCAGCCTGATTGTGCACTTTAGGTGAAAATGTCAAAATCTTAAAAATGAGCATAAGCACAATGAAATTATTGCTGGAATCATCTTCAGGATGCTAGAATACACTAAATACAGCAAAAATTTTGAGTCTACAACGTTTAGTTTAGGTGTGAGAGCCAAAATGAACTTTTTATTGCTTTAAACGCGTTTTCAGCCCCTGATTGTACACTTAAGGTGAAAATGTCAAAATCTTCAAAATGAGCATAAGCACAATGAAATTAATGCTGGAATCATCTTCAGGATGCTAGAATACACTAAATACAGCAAAAATTTTGAGTCTACAAGGTTTAGTTTAGGTGTGAGAGCCAAAATGAACTTTTTATTGCTTTAAACGCGTTTTCAGCCCCTGATTGTACACTTAAGGTGAAAATGTCAAAATCTTCAAAATGAGCATAAGCACAATGAAATTAATGCTGGAATCATCTTCAGGATGCTAGAATACACTAAATACAGCAAAAATGTTGAGTCTACAGCGTTTTGTTTAGGTGTGAGAGCCAAAATGAACTTTTTATGGCTTTAAATGCGTTTTCAGCCTGATTGTGCACTTTAGGTGAAAATGTCAAAATCTTCAAAATGAGCATAAGCACAATGAAATTAATGCTGGAATCATCTTCAGGATGCTAGAATACACTAAATACAGCAAAAATTTTGAGTCTACAACGTTTAGTTTAGGTGTGAGAGCCAAAATGAACTTTTTATTGCTTTAAACGCGTTTTCAGCCTGATTGTGCACTTTAGGTGAAAATGTCAAAATCTTAAAAATGAGCATAAGCACAATGAAATTAATGCTGGAATCATCTTCAGGATGCTAGAATACACTAAATACAGCAAAAATTTTGAGTCTACAACGTTTAGTTTAGGTGTGAGAGCCAAAATGAACTTTTTATTGCTTTAAACGCGTTTTCAGCCCCTGATTGTACACTTAAGGTGAAAATGTCAAAATCTTAAAAATGAGCATAAGCACAATGAAATTAATGCTGGAATCATCTTCAGGATGCTAGAATACACTAAATACAGCAAAAATGTTGAGTCTACAACGTTTTGTTTAGGTGTGAGAGCCAAAATGAACTTTTTATGGCTTTAAATGCGTTTTCAGCCTGATTGTGCACTTTAGGTGAAAATGTCAAAATCTTCAAAATGAGCATAAGCACAATGAAATTAATGCTGGAATCATCTTCAGGATGCTAGAATACACTAAATACAGCAAAAATTTTGAGTCTAAAACGTTTAGTTTAGGTGTGAGAGCCAAAATGAACTTTTTATTGCTTTAAACGCGTTTTCAGCCTGATTGTGCACTTTAGGTGAAAATGTCAAAATCTTAAAAATGAGCATAAGCACAATGAAATTAATGCTGGAATCATCTTCAGGATGCTAGAATACACTAAATACAGCAAAAATTTTGAGTCTACAACGTTTAGTTTAGGTGTGAGAGCCAAAATGAACTTTTTATTGCTTTAAACGCGTTTTCAGCCCCTGATTGTACACTTAAGGTGAAAATGTCAAAATCTTCAAAATGAGCATAAGCACAATGAAATTAATGCTGGAATCATCTTCAGGATGCTAGAATACACTAAATACAGCAAAAATTTTGAGTCTACAAGGTTTAGTTTAGGTGTGAGAGCCAAAATGAACTTTTTATTGCTTTAAACGCGTTTTCAGCCCCTGATTGTGCACTTTAGGTGAAAATGTCAAAATCTTAAAAATGAGCATAAGCACAATGAAAAAATTATTGCCGGAATCATCTTCAGGATGCTAGAATACACTAAATACAGCAAAAATTTTGAGTCTACAACGTTTAGTTTAGGTGTGAGAGCCAAAATGAACTTTTTATTGCTTTAAACGCGTTTTCAGGCCCTGATTGTACACTTAAGGTGAAAATGTCAAAATCTTCAAAATGAGCATAAGCACAATGAAATTAATGCTGGAATCATCTTCAGGATGCTAGAATACACTAAATACAGCAAAAATTTTGAGTCTACAACGTTTAGTTTAGGTGTGAGAGCCAAAATGAACTTTTTATTGCTTTAAACGCGTTTTCAGCCCCTGATTGTACACTTAAGGTGAAAATGTCAAAATCTTCAAAAATGAGCATAAGCACAATGAAATTAATGCTGGAATCATCTTCAGGATGCTAGAATACACTAAATACAGCAAAAATTTTGAGTCTACAACGTTTAGTTTAGGTGTGAGAGCCAAAATGAACTTTTTATTGCTTTAAACGCGTTTTCAGCCCCTGATTGTACACTTAAGGTGAAAATGTCAAAATCTTAAAAATGAGCATAAGCACAATGAAATTAATGCTGGAATCATCTTCAGGATGCTAGAATACACTAAATACAGCAAAAATGTTGAGTCTACAACGTTTTGTTTAGGTGTGAGAGCCAAAATGAACTTTTTATGGCTTTAAATGCGTTTTCAGACTGATTGTGCACTTTAGGTGAAAATGTCAAAATCTTCAAAATGAGCATAAGCACAATGAAATTAATGCTGGATTCATCTTCAGGATGCTAGAATACACTAAATACAGCAAAAATTTTGAGTCTACAACGTTTAGTTTAGGTGTGAGAGCCAAAATGAACTTTTTATTGCTTTAAACGCGTTTTCAGCCCCTGATTGTACACTTAAGGTGAAAATGTCAAAATCTTCAAAATGAGCATAAGCACAATGAAATTAATGCTGGAATCATCTTCAGGATGCTAGAATACACTAAATACAGCAAAAATTTTGAGTCTACAACGTTTAGTTTAGGTGTGAGAGCCAAAATGAACTTTTTATTGCTTTAAACGCGTTTTCAGCCCCTGATTGTACACTTAAGGTGAAAATGTCAAAATCTTCAAAATGAGCATAAGCACAATGAAATTAATGCTGGAATCATCTTCAGGATGCTAGAATACACTAAATACAGCAAAAATTTTGAGTCTACAACGTTTAGTTTAGGTGTGAGAGCCAAAATGAACTTTTTATTGCTTTAAACGCGTTTTCAGCCTGATTGTGAACTTTAGGTGAAAATGTCAAAATCTTAAAAATGAGCATAAGCACAATGAAATTAATGCTGGAATCATCTTCAGGATGCTAGAATACACTAAATACAGCAAAAATTTTGAGTCTACAACGTTTAGTTTAGGTGTGAGAGCCAAAATGAACTTTTTATTGCTTTAAACGCGTTTTCAGCCCCTGATTGTACACTTAAGGTGAAAATGTCAAAATCTTCAAAATGAGCATAAGCACAATGAAATTAATGCTGGAATCATCTTCAGGATGCTAGAATACACTAAATACAGCAAAAATGTTGAGTCTACAACGTTTTGTTTAGGTGTGAGAGCCAAAATGAACTTTTTATGGCTTTAAATGCGTTTTCAGCCTGATTGTGCACTTTAGGTGAAAATGTCAAAATCTTCAAAATGAGCATAAGCACAATGAAATTAATGCTGGAATCATCTTCAGGATGCTAGAATACACTAAATACAGCAAAAATTTTGAGTCTACAACGTTTAGTTTAGGTGTGAGAGCCAAAATGAACTTTTTATTGCTTTAAACGCGTTTTCAGCCTGATTGTGCACTTTAGGTGAAAATGTCAAAATCTTAAAAATGAGCATAAGCACAATGAAATTAATGCTGGAATCATCTTCAGGATGCTAGAATACACTAAATACAGCAAAAATTTTGAGTCTACAACGTTTAGTTTAGGTGTGAGAGCCAAAATGAACTTTTTATTGCTTTAAACGCGTTTTCAGCCCCTGATTGTACACTTAAGTTGAAAATGTCAAAATCTTAAAAATGAGCATAAGCACAATGAAATTATTGCTGGAATCATCTTCAGGATGCTAGAATACACTAAATACAGCAAAAATTTTGAGTCTACAAGGTTTAGTTTAGGTGTGAGAGCCAAAATGAACTTTTTATTGCTTTAAACGCGTTTTCAGCCCTTGATTGTACACTTAAGATGAAAATGTCAAAATCTTCCAAATGAGCATAAGCACAATGAAATTAATGCTGGAATCATCTTCAGGATGCTAGAATACACTAAATACAGCAAAAATGTTGAGTCTACAACGTTTTGTTTAGGTGTGAGAGCCAAAATGAACTTTTTATGGCTTTAAATGCGTTTTCAGCCTGATTGTGCACTTTAGGTGAAAATGTCAAAATCTTCAAAATGAGCATAAGCACAATGAAATTAATGCTGGAATCATCTTCAGGATGCTAGAATACACTAAATACAGCAAAAATTTTGAGTCTACAACGTTTAGTTTAGGTGTGAGAGCCAAAATGAACTTTTTATTGCTTTAAACGCGTTTTCAGCCTGATTGTGCACTTTAGGTGAAAATGTCAAAATCTTAAAAATGAGCATAAGCACAATGAAATTAATGCTGGAATCATCTTCAGGATGCTAGAATACACTAAATACAGCAAAAACTTTGAGTCTACAACGTTTAGTTTAGGTGTGAGAGCCAAAATGAACTTTTTATTGCTTTAAACGCGTTTTCAGCCCCTGATTGTACACTTAAGGTGAAAATGTCAAAATCTTAAAAATGAGCATAAGCACAATGAAATTAATGCTGGAATCATCTTCAGGATGCTAGAATACACTAAATACAGCAAAAATGTTGAGTCTACAACGTTTTGTTTAGGTGTGAGAGCCAAAATGAACTTTTTATGGCTTTAAATGCGTTTTCAGACTGATTGTGCACTTTAGGTGAAAATGTCAAAATCTTCAAAATGAGCATAAGCACAATGAAATTAATGCTGGAATCATCTTCAGGATGCTAGAATACACTAAATACAGCAAAAATTTTGAGTCTACAACGTTTCGTTTAGGTGTGAGAGCCAAAATGAACTTTTGATTGCTTTAAACGCGTTTTCAGCCTGATTGTGCACTTTAGGTGAAAATGTCAAAATCTTAAAAATGAGCATAAGCACAATAAAATTAATGCTGGAATCATCTTCAGGATGCTAGAATACACTAAATACAGCAAAAATTTTGAGTCTACAACGTTTAGTTTAGGTGTGAGAGCCAAAATGAACTTTTTATTGCTTTAAACGCGTTTTCAGCCTGATTGTGCACTTGAGGTGAAAATGTCAAAATCTTAAAAATGAGCATAAGCACAATGAAATTAATGCTGGAATCATCTTCAGGATGCTAGAATACACTAAATACAGCAAAAATTTTGAGTCTACAAGGTTTAGTTTAGGTGTGAGAGCCAAAATGAACTTTTTATTGCTTTAAACGCGTTTTCAGCCCCTGATTGTACACTTAAGGTGAAAATGTCAAAATCTTCAAAATGAGCATAAGCACAATGAAATTATTGCTGGAATCATCTTCAGGATGCTAGAATACACTAAATACAGCAAAAATTTTGAGTCTACAAGGTTTAGTTTAGGTGTGAGAGCCAAAATGAACTTTTTATTGCTTTAAACGCGTTTTCAGCCCCTGATTGTACACTTAAGGTGAAAATGTCAAAATCTTCAAAATGAGCATAAGCACAATGAAATTAATGCTGGAATCATCTTCAGGATGCTAGAATACACTAAATACAGCAAAAATGTTGAGTCTACAACGTTTTGTTTAGGTGTGAGAGCCAAAATGAACTTTTTATGGCTTTAAATGCGTTTTCAGCCTGATTGTGCACTTTAGGTGAAAATGTCAAAATCTTCAAAATGAGCATAAGCACAATGAAATTAATGCTGGAATCATCTTCAGGATGCTAGAATACACTAAATACAGCAAAAATTTTGAGTCTACAACGTTTAGTTTAGGTGTGAGAGCCAAAATGAACTTTTTATTGCTTTAAACGCGTTTTCAGCCTGATTGTGCACTTTAGGTGAAAATGTCAAAATCTTAAAAATGAGCATAAGCACAATGAAATTAATGCTGGAATCATCTTCAGGATGCTAGAATACACTAAATACAGCAAAAATTTTGAGTCTACAACGTTTAGTTTAGGTGTGAGAGCCAAAATGAACTTTTTATTGCTTTAAACGCGTTTTCAGCCCCTGATTGTACACTTAAGGTGAAAATGTCAAAAACTTAAAAATGAGCATAAGCACAATGAAATTAATGCTGGAATCATCTTCAGGATGCTAGAATACACTAAATACAGCAAAAATGTTGAGTCTACAACGTTTTGTTTAGGTGTGAGAGCCAAAATGAACTTTTTATGGCTTTAAATGCGTTTTCAGCCTGATTGTGCACTTTAGGTGAAAATGTCAAAATCTTCAAAATGAGCATAAGCACAATGAAATTAATGCTGGAATCATCTTCAGGATGCTAGAATACACTAAATACAGCAAAAATTTTGAGTCTACAACGTTTAGTTTAGGTGTGAGAGCCAAAATGAACTTTTTATTGCTTTAAACGCGTTTTCAGCCTGATTGTGCACTTTAGGTGAAAATGTCAAAATCTTAAAAATGAGCATAAGCACAATGAAATTAATGCTGGAATCATCTTCAGGATGCTAGAATACACTAAATACAGCAAAAATTTTGAGTCTACAACGTTTAGTTTAGGTGTGAGAGCCAAAATGAACTTTTTATTGCTTTAAACGCGTTTTCAGCCCCTGATTGTACACTTAAGGTGAAAATGTCAAAATCTTAAAAATGAGCATAAGCACAATGAAATTAATGCTGGAATCATCTTCAGGATGCTAGAATACACTAAATACAGCAAAAATGTTGAGTCTACAACGTTTTGTTTAGGTGTGAGAGCCAAAATGAGTTTTTTATGGCTTTAAATGCGTTTTCAGCCTGATTGTGCACTTTAGGTGAAAATGTCAAAATCTTCAAAATGAGCATAAGCACAATGAAATTAATGCTGGAATCATCTTCAGGATGCTAGAATACACTAAATACAGCAAAAATTTTGAGTCTACAACGTTTAGTTTAGGTGTGAGAGCCAAAATGAACTTTTTATTGCTTTAAACGCGTTTTCAGCCTGATTGTGCACTTTAGGTGAAAATGTCAAAATCTTAAAAATGAGCATAAGCACAATGAAATTAATGCTGGAATCATCTTCAGGATGCTAGAATACACTAAATACAGCAAAAATTTTGAGTCTACAACGTTTAGTTTAGGTGTGAGAGCCAAAATGAACTTTTTATTGCTTTAAACGCGTTTTCAGCCCCTGATTGTACACTTAAGGTGAAAATGTCAAAATCTTCAAAATGAGCATAAGCACAATGAAATTAATGCTGGAATCATCTTCAGGATGCTAGAATACACTAAATACAGCAAAAATTTTGAGTCTACAACGTTTAGTTTAGGTGTGAGAGCCAAAATGAACTTTTTATTGCTTTAAACGCGTTTTCAGCCCCTGATTGTACACTTAAGGTGAAAATGTCAAAATCTTCAAAAATGAGCATAAGCACAATGAAATTAATGCTGGAATCATCTTCAGGATGCTAGAATACACTAAATACAGCAAAAATTTTGAGTCTACAACGTTTAGTTTAGGTGTGAGAGCCAAAATGAACTTTTTATTGCTTTAAACGCGTTTTCAGCCCCTGATTGTACACTTAAGGTGAAAATGTCAAAATCTTAAAAATGAGCATAAGCACAATGAAATTAATGCTGGAATCATCTTCAGGATGCTAGAATACACTAAATACAGCAAAAATGTTGAGTCTACAACGTTTTGTTTAGGTGTGAGAGCCAAAATGAACTTTTTATGGCTTTAAATGCGTTTTCAGACTGATTGTGCACTTTAGGTGAAAATGTCAAAATCTTCAAAATGAGCATAAGCACAATGAAATTAATGCTGGAATCATCTTCAGGATGCTAGAATACACTAAATACAGCAAAAATTTTGAGTCTACAACGTTTAGTTTAGGTGTGAGAGCCAAAATGAACTTTTTATTGCTTTAAACGCGTTTTCAGCCCCTGATTGTACACTTAAGGTGAAAATGTCAAAATCTTC
Organism: Vanacampus margaritifer; assembly: GCF_051991255.1. Taxonomy (NCBI): domain Eukaryota; kingdom Metazoa; phylum Chordata; class Actinopteri; order Syngnathiformes; family Syngnathidae; genus Vanacampus; species Vanacampus margaritifer. The sequence goes on along the minus strand of NW_027520737.1, from coordinate 1,295,847 downwards.
AAAATGAGCATAAGCACAATGAAATTAATGCTGGAATCATCTTCAGGATGCTAGAATACACTAAATACAGCAAAAATTTTGAGTCTACAACGTTTAGTTTAGGTGTGAGAGCCAAAATGAACTTTTTATTGCTTTAAACGCGTTTTCAGCCCCTGATTGTACACTTAAGGTGAAAATGTCAAAATCTTCAAAATGAGCATAAGCACAATGAAATTAATGCTGGAATCATCTTCAGGATGCTAGAATACACTAAATACAGCAAAAATTTTGAGTCTACAACGTTTAGTTTAGGTGTGAGAGCCAAAATGAACTTTTTATTGCTTTAAACGCGTTTTCAGCCTGATTGTGCACTTTAGGTGAAAATGTCAAAATCTTAAAAATGAGCATAAGCACAATGAAATTAATGCTGGAATCATCTTCAGGATGCTAGAATACACTAAATACAGCAAAAATTTTGAGTCTACAACGTTTAGTTTAGGTGTGAGAGCCAAAATGAACTTTTTATTGCTTTAAACGCGTTTTCAGCCCCTGATTGTACACTTAAGGTGAAAATGTCAAAATCTTCAAAATGAGCATAAGCACAATGAAATTAATGCTGGAATCATCTTCAGGATGCTAGAATACACTAAATACAGCAAAAATGTTGAGTCTACAACGTTTTGTTTAGGTGTGAGAGCCAAAATGAACTTTTTATGGCTTTAAATGCGTTTTCAGCCTGATTGTGCACTTTAGGTGAAAATGTCAAAATCTTCAAAATGAGCATAAGCACAATGAAATTAATGCTGGAATCATCTTCAGGATGCTAGAATACACTAAATACAGCAAAAATTTTGAGTCTACAACGTTTAGTTTAGGTGTGAGAGCCAAAATGAACTTTTTATTGCTTTAAACGCGTTTTCAGCCTGATTGTGCACTTTAGGTGAAAATGTCAAAATCTTAAAAATGAGCATAAGCACAATGAAATTAATGCTGGAATCATCTTCAGGATGCTAGAATACATTAAATACAGCAAAAATTTTGAGTCTACAACGTTTAGTTTAGGTGTGAGAGCCAAAATGAACTTTTTATTGCTTTAAACGCGTTTTCAGCCCCTGATTGTACACTTAAGGTGAAAATGTCAAAATCTTAAAAATGAGCATAAGCACAATGAAATTATTGCTGGAATCATCTTCAGGATGCTAGAATACACTAAATACAGCAAAAATTTTGAGTCTACAAGGTTTAGTTTAGGTGTGAGAGCCAAAATGAACTTTTTATTGCTTTAAACGCGTTTTCAGCCCCTGATTGTACACTTAAGATGAAAATGTCAAAATCTTCCAAATGAGCATAAGCACAATGAAATTAATGCTGGAATCATCTTCAGGATGCTAGAATACACTAAATACAGCAAAAATGTTGAGTCTACAACGTTTTGTTTAGGTGTGAGAGCCAAAATGAACTTTTTATGGCTTTAAATGCGTTTTCAGCCTGATTGTGCACTTTAGGTGAAAATGTCAAAATCTTCAAAATGAGCATAAGCACAATGAAATTAATGCTGGAATCATCTTCAGGATGCTAGAATACACTAAATACAGCAAAAATTTTGAGTCTACAACGTTTAGTTTAGGTGTGAGAGCCAAAATGAACTTTTTATTGCTTTAAACGCGTTTTCAGCCTGATTGTGCACTTTAGGTGAAAATGTCAAAATCTTAAAAATGAGCATAAGCACAATGAAATTAATGCTGGAATCATCTTCAGGATGCTAGAATACACTAAATACAGCAAAAATTTTGAGTCTACAACGTTTAGTTTAGGTGTGAGAGCCAAAATGAACTTTTTATTGCTTTAAACGCGTTTTCAGCCCCTGATTGTACACTTAAGGTGAAAATGTCAAAATCTTAAAAATGAGCATAAGCACAATAAAATTAATGCTGGAATCATCTTCAGGATGCTAGAATACACTAAATACAGCAAAAATGTTGAGTCTACAACGTTTTGTTTAGGTGTGAGAGCCAAAATGAACTTTTTATGGCTTTAAATGCGTTTTCAGACTGATTGTGCACTTTAGGTGAAAATGTCAAAATCTTCAAAATGAGCATAAGCACAATGAAATTAATGCTGGAATCATCTTCAGGATGCTAGAATACACTAAATACAGCAAAAATTTTGAGTCTACAACGTTTAGTTTAGGTGTGAGAGCCAAAATGAACTTTTGATTGCTTTAAACGCGTTTTCAGCCTGATTGTGCACTTTAGGTGAAAATGTCAAAATCTTAAAAATGAGCATAAGCACAATAAAATTAATGCTGGAATCATCTTCAGGATGCTAGAATACACTAAATACAGCAAAAATTTTGAGTCTACAACGTTTAGTTTAGGTGTGAGAGCCAAAATGAACTTTTTATTGCTTTAAACGCGTTTTCAGCCTGATTGTGCACTTGAGGTGAAAATGTCAAAATCTTAAAAATGAGCATAAGCACAATGAAATTAATGCTGGAATCATCTTCAGGATGCTAGAATACACTAAATACAGCAAAAATTTTGAGTCTACAAGGTTTAGTTTAGGTGTGAGAGCCAAAATGAACTTTTTATTGCTTTAAACGCGTTTTCAGCCCCTGATTGTACACTTAAGGTGAAAATGTCAAAATCTTCAAAATGAGCATAAGCACAATGAAATTATTGCTGGAATCATCTTCAGGATGCTAGAATACACTAAATACAGCAAAAATTTTGAGTCTACACGGTTTAGTTTAGGTGTGAGAGCCAAAATGAACTTTTTATTGCTTTAAACGCGTTTTCAGCCCCTGATTGTACACTTAAGGTGAAAATGTCAAAATCTTCAAAATGAGCATAAGCACAATGAAATTAATGCTGGAATCATCTTCAGGATGCTAGAATACACTAAATACAGCAAAAATGTTGAGTCTACAACGTTTTGTTTAGGTGTGAGAGCCAAAATGAACTTTTTATGGCTTTAAATGCGTTTTCAGCCTGATTGTGCACTTTAGGTGAAAATGTCAAAATCTTCAAAATGAGCATAAGCACAATGAAATTAATGCTGGAATCATCTTCAGGATGCTAGAATACACTAAATACAGCAAAAATTTTGAGTCTACAACGTTTAGTTTAGGTGTGAGAGCCAAAATGAACTTTTTATTGCTTTAAACGCGTTTTCAGCCTGATTGTGCACTTTAGGTGAAAATGTCAAAATCTTAAAAATGAGCATAAGCACAATGAAATTAATGCTGGAATCATCTTCAGGATGCTAGAATACACTAAATACAGCAAAAATTTTGAGTCTACAACGTTTAGTTTAGGTGTGAGAGCCAAAATGAACTTTTTATTGCTTTAAACGCGTTTTCAGCCCCTGATTGTACACTTAAGGTGAAAATGTCAAAAACTTAAAAATGAGCATAAGCACAATGAAATTAATGCTGGAATCATCTTCAGGATGCTAGAATACACTAAATACAGCAAAAATGTTGAGTCTACAACGTTTTGTTTAGGTGTGAGAGCCAAAATGAACTTTTTATGGCTTTAAATGCGTTTTCAGCCTGATTGTGCACTTTAGGTGAAAATGTCAAAATCTTCAAAATGAGCATAAGCACAATGAAATTAATGCTGGAATCATCTTCAGGATGCTAGAATACACTAAATACAGCAAAAATTTTGAGTCTACAACGTTTAGTTTAGGTGTGAGAGCCAAAATGAACTTTTTATTGCTTTAAACGCGTTTTCAGCCTGATTGTGCACTTTAGGTGAAAATGTCAAAATCTTAAAAATGAGCATAAGCACAATGAAATTATTGCTGGAATCATCTTCAGGATGCTAGAATACACTAAATACAGCAAAAATTTTGAGTCTACAACGTTTAGTTTAGGTGTGAGAGCCAAAATGAACTTTTTATTGCTTTAAACGCGTTTTCAGCCCCTGATTGTACACTTAAGGTGAAAATGTCAAAATCGTAAAAATGAGCATAAGCACAATGAAATTAATGCTGGAATCATCTTCAGGATGCTAGAATACACTAAATACAGCAAAAATGTTGAGTCTACAACGTTTTGTTTAGGTGTGAGAGCCAAAATGAGTTTTTTATGGCTTTAAATGCGTTTTCAGCCTGATTGTGCACTTTAGGTGAAAATGTCAAAATCTTCAAAATGAGCATAAGCACAATGAAATTAATGCTGGAATCATCTTCAGGATGCTAGAATACACTAAATACAGCAAAAATTTTGAGTCTACAACGTTTAGTTTAGGTGTGAGAGCCAAAATGAACTTTTTATTGCTTTAAACGCGTTTTCAGCCTGATTGTGCACTTTAGGTGAAAATGTCAAAATCTTAAAAATGAGCATAAGCACAATGAAATTAATGCTGGAATCATCTTCAGGATGCTAGAATACACTAAATACAGCAAAAATTTTGAGTCTACAACGTTTAGTTTAGGTGTGAGAGCCAAAATGAACTTTTTATTGCTTTAAACGCGTTTTCAGCCCCTGATTGTACACTTAAGGTGAAAATGTCAAAATCTTCAAAATGAGCATAAGCACAATGAAATTAATGCTGGAATCATCTTCAGGATGCTAGAATACACTAAATACAGCAAAAATTTTGAGTCTACAACGTTTAGTTTAGGTGTGAGAGCCAAAATGAACTTTTTATTGCTTTAAACGCGTTTTCAGCCCCTGATTGTACACTTAAGGTGAAAATGTCAAAATCTTCAAAATGAGCATAAGCACAATGAAATTAATGCTGGAATCATCTTCAGGATGCTATAATACACTAAATACAGCAAAAATTTTGAGTCTACAACGTTTAGTTTAGGTGTGAGAGCCAAAATGAACTTTTTATTGCTTTAAACGCGTTTTCAGCCCCTGATTGTACACTTAAGGTGAAAATGTCAAAATCTTCAAAAATGAGCATAAGCACAATGAAATTAATGCTGGAATCATCTTCAGGATGCTAGAATACACTAAATACAGCAAAAATTTTGAGTCTACAACGTTTAGTTTAGGTGTGAGAGCCAAAATGAACTTTTTATTGCTTTAAACGCGTTTTCAGCCCCTGATTGTACACTTAAGGTGAAAATGTCAAAATCTTAAAAATGAGCATAAGCACAATGAAATTAATGCTGGAATCATCTTCAGGATGCTAGAATACACTAAATACAGCAAAAATGTTGAGTCTACAACGTTTTGTTTAGGTGTGAGAGCCAAAATGAACTTTTTATGGCTTTAAATGCGTTTTCAGACTGATTGTGCACTTTAGGTGAAAATGTCAAAATCTTCAAAATGAGCATAAGCACAATGAAATTAATGCTGGAATCATCTTCAGGATGCTAGAATACACTAAATACAGCAAAAATTTTGAGTCTACAACGTTTAGTTTAGGTGTGAGAGCCAAAATGAACTTTTGATTGCTTTAAACGCGTTTTCAGCCTGATTGTGCACTTTAGGTGAAAATGTCAAAATCTTAAAAATGAGCATAAGCACAATAAAATTAATGCTGGAATCATCTTCAGGATGCTAGAATACACTAAATACAGCAAAAATTTTGAGTCTACAACGTTTAGTTTAGGTGTGAGAGCCAAAATGAACTTTTTATTGCTTTAAACGCGTTTTCAGCCCCTGATTGTGCACTTTAGGTGAAAATGTCAAAATCTTAAAAATGAGCATAAGCACAATGAAATTATTGCTGGAATCATCTTCAGGATGCTAGAATACACTAAATACAGCAAACATTTTGAGTCTACAACGTTTAGTTTAGGTGTGAGAGCCAAAATGAACTTTTTATTGCTTTAAACGCGTTTTCAGCCCCTGATTGTACACTTAAGGTGAAAATGTCAAAATCTTCAAAATGAGCATAAGCACAATGAAATTAATGCTGGAATCATCTTCAGGACGCTAGAATACACTAAATACAGCAAAAATGTTGAGTCTACAACGTTTTGTTTAGGTGTGAGAGCCAAAATGAACTTTTTATGGCTTTAAATGCGTTTTCAGCCTGATTGTGCACTTTAGGTGAAAATGTCAAAATCTTCAAAATGAGCATAAGCACAATGAAATTAATGCTGGAATCATCTTCAGGATGCTAGAATACACTAAATACAGCAAAAATTTTGAGTCTACAACGTTTAGTTTAGGTGTGAGAGCCAAAATGAACTTTTTATTGCTTTAAACGCGTTTTCAGCCTGATTGTGCGCTTTAGGTGAAAATGTCAAAATCTTAAAAATGAGCATAAGCACAATGAAATTAATGCTGGAATCATCTTCAGGATGCTAGAATACATTAAATACAGCAAAAATTTTGAGTCTACAACGTTTAGTTTAGGTGTGAGAGCCAAAATGAACTTTTTATTGCTTTAAACGCGTTTTCAGCCCCTGATTGTACACTTAAGGTGAAAATGTCAAAATCTTAAAAATGAGCATAAGCACAATGAAATTAATGCTGGAATCATCTTCAGGATGCTAGAATACACTAAATACAGCAAAAATGTTGAGTCTACAACGTTTTGTTTAGGTGTGAGAGCCAAAATGAACTTTTTATGGCTTTAAATGCGTTTTCAGCCTGATTGTGCACTTTAGGTGAAAATGTCAAAATCTTCAAAATGAGCATAAGCACAATGAAATTAATGCTGGAATCATCTTCAGGATGCTAGAATACACTAAATACAGCAAAAATTTTGAGTCTACAACGTTTAGTTTAGGTGTGAGAGCCAAAATGAACTTTTTATTGCTTTAAACGCGTTTTCAGCCTGATTGTGCACTTTAGGTGAAAATGTCAAAATCTTAAAAATGAGCATAAGCACAATGAAATTAATGCTGGAATCATCTTCAGGATGCTAGAATACACTAAATACAGCAAAAATTTTGAGTCTACAACGTTTAGTTTAGGTGTGAGAGCCAAAATGAACTTTTTATTGCTTTAAACGCGTTTTCAGCCCCTGATTGTACACTTAAGGTGAAAATGTCAAAATCTTCAAAATGAGCATAAGCACAATGAAATTAATGCTGGAATCATCTTCAGGATGCTAGAATACACTAAATACAGCAAAAATTTTGAGTCTACAACGTTTAGTTTAGGTGTGAGAGCCAAAATGAACTTTTTATTGCTTTAAACGCGTTTTCAGCCCCTGATTGTGCACTTTAGGTGAAAATGTCAAAATCTTAAAAATGAGCATAAGCACAATGAAATTATTGCTGGAATCATCTTCAGGATGCTAGAATACACTAAATACAGCAAAAATTTTGAGTCTACAACGTTTAGTTTAGGTGTGAGAGCCAAAATGAACTTTTTATTGCTTTAAACGCGTTTTCAGCCCCTGATTGTACACTTAAGGTGAAAATGTCAAAATCTTCAAAATGAGCATAAGCACAATGAAATTAATGCTGGAATCATCTTCAGGATGCTAGAATACACTAAATACAGCAAAAATTTTGAGTCTACAACGTTTAGTTTAGGTGTGAGAGCCAAAATGAACTTTTTATTGCTTTAAACGCGTTTTCAGCCCCTGATTGTACACTTAAGGTGAAAATGTCAAAATCTTCAAAAATGAGCATAAGCACAATGAAATTAATGCTGGAATCATCTTCAGGATGCTAGAATACACTAAATACAGCAAACATTTTGAGTCTACAACGTTTAGTTTAGGTGTGAGAGCCAAAATGAACTTTTTATTGCTTTAAACGCGTTTTCAGCCCCTGATTGTACACTTAAGGTGAAAATGTCAAAATCTTAAAAATGAGCATAAGCACAATGAAATTAATGCTGGAATCATCTTCAGGATGCTAGAATACACTAAATACAGCAAAAATGTTGAGTCTACAACGTTTTGTTTAGGTGTGAGAGCCAAAATGACCTTTTTATGGCTTTAAATGCGTTTTCAGACTGATTGTGCACTTTAGGTGAAAATGTCAAAATCTTCAAAAAGAGCATAAGCACAATGAAATTAATGCTGGAATCATCTTCAGGATGCTAGAATACACTAAATACAGCAAAAATTTTGAGTCTACAACGTTTAGTTTAGGTGTGAGAGCCAAAATGAACTTTTGATTGCTTTAAATGCGTTTTCAGCCTGTTTGTGCACTTTAGGTGAAAATGTCAAAATCTTAAAAATGAGCATAAGCACAATAAAATTAATGCTGGAATCATCTTCAGGATGCTAGAATACACTAAATACAGCAAAAATTTTGAGTCTACAACGTTTAGTTTAGGTGTGAGAGCCAAAATGAACTTTTTATTGCTTTAAACGCGTTTTCAGCCCCTGATTGTACACTTAAGGTGAAAATGTCAAAATCTTCAAAATGAGCATAAGCACAATGAAATTAATGCTGGAATCATCTTCAGGATGCTAGAATACACTAAATACAGCAAAAATTTTGAGTCTACAACGTTTAGTTTAGGTGTGAGAGCCAAAATGAACTTTTTATTGCTTTAAACGCGTTTTCAGCCTGATTGTGCACTTTAGGTGAAAATGTCAAAATCTTAAAAATGAGCATAAGCACAATGAAATTAATGCTGGAATCATCTTCAGGATGCTAGAATACACTAAATACAGCAAAAATTTTGAGTCTACAAGGTTTAGTTTAGGTGTGAGAGCCAAAATGAACTTTTTATTGCTTTAAACGCGTTTTCAGCCCCTGATTGTACACTTAAGGTGAAAATGTCAAAATCTTCAAAATGAGCATAAGCACAATGAAATTATTGCTGGAATCATCTTCAGGATGCTAGAATACACTAAATACAGCAAAAATTTTGAGTCTACAAGGTTTAGTTTAGGTGTGAGAGCCAAAATGAACTTTTTATTGCTTTAAACGCGTTTTCAGCCCCTGATTGTACACTTAAGGTGAAAATGTCAAAATCTTCAAAATGAGCATAAGCACAATGAAATTAATGCTGGAATCATCTTCAGGATGCTAGAATACACTAAATACAGCAAAAATGTTGAGTCTACAACGTTTTGTTTAGGTGTGAGAGCCAAAATGAACTTTTTATGGCTTTAAATGCGTTTTCAGCCTGATTGTGCACTTTAGGTGAAAATGTCAAAATCTTCAAAATGAGCATAAGCACAATGAAATTAATGCTGGAATCATCTTCAGGATGCTAGAATACACTAAATACAGCAAAAATTTTGAGTCTACAACGTTTAGTTTAGGTGTGAGAGCCAAAATGAACTTTTTATTGCTTTAAACGCGTTTTCAGCCTGATTGTGCACTTTAGGTGAAAATGTCAAAATCTTAAAAATGAGCATAAGCACATTGAAATTAATGCTGGAATCATCTTCAGGATGCTAGAATACACTAAATACAGCAACAATTTTGAGTCTACAACGTTTAGTTTAGGTGTGAGAGCCAAAATGAACTTTTTATTGCTTTAAACGCGTTTTCAGCCCCTGATTGTACACTTAAGGTGAAAATGTCAAAATCTTAAAAATGAGCATAAGCACAATGAAATTAATGCTGGAATCATCTTCAGGATGCTAGAATACACTAAATACAGCAAAAATGTTGAGTCTACAACGTTTTGTTTAGGTGTGAGAGCCAAAATGAACTTTTTATGGCTTTAAATGCGTTTTCAGCCTGATTGTGCACTTTAGGTGAAAATGTCAAAATCTTCAAAATGAGCATAAGCACAATGAAATTAATGCTGGAATCATATTCAGGATGCTAGAATACACTAAATACAGCAAAAATTTTGAGTCTACAACGTTTAGTTTAGGTGTGAGAGCCAAAATGAACTTTTTATTGCTTTAAACGCGTTTTCAGCCTGATTGTGCACTTTAGGTGAAAATGTCAAAATCTTAAAAATGAGCATAAGCACAATGAAATTAATGCTGGAATCATCTTCAGGATGCTAGAATACACTAAATACAGCAAAAATTTTGAGTCTACAACGTTTAGTTTAGGTGTGAGAGCCAAAATGAACTTTTTATTGCTTTAAACGCGTTTTCAGCCCCTGATTGTACACTTAAGGTGAAAATGTCAAAATCTTAAAAATGAGCATAAGCACAATGAAATTAATGCTGGAATCATCTTCAGGATGCTAGAATACACTAAATACAGCAAAAATGTTGAGTCTACAACGTTTTGTTTAGGTGTGAGAGCCAAAATGAACTTTTTATGGCTTTAAATGCGTTTTCAGCCTCATTGTGCACTTTAGGTGAAAATGTCAAAATCTTCAAAATGAGCATAAGCACAATGAAATTAATGCTGGAATCATCTTCAGGATGCTAGAATACACTAAATACAGCAAAAATTTTGAGTCTACAACGTTTAGTTTAGGTGTGAGAGCCAAAATGAACTTTTTATTGCTTTAAACGCGTTTTCAGCCTGATTGTGCACTTTAGGTGAAAATGTCAAAATCTTAAAAATGAGCATAAGCACAATGAAATTAATGCTGGAATCATCTTCAGGATGCTAGAATACACTAAATACAGCAAAAATTTTGAGTCTACAACGTTTAGTTTAGGTGTGAGAGCCAAAATGAACTTTTTATTGCTTTAAACGCGTTTTCAGCCCCTGATTGTACACTTAAGGTGAAAATGTCAAAATCTTCAAAAATGAGCATAAGCACAATGAAATTAATGCTGGAATCATCTTCAGGATGCTAGAATACACTAAATACAGCAAAAATTTTGAGTCTACAACGTTTAGTTTAGGTGTGAGAGCCAAAATGAACTTTTTATTGCTTTAAACGCGTTTTCAGCCCCTGATTGTACACTTAAGGTGAAAATGTCAAAATCTTAAAAATGAGCATAAGCACAATGAAATTAATGCTGGAATCATCTTCAGGATGCTAGAATACACTAAATACAGCAAAAATGTTGAGTCTACAACGTTTTGTTTAGGTGTGAGAGCCAAAATGAACTTTTTATGGCTTTAAATGCGTTTTCAGACTGATTGTGCACTTTAGGTGAAAATGTCAAAATCTTCAAAATGAGCATAAGCACAATGAAATTAATGCTGGAATCATCTTCAGGATGCTAGAATACACTAAATACAGCAAAAATTTTGAGTCTACAACGTTTAGTTTAGGTGTGAGAGCCAAAATGAACTTTTGATTGCTTTAAACGCGTTTTCAGCCTGATTGTGCACTTTAGGTGAAAATGTCAAAATCTTAAAAATGAGCATAAGCACAATAAAATTAATGCTGGAATCATCTTCAGGATGCTAGAATACACTAAATACAGCAAAAATTTTGAGTCTACAACGTTTAGTTTAGGTGTGAGAGCCAAAATGAACTTTTTATTGCTTTAAACGCGTTTTCAGCCCCTGATTGTACACTTAAGGTGAAAAAGTCAAAATCTTCAAAATGAGCATAAGCACAATGAAATTAATGCTGGAATCATCTTCAGGATGCTAGAATACACTAAATACAGCAAAAATTTTGAGTCTACAACGTTTAGTTTAGGTGTGAGAGCCAAAATGAACTTTTTATTGCTTTAAACGCGTTTTCAGCCTGATTGTGCACTTTAGGTGAAAATGTCAAAATCTTAAAAATGAGCATAAGCACAATGAAATTAATGCTGGAATCATCTTCAGGATGCTAGAATACACTAAATACAGCAAAAATTTTGAGTCTACAAGGTTTAGTTTAGGTGTGAGAGCCAAAATGAACTTTTTATTGCTTTAAACGCGTTTTCAGCCCCTGATTGTACACTTAAGGTGAAAATGTCAAAATCTTCAAAATGAGCATAAGCACAATGAAATTATTGCTGGAATCATCTTCAGGATGCTAGAATACACTAAATACAGCAAAAATTTTGAGTCTACAAGGTTTAGTTTAGGTGTGAGAGCCAAAATGAACTTTTTATTGCTTTAAACGCGTTTTCAGCCCCTGATTGTACACTTAAGGTGAAAATGTCAAAACCTTCAAAATGAGCATAAGCACAATGAAATTAATGCTGGAATCATCTTCAGGATGCTAGAATACACTAAATACAGCAAAAATGTTGAGTCTACAACGTTTTGTTTAGGTGTGAGAGCCAAAATGAACTTTTTATGGCTTTAAATGCGTTTTCAGCCTGATTGTGCACTTTAGGTGAAAATGTCAAAATCTTCAAAATGAGCATAAGCACAATGAAATTAATGCTGGAATCATCTTCAGGATGCTAGAATACACTAAATACAGCAAAAATTTTGAGTCTACAACGTTTAGTTTAGGTGTGAGAGCCAAAATGAACTTTTTATTGCTTTAAACGCGTTTTCAGCCTGATTGTGCACTTTAGGTGAAAATGTCAAAATCTTAAAAATGAGCATAAGCACAATGAAATTAATGCTGGAATCATCTTCAGGATGCTAGAATACACTAAATACAGCAAAAATTTTGAGTCTACAACGTTTAGTTTAGGTGTGAGAGCCAAAATGAACTTTTTATTGCTTTAAACGCGTTTTCAGCCCCTGATTGTACACTTAAGGTGAAAATGTCAAAATCTTAAAAATGAGCATAAGCACAATGAAATTAATGCTGGAATCATCTTCAGGATGCTAGAATACACTAAATACAGCAAAAATGTTGAGTCTACAACGTTTTGTTTAGGTGTGAGAGCCAAAATGAACTTTTTATGGCTTTAAATGCGTTTTCAGCCTGATTGTGCACTTTAGGTGAAAATGTCAAAATCTTCAAAATGAGCATAAGCACAATGAAATTAATGCTGGAATCATCTTCAGGATGCTAGAATACACTAAATACAGCAAAAATTTTGAGTCTACAACGTTTAGTTTAGGTGTGAGAGCCAAAATGAACTTTTTATTGCTTTAAACGCGTTTTCAGCCTGATTGTGCACTTTAGGTGAAAATGTCAAAATCTTAAAAATGAGCATAAGCACAATGAAATTAATGCTGGAATCATCTTCAGGATGCTAGAATACACTAAATACAGCAAAAATTTTGAGTCTACAACGTTTAGTTTAGGTGTGAGAGCCAAAATGAACTTTTTATTGCTTTAAACGCGTTTTCAGCCCCTGATTGTACACTTAAGGTGAAAATGTCAAAATCTTCAAAATGAGCATAAGCACAATGAAATTAATGCTGGAATCATCTTCAGGATGCTAGAATACACTAAATACAGCAAAAATTTTGAGTCTACAACGTTTAGTTTAGGTGTGAGAGCCAAATGAACTTTTTATTGCTTTAAACGCGTTTTCAGCCCCTGATTGTGCACTTTAGGTGAAAATGTCAAAATCTTAAAAATGAGCATAAGCACAATGAAATTATTGCTGGAATCATCTTCAGGATGCTAGAATACACTAAATACAGCAAAAATTTTGAGTCTACAACGTTTAGTTTAGGTGTGAGAGCCAAAATGAACTTTTTATTGCTTTAAACGCGTTTTCAGCCCCTGATTGTACACTTAAGGTGAAAATGTCAAAATCTTCAAAATGAGCATAAGCACAATGAAATTAATGCTGGAATCATCTTCAGGATGCTAGAATACACTAAATACAGCAAAAATTTTGAGTCTACAACGTTTAGTTTAGGTGTGAGAGCCAAAATGAACTTTTTATTGCTTTAAACGCGTTTTCAGCCCCTGATTGTACACTTAAGGTGAAAATGTCAAAATCTTCAAAATGAGCATAAGCACAATGAAATTAATGCTGGAATCATCTTCAGGATGCTAGAATACACTAAATACAGCAAAAATTTTGAGTCTACAACGTTTAGTTTAGGTGTGAGAGCCAAAATGAACTTTTTATTGCTTTAAACGCGTTTTCAGCCTGATTGTGCACTTTAGGTGAAAATGTCAAAATCTTAAAAATGAGCATAAGCACAATGAAATTAATGCTGGAATCATCTTCAGGATGCTAGAATACACTAAATACAGCAAAAATTTTGAGTCTACAAGGTTTAGTTTAGGTGTGAGAGCCAAAATGAACTTTTTATTGCTTTAAACGCGTTTTCAGCCCCTGATTGTACACTTAAGGTGAAAATGTCAAAATCTTCAAAATGAGCATAAGCACAATGAAATTAATGCTGGAATCATCTTCAGGATGCTAGAATACACTAAATACAGCAAAAATGTTGAGTCTACAACGTTTTGTTTAGGTGTGAGAGCCAAAATGAACTTTTTATGGCTTTAAATGCGTTTTCAGCCTGATTGTGCACTTTAGGTGAAAATGTCAAAATCTTCAAAATGAGCATAAGCACAATGAAATTAATGCTGGAATCATCTTCAGGATGCTAGAATACACTAAATACAGCAAAAATTTTGAGTCTACAACGTTTAGTTTAGGTGTGAGAGCCAAAATGAACTTTTTATTGCTTTAAACGCGTTTTCAGCCTGATTGTGCACTTTAGGTGAAAATGTCAAAATCTTAAAAATGAGCATAAGCACAATGAAATTAATGCTGGAATCATCTTCAGGATGCTAGAATACACTAAATACAGCAAAAATTTTGAGTCTACAACGTTTAGTTTAGGTGTGAGAGCCAAAATGAACTTTTTATTGCTTTAAACGCGTTTTCAGCCCCTGATTGTACACTTAAGGTGAAAATGTCAAAATCTTCAAAATGAGCATAAGCACAATGAAATTAATGCTGGAATCATCTTCAGGATGCTAGAATACACTAAATACAGCAAAAATTTTGAGTCTACAACGTTTAGTTTAGGTGTGAGAGCCAAAATGAACTTTTTATTGCTTTAAACGCGTTTTCAGCCTGATTGTGCACTTTAGGTGAAAATGTCAAAATCTTAAAAATGAGCATAAGCACAATGAAATTAATGCTGGAATCATCTTCAGGATGATAGAATACACTAAATACAGCAAAAATTTTGAGTCTACAACGTTTAGTTTAGGTGTGAGAGCCAAAATGAACTTTTTATTGCTTTAAACGCGTTTTCAGCCCCTGATTGTACACTTAAGGTGAAAATGTCAAAATCTTCAAAATGAGCATAAGCACAATGAAATTAATGCTGGAATCATCTTCAGGATGCTAGAATACACTAAATACAGCAAAAATGTTGAGTCTACAACGTTTTGTTTAGGTGTGAGAGCCAAAATGAACTTTTTATTGCTTTAAACGCGTTTTCAGCCTGATTGTGCACTTTAGGTGAAAATGTCAAAATCTTAAAAATGAGCATAAGCACAATGAAATTAATGCTGGAATCATCTTCAGGATGCTAGAATACACTAAATACAGCAAAAATTTTGAGTCTACAACGTTTAGTTTAGGTGTGAGAGCCAAAATGAACTTTTTATTGCTTTAAACGCGTTTTCAGCCCCTGATTGTACACTTAAGGTGAAAATGTCAAAATCTTCAAAATGAGCATAAGCACAATGAAATTAATGCTGGAATCATCTTCAGGATGCTAGAATACACTAAATACAGCAAAAATGTTGAGTCTACAACGTTTTGTTTAGGTGTGAGAGCCAAAATGAACTTTTTATGGCTTTAAATGCGTTTTCAGCCTGATTGTGCACTTTAGGTGAAAATGTCAAAATCTTCAAAATGAGCATAAGCACAATGAAATTAATGCTGGAATCATCTTCAGGATGCTAGAATACACTAAATACAGCAAAAATTTTGAGTCTACAACGTTTAGTTTAGGTGTGAGAGCCAAAATGAACTTTTTATTGCTTTAAACGCGTTTTCAGCCTGATTGTGCACTTTAGGTGAAAATGTCAAAATCTTCAAAATGAGCATAAGCACAATGAAATTAATGCTGGAATCATCTTCAGGATGCTAGAATACACTAAATACAGCAAAAATGTTGAGTCTACAACGTTTTGTTTAGGTGTGAGAGCCAAAATGAACTTTTTATGGCTTTAAATGCGTTTTCAGCCTGAATGTGCACTTTAGGTGAAAATGTCAAAATCTTCAAAATGAGCATAAGCACAATGAAATTATTGCTGGAATCATCTTCAGGATGCTAGAATACACTAAATACAGCAAAAATTTTGAGTCTACAAGGTTTAGTTTAGGTGTGAGAGCCAAAATGAACTTTTTATTGCTTTAAACGCGTTTTCAGCCCCTGATTGTACACTTAAGGTGAAAATGTCAAAATCTTCAAAATGAGCATAAGCACAATGAAATTAATGCTGGAATCATCTTCAGGATGCTAGAATACACTAAATACAGCAAAAATGTTGAGTCTACAACGTTTTGTTTAGGTGTGAGAGCCAAAATGAACTTTTTATGGCTTTAAATGCGTTTTCAGCCTGATTGTGCACTTTAGGTGAAAATGTCAAAATCTTCAAAATGAGCATAAGCACAATGAAATTAATGCTGGAATCATCTTCAGGATGCTAGAATACACTAAATACAGCAAAAATTTTGAGTCTACAACGTTTAGTTTAGGTGTGAGAGCCAAAATGAACTTTTTATTGCTTTAAACGCGTTTTCAGCCTGATTGTGCACTTTAGGTGAAAATGTCAAAATCTTAAAAATGAGCATAAGCACAATGAAATTAATGCTGGAATCATCTTCAGGATGCTAGAATACACTAAATACAGCAAAAATTTTGAGTCTACAAGGTTTAGTTTAGTTGTGAGAGCCAAAATGAACTTTTTATTGCTTTAAA
The DNA here is from genome assembly GCF_051991255.1 of Vanacampus margaritifer. NCBI lineage: Eukaryota > Metazoa > Chordata > Actinopteri > Syngnathiformes > Syngnathidae > Vanacampus > Vanacampus margaritifer. Next base: position 1,279,356 of record NW_027520737.1, on the reverse strand, counting down.
CGCGTTTTCAGCCCCTGATTGTACACTTAAGGTGAAAATGTCAAAATCTTCAAAATGAGCATAAGCACAATGAAATTAATGCTGGAATCATCTTCAGGATGCTAGAATACACTAAATACAGCAAAAATGTTGAGTCTACAACGTTTTGTTTAGGTGTGAGAGCCAAAATGAACTTTTTATGGCTTTAAATGCGTTTTCAGCCTGATTGTGCACTTTAGGTGAAAATGTCAAAATCTTCAAAATGAGCATAAGCACAATGAAATTAATGCTGGAATCATCTTCAGGATGCTAGAATACACTAAATACAGCAAAAATTTTGAGTCTACAACGTTTAGTTTAGGTGTGAGAGCCAAAATGAACTTTTTATTGCTTTAAACGCGTTTTCAGCCTGATTGTGCACTTTAGGTGAAAATGTCAAAATCTTAAAAATGAGCATAAGCACAATGAAATTAATGCTGGAATCATCTTCAGGATGCTAGAATACACTAAAAACAGCAAAAATTTTGAGTCTACAACGTTTAGTTTAGGTGTGAGAGCCAAAATGAACTTTTTATTGCTTTAAACGCGTTTTCAGCCCCTGATTGTACACTTTAGGTGAAAATGTCAAAATCTTCAAAATGAGCATAAACACAATGAAATTAATGCTGGAATCATCTTCAGGATGCTAGAATACACTAAATACAGCAAAAATTTTGAGTCTCCAACGTTTAGTTTAGGTGTGAGAGCCAAAATGAACTTTTTATTGCTTTAAACGCGTTTTCAGCCCCTGATTGTACACTTAAGGTGAAAATGTCAAAATCTTCAAAATGAGCATAAGCACAATGAAATTATTGCTGGAATCATCTTCAGGATGCTAGAATACACTAAATACAGCAAAAATTTTGAGTCTACAAGGTTTAGTTTAGGTGTGAGAGCCAAAATGAACTTTTTATTGCTTTAAACGCGTTTTCAGCCCCTGATTGTACACTTAAGGTGAAAATGTCAAAATCTTCAAAATGAGCATAAGCACAATGAAATTAATGCTGGAATCATCTTCAGGATGCTAGAATACACTAAATACAGCAAAAATGTTGAGTCTACAACGTTTTGTTTAGGTGTGAGAGCCAAAATGAACTTTTTATGGCTTTAAATGCGTTTTCAGCCTAATTGTGCACTTTAGGTGAAAATGTCAAAATCTTTAAAATGAGCATAAGCACAATGAAATTAATGCTGGAATCATCTTCAGGATGCTAGAATACACTAAATACAGCAAAAATTTTGAGTCTACAACGTTTAGTTTAGGTGTGAGAGCCAAAATGAACTTTTTATTGCTTTAAACGCGTTTTCAGCCTGATTGTGCACTTTAGGTGAAAATGTCAAAATCTTAAAAATGAGCATAAGCACAATGAAATTAATGCTGGAATCATCTTCAGGATGCTAGAATACACTAAATACAGCAAAAATTTTGAGTCTACAACGTTTAGTTTAGGTGTGAGAGCCAAAATGAACTTTTTATTGCTTTAAACGCGTTTTCAGCCCCTGATTGTACACTTAAGGTGAAAATGTCAAAATCTTAAAAATGAGCATAAGCACAATGAAATTAATGCTGGAATCATCTTCAGGATGCTAGAATACACTAAATACAGCAAAAATGTTGAGTCTACAACGTTTTGTTTAGGTGTGAGAGCCAAAATGAACTTTTTATGGCTTTAAATGCGTTTTCAGACTGATTGTGCACTTTAGGTGAAAATGTCAAAATCTTCAAAATGAGCATAAGCACAATGAAATTAATGCTGGAATCATCTTCAGGATGCTAGAATACACTAAATACAGCAAAAATTTTGAGTCTACAACGTTTAGTTTAGGTGTGAGAGCCAAAATGAACTTTTGATTGCTTTAAACGCGTTTTCAGCCTGATTGTGCACTTTAGGTGAAAATGTCAAAATCTTAAAAATGAGCATAAGCACAATAAAATTAATGCTGGAATCATCTTCAGGATGCTAGAATACACTAAATACAGCAAAAATTTTGAGTCTACAACGTTTAGTTTAGGTGTGAGAGCCAAAATGAACTTTTTATTGCTTTAAACGCGTTTTCAGCCTGATTGTGCACTTGAGGTGAAAATGTCAAAATCTTAAAAATGAGCATAAGCACAATGAAATTAATGCTGGAATCATCTTCAGGATGCTAGAATACACTAAATACAGCAAAAATTTTGAGTCTACAAGGTTTAGTTTAGGTGTGAGAGCCAAAATGAACTTTTTATTGCTTTAAACGCGTTTTCAGCCCCTGATTGTACACTTAAGGTGAAAATGTCAAAATCTTCAAAATGAGCATAAGCACAATGAAATTATTGCTGGAATCATCTTCAGGATGCTAGAATACACTAAATACAGCAAAAATTTTGAGTCTACAAGGTTTAGTTTAGGTGTGAGAGCCAAAATGAACTTTTTATTGCTTTAAACGCGTTTTCAGCCCCTGATTGTACACTTAAGGTGAAAATGTCAAAATCTTCAAAATGAGCATAAGCACAATGAAATTAATGCTGGAATCATCTTCAGGATGCTAGAATACACTAAATACAGCAAAAATGTTGAGTCTACAACGTTTTGTTTAGGTGTGAGAGCCAAAATGAACTTTTTATGGCTTTAAATGCGTTTTCAGCCTGATTGTGCACTTTAGGTGAAAATGTCAAAATCTTCAAAATGAGCATAAGCACAATGAAATTAATGCTGGAATCATCTTCAGGATGCTAGAATACACTAAATACAGCAAAAATTTTGAGTCTACAACGTTTAGTTTAGGTGTGAGAGCCAAAATGAACTTTTTATTGCTTTAAACGCGTTTTCAGCCTGATTGTGCACTTTAGGTGAAAATGTCAAAATCTTAAAAATGAGCATAAGCACAATGAAATTAATGCTGGAATCATCTTCAGGATGCTAGAATACACTAAATACAGCAAAAATTTTGAGTCTACAAGGTTTAGTTTAGGTGTGAGAGCCAAAATGAACTTTTTATTGCTTTAAACGCGTTTTCAGCCCCTGATTGTACACTTAAGGTGAAAATGTCAAAATCTTCAAAATGAGCATAAGCACAATGAAATTAATGCTGGAATCATCTTCAGGATGCTAGAATACACTAAATACAGCAAAAATGTTGAGTCTACAACGTTTTGTTTAGGTGTGAGAGCCAAAATGAACTTTTTATGGCTTTAAATGCGTTTTCAGCCTGATTGTGCACTTTAGGTGAAAATGTCAAAATCTTCAAAATGAGCATAAGCACAATGAAATTAATGCTGGAATCATCTTCAGGATGCTAGAATACACTAAATACAGCAAAAATTTTGAGTCTACAACGTTTAGTTTAGGTGTGAGAGCCAAAATGAACTTTTTATTGCTTTAAACGCGTTTTCAGCCTGATTGTGCACTTTAGGTGAAAATGTCAAAATCTTAAAAATGAGCATAAGCACAATGAAATTAATGCTGGAATCATCTTCAGGATGCTAGAATACACTAAATACAGCAACAATTTTGAGTCTACAACGTTTAGTTTAGGTGTGAGAGCCAAAATGAACTTTTTATTGCTTTAAACGCGTTTTCAGCCCCTGATTGTACACTTAAGGTGAAAATGTCAAAATCTTAAAAATGAGCATAAGCACAATGAAATTAATGCTGGAATCATCTTCAGGATGCTAGAATACACTAAATACAGCAAAAATGTTGAGTCTACAACGTTTTGTTTAGGTGTGAGAGCCAAAATGAACTTTTTATGGCTTTAAATGCGTTTTCAGCCTGATTGTGCACTTTAGGTGAAAATGTCAAAATCTTCAAAATGAGCATAAGCACAATGAAATTAATGCTGGAATCATCTTCAGGATGCTAGAATACACTAAATACAGCAAAAATTTTGAGTCTACAACGTTTAGTTTAGGTGTGAGAGCCAAAATGAACTTTTTATTGCTTTAAACGCGTTTTCAGCCTGATTGTGCACTTTAGGTGAAAATGTCAAAATCTTAAAAATGAGCATAAGCACAATGAAATTAATGCTGGAATCATCTTCAGGATGCTAGAATACACTAAATACAGCAAAAATTTTGAGTCTACAACGTTTAGTTTAGGTGTGAGAGCCAAAATGAACTTTTTATTGCTTTAAACGCGTTTTCAGCCCCTGATTGTACACTTAAGGTGAAAATGTCAAAATCTTAAAAATGAGCATAAGCACAATGAAATTAATGCTGGAATCATCTTCAGGATGCTAGAATACACTAAATACAGCAAAAATGTTGAGTCTACAACGTTTTGTTTAGGTGTGAGAGCCAAAATGAACTTTTTATGGCTTTAAATGCGTTTTCAGACTGATTGTGCACTTTAGGTGAAAATGTCAAAATCTTCAAAATGAGCATAAGCACAATGAAATTAATGCTGGAATCATCTTCAGGATGCTAGAATACACTAAATACAGCAAAAATTTTGAGTCTACAACGTTTAGTTTAGGTGTGAGAGCCAAAATGAACTTTTGATTGCTTTAAACGCGTTTTCAGCCTGATTGTGCACTTTAGGTGAAAATGTCAAAATCTTAAAAATGAGCATAAGCACAATAAAATTAATGCTGGAATCATCTTCAGGATGCTAGAATACACTAAATACAGCAAAAATTTTGAGTCTACAACGTTTAGTTTAGGTGTGAGAGCCAAAATGAACTTTTTATTGCTTTAAACGCGTTTTCAGCCCCTGATTGTGCACTTTAGGTGAAAATGTCAAAATCTTAAAAATGAGCATAAGCACAATGAAATTATTGCTGGAATCATCTTCAGGATGCTAGAATACACTAAATACAGCAAACATTTTGAGTCTACAACGTTTAGTTTAGGTGTGAGAGCCAAAATGAACTTTTTATTGCTTTAAACGCGTTTTCAGCCCCTGATTGTACACTTAAGGTGAAAATGTCAAAATCTTCAAAATGAGCATAAGCACAATGAAATTAATGCTGGAATCATCTTCAGGACGCTAGAATACACTAAATACAGCAAAAATGTTGAGTCTACAACGTTTTGTTTAGGTGTGAGAGCCAAAATGAACTTTTTATGGCTTTAAATGCGTTTTCAGCCTGATTGTGCACTTTAGGTGAAAATGTCAAAATCTTCAAAATGAGCATAAGCACAATGAAATTAATGCTGGAATCATCTTCAGGATGCTAGAATACACTAAATACAGCAAAAATTTTGAGTCTACAACGTTTAGTTTAGGTGTGAGAGCCAAAATGAACTTTTTATTGCTTTAAACGCGTTTTCAGCCTGATTGTGCGCTTTAGGTGAAAATGTCAAAATCTTAAAAATGAGCATAAGCACAATGAAATTAATGCTGGAATCATCTTCAGGATGCTAGAATACATTAAATACAGCAAAAATTTTGAGTCTACAACGTTTAGTTTAGGTGTGAGAGCCAAAATGAACTTTTTATTGCTTTAAACGCGTTTTCAGCCCCTGATTGTACACTTAAGGTGAAAATGTCAAAATCTTAAAAATGAGCATAAGCACAATGAAATTAATGCTGGAATCATCTTCAGGATGCTAGAATACACTAAATACAGCAAAAATGTTGAGTCTACAACGTTTTGTTTAGGTGTGAGAGCCAAAATGAACTTTTTATGGCTTTAAATGCGTTTTCAGCCTGATTGTGCACTTTAGGTGAAAATGTCAAAATCTTCAAAATGAGCATAAGCACAATGAAATTAATGCTGGAATCATCTTCAGGATGCTAGAATACACTAAATACAGCAAAAATTTTGAGTCTACAACGTTTAGTTTAGGTGTGAGAGCCAAAATGAACTTTTTATTGCTTTAAACGCGTTTTCAGCCTGATTGTGCACTTTAGGTGAAAATGTCAAAATCTTAAAAATGAGCATAAGCACAATGAAATTAATGCTGGAATCATCTTCAGGATGCTAGAATACACTAAATACAGCAAAAATTTTGAGTCTACAACGTTTAGTTTAGGTGTGAGAGCCAAAATGAACTTTTTATTGCTTTAAACGCGTTTTCAGCCCCTGATTGTACACTTAAGGTGAAAATGTCAAAATCTTCAAAATGAGCATAAGCACAATGAAATTATTGCTGGAATCATCTTCAGGATGCTAGAATACACTAAATACAGCAAAAATTTTGAGTCTACAACGTTTAGTTTAGGTGTGAGAGCCAAAATGAACTTTTTATTGCTTTAAACGCGTTTTCAGCCCCTGATTGTACACTTAAGGTGAAAATGTCAAAATCTTCAAAATGAGCATAAGCACAATGAAATTAATGCTGGAATCATCTTCAGGATGCTAGAATACACTAAATACAGCAAAAATTTTGAGTCTACAACGTTTAGTTTAGGTGTGAGAGCCAAAATGAACTTTTTATTGCTTTAAACGCGTTTTCAGCCCCTGATTGTACACTTAAGGTGAAAATGTCAAAATCTTCAAAAATGAGCATAAGCACAATGAAATTAATGCTGGAATCATCTTCAGGATGCTAGAATACACTAAATACAGCAAACATTTTGAGTCTACAACGTTTAGTTTAGGTGTGAGAGCCAAAATGAACTTTTTATTGCTTTAAACGCGTTTTCAGCCCCTGATTGTACACTTAAGGTGAAAATGTCAAAATCTTCAAAATGAGCATAAGCACAATGAAACTAATGCTGGAATCATCTTCAGGATGCTAGAATACACTAAATACAGCAAAAATTTTGAGTCTACAACGTTTAGTTTAGGTGTGAGAGCCAAAATGAACTTTTTATTGCTTTAAACGCGTTTTCAGCCTGATTGTGCACTTTAGGTGAAAATGTCAAAATCTTAAAAATGAGCATAAGCACAATGAAATTAATGCTGGAATCATCTTCAGGATGCTAGAATACACTAAATACAGCAAAAATTTTGAGTCTACAAGGTTTAGTTTAGGTGTGAGAGCCAAAATGAACTTTTTATTGCTTTAAACGCGTTTTCAGCCCCTGATTGTACACTTAAGGTGAAAATGTCAAAATCTTCAAAATGAGCATAAGCACAATGAAATTAATGCTGGAATCATCTTCAGGATGCTAGAATACACTAAATACAGCAAAAATGTTGAGTCTACAACGTTTTGTTTAGGTGTGAGAGCCAAAATGAACTTTTTATGGCTTTAAATGCGTTTTCAGCCTGATTGTGCACTTTAGGTGAAAATGTCAAAATCTTCAAAATGAGCATAAGCACAATGAAATTAATGCTGGAATCATCTTCAGGATGCTAGAATACACTAAATACAGCAAAAATTTTGAGTCTACAACGTTTAGTTTAGGTGTGAGAGCCAAAATGAACTTTTTATTGCTTTAAACGCGTTTTCAGCCTGATTGTGCACTTTAGGTGAAAATGTCAAAATCTTAAAAATGAGCATAAGCACAATGAAATTAATGCTGGAATCATCTTCAGGATGCTAGAATACACTAAATACAGCAACAATTTTGAGTCTACAACGTTTAGTTTAGGTGTGAGAGCCAAAATGAACTTTTTATTGCTTTAAACGCGTTTTCAGCCCCTGATTGTACACTTAAGGTGAAAATGTCAAAATCTTAAAAATGAGCATAAGCACAATGAAATTAATGCTGGAATCATCTTCAGGATGCTAGAATACACTAAATACAGCAAAAATGTTGAGTCTACAACGTTTTGTTTAGGTGTGAGAGCCAAAATGAACTTTTTATGGCTTTAAATGCGTTTTCAGCCTGATTGTGCACTTTAGGTGAAAATGTCAAAATCTTCAAAATGAGCATAAGCACAATGAAATTAATGCTGGAATCATCTTCAGGATGCTAGAATACACTAAATACAGCAAAAATTTTGAGTCTACAACGTTTAGTTTAGGTGTGAGAGCCAAAATGAACTTTTTATTGCTTTAAACGCGTTTTCAGCCTGATTGTGCACTTTAGGTGAAAATGTCAAAATCTTAAAAATGAGCATAAGCACAATGAAATTAATGCTGGAATCATCTTCAGGATGCTAGAATACACTAAATACAGCAAAAATTTTGAGTCTACAACGTTTAGTTTAGGTGTGAGAGCCAAAATGAACTTTTTATTGCTTTAAACGCGTTTTCAGCCCCTGATTGTACACTTAAGGTGAAAATGTCAAAATCTTCAAAATGAGCATAAGCACAATGAAATTAATGCTGGAATCATCTTCAGGATGCTAGAATACACTAAATACAGCAAAAATGTTGAGTCTACAACGTTTTGTTTAGGTGTGAGAGCCAAAATGAACTTTTTATGGCTTTAAATGCGTTTTCAGCCTGATTGTGCACTTTAGGTGAAAATGTCAAAATCTTCAAAATGAGCATAAGCACAATGAAATTAATGCTGGAATCATCTTCAGGATGCTAGAATACACTAAATACAGCAAAAATTTTGAGTCTACAACGTTTAGTTTAGGTGTGAGAGCCAAAATGAACTTTTTATTGCTTTAAACGCGTTTTCAGCCTGATTGTGCACTTTAGGTGAAAATGTCAAAATCTTAAAAATGAGCATAAGCACAATGAAATTAATGCTGGAATCATCTTCAGGATGCTAGAATACACTAAATACAGCAAAAATTTTGAGTCTACAACGTTTAGTTTAGGTGTGAGAGCCAAAATGAACTTTTTATTGCTTTAAACGCGTTTTCAGCCCCTGATTGTACACTTAAGGTGAAAATGTCAAAATCTTCAAAATGAGCATAAGCACAATGAAATTAATGCTGGAATCATCTTCAGGATGCTAGAATACACTAAATACAGCAAAAATTTTGAGTCTACAACGTTTAGTTTAGGTGTGAGAGCCAAAATGAACTTTTTATTGCTTTAAACGCGTTTTCAGCCTGATTGTGCACTTTAGGTGAAAATGTCAAAATCTTAAAAATGAGCATAAGCACAATGAAATTAATGCTGGAATCATCTTCAGGATGATAGAATACACTAAATACAGCAAAAATTTTGAGTCTACAACGTTTAGTTTAGGTGTGAGAGCCAAAATGAACTTTTTATTGCTTTAAACGCGTTTTCAGCCCCTGATTGTACACTTAAGGTGAAAATGTCAAAATCTTCAAAATGAGCATAAGCACAATGAAATTAATGCTGGAATCATCTTCAGGATGCTAGAATACACTAAATACAGCAAAAATGTTGAGTCTACAACGTTTTGTTTAGGTGTGAGAGCCAAAATGAACTTTTTATTGCTTTAAACGCGTTTTCAGCCTGATTGTGCACTTTAGGTGAAAATGTCAAAATCTTAAAAATGAGCATAAGCACAATGAAATTAATGCTGGAATCATCTTCAGGATGCTAGAATACACTAAATACAGCAAAAATTTTGAGTCTACAATGTTTAGTTTAGGTGTGAGAGCCAAAATGAACTTTTTATTGCTTTAAACGCGTTTTCAGCCCCTGATTGTACACTTAAGGTGAAAATGTCAAAATCTTCAAAATGAGCATAAGCACAATGAAATTAATGCTGGAATCATCTTCAGGATGCTAGAATACACTAAATACAGCAAAAATGTTGAGTCTACAACGTTTTGTTTAGGTGTGAGAGCCAAAATGAACTTTTTATGGCTTTAAATGCGTTTTCAGCCTGATTGTGCACTTTAGGTGAAAATGTCAAAATCTTCAAAATGAGCATAAGCACAATGAAATTAATGCTGGAATCATCTTCAGGATGCTAGAATACACTAAATACAGCAAAAATTTTGAGTCTACAACGTTTAGTTTAGGTGTGAGAGCCAAAATGAACTTTTTATTGCTTTAAACGCGTTTTCAGCCTGATTGTGCACTTTAGGTGAAAATGTCAAAATCTTCAAAATGAGCATAAGCACAATGAAATTAATGCTGGAATCATCTTCAGGATGCTAGAATACACTAAATACAGCAAAAATGTTGAGTCTACAACGTTTTGTTTAGGTGTGAGAGCCAAAATGAACTTTTTATGGCTTTAAATGCGTTTTCAGCCTGATTGTGCACTTTAGGTGAAAATGTCAAAATCTTCAAAATGAGCATAAGCACAATGAAATTATTGCTGGAATCATCTTCAGGATGCTAGAATACACTAAATACAGCAAAAATTTTGAGTCTACAAGGTTTAGTTTAGGTGTGAGAGCCAAAATGAACTTTTTATTGCTTTAAACGCGTTTTCAGCCCCTGATTGTACACTTAAGGTGAAAATGTCAAAATCTTCAAAATGAGCATAAGCACAATGAAATTAATGCTGGAATCATCTTCAGGATGCTAGAATACACTAAATACAGCAAAAATGTTGAGTCTACAACGTTTTGTTTAGGTGTGAGAGCCAAAATGAACTTTTTATGGCTTTAAATGCGTTTTCAGCCTGATTGTGCACTTAAGGTGAAAATGTCAAAATCTTCAAAATGAGCATAAGCACAATGAAATTAATGCTGGAATCATCTTCAGGATGCTAGAATACACTAAATACAGCAAAAATTTTGAGTCTACAACGTTTAGTTTAGGTGTGAGAGCCAAAATGAACTTTTTATTGCTTTAAACGCGTTTTCAGCCTGATTGTGCACTTTAGGTGAAAATGTCAAAATCTTAAAAATGAGCATAAGCACAATGAAATTAATGCTGGAATCATCTTCAGGATGCTAGAATACACTAAATACAGCAAAAATTTTGAGTCTACAAGGTTTAGTTTAGTTGTGAGAGCCAAAATGAACTTTTTATTGCTTTAAACGCGTTTTCAGCCCCTGATTGTACACTTAAGGTGAAAATGTCAAAATCTTCAAAATGAGCATAAGCACAATGAAATTAATGCTGGAATCATCTTCAGGATGCTAGAATACACTAAATACAGCAAAAATGTTGAGTCTACAACGTTTTGTTTAGGTGTGAGAGCCAAAATGAACTTTTTATGGCTTTAAATGCGTTTTCAGCCTGATTGTGCACTTTAGGTGAAAATGTCAAAATCTTCAAAATGAGCATAAGCACAATGAAATTAATGCTGGAATCATCTTCAGGATGCTAGAATACACTAAATACAGCAAAAATTTTGAGTCTACAACGTTTAGTTTAGGTGTGAGAGCCAAAATGAACTTTTTATTGCTTTAAACGCGTTTTCAGCCTGATTGTGCACTTTAGGTGAAAATGTCAAAATCTTAAAAATGAGCATAAGCACAATGAAATTAATGCTGGAATCATCTTCAGGATGCTAGAATACACTAAAAACAGCAAAAATTTTGAGTCTACAACGTTTAGTTTAGGTGTGAGAGCCAAAATGAACTTTTTATTGCTTTAAACGCGTTTTCAGCCCCTGATTGTACACTTAAGGTGAAAATGTCAAAATCTTCAAAATGAGCATAAACACAATGAAATTAATGCTGGAATCATCTTCAGGATGCTAGAATACACTAAATACAGCAAAAATTTTGAGTCTCCAACGTTTAGTTTAGGTGTGAGAGCCAAAATGAACTTTTTATTGCTTTAAACGCGTTTTCAGCCCCTGATTGTACACTTAAGGTGAAAATGTCAAAATCTTCAAAATGAGCATAAGCACAATGAAATTATTGCTGGAATCATCTTCAGGATGCTAGAATACACTAAATACAGCAAAAATTTTGAGTCTACAAGGTTTAGTTTAGGTGTGAGAGCCAAAATGAACTTTTTATTGCTTTAAACGCGTTTTCAGCCCCTGATTGTACACTTAAGGTGAAAATGTCAAAATCTTCAAAATGAGCATAAGCACAATGAAATTAATGCTGGAATCATCTTCAGGATGCTAGAATACACTAAATACAGCAAAAATGTTGAGTCTACAACGTTTTGTTTAGGTGTGAGAGCCAAAATGAACTTTTTATGGCTTTAAATGCGTTTTCAGCCTAATTGTGCACTTTAGGTGAAAATGTCAAAATCTTTAAAATGAGCATAAGCACAATGAAATTAATGCTGGAATCATCTTCAGGATGCTAGAATACACTAAATACAGCAAAAATTTTGAGTCTACAACGTTTAGTTTAGGTGTGAGAGCCAAAATGAACTTTTTATTGCTTTAAACGCGTTTTCAGCCTGATTGTGCACTTTAGGTGAAAATGTCAAAATCTTAAAAATGAGCATAAGCACAATGAAATTAATGCTGGAATCATCTTCAGGATGCTAGAATACACTAAATACAGCAAAAATTTTGAGTCTACAACGTTTAGTTTAGGTGTGAGAGCCAAAATGAACTTTTTATTGCTTTAAACGCGTTTTCAGCCCCTGATTGTACACTTAAGGTGAAAATGTCAAAATCTTAAAAATGAGCATAAGCACAATGAAATTAATGCTGGAATCATCTTCAGGATGCTAGAATACACTAAATACAGCAAAAATGTTGAGTCTACAACGTTTTGTTTAGGTGTGAGAGCCAAAATGAACTTTTTATGGCTTTAAATGCGTTTTCAGACTGATTGTGCACTTTAGGTGAAAATGTCAAAATCTTCAAAATGAGCATAAGCACAATGAAATTAATGCTGGAATCATCTTCAGGATGCTAGAATACACTAAATACAGCAAAAATTTTGAGTCTACAACGTTTAGTTTAGGTGTGAGAGCCAAAATGAACTTTTGATTGCTTTAAACGCGTTTTCAGCCTGATTGTGCACTTTAGGTGAAAATGTCAAAATCTTAAAAATGAGCATAAGCACAATAAAATTAATGCTGGAATCATCTTCAGGATGCTAGAATACACTAAATACAGCAAAAATTTTGAGTCTACAACGTTTAGTTTAGGTGTGAGAGCCAAAATGAACTTTTTATTGCTTTAAACGCGTTTTCAGCCTGATTGTGCACTTGAGGTGAAAATGTCAAAATCTTAAAAATGAGCATAAGCACAATGAAATTAATGCTGGAATCATCTTCAGGATGCTAGAATACACTAAATACAGCAAAAATTTTGAGTCTACAAGGTTTAGTTTAGGTGTGAGAGCCAAAATGAACTTTTTATTGCTTTAAACGCGTTTTCAGCCCCTGATTGTACACTTAAGGTGAAAATGTCAAAATCTTCAAAATGAGCATAAGCACAATGAAATTATTGCTGGAATCATCTTCAGGATGCTAGAATACACTAAATACAGCAAAAATTTTGAGTCTACAAGGTTTAGTTTAGGTGTGAGAGCCAAAATGAACTTTTTATTGCTTTAAACGCGTTTTCAGCCCCTGATTGTACACTTAAGGTGAAAATGTCAAAATCTTCAAAATGAGCATAAGCACAATGAAATTAATGCTGGAATCATCTTCAGGATGCTAGAATACACTAAATACAGCAAAAATGTTGAGTCTACAACGTTTTGTTTAGGTGTGAGAGCCAAAATGAACTTTTTATGGCTTTAAATGCGTTTTCAGCCTGATTGTGCACTTTAGGTGAAAATGTCAAAATCTTCAAAATGAGCATAAGCACAATGAAATTAATGCTGGAATCATCTTCAGGATGCTAGAATACACTAAATACAGCAAAAATTTTGAGTCTACAACGTTTAGTTTAGGTGTGAGAGCCAAAATGAACTTTTTATTGCTTTAAACGCGTTTTCAGCCTGATTGTGCACTTTAGGTGAAAATGTCAAAATCTTAAAAATGAGCATAAGCACAATGAAATTAATGCTGGAATCATCTTCAGGATGCTAGAATACACTAAATACAGCAAAAATTTTGAGTCTACAACGTTTAGTTTAGGTGTGAGAGCCAAAATGAACTTTTTATTGCTTTAAACGCGTTTTCAGCCCCTGATTGTACACTTAAGGTGAAAATGTCAAAAACTTAAAAATGAGCATAAGCACAATGAAATTAATGCTGGAATCATCTTCAGGATGCTAGAATACACTAAATACAGCAAAAATGTTGAGTCTACAACGTTTTGTTTAGGTGTGAGAGCCAAAATGAACTTTTTATGGCTTTAAATGCGTTTTCAGCCTGATTGTGCACTTTAGGTGAAAATGTCAAAATCTTCAAAATGAGCATAAGCACAATGAAATTAATGCTGGAATCATCTTCAGGATGCTAGAATACACTAAATACAGCAAAAATTTTGAGTCTACAACGTTTAGTTTAGGTGTGAGAGCCAAAATGAACTTTTTATTGCTTTAAACGCGTTTTCAGCCTGATTGTGCACTTTAGGTGAAAATGTCAAAATCTTAAAAATGAGCATAAGCACAATGAAATTAATGCTGGAATCATCTTCAGGATGCTAGAATACACTAAATACAGCAAAAATTTTGAGTCTACAACGTTTAGTTTAGGTGTGAGAGCCAAAATGAACTTTTTATTGCTTTAAACGCGTTTTCAGCCCCTGATTGTACACTTAAGGTGAAAATGTCAAAATCTTAAAAATGAGCATAAGCACAATGAAATTAATGCTGGAATCATCTTCAGGATGCTAGAATACACTAAATACAGCAAAAATGTTGAGTCTACAACGTTTTGTTTAGGTGTGAGAGCCAAAATGAGTTTTTTATGGCTTTAAATGCGTTTTCAGCCTGATTGTGCACTTTAGGTGAAAATGTCAAAATCTTCAAAATGAGCATAAGCACAATGAAATTAATGCTGGAATCATCTTCAGGATGCTAGAATACACTAAATACAGCAAAAATTTTGAGTCTACAACGTTTAGTTTAGGTGTGAGAGCCAAAATGAACTTTTTATTGCTTTAAACGCGTTTTCAGCCTGATTGTGCACTTTAGGTGAAAATGTCAAAATCTTAAAAATGAGCATAAGCACAATGAAATTAATGCTGGAATCATCTTCAGGATGCTAGAATACACTAAATACAGCAAAAATTTTGAGTCTACAACGTTTAGTTTAGGTGTGAGAGCCAAAATGAACTTTTTATTGCTTTAAACGCGTTTTCAGCCCCTGATTGTACACTTAAGGTGAAAATGTCAAAATCTTCAAAATGAGCATAAGCACAATGAAATTAATGCTGGAATCATCTTCAGGATGCTAGAATACACTAAATACAGCAAAAATTTTGAGTCTACAACGTTTAGTTTAGGTGTGAGAGCCAAAATGAACTTTTTATTGCTTTAAACGCGTTTTCAGCCCCTGATTGTGCACTTTAGGTGAAAATGTCAAAATCTTAAAAATGAGAATAAGCACAATGAAATTATTGCTGGAATCATCTTCAGGATGCTAGAATACACTAAATACAGCAAAAATTTTGAGTCTACAACGTTTAGTTTAGGTGTGAGAGCCAAAATGAACTTTTTATTGCTTTAAACGCGTTTTCAGCCTGATTGTGCACTTTAGGTGAAAATGTCAAAATCTTAAAAATGAGCATAAGCACAATGAAATTAATGCTGGAATCATCTTCAGGATGCTAGAATACACTAAAGACAGCAAAAATTTTGAGTCTACAAGGTTTAGTTTAGGTGTGAGAGCCAAAATGAACTTTTTATTGCTTTAAACGCGTTTTCAGCCCCTGATTGTACACTTAAGGTGAAAATGTCAAAATCTTCAAAATGAGCATAAGCACAATGAAATTATTGCTGGAATCATCTTCAGGATGCTAGAATACACTAAATACAGCAAAAATTTTGAGTCTACAAGGTTTAGTTTAGGTGTGAGAGCCAAAATGAACTTTTTATTGCTTTAAACGCGTTTTCAGCCCCTGATTGTACACTTAAGGTGAAAATGTCAAAATCTTCAAAATGAGCATAAGCACAATGAAATTAATGCTGGAATCATCTTCAGGATGCTAGAATACACTAAATACAGCAAAAATGTTGAGTCTACAACGTTTTGTTTAGGTGTGAGAGCCAAAATGAACTTTTTATGGCTTTAAATGCGTTTTCAGCCTGATTGTGCACTTTAGGTGAAAATGTCAAAATCTTCAAAATGAGCATAAGCACAATGAAATTAATGCTGGAATCATCTTCAGGATGCTAGAATACACTAAATACAGCAAAAATTTTGAGTCTACAACGTTTAGTTTAGGTGTGAGAGCCAAAATGAACTTTTTATTGCTTTAAACGCGTTTTCAGCCTGATTGTGCACTTTAGGTGAAAATGTCAAAATCTTAAAAATGAGCATAAGCACAATGAAATTAATGCTGGAATCATCTTCAGGATGCTAGAATACACTAAATACAGCAACAATTTTGAGTCTACAACGTTTAGTTTAGGTGTGAGAGCCAAAATGAACTTTTTATTGCTTTAAACGCGTTTTCAGCCCCTGATTGTACACTTAAGGTGAAAATGTCAAAATCTTAAAAATGAGCATAAGCACAATGAAATTAATGCTGGAATCATCTTCAGGATGCTAGAATACACTAAATACAGCAAAAATGTTGAGTCTACAACGTTTTGTTTAGGTGTGAGAGCCAAAATGAACTTTTTATGGCTTTAAATGCGTTTTCAGCCTGATTGTGCACTTTAGGTGAAAATGTCAAAATCTTCAAAATGAGCATAAGCACAATGAAATTAATGCTGGAATCATCTTCAGGATGCTAGAATACACTAAATACAGCAAAAATTTTGAGTCTACAACGTTTAGTTTAGGTGTGAGAGCCAAAATGAACTTTTTATTGCTTTAAACGCGTTTTCAGCCTGATTGTGCACTTTAGGTGAAAATGTCAAAATCTTAAAAATGAGCATAAGCACAATGAAATTAATGCTGGAATCATCTTCAGGATGCTAGAATACACTAAATACAGCAAAAATTTTGAGTCTACAACGTTTAGTTTAGGTGTGAGAGCCAAAATGAACTTTTTATTGCTTTAAACGCGTTTTCAGCCCCTGATTGTACACTTAAGGTGAAAATGTCAAAATCTTAAAAATGAGCATAAGCACAATGAAATTAATGCTGGAATCATCTTCAGGATGCTAGAATACACTAAATACAGCAAAAATGTTGAGTCTACAACGTTTTGTTTAGGTGTGAGAGCCAAAATGAACTTTTTATGGCTTTAAATGCGTTTTCAGACTGATTGTGCACTTTAGGTGAAAATGTCAAAATCTTCAAAATGAGCATAAGCACAATGAAATTAATGCTGGAATCATCTTCAGGATGCTAGAATACACTAAATACAGCAAAAATTTTGAGTCTACAACGTTTAGTTTAGGTGTGAGAGCCAAAATGAACTTTTGATTGCTTTAAACGCGTTTTCAGCCTGATTGTGCACTTTAGGTGAAAATGTCAAAATCTTAAAAATGAGCATAAGCACAATAAAATTAATGCTGGAATCATCTTCAGGATGCTAGAATACACTAAATACAGCAAAAATTTTGAGTCTACAACGTTTAGTTTAGGTGTGAGAGCCAAAATGAACTTTTTATTGCTTTAAACGCGTTTTCAGCCCCTGATTGTGCACTTTAGGTGAAAATGTCAAAATCTTAAAAATGAGCATAAGCACAATGAAATTATTGCTGGAATCATCTTCAGGATGCTAGAATACACTAAATACAGCAAACATTTTGAGTCTACAACGTTTAGTTTAGGTGTGAGAGCCAAAATGAACTTTTTATTGCTTTAAACGCGTTTTCAGCCCCTGATTGTACACTTAAGGTGAAAATGTCAAAATCTTCAAAATGAGCATAAGCACAATGAAATTAATGCTGGAATCATCTTCAGGACGCTAGAATACACTAAATACAGCAAAAATGTTGAGTCTACAACGTTTTGTTTAGGTGTGAGAGCCAAAATGAACTTTTTATGGCTTTAAATGCGTTTTCAGCCTGATTGTGCACTTTAGGTGAAAATGTCAAAATCTTCAAAATGAGCATAAGCACAATGAAATTAATGCTGGAATCATCTTCAGGATGCTAGAATACACTAAATACAGCAAAAATTTTGAGTCTACAACGTTTAGTTTAGGTGTGAGAGCCAAAATGAACTTTTTATTGCTTTAAACGCGTTTTCAGCCTGATTGTGCGCTTTAGGTGAAAATGTCAAAATCTTAAAAATGAGCATAAGCACAATGAAATTAATGCTGGAATCATCTTCAGGATGCTAGAATACATTAAATACAGCAAAAATTTTGAGTCTACAACGTTTAGTTTAGGTGTGAGAGCCAAAATGAACTTTTTATTGCTTTAAACGCGTTTTCAGCCCCTGATTGTACACTTAAGGTGAAAATGTCAAAATCTTAAAAATGAGCATAAGCACAATGAAATTAATGCTGGAATCATCTTCAGGATGCTAGAATACACTAAATACAGCAAAAATGTTGAGTCTACAACGTTTTGTTTAGGTGTGAGAGCCAAAATGAACTTTTTATGGCTTTAAATGCGTTTTCAGCCTGATTGTGCACTTTAGGTGAAAATGTCAAAATCTTCAAAATGAGCATAAGCACAATGAAATTAATGCTGGAATCATCTTCAGGATGCTAGAATACACTAAATACAGCAAAAATTTTGAGTCTACAACGTTTAGTTTAGGTGTGAGAGCCAAAATGAACTTTTTATTGCTTTAAACGCGTTTTCAGCCTGATTGTGCACTTTAGGTGAAAATGTCAAAATCTTAAAAATGAGCATAAGCACAATGAAATTAATGCTGGAATCATCTTCAGGATGCTAGAATACACTAAATACAGCAAAAATTTTGAGTCTACAACGTTTAGTTTAGGTGTGAGAGCCAAAATGAACTTTTTATTGCTTTAAACGCGTTTTCAGCCCCTGATTGTACACTTAAGGTGAAAATGTCAAAATCTTCAAAATGAGCATAAGCACAATGAAATTATTGCTGGAATCATCTTCAGGATGCTAGAATACACTAAATACAGCAAAAATTTTGAGTCTACAACGTTTAGTTTAGGTGTGAGAGCCAAAATGAACTTTTTATTGCTTTAAACGCGTTTTCAGCCCCTGATTGTACACTTAAGGTGAAAATGTCAAAATCTTCAAAATGAGCATAAGCACAATGAAATTAATGCTGGAATCATCTTCAGGATGCTAGAATACACTAAATACAGCAAAAATTTTGAGTCTACAACGTTTAGTTTAGGTGTGAGAGCCAAAATGAACTTTTTATTGCTTTAAACGCGTTTTCAGCCCCTGATTGTACACTTAAGGTGAAAATGTCAAAATCTTCAAAAATGAGCATAAGCACAATGAAATTAATGCTGGAATCATCTTCAGGATGCTAGAATACACTAAATACAGCAAACATTTTGAGTCTACAACGTTTAGTTTAGGTGTGAGAGCCAAAATGAACTTTTTATTGCTTTAAACGCGTTTTCAGCCCCTGATTGTACACTTAAGGTGAAAATGTCAAAATCTTAAAAATGAGCATAAGCACAATGAAATTAATGCTGGAATCATCTTCAGGATGCTAGAATACACTAAATACAGCAAAAATGTTGAGTCTACAACGTTTTGTTTAGGTGTGAGAGCCAAAATGAACTTTTTATGGCTTTAAATGCGTTTTCAGACTGATTGTGCACTTTAGGTGAAAATGTCAAAATCTTCAAAATGAGCATAAGCACAATGAAATTAATGCTGGAATCATCTTCAGGATGCTAGAATACACTAAATACAGCAAAAATTTTGAGTCTACAACGTTTAGTTTAGGTGTGAGAGCCAAAATGAACTTTTGATTGCTTTAAACGCGTTTTCAGCCTGTTTGTGCACTTTAGGTGAAAATGTCAAAATCTTAAAAATGAGCATAAGCACAATAAAATTAATGCTGGAATCATCTTCAGGACGCTAGAATACACTAAATACAGCAAAAATGTTGAGTCTACAACGTTTTGTTTAGGTGTGAGAGCCAAAATGAACTTTTTATGGCTTTAAATGCGTTTTCAGCCTGATTGTGCACTTTAGGTGAAAATGTCAAAATCTTCAAAATGAGCATAAGCACAATGAAATTAATGCTGGAATCATCTTCAGGATGCTAGAATACACTAAATACAGCAAAAATTTTGAGTCTACAACGTTTAGTTTAGGTGTGAGAGCCAAAATGAACTTTTTATTGCTTTAAACGCGTTTTCAGCCTGATTGTGCGCTTTAGGTGAAAATGTCAAAATCTTAAAAATGAGCATAAGCACAATGAAATTAATGCTGGAATCATCTTCAGGATGCTAGAATACATTAAATACAGCAAAAATTTTGAGTCTACAACGTTTAGTTTAGGTGTGAGAGCCAAAATGAACTTTTTATTGCTTTAAACGCGTTTTCAGCCCCTGATTGTACACTTAAGGTGAAAATGTCAAAATCTTAAAAATGAGCATAAGCACAATGAAATTAATGCTGGAATCATCTTCAGGATGCTAGAATACACTAAATACAGCAAAAATGTTGAGTCTACAACGTTTTGTTTAGGTGTGAGAGCCAAAATGAACTTTTTATGGCTTTAAATGCGTTTTCAGCCTGATTGTGCACTTTAGGTGAAAATGTCAAAATCTTCAAAATGAGCATAAGCACAATGAAATTAATGCTGGAATCATCTTCAGGATGCTAGAATACACTAAATACAGCAAAAATTTTGAGTCTACAACGTTTAGTTTAGGTGTGAGAGCCAAAATGAACTTTTTATTGCTTTAAACGCGTTTTCAGCCTGATTGTGCACTTTAGGTGAAAATGTCAAAATCTTAAAAATGAGCATAAGCACAATGAAATTAATGCTGGAATCATCTTCAGGATGCTAGAATACACTAAATACAGCAAAAATTTTGAGTCTACAACGTTTAGTTTAGGTGTGAGAGCCAAAATGAACTTTTTATTGCTTTAAACGCGTTTTCAGCCCCTGATTGTACACTTAAGGTGAAAATGTCAAAATCTTCAAAATGAGCATAAGCACAATGAAATTATTGCTGGAATCATCTTCAGGATGCTAGAATACACTAAATACAGCAAAAATTTTGAGTCTACAACGTTTAGTTTAGGTGTGAGAGCCAAAATGAACTTTTTATTGCTTTAAACGCGTTTTCAGCCCCTGATTGTACACTTAAGGTGAAAATGTCAAAATCTTCAAAATGAGCATAAGCACAATGAAATTAATGCTGGAATCATCTTCAGGATGCTAGAATACACTAAATACAGCAAAAATTTTGAGTCTACAACGTTTAGTTTAGGTGTGAGAGCCAAAATGAACTTTTTATTGCTTTAAACGCGTTTTCAGCCCCTGATTGTACACTTAAGGTGAAAATGTCAAAATCTTCAAAAATGAGCATAAGCACAATGAAATTAATGCTGGAATCATCTTCAGGATGCTAGAATACACTAAATACAGCAAACATTTTGAGTCTACAACGTTTAGTTTAGGTGTGAGAGCCAAAATGAACTTTTTATTGCTTTAAACGCGTTTTCAGCCCCTGATTGTACACTTAAGGTGAAAATGTCAAAATCTTAAAAATGAGCATAAGCACAATGAAATTAATGCTGGAATCATCTTCAGGATGCTAGAATACACTAAATACAGCAAAAATGTTGAGTCTACAACGTTTTGTTTAGGTGTGAGAGCCAAAATGAACTTTTTATGGCTTTAAATGCGTTTTCAGACTGATTGTGCACTTTAGGTGAAAATGTCAAAATCTTCAAAATGAGCATAAGCACAATGAAATTAATGCTGGAATCATCTTCAGGATGCTAGAATACACTAAATACAGCAAAAATTTTGAGTCTACAACGTTTAGTTTAGGTGTGAGAGCCAAAATGAACTTTTGATTGCTTTAAACGCGTTTTCAGCCTGTTTGTGCACTTTAGGTGAAAATGTCAAAATCTTAAAAATGAGCATAAGCACAATAAAATTAATGCTGGAATCATCTTCAGGATGCTAGAATACACTAAATACAGCAAAAATTTTGAGTCTACAACGTTTAGTTTAGGTGTGAGAGCCAAAATGAACTTTTTATTGCTTTAAACGCGTTTTCAGCCCCTGATTGTACACTTAAGGTGAAAATGTCAAAATCTTCAAAATGAGCATAAGCACAATGAAATTAATGCTGGAATCATCTTCAGGATGCTAGAATACACTAAATACAGCAAAAATTTTGAGTCTACAACGTTTAGTTTAGGTGTGAGAGCCAAAATGAACTTTTTATTGCTTTAAACGCGTTTTCAGCCTGATTGTGCACTTTAGGTGAAAATGTCAAAATCTTAAAAATGAGCATAAGCACAATGAAATTAATGCTGGAATCATCTTCAGGATGCTAGAATACACTAAATACAGCAAAAATTTTGAGTCTACAAGGTTTAGTTTAGGTGTGAGAGCCAAAATGAACTTTTTATTGCTTTAAACGCGTTTTCAGCCCCTGATTGTACACTTAAGGTGAAAATGTCAAAATCTTAAAAATGAGCATAAGCACAATGAAATTAATGCTGGAATCATCTTCAGGATGCTAGAATACACTAAATACAGCAAAAATGTTGAGTCTACAACGTTTTGTTTAGGTGTGAGAGCCAAAATGAACTTTTTATGGCTTTAAATGCGTTTTCAGCCTCATTGTGCACTTTAGGTGAAAATGTCAAAATCTTCAAAATGAGCATAAGCACAATGAAATTAATGCTGGAATCATCTTCAGGATGCTAGAATACACTAAATACAGCAAAAATTTTGAGTCTACAACGTTTAGTTTAGGTGTGAGAGCCAAAATGAACTTTTTATTGCTTTAAACGCGTTTTCAGCCTGATTGTGCACTTTAGGTGAAAATGTCAAAATCTTAAAAATGAGCATAAGCACAATGAAATTAATGCTGGAATCATCTTCAGGATGCTAGAATACACTAAATACAGCAAAAAATTTGAGTCTACAACGTTTAGTTTAGGTGTGAGAGCCAAAATGAACTTTTTATTGCTTTAAACGCGTTTTCAGCCCCTGATTGTACACTTAAGGTGAAAATGTCAAAATCTTCAAAAATGAGCATAAGCACAATGAAATTAATGCTGGAATCATCTTCAGGATGCTAGAATACACTAAATACAGCAAAAATTTTGAGTCTACAACGTTTAGTTTAGGTGTGAGAGCCAAAATGAACTTTTTATTGCTTTAAACGCGTTTTCAGCCCCTGATTGTACACTTAAGGTGAAAATGTCAAAATCTTAAAAATGAGCATAAGCACAATGAAATTAATGCTGGAATCATCTTCAGGATGCTAGAATACACTAAATACAGCAAAAATGTTGAGTCTACAACGTTTTGTTTAGGTGTGAGAGCCAAAATGAACTTTTTATGGCTTTAAATGCGTTTTCAGACTGATTGTGCACTTTAGGTGAAAATGTCAAAATCTTCAAAATGAGCATAAGCACAATGAAATTAATGCTGGAATCATCTTCAGGATGCTAGAATACACTAAATACAGCAAAAATTTTGAGTCTACAACGTTTAGTTTAGGTGTGAGAGCCAAAATGAACTTTTGATTGCTTTAAACGCGTTTTCAGCCTGATTGTGCACTTTAGGTGAAAATGTCAAAATCTTAAAAATGAGCATAAGCACAATAAAATTAATGCTGGAATCATCTTCAGGATGCTAGAATACACTAAATACAGCAAAAATTTTGAGTCTACAACGTTTAGTTTAGGTGTGAGAGCCAAAATGAACTTTTTATTGCTTTAAACGCGTTTTCAGCCCCTGATTGTACACTTAAGGTGAAAAAGTCAAAATCTTCAAAATGAGCATAAGCACAATGAAATTAATGCTGGAATCATCTTCAGGATGCTAGAATACACTAAATACAGCAAAAATTTTGAGTCTACAACGTTTAGTTTCGGTGTGAGAGCCAAAATGAACTTTTTATTGCTTTAAACGCGTTTTCAGCCTGATTGTGCACTTTAGGTGAAAATGTCAAAATCTTCAAAATGAGCATAAGCACAATGAAATTAATGCTGGAATCATCTTCAGGATGCTAGAATACACTAAATACAGCAAAAATTTTGAGTCTACAAGGTTTAGTTTAGGTGTGAGAGCCAAAATGAACTTTTTATTGCTTTAAACGCGTTTTCAGCCCCTGATTGTACACTTAAGGTGAAAATGTCAAAATCTTCAAAATGAGCATAAGCACAATGAAATTATTGCTGGAATCATCTTCAGGATGCTAGAATACACTAAATACAGCAAAAATTTTGAGTCTACAACGTTTAGTTTAGGTGTGAGAGCCAAAATGAACTTTTTATTGCTTTAAACGCGTTTTCAGCCCCTGATTGTACACTTAAGGTGAAAATGTCAAAATCTTCAAAATGAGCATAAGCACAATGAAATTAATGCTGGAATCATCTTCAGGATGCTAGAATACACTAAATACAGCAAAAATGTTGAGTCTACAACGTTTTGTTTAGGTGTGAGAGCCAAAATGAACTTTTTATGGCTTTAAATGCGTTTTCAGCCTGATTGTGCACTTTAGGTGAAAATGTCAAAATCTTCAAAATGAGCATAAGCACAATGAAATTAATGCTGGAATCATCTTCAGGATGCTAGAATACACTAAATACAGCAAAAATTTTGAGTCTACAACGTTTAGTTTAGGTGTGAGAGCCAAAATGAACTTTTTATTGCTTTAAACGCGTTTTCAGCCTGATTGTGCACTTTAGGTGAAAATGTCAAAATCTTAAAAATGAGCATAAGCACAATGAAATTAATGCTGGAATCATCTTCAGGATGCTAGAATACACTAAATACAGCAAAAATTTTGAGTCTACAACGTTTAGTTTAGGTGTGAGAGCCAAAATGAACTTTTTATTGCTTTAAACGCGTTTTCAGCCCCTGATTGTACACTTAAGGTGAAAATGTCAAAATCTTAAAAATGAGCATAAGCACAATGAAATTAATGCTGGAATCATCTTCAGGATGCTAGAATACACTAAATACAGCAAAAATGTTGAGTCTACAACGTTTTGTTTAGGTGTGAGAGCCAAAATGAACTTTTTATGGCTTTAAATGCGTTTTCAGCCTGATTGTGCACTTTGGGTGAAAATGTCAAAATCTTCAAAATGAGCATAAGCACAATGAAATTAATGCTGGAATCATCTTCAGGATGCTAGAATACACTAAATACAGCAAAAATTTTGAGTCTACAACGTTTAGTTTAGGTGTGAGAGCCAAAATGAACTTTTTATTGCTTTAAACGCGTTTTCAGCCTGATTGTGCACTTTAGGTGAAAATAACAAAATCTTAAAAATGAGCATAAGCACAATGAAATTAATGCTGGAATCATCTTCAGGATGCTAGAATACACTAAATACAGCAAAAATTTTGAGTCTACAACGTTTAGTTTAGGTGTGAGAGCCAAAATGAACTTTTTATTGCTTTAAACGCGTTTTCAGCCCCTGATTGTACACTTAAGGTGAAAATGTCAAAATCTTCAAAATGAGCATAAGCACAATGAAATTAATGCTGGAATCATCTTCAGGATGCTAGAATACACTAAATACAGCAAAAATTTTGAGTCTACAACGTTTAGTTTAGGTGTGAGAGCCAAAATGAACTTTTTATTGCTTTAAACGCGTTTTCAGCCCCTGATTGTGCACTTTAGGTGAAAATGTCAAAATCTTAAAAATGAGCATAAGCACAATGAAATTATTGCTGGAATCATCTTCAGGATGCTAGAATACACTAAATACAGCAAAAATTTTGAGTCTACAACGTTTAGTTTAGGTGTGAGAGCCAAAATGAACTTTTTATTGCTTTAAACGCGTTTTCAGCCCCTGATTGTACACTTAAGGTGAAAATGTCAAAATCTTCAAAATGAGCATAAGCACAATGAAATTAATGCTGGAATCATCTTCAGGATGCTAGAATACACTAAATACAGCAAAAATTTTGAGTCTACAACGTTTAGTTTAGGTGTGAGAGCCAAAATGAACTTTTTATTGCTTTAAACGCGTTTTCAGCCCCTGATTGTACACTTAAGGTGAAAATGTCAAAATCTTCAAAATGAGCATAAGCACAATGAAATTAATGCTGGAATCATCTTCAGGATGCTAGAATACACTAAATACAGCAAAAATTTTGAGTCTACAACGTTTAGTTTAGGTGTGAGAGCCAAAATGAACTTTTTATTGCTTTAAACGCGTTTTCAGCCTGATTGTGCACTTTAGGTGAAAATGTCAAAATCTTAAAAATGAGCATAAGCACAATGAAATTAATGCTGGAATCATCTTCAGGATGCTAGAATACACTAAATACAGCAAAAATTTTGAGTCTACAACGTTTAGTTTAGGTGTGAGAGCCAAAATGAACTTTTTATTGCTTTAAACGCGTTTTCAGCCCCTGATTGTACACTTAAGGTGAAAATGTCAAAATCTTCAAAATGAGCATAAGCACAGTGAAATTAATGCTGGAATCATCTTCAGGATGCTAGAATACACTAAATACAGCAAAAATGTTGAGTCTACAACGTTTTGTTTAGGTGTGAGAGCCAAAATGAACTTTTTATTGCTTTAAACGCGTTTTCAGCCTGATTGTGCACTTTAGGTGAAAATGTCAAAATCTTAAAAATGAGCATAAGCACAATGAAATTAATGCTGGAATCATCTTCAGGATGCTAGAATACACTAAATACAGCAAAAATTTTGAGTCTACAACGTTTAGTTTAGGTGTGAGAGCCAAAATGAACTTTTTATTGCTTTAAACGCGTTTTCAGCCCCTGATTGTACACTTAAGGTGAAAATGTCAAAATCTTCAAAATGAGCATAAGCACAATGAAATTAATGCTGGAATCATCTTCAGGATGCTAGAATACACTAAATACAGCAAAAATGTTGAGTCTACAACGTTTTGTTTAGGTGTGAGAGCCAAAATGAACTTTTTATGGCTTTAAATGCGTTTTCAGCCTGATTGTGCACTTTAGGTGAAAATGTCAAAATCTTCAAAATGAGCATAAGCACAATGAAATTAATGCTGGAATCATCTTCAGGATGCTAGAATACACTAAATACAGCAAAAATTTTGAGTCTACAACGTTTAGTTTAGGTGTGAGAGCCAAAATGAACTTTTTATTGCTTTAAACGCGTTTTCAGCCTGATTGTGCACTTTAGGTGAAAATGTCAAAATCTTCAAAATGAGCATAAGCACAATGAAATTAATGCTGGAATCATCTTCAGGATGCTAGAATACACTAAATACAGCAAAAATGTTGAGTCTACAACGTTTTGTTTAGGTGTGAGAGCCAAAATGAACTTTTTATGGCTTTAAATGCGTTTTCAGCCTGATTGTGCACTTTAGGTGAAAATGTCAAAATCTTCAAAATGAGCATAAGCACAATGAAATTATTGCTGGAATCATCTTCAGGATGCTAGAATACACTAAATACAGCAAAAATTTTGAGTCTACAAGGTTTAGTTTAGGTGTGAGAGCCAAAATGAACTTTTTATTGCTTTAAACGCGTTTTCAGCCCCTGATTGTACACTTAAGGTGAAAATGTCAAAATCTTCCAAATGAGCATAAGCACAATGAAATTAATGCTGGAATCATCTTCAGGATGCTAGAATACACTAAATACAGCAAAAATGTTGAGTCTACAACGTTTTGTTTAGGTGTGAGAGCCAAAATGAACTTTTTATGGCTTTAAATGCGTTTTCAGCCTGATTGTGCACTTTAGGTGAAAATGTCAAAATCTTCAAAATGAGCATAAGCACAATGAAATTAATGCTGGAATCATCTTCAGGATGCTAGAATACACTAAATACAGCAAAAATTTTGAGTCTACAACGTTTAGTTTAGGTGTGAGAGCCAAAATGAACTTTTTATTGCTTTAAACGCGTTTTCAGCCTGATTGTGCACTTTAGGTGAAAATGTCAAAATCTTAAAAATGAGCATAAGCACAATGAAATTAATGCTGGAATCATCTTCAGGATGCTAGAATACACTAAATACAGCAAAAATTTTGAGTCTACAAGGTTTAGTTTAGTTGTGAGAGCCAAAATGAACTTTTTATTGCTTTAAACGCGTTTTCAGCCCCTGATTGTACACTTAAGGTGAAAATGTCAAAATCTTCAAAATGAGCATAAGCACAATGAAATTAATGCTGGAATCATCTTCAGGATGCTAGAATACACTAAATACAGCAAAAATGTTGAGTCTACAACGTTTTGTTTAGGTGCGAGAGCCAAAATAAACTTTTTATGGCTTTAAATGCGTTTTCAGCCTGATTGTGCACTTTAGGTGAAAATGTCAAAATCTTCAAAATGAGCATAAGCACAATGAAATTAATGCTGGAATCATCTTCAGGATGCTAGAATACACTAAATACAGCAAAAATTTTGAGTCTACAACGTTTAGTTTATGTGTGAGAGCCAAAATGAACTTTGTATTGCTTTAAACGCGTTTTCAGCCTGATTGTGCACTTTAGGTGAAAATGTCAAAATCTTAAAAATGAGCATAAGCACAATGAAATTAATGCTGGAATCATCTTCAGGATGCTAGAATACACTAAAAACAGCAAAAATTTTGAGTCTACAACGTTTAGTTTAGGTGTGAGAGCCAAAATGAACTTTTTATTGCTTTAAACGCGTTTTCAGCCCCTGATTGTACACTTAAGGTGAAAATGTCAAAATCTTCAAAATGAGCATAAACACAATGAAATTAATGCTGGAATCATCTTCAGGATGCTAGAATACACTAAATACAGCAAAAATTTTGAGTCTCCAACGTTTAGTTTAGGTGTGAGAGCCAAAATGAACTTTTTATTGCTTTAAACGCGTTTTCAGCCCCTGATTGTACACTTAAGGTGAAAATGTCAAAATCTTCAAAATGAGCATAAGCACAATGAAATTATTGCTGGAATCATCTTCAGGATGCTAGAATACACTAAATACAGCAAAAATTTTGAGTCTACAAGGTTTAGTTTAGGTGTGAGAGCCAAAATGAACTTTTTATTGCTTTAAACGCGTTTTCAGCCCCTGATTGTACACTTAAGGTGAAAATGTCAAAATCTTCAAAATGAGCATAAGCACAATGAAATTAATGCTGGAATCATCTTCAGGATGCTAGAATACACTAAATACAGCAAAAATGTTGAGTCTACAACGTTTTGTTTAGGTGTGAGAGCCAAAATGAACTTTTTATGGCTTTAAATGCGTTTTCAGCCTGATTGTGCACTTTAGGTGAAAATGTCAAAATCTTCAAAATGAGCATAAGCACAATGAAATTAATGCTGGAATCATCTTCAGGATGCTAGAATACACTAAATACAGCAAAAATTTTGAGTCTACAACGTTTAGTTTAGGTGTGAGAGCCAAAATGAACTTTTTATTGCTTTAAACGCGTTTTCAGCCCCTGATTGTACACTTAAGGTGAAAATGTCAAAATCTTAAAAATGAGCATAAGCACAATGAAATTAATGCTGGAATCATCTTCAGGATGCTAGAATACACTAAATACAGCAAAAATGTTGAGTCTACAACGTTTTGTTTAGGTGTGAGAGCCAAAATGAACTTTTTATGGCTTTAAATGCGTTTTCAGCCTGATTGTGCACTTTAGGTGAAAATGTCAAAATCTTCAAAATGAGCATAAGCACAATGAAATTAATGCTGGAATCATCTTCAGGATGCTAGAATACACTAAATACAGCAAAAATTTTGAGTCTACAACGTTTAGTTTAGGTGTGAGAGCCAAAATGAACTTTTTATTGCTTTAAACGCGTTTTCAGCCTGATTGTGCACTTTAGGTGAAAATGTCAAAATCTTAAAAATGAGCATAAGCACAATGAAATTAATGCTGGAATCATCTTCAGGATGCTAGAATACACTAAATACAGCAAAAATTTTGAGTCTACAACGTTTAGTTTAGGTGTGAGAGCCAAAATGAACTTTTTATTGCTTTAAATGCGTTTTCAGCCCCTGATTGTACACTTAAGGTGAAAATGTCAAAATCTTCAAAATGAGCATAAGCACAATGAAATTAATGCTGGAATCATCTTCAGGATGCTAGAATACACTAAATACAGCAAAAATTTTGAGTCTACAACGTTTAGTTTAGGTGTGAGAGCCAAAATGAACTTTTTATTGCTTTAAACGCGTTTTCAGCCCCTGATTGTGCACTTTAGGTGAAAATGTCAAAATCTTCAAAATGAGCATAAGCACAATGAAATTAATGCTGGAATCATCTTCAGGATGCTAGAATACACTAAATACAGCAAAAATTTTGAGTCTACAACGTTTAGTTTAGGTGTGAGAGCCAAAATGAACTTTTTATTGCTTTAAACGCGTTTTCAGCCCCTGATTGTACACTTAAGGTGAAAATGTCAAAATCTTCAAAATGAGCATAAGCACAATGAAATTAATGCTGGAATCATCTTCAGGATGCTAGAATACACTAAATACAGCAAAAATTTTGAGTCTACAACGTTTAGTTTAGGTGTGAGAGCCAAAATGATCTTTTTATTGCTTTAAACGCGTTTTCAGCCTGATTGTGCACTTTAGGTGAAAATGTCAAAATCTTAAAAATGAGCATAAGCACAATGAAATTAATGCTGGAATCATCTTCAGGATGCTAGAATACACTAAATACAGCAAAAATTTTGAGTCTACAATGTTTAGTTTAGGTGTGAGAGCCAAAATGAACTTTTTATTGCTTTAAACGCGTTTTCAGCCCCTGATTGTACACTTAAGGTGAAAATGTCAAAATCTTCAAAATGAGCATAAGCACAATGAAATTAATGCTGGAATCATCTTCAGGATGCTAGAATACACTAAATACAGCAAAAATGTTGAGTCTACAACGTTTTGTTTAGGTGTGAGAGCCAAAATGAACTTTTTATGGCTTTAAATGCGTTTTCAGCCTGATTGTGCACTTTAGGTGAAAATGTCAAAATCTTAAAAATGAGCATAAGCACAATGAAATTAATGCTGGAATCATCTTCAGGATGCTAGAATACACTAAATACAGCAAAAATTTTGAGTCTACAACGTTTAGTTTAGGTGTGAGAGCCAAAATGAACTTTTTATTGCTTTAAACGCGTTTTCAGCCCCTGATTGTACACTTAAGGTGAAAATGTCAAAATCTTAAAAATGAGCATAAGCACAATGAAATTAATGCTGGAATCATCTTCAGGATGCTAGAATACACTAAATACAGCAAAAATGTTGAGTCTACAACGTTTTGTTTAGGTGTGAGAGCCAAAATGAACTTTTTATGGCTTTAAATGCGTTTTCAGCCTGATTGTGCACTTTAGGTGAAAATGTCAAAATTTTCAAAATGAGCATAAGCACAATGAAATTAATGCTGGAATCATCTTCAGGATGCTAGAATACACTAAATACAGCAAAAATTTTGAGTCTACAACGTTTAGTTTAGGTGTGAGAGCCAAAATGAACTTTTGATTGCTTTAAACACGTTTTCAGCCTGATTGTGCACTTTAGGTGAAAATGTCAAAATCTTAAAAATGAGCATAAGCACAATAAAATTAATGCTGGAATCATCTTCAGGATGCTAGAATACACTAAATACAGCAAAAATTTTGAGTCTACAACGTTTAGTTTAGGTGTGAGAGCCAAAATGAACTTTTTATTGCTTTAAACGCGTTTTCAGCCCCTGATTGTACACTTAAGGTGAAAATGTCAAAATCTTCAAAATGAGCATAAGCACAATGAAATTAATGCTGGAATCATCTTCAGGATGCTAGAATACACTAAATACAGCAAAAATTTTGAGTCTACAACGTTTAGTTTAGGTGTGAGAGCCAAAATGAACTTTTTATTGCTTTAAACGCGTTTTCAGCCCCTGATTGTACACTTAAGGTGAAAATGTCAAAATCTTAAAAATGAGCATAAGCACAATGAAATTAATGCTGGAATCATCTTCAGGATGCTAGAATACACTAAATACAGCAGAAATTTTGAGTCTACAAGGTTTAGTTTAGGTGTGAGAGCCAAAATGAACTTTTTATTGCTTTAAACGCGTTTTCAGCCCCTGATTGTACACTTAAGGTGAAAATGTCAAAATCTTCAAAATGAGCATAAGCACAATGAAATTAATGCTGGAATCATCTTCAGGATGCTAGAATACACTAAATACAGCAAAAATTTTGAGTCTACAACGTTTAGTTTAGGTGTGAGAGCCAAAATGAACTTTTGATTGCTTTAAACACGTTTTCAGCCTGATTGTGCACTTTAGGTGAAAATGTCAAAATCTTAAAAATGAGCATAAGCACAATAAAATTAATGCTGGAATCATCTTCAGGATGCTAGAATACACTAAATACAGCAAAAATTTTGAGTCTACAACGTTTAGTTTAGGTGTGAGAGCCAAAATGAACTTTTTATTGCTTTAAACGCGTTTTCAGCCCCTGATTGTACACTTAAGGTGAAAATGTCAAAATCTTCAAAATGAGCATAAGCACAATGAAATTAATGCTGGAATCATCTTCAGGATGCTAGAATACACTAAATACAGCAAAAATTTTGAGTCTACAACGTTTAGTTTAGGTGTGAGAGCCAAAATGAACTTTTTATTGCTTTAAACGCGTTTTCAGCCTGATTGTGCACTTTAGGTGAAAATGTCAAAATCTTAAAAATGAGCATAAGCACAATGAAATTAATGCTGGAATCATCTTCAGGATGCTAGAATACACTAAATACAGCAAAAATTTTGAGTCTACAAGGTTTAGTTTAGGTGTGAGAGCCAAAATGAACTTTTTATTGCTTTAAACGCGTTTTCAGCCCCTGATTGTACACTTAAGGTGAAAATGTCAAAATCTTCAAAATGAGCATAAGCACAATGAAATTATTGCTGGAATCATCTTCAGGATGCTAGAATACACTAAATACAGCAAAAATTTTGAGTCTACAAGGTTTAGTTTAGGTGTGAGAGCCAAAATGAACTTTTTATTGCTTTAAACGCGTTTTCAGCCCCTGATTGTACACTTAAGGTGAAAATGTCAAAATCTTCAAAATGAGCATAAGCACAATGAAATTAATGCTGGAATCATCTTCAGGATGCTAGAATACACTAAATACAGCAAAAATGTTGAGTCTACAACGTTTTGTTTAGGTGTGAGAGCCAAAATGAACTTTTTATGGCTTTAAATGCGTTTTCAGCCTGATTGTGCACTTTAGGTGAAAATGTCAAAATCTTCAAAATGAGCATAAGCACAATGAAATTAATGCTGGAATCATCTTCAGGATGCTAGAATACACTAAATACAGCAAAAATTTTGAGTCTACAACGTTTAGTTTAGGTGTGAGAGCCAAAATGAACTTTTTATTGCTTTAAACGCGTTTTCAGCCTGATTGTGCACTTTAGGTGAAAATGTCAAAATCTTAAAAATGAGCATAAGCACAATGAAATTAATGCTGGAATCATCTTCAGGATGCTAGAATACACTAAATACAGCAACAATTTTGAGTCTACAACGTTTAGTTTAGGTGTGAGAGCCAAAATGAACTTTTTATTGCTTTAAACGCGTTTTCAGCCCCTGATTGTACACTTAAGGTGAAAATGTCAAAATCTTAAAAATGAGCTTAAGCACAATGAAATTAATGCTGGAATCATCTTCAGGATGCTAGAATACACTAAATACAGCAAAAATGTTGAGTCTACAACGTTTTGTTTAGGTGTGAGAGCCAAAATGAACTTTTTATGGCTTTAAATGCGTTTTCAGCCTGATTGTGCACTTTAGGTGAAAATGTCAAAATCTTCAAAATGAGCATAAGCACAATGAAATTAATGCTGGAATCATCTTCAGGATGCTAGAATACACTAAATACAGCAAAAATTTTGAGTCTACAACGTTTAGTTTAGGTGTGAGAGCCAAAATGAACTTTTTATTGCTTTAAACGCGTTTTCAGCCTGATTGTGCACTTTAGGTGAAAATGTCAAAATCTTAAAAATGAGCATAAGCACAATGAAATTAATGCTGGAATCATCTTCAGGATGCTAGAATACACTAAATACAGCAAAAATTTTGAGTCTACAACGTTTAGTTTAGGTGTGAGAGCCAAAATGAACTTTTTATTGCTTTAAACGCGTTTTCAGCCCCTGATTGTACACTTAAGGTGAAAATGTCAAAATCTTAAAAATGAGCATAAGCACAATGAAATTAATGCTGGAATCATCTTCAGGATGCTAGAATACACTAAATACAGCAAAAATGTTGAGTCTACAACGTTTTGTTTAGGTGTGAGAGCCAAAATGAACTTTTTATGGCTTTAAATGCGTTTTCAGCCTGATTGTGCACTTTAGGTGAAAATGTCAAAATCTTCAAAATGAGCATAAGCACAATGAAATTAATGCTGGAATCATCTTCAGGATGCTAGAATACACTAAATACAGCAAAAATTTTGAGTCTACAACGTTTAGTTTAGGTGTGAGAGCCAAAATGAACTTTTTATTGCTTTAAACGCGTTTTCAGCCTGATTGTGCACTTTAGGTGAAAATGTCAAAATCTTAAAAATGAGCATAAGCACAATGAAATTAATGCTGGAATCATCTTCAGGATGCTAGAATACACTAAATACAGCAAAAATTTTGAGTCTACAACGTTTAGTTTAGGTGTGAGAGCCAAAATGAACTTTTTATTGCTTTAAACGCGTTTTCAGCCCCTGATTGTACACTTAAGGTGAAAATGTCAAAATCTTAAAAATGAGCATAAGCACAATGAAATTAATGCTGGAATCATCTTCAGGATGCTAGAATACACTAAATACAGCAAAAATGTTGAGTCTACAACGTTTTGTTTAAGTGTGAGAGCCAAAATGAACTTTTTATGGCTTTAAATGCGTTTTCAGACTGATTGTGCACTTTAGGTGAAAATGTCAAAATCTTCAAAATGAGCATAAGCACAATGAAATTAATGCTGGAATCATCTTCAGGATGCTAGAATACACTAAATACAGCAAAAATTTTGAGTCTACAACGTTTAGTTTAGGTGTGAGAGCCAAAATGAACTTTTGATTGCTTTAAACGCGTTTTCAGCCTGATTGTGCACTTTAGGTGAAAATGTCAAAATCTTAAAAATGAGCATAAGCACAATAAAATTAATGCTGGAATCATCTTCAGGATGCTAGAATACACTAAATACAGCAAAAATTTTGAGTCTACAACGTTTAGTTTAGGTGTGAGAGCCAAAATGAACTTTTTATTGCTTTAAACGCGTTTTCAGCCCCTGATTGTGCACTTTAGGTGAAAATGTCAAAATCTTAAAAATGAGCATAAGCACAATGAAATTATTGCTGGAATCATCTTCAGGATGCTAGAATACACTAAATACAGCAAACATTTTGAGTCTACAACGTTTAGTTTAGGTGTGAGAGCCAAAATGAACTTTTTATTGCTTTAAACGCGTTTTCAGCCCCTGATTGTACACTTAAGGTGAAAATGTCAAAATCTTCAAAATGAGCATAAGCACAATGAAATTAATGCTGGAATCATCTTCAGGACGCTAGAATACACTAAATACAGCAAAAATGTTGAGTCTACAACGTTTTGTTTAGGTGTGAGAGCCAAAATGAACTTTTTATGGCTTTAAATGCGTTTTCAGCCTGATTGTGCACTTTAGGTGAAAATGTCAAAATCTTCAAAATGAGCATAAGCACAATGAAATTAATGCTGGAATCATCTTCAGGATGCTAGAATACACTAAATACAGCAAAAATTTTGAGTCTACAACGTTTAGTTTAGGTGTGAGAGCCAAAATGAACTTTTTATTGCTTTAAACGCGTTTTCAGCCTGATTGTGCGCTTTAGGTGAAAATGTCAAAATCTTAAAAATGAGCATAAGCACAATGAAATTAATGCTGGAATCATCTTCAGGATGCTAGAATACATTAAATACAGCAAAAATTTTGAGTCTACAACGTTTAGTTTAGGTGTGAGAGCCAAAATGAACTTTTTATTGCTTTAAACGCGTTTTCAGCCCCTGATTGTACACTTAAGGTGAAAATGTCAAAATCTTAAAAATGAGCATAAGCACAATGAAATTAATGCTGGAATCATCTTCAGGATGCTAGAATACACTAAATACAGCAAAAATGTTGAGTCTACAACGTTTTGTTTAGGTGTGAGAGCCAAAATGAACTTTTTATGGCTTTAAATGCGTTTTCAGCCTGATTGTGCACTTTAGGTGAAAATGTCAAAATCTTCAAAATGAGCATAAGCACAATGAAATTAATGCTGGAATCATCTTCAGGATGCTAGAATACACTAAATACAGCAAAAATTTTGAGTCTACAACGTTTAGTTTAGGTGTGAGAGCCAAAATGAACTTTTTATTGCTTTAAACGCGTTTTCAGCCTGATTGTGCACTTTAGGTGAAAATGTCAAAATCTTAAAAATGAGCATAAGCACAATGAAATTAATGCTGGAATCATCTTCAGGATGCTAGAATACACTAAATACAGCAAAAATTTTGAGTCTACAACGTTTAGTTTAGGTGTGAGAGCCAAAATGAACTTTTTATTGCTTTAAACGCGTTTTCAGCCCCTGATTGTACACTTAAGGTGAAAATGTCAAAATCTTCAAAATGAGCATAAGCACAATGAAATTATTGCTGGAATCATCTTCAGGATGCTAGAATACACTAAATACAGCAAAAATTTTGAGTCTACAACGTTTAGTTTAGGTGTGAGAGCCAAAATGAACTTTTTATTGCTTTAAACGCGTTTTCAGCCCCTGATTGTACACTTAAGGTGAAAATGTCAAAATCTTCAAAATGAGCATAAGCACAATGAAATTAATGCTGGAATCATCTTCAGGATGCTAGAATACACTAAATACAGCAAAAATTTTGAGTCTACAACGTTTAGTTTAGGTGTGAGAGCCAAAATGAACTTTTTATTGCTTTAAACGCGATTTCAGCCCCTGATTGTACACTTAAGGCGAAAATGTCAAAATCTTCAAAAATGAGCATAAGCACAATGAAATTAATGCTGGAATCATCTTCAGGATGCTAGAATACACTAAATACAGCAAACATTTTGAGTCTACAACGTTTAGTTTAGGTGTGAGAGCCAAAATGAACTTTTTATTGCTTTAAACGCGTTTTCAGCCCCTGATTGTACACTTAAGGTGAAAATGTCAAAATCTTAAAAATGAGCATAAGCACAATGAAATTAATGCTGGAATCATCTTCAGGATGCTAGAATACACTAAATACAGCAAAAATGTTGAGTCTACAACGTTTTGTTTAGGTGTGAGAGCCAAAATGAACTTTTTATGGCTTTAAATGCGTTTTCAGACTGATTGTGCACTTTAGGTGAAAATGTCAAAATCTTCAAAATGAGCATAAGCACAATGAAATTAATGCTGGAATCATCTTCAGGATGCTAGAATACACTAAATACAGCAAAAATTTTGAGTCTACAACGTTTAGTTTAGGTGTGAGAGCCAAAATGAACTTTTGATTGCTTTAAACGCGTTTTCAGCCTGTTTGTGCACTTTAGGTGAAAATGTCAAAATCTTAAAAATGAGCATAAGCACAATAAAATTAATGCTGGAATCATCTTCAGGATGCTAGAATACACTAAATACAGCAAAAATTTTGAGTCTACAACGTTTAGTTTAGGTGTGAGAGCCAAAATGAACTTTTTATTGCTTTAAACGCGTTTTCAGCCCCTGATTGTACACTTAAGGTGAAAATGTCAAAATCTTCAAAATGAGCATAAGCACAATGAAATTAATGCTGGAATCATCTTCAGGATGCTAGAATACACTAAATACAGCAAAAATTTTGAGTCTACAACGTTTAGTTTAGGTGTGAGAGCCAAAATGAACTTTTTATTGCTTTAAACGCGTTTTCAGCCTGATTGTGCACTTTAGGTGAAAATGTCAAAATCTTAAAAATGAGCATAAGCACAATGAAATTAATGCTGGAATCATCTTCAGGATGCTAGAATACACTAAATACAGCAAAAATTTTGAGTCTACAAGGTTTAGTTTAGGTGTGAGAGCCAAAATGAACTTTTTATTGCTTTAAACGCGTTTTCAGCCCCTGATTGTACACTTAAGGTGAAAATGTCAAAATCTTCAAAATGAGCATAAGCACAATGAAATTATTGCTGGAATCATCTTCAGGATGCTAGAATACACTAAATACAGCAAAAATTTTGAGTCTACAAGGTTTAGTTTAGGTGTGAGAGCCAAAATGAACTTTTTATTGCTTTAAACGCGTTTTCAGCCCCTGATTGTACACTTAAGGTAAAAATGTCAAAATCTTCAAAATGAGCATAAGCACAATGAAATTAATGCTGGAATCATCTTCAGGATGCTAGAATACACTAAATACAGCAAAAATGTTGAGTCTACAACGTTTTGTTTAGGTGTGAGAGCCAAAATGAACTTTTTATGGCTTTAAATGCGTTTTCAGCCTGATTGTGCACTTTAGGTGAAAATGTCAAAATCTTCAAAATGAGCATAAGCACAATGAAATTAATGCTGGAATCATCTTCAGGATGCTAGAATACACTAAATACAGCAAAAATTTTGAGTCTACAACGTTTAGTTTAGGTGTGAGAGCCAAAATGAACTTTTTATTGCTTTAAACGCGTTTTCAGCCCCTGATTGTACACTTAAGGTGAAAATGTCAAAATCTTCAAAATGAGCATAAGCACAATGAAATTAATGCTGGAATCATCTTCAGGACGCTAGAATACACTAAATACAGCAAAAATGTTGAGTCTACAACGTTTTGTTTAGGTGTGAGAGCCAAAATGAACTTTTTATGGCTTTAAATGCGTTTTCAGCCTGATTGTGCACTTTAGGTGAAAATGTCAAAATCTTCAAAATGAGCATAAGCACAATGAAATTAATGCTGGAATCATCTTCAGGATGCTAGAATACACTAAATACAGCAAAAATTTTGAGTCTACAACGTTTAGTTTAGGTGTGAGAGCAAAAATGAACTTTTTATTGCTTTAAACGCGTTTTCAGCCTGATTGTGCGCTTTAGGTGAAAATGTCAAAATCTTAAAAATGAGCATAAGCACAATGAAATTAATGCTGGAATCATCTTCAGGATGCTAGAATACATTAAATACAGCAAAAATTTTGAGTCTACAACGTTTAGTTTAGGTGTGAGAGCCAAAATGAACTTTTTATTGCTTTAAACGCGTTTTCAGCCCCTGATTGTACACTTAAGGTGAAAATGTCAAAATCTTAAAAATGAGCATAAGCACAATGAAATTAATGCTGGAATCATCTTCAGGATGCTAGAATACACTAAATACAGCAAAAATGTTGAGTCTACAACGTTTTGTTTAGGTGTGAGAGCCAAAATGAACTTTTTATGGCTTTAAATGCGTTTTCAGCCTGATTGTGCACTTTAGGTGAAAATGTCAAAATCTTCAAAATGAGCATAAGCACAATGAAATTAATGCTGGAATCATCTTCAGGATGCTAGAATACACTAAATACAGCAAAAATTTTGAGTCTACAACGTTTAGTTTAGGTGTGAGAGCCAAAATGAACTTTTTATTGCTTTAAACGCGTTTTCAGCCTGATTGTGCACTTTAGGTGAAAATGTCAAAATCTTAAAAATGAGCATAAGCACAATGAAATTAATGCTGGAATCATCTTCAGGATGCTAGAATACACTAAATACAGCAAAAATTTTGAGTCTACAACGTTTAGTTTAGGTGTGAGAGCCAAAATGAACTTTTTATTGCTTTAAACGCGTTTTCAGCCCCTGATTGTACACTTAAGGTGAAAATGTCAAAATCTTCAAAATGAGCATAAGCACAATGAAATTATTGCTGGAATCATCTTCAGGATGCTAGAATACACTAAATACAGCAAAAATTTTGAGTCTACAACGTTTAGTTTAGGTGTGAGAGCCAAAATGAACTTTTTATTGCTTTAAACGCGTTTTCAGCCCCTGATTGTACACTTAAGGTGAAAATGTCAAAATCTTCAAAATGAGCATAAGCACAATGAAATTAATGCTGGAATCATCTTCAGGATGCTAGAATACACTAAATACAGCAAAAATTTTGAGTCTACAACGTTTAGTTTAGGTGTGAGAGCCAAAATGAACTTTTTATTGCTTTAAACGCGTTTTCAGCCCCTGATTGTACACTTAAGGTGAAAATGTCAAAATCTTCAAAAATGAGCATAAGCACAATGAAATTAATGCTGGAATCATCTTCAGGATGCTAGAATACACTAAATACAGCAAACATTTTGAGTCTACAACGTTTAGTTTAGGTGTGAGAGCCAAAATGAACTTTTTATTGCTTTAAACGCGTTTTCAGCCCCTGATTGTACACTTAAGGTGAAAATGTCAAAATCTTAAAAATGAGCATAAGCACAATGAAATTAATGCTGGAATCATCTTCAGGATGCTAGAATACACTAAATACAGCAAAAATGTTGAGTCTACAACGTTTTGTTTAGGTGTGAGAGCCAAAATGAACTTTTTATGGCTTTAAATGCGTTTTCAGACTGATTGTGCACTTTAGGTGAAAATGTCAAAATCTTCAAAATGAGCATAAGCACAATGAAATTAATGCTGGAATCATCTTCAGGATGCTAGAATACACTAAATACAGCAAAAATTTTGAGTCTACAACGTTTAGTTTAGGTGTGAGAGCCAAAATGAACTTTTGATTGCTTTAAACGCGTTTTCAGCCTGTTTGTGCACTTTAGGTGAAAATGTCAAAATCTTAAAAATGAGCATAAGCACAATAAAATTAATGCTGGAATCATCTTCAGGATGCTAGAATACACTAAATACAGCAAAAATTTTGAGTCTACAACGTTTAGTTTAGGTGTGAGAGCCAAAATGAACTTTTTATTGCTTTAAACGCGTTTTCAGCCCCTGATTGTACACTTAAGGTGAAAATGTCAAAATCTTCAAAATGAGCATAAGCACAATGAAATTAATGCTGGAATCATCTTCAGGATGCTAGAATACACTAAATACAGCAAAAATTTTGAGTCTACAACGTTTAGTTTAGGTGTGAGAGCCAAAATGAACTTTTTATTGCTTTAAACGCGTTTTCAGCCTGATTGTGCACTTTAGGTGAAAATGTCAAAATCTTAAAAATGAGCATAAGCACAATGAAATTAATGCTGGAATCATCTTCAGGATGCTAGAATACACTAAATACAGCAAAAATTTTGAGTCTACAAGGTTTAGTTTAGGTGTGAGAGCCAAAATGAACTTTTTATTGCTTTAAACGCGTTTTCAGCCCCTGATTGTACACTTAAGGTGAAAATGTCAAAATCTTCAAAATGAGCATAAGCACAATGAAATTATTGCTGGAATCATCTTCAGGATGCTAGAATACACTAAATACAGCAAAAATTTTGAGTCTACAAGGTTTAGTTTAGGTGTGAGAGCCAAAATGAACTTTTTATTGCTTTAAATGCGTTTTCAGCCTGATTGTGCACTTTAGGTGAAAATGTCAAAATCTTCAAAATGAGCATAAGCACAATGAAATTAATGCTGGAATCATCTTCAGGATGCTAGAATACACTAAATACAGCAAAAATGTTGAGTCTACAACGTTTAGTTTAGGTGTGAGAGCCAAAATGAACTTTTTATTGCTTTAAACGCGTTTTCAGCCCCTGATTGTACACTTAAGGTGAAAATGTCAAAATCTTAAAAATGAGCATAAGCACAATGAAATTAATGCTGGAATCATCTTCAGGATGCTAGAATACACTAAATACAGCAAAAATGTTGAGTCTACAACGTTTTGTTTAGGTGTGAGAGCCAAAATGAACTTTTTATGGCTTTAAATGCGTTTTCAGCCTGATTGTGCACTTTAGGTGAAAATGTCAAAATCTTCAAAATGAGCATAAGCACAATGAAATTAATGCTGGAATCATCTTCAGGATGCTAGAATACACTAAATACAGCAAAAATTTTGAGTCTACAACGTTTAGTTTAGGTGTGAGAGCCAAAATGAACTTTTTATTGCTTTAAACGCGTTTTCAGCCTGATTGTGCACTTTAGGTGAAAATGTCAAAATCTTAAAAATGAGCATAAGCACAATGAAATTAATGCTGGAATCATCTTCAGGATGCTAGAATACACTAAATACAGCAAAAATTTTGAGTCTACAACGTTTAGTTTAGGTGTGAGAGCCAAAATGAACTTTTTATTGCTTTAAACGCGTTTTCAGCCCCTGATTGTACACTTAAGGTGAAAATGTCAAAATCTTCAAAATGAGCATAAGCACAATGAAATTAATGCTGGAATCATCTTCAGGATGCTAGAATACACTAAATACAGCAAAAATGTTGAGTCTACAACGTTTTGTTTAGGTGTGAGAGCCAAAATGAACTTTTTATGGCTTTAAATGCGTTTTCAGCCTGATTGTGCACTTTAGGTGAAAATGTCAAAATCTTCAAAATGAGCATAAGCACAATGAAATTAATGCTGGAATCATCTTCAGGATGCTAGAATACACTAAATACAGCAAAAATTTTGAGTCTACAACGTTTAGTTTAGGTGTGAGAGCCAAAATGAACTTTTTATTGCTTTAAACGCGTTTTCAGCCTGATTGTGCACTTTAGGTGAAAATGTCAAAATCTTAAAAATGAGCATAAGCACAATGAAATTAATGCTGGAATCATCTTCAGGATGCTAGAATACACTAAATACAGCAAAAATTTTGAGTCTACAACGTTTAGTTTAGGTGTGAGAGCCAAAATGAACTTTTTATTGCTTTAAACGCGTTTTCAGCCCCTGATTGTACACTTAAGGTGAAAATGTCAAAATCTTCAAAATGAGCATAAGCACAATGAAATTAATGCTGGAATCATCTTCAGGATGCTAGAATACACTAAATACAGCAAAAATTTTGAGTCTACAACGTTTAGTTTAGGTGTGAGAGCCAAAATGAACTTTTTATTGCTTTAAACGCGTTTTCAGCCTGATTGTGCACTTTAGGTGAAAATGTCAAAATCTTAAAAATGAGCATAAGCACAATGAAATTAATGCTGGAATCATCTTCAGGATGATAGAATACACTAAATACAGCAAAAATTTTGAGTCTACAACGTTTAGTTTAGGTGTGAGAGCCAAAATGAACTTTTTATTGCTTTAAACGCGTTTTCAGCCCCTGATTGTACACTTAAGGTGAAAATGTCAAAATCTTCAAAATGAGCATAAGCACAATGAAATTAATGCTGGAATCATCTTCAGGATGCTAGAATACACTAAATACAGCAAAAATGTTGAGTCTACAACGTTTTGTTTAGGTGTGAGAGCCAAAATGAACTTTTTATTGCTTTAAACGCGTTTTCAGCCTGATTGTGCACTTTAGGTGAAAATGTCAAAATCTTAAAAATGAGCATAAGCACAATGAAATTAATGCTGGAATCATCTTCAGGATGCTAGAATACACTAAATACAGCAAAAATTTTGAGTCTACAATGTTTAGTTTAGGTGTGAGAGCCAAAATGAACTTTTTATTGCTTTAAACGCGTTTTCAGCCCCTGATTGTACACTTAAGGTGAAAATGTCAAAATCTTCAAAATGAGCATAAGCACAATGAAATTAATGCTGGAATCATCTTCAGGATGCTAGAATACACTAAATACAGCAAAAATGTTGAGTCTACAACGTTTTGTTTAGGTGTGAGAGCCAAAATGAACTTTTTATGGCTTTAAATGCGTTTTCAGCCTGATTGTGCACTTTAGGTGAAAATGTCAAAATCTTCAAAATGAGCATAAGCACAATGAAATTAATGCTGGAATCATCTTCAGGATGCTAGAATACACTAAATACAGCAAAAATTTTGAGTCTACAACGTTTAGTTTAGGTGTGAGAGCCAAAATGAACTTTTTATTGCTTTAAACGCGTTTTCAGCCTGATTGTGCACTTTAGGTGAAAATGTCAAAATCTTCAAAATGAGCATAAGCACAATGAAATTAATGCTGGAATCATCTTCAGGATGCTAGAATACACTAAATACAGCAAAAATGTTGAGTCTACAACGTTTTGTTTAGGTGTGAGAGCCAAAATGAACTTTTTATGGCTTTAAATGCGTTTTCAGCCTGATTGTGCACTTTAGGTGAAAATGTCAAAATCTTCAAAATGAGCATAAGCACAATGAAATTATTGCTGGAATCATCTTCAGGATGCTAGAATACACTAAATACAGCAAAAATTTTGAGTCTACAAGGTTTAGTTTAGGTGTGAGAGCCAAAATGAACTTTTTATTGCTTTAAACGCGTTTTCAGCCCCTGATTGTACACTTAAGGTGAAAATGTCAAAATCTTCAAAATGAGCATAAGCACAATGAAATTAATGCTGGAATCATCTTCAGGATGCTAGAATACACTAAATACAGCAAAAATGTTGAGTCTACAACGTTTTGTTTAGGTGTGAGAGCCAAAATGAACTTTTTATGGCTTTAAATGCGTTTTCAGCCTGATTGTGCACTTTAGGTGAAAATGTCAAAATCTTCAAAATGAGCATAAGCACAATGAAATTAATGCTG
This sequence comes from Vanacampus margaritifer, assembly GCF_051991255.1. NCBI lineage: Eukaryota > Metazoa > Chordata > Actinopteri > Syngnathiformes > Syngnathidae > Vanacampus > Vanacampus margaritifer. Next base: position 1,235,105 of record NW_027520737.1, on the reverse strand, counting down.
GAATCATCTTCAGGATGCTAGAATACACTAAATACAGCAAAAATTTTGAGTCTACAACGTTTAGTTTAGGTGTGAGAGCCAAAATGAACTTTTTATTGCTTTAAACGCGTTTTCAGCCTGATTGTGCACTTTAGGTGAAAATGTCAAAATCTTAAAAATGAGCATAAGCACAATGAAATTAATGCTGGAATCATCTTCAGGATGCTAGAATACACTAAATACAGCAAAAATTTTGAGTCTACAAGGTTTAGTTTAGTTGTGAGAGCCAAAATGAACTTTTTATTGCTTTAAACGCGTTTTCAGCCCCTGATTGTACACTTAAGGTGAAAATGTCAAAATCTTCAAAATGAGCATAAGCACAATGAAATTAATGCTGGAATCATCTTCAGGATGCTAGAATACACTAAATACAGCAAAAATGTTGAGTCTACAACGTTTTGTTTAGGTGTGAGAGCCAAAATGAACTTTTTATGGCTTTAAATGCGTTTTCAGCCTGATTGTGCACTTTAGGTGAAAATGTCAAAATCTTCAAAATGAGCATAAGCACAATGAAATTAATGCTGGAATCATCTTCAGGATGCTAGAATACACTAAATACAGCAAAAATTTTGAGTCTACAACGTTTAGTTTAGGTGTGAGAGCCAAAATGAACTTTTTATTGCTTTAAACGCGTTTTCAGCCTGATTGTGCACTTTAGGTGAAAATGTCAAAATCTTAAAAATGAGCATAAGCACAATGAAATTAATGCTGGAATCATCTTCAGGATGCTAGAATACACTAAAAACAGCAAAAATTTTGAGTCTACAACGTTTAGTTTAGGTGTGAGAGCCAAAATGAACTTTTTATTGCTTTAAACGCGTTTTCAGCCCCTGATTGTACACTTAAGGTGAAAATGTCAAAATCTTCAAAATGAGCATAAACACAATGAAATTAATGCTGGAATCATCTTCAGGATGCTAGAATACACTAAATACAGCAAAAATTTTGAGTCTCCAACGTTTAGTTTAGGTGTGAGAGCCAAAATGAACTTTTTATTGCTTTAAACGCGTTTTCAGCCCCTGATTGTACACTTAAGGTGAAAATGTCAAAATCTTAAAAATGAGCATAAGCACAATGAAATTAATGCTGGAATCATCTTCAGGATGCTAGAATACACTAAATACAGCAAAAATTTTGAGTCTACAACGTTTAGTTTAGGTGTGAGAGCCAAAATGAACTTTTTATTGCTTTAAACGCGTTTTCAGCCCCTGATTGTACACTTAAGGTGAAAATGTCAAAATCTTCAAAATGAGCATAAGCACAATGAAATTAATGCTGGAATCATCTTCAGGATGCTAGAATACACTAAATACAGCAAAAATTTTGAGTCTACAACGTTTAGTTTAGGTGTGAGAGCCAAAATGAACTTTTTATTGCTTTAAACGCGTTTTCAGCCTGATTGTGCACTTTAGGTGAAAATGTCAAAATCTTAAAAATGAGCATAAGCACAATGAAATTAATGCTGGAATCATCTTCAGGATGATAGAATACACTAAATACAGCAAAAATTTTGAGTCTACAACGTTTAGTTTAGGTGTGAGAGCCAAAATGAACTTTTTATTGCTTTAAACGCGTTTTCAGCCCCTGATTGTACACTTAAGGTGAAAATGTCAAAATCTTCAAAATGAGCATAAGCACAATGAAATTAATGCTGGAATCATCTTCAGGATGCTAGAATACACTAAATACAGCAAAAATGTTGAGTCTACAACGTTTTGTTTAGGTGTGAGAGCCAAAATGAACTTTTTATTGCTTTAAACGCGTTTTCAGCCTGATTGTGCACTTTAGGTGAAAATGTCAAAATCTTAAAAATGAGCATAAGCACAATGAAATTAATGCTGGAATCATCTTCAGGATGCTAGAATACACTAAATACAGCAAAAATTTTGAGTCTACAATGTTTAGTTTAGGTGTGAGAGCCAAAATGAACTTTTTATTGCTTTAAACGCGTTTTCAGCCCCTGATTGTACACTTAAGGTGAAAATGTCAAAATCTTCAAAATGAGCATAAGCACAATGAAATTAATGCTGGAATCATCTTCAGGATGCTAGAATACACTAAATACAGCAAAAATGTTGAGTCTACAACGTTTTGTTTAGGTGTGAGAGCCAAAATGAACTTTTTATGGCTTTAAATGCGTTTTCAGCCTGATTGTGCACTTTAGGTGAAAATGTCAAAATCTTCAAAATGAGCATAAGCACAATGAAATTAATGCTGGAATCATCTTCAGGATGCTAGAATACACTAAATACAGCAAAAATTTTGAGTCTACAACGTTTAGTTTAGGTGTGAGAGCCAAAATGAACTTTTTATTGCTTTAAACGCGTTTTCAGCCTGATTGTGCACTTTAGGTGAAAATGTCAAAATCTTCAAAATGAGCATAAGCACAATGAAATTAATGCTGGAATCATCTTCAGGATGCTAGAATACACTAAATACAGCAAAAATGTTGAGTCTACAACGTTTTGTTTAGGTGTGAGAGCCAAAATGAACTTTTTATGGCTTTAAATGCGTTTTCAGCCTGATTGTGCACTTTAGGTGAAAATGTCAAAATCTTCAAAATGAGCATAAGCACAATGAAATTATTGCTGGAATCATCTTCAGGATGCTAGAATACACTAAATACAGCAAAAATTTTGAGTCTACAAGGTTTAGTTTAGGTGTGAGAGCCAAAATGAACTTTTTATTGCTTTAAACGCGTTTTCAGCCCCTGATTGTACACTTAAGGTGAAAATGTCAAAATCTTCAAAATGAGCATAAGCACAATGAAATTAATGCTGGAATCATCTTCAGGATGCTAGAATACACTAAATACAGCAAAAATGTTGAGTCTACAACGTTTTGTTTAGGTGTGAGAGCCAAAATGAACTTTTTATGGCTTTAAATGCGTTTTCAGCCTGATTGTGCACTTTAGGTGAAAATGTCAAAATCTTCAAAATGAGCATAAGCACAATGAAATTAATGCTGGAATCATCTTCAGGATGCTAGAATACACTAAATACAGCAAAAATTTTGAGTCTACAACGTTTAGTTTAGGTGTGAGAGCCAAAATGAACTTTTTATTGCTTTAAACGCGTTTTCAGCCTGATTGTGCACTTTAGGTGAAAATGTCAAAATCTTAAAAATGAGCATAAGCACAATGAAATTAATGCTGGAATCATCTTCAGGATGCTAGAATACACTAAATACAGCAAAAATTTTGAGTCTACAAGGTTTAGTTTAGTTGTGAGAGCCAAAATGAACTTTTTATTGCTTTAAACGCGTTTTCAGCCCCTGATTGTACACTTAAGGTGAAAATGTCAAAATCTTCAAAATGAGCATAAGCACAATGGAATTAATGCTGGAATCATCTTCAGGATGCTAGAATACACTAAATACAGCAAAAATGTTGAGTCTACAACGTTTTGTTTAGGTGTGAGAGCCAAAATGAACTTTTTATGGCTTTAAATGCGTTTTCAGCCTGATTGTGCACTTTAGGTGAAAATGTCAAAATCTTCAAAATGAGCATAAGCACAATGAAATTAATGCTGGAATCATCTTCAGGATGCTAGAATACACTAAATACAGCAAAAATTTTGAGTCTACAACGTTTAGTTTAGGTGTGAGAGCCAAAATGAACTTTTTATTGCTTTAAACGCGTTTTCAGCCTGATTGTGCACTTTAGGTGAAAATGTCAAAATCTTAAAAATGAGCATAAGCACAATGAAATTAATGCTGGAATCATCTTCAGGATGCTAGAATACACTAAAAACAGCAAAAATTTTGAGTCTACAACGTTTAGTTTAGGTGTGAGAGCCAAAATGAACTTTTTATTGCTTTAAACGCGTTTTCAGCCCCTGATTGTACACTTAAGGTGAAAATGTCAAAATCTTCAAAATGAGCATAAACACAATGAAATTAATGCTGGAATCATCTTCAGGATGCTAGAATACACTAAATACAGCAAAAATTTTGAGTCTCCAACGTTTAGTTTAGGTGTGAGAGCCAAAATGAACTTTTTATTGCTTTAAACGCGTTTTCAGCCCCTGATTGTACACTTAAGGTGAAAATGTCAAAATCTTCAAAATGAGCATAAACACAATGAAATTAATGCTGGAATCATCTTCAGGATGCTAGAATACACTAAATACAGCAAAAATTTTGAGTCTCCAACGTTTAGTTTAGGTGTGAGAGCCAAAATGAACTTTTTATTGCTTTAAACGCGTTTTCAGCCCCTGATTGTACACTTAAGGTGAAAATGTCAAAATCTTCAAAATGAGCATAAGCACAATGAAATTATTGCTGGAATCATCTTCAGGATGCTAGAATACACTAAATACAGCAAAAATTTTGAGTCTACAAGGTTTAGTTTAGGTGTGAGAGCCAAAATGAACTTTTTATTGCTTTAAACGCGTTTTCAGCCCCTGATTGTACACTTAAGGTGAAAATGTCAAAATCTTCAAAATGAGCATAAGCACAATGAAATTAATGCTGGAATCATCTTCAGGATGCTAGAATACACTAAATACAGCAAAAATGTTGAGTCTACAACGTTTTGTTTAGGTGTGAGAGCCAAAATGAACTTTTTATGGCTTTAAATGCGTTTTCAGCCTAATTGTGCACTTTAGGTGAAAATGTCAAAATCTTTAAAATGAGCATAAGCACAATGAAATTAATGCTGGAATCATCTTCAGGATGCTAGAATACACTAAATACAGCAAAAATTTTGAGTCTACAACGTTTAGTTTAGGTGTGAGAGCCAAAATGAACTTTTGATTGCTTTAAACGCGTTTTCAGCCTGATTGTGCACTTTAGGTGAAAATGTCAAAATCTTAAAAATGAGCATAAGCACAATGAAATTAATGCTGGAATCATCTTCAGGATGCTAGAATACACTAAATACAGCAAAAATTTTGAGTCTACAACGTTTAGTTTAGGTGTGAGAGCCAAAATGAACTTTTTATTGCTTTAAACGCGTTTTCAGCCCCTGATTGTACACTTAAGGTGAAAATGTCAAAATCTTAAAAATGAGCATAAGCACAATGAAATTAATGCTGGAATCATCTTCAGGATGCTAGAATACACTAAATACAGCAAAAATGTTGAGTCTACAACGTTTTGTTTAGGTGTGAGAGCCAAAATGAACTTTTTATGGCTTTAAATGCGTTTTCAGACTGATTGTGCACTTTAGGTGAAAATGTCAAAATCTTCAAAATGAGCATAAGCACAATGAAATTAATGCTGGAATCATCTTCAGGATGCTAGAATACACTAAATACAGCAAAAATTTTGAGTCTACAACGTTTAGTTTAGGTGTGAGAGCCAAAATGAACTTTTGATTGCTTTAAACGCGTTTTCAGCCTGATTGTGCACTTTAGGTGAAAATGTCAAAATCTTAAAAATGAGCATAAGCACAATAAAATTAATGCTGGAATCATCTTCAGGATGCTAGAATACACTAAATACAGCAAAAATTTTGAGTCTACAACGTTTAGTTTAGGTGTGAGAGCCAAAATGAACTTTTTATTGCTTTAAACGCGTTTTCAGCCTGATTGTGCACTTGAGGTGAAAATGTCAAAATCTTAAAAATGAGCATAAGCACAATGAAATTAATGCTGGAATCATCTTCAGGATGCTAGAATACACTAAATACAGCAAAAATTTTGAGTCTACAAGGTTTAGTTTAGGTGTGAGAGCCAAAATGAACTTTTTATTGCTTTAAACGCGTTTTCAGCCCCTGATTGTACACTTAAGGTGAAAATGTCAAAATCTTCAAAATGAGCATAAGCACAATGAAATTATTGCTGGAATCATCTTCAGGATGCTAGAATACACTAAATACAGCAAAAATTTTGAGTCTACAAGGTTTAGTTTAGGTGTGAGAGCCAAAATGAACTTTTTATTGCTTTAAACGCGTTTTCAGCCCCTGATTGTACACTTAAGGTGAAAATGTCAAAATCTTCAAAATGAGCATAAGCACAATGAAATTAATGCTGGAATCATCTTCAGGATGCTAGAATACACTAAATACAGCAAAAATGTTGAGTCTACAACGTTTTGTTTAGGTGTGAGAGCCAAAATGAACTTTTTATGGCTTTAAATGCGTTTTCAGCCTGATTGTGCACTTTAGGTGAAAATGTCAAAATCTTCAAAATGAGCATAAGCACAATGAAATTAATGCTGGAATCATCTTCAGGATGCTAGAATACACTAAATACAGCAAAAATTTTGAGTCTACAACGTTTAGTTTAGGTGTGAGAGCCAAAATGAACTTTTTATTGCTTTAAACGCGTTTTCAGCCTGATTGTGCACTTTAGGTGAAAATGTCAAAATCTTAAAAATGAGCATAAGCACAATGAAATTAATGCTGGAATCATCTTCAGGATGCTAGAATACACTAAATACAGCAAAAATTTTGAGTCTACAACGTTTAGTTTAGGTGTGAGAGCCAAAATGAACTTTTTATTGCTTTAAACGCGTTTTCAGCCCCTGATTGTACACTTAAGGTGAAAATGTCAAAAACTTAAAAATGAGCATAAGCACAATGAAATTAATGCTGGAATCATCTTCAGGATGCTAGAATACACTAAATACAGCAAAAATGTTGAGTCTACAACGTTTTGTTTAGGTGTGAGAGCCAAAATGAACTTTTTATGGCTTTAAATGCGTTTTCAGCCTGATTGTGCACTTTAGGTGAAAATGTCAAAATCTTCAAAATGAGCATAAGCACAATGAAATTAATGCTGGAATCATCTTCAGGATGCTAGAATACACTAAATACAGCAAAAATTTTGAGTCTACAACGTTTAGTTTAGGTGTGAGAGCCAAAATGAACTTTTTATTGCTTTAAACGCGTTTTCAGCCTGATTGTGCACTTTAGGTGAAAATGTCAAAATCTTAAAAATGAGCATAAGCACAATGAAATTAATGCTGGAATCATCTTCAGGATGCTAGAATACACTAAATACAGCAAAAATTTTGAGTCTACAACGTTTAGTTTAGGTGTGAGAGCCAAAATGAACTTTTTATTGCTTTAAACGCGTTTTCAGCCCCTGATTGTACACTTAAGGTGAAAATGTCAAAATCTTAAAAATGAGCATAAGCACAATGAAATTAATGCTGGAATCATCTTCAGGATGCTAGAATACACTAAATACAGCAAAAATGTTGAGTCTACAACGTTTTGTTTAGGTGTGAGAGCCAAAATGAGTTTTTTATGGCTTTAAATGCGTTTTCAGCCTGATTGTGCACTTTAGGTGAAAATGTCAAAATCTTCAAAATGAGCATAAGCACAATGAAATTAATGCTGGAATCATCTTCAGGATGCTAGAATACACTAAATACAGCAAAAATTTTGAGTCTACAACGTTTAGTTTAGGTGTGAGAGCCAAAATGAACTTTTTATTGCTTTAAACGCGTTTTCAGCCCCTGATTGTGCACTTTAGGTGAAAATGTCAAAATCTTAAAAATGAGCATAAGCACAATGAAATTAATGCTGGAATCATCTTCAGGATGCTAGAATACACTAAATACAGCAAAAATTTTGAGTCTACAACGTTTAGTTTAGGTGTGAGAGCCAAAATGAACTTTTTATTGCTTTAAACGCGTTTTCAGCCCCTGATTGTGCACTTTAGGTGAAAATGTCAAAATCTTAAAAATGAGAATAAGCACAATGAAATTATTGCTGGAATCATCTTCAGGATGCTAGAATACACTAAATACAGCAAAAATTTTGAGTCTACAACGTTTAGTTTAGGTGTGAGAGCCAAAATGAACTTTTTATTGCTTTAAACGCGTTTTCAGCCCCTGATTGTACACTTAAGGTGAAAATGTCAAAATCTTCAAAATGAGCATAAGCACAATGAAATTAATGCTGGAATCATCTTCAGGATGCTATAATACACTAAATACAGCAAAAATTTTGAGTCTACAACGTTTAGTTTAGGTGTGAGAGCCAAAATGAACTTTTTATTGCTTTAAACGCGTTTTCAGCCCCTGATTGTACACTTAAGGTGAAAATGTCAAAATCTTCAAAAATGAGCATAAGCACAATGAAATTAATGCTGGAATCATCTTCAGGATGCTAGAATACACTAAATACAGCAAAAATTTTGAGTCTACAACGTTTAGTTTAGGTGTGAGAGCCAAAATGAACTTTTTATTGCTTTAAACGCGTTTTCAGCCCCTGATTGTACACTTAAGGTGAAAATGTCAAAATCTTAAAAATGAGCATAAGCACAATGAAATTAATGCTGGAATCATCTTCAGGATGCTAGAATACACTAAATACAGCAAAAATGTTGAGTCTACAACGTTTTGTTTAGGTGTGAGAGCCAAAATGAACTTTTTATGGCTTTAAATGCGTTTTCAGACTGATTGTGCACTTTAGGTGAAAATGTCAAAATCTTCAAAATGAGCATAAGCACAATGAAATTAATGCTGGAATCATCTTCAGGATGCTAGAATACACTAAATACAGCAAAAATTTTGAGTCTACAACGTTTAGTTTAGGTGTGAGAGCCAAAATGAACTTTTTATTGCTTTAAACGCGTTTTCAGCCCCTGATTGTGCACTTTAGGTGAAAATGTCAAAATCTTAAAAATGAGCATAAGCACAATGAAATTATTGCTGGAATCATCTTCAGGATGCTAGAATACACTAAATACAGCAAACATTTTGAGTCTACAACGTTTAGTTTAGGTGTGAGAGCCAAAATGAACTTTTTATTGCTTTAAACGCGTTTTCAGCCCCTGATTGTACACTTAAGGTGAAAATGTCAAAATCTTCAAAATGAGCATAAGCACAATGAAATTAATGCTGGAATCATCTTCAGGACGCTAGAATACACTAAATACAGCAAAAATGTTGAGTCTACAACGTTTTGTTTAGGTGTGAGAGCCAAAATGAACTTTTTATGGCTTTAAATGCGTTTTCAGCCTGATTGTGCACTTTAGGTGAAAATGTCAAAATCTTCAAAATGAGCATAAGCACAATGAAATTAATGCTGGAATCATCTTCAGGATGCTAGAATACACTAAATACAGCAAAAATTTTGAGTCTACAACGTTTAGTTTAGGTGTGAGAGCCAAAATGAACTTTTTATTGCTTTAAACGCGTTTTCAGCCTGATTGTGCGCTTTAGGTGAAAATGTCAAAATCTTAAAAATGAGCATAAGCACAATGAAATTAATGCTGGAATAATCTTCAGGATGCTAGAATACATTAAATACAGCAAAAATTTTGAGTCTACAACGTTTAGTTTAGGTGTGAGAGCCAAAATGAACTTTTTATTGCTTTAAACGCGTTTTCAGCCCCTGATTGTACACTTAAGGTGAAAATGTCAAAATCTTAAAAATGAGCATAAGCACAATGAAATTAATGCTGGAATCATCTTCAGGATGCTAGAATACACTAAATACAGCAAAAATGTTGAGTCTACAACGTTTTGTTTAGGTGTGAGAGCCAAAATGAACTTTTTATGGCTTTAAATGCGTTTTCAGCCTGATTGTGCACTTTAGGTGAAAATGTCAAAATCTTCAAAATGAGCATAAGCACAATGAAATTAATGCTGGAATCATCTTCAGGATGCTAGAATACACTAAATACAGCAAAAATTTTGAGTCTACAACGTTTAGTTTAGGTGTGAGAGCCAAAATGAACTTTTTATTGCTTTAAACGCGTTTTCAGCCTGATTGTGCACTTTAGGTGAAAATGTCAAAATCTTAAAAATGAGCATAAGCACAATGAAATTATTGCTGGAATCATCTTCAGGATGCTAGAATACACTAAATACAGCAAAAATTTTGAGTCTACAACGTTTAGTTTAGGTGTGAGAGCCAAAATGAACTTTTTATTGCTTTAAACGCGTTTTCAGCCCCTGATTGTACACTTAAGGTGAAAATGTCAAAATCTTCAAAATGAGCATAAGCACAATGAAATTAATGCTGGAATCATCTTCAGGATGCTAGAATACACTAAATACAGCAAAAATTTTGAGTCTACAACGTTTAGTTTAGGTGTGAGAGCCAAAATGAACTTTTTATTGCTTTAAACGCGTTTTCAGCCCCTGATTGTACACTTAAGGTGAAAATGTCAAAATCTTCAAAAATGAGCATAAGCACAATGAAATTAATGCTGGAATCATCTTCAGGATGCTAGAATACACTAAATACAGCAAACATTTTGAGTCTACAACGTTTAGTTTAGGTGTGAGAGCCAAAATGAACTTTTTATTGCTTTAAACGCGTTTTCAGCCCCTGATTGTACACTTAAGGTGAAAATGTCAAAATCTTAAAAATGAGCATAAGCACAATGAAATTAATGCTGGAATCATCTTCAGGATGCTAGAATACACTAAATACAGCAAAAATGTTGAGTCTACAACGTTTTGTTTAGGTGTGAGAGCCAAAATGAACTTTTTATGGCTTTAAATGCGTTTTCAGACTGATTGTGCACTTTAGGTGAAAATGTCAAAATCTTCAAAATGAGCATAAGCACAATGAAATTAATGCTGGAATCATCTTCAGGATGCTAGAATACACTAAATACAGCAAAAATTTTGAGTCTACAACGTTTAGTTTAGGTGTGAGAGCCAAAATGAACTTTTGATTGCTTTAAACGCGTTTTCAGCCTGTTTGTGCACTTTAGGTGAAAATGTCAAAATCTTAAAAATGAGCATAAGCACAATAAAATTAATGCTGGAATCATCTTCAGGATGCTAGAATACACTAAATACAGCAAAAATTTTGAGTCTACAACGTTTAGTTTAGGTGTGAGAGCCAAAATGAACTTTTTATTGCTTTAAACGCGTTTTCAGCCCCTGATTGTACACTTAAGGTGAAAATGTCAAAATCTTCAAAATGAGCATAAGCACAATGAAATTAATGCTGGAATCATCTTCAGGATGCTAGAATACACTAAATACAGCAAAAATTTTGAGTCTACAACGTTTAGTTTAGGTGTGAGAGCCAAAATGAACTTTTTATTGCTTTAAACGCGTTTTCAGCCTGATTGTGCACTTTAGGTGAAAATGTCAAAATCTTAAAAATGAGCATAAGCACAATGAAATTAATGCTGGAATCATCTTCAGGATGCTAGAATACACTAAAGACAGCAAAAATTTTGAGTCTACAAGGTTTAGTTTAGGTGTGAGAGCCAAAATGAACTTTTTATTGCTTTAAACGCGTTTTCAGCCCCTGATTGTACACTTAAGGTGAAAATGTCAAAATCTTCAAAATGAGCATAAGCACAATGAAATTATTGCTGGAATCATCTTCAGGATGCTAGAATACACTAAATACAGCAAAAATTTTGAGTCTACAAGGTTTAGTTTAGGTGTGAGAGCCAAAATGAACTTTTTATTGCTTTAAACGCGTTTTCAGCCCCTGATTGTACACTTAAGGTGAAAATGTCAAAATCTTCAAAATGAGCATAAGCACAATGAAATTAATGCTGGAATCATCTTCAGGATGCTAGAATACACTAAATACAGCAAAAATGTTGAGTCTACAACGTTTTGTTTAGGTGTGAGAGCCAAAATGAACTTTTTATGGCTTTAAATGCGTTTTCAGCCTGATTGTGCACTTTAGGTGAAAATGTCAAAATCTTCAAAATGAGCATAAGCACAATGAAATTAATGCTGGAATCATCTTCAGGATGCTAGAATACACTAAATACAGCAAAAATTTTGAGTCTACAACGTTTAGTTTAGGTGTGAGAGCCAAAATGAACTTTTTATTGCTTTAAACGCGTTTTCAGCCTGATTGTGCACTTTAGGTGAAAATGTCAAAATCTTAAAAATGAGCATAAGCACAATGAAATTAATGCTGGAATCATCTTCAGGATGCTAGAATACACTAAATACAGCAACAATTTTGAGTCTACAACGTTTAGTTTAGGTGTGAGAGCCAAAATGAACTTTTTATTGCTTTAAACGCGTTTTCAGCCCCTGATTGTACACTTAAGGTGAAAATGTCAAAATCTTAAAAATGAGCATAAGCACAATGAAATTAATGCTGGAATCATCTTCAGGATGCTAGAATACACTAAATACAGCAAAAATGTTGAGTCTACAACGTTTTGTTTAGGTGTGAGAGCCAAAATGAACTTTTTATGGCTTTAAATGCGTTTTCAGACTGATTGTGCACTTTAGGTGAAAATGTCAAAATCTTCAAAATGAGCATAAGCACAATGAAATTAATGCTGGAATCATCTTCAGGATGCTAGAATACACTAAATACAGCAAAAATTTTGAGTCTACAACGTTTAGTTTAGGTGTGAGAGCCAAAATGAACTTTTGATTGCTTTAAACGCGTTTTCAGCCTGATTGTGCACTTTAGGTGAAAATGTCAAAATCTTAAAAATGAGCATAAGCACAATAAAATTAATGCTGGAATCATCTTCAGGATGCTAGAATACACTAAATACAGCAAAAATTTTGAGTCTACAACGTTTAGTTTAGGTGTGAGAGCCAAAATGAACTTTTTATTGCTTTAAACGCGTTTTCAGCCCCTGATTGTGCACTTTAGGTGAAAATGTCAAAATCTTAAAAATGAGCATAAGCACAATGAAATTATTGCTGGAATCATCTTCAGGATGCTAGAATACACTAAATACAGCAAACATTTTGAGTCTACAACGTTTAGTTTAGGTGTGAGAGCCAAAATGAACTTTTTATTGCTTTAAACGCGTTTTCAGCCCCTGATTGTGCACTTAAGGTGAAAATGTCAAAATCTTCAAAATGAGCATAAGCACAATGAAATTAATGCTGGAATCATCTTCAGGACGCTAGAATACACTAAATACAGCAAAAATGTTGAGTCTACAACGTTTTGTTTAGGTGTGAGAGCCAAAATGAACTTTTTATGGCTTTAAATGCGTTTTCAGCCTGATTGTGCACTTTAGGTGAAAATGTCAAAATCTTCAAAATGAGCATAAGCACAATGAAATTAATGCTGGAATCATCTTCAGGATGCTAGAATACACTAAATACAGCAAAAATTTTGAGTCTACAACGTTTAGTTTAGGTGTGAGAGCCAAAATGAACTTTTTATTGCTTTAAACGCGTTTTCAGCCTGATTGTGCGCTTTAGGTGAAAATGTCAAAATCTTAAAAATGAGCATAAGCACAATGAAATTAATGCTGGAATCATCTTCAGGATGCTAGAATACATTAAATACAGCAAAAATTTTGAGTCTACAACGTTTAGTTTAGGTGTGAGAGCCAAAATGAACTTTTTATTGCTTTAAACGCGTTTTCAGCCCCTGATTGTACACTTAAGGTGAAAATGTCAAAATCTTAAAAATGAGCATAAGCACAATGAAATTAATGCTGGAATCATCTTCAGGATGCTAGAATACACTAAATACAGCAAAAATGTTGAGTCTACAACGTTTTGTTTAGGTGTGAGAGCCAAAATGAACTTTTTATGGCTTTAAATGCGTTTTCAGCCTGATTGTGCACTTTAGGTGAAAATGTCAAAATCTTCAAAATGAGCATAAGCACAATGAAATTAATGCTGGAATCATCTTCAGGATGCTAGAATACACTAAATACAGCAAAAATTTTGAGTCTACAACGTTTAGTTTAGGTGTGAGAGCCAAAATGAACTTTTTATTGCTTTAAACGCGTTTTCAGCCTGATTGTGCACTTTAGGTGAAAATGTCAAAATCTTAAAAATGAGCATAAGCACAATGAAATTAATGCTGGAATCATCTTCAGGATGCTAGAATACACTAAATACAGCAAAAATTTTGAGTCTACAACGTTTAGTTTAGGTGTGAGAGCCAAAATGAACTTTTTATTGCTTTAAACGCGTTTTCAGCCCCTGATTGTACACTTAAGGTGAAAATGTCAAAATCTTCAAAATGAGCATAAGCACAATGAAATTATTGCTGGAATCATCTTCAGGATGCTAGAATACACTAAATACAGCAAAAATTTTGAGTCTACAACGTTTAGTTTAGGTGTGAGAGCCAAAATGAACTTTTTATTGCTTTAAACGCGTTTTCAGCCCCTGATTGTACACTTAAGGTGAAAATGTCAAAATCTTCAAAATGAGCATAAGCACAATGAAATTAATGCTGGAATCATCTTCAGGATGCTAGAATACACTAAATACAGCAAAAATTTTGAGTCTACAACGTTTAGTTTAGGTGTGAGAGCCAAAATGAACTTTTTATTGCTTTAAACGCGTTTTCAGCCCCTGATTGTACACTTAAGGTGAAAATGTCAAAATCTTCAAAAATGAGCATAAGCACAATGAAATTAATGCTGGAATCATCTTCAGGATGCTAGAATACACTAAATACAGCAAACATTTTGAGTCTACAACGTTTAGTTTAGGTGTGAGAGCCAAAATGAACTTTTTATTGCTTTAAACGCGTTTTCAGCCCCTGATTGTACACTTAAGGTGAAAATGTCAAAATCTTAAAAATGAGCATAAGCACAATGAAATTAATGCTGGAATCATCTTCAGGATGCTAGAATACACTAAATACAGCAAAAATGTTGAGTCTACAACGTTTTGTTTAGGTGTGAGAGCCAAAATGAACTTTTTATGGCTTTAAATGCGTTTTCAGACTGATTGTGCACTTTAGGTGAAAATGTCAAAATCTTCAAAATGAGCATAAGCACAATGAAATTAATGCTGGAATCATCTTCAGGATGCTAGAATACACTAAATACAGCAAAAATTTTGAGTCTACAACGTTTAGTTTAGGTGTGAGAGCCAAAATGAACTTTTGATTGCTTTAAACGCGTTTTCAGCCTGTTTGTGCACTTTAGGTGAAAATGTCAAAATCTTAAAAATGAGCATAAGCACAATAAAATTAATGCTGGAATCATCTTCAGGATGCTAGAATACACTAAATACAGCAAAAATTTTGAGTCTACAACGTTTAGTTTAGGTGTGAGAGCCAAAATGAACTTTTTATTGCTTTAAACGCGTTTTCAGCCCCTGATTGTACACTTAAGGTGAAAATGTCAAAATCTTCAAAATGAGCATAAGCACAATGAAATTAATGCTGGAATCATCTTCAGGATGCTAGAATACACTAAATACAGCAAAAATTTTGAGTCTACAACGTTTAGTTTAGGTGTGAGAGCCAAAATGAACTTTTTATTGCTTTAAACGCGTTTTCAGCCTGATTGTGCACTTTAGGTGAAAATGTCAAAATCTTAAAAATGAGCATAAGCACAATGAAATTAATGCTGGAATCATCTTCAGGATGCTAGAATACACTAAATACAGCAAAAATTTTGAGTCTACAAGGTTTAGTTTAGGTGTGAGAGCCAAAATGAACTTTTTATTGCTTTAAACGCGTTTTCAGCCCCTGATTGTACACTTAAGGTGAAAATGTCAAAATCTTCAAAATGAGCATAAGCACAATGAAATTATTGCTGGAATCATCTTCAGGATGCTAGAATACACTAAATACAGCAAAAATTTTGAGTCTACAAGGTTTAGTTTAGGTGTGAGAGCCAAAATGAACTTTTTATTGCTTTAAACGCGTTTTCAGCCCCTGATTGTACACTTAAGGTGAAAATGTCAAAATCTTCAAAATGAGCATAAGCACAATGAAATTAATGCTGGAATCATCTTCAGGATGCTAGAATACACTAAATACAGCAAAAATGTTGAGTCTACAACGTTTTGTTTAGGTGTGAGAGCCAAAATGAACTTTTTATGGCTTTAAATGCGTTTTCAGCCTGATTGTGCACTTTAGGTGAAAATGTCAAAATCTTCAAAATGAGCATAAGCACAATGAAATTAATGCTGGAATCATCTTCAGGATGCTAGAATACACTAAATACAGCAAAAATTTTGAGTCTACAACGTTTAGTTTAGGTGTGAGAGCCAAAATGAACTTTTTATTGCTTTAAACGCGTTTTCAGCCTGATTGTGCACTTTAGGTGAAAATGTCAAAATCTTAAAAATGAGCATAAGCACAATGAAATTAATGCTGGAATCATCTTCAGGATGCTAGAATACACTAAATACAGCAAAAATTTTGAGTCTACAACGTTTAGTTTAGGTGTGAGAGCCAAAATGAACTTTTTATTGCTTTAAACGCGTTTTCAGCCCCTGATTGTACACTTAAGGTGAAAATGTCAAAATCTTCAAAATGAGCATAAGCACAATGAAATTATTGCTGGAATCATCTTCAGGATGCTAGAATACACTAAATACAGCAAAAATTTTGAGTCTACAACGTTTAGTTTAGGTGTGAGAGCCAAAATGAACTTTTTATTGCTTTAAACGCGTTTTCAGCCCCTGATTGTACACTTAAGGTGAAAATGTCAAAATCTTCAAAATGAGCATAAGCACAATGAAATTAATGCTGGAATCATCTTCAGGATGCTAGAATACACTAAATACAGCAAAAATTTTGAGTCTACAACGTTTAGTTTAGGTGTGAGAGCCAAAATGAACTTTTTATTGCTTTAAACGCGTTTTCAGCCCCTGATTGTACACTTAAGGTGAAAATGTCAAAATCTTCAAAAATGAGCATAAGCACAATGAAATTAATGCTGGAATCATCTTCAGGATGCTAGAATACACTAAATACAGCAAACATTTTGAGTCTACAACGTTTAGTTTAGGTGTGAGAGCCAAAATGAACTTTTTATTGCTTTAAACGCGTTTTCAGCCCCTGATTGTACACTTAAGGTGAAAATGTCAAAATCTTAAAAATGAGCATAAGCACAATGAAATTAATGCTGGAATCATCTTCAGGATGCTAGAATACACTAAATACAGCAAAAATGTTGAGTCTACAACGTTTTGTTTAGGTGTGAGAGCCAAAATGAACTTTTTATGGCTTTAAATGCGTTTTCAGACTGATTGTGCACTTTAGGTGAAAATGTCAAAATCTTCAAAATGAGCATAAGCACAATGAAATTAATGCTGGAATCATCTTCAGGATGCTAGAATACACTAAATACAGCAAAAATTTTGAGTCTACAACGTTTAGTTTAGGTGTGAGAGCCAAAATGAACTTTTGATTGCTTTAAACGCGTTTTCAGCCTGTTTGTGCACTTTAGGTGAAAATGTCAAAATCTTAAAAATGAGCATAAGCACAATAAAATTAATGCTGGAATCATCTTCAGGATGCTAGAATACACTAAATACAGCAAAAATTTTGAGTCTACAACGTTTAGTTTAGGTGTGAGAGCCAAAATGAACTTTTTATTGCTTTAAACGCGTTTTCAGCCCCTGATTGTACACTTAAGGTGAAAATGTCAAAATCTTCAAAATGAGCATAAGCACAATGAAATTAATGCTGGAATCATCTTCAGGATGCTAGAATACACTAAATACAGCAAAAATTTTGAGTCTACAACGTTTAGTTTAGGTGTGAGAGCCAAAATGAACTTTTTATTGCTTTAAACGCGTTTTCAGCCTGATTGTGCACTTTAGGTGAAAATGTCAAAATCTTAAAAATGAGCATAAGCACAATGAAATTAATGCTGGAATCATCTTCAGGATGCTAGAATACACTAAATACAGCAAAAATTTTGAGTCTACAAGGTTTAGTTTAGGTGTGAGAGCCAAAATGAACTTTTTATTGCTTTAAACGCGTTTTCAGCCCCTGATTGTACACTTAAGGTGAAAATGTCAAAATCTTCAAAATGAGCATAAGCACAATGAAATTATTGCTGGAATCATCTTCAGGATGCTAGAATACACTAAATACAGCAAAAATTTTGAGTCTACAAGGTTTAGTTTAGGTGTGAGAGCCAAAATGAACTTTTTATTGCTTTAAACGCGTTTTCAGCCCCTGATTGTACACTTAAGGTGAAAATGTCAAAATCTTCAAAATGAGCATAAGCACAATGAAATTAATGCTGGAATCATCTTCAGGATGCTAGAATACACTAAATACAGCAAAAATGTTGAGTCTACAACGTTTTGTTTAGGTGTGAGAGCCAAAATGAACTTTTTATGGCTTTAAATGCGTTTTCAGCCTGATTGTGCACTTTAGGTGAAAATGTCAAAATCTTCAAAATGAGCATAAGCACAATGAAATTAATGCTGGAATCATCTTCAGGATGCTAGAATACACTAAATACAGCAAAAATTTTGAGTCTACAACGTTTAGTTTAGGTGTGAGAGCCAAAATGAACTTTTTATTGCTTTAAACGCGTTTTCAGCCTGATTGTGCACTTTAGGTGAAAATGTCAAAATCTTAAAAATGAGCATAAGCACAATGAAATTAATGCTGGAATCATCTTCAGGATGCTAGAATACACTAAATACAGCAACAATTTTGAGTCTACAACGTTTAGTTTAGGTGTGAGAGCCAAAATGAACTTTTTATTGCTTTAAACGCGTTTTCAGCCCCTGATTGTACACTTAAGGTGAAAATGTCAAAATCTTAAAAATGAGCATAAGCACAATGAAATTAATGCTGGAATCATCTTCAGGATGCTAGAATACACTAAATACAGCAAAAATGTTGAGTCTACAACGTTTTGTTTAGGTGTGAGAGCCAAAATGAACTTTTTATGGCTTTAAATGCGTTTTCAGCCTGATTGTGCACTTTAGGTGAAAATGTCAAAATCTTCAAAATGAGCATAAGCACAATGAAATTAATGCTGGAATCATCTTCAGGATGCTAGAATACACTAAATACAGCAAAAATTTTGAGTCTACAACGTTTAGTTTAGGTGTGAGAGCCAAAATGAACTTTTTATTGCTTTAAACGCGTTTTCAGCCTGATTGTGCACTTTAGGTGAAAATGTCAAAATCTTAAAAATGAGCATAAGCACAATGAAATTAATGCTGGAATCATCTTCAGGATGCTAGAATACACTAAATACAGCAAAAATTTTGAGTCTACAACGTTTAGTTTAGGTGTGAGAGCCAAAATGAACTTTTTATTGCTTTAAACGCGTTTTCAGCCCCTGATTGTACACTTAAGGTGAAAATGTCAAAATCTTAAAAATGAGCATAAGCACAATGAAATTAATGCTGGAATCATCTTCAGGATGCTAGAATACACTAAATACAGCAAAAATGTTGAGTCTACAACGTTTTGTTTAGGTGTGAGAGCCAAAATGAACTTTTTATGGCTTTAAATGCGTTTTCAGCCTCATTGTGCACTTTAGGTGAAAATGTCAAAATCTTCAAAATGAGCATAAGCACAATGAAATTAATGCTGGAATCATCTTCAGGATGCTAGAATACACTAAATACAGCAAAAATTTTGAGTCTACAACGTTTAGTTTAGGTGTGAGAGCCAAAATGAACTTTTTATTGCTTTAAACGCGTTTTCAGCCTGATTGTGCACTTTAGGTGAAAATGTCAAAATCTTAAAAATGAGCATAAGCACAATGAAATTAATGCTGGAATCATCTTCAGGATGCTAGAATACACTAAATACAGCAAAAAATTTGAGTCTACAACGTTTAGTTTAGGTGTGAGAGCCAAAATGAACTTTTTATTGCTTTAAACGCGTTTTCAGCCCCTGATTGTACACTTAAGGTGAAAATGTCAAAATCTTCAAAAATGAGCATAAGCACAATGAAATTAATGCTGGAATCATCTTCAGGATGCTAGAATACACTAAATACAGCAAAAATTTTGAGTCTACAACGTTTAGTTTAGGTGTGAGAGCCAAAATGAACTTTTTATTGCTTTAAACGCGTTTTCAGCACCTGATTGTACACTTAAGGTGAAAATGTCAAAATCTTAAAAATGAGCATAAGCACAATAAAATTAATGCTGGAATCATCTTCAGGATGCTAGAATACACTAAATACAGCAAAAATTTTGAGTCTACAACGTTTAGTTTAGGTGTGAGAGCCAAAATGAACTTTTTATTGCTTTAAACGCGTTTTCAGCCCCTGATTGTACACTTAAGGTGAAAATGTCAAAATCTTCAAAATGAGCATAAGCACAATGAAATTAATGCTGGAATCATCTTCAGGATGCTAGAATACACTAAATACAGCAAAAATTTTGAGCCTACAACGTTTAGTTTAGGTGTGAGAGCCAAAATGAACTTTTTATTGCTTTAAACGCGTTTTCAGCCTGATTGTGCACTTTAGGTGAAAATGTCAAAATCTTAAAAATGAGCATAAGCACAATGAAATTAATGCTGGAATCATCTTCAGGATGCTAGAATACACTAAATACAGCAAAAATTTTGAGTCTACAAGGTTTAGTTTAGGTGTGAGAGCCAAAATGAACTTTTTATTGCTTTAAACGCGTTTTCAGCCCCTGATTGTACACTTAAGGTGAAAATGTCAAAATCTTCAAAATGAGCATAAGCACAATGAAATTATTGCTGGAATCATCTTCAGGATGCTAGAATACACTAAATACAGCAAAAATTTTGAGTCTACAAGGTTTAGTTTAGGTGTGAGAGCCAAAATGAACTTTTTATTGCTTTAAACGCGTTTTCAGCCCCTGATTGTACACTTAAGGTGAAAATGTCAAAATCTTCAAAATGAGCATAAGCACAATGAAATTAATGCTGGAATCATCTTCAGGATGCTAGAATACACTAAATACAGCAAAAATGTTGAGTCTACAACGTTTTGTTTAGGTGTGAGAGCCAAAATGAACTTTTTATGGCTTTAAATGCGTTTTCAGCCTGATTGTGCACTTTAGGTGAAAATGTCAAAATCTTCAAAATGAGCATAAGCACAATGAAATTAATGCTGGAATCATCTTCAGGATGCTAGAATACACTAAATACAGCAAAAATTTTGAGTCTACAACGTTTAGTTTAGGTGTGAGAGCCAAAATGAACTTTTTATTGCTTTAAACGCGTTTTCAGCCTGATTGTGCACTTTAGGTGAAAATGTCAAAATCTTAAAAATGAGCATAAGCACAATGAAATTAATGCTGGAATCATCTTCAGGATGCTAGAATACACTAAATACAGCAACAATTTTGAGTCTACAACGTTTAGTTTAGGTGTGAGAGCCAAAATGAACTTTTTATTGCTTTAAACGCGTTTTCAGCCCCTGATTGTACACTTAAGGTGAAAATGTCAAAATCTTAAAAATGAGCATAAGCACAATGAAATTAATGCTGGAATCATCTTCAGGATGCTAGAATACACTAAATACAGCAAAAATGTTGAGTCTACAACGTTTTGTTTAGGTGTGAGAGCCAAAATGAACTTTTTATGGCTTTAAATGCGTTTTCAGCCTGATTGTGCACTTTAGGTGAAAATGTCAAAATCTTCAAAATGAGCATAAGCACAATGAAATTAATGCTGGAATCATCTTCAGGATGCTAGAATACACTAAATACAGCAACAATTTTGAGTCTACAACGTTTAGTTTAGGTGTGAGAGCCAAAATGAACTTTTTATTGCTTTAAACGCGTTTTCAGCCTGATTGTGCACTTTAGGTGAAAATGTCAAAATCTTAAAAATGAGCATAAGCACAATGAAATTAATGCTGGAATCATCTTCAGGATGCTAGAATACACTAAATACAGCAAAAATTTTGAGTCTACAACGTTTAGTTTAGGTGTGAGAGCCAAAATGAACTTTTTATTGCTTTAAACGCGTTTTCAGCCCCTGATTGTACACTTAAGGTGAAAATGTCAAAATCTTAAAAATGAGCATAAGCACAATGAAATTAATGCTGGAATCATCTTCAGGATGCTAGAATACACTAAATACAGCAAAAATTTTGAGTCTACAACGTTTAGTTTAGGTGTGAGAGCCAAAATGAACTTTTTATTGCTTTAAACGCGTTTTCAGCCCCTGATTGTACACTTAAGGTGAAAAAGTCAAAATCTTCAAAATGAGCATAAGCACAATGAAATTAATGCTGGAATCATCTTCAGGATGCTAGAATACACTAAATACAGCAAAAATTTTGAGTCTACAACGTTTAGTTTAGGTGTGAGAGCCAAAATGAACTTTTTATTGCTTTAAACGCGTTTTCAGCCTGATTGTGCACTTTAGGTGAAAATGTCAAAATCTTAAAAATGAGCATAAGCACAATGAAATTAATGCTGGAATCATCTTCAGGATGCTAGAATACACTAAATACAGCAAAAATTTTGAGTCTACAAGGTTTAGTTTAGGTGTGAGAGCCAAAATGAACTTTTTATTGCTTTAAACGCGTTTTCAGCCCCTGATTGTACACTTAAGGTGAAAATGTCAAAATCTTCAAAATGAGCATAAGCACAATGAAATTATTGCTGGAATCATCTTCAGGATGCTAGAATACACTAAATACAGCAAAAATTTTGAGTCTACAACGTTTAGTTTAGGTGTGAGAGCCAAAATGAACTTTTTATTGCTTTAAACGCGTTTTCAGCCCCTGATTGTACACTTAAGGTGAAAATGTCAAAATCTTCAAAATGAGCATAAGCACAATGAAATTAATGCTGGAATCATCTTCAGGATGCTAGAATACACTAAATACAGCAAAAATGTTGAGTCTACAACGTTTTGTTTATGTGTGAGAGCCAAAATGAACTTTTTATGGCTTTAAATGCGTTTTCAGCCTGATTGTGCACTTTAGGTGAAAATGTCAAAATCTTCAAAATGAGCATAAGCACAATGAAATTAATGCTGGAATCATCTTCAGGATGCTAGAATACACTAAATACAGCAAAAATTTTGAGTCTACAACGTTTAGTTTAGGTGTGAGAGCCAAAATGAACTTTTTATTGCTTTAAACGCGTTTTCAGCCTGATTGTGCACTTTAGGTGAAAATGTCAAAATCTAAAAAATGAGCATAAGCACAATGAAATTAATGCTGGAATCATCTTCAGGATGCTAGAATACACTAAATACAGCAAAAATTTTGAGTCTACAAGGTTTAGTTTAGTTGTGAGAGCCAAAATGAACTTTTTATTGCTTTAAACGCGTTTTCAGCCCCTGATTGTACACTTAAGGTGAAAATGTCAAAATCTTCAAAATGAGCATAAGCACAATGAAATTAATGCTGGAATCATCTTCAGGATGCTAGAATACACTAAATACAGCAAAAATGTTGAGTCTACAACGTTTTGTTTAGGTGCGAGAGCCAAAATAAACTTTTTATGGCTTTAAATGCGTTTTCAGCCTGATTGTGCACTTTAGGTGAAAATGTCAAAATCTTCAAAATGAGCATAAGCACAATGAAATTAATGCTGGAATCATCTTCAGGATGCTAGAATACACTAAATACAGCAAAAATTTTGAGTCTACAACGTTTAGTTTATGTGTGAGAGCCAAAATGAACTTTGTATTGCTTTAAACGCGTTTTCAGCCTGATTGTGCACTTTAGGTGAAAATGTCAAAATCTTAAAAATGAGCATAAGCACAATGAAATTAATGCTGGAATCATCTTCAGGATGCTAGAATACACTAAAAACAGCAAAATTTTTGAGTCTACAACGTTTAGTTTAGGTGTGAGAGCCAAAATGAACTTTTTATTGCTTTAAACGCGTTTTCAGCCCCTGATTGTACACTTAAGGTGAAAATGTCAAAATCTTCAAAATGAGCATAAACACAATGAAATTAATGCTGGAATCATCTTCAGGATGCTAGAATACACTAAATACAGCAAAAATTTTGAGTCTCCAACGTTTAGTTTAGGTGTGAGAGCCAAAATGAACTTTTTATTGCTTTAAACGCGTTTTCAGCCCCTGATTGTACACTTAAGGTGAAAATGTCAAAATCTTCAAAATGAGCATAAGCACAATGAAATTATTGCTGGAATCATCTTCAGGATGCTAGAATACACTAAATACAGCAAAAATTTTGAGTCTACAAGGTTTAGTTTAGGTGTGAGAGCCAAAATGAACTTTTTATTGCTTTAAACGCGTTTTCAGCCCCTGATTGTACACTTAAGGTGAAAATGTCAAAATCTTCAAAATGAGCATAAGCACAATGAAATTAATGCTGGAATCATCTTCAGGATGCTAGAATACACTAAATACAGCAAAAATGTTGAGTCTACAACGTTTTGTTTAGGTGTGAGAGCCAAAATGAACTTTTTATGGCTTTAAATGCGTTTTCAGCCTGATTGTGCACTTTAGGTGAAAATGTCAAAATCTTCAAAATGAGCATAAGCACAATGAAATTAATGCTGGAATCATCTTCAGGATGCTAGAATACACTAAATACAGCAAAAATTTTGAGTCTACAACGTTTAGTTTAGGTGTGAGAGCCAAAATGAACTTTTTATTGCTTTAAACGCGTTTTCAGCCCCTGATTGTACACTTAAGGTGAAAATGTCAAAATCTTAAAAATGAGCATAAGCACAATGAAATTAATGCTGGAATCATCTTCAGGATGCTAGAATACACTAAATACAGCAAAAATGTTGAGTCTACAACGTTTTGTTTAGGTGTGAGAGCCAAAATGAACTTTTTATGGCTTTAAATGCGTTTTCAGCCTGATTGTGCACTTTAGGTGAAAATGTCAAAATCTTCAAAATGAGCATAAGCACAATGAAATTAATGCTGGAATCATCTTCAGGATGCTAGAATACACTAAATACAGCAAAAATTTTGAGTCTACAACGTTTAGTTTAGGTGTGAGAGCCAAAATGAACTTTTTATTGCTTTAAACGCGTTTTCAGCCTGATTGTGCACTTTAGGTGAAAATGTCAAAATCTTAAAAATGAGCATAAGCACAATGAAATTAATGCTGGAATCATCTTCAGGATGCTAGAATACACTAAATACAGCAAAAATTTTGAGTCTACAACGTTTAGTTTAGGTGTGAGAGCCAAAATGAACTTTTTATTGCTTTAAATGCGTTTTCAGCCCCTGATTGTACACTTAAGGTGAAAATGTCAAAATCTTCAAAATGAGCATAAGCACAATGAAATTAATGCTGGAATCATCTTCAGGATGCTAGAATACACTAAATACAGCAAAAATTTTGAGTCTACAACGTTTAGTTTAGGTGTGAGAGCCAAAATGAACTTTTTATTGCTTTAAACGCGTTTTCAGCCCCTGATTGTGCACTTTAGGTGAAAATGTCAAAATCTTCAAAATGAGCATAAGCACAATGAAATTAATGCTGGAATCATCTTCAGGATGCTAGAATACACTAAATACAGCAAAAATTTTGAGTCTACAACGTTTAGTTTAGGTGTGAGAGCCAAAATGAACTTTTTATTGCTTTAAACGCGTTTTCAGCCCCTGATTGTACACTTAAGGTGAAAATGTCAAAATCTTCAAAATGAGCATAAGCACAATGAAATTAATGCTGGAATCATCTTCAGGATGCTAGAATACACTAAATACAGCAAAAATTTTGAGTCTACAACGTTTAGTTTAGGTGTGAGAGCCAAAATGATCTTTTTATTGCTTTAAACGCGTTTTCAGCCTGATTGTGCACTTTAGGTGAAAATGTCAAAATCTTAAAAATGAGCATAAGCACAATGAAATTAATGCTGGAATCATCTTCAGGATGCTAGAATACACTAAATACAGCAAAAATTTTGAGTCTACAAGGTTTAGTTTAGGTGTGAGAGCCAAAATGAACTTTTTATTGCTTTAAACGCGTTTTCAGCCCCTGATTGTACACTTAAGGTGAAAATGTCAAAATCTTCAAAATGAGCATAAGCACAATGAAATTAATGCTGGAATCATCTTCAGGATGCTAGAATACACTAAATACAGCAAAAATGTTGAGTCTACAACGTTTTGTTTAGGTGTGAGAGCCAAAATGAACTTTTTATGGCTTTAAATGCGTTTTCAGCCTGATTGTGCACTTTAGGTGAAAATGTCAAAATCTTCAAAATGAGCATAAGCACAATGAAATTAATGCTGGAATCATCTTCAGGATGCTAGAATACACTAAATACAGCAAAAATTTTGAGTCTACAACGTTTAGTTTAGGTGTGAGAGCCAAAATGAACTTTTTATTGCTTTAAACGCGTTTTCAGCCTGATTGTGCACTTTAGGTGAAAATGTCAAAATCTTAAAAATGAGCATAAGCACAATGAAATTAATGCTGGAATCATCTTCAGGATGCTAGAATACACTAAATACAGCAAAAATTTTGAGTCTACAACGTTTAGTTTAGGTGTGAGAGCCAAAATGAACTTTTTATTGCTTTAAACGCGTTTTCAGCCCCTGATTGTACACTTAAGGTGAAAATGTCAAAATCTTAAAAATGAGCATAAGCACAATGAAATTAATGCTGGAATCATCTTCAGGATGCTAGAATACACTAAATACAGCAAAAATGTTGAGTCTACAACGTTTTGTTTAGGTGTGAGAGCCAAAATGAACTTTTTATGGCTTTAAATGCGTTTTCAGCCTGATTGTGCACTTTAGGTGAAAATGTCAAAATTTTCAAAATGAGCATAAGCACAATGAAATTAATGCTGGAATCATCTTCAGGATGCTAGAATACACTAAATACAGCAAAAATTTTGAGTCTACAACGTTTAGTTTAGGTGTGAGAGCCAAAATGAACTTTTGATTGCTTTAAACACGTTTTCAGCCTGATTGTGCACTTTAGGTGAAAATGTCAAAATCTTAAAAATGAGCATAAGCACAATAAAATTAATGCTGGAATCATCTTCAGGATGCTAGAATACACTAAATACAGCAAAAATTTTGAGTCTACAACGTTTAGTTTAGGTGTGAGAGCCAAAATGAACTTTTTATTGCTTTAAACGCGTTTTCAGCCCCTGATTGTACACTTAAGGTGAAAATGTCAAAATCTTCAAAATGAGCATAAGCACAATGAAATTAATGCTGGAATCATCTTCAGGATGCTAGAATACACTAAATACAGCAAAAATTTTGAGTCTACAACGTTTAGTTTAGGTGTGAGAGCCAAAATGAACTTTTTATTGCTTTAAACGCGTTTTCAGCCCCTGATTGTACACTTAAGGTGAAAATGTCAAAATCTTAAAAATGAGCATAAGCACAATGAAATTAATGCTGGAATCATCTTCAGGATGCTAGAATACACTAAATACAGCAGAAATTTTGAGTCTACAAGGTTTAGTTTAGGTGTGAGAGCCAAAATGAACTTTTTATTGCTTTAAACGCGTTTTCAGCCCCTGATTGTACACTTAAGGTGAAAATGTCAAAATCTTCAAAATGAGCATAAGCACAATGAAATTAATGCTGGAATCATCTTCAGGATGCTAGAATACACTAAATACAGCAAAAATTTTGAGTCTACAACGTTTAGTTTAGGTGTGAGAGCCAAAATGAACTTTTGATTGCTTTAAACACGTTTTCAGCCTGATTGTGCACTTTAGGTGAAAATGTCAAAATCTTAAAAATGAGCATAAGCACAATAAAATTAATGCTGGAATCATCTTCAGGATGCTAGAATACACTAAATACAGCAAAAATTTTGAGTCTACAACGTTTAGTTTAGGTGTGAGAGCCAAAATGAACTTTTTATTGCTTTAAACGCGTTTTCAGCCCCTGATTGTACACTTAAGGTGAAAATGTCAAAATCTTCAAAATGAGCATAAGCACAATGAAATTAATGCTGGAATCATCTTCAGGATGCTAGAATACACTAAATACAGCAAAAATTTTGAGTCTA
Source organism: Vanacampus margaritifer (assembly GCF_051991255.1). Classification (NCBI taxonomy): domain Eukaryota; kingdom Metazoa; phylum Chordata; class Actinopteri; order Syngnathiformes; family Syngnathidae; genus Vanacampus; species Vanacampus margaritifer. Next base: position 1,207,594 of record NW_027520737.1, on the reverse strand, counting down.
CAACGTTTAGTTTAGGTGTGAGAGCCAAAATGAACTTTTTATTGCTTTAAACGCGTTTTCAGCCTGATTGTGCACTTTAGGTGAAAATGTCAAAATCTTAAAAATGAGCATAAGCACAATGAAATTAATGCTGGAATCATCTTCAGGATGCTAGAATACACTAAATACAGCAGAAATTTTGAGTCTACAAGGTTTAGTTTAGGTGTGAGAGCCAAAATGAACTTTTTATTGCTTTAAACGCGTTTTCAGCCCCTGATTGTACACTTAAGGTGAAAATGTCAAAATCTTCAAAATGAGCATAAGCACAATGAAATTATTGCTGGAATCATCTTCAGGATGCTAGAATACACTAAATACAGCAAAAATTTTGAGTCTACAAGGTTTAGTTTAGGTGTGAGAGCCAAAATGAACTTTTTATTGCTTTAAACGCGTTTTCAGCCCCTGATTGTACACTTAAGGTGAAAATGTCAAAATCTTCAAAATGAGCATAAGCACAATGAAATTAATGCTGGAATCATCTTCAGGATGCTAGAATACACTAAATACAGCAAAAATGTTGAGTCTACAACGTTTTGTTTAGGTGTGAGAGCCAAAATGAACTTTTTATGGCTTTAAATGCGTTTTCAGCCTGATTGTGCACTTTAGGTGAAAATGTCAAAATCTTAAAAATGAGCATAAGCACAATGAAATTAATGCTGGAATCATCTTCAGGATGCTAGAATACACTAAATACAGCAAAAATTTTGAGTCTACAACGTTTAGTTTAGGTGTGAGAGCCAAAATGAACTTTTTATTGCTTTAAACGCGTTTTCAGCCCCTGATTGTACACTTAAGGTGAAAATGTCAAAATCTTCAAAATGAGCATAAGCACAATGAAATTAATGCTGGAATCATCTTCAGGATGCTAGAATACACTAAATACAGCAAAAATTTTGAGTCTACAACGTTTAGTTTAGGTGTGAGAGCCAAAATGAACTTTTTATTGCTTTAAACGCGTTTTCAGCCCCTGATTGTGCACTTTAGGTGAAAATGTCAAAATCTTAAAAATGAGCATAAGCACAATGAAATTAATGCTGGAATCATCTTCAGGATGCTAGAATACACTAAATACAGCAAACATTTTGAGTCTACAACGTTTAGTTTAGGTGTGAGAGCCAAAATGAACTTTTTATTGCTTTAAACGCGTTTTCAGCCCCTGATTGTACACTTAAGGTGAAAATGTCAAAATCTTCAAAATGAGCATAAGCACAATGAAATTAATGCTGGAATCATCTTCAGGATGCTAGAATACACTAAATACAGCAAAAATTTTGAGTCTACAAGGTTTAGTTTAGTTGTGAGAGCCAAAATGAACTTTTTATTGCTTTAAACGCGTTTTCAGCCCCTGATTGTACACTTAAGGTGAAAATGTCAAAATCTTCAAAATGAGCATAAGCACAATGAAATTAATGCTGGAATCATCTTCAGGATGCTAGAATACACTAAATACAGCAAAAATGTTGAGTCTACAACGTTTTGTTTAGGTGTGAGAGCCAAAATGAACTTTTTATGGCTTTAAATGCGTTTTCAGCCTGATTGTGCACTTTAGGTGAAAATGTCAAAATCTTCAAAATGAGCATAAGCACAATGAAATTAATGCTGGAATCATCTTCAGGATGCTAGAATACACTAAATACAGCAAAAATTTTGAGTCTACAACGTTTAGTTTAGGTGTGAGAGCCAAAATGAACTTTTTATTGCTTTAAACGCGTTTTCAGCCTGATTGTGCACTTTAGGTGAAAATGTCAAAATCTTAAAAATGAGCATAAGCACAATGAAATTAATGCTGGAATCATCTTCAGGATGCTAGAATACACTAAATACAGCAAAAATTTTGAGTCTACAACGTTTAGTTTAGGTGTGAGAGCCAAAATGAACTTTTTATTGCTTTAAACGCGTTTTCAGCCCCTGATTGTACACTTAAGGTGAAAATGTCAAAATCTTCAAAATGAGCATAAGCACAATGAAATTAATGCTGGAATCATCTTCAGGATGCTAGAATACACTAAATACAGCAAAAATTTTGAGTCTACAACGTTTAGTTTAGGTGTGAGAGCCAAAATGAACTTTTTATTGCTTTAAACGCGTTTTCAGCCCCTGATTGTGCACTTTAGGTGAAAATGTCAAAATCTTAAAAATGAGCATAAGCACAATGAAATTAATGCTGGAATCATCTTCAGGATGCTAGAATACACTAAATACAGCAAAAATTTTGAGTCTACAACGTTTAGTTTAGGTGTGAGAGCCAAAATGAACTTTTTATTGCTTTAAACGCGTTTTCAGCCCCTGATTTTACACTTAAGGAGAAAATGTCAAAATCTTCAAAATGAGCATAAGCACAATGAAATTAATGCTGGAATCATCTTCAGGATGCTAGAATACACTAAATACAGCAAAAATTTTGAGTCTACAACGTTTAGTTTAGGTGTGAGAGCCAAAATGAACTTTTTATTGCTTTAAACGCGTTTTCAGCCTGATTGTGCACTTTAGGTGAAAATGTCAAAATCTTCAAAATGAGCATAAGCACAATGAAATTAATGCTGGAATCATCTTCAGGATGCTAGAATACACTAAATACAGCAAAAATGTTGAGTCTACAACGTTTTGTTTAGGTGTGAGAGCCAAAATGAACTTTTTATGGCTTTAAATGCGTTTTCAGCCTGATTGTGCACTTTAGGTGAAAATGTCAAAATCTTCAAAATGAGCATAAGCACAATGAAATTATTGCTGGAATCATCTTCAGGATGCTAGAATACACTAAATACAGCAAAAATTTTGAGTCTACAAGGTTTAGTTTAGGTGTGAGAGCCAAAATGAACTTTTTATTGCTTTAAACGCGTTTTCAGCCCCTGATTGTACACTTAAGGTGAAAATGTCAAAATCTTCAAAATGAGCATAAGCACAATGAAATTAATGCTGGAATCATCTTCAGGATGCTAGAATACACTAAATACAGCAAAAATGTTGAGTCTACAACGTTTTGTTTAGGTGTGAGAGCCAAAATGAACTTTTTATGGCTTTAAATGCGTTTTCAGCCTGATTGTGCACTTTAGGTGAAAATGTCAAAATCTTCAAAATGAGCATAAGCACAATGAAATTAATGCTGGAATCATCTTCAGGATGCTAGAATACACTAAATACAGCAAAAATTTTGAGTCTACAACGTTTAGTTTAGGTGTGAGAGCCAAAATGAACTTTTTATTGCTTTAAACGCGTTTTCAGCCTGATTGTGCACTTTAGGTGAAAATGTCAAAATCTTAAAAATGAGCATAAGCACAATGAAATTAATGCTGGAATCATCTTCAGGATGCTAGAATACACTAAATACAGCAAAAATTTTGAGTCTACAACGTTTAGTTTAGGTGTGAGAGCCAAAATGAACTTTTTATTGCTTTAAACGCGTTTTCAGCCCCTGATTGTACACTTAAGGTGAAAATGTCAAAATCTTCAAAATGAGCATAAGCACAATGAAATTAATGCTGGAATCATCTTCAGGATGCTAGAATACACTAAATACAGCAAAAATTTTGAGTCTACAACGTTTAGTTTAGGTGTGAGAGCCAAAATGAACTTTTTATTGCTTTAAACGCGTTTTCAGCCCCTGATTGTGCACTTTAGGTGAAAATGTCAAAATCTTCAAAATGAGCATAAGCACAATGAAATTAATGCTGGAATCATCTTCAGGATGCTAGAATACACTAAATACAGCAAAAATTTTGAGTCTACAACGTTTAGTTTAGGTGTGAGAGCCAAAATGAACTTTTTATTGCTTTAAACGCGTTTTCAGCCCCTGATTGTACACTTAAGGTGAAAATGTCAAAATCTTCAAAATGAGCATAAGCACAATGAAATTAATGCTGGAATCATCTTCAGGATGCTAGAATACACTAAATACAGCAAAAATTTTGAGTCTACAACGTTTAGTTTAGGTGTGAGAGCCAAAATGATCTTTTTATTGCTTTAAACGCGTTTTCAGCCTGATTGTGCACTTTAGGTGAAAATGTCAAAATCTTAAAAATGAGCATAAGCACAATGAAATTAATGCTGGAATCATCTTCAGGATGCTAGAATACACTAAATACAGCAAAAATTTTGAGTCTACAAGGTTTAGTTTAGGTGTGAGAGCCAAAATGAACTTTTTATTGCTTTAAACGCGTTTTCAGCCCCTGATTGTACACTTAAGGTGAAAATGTCAAAATCTTCAAAATGAGCATAAGCACAATGAAATTAATGCTGGAATCATCTTCAGGATGCTAGAATACACTAAATACAGCAAAAATGTTGAGTCTACAACGTTTTGTTTAGGTGTGAGAGCCAAAATGAACTTTTTATGGCTTTAAATGCGTTTTCAGCCTGATTGTGCACTTTAGGTGAAAATGTCAAAATCTTCAAAATGAGCATAAGCACAATGAAATTAATGCTGGAATCATCTTCAGGATGCTAGAATACACTAAATACAGCAAAAATTTTGAGTCTACAACGTTTAGTTTAGGTGTGAGAGCCAAAATGAACTTTTTATTGCTTTAAACGCGTTTTCAGCCCCTGATTGTACACTTAAGGTGAAAATGTCAAAATCTTCAAAATGAGCATAAGCACAATGAAATTAATGCTGAAATCATCTTCAGGATGCTAGAATACACTAAATACAGCAAAAATTTTGAGTCTACAACGTTTAGTTTAGGTGTGAGAGCCAAAATGAACTTTTGATTGCTTTAAACACGTTTTCAGCCTGATTGTGCACTTTAGGTGAAAATGTCAAAATCTTAAAAATGAGCATAAGCACAATAAAATTAATGCTGGAATCATCTTCAGGATGCTAGAATACACTAAATACAGCAAAAATTTTGAGTCTACAACGTTTAGTTTAGGTGTGAGAGCCAAAATGAACTTTTTATTGCTTTAAACGCGTTTTCAGCCCCTGATTGTACACTTAAGGTGAAAATGTCAAAATCTTCAAAATGAGCATAAGCACAATGAAATTAATGCTGGAATCATCTTCAGGATGCTAGAATACACTAAATACAGCAAAAATTTTGAGTCTACAACGTTTAGTTTAGGTGTGAGAGCCAAAATGAACTTTTTATTGCTTTAAACGCGTTTTCAGCCTGATTGTGCACTTTAGGTGAAAATGTCAAAATCTTAAAAATGAGCATAAGCACAATGAAATTAATGCTGGAATCATCTTCAGGATGCTAGAATACACTAAATACAGCAGAAATTTTGAGTCTACAAGGTTTAGTTTAGGTGTGAGAGCCAAAATGAACTTTTTATTGCTTTAAACGCGTTTTCAGCCCCTGATTGTACACTTAAGGTGAAAATGTCAAAATCTTCAAAATGAGCATAAGCACAATGAAATTATTGCTGGAATCATCTTCAGGATGCTAGAATACACTAAATACAGCAAAAATTTTGAGTCTACAAGGTTTAGTTTAGGTGTGAGAGCCAAAATGAACTTTTTATTGCTTTAAACGCGTTTTCAGCCCCTGATTGTACACTTAAGGTGAAAATGTCAAAATCTTCAAAATGAGCATAAGCACAATGAAATTAATGCTGGAATCATCTTCAGGATGCTAGAATACACTAAATACAGCAAAAATGTTGAGTCTACAACGTTTTGTTTAGGTGTGAGAGCCAAAATGAACTTTTTATGGCTTTAAATGCGTTTTCAGCCTGATTGTGCACTTTAGGTGAAAATGTCAAAATCTTCAAAATGAGCATAAGCACAATGAAATTAATGCTGGAATCATCTTCAGGATGCTAGAATACACTAAATACAGCAAAAATTTTGAGTCTACAACGTTTAGTTTAGGTGTGAGAGCCAAAATGAACTTTTTATTGCTTTAAACGCGTTTTCAGCCTGATTGTGCACTTTAGGTGAAAATGTCAAAATCTTAAAAATGAGCATAAGCACAATGAAATTAATGCTGGAATCATCTTCAGGATGCTAGAATACACTAAATACAGCAAAAATTTTGAGTCTACAACGTTTAGTTTAGGTGTGAGAGCCAAAATGAACTTTTTATTGCTTTAAACGCGTTTTCAGCCCCTGATTGTACACTTAAGGTGAAAATGTCAAAATCTTAAAAATGAGCATAAGCACAATGAAATTAATGCTGGAATCATCTTCAGGATGCTAGAATACACTAAATACAGCAAAAATGTTGAGTCTACAACGTTTTGTTTAGGTGTGAGAGCCAAAATGAACTTTTTATGGCTTTAAATGCGTTTTCAGCCTGATTGTGCACTTTAGGTGAAAATGTCAAAATCTTCAAAATGAGCATAAGCACAATGAAATTAATGCTGGAATCATCTTCAGGATGCTAGAATACACTAAATACAGCAAAAATTTTGAGTCTACAACGTTTAGTTTAGGTGTGAGAGCCAAAATGAACTTTTTATTGCTTTAAACGCGTTTTCAGCCTGATTGTGCACTTTAGGTGAAAATGTCAAAATCTTAAAAATGAGCATAAGCACAATGAAATTAATGCTGGAATCATCTTCAGGATGCTAGAATACACTAAATACAGCAAAAATTTTGAGTCTACAACGTTTAGTTTAGGTGTGAGAGCCAAAATGAACTTTTTATTGCTTTAAACGCGTTTTCAGCCCCTGATTGTACACTTAAGGTGAAAATGTCAAAATCTTCAAAATGAGCATAAGCACAATGAAATTAATGCTGGAATCATCTTCAGGATGCTAGAATACACTAAATACAGCAAAAATTTTGAGTCTACAACGTTTAGTTTAGGTGTGAGAGCCAAAATGAACTTTTTATTGCTTTAAACGCGTTTTCAGCCCCTGATTGTGCACTTTAGGTGAAAATGTCAAAATCTTAAAAATGAGCATAAGCACAATGAAATTAATGCTGGAATCATCTTCAGGATGCTAGAATACACTAAATACAGCAAACATTTTGAGTCTACAACGTTTAGTTTAGGTGTGAGAGCCAAAATGAACTTTTTATTGCTTTAAACGCGTTTTCAGCCCCTGATTGTACACTTAAGGTGAAAATGTCAAAATCTTCAAAATGAGCATAAGCACAATGAAATTAATGCTGGAATCATCTTCAGGATGCTAGAATACACTAAATACAGCAAAAATTTTGAGTCTACAAGGTTTAGTTTAGTTGTGAGAGCCAAAATGAACTTTTTATTGCTTTAAACGCGTTTTCAGCCCCTGATTGTACACTTAAGGTGAAAATGTCAAAATCTTCAAAATGAGCATAAGCACAATGAAATTAATGCTGGAATCATCTTCAGGATGCTAGAATACACTAAATACAGCAAAAATGTTGAGTCTACAACGTTTTGTTTAGGTGTGAGAGCCAAAATGAACTTTTTATGGCTTTAAATGCGTTTTCAGCCTGATTGTGCACTTTAGGTGAAAATGTCAAAATCTTCAAAATGAGCATAAGCACAATGAAATTAATGCTGGAATCATCTTCAGGATGCTAGAATACACTAAATACAGCAAAAATTTTGAGTCTACAACGTTTAGTTTAGGTGTGAGAGCCAAAATGAACTTTTTATTGCTTTAAACGCGTTTTCAGCCTGATTGTGCACTTTAGGTGAAAATGTCAAAATCTTAAAAATGAGCATAAGCACAATGAAATTAATGCTGGAATCATCTTCAGGATGCTAGAATACACTAAATACAGCAAAAATTTTGAGTCTACAACGTTTAGTTTAGGTGTGAGAGCCAAAATGAACTTTTTATTGCTTTAAACGCGTTTTCAGCCCCTGATTGTACACTTAAGGTGAAAATGTCAAAATCTTCAAAATGAGCATAAGCACAATGAAATTAATGCTGGAATCATCTTCAGGATGCTAGAATACACTAAATACAGCAAAAATTTTGAGTCTACAACGTTTAGTTTAGGTGTGAGAGCCAAAATGAACTTTTTATTGCTTTAAACGCGTTTTCAGCCCCTGATTGTGCACTTTAGGTGAAAATGTCAAAATCTTAAAAATGAGCATAAGCACAATGAAATTAATGCTGGAATCATCTTCAGGATGCTAGAATACACTAAATACAGCAAAAATTTTGAGTCTACAACGTTTAGTTTAGGTGTGAGAGCCAAAATGAACTTTTTATTGCTTTAAACGCGTTTTCAGCCCCTGATTTTACACTTAAGGAGAAAATGTCAAAATCTTCAAAATGAGCATAAGCACAATGAAATTAATGCTGGAATCATCTTCAGGATGCTAGAATACACTAAATACAGCAAAAATTTTGAGTCTACAACGTTTAGTTTAGGTGTGAGAGCCAAAATGAACTTTTTATTGCTTTAAACGCGTTTTCAGCCTGATTGTGCACTTTAGGTGAAAATGTCAAAATCTTCAAAATGAGCATAAGCACAATGAAATTAATGCTGGAATCATCTTCAGGATGCTAGAATACACTAAATACAGCAAAAATGTTGAGTCTACAACGTTTTGTTTAGGTGTGAGAGCCAAAATGAACTTTTTATGGCTTTAAATGCGTTTTCAGCCTGATTGTGCACTTTAGGTGAAAATGTCAAAATCTTCAAAATGAGCATAAGCACAATGAAATTATTGCTGGAATCATCTTCAGGATGCTAGAATACACTAAATACAGCAAAAATTTTGAGTCTACAAGGTTTAGTTTAGGTGTGAGAGCCAAAATGAACTTTTTATTGCTTTAAACGCGTTTTCAGCCCCTGATTGTACACTTAAGGTGAAAATGTCAAAATCTTCAAAATGAGCATAAGCACAATGAAATTAATGCTGGAATCATCTTCAGGATGCTAGAATACACTAAATACAGCAAAAATGTTGAGTCTACAACGTTTTGTTTAGGTGTGAGAGCCAAAATGAACTTTTTATGGCTTTAAATGCGTTTTCAGCCTGATTGTGCACTTTAGGTGAAAATGTCAAAATCTTCAAAATGAGCATAAGCACAATGAAATTAATGCTGGAATCATCTTCAGGATGCTAGAATACACTAAATACAGCAAAAATTTTGAGTCTACAACGTTTAGTTTAGGTGTGAGAGCCAAAATGAACTTTTTATTGCTTTAAACGCGTTTTCAGCCTGATTGTGCACTTTAGGTGAAAATGTCAAAATCTTAAAAATGAGCATAAGCACAATGAAATTAATGCTGGAATCATCTTCAGGATGCTAGAATACACTAAATACAGCAAAAATTTTGAGTCTACAACGTTTAGTTTAGGTGTGAGAGCCAAAATGAACTTTTTATTGCTTTAAACGCGTTTTCAGCCCCTGATTGTACACTTAAGGTGAAAATGTCAAAATCTTCAAAATGAGCATAAGCACAATGAAATTAATGCTGGAATCATCTTCAGGATGCTAGAATACACTAAATACAGCAAAAATTTTGAGTCTACAACGTTTAGTTTAGGTGTGAGAGCCAAAATGAACTTTTTATTGCTTTAAACGCGTTTTCAGCCCCTGATTGTGCACTTTAGGTGAAAATGTCAAAATCTTCAAAATGAGCATAAGCACAATGAAATTAATGCTGGAATCATCTTCAGGATGCTAGAATACACTAAATACAGCAAAAATTTTGAGTCTACAACGTTTAGTTTAGGTGTGAGAGCCAAAATGAACTTTTTATTGCTTTAAACGCGTTTTCAGCCCCTGATTGTACACTTAAGGTGAAAATGTCAAAATCTTCAAAATGAGCATAAGCACAATGAAATTAATGCTGGAATCATCTTCAGGATGCTAGAATACACTAAATACAGCAAAAATTTTGAGTCTACAACGTTTAGTTTAGGTGTGAGAGCCAAAATGATCTTTTTATTGCTTTAAACGCGTTTTCAGCCTGATTGTGCACTTTAGGTGAAAATGTCAAAATCTTAAAAATGAGCATAAGCACAATGAAATTAATGCTGGAATCATCTTCAGGATGCTAGAATACACTAAATACAGCAAAAATTTTGAGTCTACAAGGTTTAGTTTAGGTGTGAGAGCCAAAATGAACTTTTTATTGCTTTAAACGCGTTTTCAGCCCCTGATTGTACACTTAAGGTGAAAATGTCAAAATCTTCAAAATGAGCATAAGCACAATGAAATTAATGCTGGAATCATCTTCAGGATGCTAGAATACACTAAATACAGCAAAAATGTTGAGTCTACAACGTTTTGTTTAGGTGTGAGAGCCAAAATGAACTTTTTATGGCTTTAAATGCGTTTTCAGCCTGATTGTGCACTTTAGGTGAAAATGTCAAAATCTTCAAAATGAGCATAAGCACAATGAAATTAATGCTGGAATCATCTTCAGGATGCTAGAATACACTAAATACAGCAAAAATTTTGAGTCTACAACGTTTAGTTTAGGTGTGAGAGCCAAAATGAACTTTTTATTGCTTTAAACGCGTTTTCAGCCTGATTGTGCACTTTAGGTGAAAATGTCAAAATCTTAAAAATGAGCATAAGCACAATGAAATTAATGCTGGAATCATCTTCAGGATGCTAGAATACACTAAATACAGCAAAAATTTTGAGTCTACAACGTTTAGTTTAGGTGTGAGAGCCAAAATGAACTTTTTATTGCTTTAAACGCGTTTTCAGCCCCTGATTGTACACTTAAGGTGAAAATGTCAAAATCTTAAAAATGAGCATAAGCACAATGAAATTAATGCTGGAATCATCTTCAGGATGCTAGAATACACTAAATACAGCAAAAATGTTGAGTCTACAACGTTTTGTTTAGGTGTGAGAGCCAAAATGAACTTTTTATGGCTTTAAATGCGTTTTCAGCCTGATTGTGCACTTTAGGTGAAAATGTCAAAATTTTCAAAATGAGCATAAGCACAATGAAATTAATGCTGGAATCATCTTCAGGATGCTAGAATACACTAAATACAGCAAAAATTTTGAGTCTACAACGTTTAGTTTAGGTGTGAGAGCCAAAATGAACTTTTGATTGCTTTAAACACGTTTTCAGCCTGATTGTGCACTTTAGGTGAAAATGTCAAAATCTTAAAAATGAGCATAAGCACAATAAAATTAATGCTGGAATCATCTTCAGGATGCTAGAATACACTAAATACAGCAAAAATTTTGAGTCTACAACGTTTAGTTTAGGTGTGAGAGCCAAAATGAACTTTTTATTGCTTTAAACGCGTTTTCAGCCCCTGATTGTACACTTAAGGTGAAAATGTCAAAATCTTCAAAATGAGCATAAGCACAATGAAATTAATGCTGGAATCATCTTCAGGATGCTAGAATACACTAAATACAGCAAAAATTTTGAGTCTACAACGTTTAGTTTAGGTGTGAGAGCCAAAATGAACTTTTTATTGCTTTAAACGCGTTTTCAGCCCCTGATTGTACACTTAAGGTGAAAATGTCAAAATCTTAAAAATGAGCATAAGCACAATGAAATTAATGCTGGAATCATCTTCAGGATGCTAGAATACACTAAATACAGCAGAAATTTTGAGTCTACAAGGTTTAGTTTAGGTGTGAGAGCCAAAATGAACTTTTTATTGCTTTAAACGCGTTTTCAGCCCCTGATTGTACACTTAAGGTGAAAATGTCAAAATCTTCAAAATGAGCATAAGCACAATGAAATTAATGCTGGAATCATCTTCAGGATGCTAGAATACACTAAATACAGCAAAAATTTTGAGTCTACAACGTTTAGTTTAGGTGTGAGAGCCAAAATGAACTTTTGATTGCTTTAAACACGTTTTCAGCCTGATTGTGCACTTTAGGTGAAAATGTCAAAATCTTAAAAATGAGCATAAGCACAATAAAATTAATGCTGGAATCATCTTCAGGATGCTAGAATACACTAAATACAGCAAAAATTTTGAGTCTACAACGTTTAGTTTAGGTGTGAGAGCCAAAATGAACTTTTTATTGCTTTAAACGCGTTTTCAGCCCCTGATTGTACACTTAAGGTGAAAATGTCAAAATCTTCAAAATGAGCATAAGCACAATGAAATTAATGCTGGAATCATCTTCAGGATGCTAGAATACACTAAATACAGCAAAAATTTTGAGTCTACAACGTTTAGTTTAGGTGTGAGAGCCAAAATGAACTTTTTATTGCTTTAAACGCGTTTTCAGCCTGATTGTGCACTTTAGGTGAAAATGTCAAAATCTTAAAAATGAGCATAAGCACAATGAAATTAATGCTGGAATCATCTTCAGGATGCTAGAATACACTAAATACAGCAGAAATTTTGAGTCTACAAGGTTTAGTTTAGGTGTGAGAGCCAAAATGAACTTTTTATTGCTTTAAACGCGTTTTCAGCCCCTGATTGTACACTTAAGGTGAAAATGTCAAAATCTTCAAAATGAGCATAAGCACAATGAAATTATTGCTGGAATCATCTTCAGGATGCTAGAATACACTAAATACAGCAAAAATTTTGAGTCTACAAGGTTTAGTTTAGGTGTGAGAGCCAAAATGAACTTTTTATTGCTTTAAACGCGTTTTCAGCCCCTGATTGTACACTTACGGTGAAAATGTCAAAATCTTCAAAATGAGCATAAGCACAATGAAATTAATGCTGGAATCATCTTCAGGATGCTAGAATACACTAAATACAGCAAAAATGTTGAGTCTACAACGTTTTGTTTAGGTGTGAGAGCCAAAATGAACTTTTTATGGCTTTAAATGCGTTTTCAGCCTGATTGTGCACTTTAGGTGAAAATGTCAAAATCTTCAAAATGAGCATAAGCACAATGAAATTAATGCTGGAATCATCTTCAGGATGCTAGAATACACTAAATACAGCAAAAATTTTGAGTCTACAACGTTTAGTTTAGGTGTGAGAGCCAAAATGAACTTTTTATTGCTTTAAACGCGTTTTCAGCCTGATTGTGCACTTTAGGTGAAAATGTCAAAATCTTAAAAATGAGCATAAGCACAATGAAATTAATGCTGGAATCATCTTCAGGATGCTAGAATACACTAAATACAGCAAAAATTTTGAGTCTACAACGTTTAGTTTAGGTGTGAGAGCCAAAATGAACTTTTTATTGCTTTAAACGCGTTTTCAGCCCCTGATTGTACACTTAAGGTGAAAATGTCAAAATCTTAAAAATGAGCATAAGCACAATGAAATTAATGCTGGAATCATCTTCAGGATGCTAGAATACACTAAATACAGCAAAAATGTTGAGTCTACAACGTTTTGTTTAGGTGTGAGAGCCAAAATGAACTTTTTATGGCTTTAAATGCGTTTTCAGCCTGATTGTGCACTTTAGGTGAAAATGTCAAAATCTTCAAAATGAGCATAAGCACAATGAAATTAATGCTGGAATCATCTTCAGGATGCTAGAATACACTAAATACAGCAAAAATTTTGAGTCTACAACGTTTAGTTTAGGTGTGAGAGCCAAAATGAACTTTTTATTGCTTTAAACGCGTTTTCAGCCTGATTGTGCACTTTAGGTGAAAATGTCAAAATCTTAAAAATGAGCATAAGCACAATGAAATTAATGCTGGAATCATCTTCAGGATGCTAGAATACACTAAATACAGCAAAAATTTTGAGTCTACAACGTTTAGTTTAGGTGTGAGAGCCAAAATGAACTTTTTATTGCTTTAAACGCGTTTTCAGCCCCTGATTGTACACTTAAGGTGAAAATGTCAAAATCTTCAAAATGAGCATAAGCACAATGAAATTAATGCTGGAATCATCTTCAGGATGCTAGAATACACTAAATACAGCAAAAATTTTGAGTCTACAACGTTTAGTTTAGGTGTGAGAGCCAAAATGAACTTTTTATTGCTTTAAACGCGTTTTCAGCCCCTGATTGTGCACTTTAGGTGAAAATGTCAAAATCTTAAAAATGAGCATAAGCACAATGAAATTAATGCTGGAATCATCTTCAGGATGCTAGAATACACTAAATACAGCAAACATTTTGAGTCTACAACGTTTAGTTTAGGTGTGAGAGCCAAAATGAACTTTTTATTGCTTTAAACGCGTTTTCAGCCCCTGATTGTACACTTAAGGTGAAAATGTCAAAATCTTCAAAATGAGCATAAGCACAATGAAATTAATGCTGGAATCATCTTCAGGATGCTAGAATACACTAAATACAGCAAAAATTTTGAGTCTACAAGGTTTAGTTTAGTTGTGAGAGCCAAAATGAACTTTTTATTGCTTTAAACGCGTTTTCAGCCCCTGATTGTACACTTAAGGTGAAAATGTCAAAATCTTCAAAATGAGCATAAGCACAATGAAATTAATGCTGGAATCATCTTCAGGATGCTAGAATACACTAAATACAGCAAAAATGTTGAGTCTACAACGTTTTGTTTAGGTGTGAGAGCCAAAATGAACTTTTTATGGCTTTAAATGCGTTTTCAGCCTGATTGTGCACTTTAGGTGAAAATGTCAAAATCTTCAAAATGAGCATAAGCACAATGAAATTAATGCTGGAATCATCTTCAGGATGCTAGAATACACTAAATACAGCAAAAATTTTGAGTCTACAACGTTTAGTTTAGGTGTGAGAGCCAAAATGAACTTTTTATTGCTTTAAACGCGTTTTCAGCCTGATTGTGCACTTTAGGTGAAAATGTCAAAATCTTAAAAATGAGCATAAGCACAATGAAATTAATGCTGGAATCATCTTCAGGATGCTAGAATACACTAAATACAGCAAAAATTTTGAGTCTACAACGTTTAGTTTAGGTGTGAGAGCCAAAATGAACTTTTTATTGCTTTAAACGCGTTTTCAGCCCCTGATTGTACACTTAAGGTGAAAATGTCAAAATCTTCAAAATGAGCATAAGCACAATGAAATTAATGCTGGAATCATCTTCAGGATGCTAGAATACACTAAATACAGCAAAAATTTTGAGTCTACAACGTTTAGTTTAGGTGTGAGAGCCAAAATGAACTTTTTATTGCTTTAAACGCGTTTTCAGCCCCTGATTGTGCACTTTAGGTGAAAATGTCAAAATCTTAAAAATGAGCATAAGCACAATGAAATTAATGCTGGAATCATCTTCAGGATGCTAGAATACACTAAATACAGCAAAAATTTTGAGTCTACAACGTTTAGTTTAGGTGTGAGAGCCAAAATGAACTTTTTATTGCTTTAAACGCGTTTTCAGCCCCTGATTTTACACTTAAGGAGAAAATGTCAAAATCTTCAAAATGAGCATAAGCACAATGAAATTAATGCTGGAATCATCTTCAGGATGCTAGAATACACTAAATACAGCAAAAATTTTGAGTCTACAACGTTTAGTTTAGGTGTGAGAGCCAAAATGAACTTTTTATTGCTTTAAACGCGTTTTCAGCCTGATTGTGCACTTTAGGTGAAAATGTCAAAATCTTCAAAATGAGCATAAGCACAATGAAATTAATGCTGGAATCATCTTCAGGATGCTAGAATACACTAAATACAGCAAAAATGTTGAGTCTACAACGTTTTGTTTAGGTGTGAGAGCCAAAATGAACTTTTTATGGCTTTAAATGCGTTTTCAGTTTGATTGTGCACTTTAGGTGAAAATGTCAAAATCTTCAAAATGAGCATAAGCACAATGAAATTATTGCTGGAATCATCTTCAGGATGCTAGAATACACTAAATACAGCAAAAATTTTGAGTCTACAAGGTTTAGTTTAGGTGTGAGAGCCAAAATGAACTTTTTATTGCTTTAAACGCGTTTTCAGCCCCTGATTGTACACTTAAGGTGAAAATGTCAAAATCTTCAAAATGAGCATAAGCACAATGAAATTAATGCTGGAATCATCTTCAGGATGCTAGAATACACTAAATACAGCAAAAATGTTGAGTCTACAACGTTTTGTTTAGGTGTGAGAGCCAAAATGAACTTTTTATGGCTTTAAATGCGTTTTCAGCCTGATTGTGCACTTTAGGTGAAAATGTCAAAATCTTCAAAATGAGCATAAGCACAATGAAATTAATGCTGGAATCATCTTCAGGATGCTAGAATACACTAAATACAGCAAAAATTTTGAGTCTACAACGTTTAGTTTAGGTGTGAGAGCCAAAATGAACTTTTTATTGCTTTAAACGCGTTTTCAGCCTGATTGTGCACTTTAGGTGAAAATGTCAAAATCTTAAAAATGAGCATAAGCACAATGAAATTAATGCTGGAATCATCTTCAGGATGCTAGAATACACTAAATACAGCAAAAATTTTGAGTCTACAACGTTTAGTTTAGGTGTGAGAGCCAAAATGAACTTTTTATTGCTTTAAACGCGTTTTCAGCCCCTGATTGTACACTTAAGGTGAAAATGTCAAAATCTTCAAAATGAGCATAAGCACAATGAAATTAATGCTGGAATCATCTTCAGGATGCTAGAATACACTAAATACAGCAAAAATTTTGAGTCTACAACGTTTAGTTTAGGTGTGAGAGCCAAAATGAACTTTTTATTGCTTTAAACGCGTTTTCAGCCTGATTGTGCACTTTAGGTGAAAATGTCAAAATCTTAAAAATGAGCATAAGCACAATGAAATTAATGCTGGAATCATCTTCAGGATGCTAGAATACACTAAATACAGCAAAAATTTGGAGTCTACAACGTTTAGTTTAGGTGTGAGAGCCAAAATGAACTTTTTATTGCTTTAAACGCGTTTTCAGCCCCTGATTGTACACTTAAGGTGAAAATGTCAAAATCTTAAAAATGAGCATAAGCACAATGAAATTAATGCTGGAATCATCTTCAGGATGCTAGAATACACTAAATACAGCAAAAATGTTGAGTCTACAACGTTTTGTTTAGGTGTGAGAGCCAAAATGAACTTTTTATGGCTTTAAATGCGTTTTCAGCCTGATTGTGCACTTTAGGTGAAAATGTCAAAATCTTCAAAATGAGCATAAGCACAATGAAATTAATGCTGGAATCATCTTCAGGATGCTAGAATACACTAAATACAGCAAAAATTTTGAGTCTACAACGTTTAGTTTAGGTGTGAGAGCCAAAATGAACTTTTTATTGCTTTAAACGCGTTTTCAGCCTGATTGTGCACTTTAGGTGAAAATGTCAAAATCTTAAAAATGAGCATAAGCACAATGAAATTAATGCTGGAATCATCTTCAGGATGCTAGAATACACTAAATACAGCAAAAATTTTGAGTCTACAACGTTTAGTTTAGGTGTGAGAGCCAAAATGAACTTTTTATTGCTTTAAACGCGTTTTCAGCCCCTGATTGTACACTTAAGGTGAAAATGTCAAAATCTTCAAAATGAGCATAAGCACAATGAAATTAATGCTGGAATCATCTTCAGGATGCTAGAATACACTAAATACAGCAAAAATTTTGAGTCTACAACGTTTAGTTTAGGTGTGAGAGCCAAAATGAACTTTTTATTGCTTTAAACGCGTTTTCAGCCTGATTGTGCACTTTAGGTGAAAATGTCAAAATCTTAAAAATGAGCATAAGCACAATGAAATTAATGCTGGAATCATCTTCAGGATGCTAGAATACACTAAATACAGCAAAAATTTTGAGTCTACAACGTTTAGTTTAGGTGTGAGAGCCAAAATGAACTTTTTATTGCTTTAAACGCGTTTTCAGCCTGATTGTGCACTTAAGGTGAAAATGTCAAAATCTTAAAAATGAGCATAAGCACAATGAAATTAATGCTGGAATCATCTTCAGGATGCTAGAATACACTAAATACAGCAAAAATTTTGAGTCTACAACGTTTAGTTTAGGTGTGAGAGCCAAAATGAACTTTTTATTGCTTTAAACGCGTTTTCAGCCCCTGATTGTACACTTAAGGTGAAATTGTCAAAATCTTAAAAATGAGCATAAGCACAATGAAATTAATGCTGGAATCATCTTCAGGATGCTAGAATACACTAAATACAGCAAAAATGTTGAGTCTACAACGTTTTGTTTAGGTGTGAGAGCCAAAATGAACTTTTTATGGCTTTAAATGCGTTTTCAGCCTGATTGTGCACTTTAGGTGAAAATGTCAAAATCTTCAAAATGAGCATAAGCACAATGAAATTAATGCTGGAATCATCTTCAGGATGCTAGAATACACTAAATACAGCAAAAATTTTGAGTCTACAACGTTTAGTTTAGGTGTGAGAGCCAAAATGAACTTTTTATTGCTTTAAACGCGTTTTCAGCCTGATTGTGCACTTTAGGTGAAAATGTCAAAATCTTAAAAATGAGCATAAGCACAATGAAATTAATGCTGGAATCATCTTCAGGATGCTAGAATACACTAAATACAGCAAAAATTTTGAGTCTACAACGTTTAGTTTAGGTGTGAGAGCCAAAATGAACTTTTTATTGCTTTAAACGCGTTTTCAGCCCCTGATTGTACACTTAAGGTGAAAATGTCAAAATCTTCAAAATGAGCATAAGCACAATGAAATTAATGCTGGAATCATCTTCAGGATGCTAGAATACACTAAATACAGCAAAAATTTTGAGTCTACAACGTTTAGTTTAGGTGTGAGAGCCAAAATGAACTTTTTATTGCTTTAAACGCGTTTTCAGCCCCTGATTGTACACTTAAGGTGAAAATGTCAAAATCTTCAAAATGAGCATAAGCACAATGAAATTAATGCTGGAATCATCTTCAGGATGCTAGAATACACTAAATACAGCAAAAATTTTGAGTCTACAACGTTTAGTTTAGGTGTGAGAGCCAAAATGAACTTTTTATTGCTTTAAACGCGTTTTCAGCCCCTGATTGTACACTTAAGGTGAAAATGTCAAAATCTTCAAAATGAGCATAAGCACAATGAAATTAATGCTGGAATCATCTTCAGGATGCTAGAATACACTAAATACAGCAAAAATTTTGAGTCTACAACGTTTAGTTTAGGTGTGAGAGCCAAAATGAACTTTTTATTGCTTTAAACGCGTTTTCAGCCTGATTGTGCACTTTAGGTGAAAATGTCAAAATCTTAAAAATGAGCATAAGCACAATGAAATTAATGCTGGAATCATCTTCAGGATGCTAGAATACACTAAATACAGCAAAAATTTGGAGTCTACAACGTTTAGTTTAGGTGTGAGAGCCAAAATGAACTTTTTATTGCTTTAAACGCGTTTTCAGCCCCTGATTGTACACTTAAGGTGAAAATGTCAAAATCTTAAAAATGAGCATAAGCACAATGAAATTAATGCTGGAATCATCTTCAGGATGCTAGAATACACTAAATACAGCAAAAATGTTGAGTCTACAACGTTTTGTTTAGGTGTGAGAGCCAAAATGAACTTTTTATGGCTTTAAATGCGTTTTCAGCCTGATTGTGCACTTTAGGTGAAATTGTCAAAATCTTAAAAATGAGCATAAGCACAATGAAATTAATGCTGGAATCATCTTCAGGATGCTAGAATACACTAAATACAGCAAAAATGTTGAGTCTACAACGTTTTGTTTAGGTGTGAGAGCCAAAATGAACTTTTTATGGCTTTAAATGCGTTTTCAGCCTGATTGTGCACTTTAGGTGAAAATGTCAAAATCTTCAAAATGAGCATAAGCACAATGAAATTAATGCTGGAATCATCTTCAGGATGCTAGAATACACTAAATACAGCAAAAATTTTGAGTCTACAACGTTTAGTTTAGGTGTGAGAGCCAAAATGAACTTTTTATTGCTTTAAACGCGTTTTCAGCCTGATTGTGCACTTTAGGTGAAAATGTCAAAATCTTAAAAATGAGCATAAGCACAATGAAATTAATGCTGGAATCATCTTCAGGATGCTAGAATACACTAAATACAGCAAAAATTTTGAGTCTACAACGTTTAGTTTAGGTGTGAGAGCCAAAATGAACTTTTTATTGCTTTAAACGCGTTTTCAGCCCCTGATTGTACACTTAAGGTGAAAATGTCAAAATCTTCAAAATGAGCATAAGCACAATGAAATTAATGCTGGAATCATCTTCAGGATGCTAGAATACACTAAATACAGCAAAAATTTTGAGTCTACAACGTTTAGTTTAGGTGTGAGAGCCAAAATGAACTTTTTATTGCTTTAAACGCGTTTTCAGCCCCTGATTGTACACTTAAGGTGAAAATGTCAAAATCTTCAAAATGAGCATAAGCACAATGAAATTAATGCTGGAATCATCTTCAGGATGCTAGAATACACTAAATACAGCAAAAATTTTGAGTCTACAACGTTTAGTTTAGGTGTGAGAGCCAAAATGAACTTTTTATTGCTTTAAACGCGTTTTCAGCCTGATTGTGCACTTTAGGTGAAAATGTCAAAATCTTAAAAATGAGCATAAGCACAATGAAATTAATGCTGGAATCATCTTCAGGATGCTAGAATACACTAAATACAGCAAAAATTTGGAGTCTACAACGTTTAGTTTAGGTGTGAGAGCCAAAATGAACTTTTTATTGCTTTAAACGCGTTTTCAGCCCCTGATTGTACACTTAAGGTGAAAATGTCAAAATCTTAAAAATGAGCATAAGCACAATGAAATTAATGCTGGAATCATCTTCAGGATGCTAGAATACACTAAATACAGCAAAAATGTTGAGTCTACAACGTTTTGTTTAGGTGTGAGAGCCAAAATGAACTTTTTATGGCTTTAAATGCGTTTTCAGCCTGATTGTGCACTTTAGGTGAAATTGTCAAAATCTTAAAAATGAGCATAAGCACAATGAAATTAATGCTGGAATCATCTTCAGGATGCTAGAATACACTAAATACAGCAAAAATGTTGAGTCTACAACGTTTTGTTTAGGTGTGAGAGCCAAAATGAACTTTTTATGGCTTTAAATGCGTTTTCAGCCTGATTGTGCACTTTAGGTGAAAATGTCAAAATCTTCAAAATGAGCATAAGCACAATGAAATTAATGCTGGAATCATCTTCAGGATGCTAGAATACACTAAATACAGCAAAAATTTTGAGTCTACAACGTTTAGTTTAGGTGTGAGAGCCAAAATGAACTTTTTATTGCTTTAAACGCGTTTTCAGCCTGATTGTGCACTTTAGGTGAAAATGTCAAAATCTTAAAAATGAGCATAAGCACAATGAAATTAATGCTGGAATCATCTTCAGGATGCTAGAATACACTAAATACAGCAAAAATTTTGAGTCTACAACGTTTAGTTTAGGTGTGAGAGCCAAAATGAACTTTTTATTGCTTTAAACGCGTTTTCAGCCCCTGATTGTACACTTAAGGTGAAAATGTCAAAATCTTCAAAATGAGCATAAGCACAATGAAATTAATGCTGGAATCATCTTCAGGATGCTAGAATACACTAAATACAGCAAAAATTTTGAGTCTACAACGTTTAGTTTAGGTGTGAGAGCCAAAATGAACTTTTTATTGCTTTAAACGCGTTTTCAGCCCCTGATTGTACACTTAAGGTGAAAATGTCAAAATCTTCAAAATGAGCATAAGCACAATGAAATTAATGCTGGAATCATCTTCAGGATGCTAGAATACACTAAATACAGCAAAAATGTTGAGTCTACAACGTTTTGTTTAGGTGTGAGAGCCAAAATGAACTTTTTATGGCTTTAAATGCGTTTTCAGCCTGATTGTGCACTTTAGGTGAAAATGTCAAAATCTTCAAAATGAGCATAAGCACAATGAAATTAATGCTGGAATCATCTTCAAGATGCTAGAATACACTAAATACAGCAAAAATTTTGAGTCTACAACGTTTAGTTTAGGTGTGAGAGCCAAAATGAACTTTTTATTGCTTTAAACGCGTTTTCAGCCTGATTGTGCACTTTAGGTGAAAATGTCAAAATCTTAAAAATGAGCATAAGCACAATGAAATTAATGCTGGAATCATCTTCAGGATGCTAGAATACACTAAATACAGCAAAAATTTCGAGTCTACAACGTTTAGTTTAGGTGTGAGAGCCAAAATGAACTTTTTATTGCTTTAAACGCGTTTTCAGCCCCTGATTGTACACTTAAGGTGAAAATGTCAAAATCTTCAAAATGAGCATAAGCACAATGAAATTAATGCTGGAATCATCTTCAGGATGCTAGAATACACTAAATACAGCAAAAATTTTGAGTCTACAAAGTTTAGTTTAGGTGTGAGAGCCAAAATGAACTTTTTATTGCTTTAAACGCGTTTTCAGCCTGATTGTGCACTTTAGGTGAAAATGTCAAAATCTTAAAAATGAGCATAAGCACAATGAAATTAATGCTGGAATCATCTTCAGGATGCTAGAATACACTAAATACAGCAAAAATTTTGAGTCTACAACGTTTAGTTTAGGTGTGAGAGCCAAAATGAACTTTTTATTGCTTTAAACGCGTTTTCAGCCCCTGATTGTACACTTAAGGTGAAAATGTCAAAATCTTAAAAATGAGCATAAGCACAATGAAATTAATGCTGGAATCATCTTCAGGATGCTAGAATACACTAAATACAGCAAAAATGTTGAGTCTACAACGTTTTGTTTAGGTGTGAGAGCCAAAATGAACTTTTTATGGCTTTAAATGCGTTTTCAGCCTGATTGTGCACTTTAGGTGAAAATGTCAAAATCTTCAAAATGAGCATAAGCACAATGAAATTAATGCTGGAATCATCTTCAGGATGCTAGAATACACTAAATACAGCAAAAATGTTGAGTCTACAACGTTTTGTTTAGGTGTGAGAGCCAAAATGAACTTTTTATGGCTTTAAATGCGTTTTCAGCCTGATTGTGCACTTTAGGTGAAAATGTCAAAATCTTCAAAATGAGCATAAGCACAATGAAATTATTGCTGGAATCATCTTCAGGATGCTAGAATACACTAAATACAGCAAAAATTTTGAGTCTACAAGGTTTAGTTTAGGTGTGAGAGCCAAAATGAACTTTTTATTGCTTTAAACGCGTTTTCAGCCCCTGATTGTACACTTAAGGTGAAAATGTCAAAATCTTCAAAATGAGCATAAGCACAATGAAATTAATGCTGGAATCATCTTCAGGATGCTAGAATACACTAAATACAGCAAAAATGTTGAGTCTACAACGTTTTGTTTAGGTGTGAGAGCCAAAATGAACTTTTTATGGCTTTAAATGCGTTTTCAGCCTGATTGTGCACTTTAGGTGAAAATGTCAAAATCTTCAAAATGAGCATAAGCACAATGAAATTAATGCTGGAATCATCTTCAGGATGCTAGAATACACTAAATACAGCAAAAATTTTGAGTCTACAACGTTTAGTTTAGGTGTGAGAGCCAAAATGAACTTTTTATTGCTTTAAACGCGTTTTCAGCCTGATTGTGCACTTTAGGTGAAAATGTCAAAATCTTAAAAATGAGCATAAGCACAATGAAATTAATGCTGGAATCATCTTCAGGATGCTAGAATACACTAAATACAGCAAAAATTTTGAGTCTACAAGGTTTAGTTTAGTTGTGAGAGCCAAAATGAACTTTTTATTGCTTTAAACGCGTTTTCAGCCCCTGATTGTACACTTAAGGTGAAAATGTCAAAATCTTCAAAATGAGCATAAGCACAATGAAATTAATGCTGGAATCATCTTCAGGATGCTAGAATACACTAAATACAGCAAAAATGTTGAGTCTACAACGTTTTGTTTAGGTGTGAGAGCCAAAATGAAATTTTTATGGCTTTAAATGCGTTTTCAGCCTGATTGTGCACTTTAGGTGAAAATGTCAAAATCTTCAAAATGAGCATAAGCACAATGAAATTAATGCTGGAATCATCTTCAGGATGCTAGAATACACTAAATACAGCAAAAATTTTGAGTCTACAACGTTTAGTTTAGGTGTGAGAGCCAAAATGAACTTTTTATTGCTTTAAACGC
The DNA here is from genome assembly GCF_051991255.1 of Vanacampus margaritifer. Classification (NCBI taxonomy): domain Eukaryota; kingdom Metazoa; phylum Chordata; class Actinopteri; order Syngnathiformes; family Syngnathidae; genus Vanacampus; species Vanacampus margaritifer. The sequence continues at coordinate 1,183,850 of NW_027520737.1, read as the reverse complement.
GTTTTCAGCCTGATTGTGCACTTTAGGTGAAAATGTCAAAATCTTAAAAATGAGCATAAGCACAATGAAATTAATGCTGGAATCATCTTCAGGATGCTAGAATACACTAAATACAGCAAAAATTTTGAGTCTACAACGTTTAGTTTAGGTGTGAGAGCCAAAATGAACTTTTTATTGCTTTAAACGCGTTTTCAGCCCCTGATTGTACACTTAAGGTGAAAATGTCAAAATCTTAAAAATGAGCATAAGCACAATGAAATTAATGCTGGAATCATCTTCAGGATGCTAGAATACACTAAATACAGCAAAAATGTTGAGTCTACAACGTTTTGTTTAGGTGTGAGAGCCAAAATGAACTTTTTATGGCTTTAAATGCGTTTTCAGCCTGATTGTGCACTTTAGGTGAAAATGTCAAAATCTTCAAAATGAGCATAAGCACAATGAAATTAATGCTGGAATCATCTTCAGGATGCTAGAATACACTAAATACAGCAAAAATTTTGAGTCTACAACGTTTAGTTTAGGTGTGAGAGCCAAAATGAACTTTTTATTGCTTTAAACGCGTTTTCAGCCTGATTGTGCACTTTAGGTGAAAATGTCAAAATCTTAAAAATGAGCATAAGCACAATGAAATTAATGCTGGAATCATCTTCAGGATGCTAGAATACACTAAATACAGCAAAAATTTTGAGTCTACAACGTTTAGTTTAGGTGTGAGAGCCAAAATGAACTTTTTATTGCTTTAAACGCGTTTTCAGCCTGATTGTGCACTTTAGGTGAAAATGTCAAAATCTTCAAAATGAGCATAAGCACAATGAAATTAATGCTGGAATCATCTTCAGGATGCTAGAATACACTAAATACAGCAAAAATTTTGAGTCTACAACGTTTAGTTTAGGTGTGAGAGCCAAAATGAACTTTTTATTGCTTTAAACGCGTTTTCAGCCTGATTGTGCACTTAAGGTGAAAATGTCAAAATCTTAAAAATGAGCATAAGCACAATGAAATTAATGCTGGAATCATCTTCAGGATGCTAGAATACACTAAATACAGCAAAAATTTTGAGTCTACAACGTTTAGTTTAGGTGTGAGAGCCAAAATGAACTTTTTATTGCTTTAAACGCGTTTTCAGCCCCTGATTGTACACTTAAGGTGAAAATGTCAAAATCTTAAAAATGAGCATAAGCACAATGAAATTAATGCTGGAATCATCTTCAGGATGCTAGAATACACTAAATACAGCAAAAATGTTGAGTCTACAACGTTTTGTTTAGGTGTGAGAGCCAAAATGAACTTTTTATGGCTTTAAATGCGTTTTCAGCCTGATTGTGCACTTTAGGTGAAAATGTCAAAATCTTCAAAATGAGCATAAGCACAATGAAATTAATGCTGGAATCATCTTCAGGATGCTAGAATACACTAAATACAGCAAAAATTTTGAGTCTACAACGTTTAGTTTAGGTGTGAGAGCCAAAATGAACTTTTTATTGCTTTAAACGCGTTTTCAGCCTGATTGTGCACTTTAGGTGAAAATGTCAAAATCTTAAAAATGAGCATAAGCACAATGAAATTAATGCTGGAATCATCTTCAGGATGCTAGAATACACTAAATACAGCAAAAATTTTGAGTCTACAACGTTTAGTTTAGGTGTGAGAGCCAAAATGAACTTTTTATTGCTTTAAACGCGTTTTCAGCCCCTGATTGTACACTTAAGGTGAAAATGTCAAAATCTTCAAAATGAGCATAAGCACAATGAAATTAATGCTGGAATCATCTTCAGGATGCTAGAATACACTAAATACAGCAAAAATTTTGAGTCTACAACGTTTAGTTTAGGTGTGAGAGCCAAAATGAACTTTTTATTGCTTTAAACGCGTTTTCAGCCCCTGATTGTACACTTAAGGTGAAAATGTCAAAATCTTCAAAATGAGCATAAGCACAATGAAATTAATGCTGGAATCATCTTCAGGATGCTAGAATACACTAAATACAGCAAAAATGTTGAGTCTACAACGTTTTGTTTAGGTGTGAGAGCCAAAATGAACTTTTTATGGCTTTAAATGCGTTTTCAGCCTGATTGTGCACTTTAGGTGAAAATGTCAAAATCTTCAAAATGAGCATAAGCACAATGAAATTAATGCTGGAATCATCTTCAGGATGCTAGAATACACTAAATACAGCAAAAATTTTGAGTCTACAACGTTTAGTTTAGGTGTGAGAGCCAAAATGAACTTTTTATTGCTTTAAACGCGTTTTCAGCCCCTGATTGTACACTTAAGGTGAAAATGTCAAAATCTTAAAAATGAGCATAAGCACAATGAAATTAATGCTGGAATCATCTTCAGGATGCTAGAATACACTAAATACAGCAGAAATTTTGAGTCTACAAGGTTTAGTTTAGGTGTGAGAGCCAAAATGAACTTTTTATTGCTTTAAACGCGTTTTCAGCCCCTGATTGTACACTTAAGGTGAAAATGTCAAAATCTTCAAAATGAGCATAAGCACAATGAAATTAATGCTGGAATCATCTTCAGGATGCTAGAATACACTAAATACAGCAAAAATTTTGAGTCTACAACGTTTAGTTTAGGTGTGAGAGCCAAAATGAACTTTTGATTGCTTTAAACACGTTTTCAGCCTGATTGTGCACTTTAGGTGAAAATGTCAAAATCTTAAAAATGAGCATAAGCACAATAAAATTAATGCTGGAATCATCTTCAGGATGCTAGAATACACTAAATACAGCAAAAATTTTGAGTCTACAACGTTTAGTTTAGGTGTGAGAGCCAAAATGAACTTTTTATTGCTTTAAACGCGTTTTCAGCCCCTGATTGTACACTTAAGGTGAAAATGTCAAAATCTTCAAAATGAGCATAAGCACAATGAAATTAATGCTGGAATCATCTTCAGGATGCTAGAATACACTAAATACAGCAAAAATTTTGAGTCTACAACGTTTAGTTTAGGTGTGAGAGCCAAAATGAACTTTTTATTGCTTTAAACGCGTTTTCAGCCTGATTGTGCACTTTAGGTGAAAATGTCAAAATCTTAAAAATGAGCATAAGCACAATGAAATTAATGCTGGAATCATCTTCAGGATGCTAGAATACACTAAATACAGCAGAAATTTTGAGTCTACAAGGTTTAGTTTAGGTGTGAGAGCCAAAATGAACTTTTTATTGCTTTAAACGCGTTTTCAGCCCCTGATTGTACACTTAAGGTGAAAATGTCAAAATCTTCAAAATGAGCATAAGCACAATGAAATTATTGCTGGAATCATCTTCAGGATGCTAGAATACACTAAATACAGCAAAAATTTTGAGTCTACAAGGTTTAGTTTAGGTGTGAGAGCCAAAATGAACTTTTTATTGCTTTAAACGCGTTTTCAGCCCCTGATTGTACACTTAAGGTGAAAATGTCAAAATCTTCAAAATGAGCATAAGCACAATGAAATTAATGCTGGAATCATCTTCAGGATGCTAGAATACACTAAATACAGCAAAAATGTTGAGTCTACAACGTTTTGTTTAGGTGTGAGAGCCAAAATGAACTTTTTATGGCTTTAAATGCGTTTTCAGCCTGATTGTGCACTTTAGGTGAAAATGTCAAAATCTTCAAAATGAGCATAAGCACAATGAAATTAATGCTGGAATCATCTTCAGGATGCTAGAATACACTAAATACAGCAAAAATTTTGAGTCTACAACGTTTAGTTTAGGTGTGAGAGCCAAAATGAACTTTTTATTGCTTTAAACGCGTTTTCAGCCTGATTGTGCACTTTAGGTGAAAATGTCAAAATCTTAAAAATGAGCATAAGCACAATGAAATTAATGCTGGAATCATCTTCAGGATGCTAGAATACACTAAATACAGCAAAAATTTTGAGTCTACAACGTTTAGTTTAGGTGTGAGAGCCAAAATGAACTTTTTATTGCTTTAAACGCGTTTTCAGCCCCTGATTGTACACTTAAGGTGAAAATGTCAAAATCTTCCAAATGAGCATAAGCACAATGAAATTAATGCTGGAATCATCTTCAGGATGCTAGAATACACTAAATACAGCAAAAATTTTGAGTCTACAACGTTTAGTTTAGGTGTGAGAGCCAAAATGAACTTTTTATTGCTATAAACGCGTTTTCAGCCCCTGATTGTGCACTTTAGGTGAAAATGTCAAAATCTTAAAAATGAGCATAAGCACAATGAAATTAATGCTGGAATCATCTTCAGGATGCTAGAATACACTAAATACAGCAAACATTTTGAGTCTACAACGTTTAGTTTAGGTGTGAGAGCCAAAATGAACTTTTTATTGCTTTAAACGCGTTTTCAGCCCCTGATTGTACACTTAAGGTGAAAATGTCAAAATCTTCAAAATGAGCATAAGCACAATGAAATTAATGCTGGAATCATCTTCAGGATGCTAGAATACACTAAATACAGCAAAAATTTTGAGTCTACAAGGTTTAGTTTAGTTGTGAGAGCCAAAATGAACTTTTTATTGCTTTAAACGCGTTTTCAGCCCCTGATTGTACACTTAAGGTGATAATGTCAAAATCTTCAAAATGAGCATAAGCACAATGAAATTAATGCTGGAATCATCTTCAGGATGCTAGAATACACTAAATACAGCAAAAATGTTGAGTCTACAACGTTTTGTTTAGGTGTGAGAGCCAAAATGAACTTTTTATGGCTTTAAATGCGTTTTCAGCCTGATTGTGCACTTTAGGTGAAAATGTCAAAATCTTCAAAATGAGCATAAGCACAATGAAATTAATGCTGGAATCATCTTCAGGATGCTAGAATACACTAAATACAGCAAAAATTTTGAGTCTACAACGTTTAGTTTAGGTGTGAGAGCCAAAATGAACTTTTTATTGCTTTAAACGCGTTTTCAGCCTGATTGTGCACTTTAGGTGAAAATGTCAAAATCTTAAAAATGAGCATAAGCACAATGAAATTAATGCTGGAATCATCTTCAGGATGCTAGAATACACTAAATACAGCAAAAATTTTGAGTCTACAACGTTTAGTTTAGGTGTGAGAGCCAAAATGAACTTTTTATTGCTTTAAACGCGTTTTCAGCCCCTGATTGTACACTTAAGGTGAAAATGTCAAAATCTTCAAAATGAGCATAAGCACAATGAAATTAATGCTGGAATCATCTTCAGGATGCTAGAATACACTAAATACAGCAAAAATTTTGAGTCTACAACGTTTAGTTTAGGTGTGAGAGCCAAAATGAACTTTTTATTGCTTTAAACGCGTTTTCAGCCCCTGATTGTGCACTTTAGGTGAAAATGTCAAAATCTTAAAAATGAGCATAAGCACAATGAAATTAATGCTGGAATCATCTTCAGGATGCTAGAATACACTAAATACAGCAAAAATTTTGAGTCTACAACGTTTAGTTTAGGTGTGAGAGCCAAAATGAACTTTTTATTGCTTTAAACGCGTTTTCAGCCCCTGATTTTACACTTAAGGAGAAAATGTCAAAATCTTCAAAATGAGCATAAGCACAATGAAATTAATGCTGGAATCATCTTCAGGATGCTAGAATACACTAAATACAGCAAAAATTTTGAGTCTACAACGTTTAGTTTAGGTGTGAGAGCCAAAATGAACTTTTTATTGCTTTAAACGCGTTTTCAGCCTGATTGTGCACTTTAGGTGAAAATGTCAAAATCTTCAAAATGAGCATAAGCACAATGAAATTAATGCTGGAATCATCTTCAGGATGCTAGAATACACTAAATACAGCAAAAATGTTGAGTCTACAACGTTTTGTTTAGGTGTGAGAGCCAAAATGAACTTTTTATGGCTTTAAATGCGTTTTCAGCCTGATTGTGCACTTTAGGTGAAAATGTCAAAATCTTCAAAATGAGCATAAGCACAATGAAATTATTGCTGGAATCATCTTCAGGATGCTAGAATACACTAAATACAGCAAAAATTTTGAGTCTACAAGGTTTAGTTTAGGTGTGAGAGCCAAAATGAACTTTTTATTGCTTTAAATGCGTTTTCAGCCTGATTGTGCACTTTAGGTGAAAATGTCAAAATCTTCAAAATGAGCATAAGCACAATGAAATTAATGCTGGAATCATCTTCAGGATGCTAGAATACACTAAATACAGCAAAAATTTTGAGTCTACAACGTTTAGTTTAGGTGTGAGAGCCAAAATGAACTTTTTATTGCTTTAAACGCGTTTTCAGCCTGATTGTGCACTTTAGGTGAAAATGTCAAAATCTTAAAAATGAGCATAAGCACAATGAAATTAATGCTGGAATCATCTTCAGGATGCTAGAATACACTAAATACAGCAAAAATTTTGAGTCTACAACGTTTAGTTTAGGTGTGAGAGCCAAAATGAACTTTTTATTGCTTTAAACGCGTTTTCAGCCCCTGATTGTACACTTAAGGTGAAAATGTCAAAATCTTCAAAATGAGCATAAGCACAATGAAATTAATGCTGGAATCATCTTCAGGATGCTAGAATACACTAAATACAGCAAAAATTTTGAGTCTACAACGTTTAGTTTAGGTGTGAGAGCCAAAATGAACTTTTTATTGCTTTAAACGCGTTTTCAGCCCCTGATTGTACACTTAAGGTGAAAATGTCAAAATCTTCAAAATGAGCATAAGCACAATGAAATTAATGCTGGAATCATCTTCAGGATGCTAGAATACACTAAATACAGCAAAAATTTTGAGTCTACAACGTTTAGTTTAGGTGTGAGAGCCAAAATGAACTTTTTATTGCTTTAAACGCGTTTTCAGCCTGATTGTGCACTTTAGGTGAAAATGTCAAAATCTTAAAAATGAGCATAAGCACAATGAAATTAATGCTGGAATCATCTTCAGGATGCTAGAATACACTAAATACAGCAAAAATTTGGAGTCTACAACGTTTAGTTTAGGTGTGAGAGCCAAAATGAACTTTTTATTGCTTTAAACGCGTTTTCAGCCCCTGATTGTACACTTAAGGTGAAAATGTCAAAATCTTAAAAATGAGCATAAGCACAATGAAATTAATGCTGGAATCATCTTCAGGATGCTAGAATACACTAAATACAGCAAAAATGTTGAGTCTACAACGTTTTGTTTAGGTGTGAGAGCCAAAATGAACTTTTTATGGCTTTAAATGCGTTTTCAGCCTGATTGTGCACTTTAGGTGAAATTGTCAAAATCTTAAAAATGAGCATAAGCACAATGAAATTAATGCTGGAATCATCTTCAGGATGCTAGAATACACTAAATACAGCAAAAATGTTGAGTCTACAACGTTTTGTTTAGGTGTGAGAGCCAAAATGAACTTTTTATGGCTTTAAATGCGTTTTCAGCCTGATTGTGCACTTTAGGTGAAAATGTCAAAATCTTCAAAATGAGCATAAGCACAATGAAATTAATGCTGGAATCATCTTCAGGATGCTAGAATACACTAAATACAGCAAAAATTTTGAGTCTACAACGTTTAGTTTAGGTGTGAGAGCCAAAATGAACTTTTTATTGCTTTAAACGCGTTTTCAGCCTGATTGTGCACTTTAGGTGAAAATGTCAAAATCTTAAAAATGAGCATAAGCACAATGAAATTAATGCTGGAATCATCTTCAGGATGCTAGAATACACTAAATACAGCAAAAATTTTGAGTCTACAACGTTTAGTTTAGGTGTGAGAGCCAAAATGAACTTTTTATTGCTTTAAACGCGTTTTCAGCCCCTGATTGTACACTTAAGGTGAAAATGTCAAAATCTTCAAAATGAGCATAAGCACAATGAAATTAATGCTGGAATCATCTTCAGGATGCTAGAATACACTAAATACAGCAAAAATTTTGAGTCTACAACGTTTAGTTTAGGTGTGAGAGCCAAAATGAACTTTTTATTGCTTTAAACGCGTTTTCAGCCCCTGATTGTACACTTAAGGTGAAAATGTCAAAATCTTCAAAATGAGCATAAGCACAATGAAATTAATGCTGGAATCATCTTCAGGATGCTAGAATACACTAAATACAGCAAAAATGTTGAGTCTACAACGTTTTGTTTAGGTGTGAGAGCCAAAATGAACTTTTTATGGCTTTAAATGCGTTTTCAGCCTGATTGTGCACTTTAGGTGAAAATGTCAAAATCTTCAAAATGAGCATAAGCACAATGAAATTAATGCTGGAATCATCTTCAAGATGCTAGAATACACTAAATACAGCAAAAATTTTGAGTCTACAACGTTTAGTTTAGGTGTGAGAGCCAAAATGAACTTTTTATTGCTTTAAACGCGTTTTCAGCCTGATTGTGCACTTTAGGTGAAAATGTCAAAATCTTAAAAATGAGCATAAGCACAATGAAATTAATGCTGGAATCATCTTCAGGATGCTAGAATACACTAAATACAGCAAAAATTTCGAGTCTACAACGTTTAGTTTAGGTGTGAGAGCCAAAATGAACTTTTTATTGCTTTAAACGCGTTTTCAGCCCCTGATTGTACACTTAAGGTGAAAATGTCAAAATCTTCAAAATGAGCATAAGCACAATGAAATTAATGCTGGAATCATCTTCAGGATGCTAGAATACACTAAATACAGCAAAAATTTTGAGTCTACAAAGTTTAGTTTAGGTGTGAGAGCCAAAATGAACTTTTTATTGCTTTAAACGCGTTTTCAGCCTGATTGTGCACTTTAGGTGAAAATGTCAAAATCTTAAAAATGAGCATAAGCACAATGAAATTAATGCTGGAATCATCTTCAGGATGCTAGAATACACTAAATACAGCAAAAATTTTGAGTCTACAACGTTTAGTTTAGGTGTGAGAGCCAAAATGAACTTTTTATTGCTTTAAACGCGTTTTCAGCCCCTGATTGTACACTTAAGGTGAAAATGTCAAAATCTTAAAAATGAGCATAAGCACAATGAAATTAATGCTGGAATCATCTTCAGGATGCTAGAATACACTAAATACAGCAAAAATGTTGAGTCTACAACGTTTTGTTTAGGTGTGAGAGCCAAAATGAACTTTTTATGGCTTTAAATGCGTTTTCAGCCTGATTGTGCACTTTAGGTGAAAATGTCAAAATCTTCAAAATGAGCATAAGCACAATGAAATTAATGCTGGAATCATCTTCAGGATGCTAGAATACACTAAATACAGCAAAAATGTTGAGTCTACAACGTTTTGTTTAGGTGTGAGAGCCAAAATGAACTTTTTATGGCTTTAAATGCGTTTTCAGCCTGATTGTGCACTTTAGGTGAAAATGTCAAAATCTTCAAAATGAGCATAAGCACAATGAAATTATTGCTGGAATCATCTTCAGGATGCTAGAATACACTAAATACAGCAAAAATTTTGAGTCTACAAGGTTTAGTTTAGGTGTGAGAGCCAAAATGAACTTTTTATTGCTTTAAACGCGTTTTCAGCCCCTGATTGTACACTTAAGGTGAAAATGTCAAAATCTTCAAAATGAGCATAAGCACAATGAAATTAATGCTGGAATCATCTTCAGGATGCTAGAATACACTAAATACAGCAAAAATGTTGAGTCTACAACGTTTTGTTTAGGTGTGAGAGCCAAAATGAACTTTTTATGGCTTTAAATGCGTTTTCAGCCTGATTGTGCACTTTAGGTGAAAATGTCAAAATCTTCAAAATGAGCATAAGCACAATGAAATTAATGCTGGAATCATCTTCAGGATGCTAGAATACACTAAATACAGCAAAAATTTTGAGTCTACAACGTTTAGTTTAGGTGTGAGAGCCAAAATGAACTTTTTATTGCTTTAAACGCGTTTTCAGCCTGATTGTGCACTTTAGGTGAAAATGTCAAAATCTTAAAAATGAGCATAAGCACAATGAAATTAATGCTGGAATCATCTTCAGGATGCTAGAATACACTAAATACAGCAAAAATTTTGAGTCTACAAGGTTTAGTTTAGTTGTGAGAGCCAAAATGAACTTTTTATTGCTTTAAACGCGTTTTCAGCCCCTGATTGTACACTTAAGGTGAAAATGTCAAAATCTTCAAAATGAGCATAAGCACAATGAAATTAATGCTGGAATCATCTTCAGGATGCTAGAATACACTAAATACAGCAAAAATGTTGAGTCTACAACGTTTTGTTTAGGTGTGAGAGCCAAAATGAAATTTTTATGGCTTTAAATGCGTTTTCAGCCTGATTGTGCACTTTAGGTGAAAATGTCAAAATCTTCAAAATGAGCATAAGCACAATGAAATTAATGCTGGAATCATCTTCAGGATGCTAGAATACACTAAATACAGCAAAAATTTTGAGTCTACAACGTTTAGTTTAGGTGTGAGAGCCAAAATGAACTTTTTATTGCTTTAAACGCGTTTTCAGCCTGATTGTGCACTTTAGGTGAAAATGTCAAAATCTTAAAAATGAGCATAAGCACAATGAAATTAATGCTGGAATCATCTTCAGGATGCTAGAATACACTAAATACAGCAAAAATTTTGAGTCTACAACGTTTAGTTTAGGTGTGAGAGCCAAAATGAACTTTTTATTGCTTTAAACGCGTTTTCAGCCCCTGATTGTACACTTAAGGTGAAAATGTCAAAATCTTAAAAATGAGCATAAGCACAATGAAATTAATGCTGGAATCATCTTCAGGATGCTAGAATACACTAAATACAGCAAAAATGTTGAGTCTACAACGTTTTGTTTAGGTGTGAGAGCCAAAATGAACTTTTTATGGCTTTAAATGCGTTTTCAGCCTGATTGTGCACTTTAGGTGAAAATGTCAAAATCTTCAAAATGAGCATAAGCACAATGAAATTAATGCTGGAATCATCTTCAGGATGCTAGAATACACTAAATACAGCAAAAATTTTGAGTCTACAACGTTTAGTTTAGGTGTGAGAGCCAAAATGAACTTTTTATTGCTTTAAACGCGTTTTCAGCCTGATTGTGCACTTTAGGTGAAAATGTCAAAATCTTAAAAATGAGCATAAGCACAATGAAATTAATGCTGGAATCATCTTCAGGATGCTAGAATACACTAAATACAGCAAAAATTTTGAGTCTACAACGTTTAGTTTAGGTGTGAGAGCCAAAATGAACTTTTTATTGCTTTAAACGCGTTTTCAGCCTGATTGTGCACTTTAGGTGAAAATGTCAAAATCTTCAAAATGAGCATAAGCACAATGAAATTAATGCTGGAATCATCTTCAGGATGCTAGAATACACTAAATACAGCAAAAATTTTGAGTCTACAACGTTTAGTTTAGGTGTGAGAGCCAAAATGAACTTTTTATTGCTTTAAACGCGTTTTCAGCCTGATTGTGCACTTAAGGTGAAAATGTCAAAATCTTAAAAATGAGCATAAGCACAATGAAATTAATGCTGGAATCATCTTCAGGATGCTAGAATACACTAAATACAGCAAAAATTTTGAGTCTACAACGTTTAGTTTAGGTGTGAGAGCCAAAATGAACTTTTTATTGCTTTAAACGCGTTTTCAGCCCCTGATTGTACACTTAAGGTGAAAATGTCAAAATCTTAAAAATGAGCATAAGCACAATGAAATTAATGCTGGAATCATCTTCAGGATGCTAGAATACACTAAATACAGCAAAAATGTTGAGTCTACAACGTTTTGTTTAGGTGTGAGAGCCAAAATGAACTTTTTATGGCTTTAAATGCGTTTTCAGCCTGATTGTGCACTTTAGGTGAAAATGTCAAAATCTTAAAAATGAGCATAAGCACAATGAAATTAATGCTGGAATCATCTTCAGGATGCTAGAATACACTAAATACAGCAAAAATTTTGAGTCTACAACGTTTAGTTTAGGTGTGAGAGCCAAAATGAACTTTTTATTGCTTTAAACGCGTTTTCAGCCCCTGATTGTACACTTAAGGTGAAAATGTCAAAATCTTCAAAATGAGCATAAGCACAATGAAATTAATGCTGGAATCATCTTCAGGATGCTAGAATACACTAAATACAGCAAAAATTTTGAGTCTACAACGTTTAGTTTAGGTGTGAGAGCCAAAATGAACTTTTTATTGCTTTAAACGCGTTTTCAGCCCCTGATTGTACACTTAAGGTGAAAATGTCAAAATCTTCAAAATGAGCATAAGCACAATGAAATTAATGCTGGAATCATCTTCAGGATGCTAGAATACACTAAATACAGCAAAAATGTTGAGTCTACAACGTTTTGTTTAGGTGTGAGAGCCAAAATGAACTTTTTATGGCTTTAAATGCGTTTTCAGCCTGATTGTGCACTTTAGGTGAAAATGTCAAAATCTTCAAAATGAGCATAAGCACAATGAAATTAATGCTGGAATCATCTTCAGGATGCTAGAATACACTAAATACAGCAAAAATTTTGAGTCTACAACGTTTAGTTTAGGTGTGAGAGCCAAAATGAACTTTTTATTGCTTTAAACGCGTTTTCAGCCCCTGATTGTACACTTAAGGTGAAAATGTCAAAATCTTAAAAATGAGCATAAGCACAATGAAATTAATGCTGGAATCATCTTCAGGATGCTAGAATACACTAAATACAGCAGAAATTTTGAGTCTACAAGGTTTAGTTTAGGTGTGAGAGCCAAAATGAACTTTTTATTGCTTTAAACGCGTTTTCAGCCCCTGATTGTACACTTAAGGTGAAAATGTCAAAATCTTCAAAATGAGCATAAGCACAATGAAATTAATGCTGGAATCATCTTCAGGATGCTAGAATACACTAAATACAGCAAAAATTTTGAGTCTACAACGTTTAGTTTAGGTGTGAGAGCCAAAATGAACTTTTGATTGCTTTAAACACGTTTTCAGCCTGATTGTGCACTTTAGGTGAAAATGTCAAAATCTTAAAAATGAGCATAAGCACAATAAAATTAATGCTGGAATCATCTTCAGGATGCTAGAATACACTAAATACAGCAAAAATTTTGAGTCTACAACGTTTAGTTTAGGTGTGAGAGCCAAAATGAACTTTTTATTGCTTTAAACGCGTTTTCAGCCCCTGATTGTACACTTAAGGTGAAAATGTCAAAATCTTCAAAATGAGCATAAGCACAATGAAATTAATGCTGGAATCATCTTCAGGATGCTAGAATACACTAAATACAGCAAAAATTTTGAGTCTACAACGTTTAGTTTAGGTGTGAGAGCCAAAATGAACTTTTTATTGCTTTAAACGCGTTTTCAGCCTGATTGTGCACTTTAGGTGAAAATGTCAAAATCTTAAAAATGAGCATAAGCACAATGAAATTAATGCTGGAATCATCTTCAGGATGCTAGAATACACTAAATACAGCAGAAATTTTGAGTCTACAAGGTTTAGTTTAGGTGTGAGAGCCAAAATGAACTTTTTATTGCTTTAAACGCGTTTTCAGCCCCTGATTGTACACTTAAGGTGAAAATGTCAAAATCTTCAAAATGAGCATAAGCACAATGAAATTATTGCTGGAATCATCTTCAGGATGCTAGAATACACTAAATACAGCAAAAATTTTGAGTCTACAAGGTTTAGTTTAGGTGTGAGAGCCAAAATGAACTTTTTATTGCTTTAAACGCGTTTTCAGCCCCTGATTGTACACTTAAGGTGAAAATGTCAAAATCTTCAAAATGAGCATAAGCACAATGAAATTAATGCTGGAATCATCTTCAGGATGCTAGAATACACTAAATACAGCAAAAATGTTGAGTCTACAACGTTTTGTTTAGGTGTGAGAGCCAAAATGAACTTTTTATGGCTTTAAATGCGTTTTCAGCCTGATTGTGCACTTTAGGTGAAAATGTCAAAATCTTCAAAATGAGCATAAGCACAATGAAATTAATGCTGGAATCATCTTCAGGATGCTAGAATACACTAAATACAGCAAAAATTTTGAGTCTACAACGTTTAGTTTAGGTGTGAGAGCCAAAATGAACTTTTTATTGCTTTAAACGCGTTTTCAGCCTGATTGTGCACTTTAGGTGAAAATGTCAAAATCTTAAAAATGAGCATAAGCACAATGAAATTAATGCTGGAATCATCTTCAGGATGCTAGAATACACTAAATACAGCAAAAATTTTGAGTCTACAACGTTTAGTTTAGGTGTGAGAGCCAAAATGAACTTTTTATTGCTTTAAACGCGTTTTCAGCCCCTGATTGTACACTTAAGGTGAAAATGTCAAAATCTTAAAAATGAGCATAAGCACAATGAAATTAATGCTGGAATCATCTTCAGGATGCTAGAATACACTAAATACAGCAAAAATGTTGAGTCTACAACGTTTTGTTTAGGTGTGAGAGCCAAAATGAACTTTTTATGGCTTTAAATGCGTTTTCAGCCTGATTGTGCACTTTAGGTGAAAATGTCAAAATCTTCAAAATGAGCATAAGCACAATGAAATTAATGCTGGAATCATCTTCAGGATGCTAGAATACACTAAATACAGCAAAAATTTTGAGTCTACAACGTTTAGTTTAGGTGTGAGAGCCAAAATGAACTTTTTATTGCTTTAAACGCGTTTTCAGCCTGATTGTGCACTTTAGGTGAAAATGTCAAAATCTTAAAAATGAGCATAAGCACAATGAAATTAATGCTGGAATCATCTTCAGGATGCTAGAATACACTAAATACAGCAAAAATTTTGAGTCTACAACGTTTAGTTTAGGTGTGAGAGCCAAAATGAACTTTTTATTGCTTTAAACGCGTTTTCAGCCCCTGATTGTACACTTAAGGTGAAAATGTCAAAATCTTCCAAATGAGCATAAGCACAATGAAATTAATGCTGGAATCATCTTCAGGATGCTAGAATACACTAAATACAGCAAAAATTTTGAGTCTACAACGTTTAGTTTAGGTGTGAGAGCCAAAATGAACTTTTTATTGCTTTAAACGCGTTTTCAGCCCCTGATTGTGCACTTTAGGTGAAAATGTCAAAATCTTAAAAATGAGCATAAGCACAATGAAATTAATGCTGGAATCATCTTCAGGATGCTAGAATACACTAAATACAGCAAACATTTTGAGTCTACAACGTTTAGTTTAGGTGTGAGAGCCAAAATGAACTTTTTATTGCTTTAAACGCGTTTTCAGCCCCTGATTGTACACTTAAGGTGAAAATGTCAAAATCTTCAAAATGAGCATAAGCACAATGAAATTAATGCTGGAATCATCTTCAGGATGCTAGAATACACTAAATACAGCAAAAATTTTGAGTCTACAAGGTTTAGTTTAGTTGTGAGAGCCAAAATGAACTTTTTATTGCTTTAAACGCGTTTTCAGCCCCTGATTGTACACTTAAGGTGATAATGTCAAAATCTTCAAAATGAGCATAAGCACAATGAAATTAATGCTGGAATCATCTTCAGGATGCTAGAATACACTAAATACAGCAAAAATGTTGAGTCTACAACGTTTTGTTTAGGTGTGAGAGCCAAAATGAACTTTTTATGGCTTTAAATGCGTTTTCAGCCTGATTGTGCACTTTAGGTGAAAATGTCAAAATCTTCAAAATGAGCATAAGCACAATGAAATTAATGCTGGAATCATCTTCAGGATGCTAGAATACACTAAATACAGCAAAAATTTTGAGTCTACAACGTTTAGTTTAGGTGTGAGAGCCAAAATGAACTTTTTATTGCTTTAAACGCGTTTTCAGCCTGATTGTGCACTTTAGGTGAAAATGTCAAAATCTTAAAAATGAGCATAAGCACAATGAAATTAATGCTGGAATCATCTTCAGGATGCTAGAATACACTAAATACAGCAAAAATTTTGAGTCTACAACGTTTAGTTTAGGTGTGAGAGCCAAAATGAACTTTTTATTGCTTTAAACGCGTTTTCAGCCCCTGATTGTACACTTAAGGTGAAAATGTCAAAATCTTCAAAATGAGCATAAGCACAATGAAATTAATGCTGGAATCATCTTCAGGATGCTAGAATACACTAAATACAGCAAAAATTTTGAGTCTACAACGTTTAGTTTAGGTGTGAGAGCCAAAATGAACTTTTTATTGCTTTAAACGCGTTTTCAGCCCCTGATTGTGCACTTTAGGTGAAAATGTCAAAATCTTAAAAATGAGCATAAGCACAATGAAATTAATGCTGGAATCATCTTCAGGATGCTAGAATACACTAAATACAGCAAAAATTTTGAGTCTACAACGTTTAGTTTAGGTGTGAGAGCCAAAATGAACTTTTTATTGCTTTAAACGCGTTTTCAGCCCCTGATTTTACACTTAAGGAGAAAATGTCAAAATCTTCAAAATGAGCATAAGCACAATGAAATTAATGCTGGAATCATCTTCAGGATGCTAGAATACACTAAATACAGCAAAAATTTTGAGTCTACAACGTTTAGTTTAGGTGTGAGAGCCAAAATGAACTTTTTATTGCTTTAAACGCGTTTTCAGCCTGATTGTGCACTTTAGGTGAAAATGTCAAAATCTTCAAAATGAGCATAAGCACAATGAAATTAATGCTGGAATCATCTTCAGGATGCTAGAATACACTAAATACAGCAAAAATGTTGAGTCTACAACGTTTTGTTTAGGTGTGAGAGCCAAAATGAACTTTTTATGGCTTTAAATGCGTTTTCAGCCTGATTGTGCACTTTAGGTGAAAATGTCAAAATCTTCAAAATGAGCATAAGCACAATGAAATTATTGCTGGAATCATCTTCAGGATGCTAGAATACACTAAATACAGCAAAAATTTTGAGTCTACAAGGTTTAGTTTAGGTGTGAGAGCCAAAATGAACTTTTTATTGCTTTAAACGCGTTTTCAGCCCCTGATTGTACACTTAAGGTGAAAATGTCAAAATCTTCAAAATGAGCATAAGCACAATGAAATTAATGCTGGAATCATCTTCAGGATGCTAGAATACACTAAATACAGCAAAAATGTTGAGTCTACAACGTTTTGTTTAGGTGTGAGAGCCAAAATGAACTTTTTATGGCTTTAAATGCGTTTTCAGCCTGATTGTGCACTTTAGGTGAAAATGTCAAAATCTTCAAAATGAGCATAAGCACAATGAAATTAATGCTGGAATCATCTTCAGGATGCTAGAATACACTAAATACAGCAAAAATTTTGAGTCTACAACGTTTAGTTTAGGTGTGAGAGCCAAAATGAACTTTTTATTGCTTTAAACGCGTTTTCAGCCTGATTGTGCACATTAGGTGAAAATGTCAAAATCTTAAAAATGAGCATAAGCACAATGAAATTAATGCTGGAATCATCTTCAGGATGCTAGAATACACTAAATACAGCAAAAATTTTGAGTCTACAACGTTTAGTTTAGGTGTGAGAGCCAAAATGAACTTTTTATTGCTTTAAACGCGTTTTCAGCCCCTGATTGTACACTTAAGGTGAAAATGTCAAAATCTTCAAAATGAGCATAAGCACAATGAAATTAATGCTGGAATCATCTTCAGGATGCTAGAATACACTAAATACAGCAAAAATTTTGAGTCTACAACGTTTAGTTTAGGTGTGAGAGCCAAAATGAACTTTTTATTGCTTTAAACGCGTTTTCAGCCTGATTGTGCACTTTAGGTGAAAATGTCAAAATCTTAAAAATGAGCATAAGCACAATGAAATTAATGCTGGAATCATCTTCAGGATGCTAGAATACACTAAATACAGCAAAAATTTGGAGTCTACAACGTTTAGTTTAGGTGTGAGAGCCAAAATGAACTTTTTATTGCTTTAAACGCGTTTTCAGCCCCTGATTGTACACTTAAGGTGAAAATGTCAAAATCTTAAAAATGAGCATAAGCACAATGAAATTAATGCTGGAATCATCTTCAGGATGCTAGAATACACTAAATACAGCAAAAATGTTGAGTCTACAACGTTTTGTTTAGGTGTGAGAGCCAAAATGAACTTTTTATGGCTTTAAATGCGTTTTCAGCCTGATTGTGCACTTTAGGTGAAAATGTCAAAATCTTCAAAATGAGCATAAGCACAATGAAATTAATGCTGGAATCATCTTCAGGATGCTAGAATACACTAAATACAGCAAAAATTTTGAGTCTACAACGTTTAGTTTAGGTGTGAGAGCCAAAATGAACTTTTTATTGCTTTAAACGCGTTTTCAGCCTGATTGTGCACTTTAGGTGAAAATGTCAAAATCTTAAAAATGAGCATAAGCACAATGAAATTAATGCTGGAATCATCTTCAGGATGCTAGAATACACTAAATACAGCAAAAATTTTGAGTCTACAACGTTTAGTTTAGGTGTGAGAGCCAAAATGAACTTTTTATTGCTTTAAACGCGTTTTCAGCCCCTGATTGTACACTTAAGGTGAAAATGTCAAAATCTTCAAAATGAGCATAAGCACAATGAAATTAATGCTGGAATCATCTTCAGGATGCTAGAATACACTAAATACAGCAAAAATTTTGAGTCTACAACGTTTAGTTTAGGTGTGAGAGCCAAAATGAACTTTTTATTGCTTTAAACGCGTTTTCAGCCTGATTGTGCACTTTAGGTGAAAATGTCAAAATCTTAAAAATGAGCATAAGCACAATGAAATTAATGCTGGAATCATCTTCAGGATGCTAGAATACACTAAATACAGCAAAAATTTTGAGTCTACAACGTTTAGTTTAGGTGTGAGAGCCAAAATGAACTTTTTATTGCTTTAAACGCGTTTTCAGCCTGATTGTGCACTTAAGGTGAAAATGTCAAAATCTTAAAAATGAGCATAAGCACAATGAAATTAATGCTGGAATCATCTTCAGGATGCTAGAATACACTAAATACAGCAAAAATTTTGAGTCTACAACGTTTAGTTTAGGTGTGAGAGCCAAAATGAACTTTTTATTGCTTTAAACGCGTTTTCAGCCCCTGATTGTACACTTAAGGTGAAATTGTCAAAATCTTAAAAATGAGCATAAGCACAATGAAATTAATGCTGGAATCATCTTCAGGATGCTAGAATACACTAAATACAGCAAAAATGTTGAGTCTACAACGTTTTGTTTAGGTGTGAGAGCCAAAATGAACTTTTTATGGCTTTAAATGCGTTTTCAGCCTGATTGTGCACTTTAGGTGAAAATGTCAAAATCTTCAAAATGAGCATAAGCACAATGAAATTAATGCTGGAATCATCTTCAGGATGCTAGAATACACTAAATACAGCAAAAATTTTGAGTCTACAACGTTTAGTTTAGGTGTGAGAGCCAAAATGAACTTTTTATTGCTTTAAACGCGTTTTCAGCCTGATTGTGCACTTTAGGTGAAAATGTCAAAATCTTAAAAATGAGCATAAGCACAATGAAATTAATGCTGGAATCATCTTCAGGATGCTAGAATACACTAAATACAGCAAAAATTTTGAGTCTACAACGTTTAGTTTAGGTGTGAGAGCCAAAATGAACTTTTTATTGCTTTAAACGCGTTTTCAGCCCCTGATTGTACACTTAAGGTGAAAATGTCAAAATCTTCAAAATGAGCATAAGCACAATGAAATTAATGCTGGAATCATCTTCAGGATGCTAGAATACACTAAATACAGCAAAAATTTTGAGTCTACAACGTTTAGTTTAGGTGTGAGAGCCAAAATGAACTTTTTATTGCTTTAAACGCGTTTTCAGCCCCTGATTGTACACTTAAGGTGAAAATGTCAAAATCTTCAAAATGAGCATAAGCACAATGAAATTAATGCTGGAATCATCTTCAGGATGCTAGAATACACTAAATACAGCAAAAATTTTGAGTCTACAACGTTTAGTTTAGGTGTGAGAGCCAAAATGAACTTTTTATTGCTTTAAACGCGTTTTCAGCCCCTGATTGTACACTTAAGGTGAAAATGTCAAAATCTTCAAAATGAGCATAAGCACAATGAAATTAATGCTGGAATCATCTTCAGGATGCTAGAATACACTAAATACAGCAAAAATTTTGAGTCTACAACGTTTAGTTTAGGTGTGAGAGCCAAAATGAACTTTTTATTGCTTTAAACGCGTTTTCAGCCTGATTGTGCACTTTAGGTGAAAATGTCAAAATCTTAAAAATGAGCATAAGCACAATGAAATTAATGCTGGAATCATCTTCAGGATGCTAGAATACACTAAATACAGCAAAAATTTGGAGTCTACAACGTTTAGTTTAGGTGTGAGAGCCAAAATGAACTTTTTATTGCTTTAAACGCGTTTTCAGCCCCTGATTGTACACTTAAGGTGAAAATGTCAAAATCTTAAAAATGAGCATATGCACAATGAAATTAATGCTGGAATCATCTTCAGGATGCTAGAATACACTAAATACAGCAAAAATGTTGAGTCTACAACGTTTTGTTTAGGTGTGAGAGCCAAAATGAACTTTTTATGGCTTTAAATGCGTTTTCAGCCTGATTGTGCACTTTAGGTGAAATTGTCAAAATCTTAAAAATGAGCATAAGCACAATGAAATTAATGCTGGAATCATCTTCAGGATGCTAGAATACACTAAATACAGCAAAAATGTTGAGTCTACAACGTTTTGTTTAGGTGTGAGAGCCAAAATGAACTTTTTATGGCTTTAAATGCGTTTTCAGCCTGATTGTGCACTTTAGGTGAAAATGTCAAAATCTTCAAAATGAGCATAAGCACAATGAAATTAATGCTGGAATCATCTTCAGGATGCTAGAATACACTAAATACAGCAAAAATTTTGAGTCTACAACGTTTAGTTTAGGTGTGAGAGCCAAAATGAACTTTTTATTGCTTTAAACGCGTTTTCAGCCTGATTGTGCACTTTAGGTGAAAATGTCAAAATCTTAAAAATGAGCATAAGCACAATGAAATTAATGCTGGAATCATCTTCAGGATGCTAGAATACACTAAATACAGCAAAAATTTTGAGTCTACAACGTTTAGTTTAGGTGTGAGAGCCAAAATGAACTTTTTATTGCTTTAAACGCGTTTTCAGCCCCTGATTGTACACTTAAGGT
Organism: Vanacampus margaritifer; assembly: GCF_051991255.1. NCBI lineage: Eukaryota > Metazoa > Chordata > Actinopteri > Syngnathiformes > Syngnathidae > Vanacampus > Vanacampus margaritifer. Next base: position 1,162,961 of record NW_027520737.1, on the reverse strand, counting down.
GAAAATGTCAAAATCTTCAAAATGAGCATAAGCACAATGAAATTAATGCTGGAATCATCTTCAGGATGCTAGAATACACTAAATACAGCAAAAATTTTGAGTCTACAACGTTTAGTTTAGGTGTGAGAGCCAAAATGAACTTTTTATTGCTTTAAACGCGTTTTCAGCCCCTGATTGTACACTTAAGGTGAAAATGTCAAAATCTTCAAAATGAGCATAAGCACAATGAAATTAATGCTGGAATCATCTTCAGGATGCTAGAATACACTAAATACAGCAAAAATTTTGAGTCTACAACGTTTAGTTTAGGTGTGAGAGCCAAAATGAACTTTTTATTGCTTTAAACGCGTTTTCAGCCTGATTGTGCACTTTAGGTGAAAATGTCAAAATCTTAAAAATGAGCATAAGCACAATGAAATTAATGCTGGAATCATCTTCAGGATGCTAGAATACACTAAATACAGCAAAAATTTGGAGTCTACAACGTTTAGTTTAGGTGTGAGAGCCAAAATGAACTTTTTATTGCTTTAAACGCGTTTTCAGCCCCTGATTGTACACTTAAGGTGAAAATGTCAAAATCTTAAAAATGAGCATAAGCACAATGAAATTAATGCTGGAATCATCTTCAGGATGCTAGAATACACTAAATACAGCAAAAATGTTGAGTCTACAACGTTTTGTTTAGGTGTGAGAGCCAAAATGAACTTTTTATGGCTTTAAATGCGTTTTCAGCCTGATTGTGCACTTTAGGTGAAATTGTCAAAATCTTAAAAATGAGCATAAGCACAATGAAATTAATGCTGGAATCATCTTCAGGATGCTAGAATACACTAAATACAGCAAAAATGTTGAGTCTACAACGTTTTGTTTAGGTGTGAGAGCCAAAATGAACTTTTTATGGCTTTAAATGCGTTTTCAGCCTGATTGTGCACTTTAGGTGAAAATGTCAAAATCTTCAAAATGAGCATAAGCACAATGAAATTAATGCTGGAATCATCTTCAGGATGCTAGAATACACTAAATACAGCAAAAATTTTGAGTCTACAACGTTTAGTTTAGGTGTGAGAGCCAAAATGAACTTTTTATTGCTTTAAACGCGTTTTCAGCCTGATTGTGCACTTTAGGTGAAAATGTCAAAATCTTAAAAATGAGCATAAGCACAATGAAATTAATGCTGGAATCATCTTCAGGATGCTAGAATACACTAAATACAGCAAAAATTTTGAGTCTACAACGTTTAGTTTAGGTGTGAGAGCCAAAATGAACTTTTTATTGCTTTAAACGCGTTTTCAGCCCCTGATTGTACACTTAAGGTGAAAATGTCAAAATCTTCAAAATGAGCATAAGCACAATGAAATTAATGCTGGAATCATCTTCAGGATGCTAGAATACACTAAATACAGCAAAAATTTTGAGTCTACAACGTTTAGTTTAGGTGTGAGAGCCAAAATGAACTTTTTATTGCTTTAAACGCGTTTTCAGCCCCTGATTGTACACTTAAGGTGAAAATGTCAAAATCTTCAAAATGAGCATAAGCACAATGAAATTAATGCTGGAATCATCTTCAGGATGCTAGAATACACTAAATACAGCAAAAATGTTGAGTCTACAACGTTTTGTTTAGGTGTGAGAGCCAAAATGAACTTTTTATGGCTTTAAATGCGTTTTCAGCCTGATTGTGCACTTTAGGTGAAAATGTCAAAATCTTCAAAATGAGCATAAGCACAATGAAATTAATGCTGGAATCATCTTCAAGATGCTAGAATACACTAAATACAGCAAAAATTTTGAGTCTACAACGTTTAGTTTAGGTGTGAGAGCCAAAATGAACTTTTTATTGCTTTAAACGCGTTTTCAGCCTGATTGTGCACTTTAGGTGAAAATGTCAAAATCTTAAAAATGAGCATAAGCACAATGAAATTAATGCTGGAATCATCTTCAGGATGCTAGAATACACTAAATACAGCAAAAATTTCGAGTCTACAACGTTTAGTTTAGGTGTGAGAGCCAAAATGAACTTTTTATTGCTTTAAACGCGTTTTCAGCCCCTGATTGTACACTTAAGGTGAAAATGTCAAAATCTTCAAAATGAGCATAAGCACAATGAAATTAATGCTGGAATCATCTTCAGGATGCTAGAATACACTAAATACAGCAAAAATTTTGAGTCTACAAAGTTTAGTTTAGGTGTGAGAGCCAAAATGAACTTTTTATTGCTTTAAACGCGTTTTCAGCCTGATTGTGCACTTTAGGTGAAAATGTCAAAATCTTAAAAATGAGCATAAGCACAATGAAATTAATGCTGGAATCATCTTCAGGATGCTAGAATACACTAAATACAGCAAAAATTTTGAGTCTACAACGTTTAGTTTAGGTGTGAGAGCCAAAATGAACTTTTTATTGCTTTAAACGCGTTTTCAGCCCCTGATTGTACACTTAAGGTGAAAATGTCAAAATCTTAAAAATGAGCATAAGCACAATGAAATTAATGCTGGAATCATCTTCAGGATGCTAGAATACACTAAATACAGCAAAAATGTTGAGTCTACAACGTTTTGTTTAGGTGTGAGAGCCAAAATGAACTTTTTATGGCTTTAAATGCGTTTTCAGCCTGATTGTGCACTTTAGGTGAAAATGTCAAAATCTTCAAAATGAGCATAAGCACAATGAAATTAATGCTGGAATCATCTTCAGGATGCTAGAATACACTAAATACAGCAAAAATGTTGAGTCTACAACGTTTTGTTTAGGTGTGAGAGCCAAAATGAACTTTTTATGGCTTTAAATGCGTTTTCAGCCTGATTGTGCACTTTAGGTGAAAATGTCAAAATCTTCAAAATGAGCATAAGCACAATGAAATTATTGCTGGAATCATCTTCAGGATGCTAGAATACACTAAATACAGCAAAAATTTTGAGTCTACAAGGTTTAGTTTAGGTGTGAGAGCCAAAATGAACTTTTTATTGCTTTAAACGCGTTTTCAGCCCCTGATTGTACACTTAAGGTGAAAATGTCAAAATCTTCAAAATGAGCATAAGCACAATGAAATTAATGCTGGAATCATCTTCAGGATGCTAGAATACACTAAATACAGCAAAAATGTTGAGTCTACAACGTTTTGTTTAGGTGTGAGAGCCAAAATGAACTTTTTATGGCTTTAAATGCGTTTTCAGCCTGATTGTGCACTTTAGGTGAAAATGTCAAAATCTTCAAAATGAGCATAAGCACAATGAAATTAATGCTGGAATCATCTTCAGGATGCTAGAATACACTAAATACAGCAAAAATTTTGAGTCTACAACGTTTAGTTTAGGTGTGAGAGCCAAAATGAACTTTTTATTGCTTTAAACGCGTTTTCAGCCTGATTGTGCACTTTAGGTGAAAATGTCAAAATCTTAAAAATGAGCATAAGCACAATGAAATTAATGCTGGAATCATCTTCAGGATGCTAGAATACACTAAATACAGCAAAAATTTTGAGTCTACAAGGTTTAGTTTAGTTGTGAGAGCCAAAATGAACTTTTTATTGCTTTAAACGCGTTTTCAGCCCCTGATTGTACACTTAAGGTGAAAATGTCAAAATCTTCAAAATGAGCATAAGCACAATGAAATTAATGCTGGAATCATCTTCAGGATGCTAGAATACACTAAATACAGCAAAAATGTTGAGTCTACAACGTTTTGTTTAGGTGTGAGAGCCAAAATGAAATTTTTATGGCTTTAAATGCGTTTTCAGCCTGATTGTGCACTTTAGGTGAAAATGTCAAAATCTTCAAAATGAGCATAAGCACAATGAAATTAATGCTGGAATCATCTTCAGGATGCTAGAATACACTAAATACAGCAAAAATTTTGAGTCTACAACGTTTAGTTTAGGTGTGAGAGCCAAAATGAACTTTTTATTGCTTTAAACGCGTTTTCAGCCTGATTGTGCACTTTAGGTGAAAATGTCAAAATCTTAAAAATGAGCATAAGCACAATGAAATTAATGCTGGAATCATCTTCAGGATGCTAGAATACACTAAATACAGCAAAAATTTTGAGTCTACAACGTTTAGTTTAGGTGTGAGAGCCAAAATGAACTTTTTATTGCTTTAAACGCGTTTTCAGCCCCTGATTGTACACTTAAGGTGAAAATGTCAAAATCTTCAAAATGAGCATAAGCACAATGAAATTAATGCTGGAATCATCTTCAGGATGCTAGAATACACTAAATACAGCAAAAATTTTGAGTCTACAACGTTTAGTTTAGGTGTGAGAGCCAAAATGAACTTTTTATTGCTTTAAACGCGTTTTCAGCCTGATTGTGCACTTTAGGTGAAAATGTCAAAATCTTAAAAATGAGCATAAGCACAATGAAATTAATGCTGGAATCATCTTCAGGATGCTAGAATACACTAAATACAGCAAAAATTTGGAGTCTACAACGTTTAGTTTAGGTGTGAGAGCCAAAATGAACTTTTTATTGCTTTAAACGCGTTTTCAGCCCCTGATTGTACACTTAAGGTGAAAATGTCAAAATCTTAAAAATGAGCATAAGCACAATGAAATTAATGCTGGAATCATCTTCAGGATGCTAGAATACACTAAATACAGCAAAAATGTTGAGTCTACAACGTTTTGTTTAGGTGTGAGAGCCAAAATGAACTTTTTATGGCTTTAAATGCGTTTTCAGCCTGATTGTGCACTTTAGGTGAAAATGTCAAAATCTTCAAAATGAGCATAAGCACAATGAAATTAATGCTGGAATCATCTTCAGGATGCTAGAATACACTAAATACAGCAAAAATTTTGAGTCTACAACGTTTAGTTTAGGTGTGAGAGCCAAAATGAACTTTTTATTGCTTTAAACGCGTTTTCAGCCTGATTGTGCACTTTAGGTGAAAATGTCAAAATCTTAAAAATGAGCATAAGCACAATGAAATTAATGCTGGAATCATCTTCAGGATGCTAGAATACACTAAATACAGCAAAAATTTTGAGTCTACAACGTTTAGTTTAGGTGTGAGAGCCAAAATGAACTTTTTATTGCTTTAAACGCGTTTTCAGCCTGATTGTGCACTTTAGGTGAAAATGTCAAAATCTTCAAAATGAGCATAAGCACAATGAAATTAATGCTGGAATCATCTTCAGGATGCTAGAATACACTAAATACAGCAAAAATTTTGAGTCTACAACGTTTAGTTTAGGTGTGAGAGCCAAAATGAACTTTTTATTGCTTTAAACGCGTTTTCAGCCTGATTGTGCACTTAAGGTGAAAATGTCAAAATCTTAAAAATGAGCATAAGCACAATGAAATTAATGCTGGAATCATCTTCAGGATGCTAGAATACACTAAATACAGCAAAAATTTTGAGTCTACAACGTTTAGTTTAGGTGTGAGAGCCAAAATGAACTTTTTATTGCTTTAAACGCGTTTTCAGCCCCTGATTGTACACTTAAGGTGAAAATGTCAAAATCTTAAAAATGAGCATAAGCACAATGAAATTAATGCTGGAATCATCTTCAGGATGCTAGAATACACTAAATACAGCAAAAATGTTGAGTCTACAACGTTTTGTTTAGGTGTGAGAGCCAAAATGAACTTTTTATGGCTTTAAATGCGTTTTCAGCCTGATTGTGCACTTTAGGTGAAAATGTCAAAATCTTCAAAATGAGCATAAGCACAATGAAATTAATGCTGGAATCATCTTCAGGATGCTAGAATACACTAAATACAGCAAAAATTTTGAGTCTACAACGTTTAGTTTAGGTGTGAGAGCCAAAATGAACTTTTTATTGCTTTAAACGCGTTTTCAGCCTGATTGTGCACTTTAGGTGAAAATGTCAAAATCTTAAAAATGAGCATAAGCACAATGAAATTAATGCTGGAATCATCTTCAGGATGCTAGAATACACTAAATACAGCAAAAATTTTGAGTCTACAACGTTTAGTTTAGGTGTGAGAGCCAAAATGAACTTTTTATTGCTTTAAACGCGTTTTCAGCCCCTGATTGTACACTTAAGGTGAAAATGTCAAAATCTTCAAAATGAGCATAAGCACAATGAAATTAATGCTGGAATCATCTTCAGGATGCTAGAATACACTAAATACAGCAAAAATTTTGAGTCTACAACGTTTAGTTTAGGTGTGAGAGCCAAAATGAACTTTTTATTGCTTTAAACGCGTTTTCAGCCCCTGATTGTACACTTAAGGTGAAAATGTCAAAATCTTCAAAATGAGCATAAGCACAATGAAATTAATGCTGGAATCATCTTCAGGATGCTAGAATACACTAAATACAGCAAAAATGTTGAGTCTACAACGTTTTGTTTAGGTGTGAGAGCCAAAATGAACTTTTTATGGCTTTAAATGCGTTTTCAGCCTGATTGTGCACTTTAGGTGAAAATGTCAAAATCTTCAAAATGAGCATAAGCACAATGAAATTAATGCTGGAATCATCTTCAGGATGCTAGAATACACTAAATACAGCAAAAATTTTGAGTCTACAACGTTTAGTTTAGGTGTGAGAGCCAAAATGAACTTTTTATTGCTTTAAACGCGTTTTCAGCCTGATTGTGCACTTTAGGTGAAAATGTCAAAATCTTAAAAATGAGCATAAGCACAATGAAATTAATGCTGGAATCATCTTCAGGATGCTAGAATACACTAAATACAGCAAAAATTTCGAGTCTACAACGTTTAGTTTAGGTGTGAGAGCCAAAATGAACTTTTTATTGCTTTAAACGCGTTTTCAGCCCCTGATTGTACACTTAAGGTGAAAATGTCAAAATCTTCAAAATGAGCATAAGCACAATGAAATTAATGCTGGAATCATCTTCAGGATGCTAGAATACACTAAATACAGCAAAAATTTTGAGTCTACAAAGTTTAGTTTAGGTGTGAGAGCCAAAATGAACTTTTTATTGCTTTAAACGCGTTTTCAGCCTGATTGTGCACTTTAGGTGAAAATGTCAAAATCTTAAAAATGAGCATAAGCACAATGAAATTAATGCTGGAATCATCTTCAGGATGCTAGAATACACTAAATACAGCAAAAATTTTGAGTCTACAACGTTTAGTTTAGGTGTGAGAGCCAAAATGAACTTTTTATTGCTTTAAACGCGTTTTCAGCCCCTGATTGTACACTTAAGGTGAAAATGTCAAAATCTTAAAAATGAGCATAAGCACAATGAAATTAATGCTGGAATCATCTTCAGGATGCTAGAATACACTAAATACAGCAAAAATGTTGAGTCTACAACGTTTTGTTTAGGTGTGAGAGCCAAAATGAACTTTTTATGGCTTTAAATGCGTTTTCAGCCTGATTGTGCACTTTAGGTGAAAATGTCAAAATCTTCAAAATGAGCATAAGCACAATGAAATTAATGCTGGAATCATCTTCAGGATGCTAGAATACACTAAATACAGCAAAAATTTTGAGTCTACAACGTTTAGTTTAGGTGTGAGAGCCAAAATGAACTTTTTATTGCTTTAAACGCGTTTTCAGCCTGATTGTGCACTTTAGGTGAAAATGTCAAAATCTTAAAAATGAGCATAAGCACAATGAAATTAATGCTGGAATCATCTTCAGGATGCTAGAATACACTAAATACAGCAAAAATTTTGAGTCTACAACGTTTAGTTTAGGTGTGAGAGCCAAAATGAACTTTTTATTGCTTTAAACGCGTTTTCAGCCCCTGATTGTACACTTAAGGTGAAAATGTCAAAATCTTAAAAATGAGCATAAGCACAATGAAATTAATGCTGGAATCATCTTCAGGATGCTAGAATACACTAAATACAGCAAAAATGTTGAGTCTACAACGTTTTGTTTAGGTGTGAGAGCCAAAATGAACTTTTTATGGCTTTAAATGCGTTTTCAGACTGATTGTACACTTAAGGTGAAAATGTCAAAATCTTCAAAATGAGCATAAGCACAATGAAATTAATGCTGGAATCATCTTCAGGATGCTAGAATACACTAAATACAGCAAAAATTTTGAGTCTACAACGTTTAGTTTAGGTGTGAGAGCCAAAATGAACTTTTTATTGCTTTAAACGCGTTTTCAGCCCCTGATTGTGCACTTTAGGTGAAAATGTCAAAATCTTAAAAATGAGCATAAGCACAATGAAATTAATGCTGGAATCATCTTCAGGATGCTAGAATACACTAAATACAGCAAACATTTTGAGTCTACAACGTTTAGTTTAGGTGTGAGAGCCAAAATGAACTTTTTATTGCTTTAAACGCGTTTTCAGCCCCTGATTGTACACTTAAGGTGAAAATGTCAAAATCTTCAAAATGAGCATAAGCACAATGAAATTAATGCTGGAATCATCTTCAGGATGCTAGAATACACTAAATACAGCAAAAATTTTGAGTCTACAACGTTTAGTTTAGGTGTGAGAGCCAAAATGAACTTTTTATTGCTTTAAACGCGTTTTCAGCCCCTGATTGTACACTTAAGGTGAAAATGTCAAAATCTTCAAAATGAGCATAAGCACAATGAAATTAATGCTGGAATCATCTTCAGGATGCTAGAATACACTAAATACAGCAAAAATTTTGAGTCTACAACGTTTAGTTTAGGTGTGAGAGCCAAAATGAACTTTTTATTGCTTTAAACGCGTTTTCAGCCTGATTGTGCACTTTAGGTGAAAATGTCAAAATCTTAAAAATGAGCATAAGCACAATGAAATTAATGCTGGAATCATCTTCAGGATGCTAGAATACACTAAATACAGCAAAAATTTTGAGTCTACAACGTTTAGTTTAGGTGTGAGAGCCAAAATGAACTTTTTATTGCTTTAAACGCGTTTTCAGCCCCTGATTGTACACTTAAGGTGAAAATGTCAAAATCTTCAAAATGAGCATAAGCACAATGAAATTAATGCTGGAATCATCTTCAGGATGCTAGAATACACTAAATACAGCAAAAATTTTGAGTCTACAACGTTTAGTTTAGGTGTGAGAGCCAAAATGAACTTTTTATTGCTTTAAACGCGTTTTCAGCCTGATTGTGCACTTTAGGTGAAAATGTCAAAATCTTCAAAATGAGCATAAGCACAATGAAATTAATGCTGGAATCATCTTCAGGATGCTAGAATACACTAAATACAGCAAAAATGTTGAGTCTACAACGTTTTGTTTAGGTGTGAGAGCCAAAATGAACTTTTTATGGCTTTAAATGCGTTTTCAGCCTGATTGTGCACTTTAGGTGAAAATGTCAAAATCTTCAAAATGAGCATAAGCACAATGAAATTATTGCTGGAATCATCTTCAGGATGCTAGAATACACTAAATACAGCAAAAATTTTGAGTCTACAAGGTTTAGTTTAGGTGTGAGAGCCAAAATGAACTTTTTATTGCTTTAAACGCGTTTTCAGCCCCTGATTGTACACTTAAGGTGAAAATGTCAAAATCTTCAAAATGAGCATAAGCACAATGAAATTAATGCTGGAATCATCTTCAGGATGCTAGAATACACTAAATACAGCAAAAATGTTGAGTCTACAACGTTTTGTTTAGGTGTGAGAGCCAAAATGAACTTTTTATGGCTTTAAATGCGTTTTCAGCCTGATTGTGCACTTTAGGTGAAAATGTCAAAATCTTCAAAATGAGCATAAGCACAATGAAATTAATGCTGGAATCATCTTCAGGATGCTAGAATACACTAAATACAGCAAAAATTTTGAGTCTACAACGTTTAGTTTAGGTGTGAGAGCCAAAATGAACTTTTTATTGCTTTAAACGCGTTTTCAGCCTGATTGTGCACTTTAGGTGAAAATGTCAAAATCTTAAAAATGAGCATAAGCACAATGAAATTAATGCTGGAATCATCTTCAGGATGCTAGAATACACTAAATACAGCAAAAATTTTGAGTCTACAAGGTTTAGTTTAGTTGTGAGAGCCAAAATGAACTTTTTATTGCTTTAAACGCGTTTTCAGCCCCTGATTGTACACTTAAGGTGAAAATGTCAAAATCTTCAAAATGAGCATAAGCACAATGAAATTAATGCTGGAATCATCTTCAGGATGCTAGAATACACTAAATACAGCAAACATTTTGAGTCTACAACGTTTTGTTTAGGTGTGAGAGCCAAAATTAAATTTTTATGGCTTTAAATGCGTTTTCAGCCTGATTGTGCACTTTAGGTGAAAATGTCAAAATCTTCAAAATGAGCATAAGCACAATGAAATTAATGCTGGAATCATCTTCAGGATGCTAGAATACACTAAATACAGCAAAAATTTTGAGTCTACAACGTTTAGTTTAGGTGTGAGAGCCAAAATGAACTTTTTATTGCTTTAAACGCGTTTTCAGCCTGATTGTGCACTTTAGGTGAAAATGTCAAAATCTTAAAAATGAGCATAAGCACAATGAAATTAATGCTGGAATCATCTTCAGGATGCTAGAATACACTAAATACAGCAAAAATTTTGAGTCTACAACGTTTAGTTTAGGTGTGAGAGCCAAAATGAACTTTTTATTGCTTTAAACGCGTTTTCAGCCCCTGATTGTACACTTAAGGTGAAAATGTCAAAATCTTCAAAATGAGCATAAGCACAATGAAATTAATGCTGGAATCATCTTCAGGATGCTAGAATACACTAAATACAGCAAAAATTTTGAGTCTACAACGTTTAGTTTAGGTGTGAGAGCCAAAATGAACTTTTTATTGCTTTAAACGCGTTTTCAGCCTGATTGTGCACTTTAGGTGAAAATGTCAAAATCTTAAAAATGAGCATAAGCACAATGAAATTAATGCTGGAATCATCTTCAGGATGCTAGAATACACTAAATACAGCAAAAATTTGGAGTCTACAACGTTTAGTTTAGGTGTGAGAGCCAAAATGAACTTTTTATTGCTTTAAACGCGTTTTCAGCCCCTGATTGTACACTTAAGGTGAAAATGTCAAAATCTTAAAAATGAGCATAAGCACAATGAAATTAATGCTGGAATCATCTTCAGGATGCTAGAATACACTAAATACAGCAAAAATGTTGAGTCTACAACGTTTTGTTTAGGTGTGAGAGCCAAAATGAACTTTTTATGGCTTTAAATGCGTTTTCAGCCTGATTGTGCACTTTAGGTGAAAATGTCAAAATCTTCAAAATGAGCATAAGCACAATGAAATTAATGCTGGAATCATCTTCAGGATGCTAGAATACACTAAATACAGCAAAAATTTTGAGTCTACAACGTTTAGTTTAGGTGTGAGAGCCAAAATGAACTTTTTATTGCTTTAAACGCGTTTTCAGCCTGATTGTGCACTTTAGGTGAAAATGTCAAAATCTTAAAAATGAGCATAAGCACAATGAAATTAATGCTGGAATCATCTTCAGGATGCTAGAATACACTAAATACAGCAAAAATTTTGAGTCTACAACGTTTAGTTTAGGTGTGAGAGCCAAAATGAACTTTTTATTGCTTTAAACGCGTTTTCAGCCCCTGATTGTACACTTAAGGTGAAAATGTCAAAATCTTCAAAATGAGCATAAGCACAATGAAATTAATGCTGGAATCATCTTCAGGATGCTAGAATACACTAAATACAGCAAAAATTTTGAGTCTACAACGTTTAGTTTAGGTGTGAGAGCCAAAATGAACTTTTTATTGCTTTAAACGCGTTTTCAGCCCCTGATTGTACACTTAAGGTGAAAATGTCAAAATCTTCAAAATGAGCATAAGCACAATGAAATTAATGCTGGAATCATCTTCAGGATGCTAGAATATACTAAATACAGCAAAAATGTTGAGTCTACAACGTTTTGTTTAGGTGTGAGAGCCAAAATGAACTTTTTATGGCTTTAAATGCGTTTTCAGCCTGATTGTGCACTTTAGGTGAAAATGTCAAAATCTTAAAAATGAGCATAAGCACAATGAAATTAATGCTGGAATCATCTTCAGGATGCTAGAATACACTAAATACAGCAAAAATTTTGAGTCTACAACGTTTAGTTTAGGTGTGAGAGCCAAAATGAACTTTTTATTGCTTTAAACGCGTTTTCAGCCCCTGATTGTACACTTAAGGTGAAAATGTCAAAATCTTCAAAATGAGCATAAGCACAATGAAATTAATGCTGGAATCATCTTCAGGATGCTAGAATACACTAAATACAGCAAAAATTTTGAGTCTACAACGTTTAGTTTAGGTGTGAGAGCCAAAATGAACTTTTTATTGCTTTAAACGCGTTTTCAGCCTGATTGTGCACTTAAGGTGAAAATGTCAAAATCTTAAAAATGAGCATAAGCACAATGAAATTAATGCTGGAATCATCTTCAGGATGCTAGAATACACTAAATACAGCAAAAATTTTGAGTCTACAACGTTTAGTTTAGGTGTGAGAGCCAAAATGAACTTTTTATTGCTTTAAACGCGTTTTCAGCCCCTGATTGTACACTTAAGGTGAAAATGTCAAAATCTTAAAAATGAGCATAAGCACAATGAAATTAATGCTGGAATCATCTTCAGGATGCTAGAATACACTAAATACAGCAAAAATGTTGAGTCTACAACGTTTTGTTTAGGTGTGAGAGCCAAAATGAACTTTTTATGGCTTTAAATGCGTTTTCAGCCTGATTGTGCACTTTAGGTGAAAATGTCAAAATCTTCAAAATGAGCATAAGCACAATGAAATTAATGCTGGAATCATCTTCAGGATGCTAGAATACACTAAATACAGCAAAAATTTTGAGTCTACAACGTTTAGTTTAGGTGTGAGAGCCAAAATGAACTTTTTATTGCTTTAAACGTGTTTTCAGCCTGATTGTGCACTTTAGGTGAAAATGTCAAAATCTTAAAAATGAGCATAAGCACAATTAAATTAATGCTGGAATCATCTTCAGGATGCTAGAATACACTAAATACAGCAAAAATTTTGAGTCTACAACGTTTAGTTTAGGTGTGAGAGCCAAAATGAACTTTTTATTGCTTTAAACGCGTTTTCAGCCCCTGATTGTACACTTAAGGTGAAAATGTCAAAATCTTCAAAATGAGCATAAGCACAATGAAATTAATGCTGGAATCATTTTCAGGATGCTAGAATACACTAAATACAGCAAAAATGTTGAGTCTACAACGTTTTGTTTAGGTGTGAGAGCCAAAATGAACTTTTTATGGCTTTAAATGCGTTTTCAGCCTGATTGTGCACTTTAGGTGAAAATGTCAAAATCTTCAAAATGAGCATAAGCACAATGAAATTAATGCTGGAATCATCTTCAGGATGCTAGAATACACTAAATACAGCAAAAATTTTGAGTCTACAACGTTTAGTTTAGGTGTGAGAGCCAAAATGAACTTTTTATTGCTTTAAACGCATTTTCAGCCTGATTGTGCACTTTAGGTGAAAATGTCAAAATCTTAAAAATGAGCATAAGCACAATGAAATTAATGCTGGAATCATCTTCAGGATGCTAGAATACACTAAATACAGCAAAAATTTCGAGTCTACAACGTTTAGTTTAGGTGTGAGAGCCAAAATGAACTTTTTATTGCTTTAAACGCGTTTTCAGCCCCTGATTGTACACTTAAGGTGAAAATGTCAAAATCTTCAAAATGAGCATAAGCACAATGAAATTAATGCTGGAATCATCTTCAGGATGCTAGAATACACTAAATACAGCAAAAATTTTGAGTCTACAACGTTTAGTTTAGGTGTGAGAGCCAAAATGAACTTTTTATTGCTTTAAACGCATTTTCAGCCTGATTCTGCACTTTAGGTGAAAATGTCAAAATCTTAAAAATGAGCATAAGCACAATGAAATTAATGCTGGAATCATCTTCAGGATGCTAGAATACACTAAATACTGCAAAAATTTTGAGTCTACAAGGTTTAGTTTAGGTGTGAGAGCCAAAATGAACTTTTTATTGCTTTAAACGCGTTTTCAGCCCCTGATTGTACACTTAAGGTGAAAATGTCAAAATCTTCAAAATGAGCATAAGCACAATGAAATTAATGCTGGAATCATCTTCAGGATGCTAGAATACACTAAATACAGCAAAAATGTTGAGTCTACAACGTTTTGTTTAGGTGTGAGAGCCAAAATGAACTTTTTATGGCTTTAAATGCGTTTTCAGCCTGATTGTGCACTTTAGGTGAAAATGTCAAAATCTTCAAAATGAGCATAAGCACAATGAAATTAATGCTGGAATCATCTTCAGGATGCTAGAATACACTAAATACAGCAAAAATGTTGAGTCTACAACGTTTTGTTTAGGTGTGAGAGCCAAAATGAACTTTTTATGGCTTTAAATGCGTTTTCAGCCTGATTGTGCACTTTAGGTGAAAATGTCAAAATCTTCAAAATGAGCATAAGCACAATGAAATTAATGCTGGAATCATCTTCAGGATGCTAGAATACACTAAATACAGCAAAAATTTTGAGTCTACAACGTTTAGTTTAGGTGTGAGAGCCAAAATGAACTTTTTATTGCTTTAAACGCGTTTTCAGCCCCTGATTGTACACTTAAGGTGAAAATGTCAAAATCTTCAAAATGAGCATAAGCACAATGAAATTAATGCTGGAATCATCTTCAGGATGCTAGAATACACTAAATACAGCAAAAATGTTGAGTCTACAACGTTTTGTTTAGGTGTGAGAGCCAAAATGAACTTTTTATGGCTTTAAATGCGTTTTCAGCCTGATTGTGCACTTTAGGTGAAAATGTCAAAATCTTCAAAATGAGCATAAGCACAATGAAATTAATGCTGGAATCATCTTCAGGATGCTAGAATACACTAAATACAGCAAAAATTTTGAGTCTACAACGTTTAGTTTAGGTGTGAGAGCCAAAATGAACTTTTTATTGCTTTAAACGCGTTTTCAGCCTGATTGTGCACTTTAGGTGAAAATGTCAAAATCTTAAAAATGAGCATAAGCACAATGAAATTAATGCTGGAATCATCTTCAGGATGCTAGAATACACTAAATACAGCAAAAATGTTGAGTCTACAACGTTTTGTTTAGGTGTGAGAGCCAAAATGAACTTTTTATGGCTTTAAATGCGTTTTCAGCCTGATTGTGCACTTTAGGTGAAAATGTCAAAATCTTCAAAATGAGCATAAGCACAATGAAATTAATGCTGGAATCATCTTCAGGATGCTAGAATACACTAAATACAGCAAAAATTTTGA
The DNA here is from genome assembly GCF_051991255.1 of Vanacampus margaritifer. Classification (NCBI taxonomy): domain Eukaryota; kingdom Metazoa; phylum Chordata; class Actinopteri; order Syngnathiformes; family Syngnathidae; genus Vanacampus; species Vanacampus margaritifer. Next base: position 1,147,837 of record NW_027520737.1, on the reverse strand, counting down.
GTCTACAACGTTTAGTTTAGGTGTGAGAGCCAAAATGAACTTTTTATTGCTTTAAACGCATTTTCAGCCCCTGATTGTACACTTTAGGTGAAAATGTCAAAATCTTAAAAATGAGCATAAGCACAATGAAATTAATGCTGGAATCATCTTCAGGATGCTAGAATACACTAAATACAGCAAAAATTTCGAGTCTACAACGTTTAGTTTAGGTGTGAGAGCCAAAATGAACTTTTTATTGCTTTAAACGCGTTTTCAGCCCCTGATTGTACACTTAAGGTGAAAATGTCAAAATCTTCAAAATGAGCATAAGCACAATGAAATTAATGCTGGAATCATCTTCAGGATGCTAGAATACACTAAATACAGCAAAAATTTTGAGTCTACAACGTTTAGTTTAGGTGTGAGAGCCAAAATGAACTTTTTATTGCTTTAAACGCGTTTTCAGCCTGATTCTGCACTTTAGGTGAAAATGTCAAAATCTTAAAAATGAGCATAAGCACAATGAAATTAATGCTGGAATCATCTTCAGGATGCTAGAATACACTAAATACTGCAAAAATTTTGAGTCTACAAGGTTTAGTTTAGGTGTGAGAGCCAAAATGAACTTTTTATTGCTTTAAACGCGTTTTCAGCCCCTGATTGTACACTTAAGGTGAAAATGTCAAAATCTTCAAAATGAGCATAAGCACAATGAAATTAATGCTGGAATCATCTTCAGGATGCTAGAATACACTAAATACAGCAAAAATGTTGAGTCTACAACGTTTTGTTTAGGTGTGAGAGCCAAAATGAACTTTTTATGGCTTTAAATGCGTTTTCAGCCTGATTGTGCACTTTAGGTGAAAATGTCAAAATCTTCAAAATGAGCATAAGCACAATGAAATTAATGCTGGAATCATCTTCAGGATGCTAGAATACACTAAATACAGCAAAAATGTTGAGTCTACAACGTTTTGTTTAGGTGTGAGAGCCAAAATGAACTTTTTATGGCTTTAAATGCGTTTTCAGCCTGATTGTGCACTTTAGGTGAAAATGTCAAAATCTTCAAAATGAGCATAAGCACAATGAAATTAATGCTGGAATCATCTTCAGGATGCTAGAATACACTAAATACAGCAAAAATTTTGAGTCTACAACGTTTAGTTTAGGTGTGAGAGCCAAAATGAACTTTTTATTGCTTTAAACGCGTTTTCAGCCTGATTGTGCACTTTAGGTGAAAATGTCAAAATCTTAAAAATGAGCATAAGCACAATGAAATTAATGCTGGAATCATCTTCAGGATGCTAGAATACACTAAATACAGCAAAAATTTTGAGTCTACAACGTTTAGTTTAGGTGTGAGAGCCAAAATGAACTTTTTATTGCTTTAAACGCGTTTTCAGCCCCTGATTGTACACTTAAGGTGAAAATGTCAAAATCTTCAAAATGAGCATAAGCACAATGAAATTAATGCTGGAATCATCTTCAGGATGCTAGAATACACTAAATACAGCAAAAATTTTGAGTCTACAACGTTTAGTTTAGGTGTGAGAGCCAAAATGAACTTTTTATTGCTTTAAACGCGTTTTCAGCCCCTGATTGTACACTTAAGGTGAAAATGTCAAAATCTTCAAAATGAGCATAAGCACAATGAAATTAATGCTGGAATCATCTTCAGGATGCTAGAATATACTAAATACAGCAAAAATGTTGAGTCTACAACGTTTTGTTTAGGTGTGAGAGCCAAAATGAACTTTTTATGGCTTTAAATGCGTTTTCAGCCTGATTGTGCACTTTAGGTGAAAATGTCAAAATCTTAAAAATGAGCATAAGCACAATGAAATTAATGCTGGAATCATCTTCAGGATGCTAGAATACACTAAATACAGCAAAAATTTTGAGTCTACAACGTTTAGTTTAGGTGTGAGAGCCAAAATGAACTTTTTATTGCTTTAAACGCGTTTTCAGCCCCTGATTGTACACTTAAGGTGAAAATGTCAAAATCTTCAAAATGAGCATAAGCACAATGAAATTAATGCTGGAATCATCTTCAGGATGCTAGAATACACTAAATACAGCAAAAATTTTGAGTCTACAACGTTTAGTTTAGGTGTGAGAGCCAAAATGAACTTTTTATTGCTTTAAACGCGTTTTCAGCCTGATTGTGCACTTAAGGTGAAAATGTCAAAATCTTAAAAATGAGCATAAGCACAATGAAATTAATGCTGGAATCATCTTCAGGATGCTAGAATACACTAAATACAGCAAAAATTTTGAGTCTACAAGGTTTAGTTTAGGTGTGAGAGCCAAAATGAACTTTTTATTGCTTTAAACGCGTTTTCAGCCCCTGATTGTACACTTAAGGTGAAAATGTCAAAATCTTAAAAATGAGCATAAGCACAATGAAATTAATGCTGGAATCATCTTCAGGATGCTAGAATACACTAAATACAGCAAAAATGTTGAGTCTACAACGTTTTGTTTAGGTGTGAGAGCCAAAATGAACTTTTTATGGCTTTAAATGCGTTTTCAGCCTGATTGTGCACTTTAGGTGAAAATGTCAAAATCTTCAAAATGAGCATAAGCACAATGAAATTAATGCTGGAATCATCTTCAGGATGCTAGAATACACTAAATACAGCAAAAATTTTGAGTCTACAACGTTTAGTTTAGGTGTGAGAGCCAAAATGAACTTTTTATTGCTTTAAACGCGTTTTCAGCCTGATTGTGCACTTTAGGTGAAAATGTCAAAATCTTAAAAATGAGCATAAGCACAATGAAATTAATGCTGGAATCATCTTCAGGATGCTAGAATACACTAAATACAGCAAAAATTTTGAGTCTACAACGTTTAGTTTAGGTGTGAGAGCCAAAATGAACTTTTTATTGCTTTAAACGCGTTTTCAGCCCCTGATTGTACACTTAAGGTGAAAATGTCAAAATCTTCAAAATGAGCATAAGCACAATTAAATTAATGCTGGAATCATCTTCAGGATGCTAGAATACACTAAATACAGCAAAAATTTTGAGTCTACAACGTTTAGTTTAGGTGTGAGAGCCAAAATGAACTTTTTATTGCTTTAAACGCGTTTTCAGCCCCTGATTGTACACTTAAGGTGAAAATGTCAAAATCTTCAAAATGAGCATAAGCACAATGAAATTAATGCTGGAATCATCTTCAGGATGCTAGAATACACTAAATACAGCAAAAATGTTGAGTCTACAACGTTTTGTTTAGGTGTGAGAGCCAAAATGAACTTTTTATGGCTTTAAATGCGTTTTCAGCCTGATTGTGCACTTTAGGTGAAAATGTCAAAATCTTCAAAATGAGCATAAGCACAATGAAATTAATGCTGGAATCATCTTCAGGATGCTAGAATACACTAAATACAGCAAAAATTTTGAGTCTACAACGTTTAGTTTAGGTGTGAGAGCCAAAATGAACTTTTTATTGCTTTAAACGCGTTTTCAGCCTGATTGTGCACTTTAGGTGAAAATGTCAAAATCTTAAAAATGAGCATAAGCACAATGAAATTAATGCTGGAATCATCTTCAGGATGCTAGAATACACTAAATACAGCAAAAATTTCGAGTCTACAACGTTTAGTTTAGGTGTGAGAGCCAAAATGAACTTTTTATTGCTTTAAACGCGTTTTCAGCCCCTGATTGTACACTTAAGGTGAAAATGTCAAAATCTTCAAAATGAGCATAAGCACAATGAAATTAATGCTGGAATCATCTTCAGGATGCTAGAATACACTAAATACAGCAAAAATTTTGAGTCTACAACGTTTAGTTTAGGTGTGAGAGCCAAAATGAACTTTTTATTGCTTTAAACGCGTTTTCAGCCTGATTCTGCACTTTAGGTGAAAATGTCAAAATCTTAAAAATGAGCATAAGCACAATGAAATTAATGCTGGAATCATCTTCAGGATGCTAGAATACACTAAATACTGCAAAAATTTTGAGTCTACAAGGTTTAGTTTAGGTGTGAGAGCCAAAATGAACTTTTTATTGCTTTAAACGCGTTTTCAGCCCCTGATTGTACACTTAAGGTGAAAATGTCAAAATCTTCAAAATGAGCATAAGCACAATGAAATTAATGCTGGAATCATCTTCAGGATGCTAGAATACACTAAATACAGCAAAAATGTTGAGTCTACAACGTTTTGTTTAGGTGTGAGAGCCAAAATGAACTTTTTATGGCTTTAAATGCGTTTTCAGCCTGATTGTGCACTTTAGGTGAAAATGTCAAAATCTTCAAAATGAGCATAAGCACAATGAAATTAATGATGGAATCATCTTCAGGATGCTAGAATACACTAAATACAGCAAAAATGTTGAGTCTACAACGTTTTGTTTAGGTGTGAGAGCCAAAATGAACTTTTTATGGCTTTAAATGCGTTTTCAGCCTGATTGTGCACTTTAGGTGAAAATGTCAAAATCTTCAAAATGAGCATAAGCACAATGAAATTAATGCTGGAATCATCTTCAGGATGCTAGAATACACTAAATACAGCAAAAATTTTGAGTCTACAACGTTTAGTTTAGGTGTGAGAGCCAAAATGAACTTTTTATTGCTTTAAACGCGTTTTCAGCCTGATTGTGCACTTTAGGTGAAAATGTCAAAATCTTAAAAATGAGCATAAGCACAATGAAATTAATGCTGGAATCATCTTCAGGATGCTAGAATACACTAAATACAGCAAAAATTTTGAGTCTACAACGTTTAGTTTAGGTGTGAGAGCCAAAATGAACTTTTTATTGCTTTAAACGCGTTTTCAGCCCCTGATTGTACACTTAAGGTGAAAATGTCAAAATCTTCAAAATGAGCATAAGCACAATGAAATTAATGCTGGAATCATCTTCAGGATGCTAGAATACACTAAATACAGCAAAAATTTTGAGTCTACAACGTTTAGTTTAGGTGTGAGAGCCAAAATGAACTTTTTATTGCTTTAAACGCGTTTTCAGCCTGATTGTGCACTTTAGGTGAAAATGTCAAAATCTTAAAAATGAGCATAAGCACAATGAAATTAATGCTGGAATCATCTTCAGGATGCTAGAATACACTAAATACAGCAAAAAATTTTGAGTCTACAACGTTTAGTTTAGGTGTGAGAGCCAAAATGAACTTTTTATTGCTTTAAACGCGTTTTCAGCCCCTGATTGTACACTTAAGGTGAAAATGTCAAAATCTTAAAAATGAGCATAAGCACAATGAAATTAATGCTGGAATCATCTTCAGGATGCTAGAATACACTAAATACAGCAAAAATGTTGAGTCTACAACGTTTTGTTTAGGTGTGAGAGCCAAAATGAACTTTTTATGGCTTTAAATGCGTTTTCAGCCTGATTGTGCACTTTAGGTGAAAATGTCAAAATCTTCAAAATGAGCATAAGCACAATGAAATTAATGCTAGAATCATCTTCAGGATGCTAGAATACACTAAATACAGCAAAAATGTTGAGTCTACAACGTTTAGTTTAGGTGTGAGAGCCAAAATGAACTTTTTATTGCTTTAAACGCGTTTTCAGCCTGATTGTGCACTTTAGGTGAAAATGTCAAAATCTTAAAAATGAGCATAAGCACAATGAAATTAATGCTGGAATCATCTTCAGGATGCTAGAATACACTAAATACAGCAAAAATTTTGAGTCTACAACGTTTAGTTTAGGTGTGAGAGCCAAAATGAACTTTTTATTGCTTTAAACGCGTTTTCAGCCCCTGATTGTACACTTAAGGTGAAAATGTCAAAATCTTCAAAATGAGCATAAGCACAATGAAATTAATGCTGGAATCATCTTCAGGATGCTAGAATACACTAAATACAGCAAAAATTTTGAGTCTACAACGTTTAGTTTAGGTGTGAGAGCCAAAATGAACTTTTTATTGCTTTAAACGCGTTTTCAGCCCCTGATTGTACACTTAAGGTGAAAATGTCAAAATCTTCAAAATGAGCATAAGCACAATGAAATTAATGCTGGAATCATCTTCAGGATACTAGAATACACTAAATACAGCAAAAATTTTGAGTCTACAACGTTTAGTTTAGGTGTGAGAGCCAAAATGAACTTTTTATTGCTTTAAACGCATTTTCAGCCCCTGATTGTACACTTAAATTGAAAATGTCAAAATCTTCAAAATGAGCATAAGCACAATGAAATTAATGCTGGAATCATCTTCAGGATGCTAGAATACACTAAATACAGCAAAAATGTTGAGTCTACAACGTTTTGTTTAGGTGTGAGAGCCAAAATGAACTTTTTATGGCTTTAAATGCGTTTTCAGCCTGATTGTGCACTTTAGGTGAAAATGTCAAAATCTTCAAAATGAGCATAAGCACAATGAAATTAATGCTGGAATCATCTTCAGGATGCTAGAATACACTAAATACAGCAAAAATTTTGAGTCTACAACGTTTAGTTTAGGTGTGAGAGCCAAAATGAACTTTTTATTGCTTTAAACGCGTTTTCAGCCCCTGATTGTACACTTAAGGTGAAAATGTCAAAATCTTCAAAATGAGCATAAGCACAATGAAATTAATGCTGGAATCATCTTCAGGATGCTAGAATACACTAAATACAGCAAAAATTTTGAGTCTACAACGTTTAGTTTAGGTGTGAGAGCCAAAATGAACTTTTTATTGCTTTAAACGCGTTTTCAGCCTGATTGTGCACTTTAGGTGAAAATGTCAAAATCTTAAAAATGAGCATAAGCACAATGAAATTAATGCTGGAATCATCTTCAGGATGCTAGAATACACTAAATACAGCAAAAATTTTGAGTCTACAAGGTTTAGTTTAGGTGTGAGAGCCAAAATGAACTTTTTATTGCTTTAAACGCGTTTTCAGCCCCTGATTGTACACTTAAGGTGAAAATGTCAAAATCTTCAAAATGAGCATAAGCACAATGAAATTAATGCTGGAATCATCTTCAGGATGCTAGAATACACTAAATACAGCAAAAATGTTGAGTCTACAACGTTTTGTTTAGGTGTGAGAGCCAAAATGAACTTTTTATGGCTTTAAATGCGTTTTCAGCCTGATTGTGCACTTTAGGTGAAAATGTCAAAATCTTCAAAATGAGCATAAGCACAATGAAATTAATGCTGGAATCATCTTCAGGATGCTAGAATACACTAAATACAGCAAAAATTTTGAGTCTACAACGTTTAGTTTAGGTGTGAGAGCCAAAATGAACTTTTTATTGCTTTAAACGCGTTTTCAGCCTGATTGTGCACTTTAGGTGAAAATGTCAAAATCTTAAAAATGAGCATAAGCACAATGAAATTAATGCTGGAATCATCTTCAGGATGCTAGAATACACTAAATACAGCAAAAATTTTGAGTCTACAACGTTTAGTTTAGGTGTGAGAGCCAAAATGAACTTTTTATTGCTTTAAACGCGTTTTCAGCCTGATTGTGCACTTTAGGTGAAAATGTCAAAATCTTAAAAATGAGCATAAGCACAATGAAATTAATGCTGGAATCATCTTCAGGATGCTAGAATACACTAAATACAGCAAAAATTTTGAGTCTACAAGGTTTAGTTTAGGTGTGAGAGCCAAAATGAACTTTTTATTGCTTTAAACGCGTTTTCAGCCCCTGATTGTACACTTAAGGTGAAAATGTCAAAATCTTCAAAATGAGCATAAGCACAATGAAATTAATGCTGGAATCATCTTCAGGATGCTAGAATACACTAAATACAGCAAAAATTTTGAGTCTACAACGTTTAGTTTAGGTGTGAGAGCCAAAATGAACTTTTTATTGCTTTAAACGCGTTTTCAGCCCCTGATTGTACACTTAAGGTGAAAATGTCAAAATCTTCAAAATGAGCATAAGCACAATGAAATTAATGCTGGAATCATCTTCAGGATACTAGAATACACTAAATACAGCAAAAATTTTGAGTCTACAACGTTTAGTTTAGGTGTGAGAGCCAAAATGAACTTTTTATTGCTTTAAACGCATTTTCAGCCCCTGATTGTACACTTAAGTTGAAAATGTCAAAATCTTCAAAATGAGCATAAGCACAATGAAATTAATGCTGGAATCATCTTCAGGATGCTAGAATACACTAAATACAGCAAAAATGTTGAGTCTACAACGTTTTGTTTAGGTGTGAGAGCCAAAATGAACTTTTTATGGCTTTAAATGCGTTTTCAGCCTGATTGTGCACTTTAGGTGAAAATGTCAAAATCTTCAAAATGAGCATAAGCACAATGAAATTAATGCTGGAATCATCTTCAGGATGCTAGAATACACTAAATACAGCAAAAATTTTGAGTCTACAACGTTTAGTTTAGGTGTGAGAGCCAAAATGAACTTTTTATTGCTTTAAACGCGTTTTCAGCCTGATTGTGCACTTTAGGTGAAAATGTCAAAATCTTAAAAATGAGCATAAGCACAATGAAATTAATGCTGGAATCATCTTCAGGATGCTAGAATACACGAAATACAGCAAAAATTTTGAGTCTACAACGTTTAGTTTAGGTGTGAGAGCCAAAATGAACTTTTTATTGCTTTAAACGCGTTTTCAGCCCCTGATTGTACACTTAAGGTGAAAATGTCAAAATCTTCAAAATGAGCATAAGCACAATGAAATTAATGCTGGAATCATCTTCAGGATGCTAGAATACACTAAATACAGCAAAAATTTTGAGTCTACAACGTTTAGTTTAGGTGTGAGAGCCAAAATGAACTTTTTATTGCTTTAAACGCGTTTTCAGCCTGATTGTGCACTTTAGGTGAAAATGTCAAAATCTTAAAAATGAGCATAAGCACAATGAAATTAATGCTGGAATCATCTTCAGGATGCTAGAATACACTAAATACAGCAAAAATTTTGAGTCTACAAGGTTTAGTTTAGGTGTGAGAGCCAAAATGAACTTTTTATTGCTTTAAACGCGTTTTCAGCCCCTGATTGTACACTTAAGGTGAAAATGTCAAAATCTTCAAAATGAGCATAAGCACAATGAAATTAATGCTGGAATCATCTTCAGGATGCTAGAATACACTAAATACAGCAAAAATGTTGAGTCTACAACGTTTTGTTTAGGTGTGAGAGCCAAAATGAACTTTTTATGGCTTTAAATGCGTTTTCAGCCTGATTGTGCACTTTAGGTGAAAATGTCAAAATCTTCAAAATGAGCATAAGCACAATGAAATTAATGCTGGAATCATCTTCAGGATGCTAGAATACACTAAATACAGCAAAAATTTTGAGTCTACAACGTTTAGTTTAGGTGTGAGAGCCAAAATGAACTTTTTATTGCTTTAAACGCATTTTCAGCCTGATTGTGCACTTTAGGTGAAAATGTCAAAATCTTAAAAATGAGCATAAGCACAATGAAATTAATGCTGGAATCATCTTCAGGATGCTAGAATACACTAAATACAGCAAAAATTTCGAGTCTACAACGTTTAGTTTAGGTGTGAGAGCCAAAATGAACTTTTTATTGCTTTAAACGCGTTTTCAGCCCCTGATTGTACACTTAAGGTGAAAATGTCAAAATCTTCAAAATGAGCATAAGCACAATGAAATTAATGCTGGAATCATCTTCAGGATGCTAGAATACACTAAATACAGCAAAAATTTTGAGTCTACAACGTTTAGTTTAGGTGTGAGAGCCAAAATGAACTTTTTATTGCTTTAAACGCGTTTTCAGCCTGATTCTGCACTTTAGGTGAAAATGTCAAAATCTTAAAAATGAGCATAAGCACAATGAAATTAATGCTGGAATCATCTTCAGGATGCTAGAATACACTAAATACTGCAAAAATTTTGAGTCTACAAGGTTTAGTTTAGGTGTGAGAGCCAAAATGAACTTTTTATTGCTTTAAACGCGTTTTCAGCCCCTGATTGTACACTTAAGGTGAAAATGTCAAAATCTTCAAAATGAGCATAAGCACAATGAAATTAATGCTGGAATCATCTTCAGGATGCTAGAATACACTAAATACAGCAAAAATGTTGAGTCTACAACGTTTTGTTTAGGTGTGAGAGCCAAAATGAACTTTTTATGGCTTTAAATGCGTTTTCAGCCTGATTGTGCACTTTAGGTGAAAATGTCAAAATCTTCAAAATGAGCATAAGCACAATGAAATTAATGCTGGAATCATCTTCAGGATGCTAGAATACACTAAATACAGCAAAAATGTTGAGTCTACAACGCTTTGTTTAGGTGTGAGAACCAAAATGAACTTTTTATGGCTTTAAATGCGTTTTCAGCCTGATTGTGCACTTTAGGTGAAAATGTCAAAATCTTCAAAATGAGCATAAGCACAATGAAATTAATGCTGGAATCATCTTCAGGATGCTAGAATACACTAAATACAGCAAAAATTTTGAGTCTACAACGTTTAGTTTAGGTGTGAGAGCCAAAATGAACTTTTTATTGCTTTAAACGCGTTTTCAGCCTGATTGTGCACTTTAGGTGAAAATGTCAAAATCTTAAAAATGAGCATAAGCACAATGAAATTAATGCTGGAATCATCTTCAGGATGCTAGAATACACTAAATACAGCAAAAATTTTGAGTCTACAACGTTTAGTTTAGGTGTGAGAGCCAAAATGAACTTTTTATTGCTTTAAACGCGTTTTCAGCCCCTGATTGTACACTTAAGGTGAAAATGTCAAAATCTTCAAAATGAGCATAAGCACAATGAAATTAATGCTGGAATCATCTTCAGGATGCTAGAATACACTAAATACAGCAAAAATTTTGAGTCTACAACGTTTAGTTTAGGTGTGAGAGCCAAAATGAACTTTTTATTGCTTTAAACGCGTTTTCAGCCCCTGATTGTACACTTAAGGTGAAAATGTCAAAATCTTCAAAATGAGCATAAGCACAATGAAATTAATGCTGGAATCATCTTCAGGATGCTAGAATATACTAAATACAGCAAAAATGTTGAGTCTACAACGTTTTGTTTAGGTGTGAGAGCCAAAATGAACTTTTTATGGCTTTAAATGCGTTTTCAGCCTGATTGTGCACTTTAGGTGAAAATGTCAAAATCTTAAAAATGAGCATAAGCACAATGAAATTAATGCTGGAATCATCTTCAGGATGCTAGAATACACTAAATACAGCAAAAATTTTGAGTCTACAACGTTTAGTTTAGGTGTGAGAGCCAAAATGAACTTTTTATTGCTTTAAACGCGTTTTCAGCCCCTGATTGTACACTTAAGGTGAAAATGTCAAAATCTTCAAAATGAGCATAAGCACAATGAAATTAATGCTGGAATCATCTTCAGGATGCTAGAATACACTAAATACAGCAAAAATGTTGAGTCTACAACGTTTTGTTTAGGTGTGAGAGCCAAAATGAACTTTTTATGGCTTTAAATGCGTTTTCAGCCTGATTGTGCACTTTAGGTGAAAATGTCAAAATCTTCAAAATGAGCATAAGCACAATGAAATTAATGCTGGAATCATCTTCAGGATGCTAGAATACACTAAATACAGCAAAAATTTTGAGTCTACAACGTTTAGTTTAGGTGTGAGAGCCAAAATGAACTTTTTATTGCTTTAAACGCGTTTTCAGCCTGATTGTGCACTTTAGGTGAAAATGTCAAAATCTTAAAAATGAGCATAAGCACAATGAAATTAATGCTGGAATCATCTTCAGGATGCTAGAATACACTAAATACAGCAAAAATTTTGAGTCTACAACGTTTAGTTTAGGTGTGAGAGCCAAAATGAACTTTTTATTGCTTTAAACGCGTTTTCAGCCCCTGATTGTACACTTAAGGTGAAAATGTCAAAATCTTCAAAATGAGCATAAGCACAATTAAATTAATGCTGGAATCATCTTCAGGATGCTAGAATACACTAAATACAGCAAAAATTTTGAGTCTACAACGTTTAGTTTAGGTGTGAGAGCCAAAATGAACTTTTTATTGCTTTAAACGCGTTTTCAGCCCCTGATTGTACACTTAAGGTGAAAATGTCAAAATCTTCAAAATGAGCATAAGCACAATGAAATTAATGCTGGAATCATCTTCAGGATGCTAGAATACACTAAATACAGCAAAAATGTTGAGTCTACAACGTTTTGTTTAGGTGTGAGAGCCAAAATGAACTTTTTATGGCTTTAAATGCGTTTTCAGCCTGATTGTGCACTTTAGGTGAAAATGTCAAAATCTTCAAAATGAGCATAAGCACAATGAAATTAATGCTGGAATCATCTTCAGGATGCTAGAATACACTAAATACAGCAAAAATTTTGAGTCTACAACGTTTAGTTTAGGTGTGAGAGCCAAAATGAACTTTTTATTGCTTTAAACGCGTTTTCAGCCTGATTGTGCACTTTAGGTGAAAATGTCAAAATCTTAAAAATGAGCATAAGCACAATGAAATTAATGCTGGAATCATCTTCAGGATGCTAGAATACACTAAATACAGCAAAAATTTCGAGTCTACAACGTTTAGTTTAGGTGTGAGAGCCAAAATGAACTTTTTATTGCTTTAAACGCGTTTTCAGCCCCTGATTGTACACTTAAGGTGAAAATGTCAAAATCTTCAAAATGAGCATAAGCACAATGAAATTAATGCTGGAATCATCTTCAGGATGCTAGAATACACTAAATACAGCAAAAATTTTGAGTCTACAACGTTTAGTTTAGGTGTGAGAGCCAAAATGAACTTTTTATTGCTTTAAACGCGTTTTCAGCCTGATTCTGCACTTTAGGTGAAAATGTCAAAATCTTAAAAATGAGCATAAGCACAATGAAATTAATGCTGGAATCATCTTCAGGATGCTAGAATGCACTAAATACTGCAAAAATTTTGAGTCTACAAGGTTTAGTTTAGGTGTGAGAGCCAAAATGAACTTTTTATTGCTTTAAACGCGTTTTCAGCCCCTGATTGTACACTTAAGGTGAAAATGTCAAAATCTTCAAAATGAGCATAAGCACAATGAAATTAATGCTGGAATCATCTTCAGGATGCTAGAATACACTAAATACAGCAAAAATGTTGAGTCTACAACGTTTTGTTTAGGTGTGAGAGCCAAAATGAACTTTTTATGGCTTTAAATGCGTTTTCAGCCTGATTGTGCACTTTAGGTGAAAATGTCAAAATCTTCAAAATGAGCATAAGCACAATGAAATTAATGCTGGAATCATCTTCAGGATGCTAGAATACACTAAATACAGCAAAAATGTTGAGTCTACAACGTTTTGTTTAGGTGTGAGAGCCAAAATGAACTTTTTATGGCTTTAAATGCGTTTTCAGCCTGATTGTGCACTTTAGGTGAAAATGTCAAAATCTTCAAAATGAGCATAAGCACAATGAAATTAATGCTGGAATCATCTTCAGGATGCTAGAATACACTAAATACAGCAAAAATTTTGAGTCTACAACGTTTAGTTTAGGTGTGAGAGCCAAAATGAACTTTTTATTGCTTTAAACGCGTTTTCAGCCTGATTGTGCACTTTAGGTGAAAATGTCAAAATCTTAAAAATGAGCATAAGCACAATGAAATTAATGCTGGAATCATCTTCAGGATGCTAGAATACACTAAATACAGCAAAAATTTTGAGTCTACAACGTTTAGTTTAGGTGTGAGAGCCAAAATGAACTTTTTATTGCTTTAAACGCGTTTTCAGCCCCTGATTGTACACTTAAGGTGAAAATGTCAAAATCTTCAAAATGAGCATAAGCACAATGAAATTAATGCTGGAATCATCTTCAGGATGCTAGAATACACTAAATACAGCAAAAATTTTGAGTCTACAACGTTTAGTTTAGGTGTGAGAGCCAAAATGAACTTTTTATTGCTTTAAACGCGTTTTCAGCCCCTGATTGTACACTTAAGGTGAAAATGTCAAAATCTTCAAAATGAGCATAAGCACAATGAAATTAATGCTGGAATCACCTTCAGGATGCTAGAATATACTAAATACAGCAAAAATGTTGAGTCTACAACGTTTTGTTTAGGTGTGAGAGCCAAAATGAACTTTTTATGGCTTTAAATGCGTTTTCAGCCTGATTGTGCACTTTAGGTGAAAATGTCAAAATCTTAAAAATGAGCATAAGCACAATGAAATTAATGCTGGAATCATCTTCAGGATGCTAGAATACACTAAATACAGCAAAAATTTTGAGTCTACAACGTTTAGTTTAGGTGTGAGAGCCAAAATGAACTTTTTATTGCTTTAAACGCGTTTTCAGCCCCTGATTGTACACTTAAGGTGAAAATGTCAAAATCTTCAAAATGAGCATAAGCACAATGAAATTAATGCTGGAATCATCTTCAGGATGCTAGAATACACTAAATACAGCAAAAATTTTGAGTCTACAACGTTTAGTTTAGGTGTGAGAGCCAAAATGAACTTTTTATTGCTTTAAACGCGTTTTCAGCCTGATTGTGCACTTAAGGTGAAAATGTCAAAATCTTAAAAATGAGCATAAGCACAATGAAATTAATGCTGGAATCATCTTCAGGATGCTAGAATACACTAAATACAGCAAAAATTTTGAGTCTACAAGGTTTAGTTTAGGTGTGAGAGCCAAAATGAACTTTTTATTGCTTTAAACGCGTTTTCAGCCCCTGATTGTACACTTAAGGTGAAAATGTCAAAATCTTAAAAATGAGCATAAGCACAATGAAATTAATGCTGGAATCATCTTCAGGATGCTAGAATACACTAAATACAGCAAAAATGTTGAGTCTACAACGTTTTGTTTAGGTGTGAGAGCCAAAATGAACTTTTTATGGCTTTAAATGCGTTTTCAGCCTGATTGTGCACTTTAGGTGAAAATGTCAAAATCTTCAAAATGAGCATAAGCACAATGAAATTAATGCTGGAATCATCTTCAGGATGCTAGAATACACTAAATACAGCAAAAATTTTGAGTCTACAACGTTTAGTTTAGGTGTGAGAGCCAAAATGAACTTTTTATTGCTTTAAACGCGTTTTCAGCCTGATTGTGCACTTTAGGTGAAAATGTCAAAATCTTAAAAATGAGCATAAGCACAATGAAATTAATGCTGGAATCATCTTCAGGATGCTAGAATACACTAAATACAGCAAAAATTTTGAGTCTACAACGTTTAGTTTAGGTGTGAGAGCCAAAATGAACTTTTTATTGCTTTAAACGCGTTTTCAGCCCCTGATTGTACACTTAAGGTGAAAATGTCAAAATCTTCAAAATGAGCATAAGCACAATTAAATTAATGCTGGAATCATCTTCAGGATGCTAGAATACACTAAATACAGCAAAAATTTTGAGTCTACAACGTTTAGTTTAGGTGTGAGAGCCAAAATGAACTTTTTATTGCTTTAAACGCGTTTTCAGCCCCTGATTGTACACTTAAGGTGAAAATGTCAAAATCTTCAAAATGAGCATAAGCACAATGAAATTAATGCTGGAATCATCTTCAGGATGCTAGAATACACTAAATACAGCAAAAATGTTGAGTCTACAACGTTTTGTTTAGGTGTGAGAGCCAAAATGAACTTTTTATGGCTTTAAATGCGTTTTCAGCCTGATTGTGCACTTTAGGTGAAAATGTCAAAATCTTCAAAATGAGCATAAGCACAATGAAATTAATGCTGGAATCATCTTCAGGATGCTAGAATACACTAAATACAGCAAAAATTTTGAGTCTACAACGTTTAGTTTAGGTGTGAGAGCCAAAATGAACTTTTTATTGCTTTAAACGCGTTTTCAGCCTGATTGTGCACTTTAGGTGAAAATGTCAAAATCTTAAAAATGAGCATAAGCACAATGAAATTAATGCTGGAATCATCTTCAGGATGCTAGAATACACTAAATACAGCAAAAATTTCGAGTCTACAACGTTTAGTTTAGGTGTGAGAGCCAAAATGAACTTTTTATTGCTTTAAACGCGTTTTCAGCCCCTGATTGTACACTTAAGGTGAAAATGTCAAAATCTTCAAAATGAGCATAAGCACAATGAAATTAATGCTGGAATCATCTTCAGGATGCTAGAATACACTAAATACAGCAAAAATTTTGAGTCTACAACGTTTAGTTTAGGTGTGAGAGCCAAAATGAACTTTTTATTGCTTTAAACGCGTTTTCAGCCTGATTCTGAACTTTAGGTGAAAATGTCAAAATCTTAAAAATGAGCATAAGCACAATGAAATTAATGCTGGAATCATCTTCAGGATGCTAGAATACACTAAATACTGCAAAAATTTTGAGTCTACAAGGTTTAGTTTAGGTGTGAGAGCCAAAATGAACTTTTTATTGCTTTAAACGCGTTTTCAGCCCCTGATTGTACACTTAAGGTGAAAATGTCAAAATCTTCAAAATGAGCATAAGCACAATGAAATTAATGCTGGAATCATCTTCAGGATGCTAGAATACACTAAATACAGCAAAAATGTTGAGTCTACAACGTTTTGTTTAGGTGTGAGAGCCAAAATGAACTTTTTATGGCTTTAAATGCGTTTTCAGCCTGATTGTGCACTTTAGGTGAAAATGTCAAAATCTTCAAAATGAGCATAAGCACAATGAAATTAATGATGGAATCATCTTCAGGATGCTAGAATACACTAAATACAGCAAAAATGTTGAGTCTACAACGTTTTGTTTAGGTGTGAGAGCCAAAATGAACTTTTTATGGCTTTAAATGCGTTTTCAGCCTGATTGTGCACTTTAGGTGAAAATGTCAAAATCTTCAAAATGAGCATAAGCACAATGAAATTAATGCTGGAATCATCTTCAGGATGCTAGAATACACTAAATACAGCAAAAATTTTGAGTCTACAACGTTTAGTTTAGGTGTGAGAGCCAAAATGAACTTTTTATTGCTTTAAACGCGTTTTCAGCCTGATTGTGCACTTTAGGTGAAAATGTCAAAATCTTAAAAATGAGCATAAGCACAATGAAATTAATGCTGGAATCATCTTCAGGATGCTAGAATACACTAAATACAGCAAAAAATTTTGAGTCTACAACGTTTAGTTTAGGTGTGAGAGCCAAAATGAACTTTTTATTGCTTTAAACGCGTTTTCAGCCCCTGATTGTACACTTAAGGTGAAAATGTCAAAATCTTAAAAATGAGCATAAGCACAATGAAATTAATGCTGGAATCATCTTCAGGATGCTAGAATACACTAAATACAGCAAAAATGTTGAGTCTACAACGTTTTGTTTAGGTGTGAGAGCCAAAATGAACTTTTTATGGCTTTAAATGCGTTTTCAGCCTGATTGTGCACTTTAGGTGAAAATGTCAAAATCTTCAAAATGAGCATAAGCACAATGAAATTAATGCTAGAATCATCTTCAGGATGCTAGAATACACTAAATACAGCAAAAATGTTGAGTCTACAACGTTTAGTTTAGGTGTGAGAGCCAAAATGAACTTTTTATTGCTTTAAACGCGTTTTCAGCCTGATTGTGCACTTTAGGTGAAAATGTCAAAATCTTAAAAATGAGCATAAGCACAATGAAATTAATGCTGGAATCATCTTCAGGATGCTAGAATACACTAAATACAGCAAAAATTTTGAGTCTACAACGTTTAGTTTAGGTGTGAGAGCCAAAATGAACTTTTTATTGCTTTAAACGCGTTTTCAGCCCCTGATTGTACACTTAAGGTGAAAATGTCAAAATCTTCAAAATGAGCATAAGCACAATGAAATTAATGCTGGAATCATCTTCAGGATGCTAGAATACACTAAATACAGCAAAAATTTTGAGTCTACAACGTTTAGTTTAGGTGTGAGAGCCAAAATGAACTTTTTATTGCTTTAAACGCGTTTTCAGCCCCTGATTGTACACTTAAGGTGAAAATGTCAAAATCTTCAAAATGAGCATAAGCACAATGAAATTAATGCTGGAATCATCTTCAGGATACTAGAATACACTAAATACAGCAAAAATTTTGAGTCTACAACGTTTAGTTTAGGTGTGAGAGCCAAAATGAACTTTTTATTGCTTTAAACGCATTTTCAGCCCCTGATTGTACACTTAAGTTGAAAATGTCAAAATCTTCAAAATGAGCATAAGCACAATGAAATTAATGCTGGAATCATCTTCAGGATGCTAGAATACACTAAATACAGCAAAAATGTTGAGTCTACAACGTTTTGTTTAGGTGTGAGAGCCAAAATGAACTTTTTATGGCTTTAAATGCGTTTTCAGCCTGATTGTGCACTTTAGGTGAAAATGTCAAAATCTTCAAAATGAGCATAAGCACAATGAAATTAATGCTGGAATCATCTTCAGGATGCTAGAATACACTAAATACAGCAAAAATTTTGAGTCTACAACGTTTAGTTTAGGTGTGAGAGCCAAAATGAACTTTTTATTGCTTTAAACGCGTTTTCAGCCTGATTGTGCACTTTAGGTGAAAATGTCAAAATCTTAAAAATGAGCATAAGCACAATGAAATTAATGCTGGAATCATCTTCAGGATGCTAGAATACACTAAATACAGCAAAAATTTTGAGTCTACAACGTTTAGTTTAGGTGTGAGAGCCAAAATGAACTTTTTATTGCTTTAAACGCGTTTTCAGCCCCTGATTGTACACTTAAGGTGAAAATGTCAAAATCTTCAAAATGAGCATAAGCACAATGAAATTAATGCTGGAATCATCTTCAGGATGCTAGAATACACTAAATACAGCAAAAATTTTGAGTCTACAACGTTTAGTTTAGGTGTGAGAGCCAAAATGAACTTTTTATTGCTTTAAACGCGTTTTCAGCCTGATTGTGCACTTTAGGTGAAAATGTCAAAATCTTAAAAATGAGCATAAGCACAATGAAATTAATGCTGGAATCATCTTCAGGATGCTAGAATACACTAAATACAGCAAAAATTTTGAGTCTACAAGGTTTAGTTTAGGTGTGAGAGCCAAAATGAACTTTTTATTGCTTTAAACGCGTTTTCAGCCCCTGATTGTACACTTAAGGTGAAAATGTCAAAATCTTCAAAATGAGCATAAGCACAATGAAATTAATGCTGGAATCATCTTCAGGATGCTAGAATACACTAAATACAGCAAAAATGTTGAGTCTACAACGTTTTGTTTAGGTGTGAGAGCCAAAATGAACTTTTTATGGCTTTAAATGCGTTTTCAGCCTGATTGTGCACTTTAGGTGAAAATGTCAAAATCTTCAAAATGAGCATAAGCACAATGAAATTAATGCTGGAATCATCTTCAGGATGCTAGAATACACTAAATACAGCAAAAATTTTGAGTCTACAACGTTTAGTTTAGGTGTGAGAGCCAAAATGAACTTTTTATTGCTTTAAACGCGTTTTCAGCCTGATTGTGCACTTTAGGTGAAAATGTCAAAATCTTAAAAATGAGCATAAGCACAATGAAATTAATGCTGGAATCATCTTCAGGATGCTAGAATACACTAAATACAGCAAAAATTTTGAGTCTACAACGTTTAGTTTAGGTGTGAGAGCCAAAATGAACTTTTTATTGCTTTAAACGCGTTTTCAGCCTGATTGTGCACTTTAGGTGAAAATGTCAAAATCTTAAAAATGAGCATAAGCACAATGAAATTAATGCTGGAATCATCTTCAGGATGCTAGAATACACTAAATACAGCAAAAATTTTGAGTCTACAAGGTTTAGTTTAGGTGTGAGAGCCAAAATGAACTTTTTATTGCTTTAAACGCGTTTTCAGCCCCTGATTGTACACTTAAGGTGAAAATGTCAAAATCTTCAAAATGAGCATAAGCACAATGAAATTAATGCTGGAATCATCTTCAGGATGCTAGAATACACTAAATACAGCAAAAATTTTGAGTCTACAACGTTTAGTTTAGGTGTGAGAGCCAAAATGAACTTTTTATTGCTTTAAACGCGTTTTCAGCCCCTGATTGTACACTTAAGGTGAAAATGTCAAAATCTTCAAAATGAGCATAAGCACAATGAAATTAATGCTGGAATCATCTTCAGGATACTAGAATACACTAAATACAGCAAAAATTTTGAGTCTACAACGTTTAGTTTAGGTGTGAGAGCCAAAATGAACTTTTTATTGCTTTAAACGCATTTTCAGCCCCTGATTGTACACTTAAGTTGAAAATGTCAAAATCTTCAAAATGAGCATAAGCACAATGAAATTAATGCTGGAATCATCTTCAGGATGCTAGAATACACTAAATACAGCAAAAATGTTGAGTCTACAACGTTTTGTTTAGGTGTGAGAGCCAAAATGAACTTTTTATGGCTTTAAATGCGTTTTCAGCCTGATTGTGCACTTTAGGTGAAAATGTCAAAATCTTCAAAATGAGCATAAGCACAATGAAATTAATGCTGGAATCATCTTCAGGATGCTAGAATACACTAAATACAGCAAAAATTTTGAGTCTACAACGTTTAGTTTAGGTGTGAGAGCCAAAATGAACTTTTTATTGCTTTAAACGCGTTTTCAGCCTGATTGTGCACTTTAGGTGAAAATGTCAAAATCTTAAAAATGAGCATAAGCACAATGAAATTAATGCTGGAATCATCTTCAGGATGCTAGAATACACGAAATACAGCAAAAATTTTGAGTCTACAACGTTTAGTTTAGGTGTGAGAGCCAAAATGAACTTTTTATTGCTTTAAACGCGTTTTCAGCCCCTGATTGTACACTTAAGGTGAAAATGTCAAAATCTTCAAAATGAGCATAAGCACAATGAAATTAATGCTGGAATCATCTTCAGGATGCTAGAATACACTAAATACAGCAAAAATTTTGAGTCTACAACGTTTAGTTTAGGTGTGAGAGCCAAAATGAACTTTTTATTGCTTTAAACGCGTTTTCAGCCTGATTGTGCACTTTAGGTGAAAATGTCAAAATCTTAAAAATGAGCATAAGCACAATGAAATTAATGCTGGAATCATCTTCAGGATGCTAGAATACACTAAATACAGCAAAAATTTTGAGTCTACAAGGTTTAGTTTAGGTGTGAGAGCCAAAATGAACTTTTTATTGCTTTAAACGCGTTTTCAGCCCCTGATTGTACACTTAAGGTGAAAATGTCAAAATCTTCAAAATGAGCATAAGCACAATGAAATTAATGCTGGAATCATCTTCAGGATGCTAGAATACACTAAATACAGCAAAAATGTTGAGTCTACAACGTTTTGTTTAGGTGTGAGAGCCAAAATGAACTTTTTATGGCTTTAAATGCGTTTTCAGCCTGATTGTGCACTTTAGGTGAAAATGTCAAAATCTTCAAAATGAGCATAAGCACAATGAAATTAATGCTGGAATCATCTTCAGGATGCTAGAATACACTAAATACAGCAAAAATTTTGAGTCTACAACGTTTAGTTTAGGTGTGAGAGCCAAAATGAACTTTTTATTGCTTTAAACGCATTTTCAGCCTGATTGTGCACTTTAGGTGAAAATGTCAAAATCTTAAAAATGAGCATAAGCACAATGAAATTAATGCTGGAATCATCTTCAGGATGCTAGAATACACTAAATACAGCAAAAATTTCGAGTCTACAACGTTTAGTTTAGGTGTGAGAGCCAAAATGAACTTTTTATTGCTTTAAACGCGTTTTCAGCCCCTGATTGTACACTTAAGGTGAAAATGTCAAAATCTTCAAAATGAGCATAAGCACAATGAAATTAATGCTGGAATCATCTTCAGGATGCTAGAATACACTAAATACAGCAAAAATTTTGAGTCTACAACGTTTAGTTTAGGTGTGAGAGCCAAAATGAACTTTTTATTGCTTTAAACGCGTTTTCAGCCTGATTCTGCACTTTAGGTGAAAATGTCAAAATCTTAAAAATGAGCATAAGCACAATGAAATTAATGCTGGAATCATCTTCAGGATGCTAGAATACACTAAATACTGCAAAAATTTTGAGTCTACAAGGTTTAGTTTAGGTGTGAGAGCCAAAATGAACTTTTTATTGCTTTAAACGCGTTTTCAGCCCCTGATTGTACACTTAAGGTGAAAATGTCAAAATCTTCAAAATGAGCATAAGCACAATGAAATTAATGCTGGAATCATCTTCAGGATGCTAGAATACACTAAATACAGCAAAAATGTTGAGTCTACAACGTTTTGTTTAGGTGTGAGAGCCAAAATGAACTTTTTATGGCTTTAAATGCGTTTTCAGCCTGATTGTGCACTTTAGGTGAAAATGTCAAAATCTTCAAAATGAGCATAAGCACAATGAAATTAATGCTGGAATCATCTTCAGGATGCTAGAATACACTAAATACAGCAAAAATGTTGAGTCTACAACGTTTTGTTTAGGTGTGAGAGCCAAAATGAACTTTTTATGGCTTTAAATGCGTTTTCAGCCTGATTGTGCACTTTAGGTGAAAATGTCAAAATCTTCAAAATGAGCATAAGCACAATGAAATTAATGCTGGAATCATCTTCAGGATGCTAGAATACACTAAATACAGCAAAAATTTTGAGTCTACAACGTTTAGTTTAGGTGTGAGAGCCAAAATGAACTTTTTATTGCTTTAAACGCGTTTTCAGCCTGATTGTGCACTTTAGGTGAAAATGTCAAAATCTTAAAAATGAGCATAAGCACAATGAAATTAATGCTGGAATCATCTTCAGGATGCTAGAATACACTAAATACAGCAAAAATTTTGAGTCTACAACGTTTAGTTTAGGTGTGAGAGCCAAAATGAACTTTTTATTGCTTTAAACGCGTTTTCAGCCCCTGATTGTACACTTAAGGTGAAAATGTCAAAATCTTCAAAATGAGCATAAGCACAATGAAATTAATGCTGGAATCATCTTCAGGATGCTAGAATACACTAAATACAGCAAAAATTTTGAGTCTACAACGTTTAGTTTAGGTGTGAGAGCCAAAATGAACTTTTTATTGCTTTAAACGCGTTTTCAGCCCCTGATTGTACACTTAAGGTGAAAATGTCAAAATCTTCAAAATGAGCATAAGCACAATGAAATTAATGCTGGAATCATCTTCAGGATGCTAGAATATACTAAATACAGCAAAAATGTTGAGTCTACAACGTTTTGTTTAGGTGTGAGAGCCAAAATGAACTTTTTATGGCTTTAAATGCGTTTTCAGCCTGATTGTGCACTTTAGGTGAAAATGTCAAAATCTTAAAAATGAGCATAAGCACAATGAAATTAATGCTGGAATCATCTTCAGGATGCTAGAATACACTAAATACAGCAAAAATTTTGAGTCTACAACGTTTAGTTTAGGTGTGAGAGCCAAAATGAACTTTTTATTGCTTTAAACGCGTTTTCAGCCCCTGATTGTACACTTAAGGTGAAAATGTCAAAATCTTCAAAATGAGCATAAGCACAATGAAATTAATGCTGGAATCATCTTCAGGATGCTAGAATACACTAAATACAGCAAAAATTTTGAGTCTACAACGTTTAGTTTAGGTGTGAGAGCCAAAATGAACTTTTTATTGCTTTAAACGCGTTTTCAGCCTGATTGTGCACTTAAGGTGAAAATGTCAAAATCTTAAAAATGAGCATAAGCACAATGAAATTAATGCTGGAATCATCTTCAGGATGCTAGAATACACTAAATACAGCAAAAATTTTGAGTCTACAACGTTTAGTTTAGGTGTGAGAGCCAAAATGAACTTTTTATTGCTTTAAACGCGTTTTCAGCCCCTGATTGTACACTTAAGGTGAAAATGTCAAAATCTTAAAAATGAGCATAAGCACAATGAAATTAATGCTGGAATCATCTTCAGGATGCTAGAATACACTAAATACAGCAAAAATGTTGAGTCTACAACGTTTTGTTTAGGTGTGAGAGCCAAAATGAACTTTTTATGGCTTTAAATGCGTTTTCAGCCTGATTGTGCACTTTAGGTGAAAATGTCAAAATCTTCAAAATGAGCATAAGCACAATGAAATTAATGCTGGAATCATCTTCAGGATGCTAGAATACACTAAATACAGCAAAAATTTTGAGTCTACAACGTTTAGTTTAGGTGTGAGAGCCAAAATGAACTTTTTATTGCTTTAAACGCGTTTTCAGCCTGATTGTGCACTTTAGGTGAAAATGTCAAAATCTTAAAAATGAGCATAAGCACAATGAAATTAATGCTGGAATCATCTTCAGGATGCTAGAATACACTAAATACAGCAAAAATTTTGAGTCTACAACGTTTAGTTTAGGTGTGAGAGCCAAAATGAACTTTTTATTGCTTTAAACGCGTTTTCAGCCCCTGATTGTACACTTAAGGTGAAAATGTCAAAATCTTCAAAATGAGCATAAGCACAATTAAATTAATGCTGGAATCATCTTCAGGATGCTAGAATACACTAAATACAGCAAAAATTTTGAGTCTACAACGTTTAGTTTAGGTGTGAGAGCCAAAATGAACTTTTTATTGCTTTAAACGCGTTTTCAGCCCCTGATTGTACACTTAAGGTGAAAATGTCAAAATCTTCAAAATGAGCATAAGCACAATGAAATTAATGCTGGAATCATCTTCAGGATGCTAGAATACACTAAATACAGCAAAAATGTTGAGTCTACAACGTTTTGTTTAGGTGTGAGAGCCAAAATGAACTTTTTATGGCTTTAAATGCGTTTTCAGCCTGATTGTGCACTTTAGGTGAAAATGTCAAAATCTTCAAAATGAGCATAAGCACAATGAAATTAATGCTGGAATCATCTTCAGGATGCTAGAATACACTAAATACAGCAAAAATTTTGAGTCTACAACGTTTAGTTTAGGTGTGAGAGCCAAAATGAACTTTTTATTGCTTTAAACGCGTTTTCAGCCTGATTGTGCACTTTAGGTGAAAATGTCAAAATCTTAAAAATGAGCATAAGCACAATGAAATTAATGCTGGAATCATCTTCAGGATGCTAGAATACACTAAATACAGCAAAAATTTCGAGTCTACAACGTTTAGTTTAGGTGTGAGAGCCAAAATGAACTTTTTATTGCTTTAAACGCGTTTTCAGCCCCTGATTGTACACTTAAGGTGAAAATGTCAAAATCTTCAAAATGAGCATAAGCACAATGAAATTAATGCTGGAATCATCTTCAGGATGCTAGAATACACTAAATACAGCAAAAATTTTGAGTCTACAACGTTTAGTTTAGGTGTGAGAGCCAAAATGAACTTTTTATTGCTTTAAACGCGTTTTCAGCCTGATTCTGCACTTTAGGTGAAAATGTCAAAATCTTAAAAATGAGCATAAGCACAATGAAATTAATGCTGGAATCATCTTCAGGATGCTAGAATACACTAAATACTGCAAAAATTTTGAGTCTACAAGGTTTAGTTTAGGTGTGAGAGCCAAAATGAACTTTTTATTGCTTTAAACGCGTTTTCAGCCCCTGATTGTACACTTAAGGTGAAAATGTCAAAATCTTCAAAATGAGCATAAGCACAATGAAATTAATGCTGGAATCATCTTCAGGATGCTAGAATACACTAAATACAGCAAAAATGTTGAGTCTACAACGTTTTGTTTAGGTGTGAGAGCCAAAATGAACTTTTTATGGCTTTAAATGCGTTTTCAGCCTGATTGTGCACTTTAGGTGAAAATGTCAAAATCTTCAAAATGAGCATAAGCACAATGAAATTAATGATGGAATCATCTTCAGGATGCTAGAATACACTAAATACAGCAAAAATGTTGAGTCTACAACGTTTTGTTTAGGTGTGAGAGCCAAAATGAACTTTTTATGGCTTTAAATGCGTTTTCAGCCTGATTGTGCACTTTAGGTGAAAATGTCAAAATCTTCAAAATGAGCATAAGCACAATGAAATTAATGCTGGAATCATCTTCAGGATGCTAGAATACACTAAATACAGCAAAAATTTTGAGTCTACAACGTTTAGTTTAGGTGTGAGAGCCAAAATGAACTTTTTATTGCTTTAAACGCGTTTTCAGCCTGATTGTGCACTTTAGGTGAAAATGTCAAAATCTTAAAAATGAGCATAAGCACAATGAAATTAATGCTGGAATCATCTTCAGGATGCTAGAATACACTAAATACAGCAAAAATTTTGAGTCTACAACGTTTAGTTTAGGTGTGAGAGCCAAAATGAACTTTTTATTGCTTTAAACGCGTTTTCAGCCCCTGATTGTACACTTAAGGTGAAAATGTCAAAATCTTCAAAATGAGCATAAGCACAATGAAATTAATGCTGGAATCATCTTCAGGATGCTAGAATACACTAAATACAGCAAAAATTTTGAGTCTACAACGTTTAGTTTAGGTGTGAGAGCCAAAATGAACTTTTTATTGCTTTAAACGCGTTTTCAGCCTGATTGTGCACTTTAGGTGAAAATGTCAAAATCTTCAAAATGAGCATAAGCACAATGAAATTAATGCTAGAATCATCTTCAGGATGCTAGAATACACTAAATACAGCAAAAATTTTGAGTCTACAACGTTTAGTTTAGGTGTGAGAGCCAAAATGAACTTTTTATTGCTTTAAACGCGTTTTCAGCCTGATTGTGCACTTTAGGTGAAAATGTCAAAATCTTAAAAATGAGCATAAGCACAATGAAATTAATGCTGGAATCATCTTCAGGATGCTAGAATACACTAAATACAGCAAAAATTTTGAGTCTACAACGTTTAGTTTAGGTGTGAGAGCCAAAATGAACTTTTTATTGCTTTAAACGCGTTTTCAGCCCCTGATTGTACACTTAAGGTGAAAATGTCAAAATCTTCAAAATGAGCATAAGCACAATGAAATTAATGCTGGAATCATCTTCAGGATGCTAGAATACACTAAATACAGCAAAAATTTTGAGTCTACAACGTTTAGTTTAGGTGTGAGAGCCAAAATGAACTTTTTATTGCTTTAAACGCGTTTTCAGCCCCTGATTGTACACTTAAGGTGAAAATGTCAAAATCTTCAAAATGAGCATAAGCACAATGAAATTAATGCTGGAATCATCTTCAGGATACTAGAATACACTAAATACAGCAAAAATTTTGAGTCTACAACGTTTAGTTTAGGTGTGAGAGCCAAAATATACTTTTTATTGCTTTAAACGCATTTTCAGCCCCTGATTGTACACTTAAGTTGAAAATGTCAAAATCTTCAAAATGAGCATAAGCACAATGAAATTAATGCTGGAATCATCTTCAGGATGCTAGAATACACTAAATACAGCAAAAATGTTGAGTCTACAACGTTTTGTTTAGGTGTGAGAGCCAAAATGAACTTTTTATGGCTTTAAATGCGTTTTCAGCCTGATTGTGCACTTTAGGTGAAAATGTCAAAATCTTCAAAATGAGCATAAGCACAATGAAATTAATGCTGGAATCATCTTCAGGATGCTAGAATACACTAAATACAGCAAAAATTTTGAGTCTACAACGTTTAGTTTAGGTGTGAGAGCCAAAATGAACTTTTTATTGCTTTAAACGCGTTTTCAGCCTGATTGTGCACTTTAGGTGAAAATGTCAAAATCTTAAAAATGAGCATAAGCACAATGAAATTAATGCTGGAATCATCTTCAGGATGCTAGAATACACTAAATACAGCAAAATTTTTGAGTCTACAACGTTTAGTTTAGGTGTGAGAGCCAAAATGAACTTTTTATTGCTTTAAACGCGTTTTCAGCCCCTGATTGTACACTTAAGGTGAAAATGTCAAAATCTTCAAAATGAGCATAAGCACAATGAAATTAATGCTGGAATCATCTTCAGGATGCTAGAATACACTAAATACAGCAAAAATTTTGAGTCTACAACGTTTAGTTTAGGTGTGAGAGCCAAAATGAACTTTTTATTGCTTTAAACGCGTTTTCAGCCTGATTGTGCACTTTAGGTGAAAATGTCAAAATCTTAAAAATGAGCATAAGCACAATGAAATTAATGCTGGAATCATCTTCAGGATGCTAGAATACACTAAATACAGCAAAAATTTTGAGTCTACAAGGTTTAGTTTAGGTGTGAGAGCCAAAATGAACTTTTTATTGCTTTAAACGCGTTTTCAGCCCCTGATTGTACACTTAAGGTGAAAATGTCAAAATCTTCAAAATGAGCATAAGCACAATGAAATTAATGCTGGAATCATCTTCAGGATGCTAGAATACACTAAATACAGCAAAAATGTTGAGTCTACAACGTTTTGTTTAGGTGTGAGAGCCAAAATGAACTTTTTATGGCTTTAAATGCGTTTTCAGCCTGATTGTGCACTTTAGGTGAAAATGTCAAAATCTTCAAAATGAGCATAAGCACAATGAAATTAATGCTGGAATCATCTTCAGGATGCTAGAATACACTAAATACAGCAAAAATTTTGAGTCTACAACGTTTAGTTTAGGTGTGAGAGCCAAAATGAACTTTTTATTGCTTTAAACGCGTTTTCAGCCTGATTGTGCACTTTAGGTGAAAATGTCAAAATCTTAAAAATGAGCATAAGCACAATGAAATTAATGCTGGAATCATCTTCAGGATGCTAGAATACACTAAATACAGCAAAAATTTTGAGTCTACAACGTTTAGTTTAGGTGTGAGAGCCAAAATGAACTTTTTATTGCTTTAAACGCGTTTTCAGCCTGATTGTGCACTTTAGGTGAAAATGTCAAAATCTTAAAAATGAGCATAAGCACAATGAAATTAATGCTGGAATCATCTTCAGGATGCTAGAATACACTAAATACAGCAAAAATTTTGAGTCTACAAGGTTTAGTTTAGGTGTGAGAGCCAAAATGAACTTTTTATTGCTTTAAACGCGTTTTCAGCCCCTGATTGTACACTAAAGGTGAAAATGTCAAAATCTTCAAAATGAGCATAAGCACAATGAAATTAATGCTGGAATCATCTTCAGGATGCTAGAATACACTAAATACAGCAAAAATTTTGAGTCTACAACGTTTAGTTTAGGTGTGAGAGCCAAAATGAACTTTTTATTGCTTTAAACGCGTTTTCAGCCCCTGATTGTACACTTAAGGTGAAAATGTCAAAATCTTCAAAATGAGCATAAGCACAATGAAATTAATGCTGGAATCATCTTCAGGATACTAGAATACACTAAATACAGCAAAAATTTTGAGTCTACAACGTTTAGTTTAGGTGTGAGAGCCAAAATGAACTTTTTATTGCTTTAAACGCATTTTCAGCCCCTGATTGTACACTTAAGTTGAAAATGTCAAAATCTTCAAAATGAGCATAAGCACAATGAAATTAATGCTGGAATCATCTTCAGGATGCTAGAATACACTAAATACAGCAAAAATGTTGAGTCTACAACGTTTTGTTTAGGTGTGAGAGCCAAAATGAACTTTTTATGGCTTTAAATGCGTTTTCAGCCTGATTGTGCACTTTAGGTGAAAATGTCAAAATCTTCAAAATGAGCATAAGCACAATGAAATTAATGCTGGAATCATCTTCAGGATGCTAGAATACACTAAATACAGCAAAAATTTTGAGTCTACAACGTTTAGTTTAGGTGTGAGAGCCAAAATGAACTTTTTATTGCTTTAAACGCGTTTTCAGCCTGATTGTGCACTTTAGGTGAAAATGTCAAAATCTTAAAAATGAGCATAAGCACAATGAAATTAATGCTGGAATCATCTTCAGGATGCTAGAATACACGAAATACAGCAAAAATTTTGAGTCTACAACGTTTAGTTTAGGTGTGAGAGCCAAAATGAACTTTTTATTGCTTTAAACGCGTTTTCAGCCCCTGATTGTACACTTAAGGTGAAAATGTCAAAATCTTCAAAATGAGCATAAGCACAATGAAATTAATGCTGGAATCATCTTCAGGATGCTAGAATACACTAAATACAGCAAAAATTTTGAGTCTACAACGTTTAGTTTAGGTGTGAGAGCCAAAATGAACTTTTTATTGCTTTAAACGCGTTTTCAGCCTGATTGTGCACTTTAGGTGAAAATGTCAAAATCTTAAAAATGAGCATAAGCACAATGAAATTAATGCTGGAATCATCTTCAGGATGCTAGAATACACTAAATACAGCAAAAATTTTGAGTCTACAAGGTTTAGTTTAGGTGTGAGAGCCAAAATGAACTTTTTATTGCTTTAAACGCGTTTTCAGCCCCTGATTGTACACTTAAGGTGAAAATGTCAAAATCTTCAAAATGAGCATAAGCACAATGAAATTAATGCTGGAATCATCTTCAGGATGCTAGAATACACTAAATACAGCAAAAATGTTGAGTCTACAACGTTTTGTTTAGGTGTGAGAGCCAAAATGAACTTTTTATGGCTTTAAATGCGTTTTCAGCCTGATTGTGCACTTTAGGTGAAAATGTCAAAATCTTCAAAATGAGCATAAGCACAATGAAATTAATGCTGGAATCATCTTCAGGATGCTAGAATACACTAAATACAGCAAAAATTTTGAGTCTACAACGTTTAGTTTAGGTGTGAGAGCCAAAATGAACTTTTTATTGCTTTAAACGCGTTTTCAGCCTGATTGTGCACTTTAGGTGAAAATGTCAAAATCTTAAAAATGAGCATAAGCACAATGAAATTAATGCTGGAATCATCTTCAGGATGCTAGAATACACTAAATACAGCAAAAATTTTGAGTCTACAACGTTTAGTTTAGGTGTGAGAGCCAAAATGAACTTTTTATTGCTTTAAACGCGTTTTCAGCCCCTGATTGTACACTTAAGGTGAAAATGTCAAAATCTTCAAAATGAGCATAAGCACAATGAAATTAATGCTGGAATCATCTTCAGGATGCTAGAATACACTAAATACAGCAAAAATTTTGAGTCTACAACGTTTAGTTTAGGTGTGAGAGCCAAAATGAACTTTTTATTGCTTTAAACGCGTTTTCAGCCCCTGATTGTACACTTAAGGTGAAAATGTCAAAATCTTCAAAATGAGCATAAGCACAATGAAATTAATGCTGGAATCATCTTCAGGATGCTAGAATACACTAAATACAGCAAAAATTTTGAGTCTACAACCTTTAGTTTAGGTGTGAGAGCCAAAATGAACTTTTTATTGCTTTAAACGCGTTTTCAGCCTGATTGTGCACTTTAGGTGAAAATGTCAAAATCTTAAAAATGAGCATAAGCACAATGAAATTAATGCTGGAATCATCTTCAGGATGCTAGAATACACTAAATACAGCAAAAATTTTGAGTCTACGTTTAGTTTAGGTGTGAGAGCCAAAATGAACTTTTTATTGCTTTAAACGCGTTTTCAGCCCCTGATTGTACACTTAAGGTGAAAATGTCAAAATCTTCAAAATGAGCATAAGCACAATGAAATTAATGCTGGAATCATCTTCAGGATGCTAGAATACACTAAATACAGCAAAAATGTTGAGTCTACAACGTTTTGTTTAGGTGTGAGAGCCAAAATGAACTTTTTATGGCTTTAAATGCGTTTTCAGCCTGATTGTGCACTTTAGGTGAAAATGTCAAAATCTTCAAAATGAGCATAAGCACAATGAAATTAATGCTGGAATCATCTTCAGGATGCTAGAATACACTAAATACAGCAAAATTTTTGAGTCTACAACGTTTAGTTTAGGTGTGAGAGCCAAAATGAACTTTTTATTGCTTTAAACGCGTTTTCAGCCTGATTGTGCACTTTAGGTGAAAATGTCAAAATCTTAAAAATGAGCATAAGCACAATGAAATTAATGCTGGAATCATCTTCAGGATGCTAGAATACACTAAATACAGCAAAAATTTTGAGTCTACAACGTTTAGTTTAGGTGTGAGAGCCAAAATGAACTTTTTATTGCTTTAAACGCGTTTTCAGCCCCTGATTGTAAACTTAAGGTGAAAATGTCAAAATCTTCAAAATGAGCATAAGCACAATGAAATTAATGCTGGAATCATCTTCAGGATGCTAGAATACACTAAATACAGCAAAAATTTTGAGTCTACAACGTTTAGTTTAGGTGTGAGAGCCAAAATGAACTTTTTATTGCTTTAAACGCGTTTTCAGCCTGATTGTGCACTTTAGGTGAAAATGTCAAAATCTTAAAAATGAGCATAAGCACAATGAAATTAATGCTGGAATCATCTTCAGGATGCTAGAATACACTAAATACAGCAAAAATTTTGAGTCTACAAGGTTTAGTTTAGGTGTGAGAGCCAAAATGAACTTTTTATTGCTTTAAACGCGTTTTCAGCCCCTGATTGTACACTTAAGGTGAAAATGTCAAAATCTTCAAAATGAGCATAAGCACAATGAAATTAATGCTGGAATCATCTTCAGGATGCTAGAATACACTAAATACAGCAAAAATGTTGAGTCTACAACGTTTTGTTTAGGTGTGAGAGCCAAAATGAACTTTTTATGGCTTTAAATGCGTTTTCAGCCTGATTGTGCACTTTAGGTGAAAATGTCAAAATCTTCAAAATGAGCATAAGCACAATGAAATTAATGCTGGAATCATCTTCAGGATGCTAGAATACACTAAATACAGCAAAAATTTTGAGTCTACAACGTTTAGTTTAGGTGTGAGAGCCAAAATGAACTTTTTATTGCTTTAAACGCGTTTTCAGCCCCTGATTGTACACTTAAGGTGAAAATGTCAAAATCTTCAAAATGAGCATAAGCACAATGAAATTAATGCTGGAATCATCTTCAGGATGCTAGAATACACTAAATACAGCAAAAATTTTGAGTCTACAACCTTTAGTTTAGGTGTGAGAGCCAAAATGAACTTTTTATTGCTTTAAACGCGTTTTCAGCCTGATTGTGCACTTTAGGTGAAAATGTCAAAATCTTAAAAATGAGCATAAGCACAATGAAATTAATGCTGGAATCATCTTCAGGATGCTAGAATACACTAAATACAGCAAAAATTTTGAGTCTACAACGTTTAGTTTAGGTGTGAGAGCCAAAATGAACTTTTTATTGCTTTAAACGCGTTTTCAGCCCCTGATTGTACACTTAAGGTGAAAATGTCAAAATCTTCAAAATGAGCATAAGCACAATGAAATTAATGCTGGAATCATCTTCAGGATGCTAGAATACACTAAATACAGCAAAAATGTTGAGTCTACAACGTTTTGTTTAGGTGTGAGAGCCAAAATGAACTTTTTATGGCTTTAAATGCGTTTTCAGCCTGATTGTGCACTTTAGGTGAAAATGTCAAAATCTTCAAAATGAGCATAAGCACAATGAAATTAATGCTGGAATCATCTTCAGGATGCTAGAATACACTAAATACAGCAAAAATTTTGAGTCTACAACGTTTAGTTTAGGTGTGAGAGCCAAAATGAACTTTTTATTGCTTTAAACGCGTTTTCAGCCTGATTGTGCACTTTAGGTGAAAATGTCAAAATCTTAAAAATGAGCATAAGCACAATGAAATTAATGCTGGAATCATCTTCAGGATGCTAGAATACACTAAATACAGCAAAAATTTTGAGTCTACAACGTTTAGTTTAGGTGTGAGAGCCAAAATGAACTTTTTATTGCTTTAAACGCGTTTTCAGCCCCTGATTGTACACTTAAGGTGAAAATGTCAAAATCTTCAAAATGAGCATAAGCACAATGAAATTAATGCTGGAATCATCTTCAGGATGCTAGAATACACTAAATACAGCAAAAATTTTGAGTCTTCAACGTTTAGTTTAGGTGTGAGAGCCAAAATGAACTTTTTATTGCTTTAAACGCGTTTTCAGCCCCTGATTGTACACTTAAGGTGAAAATGTCAAAATCTTCAAAATGAGCATAAGCACAATGAAATTAATGCTGGAATCATCTTCAGGATGCTAGAATACACTAAATACAGCAAAAATGTTGAGTCTACAACGTTTTGTTTAGGTGTGAGAGCCAAAATGAACTTTTTATGGCTTTAAATGTGTTTTCAGCCTGATTGTGCACTTTAGGTGAAAATGTCAAAATCTTCAAAATGAGCATAAGCACAATGAAATTAATGCTGGAATCATCTTCAGGATGCTAGAATACACTAAATACAGCAAAAATTTTGAGTCTACAACGTTTAGTTTAGGTGTGAGAGCCAAAATGAACTTTTTATTGCTTTAAACGCGTTTTCAGCCTGATTGTGCACTTTAGGTGAAAATGTCAAAATCTTAAAAATGAGCATAAGCACAATGAAATTAATGCTGGAATCATCTTCAGGATGCTAGAATACACTAAATACAGCAAAAATTTTGAGTCTACAACGTTTAGTTTAGGTGTGAGAGCCAAAATGAACTTTTTATTGCTTTAAACGCGTTTTCAGCCCCTGATTGTACACTTAAGGTGAAAATGTCAAAATCTTCAAAATGAGCATAAGCACAATGAAATTAATGCTGGAATCATCTTCAGGATGCTAGAATACACTAAATACAGCAAAAATTTTGAGTCTACAACGTTTAGTTTAGGTGTGAGAGCCAAAATGAACTTTTTATTGCTTTAAACGCGTTTTCAGCCTGATTGTGCACTTTAGGTGAAAATGTCAAAATCTTAAAAATGAGCATAAGCACAATGAAATTAATGCTGGAATCATCTTCAGGATGCTAGAATACACTAAATACAGCAAAAATTTTGAGTCTACAAGGTTTAGTTTAGGTGTGAGAGCCAAAATGAACTTTTTATTGCTTTAAACGCGTTTTCAGCCCCTGATTGTACACTTAAGGTGAAAATGTCAAAATCTTCAAAATGAGCATAAGCACAATGAAATTAATGCTGGAATCATCTTCAGGATGCTAGAATACACTAAATACAGCAAAAATGTTGAGTCTACAACGTTTTGTTTAGGTGTGAGAGCCAAAATGAACTTTTTATGGCTTTAAATGCGTTTTCAGCCTGATTGTGCACTTTAGGTGAAAATGTCAAAATCTTCAAAATGAGCATAAGCACAATGAAATTAATGCTGGAATCATCTTCAGGATGCTAGAATACACTAAATACAGCAAAAATTTTGAGTCTACAACGTTTAGTTTAGGTGTGAGAGCCAAAATGAACTTTTTATTGCTTTAAACGCGTTTTCAGCCCCTGATTGTACACTTAAGGTGAAAATGTCAAAATCTTCAAAATGAGCATAAGCACAATGAAATTAATGCTGGAATCATCTTCAGGATGCTAGAATACACTAAATACAGCAAAAATTTTGAGTCTACAACCTTTAGTTTAGGTGTGAGAGCCAAAATGAACTTTTTATTGCTTTAAACGCGTTTTCAGCCTGATTGTGCACTTTAGGTGAAAATGTCAAAATCTTAAAAATGAGCATAAGCACAATGAAATTAATGCTGGAATCATCTTCAGGATGCTAGAATACACTAAATACAGCAAAAATTTTGAGTCTACAACGTTTAGTTTAGGTGTGAGAGCCAAAATGAACTTTTTATTGCTTTAAACGCGTTTTCAGCCCCTGATTGTACACTTAAGGTGAAAATGTCAAAATCTTCAAAATGAGCATAAGCACAATGAAATTAATGCTGGAATCATCTTCAGGATGCTAGAATACACTAAATACAGCAAAAATGTTGAGTCTACAACGTTTTGTTTAGGTGTGAGAGCCAAAATGAACTTTTTATGGCTTTAAATGCGTTTTCAGCCTGATTGTGCACTTTAGGTGAAAATGTCAAAATCTTCAAAATGAGCATAAGCACAATGAAATTAATGCTGGAATCATCTTCAGGATGCTAGAATACACTAAATACAGCAAAAATTTTGAGTCTACAACGTTTAGTTTAGGTGTGAGAGCCAAAATGAACTTTTTATTGCTTTAAACGCGTTTTCAGCCTGATTGTGCACTTTAGGTGAAAATGTCAAAATCTTAAAAATGAGCATAAGCACAATGAAATTAATGCTGGAATCATCTTCAGGATGCTAGAATACACTAAATACAGCAAAAATTTTG
Organism: Vanacampus margaritifer; assembly: GCF_051991255.1. Lineage (NCBI taxonomy): Eukaryota > Metazoa > Chordata > Actinopteri > Syngnathiformes > Syngnathidae > Vanacampus > Vanacampus margaritifer. The sequence continues at coordinate 1,112,139 of NW_027520737.1, read as the reverse complement.
AGTCTACAACGTTTAGTTTAGGTGTGAGAGCCAAAATGAACTTTTTATTGCTTTAAACGCGTTTTCAGCCCCTGATTGTACACTTAAGGTGAAAATGTCAAAATCTTCAAAATGAGCATAAGCACAATGAAATTAATGCTGGAATCATCTTCAGGATGCTAGAATACACTAAATACAGCAAAAATTTTGAGTCTTCAACGTTTAGTTTAGGTGTGAGAGCCAAAATGAACTTTTTATTGCTTTAAACGCGTTTTCAGCCCCTGATTGTACACTTAAGGTGAAAATGTCAAAATCTTCAAAATGAGCATAAGCACAATGAAATTAATGCTGGAATCATCTTCAGGATGCTAGAATACACTAAATACAGCAAAAATGTTGAGTCTACAACGTTTTGTTTAGGTGTGAGAGCCAAAATGAACTTTTTATGGCTTTAAATGTGTTTTCAGCCTGATTGTGCACTTTAGGTGAAAATGTCAAAATCTTCAAAATGAGCATAAGCACAATGAAATTAATGCTGGAATCATCTTCAGGATGCTAGAATACACTAAATACAGCAAAAATTTTGAGTCTACAACGTTTAGTTTAGGTGTGAGAGCCAAAATGAACTTTTTATTGCTTTAAACGCGTTTTCAGCCTGATTGTGCACTTTAGGTGAAAATGTCAAAATCTTAAAAATGAGCATAAGCACAATGAAATTAATGCTGGAATCATCTTCAGGATGCTAGAATACACTAAATACAGCAAAAATTTTGAGTCTACAACGTTTAGTTTAGGTGTGAGAGCCAAAATGAACTTTTTATTGCTTTAAACGCGTTTTCAGCCCCTGATTGTACACTTAAGGTGAAAATGTCAAAATCTTCAAAATGAGCATAAGCACAATGAAATTAATGCTGGAATCATCTTCAGGATGCTAGAATACACTAAATACAGCAAAAATTTTGAGTCTACAACGTTTAGTTTAGGTGTGAGAGCCAAAATGAACTTTTTATTGCTTTAAACGCGTTTTCAGCCTGATTGTGCACTTTAGGTGAAAATGTCAAAATCTTAAAAATGAGCATAAGCACAATGAAATTAATGCTGGAATCATCTTCAGGATGCTAGAATACACTAAATACAGCAAAAATTTTGAGTCTACAAGGTTTAGTTTAGGTGTGAGAGCCAAAATGAACTTTTTATTGCTTTAAACGCGTTTTCAGCCCCTGATTGTACACTTAAGGTGAAAATGTCAAAATCTTCAAAATGAGCATAAGCACAATGAAATTAATGCTGGAATCATCTTCAGGATGCTAGAATACACTAAATACAGCAAAAATGTTGAGTCTACAACGTTTTGTTTAGGTGTGAGAGCCAAAATGAACTTTTTATGGCTTTAAATGCGTTTTCAGCCTGATTGTGCACTTTAGGTGAAAATGTCAAAATCTTCAAAATGAGCATAAGCACAATGAAATTAATGCTGGAATCATCTTCAGGATGCTAGAATACACTAAATACAGCAAAAATTTTGAGTCTACAACGTTTAGTTTAGGTGTGAGAGCCAAAATGAACTTTTTATTGCTTTAAACGCGTTTTCAGCCTGATTGTGCACTTTAGGTGAAAATGTCAAAATCTTAAAAATGAGCATAAGCACAATGAAATTAATGCTGGAATCATCTTCAGGATGCTAGAATACACTAAATACAGCAAAAATTTTGAGTCTACAACGTTTAGTTTAGGTGTGAGAGCCAAAATGAACTTTTTATTGCTTTAAACGCGTTTTCAGCCCCTGATTGTACACTTAAGGTGAAAATGTCAAAATCTTCAAAATGAGCATAAGCACAATGAAATTAATGCTGGAATCATCTTCAGGATGCTAGAATACACTAAATACAGCAAAAATTTTGAGTCTACAACGTTTAGTTTAGGTGTGAGAGCCAAAATGAACTTTTTATTGCTTTAAACGCGTTTTCAGCCCCTGATTGTACACTTAAGGTGAAAATGTCAAAATCTTCAAAATGAGCATAAGCACAATGAAATTAATGCTGGAATCATCTTCAGGATGCTAGAATACACTAAATACAGCAAAAATTTTGAGTCTACAACCTTTAGTTTAGGTGTGAGAGCCAAAATGAACTTTTTATTGCTTTAAACGCGTTTTCAGCCTGATTGTGCACTTTAGGTGAAAATGTCAAAATCTTAAAAATGAGCATAAGCACAATGAAATTAATGCTGGAATCATCTTCAGGATGCTAGAATACACTAAATACAGCAAAAATTTTGAGTCTACGTTTAGTTTAGGTGTGAGAGCCAAAATGAACTTTTTATTGCTTTAAACGCGTTTTCAGCCCCTGATTGTACACTTAAGGTGAAAATGTCAAAATCTTCAAAATGAGCATAAGCACAATGAAATTAATGCTGGAATCATCTTCAGGATGCTAGAATACACTAAATACAGCAAAAATGTTGAGTCTACAACGTTTTGTTTAGGTGTGAGAGCCAAAATGAACTTTTTATGGCTTTAAATGCGTTTTCAGCCTGATTGTGCACTTTAGGTGAAAATGTCAAAATCTTCAAAATGAGCATAAGCACAATGAAATTAATGCTGGAATCATCTTCAGGATGCTAGAATACACTAAATACAGCAAAAATTTTGAGTCTACAACGTTTAGTTTAGGTGTGAGAGCCAAAATGAACTTTTTATTGCTTTAAACGCGTTTTCAGCCTGATTGTGCACTTTAGGTGAAAATGTCAAAATCTTAAAAATGAGCATAAGCACAATGAAATTAATGCTGGAATCATCTTCAGGATGCTAGAATACACTAAATACAGCAAAAATTTTGAGTCTACAACGTTTAGTTTAGGTGTGAGAGCCAAAATGAACTTTTTATTGCTTTAAACGCGTTTTCAGCCCCTGATTGTAAACTTAAGGTGAAAATGTCAAAATCTTCAAAATGAGCATAAGCACAATGAAATTAATGCTGGAATCATCTTCAGGATGCTAGAATACACTAAATACAGCAAAAATTTTGAGTCTACAACGTTTAGTTTAGGTGTGAGAGCCAAAATGAACTTTTTATTGCTTTAAACGCGTTTTCAGCCTGATTGTGCACTTTAGGTGAAAATGTCAAAATCTTAAAAATGAGCATAAGCACAATGAAATTAATGCTGGAATCATCTTCAGGATGCTAGAATACACTAAATACAGCAAAAATTTTGAGTCTACAAGGTTTAGTTTAGGTGTGAGAGCCAAAATGAACTTTTTATTGCTTTAAACGCGTTTTCAGCCCCTGATTGTACACTTAAGGTGAAAATGTCAAAATCTTCAAAATGAGCATAAGCACAATGAAATTAATGCTGGAATCATCTTCAGGATGCTAGAATACACTAAATACAGCAAAAATGTTGAGTCTACAACGTTTTGTTTAGGTGTGAGAGCCAAAATGAACTTTTTATGGCTTTAAATGCGTTTTCAGCCTGATTGTGCACTTTAGGTGAAAATGTCAAAATCTTCAAAATGAGCATAAGCACAATGAAATTAATGCTGGAATCATCTTCAGGATGCTAGAATACACTAAATACAGCAAAAATTTTGAGTCTACAACGTTTAGTTTAGGTGTGAGAGCCAAAATGAACTTTTTATTGCTTTAAACGCGTTTTCAGCCCCTGATTGTACACTTAAGGTGAAAATGTCAAAATCTTCAAAATGAGCATAAGCACAATGAAATTAATGCTGGAATCATCTTCAGGATGCTAGAATACACTAAATACAGCAAAAATGTTGAGTCTACAACGTTTTGTTTAGGTGTGAGAGCCAAAATGAACTTTCTATGGCTTTAAATGCGTTTTCAGCCTGATTGTGCACTTTAGGTGAAAATGTCAAAATCTTCAAAATGAGCATAAGCACAATGAAATTAATGCTGGAATCATCTTCAGGATGCTAGAATACACTAAATACAGCAAAAATTTTGAGTCTACAACCTTTAGTTTAGGTGTGAGAGCCAAAATGAACTTTTTATTGCTTTAAACGCGTTTTCAGCCTGATTGTGCACTTTAGGTGAAAATGTCAAAATCTTAAAAATGAGCATAAGCACAATGAAATTAATGCTGGAATCATCTTCAGGATGCTAGAATACACTAAATACAGCAAAAATTTTGAGTCTACAACGTTTAGTTTAGGTGTGAGAGCCAAAATGAACTTTTTATTGCTTTAAACGCGTTTTCAGCCCCTGATTGTACACTTTAGGTGAAAATGTCAAAATCTTAAAAATGAGCATAAGCACAATGAAATTAATGCTGGAATCATCTTCAGGATGCTAGAATACACTAAATACAGCAAAAATGTTGAGTCTACAACGTTTTGTTTAGGTGTGAGAGCCAAAATGAACTTTTTATTGCTTTAAACGCGTTTTCAGCCCCTGATTGTACACTTAAGGTGAAAATGTCAAAATCTTCAAAATGAGCATAAGCACAATGAAATTAATGCTGGAATCATCTTCAGGATGCTAGAATACACTAAATACAGCAAAAATTTTGAGTCTACAACGTTTAGTTTAGGTGTGAGAGCCAAAATGAACTTTTTATTGCTTTAAACGCGTTTTCAGCCCCTGATTGTACACTTAAGGTGAAAATGTCAAAATCTTCAAAATGAGCATAAGCACAATGAAATTAATGCTGGAATCATCTTCAGGATACTAGAATACACTAAATACAGCAAAAATTTTGAGTCTACAACGTTTAGTTTAGGTGTGAGAGCCAAAATGAACTTTTTATTGCTTTAAACGCATTTTCAGCCCCTGATTGTACACTTAAGTTGAAAATGTCAAAATCTTCAAAATGAGCATAAGCACAATGAAATTAATGCTGGAATCATCTTCAGGATGCTAGAATACACTAAATACAGCAAAAATGTTGAGTCTACAACGTTTTGTTTAGGTGTGAGAGCCAAAATGAACTTTTTATGGCTTTAAATGCGTTTTCAGCCTGATTGTGCACTTTAGGTGAAAATGTCAAAATCTTCAAAATGAGCATAAGCACAATGAAATTAATGCTGGAATCATCTTCAGGATGCTAGAATACACTAAATACAGCAAAAATTTTGAGTCTACAACGTTTAGTTTAGGTGTGAGAGCCAAAATGAACTTTTTATTGCTTTAAACGCGTTTTCAGCCTGATTGTGCACTTTAGGTGAAAATGTCAAAATCTTAAAAATGAGCATAAGCACAATGAAATTAATGCTGGAATCATCTTCAGGATGCTAGAATACACGAAATACAGCAAAAATTTTGAGTCTACAACGTTTAGTTTAGGTGTGAGAGCCAAAATGAACTTTTTATTGCTTTAAACGCGTTTTCAGCCCCTGATTGTACACTTAAGGTGAAAATGTCAAAATCTTCAAAATGAGCATAAGCACAATGAAATTAATGCTGGAATCATCTTCAGGATGCTAGAATACACTAAATACAGCAAAAATTTTGAGTCTACAACGTTTAGTTTAGGTGTGAGAGCCCAAATGAACTTTTTATTGCTTTAAACGCGTTTTCAGCCTGATTGTGCACTTTAGGTGAAAATGTCAAAATCTTAAAAATGAGCATAAGCACAATGAAATTAATGCTGGAATCATCTTCAGGATGCTAGAATACACTAAATACAGCAAAAATTTTGAGTCTACAACGTTTAGTTTAGGTGTGAGAGCCAAAATGAACTTTTTATTGCTTTAAACGCGTTTTCAGCCCCTGATTGTACACTTAAGGTGAAAATGTCAAAATCTTCAAAATGAGCATAAGCACAATGAAATTAATGCTGGAATCATCTTCAGGATGCTAGAATACACTAAATACAGCAAAAATTTTGAGTCTACAACGTTTAGTTTAGGTGTGAGAGCCAAAATGAACTTTTTATTGCTTTAAACGCGTTTTCAGCCCCTGATTGTACACTTAAGGTGAAAATGTCAAAATCTTCAAAATGAGCATAAGCACAATGAAATTAATGCTGGAATCATCTTCAGGATGCTAGAATACACTAAATACAGCAAAAATTTTGAGTCTACAACCTTTAGTTTAGGTGTGAGAGCCAAAATGAACTTTTTATTGCTTTAAACGCGTTTTCAGCCTGATTGTGCACTTTAGGTGAAAATGTCAAAATCTTAAAAATGAGCATAAGCACAATGAAATTAATGCTGGAATCATCTTCAGGATGCTAGAATACACTAAATACAGCAAAAATTTTGAGTCTACAACGTTTAGTTTAGGTGTGAGAGCCAAAATGAACTTTTTATTGCTTTAAACGCGTTTTCAGCCTGATTGTGCACTTTAGGTGAAAATGTCAAAATCTTAAAAATGAGCATAAGCACAATGAAATTAATGCTGGAATCATCTTCAGGATGCTAGAATACACTAAATACAGCAAAAATTTTGAGTCTACAACGTTTAGTTTAGGTGTGAGAGCCAAAATGAACTTTTTATTGCTTTAAACGCGTTTTCAGCCCCTGATTGTAAACTTAAGGTGAAAATGTCAAAATCTTCAAAATGAGCATAAGCACAATGAAATTAATGCTGGAATCATCTTCAGGATGCTAGAATACACTAAATACAGCAAAAATTTTGAGTCTACAACGTTTAGTTTAGGTGTGAGAGCCAAAATGAACTTTTTATTGCTTTAAACGCGTTTTCAGCCTGATTGTGCACTTTAGGTGAAAATGTCAAAATCTTAAAAATGAGCATAAGCACAATGAAATTAATGCTGGAATCATCTTCAGGATGCTAGAATACACTAAATACAGCAAAAATTTTGAGTCTACAAGGTTTAGTTTAGGTGTGAGAGCCAAAATGAACTTTTTATTGCTTTAAACGCGTTTTCAGCCCCTGATTGTACACTTAAGGTGAAAATGTCAAAATCTTCAAAATGATCATAAGCACAATGAAATTAATGCTGGAATCATCTTCAGGATGCTAGAATACACTAAATACAGCAAAAATGTTGAGTCTACAACGTTTTGTTTAGGTGTGAGAGCCAAAATGAACTTTTTATGGCTTTAAATGCGTTTTCAGCCTGATTGTGCACTTTAGGTGAAAATGTCAAAATCTTCAAAATGAGCATAAGCACAATGAAATTAATGCTGGAATCATCTTCAGGATGCTAGAATACACTAAATACAGCAAAAATTTTGAGTCTACAACGTTTAGTTTAGGTGTGAGAGCCAAAATGAACTTTTTATTGCTTTAAACGCGTTTTCAGCCCCTGATTGTACACTTAAGGTGAAAATGTCAAAATCTTCAAAATGAGCATAAGCACAATGAAATTAATGCTGGAATCATCTTCAGGATGCTAGAATACACTAAATACAGCAAAAATGTTGAGTCTACAACGTTTTGTTTAGGTGTGAGAGCCAAAATGAACTTTCTATGGCTTTAAATGCGTTTTCAGCCTGATTGTGCACTTTAGGTGAAAATGTCAAAATCTTCAAAATGAGCATAAGCACAATGAAATTAATGCTGGAATCATCTTCAGGATGCTAGAATACACTAAATACAGCAAAAATTTTGAGTCTACAACCTTTAGTTTAGGTGTGAGAGCCAAAATGAACTTTTTATTGCTTTAAACGCGTTTTCAGCCTGATTGTGCACTTTAGGTGAAAATGTCAAAATCTTAAAAATGAGCATAAGCACAATGAAATTAATGCTGGAATCATCTTCAGGATGCTAGAATACACTAAATACAGCAAAAATTTTGAGTCTACAACGTTTAGTTTAGGTGTGAGAGCCAAAATGAACTTTTTATTGCTTTAAACGCGTTTTCAGCCCCTGATTGTACACTTAAGGTGAAAATGTCAAAATCTTCAAAATGAGCATAAGCACAATGAAATTAATGCTGGAATCATCTTCAGGATTCTAGAATACACTAAATACAGCAAAAATGTTGAGTCTACAACGTTTTGTTTAGGTGTGAGAGCCAAAATGAACTTTTTATGGCTTTAAATGCGTTTTCAGCCTGATTGTTTACTTTAGGTGAAAATGTCAAAATCTTCAAAATGAGCATAAGCACAATGAAATTAATGCTGGAATCATCTTCAGGATGCTAGAATACACTAAATACAGCAAAAATTTTGAGTCTACAACGTTTAGTTTAGGTGTGAGAGCCAAAATGAACTTTTTATTGCTTTAAACGCGTTTTCAGCCTGATTGTGCACTTTAGGTGAAAATGTCAAAATCTTAAAAATGAGCATAAGCACAATGAAATTAATGCTGGAATCATCTTCAGGATGCTAGAATACACTAAACACAGCAAAAATTTTGAGTCTACAACGTTTAGTTTAGGTGTGAGAGCCAAAATGAACTTTTTATTGCTTTAAACGCGTTTTCAGCCCCTGATTGTACACTTAAGGTGAAAATGTCAAAATCTTCAAAATGAGCATAAGCACAATGAAATTAATGCTGGAATCATCTTCAGGATGCTAGAATACACTAAATACAGCAAAAATTTTGAGTCTACAACGTTTAGTTTAGGTGTGAGAGCCAAAATGAACTTTTTATTGCTTTAAACGCGTTTTCAGCCTGATTGTGCACTTTAGGTGAAAATGTCAAAATCTTAAAAATGAGCATAAGCACAATGAAATTAATGCTGGAATCATCTTCAGGATGCTAGAATACACTAAATACAGCAAAAATGTTGAGTCTACAACGTTTTGTTTAGGTGTGAGAGCCAAAATGAACTTTTTATGGCTTTAAATGCGTTTTCAGCCTGATTGTGCACTTTAGGTGAAAATGTCAAAATCTTCAAAATGAGCATAAGCACAATGAAATTAATGCTGGAATCATCTTCAGGATGCTAGAATACACTAAATACAGCAAAAATTTTGAGTCTACAACGTTTAGTTTAGGTGTGAGAGCCAAAATGAACTTTTTATTGCTTTAAACGCGTTTTCAGCCTGATTGTGCACTTTAGGTGAAAATGTCAAAATCTTAAAAATGAGCATAAGCACAATGAAATTAATGCTGGAATCATCTTTAGGATGCTAGAATACACTAAATACAGCAAAAATTTTGAGTCTACAACGTTTAGTTTAGGTGTGAGAGCCAAAATGAACTTTTTATTGCTTTAAACGCGTTTTCAGCCCCTGATTGTAAACTTAAGGTGAAAATGTCAAAATCTTCAAAATGAGCATAAGCACAATGAAATTAATGCTGGAATCATCTTCAGGATGCTAGAATACACTAAATACAGCAAAAATTTTGAGTCTACAACGTTTAGTTTAGGTGTGAGAGCCAAAATGAACTTTTTATTGCTTTAAACGCGTTTTCAGCCTGATTGTGCACTTTAGGTGAAAATGTCAAAATCTTAAAAATGAGCATAAGCACAATGAAATTAATGCTGGAATCATCTTCAGGATGCTAGAATACACTAAATACAGCAAAAATGTTGAGTCTACAACGTTTTGTTTAGGTGTGAGAGCCAAAATGAACTTTTTATGGCTTTAAATGCGTTTTCAGCCTGATTGTGCACTTTAGGTGAAAATGTCAAAATCTTCAAAATGAGCATAAGCACAATGAAATTAATGCTGGAATCATCTTCAGGATGCTAGAATACACTAAATACAGCAAAAATTTTGAGTCTACAACGTTTAGTTTAGGTGTGAGAGCCCAAATGAACTTTTTATTGCTTTAAACGCGTTTTCAGCCTGATTGTGCACTTTAGGTGAAAATGTCAAAATCTTAAAAATGAGCATAAGCACAATGAAATTAATGCTGGAATCATCTTCAGGATGCTAGAATACACTAAATACAGCAAAAATTTTGAGTCTACAACGTTTAGTTTAGGTGTGAGAGCCAAAATGAACTTTTTATTGCTTTAAACGCGTTTTCAGCCCCTGATTGTACACTTAAGGTGAAAATGTCAAAATCTTCAAAATGAGCATAAGCACAATGAAATTAATGCTGGAATCATCTTCAGGATGCTAGAATACACTAAATACAGCAAAAATTTTGAGTCTACAACGTTTAGTTTAGGTGTGAGAGCCAAAATGAACTTTTTATTGCTTTAAACGCGTTTTCAGCCCCTGATTGTACACTTAAGGTGAAAATGTCAAAATCTTCAAAATGAGCATAAGCACAATGAAATTAATGCTGGAATCATCTTCAGGATGCTAGAATACACTAAATACAGCAAAAATTTTGAGTCTACAACCTTTAGTTTAGGTGTGAGAGCCAAAATGAACTTTTTATTGCTTTAAACGCGTTTTCAGCCTGATTGTGCACTTTAGGTGAAAATGTCAAAATCTTAAAAATGAGCATAAGCACAATGAAATTAATGCTGGAATCATCTTCAGGATGCTAGAATACACTAAATACAGCAAAAATTTTGAGTCTACAACGTTTAGTTTAGGTGTGAGAGCCAAAATGAACTTTTTATTGCTTTAAACGCGTTTTCAGCCCCTGATTGTACACTTAAGGTGAAAATGTCAAAATCTTCAAAATGAGCATAAGCACAATGAAATTAATGCTGGAATCATCTTCAGGATGCTAGAATACACTAAATACAGCAAAAATGTTGAGTCTACAACGTTTTGTTTAGGTGTGAGAGCCAAAATGAACTTTTTATGGCTTTAAATGCGTTTTCAGCCTGATTGTGCACTTTAGGTGAAAATGTCAAAATCTTCAAAATGAGCATAAGCACAATGAAATTAATGCTGGAATCATCTTCAGGATGCTAGAATACACTAAATACAGCAAAAATTTTGAGTCTACAACGTTTAGTTTAGGTGTGAGAGCCAAAATGAACTTTTTATTGCTTTAAACGCGTTTTCAGCCTGATTGTGCACTTTAGGTGAAAATGTCAAAATCTTAAAAATGAGCATAAGCACAATGAAATTAATGCTGGAATCATCTTCAGGATGCTAGAATACACTAAATACAGCAAAAATTTTGAGTCTACAAGGTTTAGTTTAGGTGTGAGAGCCAAAATGAACTTTTTATTGCTTTAAACGCGTTTTCAGCCCCTGATTGTACACTTAAGGTGAAAATGTCAAAATCTTCAAAATGAGCATAAGCACAATAAAATTAATGCTGGAATCATCTTCAGGATGCTAGAATACACTAAATACAGCAAAAATGTTGAGTCTACAACGTTTTGTTTAGGTGTGAGAGCCAAAATGAACTTTTTATTGCTTTAAACGCGTTTTCAGCCTGATTCTGCACTTTAGGTGAAAATGTCAAAATCTTAAAAATGAGCATAAGCACAATGAAATTAATGCTGGAATCATCTTCAGGATGCTAGAATACACTAAATACTGCAAAAATTTTGAGTCTACAAGGTTTAGTTTAGGTGTGAGAGCCAAAATGAACTTTTTATTGCTTTAAACGCGTTTTCAGCCCCTGATTGTACACTTAAGGTGAAAATGTCAAAATCTTCAAAATGAGCATAAGCACAATGAAATTAATGCTGGAATCATCTTCAGGATGCTAGAATACACTAAATACAGCAAAAATGTTGAGTCTACAACGTTTTGTTTAGGTGTGAGAGCCAAAATGAACTTTTTATGGCTTTAAATGCGTTTTCAGCCTGATTGTGCACTTTAGGTGAAAATGTCAAAATCTTCAAAATGAGCATAAGCACAATGAAATTAATGATGGAATCATCTTCAGGATGCTAGAATACACTAAATACAGCAAAAATGTTGAGTCTACAACGTTTTGTTTAGGTGTGAGAGCCAAAATGAACTTTTTATGGCTTTAAATGCGTTTTCAGCCTGATTGTGCACTTTAGGTGAAAATGTCAAAATCTTCAAAATGAGCATAAGCACAATGAAATTAATGCTGGAATCATCTTCAGGATGCTAGAATACACTAAATACAGCAAAAATTTTGAGTCTACAACGTTTAGTTTAGGTGTGAGAGCCAAAATGAACTTTTTATTGCTTTAAACGCGTTTTCAGCCTGATTGTGCACTTTAGGTGAAAATGTCAAAATCTTAAAAATGAGCATAAGCACAATGAAATTAATGCTGGAATCATCTTCAGGATGCTAGAATACACTAAATACAGCAAAAATTTTGAGTCTACAACGTTTAGTTTAGGTGTGAGAGCCAAAATGAACTTTTTATTGCTTTAAACGCGTTTTCAGCCCCTGATTGTACACTTAAGGTGAAAATGTCAAAATCTTCAAAATGAGCATAAGCACAATGAAATTAATGCTGGAATCATCTTCAGGATGCTAGAATACACTAAATACAGCAAAAATTTTGAGTCTACAACGTTTAGTTTAGGTGTGAGAGCCAAAATGAACTTTTTATTGCTTTAAACGCGTTTTCAGCCTGATTGTGCACTTTAGGTGAAAATGTCAAAATCTTAAAAATGAGCATAAGCACAATGAAATTAATGCTGGAATCATCTTCAGGATGCTAGAATACACTAAATACAGCAAAAAATTTTGAGTCTACAACGTTTAGTTTAGGTGTGAGAGCCAAAATGAACTTTTTATTGCTTTAAACGCGTTTTCAGCCCCTGATTGTACACTTAAGGTGAAAATGTCAAAATCTTAAAAATGAGCATAAGCACAATGAAATTAATGCTGGAATCATCTTCAGGATGCTAGAATACACTAAATACAGCAAAAATGTTGAGTCTACAACGTTTTGTTTAGGTGTGAGAGCCAAAATGAACTTTTTATGGCTTTAAATGCGTTTTCAGCCTGATTGTGCACTTTAGGTGAAAATGTCAAAATCTTCAAAATGAGCATAAGCACAATGAAATTAATGCTAGAATCATCTTCAGGATGCTAGAATACACTAAATACAGCAAAAATTTTGAGTCTACAACGTTTAGTTTAGGTGTGAGAGCCAAAATGAACTTTTTATTGCTTTAAACGCGTTTTCAGCCTGATTGTGCACTTTAGGTGAAAATGTCAAAATCTTAAAAATGAGCATAAGCACAATGAAATTAATGCTGGAATCATCTTCAGGATGCTAGAATACACTAAATACAGCAAAAATTTTGAGTCTACAACGTTTAGTTTAGGTGTGAGAGCCAAAATGAACTTTTTATTGCTTTAAACGCGTTTTCAGCCCCTGATTGTACACTTAAGGTGAAAATGTCAAAATCTTCAAAATGAGCATAAGCACAATGAAATTAATGCTGGAATCATCTTCAGGATGCTAGAATACACTAAATACAGCAAAAATTTTGAGTCTACAACGTTTAGTTTAGGTGTGAGAGCCAAAATGAACTTTTTATTGCTTTAAACGCGTTTTCAGCCCCTGATTGTACACTTAAGGTGAAAATGTCAAAATCTTCAAAATGAGCATAAGCACAATGAAATTAATGCTGGAATCATCTTCAGGATACTAGAATACACTAAATACAGCAAAAATTTTGAGTCTACAACGTTTAGTTTAGGTGTGAGAGCCAAAATGAACTTTTTATTGCTTTAAACGCATTTTCAGCCCCTGATTGTACACTTAAGTTGAAAATGTCAAAATCTTCAAAATGAGCATAAGCACAATGAAATTAATGCTGGAATCATCTTCAGGATGCTAGAATACACTAAATACAGCAAAAATGTTGAGTCTACAACGTTTTGTTTAGGTGTGAGAGCCAAAATGAACTTTTTATGGCTTTAAATGCGTTTTCAGCCTGATTGTGCACTTTAGGTGAAAATGTCAAAATCTTCAAAATGAGCATAAGCACAATGAAATTAATGCTGGAATCATCTTCAGGATGCTAGAATACACTAAATACAGCAAAAATTTTGAGTCTACAACGTTTAGTTTAGGTGTGAGAGCCAAAATGAACTTTTTATTGCTTTAAACGCGTTTTCAGCCTGATTGTGCACTTTAGGTGAAAATGTCAAAATCTTAAAAATGAGCATAAGCACAATGAAATTAATGCTGGAATCATCTTCAGGATGCTAGAATACACTAAATACAGCAAAAATTTTGAGTCTACAACGTTTAGTTTAGGTGTGAGAGCCAAAATGAACTTTTTATTGCTTTAAACGCGTTTTCAGCCCCTGATTGTACACTTAAGGTGAAAATGTCAAAATCTTCAAAATGAGCATAAGCACAATGAAATTAATGCTGGAATCATCTTCAGGATGCTAGAATACACTAAATACAGCAAAAATTTTGAGTCTACAACGTTTAGTTTAGGTGTGAGAGCCAAAATGAACTTTTTATTGCTTTAAACGCGTTTTCAGCCTGATTGTGCACTTTAGGTGAAAATGTCAAAATCTTAAAAATGAGCATAAGCACAATGAAATTAATGCTGGAATCATCTTCAGGATGCTAGAATACACTAAATACAGCAAAAATTTTGAGTCTACAAGGTTTAGTTTAGGTGTGAGAGCCAAAATGAACTTTTTATTGCTTTAAACGCGTTTTCAGCCCCTGATTGTACACTTAAGGTGAAAATGTCAAAATCTTCAAAATGAGCATAAGCACAATGAAATTAATGCTGGAATCATCTTCAGGATGCTAGAATACACTAAATACAGCAAAAATGTTGAGTCTACAACGTTTTGTTTAGGTGTGAGAGCCAAAATGAACTTTTTATTGCTTTAAACGCGTTTTCAGCCTGATTGTGCACTTTAGGTGAAAATGTCAAAATCTTAAAAATGAGCATAAGCACAATGAAATTAATGCTGGAATCATCTTTAGGATGCTAGAATACACTAAATACAGCAAAAATTTTGAGTCTACAACGTTTAGTTTAGGTGTGAGAGCCAAAATGAACTTTTTATTGCTTTAAACGCGTTTTCAGCCCCTGATTGTAAACTTAAGGTGAAAATGTCAAAATCTTCAAAATGAGCATAAGCACAATGAAATTAATGCTGGAATCATCTTCAGGATGCTAGAATACACTAAATACAGCAAAAATTTTGAGTCTACAACGTTTAGTTTAGGTGTGAGAGCCAAAATGAACTTTTTATTGCTTTAAACGCGTTTTCAGCCTGATTGTGCACTTTAGGTGAAAATGTCAAAATCTTAAAAATGAGCATAAGCACAATGAAATTAATGCTGGAATCATCTTCAGGATGCTAGAATACACTAAATACAGCAAAAATGTTGAGTCTACAACGTTTTGTTTAGGTGTGAGAGCCAAAATGAACTTTTTATTGCTTTAAACGCGTTTTCAGCCCCTGATTGTACACTTAAGGTGAAAATGTCAAAATCTTCAAAATGAGCATAAGCACAATGAAATTAATGCTGGAATCATCTTCAGGATGCTAGAATACACTAAATACAGCAAAAATGTTGAGTCTACAACGTTTTGTTTAGGTGTGAGAGCCAAAATGAACTTTTTATGGCTTTAAATGCGTTTTCAGCCTGATTGTGCACTTTAGGTGAAAATGTCAAAATCTTCAAAATGAGCATAAGCACAATGAAATTAATGCTGGAATCATCTTCAGGATGCTAGAATACACTAAATACAGCAAAAATTTTGAGTCTACAACGTTTAGTTTAGGTGTGAGAGCCAAAATGAACTTTTTATTGCTTTAAACGCGTTTTCAGCCTGATTGTGCACTTTAGGTGAAAATGTCAAAATCTTCAAAATGAGCATAAGCACAATGAAATTAATGCTGGAATCATCTTCAGGATGCTAGAATACACTAAATACAGCAAAAATGTTGAGTCTACAACGTTTTGTTTAGGTGTGAGAGCCAAAATGAACTTTTTATGGCTTTAAATGCGTTTTCAGCCTGATTGTGCACTTTAGGTGAAAATGTCAAAATCTTCAAAATGAGCATAAGCACAATGAAATTAATGCTGGAATCATCTTCAGGATGCTAGAATACACTAAATACAGCAAAAATTTTGAGTCTACAACGTTTAGTTTAGGTGTGAGAGCCAAAATGAACTTTTTATTGCTTTAAACGCGTTTTCAGCCTGATTGTGCACTTTAGGTGAAAATGTCAAAATCTTAAAAATGAGCATAAGCACAATGAAATTAATGCTGGAATCATCTTCAGGATGCTAGAATACACTAAATACAGCAAAAATTTTGAGTCTACAAGGTTTAGTTTAGGTGTGAGAGCCAAAATGAACTTTTTATTGCTTTAAACGCGTTTTCAGCCCCTGATTGTACACTTAAGGTGAAAATGTCAAAATCTTCAAAATGAGCATAAGCACAATAAAATTAATGCTGGAATCATCTTCAGGATGCTAGAATACACTAAATACAGCAAAAATGTTGAGTCTACAACGTTTTGTTTAGGTGTGAGAGCCAAAATGAACTTTTTATTGCTTTAAACGCGTTTTCAGCCTGATTCTGCACTTTAGGTGAAAATGTCAAAATCTTAAAAATGAGCATAAGCACAATGAAATTAATGCTGGAATCATCTTCAGGATGCTAGAATACACTAAATACTGCAAAAATTTTGAGTCTACAAGGTTTAGTTTAGGTGTGAGAGCCAAAATGAACTTTTTATTGCTTTAAACGCGTTTTCAGCCCCTGATTGTACACTTAAGGTGAAAATGTCAAAATCTTCAAAATGAGCATAAGCACAATGAAATTAATGCTGGAATCATCTTCAGGATGCTAGAATACACTAAATACAGCAAAAATGTTGAGTCTACAACGTTTTGTTTAGGTGTGAGAGCCAAAATGAACTTTTTATGGCTTTAAATGCGTTTTCAGCCTGATTGTGCACTTTAGGTGAAAATGTCAAAATCTTCAAAATGAGCATAAGCACAATGAAATTAATGATGGAATCATCTTCAGGATGCTAGAATACACTAAATACAGCAAAAATGTTGAGTCTACAACGTTTTGTTTAGGTGTGAGAGCCAAAATGAACTTTTTATGGCTTTAAATGCGTTTTCAGCCTGATTGTGCACTTTAGGTGAAAATGTCAAAATCTTCAAAATGAGCATAAGCACAATGAAATTAATGCTGGAATCATCTTCAGGATGCTAGAATACACTAAATACAGCAAAAATTTTGAGTCTACAACGTTTAGTTTAGGTGTGAGAGCCAAAATGAACTTTTTATTGCTTTAAACGCGTTTTCAGCCTGATTGTGCACTTTAGGTGAAAATGTCAAAATCTTAAAAATGAGCATAAGCACAATGAAATTAATGCTGGAATCATCTTCAGGATGCTAGAATACACTAAATACAGCAAAAATTTTGAGTCTACAACGTTTAGTTTAGGTGTGAGAGCCAAAATGAACTTTTTATTGCTTTAAACGCGTTTTCAGCCCCTGATTGTACACTTAAGGTGAAAATGTCAAAATCTTCAAAATGAGCATAAGCACAATGAAATTAATGCTGGAATCATCTTCAGGATGCTAGAATACACTAAATACAGCAAAAATTTTGAGTCTACAACGTTTAGTTTAGGTGTGAGAGCCAAAATGAACTTTTTATTGCTTTAAACGCGTTTTCAGCCTGATTGTGCACTTTAGGTGAAAATGTCAAAATCTTAAAAATGAGCATAAGCACAATGAAATTAATGCTGGAATCATCTTCAGGATGCTAGAATACACTAAATACAGCAAAAAATTTTGAGTCTACAACGTTTAGTTTAGGTGTGAGAGCCAAAATGAACTTTTTATTGCTTTAAACGCGTTTTCAGCCCCTGATTGTACACTTAAGGTGAAAATGTCAAAATCTTAAAAATGAGCATAAGCACAATGAAATTAATGCTGGAATCATCTTCAGGATGCTAGAATACACTAAATACAGCAAAAATGTTGAGTCTACAACGTTTTGTTTAGGTGTGAGAGCCAAAATGAACTTTTTATGGCTTTAAATGCGTTTTCAGCCTGATTGTGCACTTTAGGTGAAAATGTCAAAATCTTCAAAATGAGCATAAGCACAATGAAATTAATGCTAGAATCATCTTCAGGATGCTAGAATACACTAAATACAGCAAAAATTTTGAGTCTACAACGTTTAGTTTAGGTGTGAGAGCCAAAATGAACTTTTTATTGCTTTAAACGCGTTTTCAGCCTGATTGTGCACTTTAGGTGAAAATGTCAAAATCTTAAAAATGAGCATAAGCACAATGAAATTAATGCTGGAATCATCTTCAGGATGCTAGAATACACTAAATACAGCAAAAATTTTGAGTCTACAACGTTTAGTTTAGGTGTGAGAGCCAAAATGAACTTTTTATTGCTTTAAACGCGTTTTCAGCCCCTGATTGTACACTTAAGGTGAAAATGTCAAAATCTTCAAAATGAGCATAAGCACAATGAAATTAATGCTGGAATCATCTTCAGGATGCTAGAATACACTAAATACAGCAAAAATTTTGAGTCTACAACGTTTAGTTTAGGTGTGAGAGCCAAAATGAACTTTTTATTGCTTTAAACGCGTTTTCAGCCCCTGATTGTACACTTAAGGTGAAAATGTCAAAATCTTCAAAATGAGCATAAGCACAATGAAATTAATGCTGGAATCATCTTCAGGATACTAGAATACACTAAATACAGCAAAAATTTTGAGTCTACAACGTTTAGTTTAGGTGTGAGAGCCAAAATGAACTTTTTATTGCTTTAAACGCATTTTCAGCCCCTGATTGTACACTTAAGTTGAAAATGTCAAAATCTTCAAAATGAGCATAAGCACAATGAAATTAATGCTGGAATCATCTTCAGGATGCTAGAATACACTAAATACAGCAAAAATGTTGAGTCTACAACGTTTTGTTTAGGTGTGAGAGCCAAAATGAACTTTTTATGGCTTTAAATGCGTTTTCAGCCTGATTGTGCACTTTAGGTGAAAATGTCAAAATCTTCAAAATGAGCATAAGCACAATGAAATTAATGCTGGAATCATCTTCAGGATGCTAGAATACACTAAATACAGCAAAAATTTTGAGTCTACAACGTTTAGTTTAGGTGTGAGAGCCAAAATGAACTTTTTATTGCTTTAAACGCGTTTTCAGCCTGATTGTGCACTTTAGGTGAAAATGTCAAAATCTTAAAAATGAGCATAAGCACAATGAAATTAATGCTGGAATCATCTTCAGGATGCTAGAATACACTAAATACAGCAAAAATTTTGAGTCTACAACGTTTAGTTTAGGTGTGAGAGCCAAAATGAACTTTTTATTGCTTTAAACGCGTTTTCAGCCCCTGATTGTACACTTAAGGTGAAAATGTCAAAATCTTCAAAATGAGCATAAGCACAATGAAATTAATGCTGGAATCATCTTCAGGATGCTAGAATACACTAAATACAGCAAAAATTTTGAGTCTACAACGTTTAGTTTAGGTGTGAGAGCCAAAATGAACTTTTTATTGCTTTAAACGCGTTTTCAGCCTGATTGTGCACTTTAGGTGAAAATGTCAAAATCTTAAAAATGAGCATAAGCACAATGAAATTAATGCTGGAATCATCTTCAGGATGCTAGAATACACTAAATACAGCAAAAATTTTGAGTCTACAAGGTTTAGTTTAGGTGTGAGAGCCAAAATGAACTTTTTATTGCTTTAAACGCGTTTTCAGCCCCTGATTGTACACTTAAGGTGAAAATGTCAAAATCTTCAAAATGAGCATAAGCACAATGAAATTAATGCTGGAATCATCTTCAGGATGCTAGAATACACTAAATACAGCAAAAATGTTGAGTCTACAACGTTTTGTTTAGGTGTGAGAGCCAAAATGAACTTTTTATTGCTTTAAACGCGTTTTCAGCCTGATTGTGCACTTTAGGTGAAAATGTCAAAATCTTAAAAATGAGCATAAGCACAATGAAATTAATGCTGGAATCATCTTTAGGATGCTAGAATACACTAAATACAGCAAAAATTTTGAGTCTACAACGTTTAGTTTAGGTGTGAGAGCCAAAATGAACTTTTTATTGCTTTAAACGCGTTTTCAGCCCCTGATTGTAAACTTAAGGTGAAAATGTCAAAATCTTCAAAATGAGCATAAGCACAATGAAATTAATGCTGGAATCATCTTCAGGATGCTAGAATACACTAAATACAGCAAAAATTTTGAGTCTACAACGTTTAGTTTAGGTGTGAGAGCCAAAATGAACTTTTTATTGCTTTAAACGCGTTTTCAGCCTGATTGTGCACTTTAGGTGAAAATGTCAAAATCTTAAAAATGAGCATAAGCACAATGAAATTAATGCTGGAATCATCTTCAGGATGCTAGAATACACTAAATACAGCAAAAATGTTGAGTCTACAACGTTTTGTTTAGGTGTGAGAGCCAAAATGAACTTTTTATGGCTTTAAATGCGTTTTCAGCCTGATTGTGCACTTTAGGTGAAAATGTCAAAATCTTCAAAATGAGCATAAGCACAATGAAATTAATGCTGGAATCATCTTCAGGATGCTAGAATACACTAAATACAGCAAAAATTTTGAGTCTACAACGTTTAGTTTAGGTGTGAGAGCCCAAATGAACTTTTTATTGCTTTAAACGCGTTTTCAGCCTGATTGTGCACTTTAGGTGAAAATGTCAAAATCTTAAAAATGAGCATAAGCACAATGAAATTAATGCTGGAATCATCTTCAGGATGCTAGAATACACTAAATACAGCAAAAATTTTGAGTCTACAACGTTTAGTTTAGGTGTGAGAGCCAAAATGAACTTTTTATTGCTTTAAACGCGTTTTCAGCCCCTGATTGTACACTTAAGGTGAAAATGTCAAAATCTTCAAAATGAGCATAAGCACAATGAAATTAATGCTGGAATCATCTTCAGGATGCTAGAATACACTAAATACAGCAAAAATTTTGAGTCTACAACGTTTAGTTTAGGTGTGAGAGCCAAAATGAACTTTTTATTGCTTTAAACGCGTTTTCAGCCCCTGATTGTACACTTAAGGTGAAAATGTCAAAATCTTCAAAATGAGCATAAGCACAATGAAATTAATGCTGGAATCATCTTCAGGATGCTAGAATACACTAAATACAGCAAAAATTTTGAGTCTACAACCTTTAGTTTAGGTGTGAGAGCCAAAATGAACTTTTTATTGCTTTAAACGCGTTTTCAGCCTGATTGTGCACTTTAGGTGAAAATGTCAAAATCTTAAAAATGAGCATAAGCACAATGAAATTAATGCTGGAATCATCTTCAGGATGCTAGAATACACTAAATACAGCAAAAATTTTGAGTCTACAACGTTTAGTTTAGGTGTGAGAGCCAAAATGAACTTTTTATTGCTTTAAACGCGTTTTCAGCCCCTGATTGTACACTTAAGGTGAAAATGTCAAAATCTTCAAAATGAGCATAAGCACAATGAAATTAATGCTGGAATCATCTTCAGGATGCTAGAATACACTAAATACAGCAAAAATGTTGAGTCTACAACGTTTTGTTTAGGTGTGAGAGCCAAAATGAACTTTTTATGGCTTTAAATGCGTTTTCAGCCTGATTGTGCACTTTAGGTGAAAATGTCAAAATCTTCAAAATGAGCATAAGCACAATGAAATTAATGCTGGAATCATCTTCAGGATGCTAGAATACACTAAATACAGCAAAAATTTTGAGTCTACAACGTTTAGTTTAGGTGTGAGAGCCAAAATGAACTTTTTATTGCTTTAAACGCGTTTTCAGCCTGATTGTGCACTTTAGGTGAAAATGTCAAAATCTTAAAAATGAGCATAAGCACAATGAAATTAATGCTGGAATCATCTTCAGGATGCTAGAATACACTAAATACAGCAAAAATTTTGAGTCTACAAGGTTTAGTTTAGGTGTGAGAGCCAAAATGAACTTTTTATTGCTTTAAACGCGTTTTCAGCCCCTGATTGTACACTTAAGGTGAAAATGTCAAAATCTTCAAAATGAGCATAAGCACAATAAAATTAATGCTGGAATCATCTTCAGGATGCTAGAATACACTAAATACAGCAAAAATGTTGAGTCTACAACGTTTTGTTTAGGTGTGAGAGCCAAAATGAACTTTTTATTGCTTTAAACGCGTTTTCAGCCTGATTCTGCACTTTAGGTGAAAATGTCAAAATCTTAAAAATGAGCATAAGCACAATGAAATTAATGCTGGAATCATCTTCAGGATGCTAGAATACACTAAATACTGCAAAAATTTTGAGTCTACAAGGTTTAGTTTAGGTGTGAGAGCCAAAATGAACTTTTTATTGCTTTAAACGCGTTTTCAGCCCCTGATTGTACACTTAAGGTGAAAATGTCAAAATCTTCAAAATGAGCATAAGCACAATGAAATTAATGCTGGAATCATCTTCAGGATGCTAGAATACACTAAATACAGCAAAAATTTTGAGTCTACAACGTTTAGTTTAGGTGTGAGAGCCAAAATGAACTTTTTATTGCTTTAAACGCGTTTTCAGCCTGATTGTGCACTTTAGGTGAAAATGTCAAAATCTTAAAAATGAGCATAAGCACAATGAAATTAATGCTGGAATCATCTTCAGGATGCTAGAATACACTAAATACAGCAAAAAATTTTGAGTCTACAACGTTTAGTTTAGGTGTGAGAGCCAAAATGAACTTTTTATTGCTTTAAACGCGTTTTCAGCCCCTGATTGTACACTTAAGGTGAAAATGTCAAAATCTTAAAAATGAGCATAAGCACAATGAAATTAATGCTGGAATCATCTTCAGGATGCTAGAATACACTAAATACAGCAAAAATGTTGAGTCTACAACGTTTTGTTTAGGTGTGAGAGCCAAAATGAACTTTTTATGGCTTTAAATGCGTTTTCAGCCTGATTGTGCACTTTAGGTGAAAATGTCAAAATCTTCAAAATGAGCATAAGCACAATGAAATTAATGCTAGAATCATCTTCAGGATGCTAGAATACACTAAATACAGCAAAAATTTTGAGTCTACAACGTTTAGTTTAGGTGTGAGAGCCAAAATGAACTTTTTATTGCTTTAAACGCGTTTTCAGCCTGATTGTGCACTTTAGGTGAAAATGTCAAAATCTTAAAAATGAGCATAAGCACAATGAAATTAATGCTGGAATCATCTTCAGGATGCTAGAATACACTAAATACAGCAAAAATTTTGAGTCTACAACGTTTAGTTTAGGTGTGAGAGCCAAAATGAACTTTTTATTGCTTTAAACGCGTTTTCAGCCCCTGATTGTACACTTAAGGTGAAAATGTCAAAATCTTCAAAATGAGCATAAGCACAATGAAATTAATGCTGGAATCATCTTCAGGATGCTAGAATACACTAAATACAGCAAAAATTTTGAGTCTACAACGTTTAGTTTAGGTGTGAGAGCCAAAATGAACTTTTTATTGCTTTAAACGCGTTTTCAGCCCCTGATTGTACACTTAAGGTGAAAATGTCAAAATCTTCAAAATGAGCATAAGCACAATGAAATTAATGCTGGAATCATCTTCAGGATACTAGAATACACTAAATACAGCAAAAATTTTGAGTCTACAACGTTTAGTTTAGGTGTGAGAGCCAAAATGAACTTTTTATTGCTTTAAACGCATTTTCAGCCCCTGATTGTACACTTAAGTTGAAAATGTCAAAATCTTCAAAATGAGCATAAGCACAATGAAATTAATGCTAGAATCATCTTCAGGATGCTAGAATACACTAAATACAGCAAAAATTTTGAGTCTACAACGTTTAGTTTAGGTGTGAGAGCCAAAATGAACTTTTTATTGCTTTAAACGCGTTTTCAGCCTGATTGTGCACTTTAGGTGAAAATGTCAAAATCTTAAAAATGAGCATAAGCACAATGAAATTAATGCTGGAATCATCTTCAGGATGCTAGAATACACTAAATACAGCAAAAATTTTGAGTCTACAACGTTTAGTTTAGGTGTGAGAGCCAAAATGAACTTTTTATTGCTTTAAACGCGTTTTCAGCCCCTGATTGTACACTTAAGGTGAAAATGTCAAAATCTTCAAAATGAGCATAAGCACAATGAAATTAATGCTGGAATCATCTTCAGGATGCTAGAATACACTAAATACAGCAAAAATTTTGAGTCTACAACGTTTAGTTTAGGTGTGAGAGCCAAAATGAACTTTTTATTGCTTTAAACGCGTTTTCAGCCCCTGATTGTACACTTAAGGTGAAAATGTCAAAATCTTCAAAATGAGCATAAGCACAATGAAATTAATGCTGGAATCATCTTCAGGATACTAGAATACACTAAATACAGCAAAAATTTTGAGTCTACAACGTTTAGTTTAGGTGTGAGAGCCAAAATGAACTTTTTATTGCTTTAAACGCATTTTCAGCCCCTGATTGTACACTTAAGTTGAAAATGTCAAAATCTTCAAAATGAGCATAAGCACAATGAAATTAATGCTGGAATCATCTTCAGGATGCTAGAATACACTAAATACAGCAAAAATGTTGAGTCTACAACGTTTTGTTTAGGTGTGAGAGCCAAAATGAACTTTTTATGGCTTTAAATGCGTTTTCAGCCTGATTGTGCACTTTAGGTGAAAATGTCAAAATCTTCAAAATGAGCATAAGCACAATGAAATTAATGCTGGAATCATCTTCAGGATGCTAGAATACACTAAATACAGCAAAAATTTTGAGTCTACAACGTTTAGTTTAGGTGTGAGAGCCAAAATGAACTTTTTATTGCTTTAAACGCGTTTTCAGCCTGATTGTGCACTTTAGGTGAAAATGTCAAAATCTTAAAAATGAGCATAAGCACAATGAAATTAATGCTGGAATCATCTTCAGGATGCTAGAATACACTAAATACAGCAAAAATTTTGAGTCTACAACGTTTAGTTTAGGTGTGAGAGCCAAAATGAACTTTTTATTGCTTTAAACGCGTTTTCAGCCCCTGATTGTACACTTAAGGTGAAAATGTCAAAATCTTCAAAATGAGCATAAGCACAATGAAATTAATGCTGGAATCATCTTCAGGATGCTAGAATACACTAAATACAGCAAAAATTTTGAGTCTACAACGTTTAGTTTAGGTGTGAGAGCCAAAATGAACTTTTTATTGCTTTAAACGCGTTTTCAGCCTGATTGTGCACTTTAGGTGAAAATGTCAAAATCTTAAAAATGAGCATAAGCACAATGAAATTAATGCTGGAATCATCTTCAGGATGCTAGAATACACTAAATACAGCAAAAATTTTGAGTCTACAAGGTTTAGTTTAGGTGTGAGAGCCAAAATGAACTTTTTATTGCTTTAAACGCGTTTTCAGCCCCTGATTGTACACTTAAGGTGAAAATGTCAAAATCTTCAAAATGAGCATAAGCACAATGAAATTAATGCTGGAATCATCTTCAGGATGCTAGAATACACTAAATACAGCAAAAATGTTGAGTCTACAACGTTTTGTTTAGGTGTGAGAGCCAAAATGAACTTTTTATGGCTTTAAATGCGTTTTCAGCCTGATTGTGCACTTTAGGTGAAAATGTCAAAATCTTCAAAATGAGCATAAGCACAATGAAATTAATGCTGGAATCATCTTCAGGATGCTAGAATACACTAAATACAGCAAAAATTTTGAGTCTACAACGTTTAGTTTAGGTGTGAGAGCCAAAATGAACTTTTTATTGCTTTAAACGCGTTTTCAGCCTGATTGTGCACTTTAGGTGAAAATGTCAAAATCTTAAAAATGAGCATAAGCACAATGAAATTAATGCTGGAATCATCTTCAGGATGCTAGAATACACTAAATACAGCAAAAATTTTGAGTCTACAACGTTTAGTTTAGGTGTGAGAGCCAAAATGAACTTTTTATTGCTTTAAACGCGTTTTCAGCCTGATTGTGCACTTTAGGTGAAAATGTCAAAATCTTAAAAATGAGCATAAGCACAATGAAATTAATGCTGGAATCATCTTCAGGATGCTAGAATACACTAAATACAGCAAAAATTTTGAGTCTACAAGGTTTAGTTTAGGTGTGAGAGCCAAAATGAACTTTTTATTGCTTTAAACGCGTTTTCAGCCCCTGATTGTACACTTAAGGTGAAAATGTCAAAATCTTCAAAATGAGCATAAGCACAATGAAATTAATGCTGGAATCATCTTCAGGATGCTAGAATACACTAAATACAGCAAAAATTTTGAGTCTACAACGTTTAGTTTAGGTGTGAGAGCCAAAATGAACTTTTTATTGCTTTAAACGCGTTTTCAGCCCCTGATTGTACACTTAAGGTGAAAATGTCAAAATCTTCAAAATGAGCATAAGCACAATGAAATTAATGCTGGAATCATCTTCAGGATACTAGAATACACTAAATACAGCAAAAATTTTGAGTCTACAACGTTTAGTTTAGGTGTGAGAGCCAAAATGAACTTTTTATTGCTTTAAACGCATTTTCAGCCCCTGATTGTACACTTAAGTTGAAAATGTCAAAATCTTCAAAATGAGCATAAGCACAATGAAATTAATGCTGGAATCATCTTCAGGATGCTAGAATACACTAAATACAGCAAAAATGTTGAGTCTACAACGTTTTGTTTAGGTGTGAGAGCCAAAATGAACTTTTTATGGCTTTAAATGCGTTTTCAGCCTGATTGTGCACTTTAGGTGAAAATGTCAAAATCTTCAAAATGAGCATAAGCACAATGAAATTAATGCTGGAATCATCTTCAGGATGCTAGAATACACTAAATACAGCAAAAATTTTGAGTCTACAACGTTTAGTTTAGGTGTGAGAGCCAAAATGAACTTTTTATTGCTTTAAACGCGTTTTCAGCCTGATTGTGCACTTTAGGTGAAAATGTCAAAATCTTAAAAATGAGCATAAGCACAATGAAATTAATGCTGGAATCATCTTCAGGATGCTAGAATACACGAAATACAGCAAAAATTTTGAGTCTACAACGTTTAGTTTAGGTGTGAGAGCCAAAATGAACTTTTTATTGCTTTAAACGCGTTTTCAGCCCCTGATTGTACACTTAAGGTGAAAATGTCAAAATCTTCAAAATGAGCATAAGCACAATGAAATTAATGCTGGAATCATCTTCAGGATGCTAGAATACACTAAATACAGCAAAAATTTTGAGTCTACAACGTTTAGTTTAGGTGTGAGAGCCAAAATGAACTTTTTATTGCTTTAAACGCGTTTTCAGCCTGATTGTGCACTTTAGGTGAAAATGTCAAAATCTTAAAAATGAGCATAAGCACAATGAAATTAATGCTGGAATCATCTTCAGGATGCTAGAATACACTAAATACAGCAAAAATTTTGAGTCTACAAGGTTTAGTTTAGGTGTGAGAGCCAAAATGAACTTTTTATTGCTTTAAACGCGTTTTCAGCCCCTGATTGTACACTTAAGGTGAAAATGTCAAAATCTTCAAAATGAGCATAAGCACAATGAAATTAATGCTGGAATCATCTTCAGGATGCTAGAATACACTAAATACAGCAAAAATGTTGAGTCTACAACGTTTTGTTTAGGTGTGAGAGCCAAAATGAACTTTTTATGGCTTTAAATGCGTTTTCAGCCTGATTGTGCACTTTAGGTGAAAATGTCAAAATCTTCAAAATGAGCATAAGCACAATGAAATTAATGCTGGAATCATCTTCAGGATGCTAGAATACACTAAATACAGCAAAAATTTTGAGTCTACAACGTTTAGTTTAGGTGTGAGAGCCAAAATGAACTTTTTATTGCTTTAAACGCATTTTCAGCCTGATTGTGCACTTTAGGTGAAAATGTCAAAATCTTAAAAATGAGCATAAGCACAATGAAATTAATGCTGGAATCATCTTCAGGATGCTAGAATACACTAAATACAGCAAAAATTTCGAGTCTACAACGTTTAGTTTAGGTGTGAGAGCCAAAATGAACTTTTTATTGCTTTAAACGCGTTTTCAGCCCCTGATTGTACACTTAAGGTGAAAATGTCAAAATCTTCAAAATGAGCATAAGCACAATGAAATTAATGCTGGAATCATCTTCAGGATGCTAGAATACACTAAATACAGCAAAAATTTTGAGTCTACAACGTTTAGTTTAGGTGTGAGAGCCAAAATGAACTTTTTATTGCTTTAAACGCGTTTTCAGCCTGATTCTGCACTTTAGGTGAAAATGTCAAAATCTTAAAAATGAGCATAAGCACAATGAAATTAATGCTGGAATCATCTTCAGGATGCTAGAATACACTAAATACTGCAAAAATTTTGAGTCTACAAGGTTTAGTTTAGGTGTGAGAGCCAAAATGAACTTTTTATTGCTTTAAACGCGTTTTCAGCCCCTGATTGTACACTTAAGGTGAAAATGTCAAAATCTTCAAAATGAGCATAAGCACAATGAAATTAATGCTGGAATCATCTTCAGGATGCTAGAATACACTAAATACAGCAAAAATGTTGAGTCTACAACGTTTTGTTTAGGTGTGAGAGCCAAAATGAACTTTTTATGGCTTTAAATGCGTTTTCAGCCTGATTGTGCACTTTAGGTGAAAATGTCAAAATCTTCAAAATGAGCATAAGCACAATGAAATTAATGCTGGAATCATCTTCAGGATGCTAGAATACACTAAATACAGCAAAAATGTTGAGTCTACAACGTTTTGTTTAGGTGTGAGAGCCAAAATGAACTTTTTATGGCTTTAAATGCGTTTTCAGCCTGATTGTGCACTTTAGGTGAAAATGTCAAAATCTTCAAAATGAGCATAAGCACAATGAAATTAATGCTGGAATCATCTTCAGGATGCTAGAATACACTAAATACAGCAAAAATTTTGAGTCTACAACGTTTAGTTTAGGTGTGAGAGCCAAAATGAACTTTTTATTGCTTTAAACGCGTTTTCAGCCTGATTGTGCACTTTAGGTGAAAATGTCAAAATCTTAAAAATGAGCATAAGCACAATGAAATTAATGCTGGAATCATCTTCAGGATGCTAGAATACACTAAATACAGCAAAAATTTTGAGTCTACAACGTTTAGTTTAGGTGTGAGAGCCAAAATGAACTTTTTATTGCTTTAAACGCGTTTTCAGCCCCTGATTGTACACTTAAGGTGAAAATGTCAAAATCTTCAAAATGAGCATAAGCACAATGAAATTAATGCTGGAATCATCTTCAGGATGCTAGAATACACTAAATACAGCAAAAATTTTGAGTCTACAACGTTTAGTTTAGGTGTGAGAGCCAAAATGAACTTTTTATTGCTTTAAACGCGTTTTCAGCCCCTGATTGTACACTTAAGGTGAAAATGTCAAAATCTTCAAAATGAGCATAAGCACAATGAAATTAATGCTGGAATCATCTTCAGGATGCTAGAATATACTAAATACAGCAAAAATGTTGAGTCTACAACGTTTTGTTTAGGTGTGAGAGCCAAAATGAACTTTTTATGGCTTTAAATGCGTTTTCAGCCTGATTGTGCACTTTAGGTGAAAATGTCAAAATCTTAAAAATGAGCATAAGCACAATGAAATTAATGCTGGAATCATCTTCAGGATGCTAGAATACACTAAATACAGCAAAAATTTTGAGTCTACAACGTTTAGTTTAGGTGTGAGAGCCAAAATGAACTTTTTATTGCTTTAAACGCGTTTTCAGCCCCTGATTGTACACTTAAGGTGAAAATGTCAAAATCTTCAAAATGAGCATAAGCACAATGAAATTAATGCTGGAATCATCTTCAGGATGCTAGAATACACTAAATACAGCAAAAATTTTGAGTCTACAACGTTTAGTTTAGGTGTGAGAGCCAAAATGAACTTTTTATTGCTTTAAACGCGTTTTCAGCCTGATTGTGCACTTAAGGTGAAAATGTCAAAATCTTAAAAATGAGCATAAGCACAATGAAATTAATGCTGGAATCATCTTCAGGATGCTAGAATACACTAAATACAGCAAAAATTTTGAGTCTACAACGTTTAGTTTAGGTGTGAGAGCCAAAATGAACTTTTTATTGCTTTAAACGCGTTTTCAGCCCCTGATTGTACACTTAAGGTGAAAATGTCAAAATCTTAAAAATGAGCATAAGCACAATGAAATTAATGCTGGAATCATCTTCAGGATGCTAGAATACACTAAATACAGCAAAAATGTTGAGTCTACAACGTTTTGTTTAGGTGTGAGAGCCAAAATGAACTTTTTATGGCTTTAAATGCGTTTTCAGCCTGATTGTGCACTTTAGGTGAAAATGTCAAAATCTTCAAAATGAGCATAAGCACAATGAAATTAATGCTGGAATCATCTTCAGGATGCTAGAATACACTAAATACAGCAAAAATTTTGAGTCTACAACGTTTAGTTTAGGTGTGAGAGCCAAAATGAACTTTTTATTGCTTTAAACGCGTTTTCAGCCTGATTGTGCACTTTAGGTGAAAATGTCAAAATCTTAAAAATGAGCATAAGCACAATGAAATTAATGCTGGAATCATCTTCAGGATGCTAGAATACACTAAATACAGCAAAAATTTTGAGTCTACAACGTTTAGTTTAGGTGTGAGAGCCAAAATGAACTTTTTATTGCTTTAAACGCGTTTTCAGCCCCTGATTGTACACTTAAGGTGAAAATGTCAAAATCTTCAAAATGAGCATAAGCACAATTAAATTAATGCTGGAATCATCTTCAGGATGCTAGAATACACTAAATACAGCAAAAATTTTGAGTCTACAACGTTTAGTTTAGGTGTGAGAGCCAAAATGAACTTTTTATTGCTTTAAACGCGTTTTCAGCCCCTGATTGTACACTTAAGGTGAAAATGTCAAAATCTTCAAAATGAGCATAAGCACAATGAAATTAATGCTGGAATCATCTTCAGGATGCTAGAATACACTAAATACAGCAAAAATGTTGAGTCTACAACGTTTTGTTTAGGTGTGAGAGCCAAAATGAACTTTTTATGGCTTTAAATGCGTTTTCAGCCTGATTGTGCACTTTAGGTGAAAATGTCAAAATCTTCAAAATGAGCATAAGCACAATGAAATTAATGCTGGAATCATCTTCAGGATGCTAGAATACACTAAATACAGCAAAAATTTTGAGTCTACAACGTTTAGTTTAGGTGTGAGAGCCAAAATGAACTTTTTATTGCTTTAAACGCGTTTTCAGCCTGATTGTGCACTTTAGGTGAAAATGTCAAAATCTTAAAAATGAGCATAAGCACAATGAAATTAATGCTGGAATCATCTTCAGGATGCTAGAATACACTAAATACAGCAAAAATTTCGAGTCTACAACGTTTAGTTTAGGTGTGAGAGCCAAAATGAACTTTTTATTGCTTTAAACGCGTTTTCAGCCCCTGATTGTACACTTAAGGTGAAAATGTCAAAATCTTCAAAATGAGCATAAGCACAATGAAATTAATGCTGGAATCATCTTCAGGATGCTAGAATACACTAAATACAGCAAAAATTTTGAGTCTACAACGTTTAGTTTAGGTGTGAGAGCCAAAATGAACTTTTTATTGCTTTAAACGCGTTTTCAGCCTGATTCTGCACTTTAGGTGAAAATGTCAAAATCTTAAAAATGAGCATAAGCACAATGAAATTAATGCTGGAATCATCTTCAGGATGCTAGAATACACTAAATACTGCAAAAATTTTGAGTCTACAAGGTTTAGTTTAGGTGTGAGAGCCAAAATGAACTTTTTATTGCTTTAAACGCGTTTTCAGCCCCTGATTGTACACTTAAGGTGAAAATGTCAAAATCTTCAAAATGAGCATAAGCACAATGAAATTAATGCTGGAATCATCTTCAGGATGCTAGAATACACTAAATACAGCAAAAATGTTGAGTCTACAACGTTTTGTTTAGGTGTGAGAGCCAAAATGAACTTTTTATGGCTTTAAATGCGTTTTCAGCCTGATTGTGCACTTTAGGTGAAAATGTCAAAATCTTCAAAATGAGCATAAGCACAATGAAATTAATGATGGAATCATCTTCAGGATGCTAGAATACACTAAATACAGAAAAAATGTTGAGTCTACAACGTTTTGTTTAGGTGTGAGAGCCAAAATGAACTTTTTATGGCTTTAAATGCGTTTTCAGCCTGATTGTGCACTTTAGGTGAAAATGTCAAAATCTTCAAAATGAGCATAAGCACAATGAAATTAATGCTGGAATCATCTTCAGGATGCTAGAATACACTAAATACAGCAAAAATTTTGAGTCTACAACGTTTAGTTTAGGTGTGAGAGCCAAAATGAACTTTTTATTGCTTTAAACGCGTTTTCAGCCTGATTGTGCACTTTAGGTGAAAATGTCAAAATCTTAAAAATGAGCATAAGCACAATGAAATTAATGCTGGAATCATCTTCAGGATGCTAGAATACACTAAATACAGCAAAAATTTTGAGTCTACAACGTTTAGTTTAGGTGTGAGAGCCAAAATGAACTTTTTATTGCTTTAAACGCGTTTTCAGCCCCTGATTGTACACTTAAGGTGAAAATGTCAAAATCTTCAAAATGAGCATAAGCACAATGAAATTAATGCTGGAATCATCTTCAGGATGCTAGAATACACTAAATACAGCAAAAATTTTGAGTCTACAACGTTTAGTTTAGGTGTGAGAGCCAAAATGAACTTTTTATTGCTTTAAACGCGTTTTCAGCCTGATTGTGCACTTTAGGTGAAAATGTCAAAATCTTAAAAATGAGCATAAGCACAATGAAATTAATGCTGGAATCATCTTCAGGATGCTAGAATACACTAAATACAGCAAAAAATTTTGAGTCTACAACGTTTAGTTTAGGTGTGAGAGCCAAAATGAACTTTTTATTGCTTTAAACGCGTTTTCAGCCCCTGATTGTACACTTAAGGTGAAAATGTCAAAATCTTCAAAATGAGCATAAGCACAATGAAATTAATGCTGGAATCATCTTCAGGATGCTAGAATACACTAAATACAGCAAAAATGTTGAGTCTACAACGTTTTGTTTAGGTGTGAGAGCCAAAATGAACTTTTTATGGCTTTAAATGCGTTTTCAGCCTGATTGTGCACTTTAGGTGAAAATGTCAAAATCTTCAAAATGAGCATAAGCACAATGAAATTAATGCTAGAATCATCTTCAGGATGCTAGAATACACTAAATACAGCAAAAATTTTGAGTCTACAACGTTTAGTTTAGGTGTGAGAGCCAAAATGAACTTTTTATTGCTTTAAACGCGTTTTCAGCCTGATTGTGCACTTTAGGTGAAAATGTCAAAATCTTAAAAATGAGCATAAGCACAATGAAATTAATGCTGGAATCATCTTCAGGATGCTAGAATACACTAAATACAGCAAAAATTTTGAGTCTACAACGTTTAGTTTAGGTGTGAGAGCCAAAATGAACTTTTTATTGCTTTAAACGCGTTTTCAGCCCCTGATTGTACACTTAAGGTGAAAATGTCAAAATCTTCAAAATGAGCATAAGCACAATGAAATTAATGCTGGAATCATCTTCAGGATGCTAGAATACACTAAATACAGCAAAAATTTTGAGTCTACAACGTTTAGTTTAGGTGTGAGAGCCAAAATGAACTTTTTATTGCTTTAAACGCGTTTTCAGCCCCTGATTGTACACTTAAGGTGAAAATGTCAAAATCTTCAAAATGAGCATAAGCACAATGAAATTAATGCTGGAATCATCTTCAGGATACTAGAATACACTAAATACAGCAAAAATTTTGAGTCTACAACGTTTAGTTTAGGTGTGACAGCCAAAATATACTTTTTATTGCTTTAAACGCATTTTCAGCCCCTGATTGTACACTTAAGTTGAAAATGTCAAAATCTTCAAAATGAGCATAAGCACAATGAAATTAATGCTGGAATCATCTTCAGGATGCTAGAATACACTAAATACAGCAAAAATGTTGAGTCTACAACGTTTTGTTTAGGTGTGAGAGCCAAAATGAACTTTTTATGGCTTTAAATGCGTTTTCAGCCTGATTGTGCACTTTAGGTGAAAATGTCAAAATCTTCAAAATGAGCATAAGCACAATGAAATTAATGCTGGAATCATCTTCAGGATGCTAGAATACACTAAATACAGCAAAAATTTTGAGTCTACAACGTTTAGTTTAGGTGTGAGAGCCAAAATGAACTTTTTATTGCTTTAAACGCGTTTTCAGCCTGATTGTGCACTTTAGGTGAAAATGTCAAAATCTTAAAAATGAGCATAAGCACAATGAAATTAATGCTGGAATCATCTTCAGGATGCTAGAATACACTAAATACAGCAAAAATTTTGAGTCTACAACGTTTAGTTTAGGTGTGAGAGCCAAAATGAACTTTTTATTGCTTTAAACGCGTTTTCAGCCCCTGATTGTACACTTAAGGTGAAAATGTCAAAATCTTCAAAATGAGCATAAGCACAATGAAATTAATGCTGGAATCATCTTCAGGATGCTAGAATACACTAAATACAGCAAAAATTTTGAGTCTACAACGTTTAGTTTAGGTGTGAGAGCCAAAATGAACTTTTTATTGCTTTAAACGCGTTTTCAGCCTGATTGTGCACTTTAGGTGAAAATGTCAAAATCTTAAAAATGAGCATAAGCACAATGAAATTAATGCTGGAATCATCTTCAGGATGCTAGAATACACTAAATACAGCAAAAATTTTGAGTCTACAAGGTTTAGTTTAGGTGTGAGAGCCAAAATGAACTTTTTATTGCTTTAAACGCGTTTTCAGCCCCTGATTGTACACTTAAGGTGAAAATGTCAAAATCTTCAAAATGAGCATAAGCACAATGAAATTAATGCTGGAATCATCTTCAGGATGCTAGAATACACTAAATACAGCAAAAATGTTGAGTCTACAACGTTTTGTTTAGGTGTGAGAGCCAAAATGAACTTTTTATGGCTTTAAATGCGTTTTCAGCCTGATTGTGCACTTTAGGTGAAAATGTCAAAATCTTCAAAATGAGCATAAGCACAATGAAATTAATGCTGGAATCATCTTCAGGATGCTAGAATACACTAAATACAGCAAAAATTTTGAGTCTACAACGTTTAGTTTAGGTGTGAGAGCCAAAATGAACTTTTTATTGCTTTAAACGCGTTTTCAGCCTGATTGTGCACTTTAGGTGAAAATGTCAAAATCTTAAAAATGAGCATAAGCACAATGAAATTAATGCTGGAATCATCTTCAGGATGCTAGAATACACTAAATACAGCAAAAATTTTGAGTCTACAACGTTTAGTTTAGGTGTGAGAGCCAAAATGAACTTTTTATTGCTTTAAACGCGTTTTCAGCCTGATTGTGCACTTTAGGTGAAAATGTCAAAATCTTAAAAATGAGCATAAGCACAATGAAATTAATGCTGGAATCATCTTCAGGATGCTAGAATACACTAAATACAGCAAAAATTTTGAGTCTACAAGGTTTAGTTTAGGTGTGAGAGCCAAAATGAACTTTTTATTGCTTTAAACGCGTTTTCAGCCCCTGATTGTACACTTAAGGTGAAAATGTCAAAATCTTCAAAATGAGCATAAGCACAATGAAATTAATGCTGGAATCATCTTCAGGATGCTAGAATACACTAAATACAGCAAAAATTTTGAGTCTACAACGTTTAGTTTAGGTGTGAGAGCCAAAATGAACTTTTTATTGCTTTAAACGCGTTTTCAGCCCCTGATTGTACACTTAAGGTGAAAATGTCAAAATCTTCAAAATGAGCATAAGCACAATGAAATTAATGCTGGAATCATCTTCAGGATACTAGAATACACTAAATACAGCAAAAATTTTGAGTCTACAACGTTTAGTTTAGGTGTGAGAGCCAAAATGAACTTTTTATTGCTTTAAACGCATTTTCAGCCCCTGATTGTACACTTAAGTTGAAAATGTCAAAATCTTCAAAATGAGCATAAGCACAATGAAATTAATGCTGGAATCATCTTCAGGATGCTAGAATACACTAAATACAGCAAAAATGTTGAGTCTACAACGTTTTGTTTAGGTGTGAGAGCCAAAATGAACTTTTTATGGCTTTAAATGCGTTTTCAGCCTGATTGTGCACTTTAGGTGAAAATGTCAAAATCTTCAAAATGAGCATAAGCACAATGAAATTAATGCTGGAATCATCTTCAGGATGCTAGAATACACTAAATACAGCAAAAATTTTGAGTCTACAACGTTTAGTTTAGGTGTGAGAGCCAAAATGAACTTTTTATTGCTTTAAACGCGTTTTCAGCCTGATTGTGCACTTTAGGTGAAAATGTCAAAATCTTAAAAATGAGCATAAGCACAATGAAATTAATGCTGGAATCATCTTCAGGATGCTAGAATACACGAAATACAGCAAAAATTTTGAGTCTACAACGTTTAGTTTAGGTGTGAGAGCCAAAATGAACTTTTTATTGCTTTAAACGCGTTTTCAGCCCCTGATTGTACACTTAAGGTGAAAATGTCAAAATCTTCAAAATGAGCATAAGCACAATGAAATTAATGCTGGAATCATCTTCAGGATGCTAGAATACACTAAATACAGCAAAAATTTTGAGTCTACAACATTTAGTTTAGGTGTGAGAGCCAAAATGAACTTTTTATTGCTTTAAACGCGTTTTCAGCCTGATTGTGCACTTTAGGTGAAAATGTCAAAATCTTAAAAATGAGCATAAGCACAATGAAATTAATGCTGGAATCATCTTCAGGATGCTAGAATACACTAAATACAGCAAAAATTTTGAGTCTACAAGGTTTAGTTTAGGTGTGAGAGCCAAAATGAACTTTTTATTGCTTTAAACGCGTTTTCAGCCCCTGATTGTACACTTAAGGTGAAAATGTCAAAATCTTCAAAATGAGCATAAGCACAATGAAATTAATGCTGGAATCATCTTCAGGATGCTAGAATACACTAAATACAGCAAAAATGTTGAGTCTACAACGTTTTGTTTAGGTGTGAGAGCCAAAATGAACTTTTTATGGCTTTAAATGCGTTTTCAGCCTGATTGTGCACTTTAGGTGAAAATGTCAAAATCTTCAAAATGAGCATAAGCACAATGAAATTAATGCTGGAATCATCTTCAGGATGCTAGAATACACTAAATACAGCAAAAATTTTGAGTCTACAACGTTTAGTTTAGGTGTGAGAGCCAAAATGAACTTTTTATTGCTTTAAACGCGTTTTCAGCCTGATTGTGCACTTTAGGTGAAAATGTCAAAATCTTAAAAATGAGCATAAGCACAATGAAATTAATGCTGGAATCATCTTCAGGATGCTAGAATACACTAAATACAGCAAAAATTTTGAGTCTACAACGTTTAGTTTAGGTGTGAGAGCCAAAATGAACTTTTTATTGCTTTAAACGCGTTTTCAGCCCCTGATTGTACACTTAAGGTGAAAATGTCAAAATCTTCAAAATGAGCATAAGCACAATGAAATTAATGCTGGAATCATCTTCAGGATGCTAGAATACACTAAATACAGCAAAAATTTTGAGTCTACAACGTTTAGTTTAGGTGTGAGAGCCAAAATGAACTTTTTATTGCTTTAAACGCGTTTTCAGCCCCTGATTGTACACTTAAGGTGAAAATGTCAAAATCTTCAAAATGAGCATAAGCACAATGAAATTAATGCTGGAATCATCTTCAGGATGCTAGAATACACTAAATACAGCAAAAATTTTGAGTCTACAACCTTTAGTTTAGGTGTGAGAGCCAAAATGAACTTTTTATTGCTTTAAACGCGTTTTCAGCCTGATTGTGCACTTTAGGTGAAAATGTCAAAATCTTAAAAATGAGCATAAGCACAATGAAATTAATGCTGGAATCATCTTCAGGATGCTAGAATACACTAAATACAGCAAAAATTTTGAGTCTACGTTTAACTTAGGTGTGAGAGCCAAAATGAACTTTTTATTGCTTTAAACGCGTTTTCAGCCCCTGATTGTACACTTAAGGTGAAAATGTCAAAATCTTCAAAATGAGCATAAGCACAATGAAATTAATGCTGGAATCATCTTCAGGATGCTAGAATACACTAAATACAGCAAAAATGTTGAGTCTACAACGTTTTGTTTAGGTGTGAGAGCCAAAATGAACTTTTTATGGCTTTAAATGCGTTTTTAGCCTGATTGTGCACTTTAGGTGAAAATGTCAAAATCTTCAAAATGAGCATAAGCACAATGAAATTAATGCTGGAATCATCTTCAGGATGCTAGAATACACTAAATACAGCAAAAATTTTGAGTCTACAACCTTTAGTTTAGGTGTGAGAGCCAAAATGAACTTTTTATTGCTTTAAACGCGTTTTCAGCCTGATTGTGCACTTTAGGTGAAAATGTCAAAATCTTAAAAATGAGCATAAGCACAATGAAATTAATGCTGGAATCATCTTCAGGATGCTAGAATACACTAAATACAGCAAAAATTTTGAGTCTACAACGTTTAGTTTAGGTGTGAGAGCCAAAATGAACTTTTTATTGCTTTAAACGCGTTTTCAGCCCCTGATTGTACACTTAAGGTGAAAATGTCAAAATCTTCAAAATGAGCATAAGCACAATGAAATTAATGCTGGAATCATCTTCAGGATGCTAGAATACACTAAATACAGCAAAAATGTTGAGTCTACAACGTTTTGTTTAGGTGTGAGAGCCAAAATGAACTTTTTATGGCTTTAAATGCGTTTTCAGCCTGATTGTGCACTTTAGGTGAAAATGTCAAAATCTTCAAAATGAGCATAAGCACAATGAAATTAATGCTGGAATCATCTTCAGGATGCTAGAATACACTAAATACAGCAAAAATTTTGAGTCTACAACGTTTAGTTTAGGTGTGAGAGCCAAAATGAACTTTTTATTGCTTTAAACGCGTTTTCAGCCTGATTGTGCACTTTAGGTGAAAATGTCAAAATCTTAAAAATGAGCATAAGCACAATGAAATTAATGCTGGAATCATCTTCAGGATGCTAGAATACACTAAATACAGCAAAAATTTTGAGTCTACAACGTTTAGTTTAGGTGTGAGAGCCAAAATGAACTTTTTATTGCTTTAAACGCGTTTTCAGCCCCTGATTGTACACTTAAGGTGAAAATGTCAAAATCTTCAAAATGAGCATAAGCACAATGAAATTAATGCTGGAATCATCTTCAGGATGCTAGAATACACTAAATACAGCAAAAATTTTGAGTCTTCAACGTTTAGTTTAGGTGTGAGAGCCAAAATGAACTTTTTATTGCTTTAAACGCGTTTTCAGCCCCTGATTGTACACTTAAGGTGAAAATGTCAAAATCTTCAAAATGAGCATAAGCACAATGAAATTAATGCTGGAATCATCTTCAGGATGCTAGAATACACTAAATACAGCAAAAATGTTGAGTCTACAACGTTTTGTTTAGGTGTGAGAGCCAAAATGAACTTTTTATGGCTTTAAATGTGTTTTCAGCCTGATTGTGCACTTTAGGTGAAAATGTCAAAATCTTCAAAATGAGCATAAGCACAATGAAATTAATGCTGGAATCATCTTCAGGATGCTAGAATACACTAAATACAGCAAAAATTTTGAGTCTACAACGTTTAGTTTAGGTGTGAGAGCCAAAATGAACTTTTTATTGCTTTAAACGCGTTTTCAGCCTGATTGTGCACTTTAGGTGAAAATGTCAAAATCTTAAAAATGAGCATAAGCACAATGAAATTAATGCTGGAATCATCTTCAGGATGCTAGAATACACTAAATACAGCAAAAATTTTGAGTCTACAACGTTTAGTTTAGGTGTGAGAGCCAAAATGAACTTTTTATTGCTTTAAACGCGTTTTCAGCCCCTGATTGTACACTTAAGGTGAAAATGTCAAAATCTTCAAAATGAGCATAAGCACAATGAAATTAATGCTGGAATCATCTTCAGGATGCTAGAATACACTAAATACAGCAAAAATTTTGAGTCTACAACGTTTAGTTTAGGTGTGAGAGCCAAAATGAACTTTTTATTACTTTAAACGCGTTTTCAGCCTGATTGTGCACTTTAGGTGAAAATGTCAAAATCTTAAAAATGAGCATAAGCACAATGAAATTAATGCTGGAATCATCTTCAGGATGCTAGAATACACTAAATACAGCAAAAATTTTGAGTCTACAAGGTTTAGTTTAGGTGTGAGAGCCAAAATGAACTTTTTATTGCTTTAAACGCGTTTTCAGCCCCTGATTGTACACTTAAGGTGAAAATGTCAAAATCTTCAAAATGAGCATAAGCACAATGAAATTAATGCTGGAATCATCTTCAGGATGCTAGAATACACTAAATACAGCAAAAATGTTGAGTCTACAACGTTTTGTTTAGGTGTGAGAGCCAAAATGAACTTTTTATGGCTTTAAATGCGTTTTCAGCCTGATTGTGCACTTTAGGTGAAAATGTCAAAATCTTCAAAATGAGCATAAGCACAATGAAATTAATGCTGGAATCATCTTCAGGATGCTAGAATACACTAAATACAGCAAAAATTTTGAGTCTTCAACGTTTAGTTTAGGTGTGAGAGCCAAAATGAACTTTTTATTGCTTTAAACGCGTTTTCAGCCTGATTGTGCACTTTAGGTGAAAATGTCAAAATCTTAAAAATGAGCATAAGCACAATGAAATTAATGCTGGAATCATCTTCAGGATGCTAGAATACACTAAATACAGCAAAAATTTTGAGTCTACAACGTTTAGTTTAGGTGTGAGAGCCAAAATGAACTTTTTATTGCTTTAAACGCGTTTTCAGCCCCTGATTGTACACTTAAGGTGAAAATGTCAAAATCTTCAAAATGAGCATAAGCACAATGAAATTAATGCTGGAATCATCTTCAGGATGCTAGAATACACTAAAT
This sequence comes from Vanacampus margaritifer, assembly GCF_051991255.1. Taxonomy (NCBI): domain Eukaryota; kingdom Metazoa; phylum Chordata; class Actinopteri; order Syngnathiformes; family Syngnathidae; genus Vanacampus; species Vanacampus margaritifer. The sequence goes on along the minus strand of NW_027520737.1, from coordinate 1,071,570 downwards.
ACAGCAAAAATTTTGAGTCTACAACGTTTAGTTTAGGTGTGAGAGCCAAAATGAACTTTTTATTGCTTTAAACGCGTTTTCAGCCCCTGATTGTACACTTAAGGTGAAAATGTCAAAATCTTCAAAATGAGCATAAGCACAATGAAATTAATGCTGGAATCATCTTCAGGATGCTAGAATACACTAAATACAGCAAAAATTTTGAGTCTACAACCTTTAGTTTAGGTGTGAGAGCCAAAATGAACTTTTTATTGCTTTAAACGCGTTTTCAGCCTGATTGTGCACTTTAGGTGAAAATGTCAAAATCTTAAAAATGAGCATAAGCACAATGAAATTAATGCTGGAATCATCTTCAGGATGCTAGAATACACTAAATACAGCAAAAATTTTGAGTCTACGTTTAGTTTAGGTGTGAGAGCCAAAATGAACTTTTTATTGCTTTAAACGCGTTTTCAGCCCCTGATTGTACACTTAAGGTGAAAATGTCAAAATCTTCAAAATGAGCATAAGCACAATGAAATTAATGCTGGAATCATCTTCAGGATGCTAGAATACACTAAATACAGCAAAAATGTTGAGTCTACAACGTTTTGTTTAGGTGTGAGAGCCAAAATGAACTTTTTATGGCTTTAAATGCGTTTTCAGCCTGATTGTGCACTTTAGGTGAAAATGTCAAAATCTTCAAAATGAGCATAAGCACAATGAAATTAATGCTGGAATCATCTTCAGGATGCTAGAATACACTAAATACAGCAAAAATTTTGAGTCTACAACGTTTAGTTTAGGTGTGAGAGCCAAAATGAACTTTTTATTGCTTTAAACGCGTTTTCAGCCTGATTGTGCACTTTAGGTGAAAATGTCAAAATCTTAAAAATGAGCATAAGCACAATGAAATTAATGCTGGAATCATCTTCAGGATGCTAGAATACACTAAATACAGCAAAAATTTTGAGTCTACAACGTTTAGTTTAGGTGTGAGAGCCAAAATGAACTTTTTATTGCTTTAAACGCGTTTTCAGCCCCTGATTGTAAACTTAAGGTGAAAATGTCAAAATCTTCAAAATGAGCATAAGCACAATGAAATTAATGCTGGAATCATCTTCAGGATGCTAGAATACACTAAATACAGCAAAAATTTTGAGTCTACAACGTTTAGTTTAGGTGTGAGAGCCAAAATGAACTTTTTATTGCTTTAAACGCGTTTTCAGCCTGATTGTGCACTTTAGGTGAAAATGTCAAAATCTTAAAAATGAGCATAAGCACAATGAAATTAATGCTGGAATCATCTTCAGGATGCTAGAATACACTAAATACAGCAAAAATTTTGAGTCTACAACGTTTTGTTTAGGTGTGAGAGCCAAAATGAACTTTTTATGGCTTTAAATGCGTTTTCAGCCTGATTGTGCACTTTAGGTGAAAATGTCAAAATCTTCAAAATGAGCATAAGCACAATGAAATTAATGCTGGAATCATCTTCAGGATGCTAGAATACACTAAATACAGCAAAAATTTTGAGTCTACAACGTTTAGTTTAGGTGTGAGAGCCAAAATGAACTTTTTATTGCTTTAAACGCGTTTTCAGCCCCTGATTGTACACTTAAGGTGAAAATGTCAAAATCTTCAAAATGAGCATAAGCACAATGAAATTAATGCTGGAATCATCTTCAGGATGCTAGAATACACTAAATACAGCAAAAATTTTGAGTCTACAACGTTTAGTTTAGGTGTGAGAGCCAAAATGAACTTTTTATTGCTTTAAACGCGTTTTCAGCCTGATTGTGCACTTTAGGTGAAAATGTCAAAATCTTAAAAATGAGCATAAGCACAATGAAATTAATGCTGGAATCATCTTCAGGATGCTAGAATACACTAAATACAGCAAAAATTTTGAGTCTACAAGGTTTAGTTTAGGTGTGAGAGCCAAAATGAACTTTTTATTGCTTTAAACGCGTTTTCAGCCCCTGATTGTACACTTAAGGTGAAAATGTCAAAATCTTCAAAATGAGCATAAGCACAATGAAATTAATGCTGGAATCATCTTCAGGATGCTAGAATACACTAAATACAGCAAAAATGTTGAGTCTACAACGTTTTGTTTAGGTGTGAGAGCCAAAATGAACTTTTTATGGCTTTAAATGCGTTTTCAGCCTGATTGTGCACTTTAGGTGAAAATGTCAAAATCTTCAAAATGAGCATAAGCACAATGAAATTAATGCTGGAATCATCTTCAGGATGCTAGAATACACTAAATACAGCAAAAATTTTGAGTCTACAACGTTTAGTTTAGGTGTGAGAGCCAAAATGAACTTTTTATTGCTTTAAACGCGTTTTCAGCCTGATTGTGCACTTTAGGTGAAAATGTCAAAATCTTAAAAATGAGCATAAGCACAATGAAATTAATGCTGGAATCATCTTCAGGATGCTAGAATACACTAAATACAGCAAAAATTTTGAGTCTACAACGTTTAGTTTAGGTGTGAGAGCCAAAATGAACTTTTTATTGCTTTAAACGCGTTTTCAGCCTGATTGTGCACTTTAGGTGAAAATGTCAAAATCTTAAAAATGAGCATAAGCACAATGAAATTAATGCTGGAATCATCTTCAGGATGCTAGAATACACTAAATACAGCAAAAATTTTGAGTCTACAAGGTTTAGTTTAGGTGTGAGAGCCAAAATGAACTTTTTATTGCTTTAAACGCGTTTTCAGCCCCTGATTGTACACTTAAGGTGAAAATGTCAAAATCTTCAAAATGAGCATAAGCACAATGAAATTAATGCTGGAATCATCTTCAGGATGCTAGAATACACTAAATACAGCAAAAATTTTGAGTCTACAACGTTTAGTTTAGGTGTGAGAGCCAAAATGAACTTTTTATTGCTTTAAACGCGTTTTCAGCCCCTGATTGTACACTTAAGGTGAAAATGTCAAAATCTTCAAAATGAGCATAAGCACAATGAAATTAATGCTGGAATCATCTTCAGGATACTAGAATACACTAAATACAGCAAAAATTTTGAGTCTACAACGTTTAGTTTAGGTGTGAGAGCCAAAATGAACTTTTTATTGCTTTAAACGCATTTTCAGCCCCTGATTGTACACTTAAGTTGAAAATGTCAAAATCTTCAAAATGAGCATAAGCACAATGAAATTAATGCTGGAATCATCTTCAGGATGCTAGAATACACTAAATACAGCAAAAATGTTGAGTCTACAACGTTTTGTTTAGGTGTGAGAGCCAAAATGAACTTTTTATGGCTTTAAATGCGTTTTCAGCCTGATTGTGCACTTTAGGTGAAAATGTCAAAATCTTCAAAATGAGCATAAGCACAATGAAATTAATGCTGGAATCATCTTCAGGATGCTAGAATACACTAAATACAGCAAAAATTTTGAGTCTACAACGTTTAGTTTAGGTGTGAGAGCCAAAATGAACTTTTTATTGCTTTAAACGCGTTTTCAGCCTGATTGTGCACTTTAGGTGAAAATGTCAAAATCTTAAAAATGAGCATAAGCACAATGAAATTAATGCTGGAATCATCTTCAGGATGCTAGAATACACGAAATACAGCAAAAATTTTGAGTCTACAACGTTTAGTTTAGGTGTGAGAGCCAAAATGAACTTTTTATTGCTTTAAACGCGTTTTCAGCCCCTGATTGTACACTTAAGGTGAAAATGTCAAAATCTTCAAAATGAGCATAAGCACAATGAAATTAATGCTGGAATCATCTTCAGGATGCTAGAATACACTAAATACAGCAAAAATTTTGAGTCTACAACATTTAGTTTAGGTGTGAGAGCCAAAATGAACTTTTTATTGCTTTAAACGCGTTTTCAGCCTGATTGTGCACTTTAGGTGAAAATGTCAAAATCTTAAAAATGAGCATAAGCACAATGAAATTAATGCTGGAATCATCTTCAGGATGCTAGAATACACTAAATACAGCAAAAATTTTGAGTCTACAAGGTTTAGTTTAGGTGTGAGAGCCAAAATGAACTTTTTATTGCTTTAAACGCGTTTTCAGCCCCTGATTGTACACTTAAGGTGAAAATGTCAAAATCTTCAAAATGAGCATAAGCACAATGAAATTAATGCTGGAATCATCTTCAGGATGCTAGAATACACTAAATACAGCAAAAATGTTGAGTCTACAACGTTTTGTTTAGGTGTGAGAGCCAAAATGAACTTTTTATGGCTTTAAATGCGTTTTCAGCCTGATTGTGCACTTTAGGTGAAAATGTCAAAATCTTCAAAATGAGCATAAGCACAATGAAATTAATGCTGGAATCATCTTCAGGATGCTAGAATACACTAAATACAGCAAAAATTTTGAGTCTACAACGTTTAGTTTAGGTGTGAGAGCCAAAATGAACTTTTTATTGCTTTAAACGCGTTTTCAGCCTGATTGTGCACTTTAGGTGAAAATGTCAAAATCTTAAAAATGAGCATAAGCACAATGAAATTAATGCTGGAATCATCTTCAGGATGCTAGAATACACTAAATACAGCAAAAATTTTGAGTCTACAACGTTTAGTTTAGGTGTGAGAGCCAAAATGAACTTTTTATTGCTTTAAACGCGTTTTCAGCCCCTGATTGTACACTTAAGGTGAAAATGTCAAAATCTTCAAAATGAGCATAAGCACAATGAAATTAATGCTGGAATCATCTTCAGGATGCTAGAATACACTAAATACAGCAAAAATTTTGAGTCTACAACGTTTAGTTTAGGTGTGAGAGCCAAAATGAACTTTTTATTGCTTTAAACGCGTTTTCAGCCCCTGATTGTACACTTAAGGTGAAAATGTCAAAATCTTCAAAATGAGCATAAGCACAATGAAATTAATGCTGGAATCATCTTCAGGATGCTAGAATACACTAAATACAGCAAAAATTTTGAGTCTACAACCTTTAGTTTAGGTGTGAGAGCCAAAATGAACTTTTTATTGCTTTAAACGCGTTTTCAGCCTGATTGTGCACTTTAGGTGAAAATGTCAAAATCTTAAAAATGAGCATAAGCACAATGAAATTAATGCTGGAATCATCTTCAGGATGCTAGAATACACTAAATACAGCAAAAATTTTGAGTCTACGTTTAACTTAGGTGTGAGAGCCAAAATGAACTTTTTATTGCTTTAAACGCGTTTTCAGCCCCTGATTGTACACTTAAGGTGAAAATGTCAAAATCTTCAAAATGAGCATAAGCACAATGAAATTAATGCTGGAATCATCTTCAGGATGCTAGAATACACTAAATACAGCAAAAATGTTGAGTCTACAACGTTTTGTTTAGGTGTGAGAGCCAAAATGAACTTTTTATGGCTTTAAATGCGTTTTTAGCCTGATTGTGCACTTTAGGTGAAAATGTCAAAATCTTCAAAATGAGCATAAGCACAATGAAATTAATGCTGGAATCATCTTCAGGATGCTAGAATACACTAAATACAGCAAAAATTTTGAGTCTACAACCTTTAGTTTAGGTGTGAGAGCCAAAATGAACTTTTTATTGCTTTAAACGCGTTTTCAGCCTGATTGTGCACTTTAGGTGAAAATGTCAAAATCTTAAAAATGAGCATAAGCACAATGAAATTAATGCTGGAATCATCTTCAGGATGCTAGAATACACTAAATACAGCAAAAATTTTGAGTCTACAACGTTTAGTTTAGGTGTGAGAGCCAAAATGAACTTTTTATTGCTTTAAACGCGTTTTCAGCCCCTGATTGTACACTTAAGGTGAAAATGTCAAAATCTTCAAAATGAGCATAAGCACAATGAAATTAATGCTGGAATCATCTTCAGGATGCTAGAATACACTAAATACAGCAAAAATGTTGAGTCTACAACGTTTTGTTTAGGTGTGAGAGCCAAAATGAACTTTTTATGGCTTTAAATGCGTTTTCAGCCTGATTGTGCACTTTAGGTGAAAATGTCAAAATCTTCAAAATGAGCATAAGCACAATGAAATTAATGCTGGAATCATCTTCAGGATGCTAGAATACACTAAATACAGCAAAAATTTTGAGTCTACAACGTTTAGTTTAGGTGTGAGAGCCAAAATGAACTTTTTATTGCTTTAAACGCGTTTTCAGCCTGATTGTGCACTTTAGGTGAAAATGTCAAAATCTTAAAAATGAGCATAAGCACAATGAAATTAATGCTGGAATCATCTTCAGGATGCTAGAATACACTAAATACAGCAAAAATTTTGAGTCTACAACGTTTAGTTTAGGTGTGAGAGCCAAAATGAACTTTTTATTGCTTTAAACGCGTTTTCAGCCCCTGATTGTACACTTAAGGTGAAAATGTCAAAATCTTCAAAATGAGCATAAGCACAATGAAATTAATGCTGGAATCATCTTCAGGATGCTAGAATACACTAAATACAGCAAAAATTTTGAGTCTTCAACGTTTAGTTTAGGTGTGAGAGCCAAAATGAACTTTTTATTGCTTTAAACGCGTTTTCAGCCCCTGATTGTACACTTAAGGTGAAAATGTCAAAATCTTCAAAATGAGCATAAGCACAATGAAATTAATGCTGGAATCATCTTCAGGATGCTAGAATACACTAAATACAGCAAAAATGTTGAGTCTACAACGTTTTGTTTAGGTGTGAGAGCCAAAATGAACTTTTTATGGCTTTAAATGTGTTTTCAGCCTGATTGTGCACTTTAGGTGAAAATGTCAAAATCTTCAAAATGAGCATAAGCACAATGAAATTAATGCTGGAATCATCTTCAGGATGCTAGAATACACTAAATACAGCAAAAATTTTGAGTCTACAACGTTTAGTTTAGGTGTGAGAGCCAAAATGAACTTTTTATTGCTTTAAACGCGTTTTCAGCCTGATTGTGCACTTTAGGTGAAAATGTCAAAATCTTAAAAATGAGCATAAGCACAATGAAATTAATGCTGGAATCATCTTCAGGATGCTAGAATACACTAAATACAGCAAAAATTTTGAGTCTACAACGTTTAGTTTAGGTGTGAGAGCCAAAATGAACTTTTTATTGCTTTAAACGCGTTTTCAGCCCCTGATTGTACACTTAAGGTGAAAATGTCAAAATCTTCAAAATGAGCATAAGCACAATGAAATTAATGCTGGAATCATCTTCAGGATGCTAGAATACACTAAATACAGCAAAAATTTTGAGTCTACAACGTTTAGTTTAGGTGTGAGAGCCAAAATGAACTTTTTATTACTTTAAACGCGTTTTCAGCCTGATTGTGCACTTTAGGTGAAAATGTCAAAATCTTAAAAATGAGCATAAGCACAATGAAATTAATGCTGGAATCATCTTCAGGATGCTAGAATACACTAAATACAGCAAAAATTTTGAGTCTACAAGGTTTAGTTTAGGTGTGAGAGCCAAAATGAACTTTTTATTGCTTTAAACGCGTTTTCAGCCCCTGATTGTACACTTAAGGTGAAAATGTCAAAATCTTCAAAATGAGCATAAGCACAATGAAATTAATGCTGGAATCATCTTCAGGATGCTAGAATACACTAAATACAGCAAAAATGTTGAGTCTACAACGTTTTGTTTAGGTGTGAGAGCCAAAATGAACTTTTTATGGCTTTAAATGCGTTTTCAGCCTGATTGTGCACTTTAGGTGAAAATGTCAAAATCTTCAAAATGAGCATAAGCACAATGAAATTAATGCTGGAATCATCTTCAGGATGCTAGAATACACTAAATACAGCAAAAATTTTGAGTCTTCAACGTTTAGTTTAGGTGTGAGAGCCAAAATGAACTTTTTATTGCTTTAAACGCGTTTTCAGCCTGATTGTGCACTTTAGGTGAAAATGTCAAAATCTTAAAAATGAGCATAAGCACAATGAAATTAATGCTGGAATCATCTTCAGGATGCTAGAATACACTAAATACAGCAAAAATTTTGAGTCTACAACGTTTAGTTTAGGTGTGAGAGCCAAAATGAACTTTTTATTGCTTTAAACGCGTTTTCAGCCCCTGATTGTACACTTAAGGTGAAAATGTCAAAATCTTCAAAATGAGCATAAGCACAATGAAATTAATGCTGGAATCATCTTCAGGATGCTAGAATACACTAAATACAGCAAAAATTTTGAGTCTACAACGTTTAGTTTAGGTGTGAGAGCCAAAATGAACTTTTTATTGCTTTAAACGCGTTTTCAGCCCCTGATTGTACACTTAAGGTGAAAATGTCAAAATCTTCAAAATGAGCATAAGCACAATGAAATTAATGCTGGAATCATCTTCAGGATGCTAGAATACACTAAATACAGCAAAAATTTTGAGTCTACAACCTTTAGTTTAGGTGTGAGAGCCAAAATGAACTTTTTATTGCTTTAAACGCGTTTTCAGCCTGATTGTGCACTTTAGGTGAAAATGTCAAAATCTTAAAAATGAGCATAAGCACAATGAAATTAATGCTGGAATCATCTTCAGGATGCTAGAATACACTAAATACAGCAAAAATTTTGAGTCTACGTTTAGTTTAGGTGTGAGAGCCAAAATGAACTTTTTATTGCTTTAAACGCGTTTTCAGCCCCTGATTGTACACTTAAGGTGAAAATGTCAAAATCTTCAAAATGAGCATAAGCACAATGAAATTAATGCTGGAATCATCTTCAGGATGCTAGAATACACTAAATACAGCAAAAATGTTGAGTCTACAACGTTTTGTTTAGGTGTGAGAGCCAAAATGAACTTTTTATGGCTTTAAATGCGTTTTCAGCCTGATTGTGCACTTTAGGTGAAAATGTCAAAATCTTCAAAATGAGCATAAGCACAATGAAATTAATGCTGGAATCATCTTCAGGATGCTAGAATACACTAAATACAGCAAAAATTTTGAGTCTACAACGTTTAGTTTAGGTGTGAGAGCCAAAATGAACTTTTTATTGCTTTAAACGCGTTTTCAGCCTGATTGTGCACTTTAGGTGAAAATGTCAAAATCTTAAAAATGAGCATAAGCACAATGAAATTAATGCTGGAATCATCTTCAGGATGCTAGAATACACTAAATACAGCAAAAATTTTGAGTCTACAACGTTTAGTTTAGGTGTGAGAGCCAAAATGAACTTTTTATTGCTTTAAACGCGTTTTCAGCCCCTGATTGTAAACTTAAGGTGAAAATGTCAAAATCTTCAAAATGAGCATAAGCACAATGAAATTAATGCTGGAATCATCTTCAGGATGCTAGAATACACTAAATACAGCAAAAATTTTGAGTCTACAACGTTTAGTTTAGGTGTGAGAGCCAAAATGAACTTTTTATTGCTTTAAACGCGTTTTCAGCCTGATTGTGCACTTTAGGTGAAAATGTCAAAATCTTAAAAATGAGCATAAGCACAATGAAATTAATGCTGGAATCATCTTCAGGATGCTAGAATACACTAAATACAGCAAAAATTTTGAGTCTACAACGTTTTGTTTAGGTGTGAGAGCCAAAATGAACTTTTTATGGCTTTAAATGCGTTTTCAGCCTGATTGTGCACTTTAGGTGAAAATGTCAAAATCTTCAAAATGAGCATAAGCACAATGAAATTAATGCTGGAATCATCTTCAGGATGCTAGAATACACTAAATACAGCAAAAATTTTGAGTCTACAACGTTTAGTTTAGGTGTGAGAGCCAAAATGAACTTTTTATTGCTTTAAACGCGTTTTCAGCCCCTGATTGTACACTTAAGGTGAAAATGTCAAAATCTTCAAAATGAGCATAAGCACAATGAAATTAATGCTGGAATCATCTTCAGGATGCTAGAATACACTAAATACAGCAAAAATGTTGAGTCTACAACGTTTTGTTTAGGTGTGAGAGCCAAAATGAACTTTTTATGGCTTTAAATGCGTTTTCAGCCTGATTGTGCACTTTAGGTGAAAATGTCAAAATCTTCAAAATGAGCATAAGCACAATGAAATTAATGCTGGAATCATCTTCAGGATGCTAGAATACACTAAATACAGCAAAAATTTTGAGTCTACAACGTTTAGTTTAGGTGTGAGAGCCAAAATGAACTTTTTATTGCTTTAAACGCGTTTTCAGCCTGATTGTGCACTTTAGGTGAAAATGTCAAAATCTTAAAAATGAGCATAAGCACAATGAAATTAATGCTGGAATCATCTTCAGGATGCTAGAATACACTAAATACAGCAAAAATTTTGAGTCTACAACGTTTAGTTTAGGTGTGAGATCCAAAATGAACTTTTTATTGCTTTAAACGCGTTTTCAGCCCCTGATTGTACACTTAAGGTGAAAATGTCAAAATCTTCAAAATGAGCATAAGCACAATGAAATTAATGCTGGAATCATCTTCAGGATGCTAGAATACACTAAATACAGCAAAAATTTTGAGTCTACAACGTTTAGTTTAGGTGTGAGAGCCAAAATGAACTTTTTATTGCTTTAAACGCGTTTTCAGCCCCTGATTGTACACTTAAGGTGAAAATGTCAAAATCTTCAAAATGAGCATAAGCACAATGAAATTAATGCTGGAATCATCTTCAGGATGCTAGAATACACTAAATACAGCAAAAATTTTGAGTCTACAACCTTTAGTTTAGGTGTGAGAGCCAAAATGAACTTTTTATTGCTTTAAACGCGTTTTCAGCCTGATTGTGCACTTTAGGTGAAAATGTCAAAATCTTAAAAATGAGCATAAGCACAATGAAATTAATGCTGGAATCATCTTCAGGATGCTAGAATACACTAAATACAGCAAAAATTTTGAGTCTACAACGTTTAGTTTAGGTGTGAGAGCCAAAATGAACTTTTTATTGCTTTAAACGCGTTTTCAGCCCCTGATTGTACACTTAAGGTGAAAATGTCAAAATCTTCAAAATGAGCATAAGCACAATGAAATTAATGCTGGAATCATCTTCAGGATTCTAGAATACACTAAATACAGCAAAAATGTTGAGTCTACAACGTTTTGTTTAGGTGTGAGAGCCAAAATGAACTTTTTATGGCTTTAAATGCGTTTTCAGCCTGATTGTGCACTTTAGGTGAAAATGTCAAAATCTTCAAAATGAGCATAAGCACAATGAAATTAATGCTGGAATCATCTTCAGGATGCTAGAATACACTAAATACAGCAAAAATTTTGAGTCTACAACGTTTAGTTTAGGTGTGAGAGCCAAAATGAACTTTTTATTGCTTTAAACGCGTTTTCAGCCTGATTGTGCACTTTAGGTGAAAATGTCAAAATCTTAAAAATGAGCATAAGCACAATGAAATTAATGCTGGAATCATCTTCAGGATGCTAGAATACACTAAACACAGCAAAAATTTTGAGTCTACAACGTTTAGTTTAGGTGTGAGAGCCAAAATGAACTTTTTATTGCTTTAAACGCGTTTTCAGCCCCTGATTGTACACTTAAGGTGAAAATGTCAAAATCTTCAAAATGAGCATAAGCACAATGAAATTAATGCTGGAATCATCTTCAGGATGCTAGAATACACTAAATACAGCAAAAATTTTGAGTCTACAACGTTTAGTTTAGGTGTGAGAGCCAAAATGAACTTTTTATTGCTTTAAACGCGTTTTCAGCCTGATTGTGCACTTTAGGTGAAAATGTCAAAATCTTAAAAATGAGCATAAGCACAATGAAATTAATGCTGGAATCATCTTCAGGATGCTAGAATACACTAAATACAGCAAAAATGTTGAGTCTACAACGTTTTGTTTAGGTGTGAGAGCCAAAATGAACTTTTTATGGCTTTAAATGCGTTTTCAGCCTGATTGTGCACTTTAGGTGAAAATGTCAAAATCTTCAAAATGAGCATAAGCACAATGAAATTAATGCTGGAATCATCTTCAGGATGCTAGAATACACTAAATACAGCAAAAATTTTGAGTCTACAACGTTTAGTTTAGGTGTGAGAGCCAAAATGAACTTTTTATTGCTTTAAACGCGTTTTCAGCCTGATTGTGCACTTTAGGTGAAAATGTCAAAATCTTAAAAATGAGCATAAGCACAATGAAATTAATGCTGGAATCATCTTTAGGATGCTAGAATACACTAAATACAGCAAAAATTTTGAGTCTACAACGTTTAGTTTAGGTGTGAGAGCCAAAATGAACTTTTTATTGCTTTAAACGCGTTTTCAGCCCCTGATTGTAAACTTAAGGTGAAAATGTCAAAATCTTCAAAATGAGCATAAGCACAATGAAATTAATGCTGGAATCATCTTCAGGATGCTAGAATACACTAAATACAGCAAAAATTTTGAGTCTACAACGTTTAGTTTAGGTGTGAGAGCCAAAATGAACTTTTTATTGCTTTAAACGCGTTTTCAGCCTGATTGTGCACTTTAGGTGAAAATGTCAAAATCTTAAAAATGAGCATAAGCACAATGAAATTAATGCTGGAATCATCTTCAGGATGCTAGAATACACTAAATACAGCAAAAATTTTGAGTCTACAAGGTTTAGTTTAGGTGTGAGAGCCAAAATGAACTTTTTATTGCTTTAAACGCGTTTTCAGCCCCTGATTGTACACTTAAGGTGAAAATGTCAAAATCTTCAAAATGAGCATAAGCACAATGAAATTAATGCTGGAATCATCTTCAGGATGCTAGAATACACTAAATACAGCAAAAATGTTGAGTCTACAACGTTTTGTTTAGGTGTGAGAGCCAAAATGAACTTTTTATGGCTTTAAATGCGTTTTCAGCCTGATTGTGCACTTTAGGTGAAAATGTCAAAATCTTCAAAATGAGCATAAGCACAATGAAATTAATGCTGGAATCATCTTCAGGATGCTAGAATACACTAAATACAGCAAAAATTTTGAGTCTACAACGTTTAGTTTAGGTGTGAGAGCCCAAATGAACTTTTTATTGCTTTAAACGCGTTTTCAGCCTGATTGTGCACTTTAGGTGAAAATGTCAAAATCTTAAAAATGAGCATAAGCACAATGAAATTAATGCTGGAATCATCTTCAGGATGCTAGAATACACTAAATACAGCAAAAATTTTGAGTCTACAACGTTTAGTTTAGGTGTGAGAGCCAAAATGAACTTTTTATTGCTTTAAACGCGTTTTCAGCCCCTGATTGTACACTTAAGGTGAAAATGTCAAAATCTTCAAAATGAGAATAAGCACAATGAAATTAATGCTGGAATCATCTTCAGGATGCTAGAATACACTAAATACAGCAAAAATTTTGAGTCTACAACGTTTAGTTTAGGTGTGAGAGCCAAAATGAACTTTTTATTGCTTTAAACGCGTTTTCAGCCCCTGATTGTACACTTAAGGTGAAAATGTCAAAATCTTCAAAATGAGCATAAGCACAATGAAATTAATGCTGGAATCATCTTCAGGATGCTAGAATACACTAAATACAGCAAAAATTTTGAGTCTACAACCTTTAGTTTAGGTGTGAGAGCCAAAATGAACTTTTTATTGCTTTAAACGCGTTTTCAGCCTGATTGTGCACTTTAGGTGAAAATGTCAAAATCTTAAAAATGAGCATAAGCACAATGAAATTAATGCTGGAATCATCTTCAGGATGCTAGAATACACTAAATACAGCAAAAATTTTGAGTCTACAACGTTTAGTTTAGGTGTGAGAGCCAAAATGAACTTTTTATTGCTTTAAACGCGTTTTCAGCCCCTGATTGTACACTTAAGGTGAAAATGTCAAAATCTTCAAAATGAGCATAAGCACAATGAAATTAATGCTGGAATCATCTTCAGGATGCTAGAATACACTAAATACAGCAAAAATGTTGAGTCTACAACGTTTTGTTTAGGTGTGAGAGCCAAAATGAACTTTTTATGGCTTTAAATGCGTTTTCAGCCTGATTGTGCACTTTAGGTGAAAATGTCAAAATCTTCAAAATGAGCATAAGCACAATGAAATTAATGCTGGAATCATCTTCAGGATGCTAGAATACACTAAATACAGCAAAAATTTTGAGTCTACAACGTTTAGTTTAGGTGTGAGAGCCAAAATGAACTTTTTATTGCTTTAAACGCGTTTTCAGCCTGATTGTGCACTTTAGGTGAAAATGTCAAAATCTTAAAAATGAGCATAAGCACAATGAAATTAATGCTGGAATCATCTTCAGGATGCTAGAATACACTAAATACAGCAAAAATTTTGAGTCTACAAGGTTTAGTTTAGGTGTGAGAGCCAAAATGAACTTTTTATTGCTTTAAACGCGTTTTCAGCCCCTGATTGTACACTTAAGGTGAAAATGTCAAAATCTTCAAAATGAGCATAAGCACAATAAAATTAATGCTGGAATCATCTTCAGGATGCTAGAATACACTAAATACAGCAAAAATGTTGAGTCTACAACGTTTTGTTTAGGTGTGAGAGCCAAAATGAACTTTTTATGGCTTTAAATGCGTTTTCAGCCTGATTGCGCACTTTAGGTGAAAATGTCAAAATCTTCAAAATGAGCATAAGCACAATGAAATTAATGCTGGAATCATCTTCAGGATGCTAGAATACACTAAATACAGCAAAAATTTTGAGTCTACAACGTTTAGTTTAGGTGTGAGAGCCCAAATGAACTTTTTATTGCTTTAAACGCGTTTTCAGCCTGATTGTGCACTTTAGGTGAAAATGTCAAAATCTTAAAAATGAGCATAAGCACAATGAAATTAATGCTGGAATCATCTTCAGGATGCTAGAATACACTAAATACAGCAAAAATTTTGAGTCTACAACGTTTAGTTTAGGTGTGAGAGCCAAAATGAACTTTTTATTGCTTTAAACGCGTTTTCAGCCCCTGATTGTACACTTAAGGTGAAAATGTCAAAATCTTCAAAATGAGCATAAGCACAATGAAATTAATGCTGGAATCATCTTCAGGATGCTAGAATACACTAAATACAGCAAAAATTTTGAGTCTACAACGTTTAGTTTAGGTGTGAGAGCCAAAATGAACTTTTTATTGCTTTAAACGCGTTTTCAGCCCCTGATTGTACACTTAAGGTGAAAATGTCAAAATCTTCAAAATGAGCATAAGCACAATGAAATTAATGCTGGAATCATCTTCAGGATGCTAGAATACACTAAATACAGCAAAAATTTTGAGTCTACAACCTTTAGTTTAGGTGTGAGAGCCAAAATGAACTTTTTATTGCTTTAAACGCGTTTTCAGCCTGATTGTGCACTTTAGGTGAAAATGTCAAAATCTTAAAAATGAGCATAAGCACAATGAAATTAATGCTGGAATCATCTTCAGGATGCTAGAATACACTAAATACAGCAAAAATTTTGAGTCTACAACGTTTAGTTTAGGTGTGAGAGCCAAAATGAACTTTTTATTGCTTTAAACGCGTTTTCAGCCCCTGATTGTACACTTAAGGTGAAAATGTCAAAATCTTCAAAATGAGCATAAGCACAATGAAATTAATGCTGGAATCATCTTCAGGATGCTAGAATACACTAAATACAGCAAAAATGTTGAGTCTACAACGTTTTGTTTAGGTGTGAGAGCCAAAATGAACTTTTTATGGCTTTAAATGCGTTTTCAGCCTGATTGTGCACTTTAGGTGAAAATGTCAAAATCTTCAAAATGAGCATAAGCACAATGAAATTAATGCTGGAATCATCTTCAGGATGCTAGAATACACTAAATACAGCAAAAATTTTGAGTCTACAACGTTTAGTTTAGGTGTGAGAGCCAAAATGAACTTTTTATTGCTTTAAACGCGTTTTCAGCCTGATTGTGCACTTTAGGTGAAAATGTCAAAATCTTAAAAATGAGCATAAGCACAATGAAATTAATGCTGGAATCATCTTCAGGATGCTAGAATACACTAAATACAGCAAAAATTTTGAGTCTACAACGTTTAGTTTAGGTGTGAGAGCCAAAATGAACTTTTTATTGCTTTAAACGCGTTTTCAGCCCCTGATTGTACACTTAAGGTGAAAATGTCAAAATCTTCAAAATGAGCATAAGCACAATGAAATTAATGCTGGAATCATCTTCAGGATGCTAGAATACACTAAATACAGCAAAAATTTTGAGTCTACAACGTTTAGTTTAGGTGTGAGAGCCAAAATGAACTTTTTATTGCTTTAAACGCGTTTTCAGCTTGATTGTGCACTTTAGGTGAAAATGTCAAAATCTTAAAAATGAGCATAAGCACAATGAAATTAATGCTGGAATCATCTTCAGGATGCTAGAATACACTAAATACAGCAAAAATTTTGAGTCTACAACGTTTAGTTTAGGTGTGAGAGCCAAAATGAACTTTTTATTGCTTTAAACGCGTTTTCAGCCCCTGATTGTACACTTAAGGTGAAAATGTCAAAATCTTCAAAATGAGCATAAGCACAATGAAATTAATGCTGGAATCATCTTCAGGATGCTAGAATACACTAAATACAGCAAAAATTTTGAGTCTACAACGTTTAGTTTAGGTGTGAGAGCCAAAATGAACTTTTTATTGCTTTAAACGCGTTTTCAGCCTGATTGTGCACTTTAGGTGAAAATGTCAAAATCTTAAAAATGAGCATAAGCACAATGAAATTAATGCTGGAATCATCTTCAGGATGCTAGAATACACTAAATACAGCAAAAATTTTGAGTCTACAACGTTTAGTTTAGGTGTGAGAGCCAAAATGAACTTTTTATTGCTTTAAACGCGTTTTCAGCCTGATTGTGCACTTTAGGTGAAAATGTCAAAATCTTAAAAATGAGCATAAGCACAATGAAATTAATGCTGGAATCATCTTCAGGATGCTAGAATACACTAAATACAGCAAAAATTTTGAGTCTACAAGGTTTAGTTTAGGTGTGAGAGCCAAAATGAACTTTTTATTGCTTTAAACGCGTTTTCAGCCCCTGATTGTACACTTAAGGTGAAAATGTCAAAATCTTCAAAATGAGCATAAGCACAATGAAATTAATGCTGGAATCATCTTCAGGATGCTAGAATACACTAAATACAGCAAAAATGTTGAGTCTACAACGTTTTGTTTAGGTGTGAGAGCCAAAATGAACTTTTTATGGCTTTAAATGCGTTTTCAGCCTGATTGTGCACTTTAGGTGAAAATGTCAAAATCTTCAAAATGAGCATAAGCACAATGAAATTAATGCTGGAATCATCTTCAGGATGCTAGAATACACTAAATACAGCAAAAATTTTGAGTCTACAACGTTTAGTTTAGGTGTGAGAGCCCAAATGAACTTTTTATTGCTTTAAACGCGTTTTCAGCCTGATTGTGCACTTTAGGTGAAAATGTCAAAATCTTAAAAATGAGCATAAGCACAATGAAATTAATGCTGGAATCATCTTCAGGATGCTAGAATACACTAAATACAGCAAAAATTTTGAGTCTACAACGTTTAGTTTAGGTGTGAGAGCCAAAATGAACTTTTTATTGCTTTAAACGCGTTTTCAGCCCCTGATTGTACACTTAAGGTGAAAATGTCAAAATCTTCAAAATGAGCATAAGCACAATGAAATTAATGCTGGAATCATCTTCAGGATGCTAGAATACACTAAATACAGCAAAAATTTTGAGTCTACAACGTTTAGTTTAGGTGTGAGAGCCAAAATGAACTTTTTATTGCTTTAAACGCGTTTTCAGCCCCTGATTGTACACTTAAGGTGAAAATGTCAAAATCTTCAAAATGAGCATAAGCACAATGAAATTAATGCTGGAATCATCTTCAGGATGCTAGAATACACTAAATACAGCAAAAATTTTGAGTCTACAACCTTTAGTTTAGGTGTGAGAGCCAAAATGAACTTTTTATTGCTTTAAACGCGTTTTCAGCCTGATTGTGCACTTTAGGTGAAAATGTCAAAATCTTAAAAATGAGCATAAGCACAATGAAATTAATGCTGGAATCATCTTCAGGATGCTAGAATACACTAAATACAGCAAAAATTTTGAGTCTACAACGTTTAGTTTAGGTGTGAGAGCCAAAATGAACTTTTTATTGCTTTAAACGCGTTTTCAGCCCCTGATTGTACACTTAAGGTGAAAATGTCAAAATCTTCAAAATGAGCATAAGCACAATGAAATTAATGCTGGAATCATCTTCAGGATGCTAGAATACACTAAATACAGCAAAAATGTTGAGTCTACAACGTTTTGTTTAGGTGTGAGAGCCAAAATGAACTTTTTATGGCTTTAAATGCGTTTTCAGCCTGATTGTGCACTTTAGGTGAAAATGTCAAAATCTTCAAAATGAGCATAAGCACAATGAAATTAATGCTGGAATCATCTTCAGGATGCTAGAATACACTAAATACAGCAAAAATTTTGAGTCTACAACGTTTAGTTTAGGTGTGAGAGCCAAAATGAACTTTTTATTGCTTTAAACGCATTTTCAGCCTGATTGTGCACTTTAGGTGAAAATGTCAAAATCTTAAAAATGAGCATAAGCACAATGAAATTAATGCTGGAATCATCTTCAGGATGCTAGAATACACTAAATACAGCAAAAATTTCGAGTCTACAACGTTTAGTTTAGGTGTGAGAGCCAAAATGAACTTTTTATTGCTTTAAACGCGTTTTCAGCCCCTGATTGTACACTTAAGGTGAAAATGTCAAAATCTTCAAAATGAGCATAAGCACAATGAAATTAATGCTGGAATCATCTTCAGGATGCTAGAATACACTAAATACAGCAAAAATTTTGAGTCTACAACGTTTAGTTTAGGTGTGAGAGCCAAAATGAACTTTTTATTGCTTTAAACGCGTTTTCAGCCTGATTCTGCACTTTAGGTGAAAATGTCAAAATCTTAAAAATGAGCATAAGCACAATGAAATTAATGCTGGAATCATCTTCAGGATGCTAGAATACACTAAATACTGCAAAAATTTTGAGTCTACAAGGTTTAGTTTAGGTGTGAGAGCCAAAATGAACTTTTTATTGCTTTAAACGCGTTTTCAGCCCCTGATTGTACACTTAAGGTGAAAATGTCAAAATCTTCAAAATGAGCATAAGCACAATGAAATTAATGCTGGAATCATCTTCAGGATGCTAGAATACACTAAATACAGCAAAAATGTTGAGTCTACAACGTTTTGTTTAGGTGTGAGAGCCAAAATGAACTTTTTATGGCTTTAAATGCGTTTTCAGCCTGATTGTGCACTTTAGGTGAAAATGTCAAAATCTTCAAAATGAGCATAAGCACAATGAAATTAATGCTGGAATCATCTTCAGGATGCTAGAATACACTAAATACAGCAAAAATGTTGAGTCTACAACGTTTTGTTTAGGTGTGAGAGCCAAAATGAACTTTTTATGGCTTTAAATGCGTTTTCAGCCTGATTGTGCACTTTAGGTGAAAATGTCAAAATCTTCAAAATGAGCATAAGCACAATGAAATTAATGCTGGAATCATCTTCAGGATGCTAGAATACACTAAATACAGCAAAAATTTTGAGTCTACAACGTTTAGTTTAGGTGTGAGAGCCAAAATGAACTTTTTATTGCTTTAAACGCGTTTTCAGCCTGATTGTGCACTTTAGGTGAAAATGTCAAAATCTTAAAAATGAGCATAAGCACAATGAAATTAATGCTGGAATCATCTTCAGGATGCTAGAATACACTAAATACAGCAAAAATTTTGAGTCTACAACGTTTAGTTTAGGTGTGAGAGCCAAAATGAACTTTTTATTGCTTTAAACGCGTTTTCAGCCCCTGATTGTACACTTAAGGTGAAAATGTCAAAATCTTCAAAATGAGCATAAGCACAATGAAATTAATGCTGGAATCATCTTCAGGATGCTAGAATACACTAAATACAGCAAAAATTTTGAGTCTACAACGTTTAGTTTAGGTGTGAGAGCCAAAATGAACTTTTTATTGCTTTAAACGCGTTTTCAGCCCCTGATTGTACACTTAAGGTGAAAATGTCAAAATCTTCAAAATGAGCATAAGCACAATGAAATTAATGCTGGAATCATCTTCAGGATGCTAGAATATACTAAATACAGCAAAAATTTTGAGTCTACAAGGTTTAGTTTAGGTGTGAGAGCCAAAATGAACTTTTTATTGCTTTAAACGCGTTTTCAGCCCCTGATTGTACACTTAAGGTGAAAATGTCAAAATCTTCAAAATGAGCATAAGCACAATGAAATTAATGCTGGAATCATCTTCAGGATGCTAGAATACACTAAATACAGCAAAAATGTTGAGTCTACAACGTTTTGTTTAGGTGTGAGAGCCAAAATGAACTTTTTATGGCTTTAAATGCGTTTTCAGCCTGATTGTGCACTTTAGGTGAAAATGTCAAAATCTTCAAAATGAGCATAAGCACAATGAAATTAATGCTGGAATCATCTTCAGGATGCTAGAATACACTAAATACAGCAAAAATTTTGAGTCTACAACGTTTAGTTTAGGTGTGAGAGCCCAAATGAACTTTTTATTGCTTTAAACGCGTTTTCAGCCTGATTGTGCACTTTAGGTGAAAATGTCAAAATCTTAAAAATGAGCATAAGCACAATGAAATTAATGCTGGAATCATCTTCAGGATGCTAGAATACACTAAATACAGCAAAAATTTTGAGTCTACAACGTTTAGTTTAGGTGTGAGAGCCAAAATGAACTTTTTATTGCTTTAAACGCGTTTTCAGCCCCTGATTGTACACTTAAGGTGAAAATGTCAAAATCTTCAAAATGAGCATAAGCACAATGAAATTAATGCTGGAATCATCTTCAGGATGCTAGAATACACTAAATACAGCAAAAATTTTGAGTCTACAACGTTTAGTTTAGGTGTGAGAGCCAAAATGAACTTTTTATTGCTTTAAACGCGTTTTCAGCCCCTGATTGTACACTTAAGGTGAAAATGTCAAAATCTTCAAAATGAGCATAAGCACAATGAAATTAATGCTGGAATCATCTTCAGGATGCTAGAATACACTAAATACAGCAAAAATTTTGAGTCTACAACCTTTAGTTTAGGTGTGAGAGCCAAAATGAACTTTTTATTGCTTTAAACGCGTTTTCAGCCTGATTGTGCACTTTAGGTGAAAATGTCAAAATCTTAAAAATGAGCATAAGCACAATGAAATTAATGCTGGAATCATCTTCAGGATGCTAGAATACACTAAATACAGCAAAAATTTTGAGTCTACAACGTTTAGTTTAGGTGTGAGAGCCAAAATGAACTTTTTATTGCTTTAAACGCGTTTTCAGCCCCTGATTGTACACTTAAGGTGAAAATGTCAAAATCTTCAAAATGAGCATAAGCACAATGAAATTAATGCTGGAATCATCTTCAGGATGCTAGAATACACTAAATACAGCAAAAATGTTGAGTCTACAACGTTTTGTTTAGGTGTGAGAGCCAAAATGAACTTTTTATGGCTTTAAATGCGTTTTCAGCCTGATTGTGCACTTTAGGTGAAAATGTCAAAATCTTCAAAATGAGCATAAGCACAATGAAATTAATGCTGGAATCATCTTCAGGATGCTAGAATACACTAAATACAGCAAAATGTTTGAGTCTACAACGTTTAGTTTAGGTGTGAGAGCCAAAATGAACTTTTTATTGCTTTAAACGCGTTTTCAGCCTGATTGTGCACTTTAGGTGAAAATGTCAAAATCTTAAAAATGAGCATAAGCACAATGAAATTAATGCTGGAATCATCTTCAGGATGCTAGAATACACTAAATACAGCAAAAATTTTGAGTCTACAACGTTTAGTTTAGGTGTGAGAGCCAAAATGAACTTTTTATTGCTTTAAACGCGTTTTCAGCCCCTGATTGTACACTTAAGGTGAAAATGTCAAAATCTTCAAAATGAGCATAAGCACAATGAAATTAATGCTGGAATCATCTTCAGGATGCTAGAATACACTAAATACAGCAAAAATTTTGAGTCTACAACGTTTAGTTTAGGTGTGAGAGCCAAAATGAACTTTTTATTGCTTTAAACGCGTTTTCAGCTTGATTGTGCACTTTAGGTGAAAATGTCAAAATCTTAAAAATGAGCATAAGCACAATGAAATTAATGCTGGAATCATCTTCAGGATGCTAGAATACACTAAATACAGCAAAAATTTTGAGTCTACAACGTTTAGTTTAGGTGTGAGAGCCAAAATGAACTTTTTATTGCTTTAAACGCGTTTTCAGCCCCTGATTGTACACTTAAGGTGAAAATGTCAAAATCTTCAAAATGAGCATAAGCACAATGAAATTAATGCTGGAATCATCTTCAGGATGCTAGAATACACTAAATACAGCAAAAATTTTGAGTCTACAACGTTTAGTTTAGGTGTGAGAGCCAAAATGAACTTTTTATGGCTTTAAATGCGTTTTCAGCCTGATTGTGCACTTTAGGTGAAAATGTCAAAATCTTCAAAATGAGCATAAGCACAATGAAATTAATGCTGGAATCATCTTCAGGATGCTAGAATACACTAAATACAGCAAAAATTTTGAGTCTACAACGTTTAGTTTAGGTGTGAGAGCCAAAATGAACTTTTTATTGCTTTAAACGCGTTTTCAGCCTGATTGTGCACTTTAGGTGAAAATGTCAAAATCTTAAAAATGAGCATAAGCACAATGAAATTAATGCTGGAATCATCTTCAGGATGCTAGAATACACTAAATACAGCAAAAATTTTGAGTCTACAAGGTTTAGTTTAGGTGTGAGAGCCAAAATGAACTTTTTATTGCTTTAAACGCGTTTTCAGCCCCTGATTGTACACTTAAGGTGAAAATGTCAAAATCTTCAAAATGAGCATAAGCACAATGAAATTAATGCTGGAATCATCTTCAGGATGCTAGAATACACTAAATACAGCAAAAATTTTGAGTCTACAACGTTTAGTTTAGGTGTGAGAGCCAAAATGAACTTTTTATTGCTTTAAACGCGTTTTCAGCCCCTGATTGTGCACTTTAGGTGAAAATGTCAAAATCTTAAAAATGAGCATAAGCACAATGAAATTAATGCTGGAATCATCTTCAGGATGCTAGAATACACTAAATACAGCAAAAATTTTGAGTCTACAACGTTTAGTTTAGGTGTGAGAGCCAAAATGAACTTTTTATTGCTTTAAACGCGTTTTCAGCCCCTTATTGTACACTTAAGGTGAAAATGTCAAAATCTTCAAAATGAGCATAAGCACAATGAAATTAATGCTGGAATCATCTTCAGGATGCTAGAATACACTAAATACAGCAAAAATTTTGAGTCTACAACGTTTAGTTTAGGTGTGAGAGCCAAAATGAACTTTTTATTGCTTTAAACGCGTTTTCAGCCCCTGATTGTACACTTAAGGTGAAAATGTCAAAATCTTCAAAATGAGCATAAGCACAATGAAATTAATGCTGGAATCATCTTCAGGATACTAGAATACACTAAATACAGCAAAAATTTTGAGTCTACAACGTTTAGTTTAGGTGTGAGAGCCAAAATGAACTTTTTATTGCTTTAAACGCGTTTTCAGCCCCTGATTGTACACTTAAGGTGAAAATGTCAAAATCTTCAAAATGAGCATAAGCACAATGAAATTAATGCTGGAATCATCTTCAGGATACTAGAATACACTAAATACAGCAAAAATTTTGAGTCTACAACGTTTAGTTTAGGTGTGAGAGCCAAAATGAACTTTTTATTGCTTTAAACGCATTTTCAGCCCCTGATTGTACACTTAAGTTGAAAATGTCAAAATCTTCAAAATGAGCATAAGCACAATGAAATTAATGCTGGAATCATCTTCAGGATGCTAGAATACACTAAATACAGCAAAAATGTTGAGTCTACAACGTTTTGTTTAGGTGTGAGAGCCAAAATGAACTTTTTATGGCTTTAAATGCGTTTTCAGCCTGATTGTGCACTTTAGGTGAAAATGTCAAAATCTTCAAAATGAGCATAAGCACAATGAAATTAATGCTGGAATCATCTTCAGGATGCTAGAATACACTAAATACAGCAACAATTTTGAGTCTACAACGTTTAGTTTAGGTGTGAGAGCCAAAATGAACTTTTTATTGCTTTAAACGCGTTTTCAGCCTGATTGTGCACTTTAGGTGAAAATGTCAAAATCTTAAAAATGAGCATAAGCACAATGAAATTAATGCTGGAATCATCTTCAGGATGCTAGAATACACTAAATACAGCAAAAATTTTGAGTCTACAACGTTTAGTTTAGGTGTGAGAGCCAAAATGAACTTTTTATTGCTTTAAACGCGTTTTCAGCCCCTGATTGTACACTTAAGGTGAAAATGTCAAAATCTTCAAAATGAGCATAAGCACAATGAAATTAATGCTGGAATCATCTTCAGGATGCTAGAATACACTAAATACAGCAAAAATTTTGAGTCTACAACGTTTAGTTTAGGTGTGAGAGCCAAAATGAACTTTTTATTGCTTTAAACGCGTTTTCAGCCCCTGATTGTGCACTTTAGGTGAAAATGTCAAAATCTTAAAAATGAGCATAAGCACAATGAAATTAATGCTGGAATCATCTTCAGGATGCTAGAATACACTAAATACAGCAAAAATTTTGAGTCTACAACGTTTAGTTTAGGTGTGAGAGCCAAAATGAACTTTTTATTGCTTTAAACGCGTTTTCAGCCCCTGATTGTACACTTAAGGTGAAAATGTCAAAATCTTAAAAATGAGCATAAGCACAATGAAATTAATGCTGGAATCATCTTCAGGATGCTAGAATACACTAAATACAGCAAAAATGTTGAGTCTACAACGTTTTGTTTAGGTGTGAGAGCCAAAATGAACTTTTTATGGCTTTAAATGCGTTTTCAGCCTGATTGTGCACTTTAGGTGAAAATGTCAAAATCTTCAAAATGAGCATAAGCACAATGAAATTAATGCTGGAATCATCTTCAGGATGCTAGAATACACTAAATACAGCAAAAATTTTGAGTCTACAACGTTTAGTTTAGGTGTGAGAGCCAAAATGAACTTTTTATTGCTTTAAACGCGTTTTCAGCCTGATTGTGCACTTTAGGTGAAAATGTCAAAATCTTAAAAATGAGCATAAGCACAATGAAATTAATGCTGGAATCATCTTCAGGATGCTAGAATACACTAAATACAGCAAAAATTTTGAGTCTACAACGTTTAGTTTAGGTGTGAGAGCCAAAATGAACTTTTTATTGCTTTAAACGCGTTTTCAGCCCCTGATTGTACACTTAAGGTGAAAATGTCAAAATCTTCAAAATGAGCATAAGCACAATTAAATTAATGCTGGAATCATCTTCAGGATGCTAGAATACACTAAATACAGCAAAAATTTTGAGTCTACAACGTTTAGTTTAGGTGTGAGAGCCAAAATGAACTTTTTATTGCTTTAAACGCGTTTTCAGCCCCTGATTGTACACTTAAGGTGAAAATGTCAAAATCTTCAAAATGAGCATAAGCACAATGAAATTAATGCTGGAATCATCTTCAGGATGCTAGAATACACTAAATACAGCAAAAATGTTGAGTCTACAACGTTTTGTTTAGGTGTGAGAGCCAAAATGAACTTTTTATGGCTTTAAATGCGTTTTCAGCCTGATTGTGCACTTTAGGTGAAAATGTCAAAATCTTCAAAATGAGCATAAGCACAATGAAATTAATGCTGGAATCATCTTCAGGATGCTAGAATACACTAAATACAGCAAAAATTTTGAGTCTACAACGTTTAGTTTAGGTGTGAGAGCCAAAATGAACTTTTTATTGCTTTAAACGCGTTTTCAGCCTGATTGTGCACTTTAGGTGAAAATGTCAAAATCTTAAAAATGAGCATAAGCACAATGAAATTAATGCTGGAATCATCTTCAGGATGCTAGAATACACTAAATACAGCAAAAATTTCGAGTCTACAACGTTTAGTTTAGGTGTGAGAGCCAAAATGAACTTTTTATTGCTTTAAACGCGTTTTCAGCCCCTGATTGTACACTTAAGGTGAAAATGTCAAAATCTTCAAAATGAGCATAAGCACAATGAAATTAATGCTGGAATCATCTTCAGGATGCTAGAATACACTAAATACAGCAAAAATTTTGAGTCTACAACGTTTAGTTTAGGTGTGAGAGCCAAAATGAACTTTTTATTGCTTTAAACGCGTTTTCAGCCTGATTCTGCACTTTAGGTGAAAATGTCAAAATCTTAAAAATGAGCATAAGCACAATGAAATTAATGCTGGAATCATCTTCAGGATGCTAGAATACACTAAATACTGCAAAAATTTTGAGTCTACAAGGTTTAGTTTAGGTGTGAGAGCCAAAATGAACTTTTTATTGCTTTAAACGCGTTTTCAGCCCCTGATTGTACACTTAAGGTGAAAATGTCAAAATCTTCAAAATGAGCATAAGCACAATGAAATTAATGCTGGAATCATCTTCAGGATGCTAGAATACACTAAATACAGCAAAAATGTTGAGTCTACAACGTTTTGTTTAGGTGTGAGAGCCAAAATGAACTTTTTATGGCTTTAAATGCGTTTTCAGCCTGATTGTGCACTTTAGGTGAAAATGTCAAAATCTTCAAAATGAGCATAAGCACAATGAAATTAATGATGGAATCATCTTCAGGATGCTAGAATACACTAAATACAGAAAAAATGTTGAGTCTACAACGTTTTGTTTAGGTGTGAGAGCCAAAATGAACTTTTTATGGCTTTAAATGCGTTTTCAGCCTGATTGTGCACTTTAGGTGAAAATGTCAAAATCTTCAAAATGAGCATAAGCACAATGAAATTAATGCTGGAATCATCTTCAGGATGCTAGAATACACTAAATACAGCAAAAATTTTGAGTCTACAACGTTTAGTTTAGGTGTGAGAGCCAAAATGAACTTTTTATTGCTTTAAACGCGTTTTCAGCCTGATTGTGCACTTTAGGTGAAAATGTCAAAATCTTAAAAATGAGCATAAGCACAATGAAATTAATGCTGGAATCATCTTCAGGATGCTAGAATACACTAAATACAGCAAAAATTTTGAGTCTACAACGTTTAGTTTAGGTGTGAGAGCCAAAATGAACTTTTTATTGCTTTAAACGCGTTTTCAGCCCCTGATTGTACACTTAAGGTGAAAATGTCAAAATCTTCAAAATGAGCATAAGCACAATGAAATTAATGCTGGAATCATCTTCAGGATGCTAGAATACACTAAATACAGCAAAAATTTTGAGTCTACAACGTTTAGTTTAGGTGTGAGAGCCAAAATGAACTTTTTATTGCTTTAAACGCGTTTTCAGCCTGATTGTGCACTTTAGGTGAAAATGTCAAAATCTTAAAAATGAGCATAAGCACAATGAAATTAATGCTGGAATCATCTTCAGGATGCTAGAATACACTAAATACAGCAAAAAATTTTGAGTCTACAACGTTTAGTTTAGGTGTGAGAGCCAAAATGAACTTTTTATTGCTTTAAACGCGTTTTCAGCCCCTGATTGTACACTTAAGGTGAAAATGTCAAAATCTTCAAAATGAGCATAAGCACAATGAAATTAATGCTGGAATCATCTTCAGGATGCTAGAATACACTAAATACAGCAAAAATGTTGAGTCTACAACGTTTTGTTTAGGTGTGAGAGCCAAAATGAACTTTTTATGGCTTTAAATGCGTTTTCAGCCTGATTGTGCACTTTAGGTGAAAATGTCAAAATCTTCAAAATGAGCATAAGCACAATGAAATTAATGCTAGAATCATCTTCAGGATGCTAGAATACACTAAATACAGCAAAAATTTTGAGTCTACAACGTTTAGTTTAGGTGTGAGAGCCAAAATGAACTTTTTATTGCTTTAAACGCGTTTTCAGCCTGATTGTGCACTTTAGGTGAAAATGTCAAAATCTTAAAAATGAGCATAAGCACAATGAAATTAATGCTGGAATCATCTTCAGGATGCTAGAATACACTAAATACAGCAAAAATTTTGAGTCTACAACGTTTAGTTTAGGTGTGAGAGCCAAAATGAACTTTTTATTGCTTTAAACGCGTTTTCAGCCCCTGATTGTACACTTAAGGTGAAAATGTCAAAATCTTCAAAATGAGCATAAGCACAATGAAATTAATGCTGGAATCATCTTCAGGATGCTAGAATACACTAAATACAGCAAAAATTTTGAGTCTACAACGTTTAGTTTAGGTGTGAGAGCCAAAATGAACTTTTTATTGCTTTAAACGCGTTTTCAGCCCCTGATTGTACACTTAAGGTGAAAATGTCAA
The DNA here is from genome assembly GCF_051991255.1 of Vanacampus margaritifer. Taxonomy (NCBI): domain Eukaryota; kingdom Metazoa; phylum Chordata; class Actinopteri; order Syngnathiformes; family Syngnathidae; genus Vanacampus; species Vanacampus margaritifer. The sequence goes on along the minus strand of NW_027520737.1, from coordinate 1,043,463 downwards.
AATCTTCAAAATGAGCATAAGCACAATGAAATTAATGCTGGAATCATCTTCAGGATACTAGAATACACTAAATACAGCAAAAATTTTGAGTCTACAACGTTTAGTTTAGGTGTGAGAGCCAAAATATACTTTTTATTGCTTTAAACGCATTTTCAGCCCCTGATTGTACACTTAAGTTGAAAATGTCAAAATCTTCAAAATGAGCATAAGCACAATGAAATTAATGCTGGAATCATCTTCAGGATGCTAGAATACACTAAATACAGCAAAAATGTTGAGTCTACAACGTTTTGTTTAGGTGTGAGAGCCAAAATGAACTTTTTATGGCTTTAAATGCGTTTTCAGCCTGATTGTGCACTTTAGGTGAAAATGTCAAAATCTTCAAAATGAGCATAAGCACAATGAAATTAATGCTGGAATCATCTTCAGGATGCTAGAATACACTAAATACAGCAAAAATTTTGAGTCTACAACGTTTAGTTTAGGTGTGAGAGCCAAAATGAACTTTTTATTGCTTTAAACGCGTTTTCAGCCTGATTGTGCACTTTAGGTGAAAATGTCAAAATCTTAAAAATGAGCATAAGCACAATGAAATTAATGCTGGAATCATCTTCAGGATGCTAGAATACACTAAATACAGCAAAAATTTTGAGTCTACAACGTTTAGTTTAGGTGTGAGAGCCAAAATGAACTTTTTATTGCTTTAAACGCGTTTTCAGCCCCTGATTGTACACTTAAGGTGAAAATGTCAAAATCTTCAAAATGAGCATAAGCACAATGAAATTAATGCTGGAATCATCTTCAGGATGCTAGAATACACTAAATACAGCAAAAATTTTGAGTCTACAACGTTTAGTTTAGGTGTGAGAGCCAAAATGAACTTTTTATTGCTTTAAACGCGTTTTCAGCCTGATTGTGCACTTTAGGTGAAAATGTCAAAATCTTAAAAATGAGCATAAGCACAATGAAATTAATGCTGGAATCATCTTCAGGATGCTAGAATACACTAAATACAGCAAAAATTTTGAGTCTACAAGGTTTAGTTTAGGTGTGAGAGCCAAAATGAACTTTTTATTGCTTTAAACGCGTTTTCAGCCCCTGATTGTACACTTAAGGTGAAAATGTCAAAATCTTCAAAATGAGCATAAGCACAATGAAATTAATGCTGGAATCATCTTCAGGATGCTAGAATACACTAAATACAGCAAAAATGTTGAGTCTACAACGTTTTGTTTAGGTGTGAGAGCCAAAATGAACTTTTTATGGCTTTAAATGCGTTTTCAGCCTGATTGTGCACTTTAGGTGAAAATGTCAAAATCTTCAAAATGAGCATAAGCACAATGAAATTAATGCTGGAATCATCTTCAGGATGCTAGAATACACTAAATACAGCAAAAATTTTGAGTCTACAACGTTTAGTTTAGGTGTGAGAGCCAAAATGAACTTTTTATTGCTTTAAACGCGTTTTCAGCCTGATTGTGCACTTTAGGTGAAAATGTCAAAATCTTAAAAATGAGCATAAGCACAATGAAATTAATGCTGGAATCATCTTCAGGATGCTAGAATACACTAAATACAGCAAAAATTTTGAGTCTACAACGTTTAGTTTAGGTGTGAGAGCCAAAATGAACTTTTTATTGCTTTAAACGCGTTTTCAGCCTGATTGTGCACTTTAGGTGAAAATGTCAAAATCTTAAAAATGAGCATAAGCACAATGAAATTAATGCTGGAATCATCTTCAGGATGCTAGAATACACTAAATACAGCAAAAATTTTGAGTCTACAAGGTTTAGTTTAGGTGTGAGAGCCAAAATGAACTTTTTATTGCTTTAAACGCGTTTTCAGCCCCTGATTGTACACTTAAGGTGAAAATGTCAAAATCTTCAAAATGAGCATAAGCACAATGAAATTAATGCTGGAATCATCTTCAGGATGCTAGAATACACTAAATACAGCAAAAATTTTGAGTCTACAACGTTTAGTTTAGGTGTGAGAGCCAAAATGAACTTTTTATTGCTTTAAACGCGTTTTCAGCCCCTGATTGTACACTTAAGGTGAAAATGTCAAAATCTTCAAAATGAGCATAAGCACAATGAAATTAATGCTGGAATCATCTTCAGGATACTAGAATACACTAAATACAGCAAAAATTTTGAGTCTACAACGTTTAGTTTAGGTGTGAGAGCCAAAATGAACTTTTTATTGCTTTAAACGCATTTTCAGCCCCTGATTGTACACTTAAGTTGAAAATGTCAAAATCTTCAAAATGAGCATAAGCACAATGAAATTAATGCTGGAATCATCTTCAGGATGCTAGAATACACTAAATACAGCAAAAATGTTGAGTCTACAACGTTTTGTTTAGGTGTGAGAGCCAAAATGAACTTTTTATGGCTTTAAATGCGTTTTCAGCCTGATTGTGCACTTTAGGTGAAAATGTCAAAATCTTCAAAATGAGCATAAGCACAATGAAATTAATGCTGGAATCATCTTCAGGATGCTAGAATACACTAAATACAGCAAAAATTTTGAGTCTACAACGTTTAGTTTAGGTGTGAGAGCCAAAATGAACTTTTTATTGCTTTAAACGCGTTTTCAGCCTGATTGTGCACTTTAGGTGAAAATGTCAAAATCTTAAAAATGAGCATAAGCACAATGAAATTAATGCTGGAATCATCTTCAGGATGCTAGAATACACGAAATACAGCAAAAATTTTGAGTCTACAACGTTTAGTTTAGGTGTGAGAGCCAAAATGAACTTTTTATTGCTTTAAACGCGTTTTCAGCCCCTGATTGTACACTTAAGGTGAAAATGTCAAAATCTTCAAAATGAGCATAAGCACAATGAAATTAATGCTGGAATCATCTTCAGGATGCTAGAATACACTAAATACAGCAAAAATTTTGAGTCTACAACATTTAGTTTAGGTGTGAGAGCCAAAATGAACTTTTTATTGCTTTAAACGCGTTTTCAGCCTGATTGTGCACTTTAGGTGAAAATGTCAAAATCTTAAAAATGAGCATAAGCACAATGAAATTAATGCTGGAATCATCTTCAGGATGCTAGAATACACTAAATACAGCAAAAATTTTGAGTCTACAAGGTTTAGTTTAGGTGTGAGAGCCAAAATGAACTTTTTATTGCTTTAAACGCGTTTTCAGCCCCTGATTGTACACTTAAGGTGAAAATGTCAAAATCTTCAAAATGAGCATAAGCACAATGAAATTAATGCTGGAATCATCTTCAGGATGCTAGAATACACTAAATACAGCAAAAATGTTGAGTCTACAACGTTTTGTTTAGGTGTGAGAGCCAAAATGAACTTTTTATGGCTTTAAATGCGTTTTCAGCCTGATTGTGCACTTTAGGTGAAAATGTCAAAATCTTCAAAATGAGCATAAGCACAATGAAATTAATGCTGGAATCATCTTCAGGATGCTAGAATACACTAAATACAGCAAAAATTTTGAGTCTACAACGTTTAGTTTAGGTGTGAGAGCCAAAATGAACTTTTTATTGCTTTAAACGCGTTTTCAGCCTGATTGTGCACTTTAGGTGAAAATGTCAAAATCTTAAAAATGAGCATAAGCACAATGAAATTAATGCTGGAATCATCTTCAGGATGCTAGAATACACTAAATACAGCAAAAATTTTGAGTCTACAACGTTTAGTTTAGGTGTGAGAGCCAAAATGAACTTTTTATTGCTTTAAACGCGTTTTCAGCCCCTGATTGTACACTTAAGGTGAAAATGTCAAAATCTTCAAAATGAGCATAAGCACAATGAAATTAATGCTGGAATCATCTTCAGGATGCTAGAATACACTAAATACAGCAAAAATTTTGAGTCTACAACGTTTAGTTTAGGTGTGAGAGCCAAAATGAACTTTTTATTGCTTTAAACGCGTTTTCAGCCCCTGATTGTACACTTAAGGTGAAAATGTCAAAATCTTCAAAATGAGCATAAGCACAATGAAATTAATGCTGGAATCATCTTCAGGATGCTAGAATACACTAAATACAGCAAAAATTTTGAGTCTACAACCTTTAGTTTAGGTGTGAGAGCCAAAATGAACTTTTTATTGCTTTAAACGCGTTTTCAGCCTGATTGTGCACTTTAGGTGAAAATGTCAAAATCTTAAAAATGAGCATAAGCACAATGAAATTAATGCTGGAATCATCTTCAGGATGCTAGAATACACTAAATACAGCAAAAATTTTGAGTCTACGTTTAACTTAGGTGTGAGAGCCAAAATGAACTTTTTATTGCTTTAAACGCGTTTTCAGCCCCTGATTGTACACTTAAGGTGAAAATGTCAAAATCTTCAAAATGAGCATAAGCACAATGAAATTAATGCTGGAATCATCTTCAGGATGCTAGAATACACTAAATACAGCAAAAATGTTGAGTCTACAACGTTTTGTTTAGGTGTGAGAGCCAAAATGAACTTTTTATGGCTTTAAATGCGTTTTTAGCCTGATTGTGCACTTTAGGTGAAAATGTCAAAATCTTCAAAATGAGCATAAGCACAATGAAATTAATGCTGGAATCATCTTCAGGATGCTAGAATACACTAAATACAGCAAAAATTTTGAGTCTACAACCTTTAGTTTAGGTGTGAGAGCCAAAATGAACTTTTTATTGCTTTAAACGCGTTTTCAGCCTGATTGTGCACTTTAGGTGAAAATGTCAAAATCTTAAAAATGAGCATAAGCACAATGAAATTAATGCTGGAATCATCTTCAGGATGCTAGAATACACTAAATACAGCAAAAATTTTGAGTCTACAACGTTTAGTTTAGGTGTGAGAGCCAAAATGAACTTTTTATTGCTTTAAACGCGTTTTCAGCCCCTGATTGTACACTTAAGGTGAAAATGTCAAAATCTTCAAAATGAGCATAAGCACAATGAAATTAATGCTGGAATCATCTTCAGGATGCTAGAATACACTAAATACAGCAAAAATGTTGAGTCTACAACGTTTTGTTTAGGTGTGAGAGCCAAAATGAACTTTTTATGGCTTTAAATGCGTTTTCAGCCTGATTGTGCACTTTAGGTGAAAATGTCAAAATCTTCAAAATGAGCATAAGCACAATGAAATTAATGCTGGAATCATCTTCAGGATGCTAGAATACACTAAATACAGCAAAAATTTTGAGTCTACAACCTTTAGTTTAGGTGTGAGAGCCAAAATGAACTTTTTATTGCTTTAAACGCGTTTTCAGCCTGATTGTGCACTTTAGGTGAAAATGTCAAAATCTTAAAAATGAGCATAAGCACAATGAAATTAATGCTGGAATCATCTTCAGGATGCTAGAATACACTAAATACAGCAAAAATTTTGAGTCTACAACGTTTAGTTTAGGTGTGAGAGCCAAAATGAACTTTTTATTGCTTTAAACGCGTTTTCAGCCCCTGATTGTACACTTAAGGTGAAAATGTCAAAATCTTCAAAATGAGCATAAGCACAATGAAATTAATGCTGGAATCATCTTCAGGATGCTAGAATACACTAAATACAGCAAAAATGTTGAGTCTACAACGTTTTGTTTAGGTGTGAGAGCCAAAATGAACTTTTTATGGCTTTAAATGCGTTTTCAGCCTGATTGTGCACTTTAGGTGAAAATGTCAAAATCTTCAAAATGAGCATAAGCACAATGAAATTAATGCTGGAATCATCTTCAGGATGCTAGAATACACTAAATACAGCAAAAATTTTGAGTCTACAACGTTTAGTTTAGGTGTGAGAGCCAAAATGAACTTTTTATTGCTTTAAACGCGTTTTCAGCCTGATTGTGCACTTTAGGTGAAAATGTCAAAATCTTAAAAATGAGCATAAGCACAATGAAATTAATGCTGGAATCATCTTCAGGATGCTAGAATACACTAAATACAGCAAAAATTTTGAGTCTACAACGTTTAGTTTAGGTGTGAGAGCCAAAATGAACTTTTTATTGCTTTAAACGCGTTTTCAGCCCCTGATTGTACACTTAAGGTGAAAATGTCAAAATCTTCAAAATGAGCATAAGCACAATGAAATTAATGCTGGAATCATCTTCAGGATGCTAGAATACACTAAATACAGCAAAAATTTTGAGTCTTCAACGTTTAGTTTAGGTGTGAGAGCCAAAATGAACTTTTTATTGCTTTAAACGCGTTTTCAGCCCCTGATTGTACACTTAAGGTGAAAATGTCAAAATCTTCAAAATGAGCATAAGCACAATGAAATTAATGCTGGAATCATCTTCAGGATGCTAGAATACACTAAATACAGCAAAAATGTTGAGTCTACAACGTTTTGTTTAGGTGTGAGAGCCAAAATGAACTTTTTATGGCTTTAAATGTGTTTTCAGCCTGATTGTGCACTTTAGGTGAAAATGTCAAAATCTTCAAAATGAGCATAAGCACAATGAAATTAATGCTGGAATCATCTTCAGGATGCTAGAATACACTAAATACAGCAAAAATTTTGAGTCTACAACGTTTAGTTTAGGTGTGAGAGCCAAAATGAACTTTTTATTGCTTTAAACGCGTTTTCAGCCTGATTGTGCACTTTAGGTGAAAATGTCAAAATCTTAAAAATGAGCATAAGCACAATGAAATTAATGCTGGAATCATCTTCAGGATGCTAGAATACACTAAATACAGCAAAAATTTTGAGTCTACAACGTTTAGTTTAGGTGTGAGAGCCAAAATGAACTTTTTATTGCTTTAAACGCGTTTTCAGCCCCTGATTGTACACTTAAGGTGAAAATGTCAAAATCTTCAAAATGAGCATAAGCACAATGAAATTAATGCTGGAATCATCTTCAGGATGCTAGAATACACTAAATACAGCAAAAATTTTGAGTCTACAACGTTTAGTTTAGGTGTGAGAGCCAAAATGAACTTTTTATTACTTTAAACGCGTTTTCAGCCTGATTGTGCACTTTAGGTGAAAATGTCAAAATCTTAAAAATGAGCATAAGCACAATGAAATTAATGCTGGAATCATCTTCAGGATGCTAGAATACACTAAATACAGCAAAAATTTTGAGTCTACAAGGTTTAGTTTAGGTGTGAGAGCCAAAATGAACTTTTTATTGCTTTAAACGCGTTTTCAGCCCCTGATTGTACACTTAAGGTGAAAATGTCAAAATCTTCAAAATGAGCATAAGCACAATGAAATTAATGCTGGAATCATCTTCAGGATGCTAGAATACACTAAATACAGCAAAAATGTTGAGTCTACAACGTTTTGTTTAGGTGTGAGAGCCAAAATGAACTTTTTATGGCTTTAAATGCGTTTTCAGCCTGATTGTGCACTTTAGGTGAAAATGTCAAAATCTTCAAAATGAGCATAAGCACAATGAAATTAATGCTGGAATCATCTTCAGGATGCTAGAATACACTAAATACAGCAAAAATTTTGAGTCTTCAACGTTTAGTTTAGGTGTGAGAGCCAAAATGAACTTTTTATTGCTTTAAACGCGTTTTCAGCCTGATTGTGCACTTTAGGTGAAAATGTCAAAATCTTAAAAATGAGCATAAGCACAATGAAATTAATGCTGGAATCATCTTCAGGATGCTAGAATACACTAAATACAGCAAAAATTTTGAGTCTACAACGTTTAGTTTAGGTGTGAGAGCCAAAATGAACTTTTTATTGCTTTAAACGCGTTTTCAGCCCCTGATTGTACACTTAAGGTGAAAATGTCAAAATCTTCAAAATGAGCATAAGCACAATGAAATTAATGCTGGAATCATCTTCAGGATGCTAGAATACACTAAATACAGCAAAAATTTTGAGTCTACAACGTTTAGTTTAGGTGTGAGAGCCAAAATGAACTTTTTATTGCTTTAAACGCGTTTTCAGCCCCTGATTGTACACTTAAGGTGAAAATGTCAAAATCTTCAAAATGAGCATAAGCACAATGAAATTAATGCTGGAATCATCTTCAGGATGCTAGAATACACTAAATACAGCAAAAATTTTGAGTCTACAACCTTTAGTTTAGGTGTGAGAGCCAAAATGAACTTTTTATTGCTTTAAACGCGTTTTCAGCCTGATTGTGCACTTTAGGTGAAAATGTCAAAATCTTAAAAATGAGCATAAGCACAATGAAATTAATGCTGGAATCATCTTCAGGATGCTAGAATACACTAAATACAGCAAAAATTTTGAGTCTACGTTTAGTTTAGGTGTGAGAGCCAAAATGAACTTTTTATTGCTTTAAACGCGTTTTCAGCCCCTGATTGTACACTTAAGGTGAAAATGTCAAAATCTTCAAAATGAGCATAAGCACAATGAAATTAATGCTGGAATCATCTTCAGGATGCTAGAATACACTAAATACAGCAAAAATGTTGAGTCTACAACGTTTTGTTTAGGTGTGAGAGCCAAAATGAACTTTTTATGGCTTTAAATGCGTTTTCAGCCTGATTGTGCACTTTAGGTGAAAATGTCAAAATCTTCAAAATGAGCATAAGCACAATGAAATTAATGCTGGAATCATCTTCAGGATGCTAGAATACACTAAATACAGCAAAAATTTTGAGTCTACAACGTTTAGTTTAGGTGTGAGAGCCAAAATGAACTTTTTATTGCTTTAAACGCGTTTTCAGCCTGATTGTGCACTTTAGGTGAAAATGTCAAAATCTTAAAAATGAGCATAAGCACAATGAAATTAATGCTGGAATCATCTTCAGGATGCTAGAATACACTAAATACAGCAAAAATTTTGAGTCTACAACGTTTAGTTTAGGTGTGAGAGCCAAAATGAACTTTTTATTGCTTTAAACGCGTTTTCAGCCCCTGATTGTAAACTTAAGGTGAAAATGTCAAAATCTTCAAAATGAGCATAAGCACAATGAAATTAATGCTGGAATCATCTTCAGGATGCTAGAATACACTAAATACAGCAAAAATTTTGAGTCTACAATGTTTAGTTTAGGTGTGAGAGCCAAAATGAACTTTTTATTGCTTTAAACGCGTTTTCAGCCTGATTGTGCACTTTAGGTGAAAATGTCAAAATCTTAAAAATGAGCATAAGCACAATGAAATTAATGCTGGAATCATCTTCAGGATGCTAGAATACACTAAATACAGCAAAAATTTTGAGTCTACAACGTTTTGTTTAGGTGTGAGAGCCAAAATGAACTTTTTATGGCTTTAAATGCGTTTTCAGCCTGATTGTGCACTTTAGGTGAAAATGTCAAAATCTTCAAAATGAGCATAAGCACAATGAAATTAATGCTGGAATCATCTTCAGGATGCTAGAATACACTAAATACAGCAAAAATTTTGAGTCTACAACGTTTAGTTTAGGTGTGAGAGCCAAAATGAACTTTTTATTGCTTTAAACGCGTTTTCAGCCCCTGATTGTACACTTAAGGTGAAAATGTCAAAATCTTCAAAATGAGCATAAGCACAATGAAATTAATGCTGGAATCATCTTCAGGATGCTAGAATACACTAAATACAGCAAAAATGTTGAGTCTACAACGTTTTGTTTAGGTGTGAGAGCCAAAATGAACTTTTTATGGCTTTAAATGCGTTTTCAGCCTGATTGTGCACTTTAGGTGAAAATGTCAAAATCTTCAAAATGAGCATAAGCACAATGAAATTAATGCTGGAATCATCTTCAGGATGCTAGAATACACTAAATACAGCAAAAATTTTGAGTCTACAACGTTTAGTTTAGGTGTGAGAGCCAAAATGAACTTTTTATTGCTTTAAACGCGTTTTCAGCCTGATTGTGCACTTTAGGTGAAAATGTCAAAATCTTAAAAATGAGCATAAGCACAATGAAATTAATGCTGGAATCATCTTCAGGATGCTAGAATACACTAAATACAGCAAAAATTTTGAGTCTACAACGTTTAGTTTAGGTGTGAGATCCAAAATGAACTTTTTATTGCTTTAAACGCGTTTTCAGCCCCTGATTGTACACTTAAGGTGAAAATGTCAAAATCTTCAAAATGAGCATAAGCACAATGAAATTAATGCTGGAATCATCTTCAGGATGCTAGAATACACTAAATACAGCAAAAATTTTGAGTCTACAACGTTTAGTTTAGGTGTGAGAGCCAAAATGAACTTTTTATTGCTTTAAACGCGTTTTCAGCCCCTGATTGTACACTTAAGGTGAAAATGTCAAAATCTTCAAAATGAGCATAAGCACAATGAAATTAATGCTGGAATCATCTTCAGGATGCTAGAATACACTAAATACAGCAAAAATTTTGAGTCTACAACCTTTAGTTTAGGTGTGAGAGCCAAAATGAACTTTTTATTGCTTTAAACGCGTTTTCAGCCTGATTGTGCACTTTAGGTGAAAATGTCAAAATCTTAAAAATGAGCATAAGCACAATGAAATTAATGCTGGAATCATCTTCAGGATGCTAGAATACACTAAATACAGCAAAAATTTTGAGTCTACAACGTTTAGTTTAGGTGTGAGAGCCAAAATGAACTTTTTATTGCTTTAAACGCGTTTTCAGCCCCTGATTGTACACTTAAGGTGAAAATGTCAAAATCTTCAAAATGAGCATAAGCACAATGAAATTAATGCTGGAATCATCTTCAGGATTCTAGAATACACTAAATACAGCAAAAATGTTGAGTCTACAACGTTTTGTTTAGGTGTGAGAGCCAAAATGAACTTTTTATGGCTTTAAATGCGTTTTCAGCCTGATTGTGCACTTTAGGTGAAAATGTCAAAATCTTCAAAATGAGCATAAGCACAATGAAATTAATGCTGGAATCATCTTCAGGATGCTAGAATACACTAAATACAGCAAAAATTTTGAGTCTACAACGTTTAGTTTAGGTGTGAGAGCCAAAATGAACTTTTTATTGCTTTAAACGCGTTTTCAGCCTGATTGTGCACTTTAGGTGAAAATGTCAAAATCTTAAAAATGAGCATAAGCACAATGAAATTAATGCTGGAATCATCTTCAGGATGCTAGAATACACTAAACACAGCAAAAATTTTGAGTCTACAACGTTTAGTTTAGGTGTGAGAGCCAAAATGAACTTTTTATTGCTTTAAACGCGTTTTCAGCCCCTGATTGTACACTTAAGGTGAAAATGTCAAAATCTTCAAAATGAGCATAAGCACAATGAAATTAATGCTGGAATCATCTTCAGGATGCTAGAATACACTAAATACAGCAAAAATTTTGAGTCTACAACGTTTAGTTTAGGTGTGAGAGCCAAAATGAACTTTTTATTGCTTTAAACGCGTTTTCAGCCTGATTGTGCACTTTAGGTGAAAATGTCAAAATCTTAAAAATGAGCATAAGCACAATGAAATTAATGCTGGAATCATCTTCAGGATGCTAGAATACACTAAATACAGCAAAAATGTTGAGTCTACAACGTTTTGTTTAGGTGTGAGAGCCAAAATGAACTTTTTATGGCTTTAAATGCGTTTTCAGCCTGATTGTGCACTTTAGGTGAAAATGTCAAAATCTTCAAAATGAGCATAAGCACAATGAAATTAATGCTGGAATCATCTTCAGGATGCTAGAATACACTAAATACAGCAAAAATTTTGAGTCTACAACGTTTAGTTTAGGTGTGAGAGCCAAAATGAACTTTTTATTGCTTTAAACGCGTTTTCAGCCTGATTGTGCACTTTAGGTGAAAATGTCAAAATCTTAAAAATGAGCATAAGCACAATGAAATTAATGCTGGAATCATCTTTAGGATGCTAGAATACACTAAATACAGCAAAAATTTTGAGTCTACAACGTTTAGTTTAGGTGTGAGAGCCAAAATGAACTTTTTATTGCTTTAAACGCGTTTTCAGCCCCTGATTGTAAACTTAAGGTGAAAATGTCAAAATCTTCAAAATGAGCATAAGCACAATGAAATTAATGCTGGAATCATCTTCAGGATGCTAGAATACACTAAATACAGCAAAAATTTTGAGTCTACAACGTTTAGTTTAGGTGTGAGAGCCAAAATGAACTTTTTATTGCTTTAAACGCGTTTTCAGCCTGATTGTGCACTTTAGGTGAAAATGTCAAAATCTTAAAAATGAGCATAAGCACAATGAAATTAATGCTGGAATCATCTTCAGGATGCTAGAATACACTAAATACAGCAAAAATTTTGAGTCTACAAGGTTTAGTTTAGGTGTGAGAGCCAAAATGAACTTTTTATTGCTTTAAACGCGTTTTCAGCCCCTGATTGTACACTTAAGGTGAAAATGTCAAAATCTTCAAAATGAGCATAAGCACAATGAAATTAATGCTGGAATCATCTTCAGGATGCTAGAATACACTAAATACAGCAAAAATGTTGAGTCTACAACGTTTTGTTTAGGTGTGAGAGCCAAAATGAACTTTTTATGGCTTTAAATGCGTTTTCAGCCTGATTGTGCACTTTAGGTGAAAATGTCAAAATCTTCAAAATGAGCATAAGCACAATGAAATTAATGCTGGAATCATCTTCAGGATGCTAGAATACACTAAATACAGCAAAAATTTTGAGTCTACAACGTTTAGTTTAGGTGTGAGAGCCCAAATGAACTTTTTATTGCTTTAAACGCGTTTTCAGCCTGATTGTGCACTTTAGGTGAAAATGTCAAAATCTTAAAAATGAGCATAAGCACAATGAAATTAATGCTGGAATCATCTTCAGGATGCTAGAATACACTAAATACAGCAAAAATTTTGAGTCTACAACGTTTAGTTTAGGTGTGAGAGCCAAAATGAACTTTTTATTGCTTTAAACGCGTTTTCAGCCCCTGATTGTACACTTAAGGTGAAAATGTCAAAATCTTCAAAATGAGAATAAGCACAATGAAATTAATGCTGGAATCATCTTCAGGATGCTAGAATACACTAAATACAGCAAAAATTTTGAGTCTACAACGTTTAGTTTAGGTGTGAGAGCCAAAATGAACTTTTTATTGCTTTAAACGCGTTTTCAGCCCCTGATTGTACACTTAAGGTGAAAATGTCAAAATCTTCAAAATGAGCATAAGCACAATGAAATTAATGCTGGAATCATCTTCAGGATGCTAGAATACACTAAATACAGCAAAAATTTTGAGTCTACAACCTTTAGTTTAGGTGTGAGAGCCAAAATGAACTTTTTATTGCTTTAAACGCGTTTTCAGCCTGATTGTGCACTTTAGGTGAAAATGTCAAAATCTTAAAAATGAGCATAAGCACAATGAAATTAATGCTGGAATCATCTTCAGGATGCTAGAATACACTAAATACAGCAAAAATTTTGAGTCTACAACGTTTAGTTTAGGTGTGAGAGCCAAAATGAACTTTTTATTGCTTTAAACGCGTTTTCAGCCCCTGATTGTACACTTAAGGTGAAAATGTCAAAATCTTCAAAATGAGCATAAGCACAATGAAATTAATGCTGGAATCATCTTCAGGATGCTAGAATACACTAAATACAGCAAAAATGTTGAGTCTACAACGTTTTGTTTAGGTGTGAGAGCCAAAATGAACTTTTTATGGCTTTAAATGCGTTTTCAGCCTGATTGTGCACTTTAGGTGAAAATGTCAAAATCTTCAAAATGAGCATAAGCACAATGAAATTAATGCTGGAATCATCTTCAGGATGCTAGAATACACTAAATACAGCAAAAATTTTGAGTCTACAACGTTTAGTTTAGGTGTGAGAGCCAAAATGAACTTTTTATTGCTTTAAACGCGTTTTCAGCCTGATTGTGCACTTTAGGTGAAAATGTCAAAATCTTAAAAATGAGCATAAGCACAATGAAATTAATGCTGGAATCATCTTCAGGATGCTAGAATACACTAAATACAGCAAAAATTTTGAGTCTACAAGGTTTAGTTTAGGTGTGAGAGCCAAAATGAACTTTTTATTGCTTTAAACGCGTTTTCAGCCCCTGATTGTACACTTAAGGTGAAAATGTCAAAATCTTCAAAATGAGCATAAGCACAATAAAATTAATGCTGGAATCATCTTCAGGATGCTAGAATACACTAAATACAGCAAAAATGTTGAGTCTACAACGTTTTGTTTAGGTGTGAGAGCCAAAATGAACTTTTTATGGCTTTAAATGCGTTTTCAGCCTGATTGCGCACTTTAGGTGAAAATGTCAAAATCTTCAAAATGAGCATAAGCACAATGAAATTAATGCTGGAATCATCTTCAGGATGCTAGAATACACTAAATACAGCAAAAATTTTGAGTCTACAACGTTTAGTTTAGGTGTGAGAGCCCAAATGAACTTTTTATTGCTTTAAACGCGTTTTCAGCCTGATTGTGCACTTTAGGTGAAAATGTCAAAATCTTAAAAATGAGCATAAGCACAATGAAATTAATGCTGGAATCATCTTCAGGATGCTAGAATACACTAAATACAGCAAAAATTTTGAGTCTACAACGTTTAGTTTAGGTGTGAGAGCCAAAATGAACTTTTTATTGCTTTAAACGCGTTTTCAGCCCCTGATTGTACACTTAAGGTGAAAATGTCAAAATCTTCAAAATGAGCATAAGCACAATGAAATTAATGCTGGAATCATCTTCAGGATGCTAGAATACACTAAATACAGCAAAAATTTTGAGTCTACAACGTTTAGTTTAGGTGTGAGAGCCAAAATGAACTTTTTATTGCTTTAAACGCGTTTTCAGCCCCTGATTGTACACTTAAGGTGAAAATGTCAAAATCTTCAAAATGAGCATAAGCACAATGAAATTAATGCTGGAATCATCTTCAGGATGCTAGAATACACTAAATACAGCAAAAATTTTGAGTCTACAACCTTTAGTTTAGGTGTGAGAGCCAAAATGAACTTTTTATTGCTTTAAACGCGTTTTCAGCCTGATTGTGCACTTTAGGTGAAAATGTCAAAATCTTAAAAATGAGCATAAGCACAATGAAATTAATGCTGGAATCATCTTCAGGATGCTAGAATACACTAAATACAGCAAAAATTTTGAGTCTACAACGTTTAGTTTAGGTGTGAGAGCCAAAATGAACTTTTTATTGCTTTAAACGCGTTTTCAGCCCCTGATTGTACACTTAAGGTGAAAATGTCAAAATCTTCAAAATGAGCATAAGCACAATGAAATTAATGCTGGAATCATCTTCAGGATGCTAGAATACACTAAATACAGCAAAAATGTTGAGTCTACAACGTTTTGTTTAGGTGTGAGAGCCAAAATGAACTTTTTATGGCTTTAAATGCGTTTTCAGCCTGATTGTGCACTTTAGGTGAAAATGTCAAAATCTTCAAAATGAGCATAAGCACAATGAAATTAATGCTGGAATCATCTTCAGGATGCTAGAATACACTAAATACAGCAAAAATTTTGAGTCTACAACGTTTAGTTTAGGTGTGAGAGCCAAAATGAACTTTTTATTGCTTTAAACGCGTTTTCAGCCTGATTGTGCACTTTAGGTGAAAATGTCAAAATCTTAAAAATGAGCATAAGCACAATGAAATTAATGCTGGAATCATCTTCAGGATGCTAGAATACACTAAATACAGCAAAAATTTTGAGTCTACAACGTTTAGTTTAGGTGTGAGAGCCAAAATGAACTTTTTATTGCTTTAAACGCGTTTTCAGCCCCTGATTGTACACTTAAGGTGAAAATGTCAAAATCTTCAAAATGAGCATAAGCACAATGAAATTAATGCTGGAATCATCTTCAGGATGCTAGAATACACTAAATACAGCAAAAATTTTGAGTCTACAACGTTTAGTTTAGGTGTGAGAGCCAAAATGAACTTTTTATTGCTTTAAACGCGTTTTCAGCTTGATTGTGCACTTTAGGTGAAAATGTCAAAATCTTAAAAATGAGCATAAGCACAATGAAATTAATGCTGGAATCATCTTCAGGATGCTAGAATACACTAAATACAGCAAAAATTTTGAGTCTACAACGTTTAGTTTAGGTGTGAGAGCCAAAATGAACTTTTTATTGCTTTAAACGCGTTTTCAGCCCCTGATTGTACACTTAAGGTGAAAATGTCAAAATCTTCAAAATGAGCATAAGCACAATGAAATTAATGCTGGAATCATCTTCAGGATGCTAGAATACACTAAATACAGCAAAAATTTTGAGTCTACAACGTTTAGTTTAGGTGTGAGAGCCAAAATGAACTTTTTATTGCTTTAAACGCGTTTTCAGCCTGATTGTGCACTTTAGGTGAAAATGTCAAAATCTTAAAAATGAGCATAAGCACAATGAAATTAATGCTGGAATCATCTTCAGGATGCTAGAATACACTAAATACAGCAAAAATTTTGAGTCTACAACGTTTAGTTTAGGTGTGAGAGCCAAAATGAACTTTTTATTGCTTTAAACGCGTTTTCAGCCTGATTGTGCACTTTAGGTGAAAATGTCAAAATCTTAAAAATGAGCATAAGCACAATGAAATTAATGCTGGAATCATCTTCAGGATGCTAGAATACACTAAATACAGCAAAAATTTTGAGTCTACAAGGTTTAGTTTAGGTGTGAGAGCCAAAATGAACTTTTTATTGCTTTAAACGCGTTTTCAGCCCCTGATTGTACACTTAAGGTGAAAATGTCAAAATCTTCAAAATGAGCATAAGCACAATGAAATTAATGCTGGAATCATCTTCAGGATGCTAGAATACACTAAATACAGCAAAAATGTTGAGTCTACAACGTTTTGTTTAGGTGTGAGAGCCAAAATGAACTTTTTATGGCTTTAAATGCGTTTTCAGCCTGATTGTGCACTTTAGGTGAAAATGTCAAAATCTTCAAAATGAGCATAAGCACAATGAAATTAATGCTGGAATCATCTTCAGGATGCTAGAATACACTAAATACAGCAAAAATTTTGAGTCTACAACGTTTAGTTTAGGTGTGAGAGCCCAAATGAACTTTTTATTGCTTTAAACGCGTTTTCAGCCTGATTGTGCACTTTAGGTGAAAATGTCAAAATCTTAAAAATGAGCATAAGCACAATGAAATTAATGCTGGAATCATCTTCAGGATGCTAGAATACACTAAATACAGCAAAAATTTTGAGTCTACAACGTTTAGTTTAGGTGTGAGAGCCAAAATGAACTTTTTATTGCTTTAAACGCGTTTTCAGCCCCTGATTGTACACTTAAGGTGAAAATGTCAAAATCTTCAAAATGAGCATAAGCACAATGAAATTAATGCTGGAATCATCTTCAGGATGCTAGAATACACTAAATACAGCAAAAATTTTGAGTCTACAACGTTTAGTTTAGGTGTGAGAGCCAAAATGAACTTTTTATTGCTTTAAACGCGTTTTCAGCCCCTGATTGTACACTTAAGGTGAAAATGTCAAAATCTTCAAAATGAGCATAAGCACAATGAAATTAATGCTGGAATCATCTTCAGGATGCTAGAATACACTAAATACAGCAAAAATTTTGAGTCTACAACCTTTAGTTTAGGTGTGAGAGCCAAAATGAACTTTTTATTGCTTTAAACGCGTTTTCAGCCTGATTGTGCACTTTAGGTGAAAATGTCAAAATCTTAAAAATGAGCATAAGCACAATGAAATTAATGCTGGAATCATCTTCAGGATGCTAGAATACACTAAATACAGCAAAAATTTTGAGTCTACAACGTTTAGTTTAGGTGTGAGAGCCAAAATGAACTTTTTATTGCTTTAAACGCGTTTTCAGCCCCTGATTGTACACTTAAGGTGAAAATGTCAAAATCTTCAAAATGAGCATAAGCACAATGAAATTAATGCTGGAATCATCTTCAGGATGCTAGAATACACTAAATACAGCAAAAATGTTGAGTCTACAACGTTTTGTTTAGGTGTGAGAGCCAAAATGAACTTTTTATGGCTTTAAATGCGTTTTCAGCCTGATTGTGCACTTTAGGTGAAAATGTCAAAATCTTCAAAATGAGCATAAGCACAATGAAATTAATGCTGGAATCATCTTCAGGATGCTAGAATACACTAAATACAGCAAAAATTTTGAGTCTACAACGTTTAGTTTAGGTGTGAGAGCCAAAATGAACTTTTTATTGCTTTAAACGCATTTTCAGCCTGATTGTGCACTTTAGGTGAAAATGTCAAAATCTTAAAAATGAGCATAAGCACAATGAAATTAATGCTGGAATCATCTTCAGGATGCTAGAATACACTAAATACAGCAAAAATTTCGAGTCTACAACGTTTAGTTTAGGTGTGAGAGCCAAAATGAACTTTTTATTGCTTTAAACGCGTTTTCAGCCCCTGATTGTACACTTAAGGTGAAAATGTCAAAATCTTCAAAATGAGCATAAGCACAATGAAATTAATGCTGGAATCATCTTCAGGATGCTAGAATACACTAAATACAGCAAAAATTTTGAGTCTACAACGTTTAGTTTAGGTGTGAGAGCCAAAATGAACTTTTTATTGCTTTAAACGCGTTTTCAGCCTGATTCTGCACTTTAGGTGAAAATGTCAAAATCTTAAAAATGAGCATAAGCACAATGAAATTAATGCTGGAATCATCTTCAGGATGCTAGAATACACTAAATACTGCAAAAATTTTGAGTCTACAAGGTTTAGTTTAGGTGTGAGAGCCAAAATGAACTTTTTATTGCTTTAAACGCGTTTTCAGCCCCTGATTGTACACTTAAGGTGAAAATGTCAAAATCTTCAAAATGAGCATAAGCACAATGAAATTAATGCTGGAATCATCTTCAGGATGCTAGAATACACTAAATACAGCAAAAATGTTGAGTCTACAACGTTTTGTTTAGGTGTGAGAGCCAAAATGAACTTTTTATGGCTTTAAATGCGTTTTCAGCCTGATTGTGCACTTTAGGTGAAAATGTCAAAATCTTCAAAATGAGCATAAGCACAATGAAATTAATGCTGGAATCATCTTCAGGATGCTAGAATACACTAAATACAGCAAAAATGTTGAGTCTACAACGTTTTGTTTAGGTGTGAGAGCCAAAATGAACTTTTTATGGCTTTAAATGCGTTTTCAGCCTGATTGTGCACTTTAGGTGAAAATGTCAAAATCTTCAAAATGAGCATAAGCACAATGAAATTAATGCTGGAATCATCTTCAGGATGCTAGAATACACTAAATACAGCAAAAATTTTGAGTCTACAACGTTTAGTTTAGGTGTGAGAGCCAAAATGAACTTTTTATTGCTTTAAACGCGTTTTCAGCCTGATTGTGCACTTTAGGTGAAAATGTCAAAATCTTAAAAATGAGCATAAGCACAATGAAATTAATGCTGGAATCATCTTCAGGATGCTAGAATACACTAAATACAGCAAAAATTTTGAGTCTACAACGTTTAGTTTAGGTGTGAGAGCCAAAATGAACTTTTTATTGCTTTAAACGCGTTTTCAGCCCCTGATTGTACACTTAAGGTGAAAATGTCAAAATCTTCAAAATGAGCATAAGCACAATGAAATTAATGCTGGAATCATCTTCAGGATGCTAGAATACACTAAATACAGCAAAAATTTTGAGTCTACAACGTTTAGTTTAGGTGTGAGAGCCAAAATGAACTTTTTATTGCTTTAAACGCGTTTTCAGCCCCTGATTGTACACTTAAGGTGAAAATGTCAAAATCTTCAAAATGAGCATAAGCACAATGAAATTAATGCTGGAATCATCTTCAGGATGCTAGAATATACTAAATACAGCAAAAATTTTGAGTCTACAAGGTTTAGTTTAGGTGTGAGAGCCAAAATGAACTTTTTATTGCTTTAAACGCGTTTTCAGCCCCTGATTGTACACTTAAGGTGAAAATGTCAAAATCTTCAAAATGAGCATAAGCACAATGAAATTAATGCTGGAATCATCTTCAGGATGCTAGAATACACTAAATACAGCAAAAATGTTGAGTCTACAACGTTTTGTTTAGGTGTGAGAGCCAAAATGAACTTTTTATGGCTTTAAATGCGTTTTCAGCCTGATTGTGCACTTTAGGTGAAAATGTCAAAATCTTCAAAATGAGCATAAGCACAATGAAATTAATGCTGGAATCATCTTCAGGATGCTAGAATACACTAAATACAGCAAAAATTTTGAGTCTACAACGTTTAGTTTAGGTGTGAGAGCCAAAATGAACTTTTTATTGCTTTAAACGCGTTTTCAGCCCCTGATTGTACACTTAAGGTGAAAATGTCAAAATCTTCAAAATGAGCATAAGCACAATGAAATTAATGCTGGAATCATCTTCAGGATGCTAGAATACACTAAATACAGCAAAAATTTTGAGTCTACAACCTTTAGTTTAGGTGTGAGAGCCAAAATGAACTTTTTATTGCTTTAAACGCGTTTTCAGCCTGATTGTGCACTTTAGGTGAAAATGTCAAAATCTTAAAAATGAGCATAAGCACAATGAAATTAATGCTGGAATCATCTTCAGGATGCTAGAATACACTAAATACAGCAAAAATTTTGAGTCTACAACGTTTAGTTTAGGTGTGAGAGCCAAAATGAACTTTTTATTGCTTTAAACGCGTTTTCAGCCCCTGATTGTACACTTAAGGTGAAAATGTCAAAATCTTCAAAATGAGCATAAGCACAATGAAATTAATGCTGGAATCATCTTCAGGATGCTAGAATACACTAAATACAGCAAAAATGTTGAGTCTACAACGTTTTGTTTAGGTGTGAGAGCCAAAATGAACTTTTTATGGCTTTAAATGCGTTTTCAGCCTGATTGTGCACTTTAGGTGAAAATGTCAAAATCTTCAAAATGAGCATAAGCACAATGAAATTAATGCTGGAATCATCTTCAGGATGCTAGAATACACTAAATACAGCAAAATGTTTGAGTCTACAACGTTTAGTTTAGGTGTGAGAGCCAAAATGAACTTTTTATTGCTTTAAACGCGTTTTCAGCCTGATTGTGCACTTTAGGTGAAAATGTCAAAATCTTAAAAATGAGCATAAGCACAATGAAATTAATGCTGGAATCATCTTCAGGATGCTAGAATACACTAAATACAGCAAAAATTTTGAGTCTACAACGTTTAGTTTAGGTGTGAGAGCCAAAATGAACTTTTTATTGCTTTAAACGCGTTTTCAGCCCCTGATTGTACACTTAAGGTGAAAATGTCAAAATCTTCAAAATGAGCATAAGCACAATGAAATTAATGCTGGAATCATCTTCAGGATGCTAGAATACACTAAATACAGCAAAAATTTTGAGTCTACAACGTTTAGTTTAGGTGTGAGAGCCAAAATGAACTTTTTATTGCTTTAAACGCGTTTTCAGCTTGATTGTGCACTTTAGGTGAAAATGTCAAAATCTTAAAAATGAGCATAAGCACAATGAAATTAATGCTGGAATCATCTTCAGGATGCTAGAATACACTAAATACAGCAAAAATTTTGAGTCTACAACGTTTAGTTTAGGTGTGAGAGCCAAAATGAACTTTTTATTGCTTTAAACGCGTTTTCAGCCCCTGATTGTACACTTAAGGTGAAAATGTCAAAATCTTCAAAATGAGCATAAGCACAATGAAATTAATGCTGGAATCATCTTCAGGATGCTAGAATACACTAAATACAGCAAAAATTTTGAGTCTACAACGTTTAGTTTAGGTGTGAGAGCCAAAATGAACTTTTTATGGCTTTAAATGCGTTTTCAGCCTGATTGTGCACTTTAGGTGAAAATGTCAAAATCTTCAAAATGAGCATAAGCACAATGAAATTAATGCTGGAATCATCTTCAGGATGCTAGAATACACTAAATACAGCAAAAATTTTGAGTCTACAACGTTTAGTTTAGGTGTGAGAGCCAAAATGAACTTTTTATTGCTTTAAACGCGTTTTCAGCCTGATTGTGCACTTTAGGTGAAAATGTCAAAATCTTAAAAATGAGCATAAGCACAATGAAATTAATGCTGGAATCATCTTCAGGATGCTAGAATACACTAAATACAGCAAAAATTTTGAGTCTACAAGGTTTAGTTTAGGTGTGAGAGCCAAAATGAACTTTTTATTGCTTTAAACGCGTTTTCAGCCCCTGATTGTACACTTAAGGTGAAAATGTCAAAATCTTCAAAATGAGCATAAGCACAATGAAATTAATGCTGGAATCATCTTCAGGATGCTAGAATACACTAAATACAGCAAAAATTTTGAGTCTACAACGTTTAGTTTAGGTGTGAGAGCCAAAATGAACTTTTTATTGCTTTAAACGCGTTTTCAGCCCCTGATTGTGCACTTTAGGTGAAAATGTCAAAATCTTAAAAATGAGCATAAGCACAATGAAATTAATGCTGGAATCATCTTCAGGATGCTAGAATACACTAAATACAGCAAAAATTTTGAGTCTACAACGTTTAGTTTAGGTGTGAGAGCCAAAATGAACTTTTTATTGCTTTAAACGCGTTTTCAGCCCCTTATTGTACACTTAAGGTGAAAATGTCAAAATCTTCAAAATGAGCATAAGCACAATGAAATTAATGCTGGAATCATCTTCAGGATGCTAGAATACACTAAATACAGCAAAAATTTTGAGTCTACAACGTTTAGTTTAGGTGTGAGAGCCAAAATGAACTTTTTATTGCTTTAAACGCGTTTTCAGCCCCTGATTGTACACTTAAGGTGAAAATGTCAAAATCTTCAAAATGAGCATAAGCACAATGAAATTAATGCTGGAATCATCTTCAGGATACTAGAATACACTAAATACAGCAAAAATTTTGAGTCTACAACGTTTAGTTTAGGTGTGAGAGCCAAAATGAACTTTTTATTGCTTTAAACGCGTTTTCAGCCCCTGATTGTACACTTAAGGTGAAAATGTCAAAATCTTCAAAATGAGCATAAGCACAATGAAATTAATGCTGGAATCATCTTCAGGATACTAGAATACACTAAATACAGCAAAAATTTTGAGTCTACAACGTTTAGTTTAGGTGTGAGAGCCAAAATGAACTTTTTATTGCTTTAAACGCATTTTCAGCCCCTGATTGTACACTTAAGTTGAAAATGTCAAAATCTTCAAAATGAGCATAAGCACAATGAAATTAATGCTGGAATCATCTTCAGGATGCTAGAATACACTAAATACAGCAAAAATGTTGAGTCTACAACGTTTTGTTTAGGTGTGAGAGCCAAAATGAACTTTTTATGGCTTTAAATGCGTTTTCAGCCTGATTGTGCACTTTAGGTGAAAATGTCAAAATCTTCAAAATGAGCATAAGCACAATGAAATTAATGCTGGAATCATCTTCAGGATGCTAGAATACACTAAATACAGCAACAATTTTGAGTCTACAACGTTTAGTTTAGGTGTGAGAGCCAAAATGAACTTTTTATTGCTTTAAACGCGTTTTCAGCCTGATTGTGCACTTTAGGTGAAAATGTCAAAATCTTAAAAATGAGCATAAGCACAATGAAATTAATGCTGGAATCATCTTCAGGATGCTAGAATACACTAAATACAGCAAAAATTTTGAGTCTACAACGTTTAGTTTAGGTGTGAGAGCCAAAATGAACTTTTTATTGCTTTAAACGCGTTTTCAGCCCCTGATTGTACACTTAAGGTGAAAATGTCAAAATCTTCAAAATGAGCATAAGCACAATGAAATTAATGCTGGAATCATCTTCAGGATGCTAGAATACACTAAATACAGCAAAAATTTTGAGTCTACAACGTTTAGTTTAGGTGTGAGAGCCAAAATGAACTTTTTATTGCTTTAAACGCGTTTTCAGCCCCTGATTGTGCACTTTAGGTGAAAATGTCAAAATCTTAAAAATGAGCATAAGCACAATGAAATTAATGCTGGAATCATCTTCAGGATGCTAGAATACACTAAATACAGCAAAAATTTTGAGTCTACAACGTTTAGTTTAGGTGTGAGAGCCAAAATGAACTTTTTATTGCTTTAAACGCGTTTTCAGCCCCTTATTGTACACTTAAGGTGAAAATGTCAAAATCTTCAAAATGAGCATAAGCACAATGAAATTAATGCTGGAATCATCTTCAGGATGCTAGAATACACTAAATACAGCAAAAATTTTGAGTCTACAACGTTTAGTTTAGGTGTGAGAGCCAAAATGAACTTTTTATTGCTTTAAACGCGTTTTCAGCCCCTGATTGTACACTTAAGGTGAAAATGTCAAAATCTTCAAAATGAGCATAAGCACAATGAAATTAATGCTGGAATCATCTTCAGGATACTAGAATACACTAAATACAGCAAAAATTTTGAGTCTACAACGTTTAGTTTAGGTGTGAGAGCCAAAATGAACTTTTTATTGCTTTAAACGCGTTTTCAGCCCCTGATTGTACACTTAAGGTGAAAATGTCAAAATCTTCAAAATGAGCATAAGCACAATGAAATTAATGCTGGAATCATCTTCAGGATACTAGAATACACTAAATACAGCAAAAATTTTGAGTCTACAACGTTTAGTTTAGGTGTGAGAGCCAAAATGAACTTTTTATTGCTTTAAACGCATTTTCAGCCCCTGATTGTACACTTAAGTTGAAAATGTCAAAATCTTCAAAATGAGCATAAGCACAATGAAATTAATGCTGGAATCATCTTCAGGATGCTAGAATACACTAAATACAGCAAAAATGTTGAGTCTACAACGTTTTGTTTAGGTGTGAGAGCCAAAATGAACTTTTTATGGCTTTAAATGCGTTTTCAGCCTGATTGTGCACTTTAGGTGAAAATGTCAAAATCTTCAAAATGAGCATAAGCACAATGAAATTAATGCTGGAATCATCTTCAGGATGCTAGAATACACTAAATACAGCAAAAATTTTGAGTCTACAACGTTTAGTTTAGGTGTGAGAGCCAAAATGAACTTTTTATTGCTTTAAACGCGTTTTCAGCCTGATTGTGCACTTTAGGTGAAAATGTCAAAATCTTAAAAATGAGCATAAGCACAATGAAATTAATGCTGGAATCATCTTCAGGATGCTAGAATACACTAAATACAGCAAAAATTTTGAGTCTACAACGTTTAGTTTAGGTGTGAGAGCCAAAATGAACTTTTTATTGCTTTAAACGCGTTTTCAGCCCCTGATTGTACACTTAAGGTGAAAATGTCAAAATCTTCAAAATGAGCATAAGCACAATGAAATTAATGCTGGAATCATCTTCAGGATGCTAGAATACACTAAATACAGCAAAAATTTTGAGTCTACAACGTTTAGTTTAGGTGTGAGAGCCAAAATGAACTTTTTATTGCTTTAAACGCGTTTTCAGCCTGATTGTGCACTTTAGGTGAAAATGTCAAAATCTTAAAAATGAGCATAAGCACAATGAAATTAATGCTTGAATCATCTTCAGGATGCTAGAATACACTAAATACAGCAAAAATTTTGAGTCTACAAGGTTTAGTTTAGGTGTGAGAGCCAAAATGAACTTTTTATTGCTTTAAACGCGTTTTCAGCCCCTGATTGTACACTTAAGGTGAAAATGTCAAAATCTTCAAAATGAGCATAAGCACAATGAAATTAATGCTGGAATCATCTTCAGGATGCTAGAATACACTAAATACAGCAAAAATGTTGAGTCTACAACGTTTTGTTTAGGTGTGAGAGCCAAAATGAACTTTTTATGGCTTTAAATGCGTTTTCAGCCTGATTGTGCACTTTAGGTGAAAATGTCAAAATCTTCAAAATGAGCATAAGCACAATGAAATTAATGCTGGAATCATCTTCAGGATGCTAGAATACACTAAATACAGCAAAAATTTTGAGTCTACAACGTTTAGTTTAGGTGTGAGAGCCAAAATGAACTTTTTATTGCTTTAAACGCGTTTTCAGCCTGATTGTGCACTTTAGGTGAAAATGTCAAAATCTTAAAAATGAGCATAAGCACAATGAAATTAATGCTGGAATCATCTTCAGGATGCTAGAATACACTAAATACAGCAAAAATTTTGAGTCTACAACGTTTAGTTTAGGTGTGAGAGCCAAAATGAACTTTTTATTGCTTTAAACGCGTTTTCAGCCCCTGATTGTACACTTAAGGTGAAAATGTCAAAATCTTCAAAATGAGCATAAGCACAATGAAATTAATGCTGGAATCATCTTCAGGATGCTAGAATACACTAAATACAGCAAAAATTTTGAGTCTACAACGTTTAGTTTAGGTGTGAGAGCCAAAATGAACTTTTTATTGCTTTAAACGCGTTTTCAGCCCCTGATTGTACACTTAAGGTGAAAATGTCAAAATCTTCAAAATGAGCATAAGCACAATGAAATTAATGCTGGAATCATCTTCAGGATGCTAGAATACACTAAATACAGCAAAAATTTTGAGTCTACAACCTTTAGTTTAGGTGTGAGAGCCAAAATGAACTTTTTATTGCTTTAAACGCGTTTTCAGCCTGATTGTGCACTTTAGGTGAAAATGTCAAAATCTTAAAAATGAGCATAAGCACAATGAAATTAATGCTGGAATCATCTTCAGGATGCTAGAATACACTAAATACAGCAAAAATTTTGAGTCTACAACGTTTAGTTTAGGTGTGAGAGCCAAAATGAACTTTTTATTGCTTTAAACGCGTTTTCAGCCTGATTGTGCACTTTAGGTGAAAATGTCAAAATCTTAAAAATGAGCATAAGCACAATGAAATTAATGCTGGAATCATCTTTAGGATGCTAGAATACACTAAATACAGCAAAAATTTTGAGTCTACAACGTTTAGTTTAGGTGTGAGAGCCAAAATGAACTTTTTATTGCTTTAAACGCGTTTTCAGCCCCTGATTGTAAACTTAAGGTGAAAATGTCAAAATCTTCAAAATGAGCATAAGCACAATGAAATTAATGCTGGAATCATCTTCAGGATGCTAGAATACACTAAATACAGCAAAAATTTTGAGTCTACAACGTTTAGTTTAGGTGTGAGAGCCAAAATGAACTTTTTATTGCTTTAAACGCGTTTTCAGCGTGATTGTGCACTTTAGGTGAAAATGTCAAAATCTTAAAAATGAGCATAAGCACAATGAAATTAATGCTGGAATCATCTTCAGGATGCTAGAATACACTAAATACAGCAAAAATTTTGAGTCTACAAGGTTTAGTTTAGGTGTGAGAGCCAAAATGAACTTTTTATTGCTTTAAACGCGTTTTCAGCCCCTGATTGTACACTTAAGGTGAAAATGTCAAAATCTTCAAAATGAGCATAAGCACAATGAAATTAATGCTGGAATCATCTTCAGGATGCTAGAATACACTAAATACAGCAAAAATTTTGAGTCTACAACGTTTAGTTTAGGTGTGAGAGCCAAAATGAACTTTTTATTGCTTTAAACGCGTTTTCAGCCTGATTGTGCACTTTAGGTGAAAATGTCAAAATCTTAAAAATGAGCATAAGCACAATGAAATTAATGCTGGAATCATCTTCAGGATGCTAGAATACACTAAATACAGCAAAAATTTTGAGTCTACAAGGTTTAGTTTAGGTGTGAGAGCCAAAATGAACTTTTTATTGCTTTAAACGCGTTTTCAGCCCCTGATTGTACACTTAAGGTGAAAATGTCAAAATCTTCAAAATGAGCATAAGCACAATGAAATTAATGCTGGAATCATCTTCAGGATGCTAGAATACACTAAATACAGCAAAAATGTTGAGTCTACAACGTTTTGTTTAGGTGTGAGAGCCAAAATGAACTTTTTATGGCTTTAAATGCGTTTTCAGCCTGATTGTGCACTTTAGGTGAAAATGTCAAAATCTTCAAAATGAGCATAAGCACAATGAAATTAATGCTGGAATCATCTTCAGGATGCTAGAATACACTAAATACAGCAAAAATGTTGAGTCTACAACGTTTTGTTTAGGTGTGAGAGCCAAAATGAACTTTTTATGGCTTTAAATGCGTTTTCAGCCTGATTGTGCACTTTAGGTGAAAATGTCAAAATCTTCAAAATGAGCATAAGCACAATGAAATTAATGCTGGAATCATCTTCAGGATGCTAGAATACA
Source organism: Vanacampus margaritifer (assembly GCF_051991255.1). Taxonomy (NCBI): domain Eukaryota; kingdom Metazoa; phylum Chordata; class Actinopteri; order Syngnathiformes; family Syngnathidae; genus Vanacampus; species Vanacampus margaritifer. The sequence continues at coordinate 1,015,588 of NW_027520737.1, read as the reverse complement.
CTAAATACAGCAAAAATTTTGAGTCTACAACGTTTAGTTTAGGTGTGAGAGCCAAAATGAACTTTTTATTGCTTTAAACGCGTTTTCAGCCTGATTGTGCACTTTAGGTGAAAATGTCAAAATCTTAAAAATGAGCATAAGCACAATGAAATTAATGCTGGAATCATCTTTAGGATGCTAGAATACACTAAATACAGCAAAAATTTTGAGTCTACAACGTTTAGTTTAGGTGTGAGAGCCAAAATGAACTTTTTATTGCTTTAAACGCGTTTTCAGCCCCTGATTGTAAACTTAAGGTGAAAATGTCAAAATCTTCAAAATGAGCATAAGCACAATGAAATTAATGCTGGAATCATCTTCAGGATGCTAGAATACACTAAATACAGCAAAAATTTTGAGTCTACAACGTTTAGTTTAGGTGTGAGAGCCAAAATGAACTTTTTATTGCTTTAAACGCGTTTTCAGCCTGATTGTGCACTTTAGGTGAAAATGTCAAAATCTTAAAAATGAGCATAAGCACAATGAAATTAATGCTGGAATCATCTTCAGGATGCTAGAATACACTAAATACAGCAAAAATTTTGAGTCTACAAGGTTTAGTTTAGGTGTGAGAGCCAAAATGAACTTTTTATTGCTTTAAACGCGTTTTCAGCCCCTGATTGTACACTTAAGGTGAAAATGTCAAAATCTTCAAAATGAGCATAAGCACAATGAAATTAATGCTGGAATCATCTTCAGGATGCTAGAATACACTAAATACAGCAAAAATGTTGAGTCTACAACGTTTTGTTTAGGTGTGAGAGCCAAAATGAACTTTTTATGGCTTTAAATGCGTTTTCAGCCTGATTGTGCACTTTAGGTGAAAATGTCAAAATCTTCAAAATGAGCATAAGCACAATGAAATTAATGCTGGAATCATCTTCAGGATGCTAGAATACACTAAATACAGCAAAAATTTTGAGTCTACAACGTTTAGTTTAGGTGTGAGAGCCCAAATGAACTTTTTATTGCTTTAAACGCGTTTTCAGCCTGATTGTGCACTTTAGGTGAAAATGTCAAAATCTTAAAAATGAGCATAAGCACAATGAAATTAATGCTGGAATCATCTTCAGGATGCTAGAATACACTAAATACAGCAAAAATTTTGAGTCTACAACGTTTAGTTTAGGTGTGAGAGCCAAAATGAACTTTTTATTGCTTTAAACGCGTTTTCAGCCCCTGATTGTACACTTAAGGTGAAAATGTCAAAATCTTCAAAATGAGCATAAGCACAATGAAATTAATGCTGGAATCATCTTCAGGATGCTAGAATACACTAAATACAGCAAAAATTTTGAGTCTACAACGTTTAGTTTAGGTGTGAGAGCCAAAATGAACTTTTTATTGCTTTAAACGCGTTTTCAGCCCCTGATTGTACACTTAAGGTGAAAATGTCAAAATCTTCAAAATGAGCATAAGCACAATGAAATTAATGCTGGAATCATCTTCAGGATGCTAGAATACACTAAATACAGCAAAAATTTTGAGTCTACAACCTTTAGTTTAGGTGTGAGAGCCAAAATGAACTTTTTATTGCTTTAAACGCGTTTTCAGCCTGATTGTGCACTTTAGGTGAAAATGTCAAAATCTTAAAAATGAGCATAAGCACAATGAAATTAATGCTGGAATCATCTTCAGGATGCTAGAATACACTAAATACAGCAAAAATTTTGAGTCTACAACGTTTAGTTTAGGTGTGAGAGCCAAAATGAACTTTTTATTGCTTTAAACGCGTTTTCAGCCCCTGATTGTACACTTAAGGTGAAAATGTCAAAATCTTCAAAATGAGCATAAGCACAATGAAATTAATGCTGGAATCATCTTCAGGATGCTAGAATACACTAAATACAGCAAAAATGTTGAGTCTACAACGTTTTGTTTAGGTGTGAGAGCCAAAATGAACTTTTTATGGCTTTAAATGCGTTTTCAGCCTGATTGTGCACTTTAGGTGAAAATGTCAAAATCTTCAAAATGAGCATAAGCACAATGAAATTAATGCTGGAATCATCTTCAGGATGCTAGAATACACTAAATACAGCAAAAATTTTGAGTCTACAACGTTTAGTTTAGGTGTGAGAGCCAAAATGAACTTTTTATTGCTTTAAACGCGTTTTCAGCCTGATTGTGCACTTTAGGTGAAAATGTCAAAATCTTAAAAATGAGCATAAGCACAATGAAATTAATGCTGGAATCATCTTCAGGATGCTAGAATACACTAAATACAGCAAAAATTTTGAGTCTACAACGTTTAGTTTAGGTGTGAGAGCCAAAATGAACTTTTTATTGCTTTAAACGCGTTTTCAGCCCCTGATTGTACACTTAAGGTGAAAATGTCAAAATCTTCAAAATGAGCATAAGCACAATGAAATTAATGCTGGAATCATCTTCAGGATGCTAGAATACACTAAATACAGCAAAAATTTTGAGTCTACAACGTTTAGTTTAGGTGTGAGAGCCAAAATGAACTTTTTATTGCTTTAAACGCGTTTTCAGCTTGATTGTGCACTTTAGGTGAAAATGTCAAAATCTTAAAAATGAGCATAAGCACAATGAAATTAATGCTGGAATCATCTTCAGGATGCTAGAATACACTAAATACAGCAAAAATTTTGAGTCTACAACGTTTAGTTTAGGTGTGAGAGCCAAAATGAACTTTTTATTGCTTTAAACGCGTTTTCAGCCCCTGATTGTACACTTAAGGTGAAAATGTCAAAATCTTCAAAATGAGCATAAGCACAATGAAATTAATGCTGGAATCATCTTCAGGATGCTAGAATACACTAAATACAGCAAAAATTTTGAGTCTACAACGTTTAGTTTAGGTGTGAGAGCCAAAATGAACTTTTTATGGCTTTAAATGCGTTTTCAGCCTGATTGTGCACTTTAGGTGAAAATGTCAAAATCTTCAAAATGAGCATAAGCACAATGAAATTAATGCTGGAATCATCTTCAGGATGCTAGAATACACTAAATACAGCAAAAATTTTGAGTCTACAACGTTTAGTTTAGGTGTGAGAGCCAAAATGAACTTTTTATTGCTTTAAACGCGTTTTCAGCCTGATTGTGCACTTTAGGTGAAAATGTCAAAATCTTAAAAATGAGCATAAGCACAATGAAATTAATGCTGGAATCATCTTCAGGATGCTAGAATACACTAAATACAGCAAAAATTTTGAGTCTACAACGTTTAGTTTAGGTGTGAGAGCCAAAATGAACTTTTTATTGCTTTAAACGCGTTTTCAGCCCCTGATTGTACACTTAAGGTGAAAATGTCAAAATCTTCAAAATGAGCATAAGCACAATGAAATTAATGCTGGAATCATCTTCAGGATGCTAGAATACACTAAATACAGCAAAAATTTTGAGTCTACAACGTTTAGTTTAGGTGTGAGAGCCAAAATGAACTTTTTATTGCTTTAAACGCGTTTTCAGCCCCTGATTGTGCACTTTAGGTGAAAATGTCAAAATCTTAAAAATGAGCATAAGCACAATGAAATTAATGCTGGAATCATCTTCAGGATGCTAGAATACACTAAATACAGCAAAAATTTTGAGTCTACAACGTTTAGTTTAGGTGTGAGAGCCAAAATGAACTTTTTATTGCTTTAAACGCGTTTTCAGCCCCTGATTGTACACTTAAGGTGAAAATGTCAAAATCTTCAAAATGAGCATAAGCACAATGAAATTAATGCTGGAATCATCTTCAGGATGCTAGAATACACTAAATACAGCAAAAATTTTGAGTCTACAACGTTTAGTTTAGGTGTGAGAGCCAAAATGAACTTTTTATTGCTTTAAACGCGTTTTCAGCCCCTGATTGTACACTTAAGGTGAAAATGTCAAAATCTTCAAAATGAGCATAAGCACAATGAAATTAATGCTGGAATCATCTTCAGGATACTAGAATACACTAAATACAGCAAAAATTTTGAGTCTACAACGTTTAGTTTAGGTGTGAGAGCCAAAATGAACTTTTTATTGCTTTAAACGCGTTTTCAGCCCCTGATTGTACACTTAAGGTGAAAATGTCAAAATCTTCAAAATGAGCATAAGCACAATGAAATTAATGCTGGAATCATCTTCAGGATACTAGAATACACTAAATACAGCAAAAATTTTGAGTCTACAACGTTTAGTTTAGGTGTGAGAGCCAAAATGAACTTTTTATTGCTTTAAACGCATTTTCAGCCCCTGATTGTACACTTAAGTTGAAAATGTCAAAATCTTCAAAATGAGCATAAGCACAATGAAATTAATGCTGGAATCATCTTCAGGATGCTAGAATACACTAAATACAGCAAAAATGTTGAGTCTACAACGTTTTGTTTAGGTGTGAGAGCCAAAATGAACTTTTTATGGCTTTAAATGCGTTTTCAGCCTGATTGTGCACTTTAGGTGAAAATGTCAAAATCTTCAAAATGAGCATAAGCACAATGAAATTAATGCTGGAATCATCTTCAGGATGCTAGAATACACTAAATACAGCAAAAATTTTGAGTCTACAACGTTTAGTTTAGGTGTGAGAGCCAAAATGAACTTTTTATTGCTTTAAACGCGTTTTCAGCCTGATTGTGCACTTTAGGTGAAAATGTCAAAATCTTAAAAATGAGCATAAGCACAATGAAATTAATGCTGGAATCATCTTCAGGATGCTAGAATACACTAAATACAGCAAAAATTTTGAGTCTACAACGTTTAGTTTAGGTGTGAGAGCCAAAATGAACTTTTTATTGCTTTAAACGCGTTTTCAGCCCCTGATTGTACACTTAAGGTGAAAATGTCAAAATCTTCAAAATGAGCATAAGCACAATGAAATTAATGCTGGAATCATCTTCAGGATGCTAGAATACACTAAATACAGCAAAAATTTTGAGTCTACAACGTTTAGTTTAGGTGTGAGAGCCAAAATGAACTTTTTATTGCTTTAAACGCGTTTTCAGCCTGATTGTGCACTTTAGGTGAAAATGTCAAAATCTTAAAAATGAGCATAAGCACAATGAAATTAATGCTGGAATCATCTTCAGGATGCTAGAATACACTAAATACAGCAAAAATTTTGAGTCTACAAGGTTTAGTTTAGGTGTGAGAGCCAAAATGAACTTTTTATTGCTTTAAACGCGTTTTCAGCCCCTGATTGTACACTTAAGGTGAAAATGTGAAAATCTTCAAAATGAGCATAAGCACAATGAAATTAATGCTGGAATCATCTTCAGGATGCTAGAATACACTAAATACAGCAAAAATGTTGAGTCTACAACGTTTTGTTTAGGTGTGAGAGCCAAAATGAACTTTTTATGGCTTTAAATGCGTTTTCAGCCTGATTGTGCACTTTAGGTGAAAATGTCAAAATCTTCAAAATGAGCATAAGCACAATGAAATTAATGCTGGAATCATCTTCAGGATGCTAGAATACACTAAATACAGCAAAAATTTTGAGTCTACAACGTTTAGTTTAGGTGTGAGAGCCAAAATGAACTTTTTATTGCTTTAAACGCGTTTTCAGCCTGATTGTGCACTTTAGGTGAAAATGTCAAAATCTTAAAAATGAGCATAAGCACAATGAAATTAATGCTGGAATCATCTTCAGGATGCTAGAATACACTAAATACAGCAAAAATTTTGAGTCTACAACGTTTAGTTTAGGTGTGAGAGCCAAAATGAACTTTTTATTGCTTTAAACGCGTTTTCAGCCCCTGATTGTACACTTAAGGTGAAAATGTCAAAATCTTCAAAATGAGCATAAGCACAATGAAATTAATGCTGGAATCATCTTCAGGATGCTAGAATACACTAAATACAGCAAAAATTTTGAGTCTACAACATTTAGTTTAGGTGTGAGAGCCAAAATGAACTTTTTATTGCTTTAAACGCGTTTTCAGCCCCTGATTGTACACTTAAGGTGAAAATGTCAAAATCTTCAAAATGAGCATAAGCACAATGAAATTAATGCTGGAATCATCTTCAGGATGCTAGAATACACTAAATACAGCAAAAATTTTGAGTCTACAACCTTTAGTTTAGGTGTGAGAGCCAAAATGAACTTTTTATTGCTTTAAACGCGTTTTCAGCCTGATTGTGCACTTTAGGTGAAAATGTCAAAATCTTAAAAATGAGCATAAGCACAATGAAATTAATGCTGGAATCATCTTCAGGATGCTAGAATACACTAAATACAGCAAAAATTTTGAGTCTACAACGTTTAGTTTAGGTGTGAGAGCCAAAATGAACTTTTTATTGCTTTAAACGCGTTTTCAGCCCCTGATTGTACACTTAAGGTGAAAATGTCAAAATCTTCAAAATGAGCATAAGCACAATGAAATTAATGCTGGAATCATCTTCAGGATGCTAGAATACACTAAATACAGCAAAAATGTTGAGTCTACAACGTTTTGTTTAGGTGTGATAGCCAAAATGAACTTTTTATGGCTTTAAATGCGTTTTCAGCCTGATTGTGCACTTTAGGTGAAAATGTCAAAATCTTCAAAATGAGCATAAGCACAATGAAATTAATGCTGGAATCATCTTCAGGATGCTAGAATACACTAAATACAGCAAAAATTTTGAGTCTACAACGTTTAGTTTAGGTGTGAGAGCCAAAATGAACTTTTTATTGCTTTAAACGCGTTTTCAGCCCCTGATTGTAAACTTAAGGTGAAAATGTCAAAATCTTCAAAATGAGCATAAGCACAATGAAATTAATGCTGGAATCATCTTCAGGATGCTAGAATACACTAAATACAGCAAAAATTTTGAGTCTACAAGGTTTAGTTTAGGTGTGAGAGCCAAAATGAACTTTTTATTGCTTTAAACGCGTTTTCAGCCCCTGATTGTACACTTAAGGTGAAAATGTCAAAATCTTCAAAATGAGCATAAGCACAATGAAATTAATGCTGGAATCATCTTCAGGATGCTAGAATACACTAAATACAGCAAAAATGTTGAGTCTACAACGTTTTGTTTAGGTGTGAGAGCCAAAATGAACTTTTTATGGCTTTAAATGCGTTTTCAGCCTGATTGTGCACTTTAGGTGAAAATGTCAAAATCTTCAAAATGAGCATAAGCACAATGAAATTAATGCTGGAATCATCTTCAGGATGCTAGAATACACTAAATACAGCAAAAATTTTGAGTCTACAACGTTTAGTTTAGGTGTGAGAGCCCAAATGAACTTTTTATTGCTTTAAACGCGTTTTCAGCCTGATTGTGCACTTTAGGTGAAAATGTCAAAATCTTAAAAATGAGCATAAGCACAATGAAATTAATGCTGGAATCATCTTCAGGATGCTAGAATACACTAAATACAGCAAAAATTTTGAGTCTACAACGTTTAGTTTAGGTGTGAGAGCCAAAATGAACTTTTTATTGCTTTAAACGCGTTTTCAGCCCCTGATTGTACACTTAAGGTGAAAATGTCAAAATCTTCAAAATGAGCATAAGCACAATGAAATTAATGCTGGAATCATCTTCAGGATGCTAGAATACACTAAATACAGCAAAAATTTTGAGTCTACAACGTTTAGTTTAGGTGTGAGAGCCAAAATGAACTTTTTATTGCTTTAAACGCGTTTTCAGCCCCTGATTGTACACTTAAGGTGAAAATGTCAAAATCTTCAAAATGAGCATAAGCACAATGAAATTAATGCTGGAATCATCTTCAGGATGCTAGAATACACTAAATACAGCAAAAATTTTGAGTCTACAACCTTTAGTTTAGGTGTGAGAGCCAAAATGAACTTTTTATTGCTTTAAACGCGTTTTCAGCCTGATTGTGCACTTTAGGTGAAAATGTCAAAATCTTAAAAATGAGCATAAGCACAATGAAATTAATGCTGGAATCATCTTCAGGATGCTAGAATACACTAAATACAGCAAAAATTTTGAGTCTACAACGTTTAGTTTAGGTGTGAGAGCCAAAATGCACTTTTTATTGCTTTAAACGCGTTTTCAGCCCCTGATTGTACACTTAAGGTGAAAATGTCAAAATCTTCAAAATGAGCATAAGCACAATGAAATTAATGCTGGAATCATCTTCAGGATGCTAGAATACACTAAATACAGCAAAAATGTTGAGTCTACAACGTTTTGTTTAGGTGTGAGAGCCAAAATGAACTTTTTATGGCTTTAAATGCGTTTTCAGCCTGATTGTGCACTTTAGGTGAAAATGTCAAAATCTTCAAAATGAGCATAAGCACAATGAAATTAATGCTGGAATCATCTTCAGGATGCTAGAATACACTAAATACAGCAAAAATTTTGAGTCTACAACGTTTAGTTTAGGTGTGAGAGCCAAAATGAACTTTTTATTGCTTTAAACGCGTTTTCAGCCTGATTGTGCACTTTAGGTGAAAATGTCAAAATCTTAAAAATGAGCATAAGCACAATGAAATTAATGCTGGAATCATCTTCAGGATGCTAGAATACACTAAATACAGCAAAAATTTTGAGTCTACAACGTTTAGTTTAGGTGTGAGAGCCAAAATGAACTTTTTATTGCTTTAAACGCGTTTTCAGCCCCTGATTGTACACTTAAGGTGAAAATGTCAAAATCTTCAAAATGAGCATAAGCACAATGAAATTAATGCTGGAATCATCTTCAGGATGCTAGAATACACTAAATACAGCAAAAATTTTGAGTCTACAACGTTTAGTTTAGGTGTGAGAGCCAAAATGAACTTTTTATTGCTTTAAACGCGTTTTCAGCCCCTGATTGTACACTTAAGGTGAAAATGTCAAAATCTTCAAAATGAGCATAAGCACAATGAAATTAATGCTGGAATCATCTTCAGGATGCTAGAATACACTAAATACAGCAAAAATTTTGAGTCTACAACCTTTAGTTTAGGTGTGAGAGCCAAAATGAACTTTTTATTGCTTTAAACGCGTTTTCAGCCTGATTGTGCACTTTAGGTGAAAATGTCAAAATCTTAAAAATGAGCATAAGCACAATGAAATTAATGCTGGAATCATCTTCAGGATGCTAGAATACACTAAATACAGCAAAAATTTTGAGTCTACAACGTTTAGTTTAGGTGTGAGAGCCAAAATGAACTTTTTATTGCTTTAAACGCGTTTTCAGCCCCTGATTGTACACTTAAGGTGAAAATGTCAAAATCTTCAAAATGAGCATAAGCACAATGAAATTAATGCTGGAATCATCTTCAGGATGCTAGAATACACTAAATACAGCAAAAATGTTGAGTCTACAACGTTTTGTTTAGGTGTGAGAGCCAAAATGAACTTTTTATGGCTTTAAATGCGTTTTCAGCCTGATTGTGCACTTTAGGTGAAAATGTCAAAATCTTCAAAATGAGCATAAGCACAATGAAATTAATGCTGGAATCATCTTCAGGATGCTAGAATACACTAAATACAGCAAAAAATTTGAGTCTACAACGTTTAGTTTAGGTGTGAGAGCCAAAATGAACTTTTTATTGCTTTAAACGCGTTTTCAGCCTGATTATGCACTTTAGGTGAAAATGTCAAAATCTTAAAAATGAGCATAAGCACAATGAAATTAATGCTGGAATCATCTTCAGGATGCTAGAATACACTAAATACAGCAAAAATTTTGAGTCTACAACGTTTAGTTTAGGTGTGAGAGCCAAAATGAACTTTTTATTGCTTTAAACGCGTTTTCAGCCCCTGATTGTACACTTAAGGTGAAAATGTCAAAATCTTCAAAATGAGCATAAGCACAATGAAATTAATGCTGGAATCATCTTCAGGATGCTAGAATACACTAAATACAGCAAAAATTTTGAGTCTACAACGTTTAGTTTAGGTGTGAGAGCCAAAATGAACTTTTTATTGCTTTAAACGCGTTTTCAGCCCCTGATTGTACACTTAAGGTGAAAATGTCAAAATCTTCAAAATGAGCATAAGCACAATGAAATTAATGCTGGAATCATCTTCAGGATGCTAGAATACACTAAATACAGCAAAAATTTTGAGTCTACAACCTTTAGTTTAGGTGTGAGAGCCAAAATGAACTTTTTATTGCTTTAAACGCGTTTTCAGCCTGATTGTGCACTTTAGGTGAAAATGTCAAAATCTTAAAAATGAGCATAAGCACAATGAAATTAATGCTGGAATCATCTTCAGGATGCTAGAATACACTAAATACAGCAAAAATTTTGAGTCTACAACGTTTAGTTTAGGTGTGAGAGCCAAAATGAACTTTTTATTGCTTTAAACGCGTTTTCAGCCCCTGATTGTACACTTAAGGTGAAAATGTCAAAATCTTCAAAATGAGCATAAGCACAATGAAATTAATGCTGGAATCATCTTCAGGATGCTAGAATACACTAAATACAGCAAAATTTTTGAGTCTACAAGGTTTAGTTTAGGTGTGAGAGCCAAAATGAACTTTTTATTGCTTTAAACGCGTTTTCAGCCCCTGATTGTACACTTAAGGTGAAAATGTCAAAATCTTCAAAATGAGCATAAGCACAATGAAATTAATGCTGGAATCATCTTCAGGATGCTAGAATACACTAAATACAGCAAAAATGTTGAGTCTACAACGTTTTGTTTAGGTGTGAGAGCCAAAATGAACTTTTTATGGCTTTAAATGCGTTTTCAGCCTGATTGTGCACTTTAGGTGAAAATGTCAAAATCTTCAAAATGAGCATAAGCACAATGAAATTAATGCTGGAATCATCTTCAGGATGCTAGAATACACTAAATACAGCAAAAATTTTGAGTCTACAACGTTTAGTTTAGGTGTGAGAGCCAAAATGAACTTTTTATTGCTTTAAACACGTTTTCAGCCCCTGATTGTACACTTAAGGTGAAAATGTCAAAATCTTAAAAATGAGCATAAGCACAATGAAATTAATGCTGGAATCATCTTCAGGATGCTAGAATACACTAAATACAGCAAAAATTTTGAGTCTACAACGTTTAGTTTAGGTGTGAGAGCCAAAATGAACTTTTTATTGCTTTAAACGCGTTTTCAGCCCCTGATTGTACACTTAAGGTGAAAATGTCAAAATCTTCAAAATGAGCATAAGCACAATGAAATTAATGCTGGAATCATCTTCAGGATGCTAGAATACACTAAATACAGCAAAAATTTTGAGTCTACAACGTTTAGTTTAGGTGTGAGAGCCAAAATGAACTTTTTATTGCTTTAAACGCGTTTTCAGCTTGATTGTGCACTTTAGGTGAAAATGTCAAAATCTTAAAAATGAGCATAAGCACAATGAAATTAATGCTGGAATCATCTTCAGGATGCTAGAATACACTAAATACAGCAAAATTTTTGAGTCTACAAGGTTTAGTTTAGGTGTGAGAGCCAAAATGAACTTTTTATTGCTTTAAACGCGTTTTCAGCCCCTGATTGTACACTTAAGGTGAAAATGTCAAAATCTTCAAAATGAGCATAAGCACAATGAAATTAATGCTGGAATCATCTTCAGGATGCTAGAATACACTAAATACAGCAAAAATGTTGAGTCTACAACGTTTTGTTTAGGTGTGAGAGCCAAAATGAACTTTTTATGGCTTTAAATGCGTTTTCAGCCTGATTGTGCACTTTAGGTGAAAATGTCAAAATCTTCAAAATGAGCATAAGCACAATGAAATTAATGCTGGAATCATCTTCAGGATGCTAGAATACACTAAATACAGCAAAAATTTTGAGTCTACAACGTTTAGTTTAGGTGTGAGAGCCAAAATGAACTTTTTATTGCTTTAAACACGTTTTCAGCCCCTGATTGTACACTTAAGGTGAAAATGTCAAAATCTTAAAAATGAGCATAAGCACAATGAAATTAATGCTGGAATCATCTTCAGGATGCTAGAATACACTAAATACAGCAAAAATTTTGAGTCTACAACGTTTAGTTTAGGTGTGAGAGCCAAAATGAACTTTTTATTGCTTTAAACGCGTTTTCAGCCCCTGATTGTACACTTAAGGTGAAAATGTCAAAATCTTCAAAATGAGCATAAGCACAATGAAATTAATGCTGGAATCATCTTCAGGATGCTAGAATACACTAAATACAGCAAAAATTTTGAGTCTACAACGTTTAGTTTAGGTGTGAGAGCCAAAATGAACTTTTTATTGCTTTAAACGCGTTTTCAGCTTGATTGTGCACTTTAGGTGAAAATGTCAAAATCTTAAAAATGAGCATAAGCACAATGAAATTAATGCTGGAATCATCTTCAGGATGCTAGAATACACTAAATACAGCAAAAATTTTGAGTCTACAACGTTTAGTTTAGGTGTGAGAGCCAAAATGAACTTTTTATTGCTTTAAACGCGTTTTCAGCCCCTGATTGTACACTTAAGGTGAAAATGTCAAAATCTTCAAAATGAGCATAAGCACAATGAAATTAATGCTGGAATCATCTTCAGGATGCTAGAATACACTAAATACAGCAAAATTTTTGAGTCTACAACGTTTAGTTTAGGTGTGAGAGCCAAAATGAACTTTTTATGGCTTTAAATGCGTTTTCAGCCTGATTGTGCACTTTAGGTGAAAATGTCAAAATCTTCAAAATGAGCATAAGCACAATGAAATTAATGCTGGAATCATCTTCAGGATGCTAGAATACACTAAATACAGCAAAAATTTTGAGTCTACAACGTTTAGTTTAGGTGTGAGAGCCAAAATGAACTTTTTATTGCTTTAAACGCGTTTTCAGCCTGATTGTGCACTTTAGGTGAAAATGTCAAAATCTTAAAAATGAGCATAAGCACAATGAAATTAATGCTGGAATCATCTTCAGGATGCTAGAATACACTAAATACAGCAAAAATTTTGAGTCTACAACGTTTAGTTTAGGTGTGAGAGCCAAAATGAACTTTTTATTGCTTTAAACGCGTTTTCAGCCCCTGATTGTACACTTAAGGTGAAAATGTCAAAATCTTCAAAATGAGCATAAGCACAATGAAATTAATGCTGGAATCATCTTCAGGATGCTAGAATACACTAAATACAGCAAAAATTTTGAGTCTACAACGTTTAGTTTAGGTGTGAGAGCCAAAATGAACTTTTTATTGCTTTAAACGCGTTTTCAGCCCCTGATTGTACACTTAAGGTGAAACTGTCAAAATCTTCAAAATGAGCATAAGCACAATGAAATTAATGCTGGAATCATCTTCAGGATGCTAGAATACACTAAATACAGCAAAAATTTTGAGTCTACAACGTTTAGTTTAGGTGTGAGAGCCAAAATGAACTTTTTATTGCTTTAAACGCGTTTTCAGCCTGATTGTGCACTTTAGGTGAAAATGTCAAAATCTTAAAAATGAGCATAAGCACAATGAAATTAATGCTGGAATCATCTTCAGGATGCTAGAATACACTAAATACAGCAAAAATTTTGAGTCTACAACGTTTAGTTTAGGTGTGAGAGCCAAAATGAACTTTTTATTGCTTTAAACGCGTTTTCAGCCCCTGATTGTACACTTAAGGTGAAAATGTCAAAATCTTCAAAATGAGCATAAGCACAATGAAATTAATGCTGGAATCATCTTCAGGATGCTAGAATACACTAAATACAGCAAAAATGTTGAGTCTACAACGTTTTGTTTAGGTGTGAGAGCCAAAATGAACTTTTTATGGCTTTAAATGCGTTTTCAGCCTGATTGTGCACTTTAGGTGAAAATGTCAAAATTTTCAAAATGAGCATAAGCACAATGAAATTAATGCTGGAATCATCTTCAGGATGCTAGAATACACTAAATACAGCAAAAATTTTGAGTCTACAACGTTTAGTTTAGGTGTGAGAGCCAAAATGAACTTTTTATTGCTTTAAACGCGTTTTCAGCCTGATTGTGCACTTTAGGTGAAAATGTCAAAATCTTAAAAATGAGCATAAGCACAATGAAATTAATGCTGGAATCATCTTCAGGATGCTAGAATACACTAAATACAGCAAAAATTTTGAGTCTACAACGTTTAGTTTAGGTGTGAGAGCCAAAATGAACTTTTTATTGCTTTAAACGCGTTTTCAGCCTGATTGTGCACTTTAGGTGAAAATGTCAAAATCTTCAAAATGAGCATAAGCACAATGAAATTAATGCTGGAATCATCTTCAGGATGCTAGAATACACTAAATACAGCAAAAATTTTGAGTCTACAAGGTTTAGTTTAGGTGTGAGAGCCAAAATGAACTTTTTATTGCTTTAAACGCGTTTTCAGCCCCTGATTGTACACTTAAGGTGAAAATGTCAAAATCTTCAAAATGAGCATAAGCACAATGAAATTAATGCTGGAATCATCTTCAGGATGCTAGAATACACTAAATACAGCAAAAATGTTGAGTCTACAACGTTTTGTTTAGGTGTGAGAGCCAATATGAACTTTTTATGGCTTTAAATGCGTTTTCAGCCTGATTGTGCACTTTAGGTGAAAATGTCAAAATCTTCAAAATGAGCATAAGCACAATGAAATTAATGCTGGAATCATCTTCAGGATGCTAGAATACACTAAATACAGCAACAATTTTGAGTCTACAACGTTTAGTTTAGGTGTGAGAGCCAAAATGAACTTTTTATGGCTTTAAATGCGTTTTCAGCCTGATTGTGCACTTTAGGTGAAAATGTCAAAATCTTCAAAATGAGCATAAGCACAATGAAATTAATGCTGGAATCATCTTCAGGATGTTAGAATACACTAAATACAGCAAAAATTTTGAGTCTACAACGTTTAGTTTAGGTGTGAGAGCCAAAATGAACTTTTTATTGCTTTAAACGCGTTTTCAGCCTGATTGTGCACTTTAGGTGAAAATGTCAAAATCTTAAAAATGAGCATAAGCACAATGAAATTAATGCTGGAATCATCTTCAGGATGCTAGAATACACTAAATACAGCAAAAATTTTGAGTCTACAACGTTTAGTTTAGGTGTGAGAGCCAAAATGAACTTTTTATTGCTTTAAACGCGTTTTCAGCCCCTGATTGTACACTTAAGGTGAAAATGTCAAAATCTTCAAAATGAGCATAAGCACAATGAAATTAATGCTGGAATCATCTTCAGGATGCTAGAATACACTAAATACAGCAAAAATTTTGAGTCTACAACGTTTAGTTTAGGTGTGAGAGCCAAAATGAACTTTTTATTGCTTTAAACGCGTTTTCAGCCCCTGATTGTACACTTAAGGTGAAAATGTCAAAATCTTCAAAATGAGCATAAGCACAATGAAATTAATGCTGGAATCATCTTCAGGATGCTAGAATACACTAAATACAGCAAAAATTTTGAGTCTACAACGTTTAGTTTAGGTGTGAGAGCCAAAATGAACTTTTTATTGCTTTAAACGCGTTTTCAGCCTGATTGTGCACTTTAGGTGAAAATGTCAAAATCTTAAAAATGAGCATAAGCACAATGAAATTAATGCTGGAATCATCTTCAGGATGCTAGAATACACTAAATACAGCAAAAATTTTGAGTCTACAACGTTTAGTTTAGGTGTGAGAGCCAAAATGAACTTTTTATTGCTTTAAACGCGTTTTCAGCCCCTGATTGTACACTTAAGGTGAAAATGTCAAAATCTTCAAAATGAGCATAAGCACAATGAAATTAATGCTGGAATCATCTTCAGGATGCTAGAATACACTAAATACAGCAAAAATGTTGAGTCTACAACGTTTTGTTTAGGTGTGAGAGCCAAAATGAACTTTTTAAGGCTTTAAATGCGTTTTCAGCCTGATTGTGCACTTTAGGTGAAAATGTCAAAATCTTCAAAATGAGCATAAGCACAATGAAATTAATGCTGGAATCATCTTCAGGATGCTAGAATACACTAAATACAGCAAAAATTTTGAGTCTACAACGTTTAGTTTAGGTGTGAGAGCCAAAATGAACTTTTTATTGCTTTAAACGCGTTTTCAGCCTGATTGTGCACTTTAGGTGAAAATGTCAAAATCTTAAAAATGAGCATAAGCACAATGAAATTAATGCTGGAATCATCTTCAGGATGCTAGAATACACTAAATACAGCAAAAATTTTGAGTCTACAACGTTTAGTTTAGGTGTGAGAGCCAAAATGAACTTTTTATTGCTTTAAACGCGTTTTCAGCCCCTGATTGTACACTTAAGGTGAAAATGTCAAAATCTTCAAAATGAGCATAAGCACAATGAAATTAATGCTGGAATCATCTTCAGGATGCTAGAATACACTAAATACAGCAAAAATTTTGAGTCTACAACGTTTAGTTTAGGTGTGAGAGCCAAAATGAACTTTTTATTGCTTTAAACGCGTTTTCAGCCTGATTGTGCACTTTAGGTGAAAATGTCAAAATCTTAAAAATGAGCATAAGCACAATGAAATTATTGCTGGAATCATCTTCAGGATGCTAGAATACACTAAATACAGCAAAAATTTTGAGTCTACAAGGTTTAGTTTAGGTGTGAGAGCCAAAATGAACTTTTTATTGCTTTAAACGCATTTTCAGCCCCTGATTGTACACTTAAGGTGAAAATGTCAAAATCTTCAAAATGAGCATAAGCACAATGAAATTAATGCTGGAATCATCTTCAGGATGCTAGAATACACTAAATACAGCAAAAATGTTGAGTCTACAACGTTTTGTTTAGGTGTGAGAGCCAAAATGAACTTTTTATGGCTTTAAATGCGTTTTCAGCCTGATTGTGCACTTTAGGTGAAAATGTCAAAATCTTCAAAATGAGCATAAGCACAATGAAATTAATGCTGGAATCATCTTCAGGATGCTAGAATACACTAAATACAGCAAAAATTTTGAGTCTACAACGTTTAGTTTAGGTGTGAGAGCCAAAATGAACTTTTTATTGCTTTAAACGCGTTTTCAGCCTGATTGTGCACTTTAGGTGAAAATGTCAAAATCTTAAAAATGAGCATAAGCACAATGAAATTAATGCTGGAATCATCTTCAGGATGCTAGAATACACTAAATACAGCAAAAATTTTGAGTCTACAACGTTTAGTTTAGGTGTGAGAGCCAAAATGAACTTTTTATTGCTTTAAACGCGTTTTCAGCCCCTGATTGTACACTTAGGTGAAAATGTCAAAATCTTCAAAATGAGCATAAGCACAATGAAATTAATGCTGGAATCATCTTCAGGATGCTAGAATACACTAAATACAGCAAAAATTTTGAGTCTACAACGTTTAGTTTAGGTTTGTGTGCCAAAATGAACTTTTTATTGCTTTAAATGCGTTTTCAGCCTGATTGTGCACTTTAGGTGAAAATGTCAAAATCTTCAAAATGAGCATAAGCACGATGAAATTAATGCTGGAATCATCTTCAGGATGCTAGAATACACTGAATACAGCAAACATTTTGAGTCTACAACGTTTAGTTTAGGTGTGAGAGCCAAAATGAACTTTTTATTGCTTTAAACGCGTTTTCAGCCCCTGATTGTACACTTAAGGTGAAAATGTCAAAATCTTCAAAATGAGCATAAGCACAATGAAATTAATGCTGGAATCATCTTCAGGATGCTAGAATACACTAAATACAGCAAAAATTTTGAGTCTACAACGTTTAGTTTAGGTTTGTGTGCCAAATTGAACTTTTTATTGCTTTAAATGCGTTTTCAGCATGATTGTGCACTTTAGGTGAAAATGTCAAAATCTTAAAAATGAGCATAAGCACAATGAAATTAATGCTGGAATCATCTTCAGGATGCTAGAATACACTAAATACAGCAAAAATTTTGAGTCTACAACGTTTAGTTTAGGTTTGTGTGCCAAAATGAACTTTTTATTGCTTTAAATGCGTTTTCAGCATGATTGTGCACTTTAGGTGAAAATGTCAAAATCTTAAAAATGAGCATAAGCACAATGAAATTAATGCTGGAATCATCTTCAGGATGCTAGAATACACTAAATACAGCAAAAATTTTGAGTCTACAACGTTTAGTTTAGGTGTGAGAGCCAAAATGAACTTTTTATTGCTTTAAACGCGTTTTCAGCCTGATTGTGCACTTTAGGTGAAAATGTCAAAATCTTAAAAATGAGCATAAGCACAATGAAATTAATGCTGGAATCATCTTCAGGATGCTAGAATACACTAAATACAGCAAAAATTTTGAGTCTACAAGGTTTAGTTTAGGTGTGAGAGCCAAAATGAACTTTTTATTGCTTTAAACGCGTTTTCAGCCCCTGATTGTACACTTAAGGTGAAAATGTCAAAATCTTCAAAATGAGCATAAGCACAATGAAATTAATGCTGGAATCATCTTCAGGATGCTAGAATACACTAAATACAGCAAAAATGTTGAGTCTACAACGTTTTGTTTAGGTGTGAGAGCCAAAATGAACTTTTTATGGCTTTAAATGCGTTTTCAGCCTGATTGTGCACTTTAGGTGAAAATGTCAAAATCTTCAAAATGAGCATAAGCACAATGAAATTAATGCTGGAATCATCTTCAGGATGCTAGAATACACTAAATACAGCAAAAATTTTGAGTCTACAACGTTTAGTTTAGGTGTGAGAGCCAAAATGAACTTTTTATTGCTTTAAACGCGTTTTCAGCCTGATTGTGCACTTTAGGTGAAAATGTCAAAATCTTAAAAATGAGCATAAGCACAATGAAATTAATGCTGGAATCATCTTCAGGATGCTAGAATACACTAAATACAGCAAAAATGTTGAGTCTACAACGTTTTGTTTAGGTGTGAGAGCCAAAATGAACTTTTTATTGCTTTAAACGCGTTTTCAGCCTGATTGTGCACTTTAGGTGAAAATGTCAAAATCTTAAAAATGAGCATAAGCACAATGAAATTAATGCTGGAATCATCTTCAGGATGCTAGAATACACTAAATACAGCAAAAATTTTGAGTCTACAACGTTTAGTTTAGGTGTGAGAGCCAAAATGAACTTTTTATTGCTTTAAACGCGTTTTCAGCCTGATTGTGCACTTTAGGTGAAAATGTCAAAATCTTAAAAATGAGCATAAGCACAGTGAAATTAATGCTGGAATCATCTTCAGGATGCTAGAATACACTAAATACAGCAAAAATTTTGAGTCTACAACGTTTAGTTTAGGTGTGAGAGCCAAAATGAACTTTTTATTGCTTTAAACGCGTTTTCAGCCCCTGATTGTACACTTAAGGTGAAAATGTCAAAATCTTCAAAATGAGCATAAGCACAATGAAATTAATGCTGGAATCATATTCAGGATGCTAGAATACACTAAATACAGCAAAAATTTTGAGTCTACAACGTTTAGTTTAGGTTTGTGTGCCAAAATGAACTTTTTATTGCTTTAAATGCGTTTTCAGCATGATTGTGCACTTTAGGTGAAAATGTCAAAATCTTAAAAATGAGCATAAGCACAATGAAATTAATGCTGGAATCATCTTCAGGATGCTAGAATACACTAAATACAGCAAAAATTTTGAGTCTACAACGTTTAGTTTAGGTTTGTGTGCCAAAATGAACTTTTTATTGCTTTAAATGCGTTTTCAGCATGATTGTGCACTTTAGGTGAAAATGTCAAAATCTTAAAAATGAGCATAAGCACAATGAAATTAATGCTGGAATCATCTTCAGGATGCTAGAATACACTAAATACAGCAAAAATTTTGAGTCTACAACGTTTAGTTTAGGTGTGAGAGCCAAAATGAACTTTTTATTGCTTTAAACGCGTTTTCAGCCTGATTGTGCACTTTAGGTGAAAATGTCAAAATCTTAAAAATGAGCATAAGCACAATGAAATTAATGCTGGAATCATCTTCAGGATGCTAGAATACACTAAATACAGCAAAAATTTTGAGTCTACAAGGTTTAGTTTAGGTGTGAGAGCCAAAATGAACTTTTTATTGCTTTAAACGCGTTTTCAGCCCCTGATTGTACACTTAAGGTGAAAATGTCAAAATCTTCAAAATGAGCATAAGCACAATGAAATTAATGCTGGAATCATCTTCAGGATGCTAGAATACACTAAATACAGCAAAAATGTTGAGTCTACAACGTTTTGTTTAGGTGTGAGAGCCAAAATGAACTTTTTATGGCTTTAAATGCGTTTTCAGCCTGATTGTGCACTTTAGGTGAAAATGTCAAAATCTTCAAAATGAGCATAAGCACAATGAAATTAATGCTGGAATCATCTTCAGGATGCTAGAATACACTAAATACAGCAAAAATTTTGAGTCTACAACGTTTAGTTTAGGTGTGAGAGCCAAAATGAACTTTTTATTGCTTTAAACGCGTTTTCAGCCTGATTGTGCACTTTAGGTGAAAATGTCAAAATCTTAAAAATGAGCATAAGCACAATGAAATTAATGCTGGAATCATCTTCAGGATGCTAGAATACACTAAATACAGCAAAAATGTTGAGTCTACAACGTTTTGTTTAGGTGTGAGAGCCAAAATGAACTTTTTATTGCTTTAAACGCGTTTTCAGCCTGATTGTGCACTTTAGGTGAAAATGTCAAAATCTTAAAAATGAGCATAAGCACAATGAAATTAATGCTGGAATCATCTTCAGGATGCTAGAATACACTAAATACAGCAAAAATTTTGAGTCTACAACGTTTAGTTTAGGTGTGAGAGCCAAAATGAACTTTTTATTGCTTTAAACGCGTTTTCAGCCCCTGATTGTACACTTAAGGTGAAAATGTCAAAATCTTCAAAATGAGCATAAGCACAATGAAATTAATGCTGGAATCATCTTCAGGATGCTAGAATACACTAAATACAGCAAAAATTTTGCGTCTACAACGTTTAGTTTAGGTGTGAGAGCCAAAATGAACTTTTTATTGCTTTAAACGCGTTTTCAGCCCCTGATTGTACACTTAAGGTGAAAATGTCAAAATCTTCAAAATGAGCATAAGCACAATGAAATTAATGCTGGAATCATCTTCAGGATGCTAGAATACACTAAATACAGCAAAAATTTTGAGTCTACAACGTTTAGTTTAGGTGTGAGAGCCAAAATGAACTTTTTATTGCTTTAAACGCGTTTTCAGCCTGATTGTGCACTTTAGGTGAAAATGTCAAAATCTTAAAAATGAGCATAAGCACAATGAAATTAATGCTGGAATCATCTTCAGGATGCTAGAATACACTAAATACAGCAAAAATTTTGAGTCTACAACGTTTAGTTTAGGTGTGAGAGCCAAAATGAACTTTTTATTGCTTTAAACGCGTTTTCAGCCTGATTGTGCACTTTAGGTGAAAATGTCAAAATCTTAAAAATGAGCATAAGCACAATGAAATTAATGCTGGAATCATCTTCAGGATGCTAGAATACACTAAATACAGCAAAAATTTTGAGTCTACAACGTTTAGTTTAGGTGTGAGAGCCAAAATGAACTTTTTATTGCTTTAAACGCGTTTTCAGCCTGATTGTGCACTTTAGGTGAAAATGTCAAAATCTTAAAAATGAGCATAAGCACAATGAAATTAATGCTGGAATCATCTTCAGGATGCTAGAATACACTAAATACAGCAAAAATTTTGAGTCTACAACGTTTAGTTTAGGTGTGAGAGCCAAAATGAACTTTTTATTGCTTTAAACGCGTTTTCAGCCCCTGATTGTACACTTAAGGTGAAAATGTCAAAATCTTCAAAATGAGCATAAGCACAATGAAATTAATGCTGGAATCATATTCAGGATGCTAGAATACACTAAATACAGCAAAAATTTTGAGTCTACAACGTTTAGTTTAGGTTTGTGTGCCAAAATGAACTTTTTATTGCTTTAAATGCGTTTTCAGCATGATTGTGCACTTTAGGTGAAAATGTCAAAATCTTAAAAATGAGCATAAGCACAATGAAATTAATGCTGGAATCATCTTCAGGATGCTAGAATACACTAAATACAGCAAAAATTTTGAGTCTACAACGTTTAGTTTAGGTGTGAGAGCCAAAATGAACTTTTTATTGCTTTAAATGCGTTTTCAGCCTGATTGTACACTTTAGGTGAAAATGTCAAAATCTTCAAAATGAGCATAAGCACAATGAAATTAATGCTGGAATCATCTTCAGGATGCTAGAATACACTAAATACAACAAAAATTTTGAGTCTACAACGTTTAGTTTAGGTGTGAGAGCCAAAATGAACTTTTTATTGCTTTAAACGCGTTTTCAGCCCCTGATTGTACACTTAAGGTGAAAATGTCAAAATCTTCAAAATGAGCATAAGCACAATGAAATTAATGCTGGAATCATCTTCAGGATGCTAGAATACACTAAATACAGCAAAAATTTGGAGTCTACAACGTTTAGTTTAGGTTTGTGAGCAAAAATGAACTTTTTATTGCTTTAAATGCGTTTTCAGCCTGATTGTGCACTTTAGGTGAAAATGTCAAAATCTTAAAAATGAGCATAAGCACAATGAAATTAATGCTGGAATCATCTTCAGGATGCTAGAATACACTAAATACAGCAAAAATTTTGAGTCTACAACGTTTAGTTTAGGTGTGAGAGCCAAAATGAACTTTTTATTGCTTTAAACGCGTTTTCAGCCCCTGATTGTACACTTAAGGTGAAAATGTCAAAATCTTCAAAATGAGCATAAGCACAATGAAATAAATGCTGGAATCATCTTCAGGATGCTAGAATACACTAAATACAGCAACAATTTTGAGTCTACAACGTTTAGTTTAGGTTTGTGTGCCAAAATGAACTTTTTATTGCTTTAAATGCGTTTTCAGCCTGATTGTGCACTTTAGGTGAAAATGTCAAAATCTTAAAAATGAGCATAAGCACAATGAAATTAATGCTGGAATCATCTTCAGGATGCTAGAATACACTAAATACAGCAAAAATTTTGAGTCTACAACGTTTAGTTTAGGTGTGAGAGCCAAAATGAACTTTTTATTGCTTTAAACGCGTTTTCAGCCCCTGATTGTACACTTAAGGTGAAAATGTCAAAATCTTAAAAATGAGCATAAGCACAATGAAATTAATGCTGGAATCATCTTCAGGATGCTAGAATACACTAAATACAGCAAAAATGTTGAGTCTACAACGTTTTGTTTAGGTGTGAGAGCCAAAATGAACTTTTTATGGCTTTAAATGCGTTTTCAGCCTGATTGTGCACTTTAGGTGAAAATGTCAAAATCTTCAAAATGAGCATAAGCACAATGAAATTAATGCTGGAATCATCTTCAGGATGCTAGAATACACTAAATACAGCAAAAATTTTGAGTCTACAACGTTTAGTTTAGGTGTGAGAGCCAAAATGAACTTTTTATTGCTTTAAACGCGTTTTCAGCCTGATTGTGCACTTTAGGTGAAAATGTCAAAATCTTAAAAATGAGCATAAGCACAATGAAATTAATGCTGGAATCATCTTCAGGATGCTAGAATACACTAAATACAGCAAAAATTTTGAGTCTACAACGTTTAGTTTAAGTGTGAGAGCCAAAATGAACTTTTTATTGCTTTAAACGCGTTTTCAGCCCCTGATTGTACACTTAAGGTGAAAATGTCAAAATCTTCAAAATGAGCATAAGCACAATGAAATTAATGCTGGAATCATCTTCAGGATGCTAGAATACACTAAATACAGCAACAATTTTGAGTCTACAACGTTTAGTTTAGGTGTGAGAGCCAAAATGAACTTTTTATTGCTTTAAACGCGTTTTAAGCCTGATTGTGCACTTTAGGTGAAAATGTCAAAATCTTAAAAATGAGCATAAGCACAATGAAATTAATGCTGGAATCATCTTCAGGATGCTAGAATACACTAAATACAGCAAAAATTTTGAGTCTACAACGTTTAGTTTAGGTGTGAGAGCCAAAATGAACTTTTTATTGCTTTAAACGCGTTTTCAGCCCCTGATTGTACACTTAAGGTGAAAATGTCAAAATCTTAAAAATGAGCATAAGCACAATGAAATTAATGCTGGAATCATCTTCAGGATGCTAGAATACACTAAATACAGCAAAAATGTTGAGTCTACAACGTTTTGTTTAGGTGTGAGAGCCAAAATGAACTTTTTATGGCTTTAAATGCGTTTTCAGCCTGATTGTGCACTTTAGGTGAAAATGTCAAAATCTTCAAAATGAGCATAAGCACAATGAAATTAATGCTGGAATCATCTTCAGGATGCTAGAATACACTAAATACAGCAAAAATTTTGAGTCTACAACGTTTAGTTTAGGTGTGAGAGCCAAAATGAACTTTTTATTGCTTTAAACGCGTTTTCAGCCTGATTGTGCACTTTAGGTGAAAATGTCAAAATCTTAAAAATGAGCATAAGCACAATGAAATTAATGCTGGAATCATCTTCAGGATGCTAGAATACACTAAATACAGCAAAAATTTTGAGTCTACAACGTTTAGTTTAGGTGTGAGAGCCAAAATGAACTTTTTATTGCTTTAAACGCGTTTTCAGCCCCTGATTGTACACTTAAGGTGAAAATGTCAAAATCTTCAAAATGAGCATAAGCACAATGAAATTAATGCTGGAATCATCTTCAGGATGCTAGAATACACTAAATACAGCAAAAATTTTGAGTCTACAACGTTTAGTTTAGGTGTGAGAGCCAAAATGAACTTTTTATTGCTTTAAACGCGTTTTCAGCCCCTGATTGTACACTTAAGGTGAAAATGTCAAAATCTTCAAAATGAGCATAAGCACAATGAAATTAATGCTGGAATCATCTTCAGGATGCTAGAATACACTAAATACAGCAAAAATTTTGAGTCTACAACGTTTAGTTTAGGTGTGAGAGCCAAAATGAACTTTTTATTGCTTTAAACGCGTTTTCAGCCTGATTGTGCACTTTAGGTGAAAATGTCAAAATCTTAAAAATGAGCATAAGCACAATGAAATTAATGCTGGAATCATCTTCAGGATGCTAGAATACACTAAATACAGCAAAAATTTTGAGTCTACAACGTTTAGTTTAGGTGTGAGAGCCAAAATGAACTTTTTATTGCTTTAAACGCGTTTTCAGCCTGATTGTGCACTTTAGGTGAAAATGTCAAAATCTTAAAAATGAGCATAAGCACAATGAAATTAATGCTGGAATCATCTTCAGGATGCTAGAATACACTAAATACAGCAAAAATTTTGAGTCTACAACGTTTAGTTTAGGTGTGAGAGCCAAAATGAACTTTTTATTGCTTTAAACGCGTTTTCAGCCTGATTGTGCACTTTAGGTGAAAATGTCAAAATCTTAAAAATGAGCATAAGCACAATGAAATTAATGCTGGAATCATCTTCAGGATGCTAGAATACACTAAATACAGCAAAAATTTTGAGTCTACAACGTTTAGTTTAGGTGTGAGAGCCAAAATGAACTTTTTATTGCTTTAAACGCGTTTTCAGCCCCTGATTGTACACTTAAGGTGAAAATGTCAAAATCTTCAAAATGAGCATAAGCACAATGAAATTAATGCTGGAATCATATTCAGGATGCTAGAATACACTAAATACAGCAAAAATTTTGAGTCTACAACGTTTAGTTTAGGTTTGTGTGCCAAAATGAACTTTTTATTGCTTTAAATGCGTTTTCAGCATGATTGTGCACTTTAGGTGAAAATGTCAAAATCTTAAAAATGAGCATAAGCACAATGAAATTAATGCTGGAATCATCTTCAGGATGCTAGAATACACTAAATACAGCAAAAATTTTGAGTCTACAACGTTTAGTTTAGGTGTGAGAGCCAAAATGAACTTTTTATTGCTTTAAATGCGTTTTCAGCCTGATTGTACACTTTAGGTGAAAATGTCAAAATCTTCAAAATGAGCATAAGCACAATGAAATTAATGCTGGAATCATCTTCAGGATGCTAGAATACACTAAATACAACAAAAATTTTGAGTCTACAACGTTTAGTTTAGGTGTGAGAGCCAAAATGAACTTTTTATTGCTTTAAACGCGTTTTCAGCCCCTGATTGTACACTTAAGGTGAAAATGTCAAAATCTTCAAAATGAGCATAAGCACAATGAAATTAATGCTGGAATCATCTTCAGGATGCTAGAATACACTAAATACAGCAAAAATTTGGAGTCTACAACGTTTAGTTTAGGTTTGTGAGCAAAAATGAACTTTTTATTGCTTTAAATGCGTTTTCAGCCTGATTGTGCACTTTAGGTGAAAATGTCAAAATCTTAAAAATGAGCATAAGCACAATGAAATTAATGCTGGAATCATCTTCAGGATGCTAGAATACACTAAATACAGCAAAAATTTTGAGTCTACAACGTTTAGTTTAGGTGTGAGAGCCAAAATGAACTTTTTATTGCTTTAAACGCGTTTTCAGCCCCTGATTGTACACTTAAGGTGAAAATGTCAAAATCTTCAAAATGAGCATAAGCACAATGAAATAAATGGTGGAATCATCTTCAGGATGCTAGAATACACTAAATACAGCAACAATTTTGAGTCTACAACGTTTAGTTTAGGTTTGTGTGCCAAAATGAACTTTTTATTGCTTTAAATGCGTTTTCAGCCTGATTGTGCACTTTAGGTGAAAATGTCAAAATCTTAAAAATGAGCATAAGCACAATGAAATTAATGCTGGAATCATCTTCAGGATGCTAGAATACACTAAATACAGCAAAAATTTTGAGTCTACAACGTTTAGTTTAGGTGTGAGAGCCAAAATGAACTTTTTATTGCTTTAAACGCGTTTTCAGCCCCTGATTGTACACTTAAGGTGAAAATGTCAAAATCTTAAAAATGAGCATAAGCACAATGAAATTAATGCTGGAATCATCTTCAGGATGCTAGAATACACTAAATACAGCAAAAATGTTGAGTCTACAACGTTTTGTTTAGGTGTGAGAGCCAAAATGAACTTTTTATGGCTTTAAATGCGTTTTCAGCCTGATTGTGCACTTTAGGTGAAAATGTCAAAATCTTCAAAATGAGCATAAGCACAATGAAATTAATGCTGGAATCATCTTCAGGATGCTAGAATACACTAAATACAGCAAAAATTTTGAGTCTACAACGTTTAGTTTAGGTGTGAGAGCCAAAATGAACTTTTTATTGCTTTAAACGCGTTTTCAGCCTGATTGTGCACTTTAGGTGAAAATGTCAAAATCTTAAAAATGAGCATAAGCACAATGAAATTAATGCTGGAATCATCTTCAGGATGCTAGAATACACTAAATACAGCAAAAATTTTGAGTCTACAACGTTTAGTTTAAGTGTGAGAGCCAAAATGAACTTTTTATTGCTTTAAACGCGTTTTCAGCCCCTGATTGTACACTTAAGGTGAAAATGTCAAAATCTTCAAAATGAGCATAAGCACAATGAAATTAATGCTGGAATCATCTTCAGGATGCTAGAATACACTAAATACAGCAACAATTTTGAGTCTACAACGTTTAGTTTAGGTGTGAGAGCCAAAATGAACTTTTTATTGCTTTAAACGCGTTTTAAGCCTGATTGTGCACTTTAGGTGAAAATGTCAAAATCTTAAAAATGAGCATAAGCACAATGAAATTAATGCTGGAATCATCTTCAGGATGCTAGAATACACTAAATACAGCAAAAATTTTGAGTCTACAACGTTTAGTTTAGGTGTGAGAGCCAAAATGAACTTTTTATTGCTTTAAACGCGTTTTCAGCCCCTGATTGTACACTTAAGGTGAAAATGTCAAAATCTTAAAAATGAGCATAAGCACAATGAAATTAATGCTGGAATCATCTTCAGGATGCTAGAATACACTAAATACAGCAAAAATGTTGAGTCTACAACGTTTTGTTTAGGTGTGAGAGCCAAAATGAACTTTTTATGGCTTTAAATGCGTTTTCAGCCTGATTGTGCACTTTAGGTGAAAATGTCAAAATCTTCAAAATGAGCATAAGCACAATGAAATTAATGCTGGAATCATCTTCAGGATGCTAGAATACACTAAATACAGCAAAAATTTTGAGTCTACAACGTTTAGTTTAGGTGTGAGAGCCAAAATGAACTTTTTATTGCTTTAAACGCGTTTTCAGCCTGATTGTGCACTTTAGGTGAAAATGTCAAAATCTTAAAAATGAGCATAAGCACAATGAAATTAATGCTGGAATCATCTTCAGGATGCTAGAATACACTAAATACAGCAAAAATTTTGAGTCTACAACGTTTAGTTTAGGTGTGAGAGCCAAAATGAACTTTTTATTGCTTTAAACGCGTTTTCAGCCCCTGATTGTACACTTAAGGTGAAAATGTCAAAATCTTCAAAATGAGCATAAGCACAATGAAATTAATGCTGGAATCATCTTCAGGATGCTAGAATACACTAAATACAGCAAAAATTTTGAGTCTACAACGTTTAGTTTAGGTGTGAGAGCCAAAATGAACTTTTTATTGCTTTAAACGCGTTTTCAGCCCCTGATTGTACACTTAAGGTGAAAATGTCAAAATCTTCAAAATGAGCATAAGCACAATGAAATTAATGCTGGAATCATCTTCAGGATGCTAGAATACACTAAATACAGCAAAAATTTTGAGTCTACAACGTTTAGTTTAGGTGTGAGAGCCAAAATGAACTTTTTATTGCTTTAAACGCGTTTTCAGCCTGATTGTGCACTTTAGGTGAAAATGTCAAAATCTTAAAAATGAGCATAAGCACAATGAAATTAATGCTGGAATCATCTTCAGGATGCTAGAATACACTAAATACAGCAAAAATTTTGAGTCTACAACGTTTAGTTTAGGTGTGAGAGCCAAAATGAACTTTTTATTGCTTTAAACGCGTTTTCAGCCTGATTGTGCACTTTAGGTGAAAATGTCAAAATCTTAAAAATGAGCATAAGCACAATGAAATTAATGCTGGAATCATCTTCAGGATGCTAGAATACACTAAATACAGCAAAAATTTTGAGTCTACAACGTTTAGTTTAGGTGTGAGAGCCAAAATGAACTTTTTATTGCTTTAAACGCGTTTTCAGCCTGATTGTGCACTTTAGGTGAAAATGTCAAAATCTTAAAAATGAGCATAAGCACAATGAAATTTATGCTGGAATCATCTTCAGGATGCTAGAATACACTAAATACAGCAAAAATTTTGAGTCTACAACGTTTAGTTTAGGTGTGAGAGCCAAAATGAACTTTTTATTGCTTTAAACGCGTTTTCAGCCCCTGATTGTACACTTAGGTGAAAATGTCAAAATCTTCAAAATGTGCATAAGCACAATGAAATTAATGCTGGAATCATCTTCAGGATGCTAGAATACACTAAATACAGCAAAAATTTTGAGTCTACAACGTTTAGTTTAGGTTTGTGTGCCAAAATGAACTTTTTATTGCTTTAAATGCGTTTTCAGCCTGATTGTGCACTTTAGGTGAAAATGTCAAAATCTTCAAAATGAGCATAAGCACGATGAAATTAATGCTGGAATCATCTTCAGGATGCTAGAATACACTGAATACAGCAAACATTTTGAGTCTACAACGTTTAGTTTAGGTGTGAGAGCCAAAATGAACTTTTTATTGCTTTAAACGCGTTTTCAGCCCCTGATTGTACACTTAAGGTGAAAATGTCAAAATCTTAAAAATGAGCATAAGCACAATGAAATTAATGCTGGAATCATCTTCAGGATGCTAGAATACACTAAATACAGCAAAAATTTTGAGTCTACAACGTTTAGTTTAGGTTTGTGTGCCAAAATGAACTTTTTATTGCTTTAAATGCGTTTTCAGCATGATTGTGCACTTTAGGTGAAAATGTCAAAATCTTAAAAATGAGCATAAGCACAATGAAATTAATGCTGGAATCATCTTCAGGATGCTAGAATACACTAAATACAGCAAAAATTTTGAGTCTACAACGTTTAGTTTAGGTGTGAGAGCCAAAATGAACTTTTTATTGCTTTAAATGCGTTTTCAGCCTGATTGTACACTTTAGGTGAAAATGTCAAAATCTTCAAAATGAGCATAAGCACAATGAAATAAATGCTGGAATCATCTTCAGGATGCTAGAATACACTAAATACAGCAACAATTTTGAGTCTACAACGTTTAGTTTAGGTTTGTGTGCCAAAATGAACTTTTTATTGCTTTAAATGCGTTTTCAGCCTGATTGTGCACTTTAGGTGAAAATGTCAAAATCTTAAAAATGAGCATAAGCACAATGAAATTAATGCTGGAATCATCTTCAGGATGCTAGAATACACTAAATACAGCAAAAATTTTGAGTCTACAACGTTTAGTTTAGGTGTGAGAGCCAAAATGAACTTTTTATTGCTTTAAACGCGTTTTCAGCCCCTGATTGTACACTTAAGGTGAAAATGTCAAAATCTTAAAAATGAGCATAAGCACAATGAAATTAATGCTGGAATCATCTTCAGGATGCTAGAATACACTAAATACAGCAAAAATGTTGAGTCTACAACGTTTTGTTTAGGTGTGAGAGCCAAAATGAACTTTTTATGGCTTTAAATGCGTTTTCAGCCTGATTGTGCACTTTAGGTGAAAATGTCAAAATCTTCAAAATGAGCATAAGCACAATGAAATTAATGCTGGAATCATCTTCAGGATGCTAGAATACACTAAATACAGCAAAAATTTTGAGTCTACAACGTTTAGTTTAGGTGTGAGAGCCAAAATGAACTTTTTATTGCTTTAAACGCGTTTTCAGCCTGATTGTGCACTTTAGGTGAAAATGTCAAAATCTTAAAAATGAGCATAAGCACAATGAAATTAATGCTGGAATCATCTTCAGGATGCTAGAATACACTAAATACAGCAAAAATTTTGAGTCTACAACGTTTAGTTTAGGTGTGAGAGCCAAAATGAACTTTTTATTGCTTTAAACGCGTTTTCAGCCCCTGATTGTACACTTAAGGTGAAAATGTCAAAATCTTCAAAATGAGCATAAGCACAATGAAATTAATGCTGGAATCATCTTCAGGATGCTAGAATACACTAAATACAGCAAAAATTTTGAGTCTACAACGTTTAGTTTAGGTGTGAGAGCCAAAATGAACTTTTTATTGCTTTAAACGCGTTTTCAGCCTGATTGTGCACTTTAGGTGAAAATGTCAAAATCTTAAAAATGAGCATAAGCACAATGAAATTAATGCTGGAATCATCTTCAGGATGCTAGAATACACTAAATACAGCAAAAATTTTGAGTCTACAACGTTTAGTTTAGGTGTGAGAGCCAAAATGAACTTTTTATTGCTTTAAACGCGTTTTCAGCCCCTGATTGTACACTTAAGGTGAAAATGTCAAAATCTTCAAAATGAGCATAAGCACAATGAAATTAATGCTGGAATCATCTTCAGGATGCTAGAATACACTAAATACAGCAAAAATGTTGAGTCTACAACGTTTTGTTTAGGTGTGAGAGCCAAAATGAACTTTTTATGGCTTTAAATGCGTTTTCAGCCTGATTGTGCACTTTAGGTGAAAATGTCAAAATCTTCAAAATGAGCATAAGCACAATGAAATTAATGCTGGAATCATCTTCAGGATGCTAGAATACACTAAATACAGCAAAAATTTTGAGTCTACAACGTTTAGTTTAGGTGTGAGAGCCAAAATGAACTTTTTATTGCTTTAAACGCGTTTTCAGCCTGATTGTGCACTTTAGGTGAAAATGTCAAAATCTTAAAAATGAGCATAAGCACAATGAAATTAATGCTGGAATCATCTTCAGGATGCTAGAATACACTAAATACAGCAAAAATTTTGAGTCTACAAGGTTTAGTTTAGGTGTGAGAGCCAAAATGAACTTTTTATTGCTTTAAACGCGTTTTCAGCCCCTGATTGTACACTTAAGGTGAAAATGTCAAAATCTTCAAAATGAGCATAAGCACAATGAAATTAATGCTGGAATCATCTTCAGGATGCTAGAATACACTAAATACAGCAACAATGTTGAGTCTACAACGTTTTGTTTAGGTGTGAGAGCCAAAATGAACTTTTTATGGCTTTAAATGCGTTTTCAGCCTGATTGTGCACTTTAGGTGAAAATGTCAAAATCTTTAAAATGAGCATAAGCACAATGAAATTAATGCTGGAATCATCTTCAGGATGCTAGAATACACTAAATACAGCAAAAATTTTGAGTCTACAACGTTTAGTTTAGGTGTGAGAGCCAAAATGAACTTTTTATTGCTTTAAACGCGTTTTCAGCCTGATTGTGCACTTTAGGTGAAAATGTCAAAATCTTAAAAATGAGCATAAGCACAATGAAATTAATGCTGGAATCATCTTCAGGATGCTAGAATACACTAAATACAGCAAAAATGTTGAGTCTACAACGTTTTGTTTAGGTGTGAGAGCCAAAATGAACTTTTTATTGCTTTAAACGCGTTTTCAGCCTGATTGTGCACTTTAGGTGAAAATGTCAAAATCTTAAAAATGAGCATAAGCACAATGAAATTAATGCTGGAATCATCTTCAGGATGCTAGAATACACTAAATACAGCAAAAATTTTGAGTCTACAACGTTTAGTTTAGGTGTGAGAGCCAAAATGAACTTTTTATTGCTTTAAACGCGTTTTCAGCCTGATTGTGCACTTTAGGTGAAAATGTCAAAATCTTAAAAATGAGCATAAGCACAGTGAAATTAATGCTGGAATCATCTTCAGGATGCTAGAATACACTAAATACAGCAAAAATTTTGAGTCTACAACGTTTAGTTTAGGTGTGAGAGCCAAAATGAACTTTTTATTGCTTTAAACGCGTTTTCAGCCCCTGATTGTACACTTAAGGTGAAAATGTCAAAATCTTCAAAATGAGCATAAGCACAATGAAATTAATGCTGGAATCATATTCAGGATGCTAGAATACACTAAATACAGCAAAAATTTTGAGTCTACAACGTTTAGTTTAGGTTTGTGTGCCAAAATGAACTTTTTATTGCTTTAAATGCGTTTTCAGCATGATTGTGCACTTTAGGTGAAAATGTCAAAATCTTAAAAATGAGCATAAGCACAATGAAATTAATGCTGGAATCATCTTCAGGATGCTAGAATACACTAAATACAGCAAAAATTTTGAGTCTACAACGTTTAGTTTAGGTTTGTGTGCCAAAATGAACTTTTTATTGCTTTAAATGCGTTTTCAGCATGATTGTGCACTTTAGGTGAAAATGTCAAAATCTTAAAAATGAGCATAAGCACAATGAAATTAATGCTGGAATCATCTTCAGGATGCTAGAATACACTAAATACAGCAAAAATTTTGAGTCTACAACGTTTAGTTTAGGTGTGAGAGCCAAAATGAACTTTTTATTGCTTTAAACGCGTTTTCAGCCTGATTGTGCACTTTAGGTGAAAATGTCAAAATCTTAAAAATGAGCATAAGCACAATGAAATTAATGCTGGAATCATCTTCAGGATGCTAGAATACACTAAATACAGCAAAAATTTTGAGTCTACAAGGTTTAGTTTAGGTGTGAGAGCCAAAATGAACTTTTTATTGCTTTAAACGCGTTTTCAGCCCCTGATTGTACACTTAAGGTGAAAATGTCAAAATCTTCAAAATGAGCATAAGCACAATGAAATTAATGCTGGAATCATCTTCAGGATGCTAGAATACACTAAATACAGCAAAAATGTTGAGTCTACAACGTTTTGTTTAGGTGTGAGAGCCAAAATGAACTTTTTATGGCTTTAAATGCGTTTTCAGCCTGATTGTGCACTTTAGGTGAAAATGTCAAAATCTTCAAAATGAGCATAAGCACAATGAAATTAATGCTGGAATCATCTTCAGGATGCTAGAATACACTAAATACAGCAAAAATTTTGAGTCTACAACGTTTAGTTTAGGTGTGAGAGCCAAAATGAACTTTTTATTGCTTTAAACGCGTTTTCAGCCTGATTGTGCACTTTAGGTGAAAATGTCAAAATCTTAAAAATGAGCATAAGCACAATGAAATTAATGCTGGAATCATCTTCAGGATGCTAGAATACACTAAATACAGCAAAAATGTTGAGTCTACAACGTTTTGTTTAGGTGTGAGAGCCAAAATGAACTTTTTATTGCTTTAAACGCGTTTTCAGCCTGATTGTGCACTTTAGGTGAAAATGTCAAAATCTTAAAAATGAGCATAAGCACAATGAAATTAATGCTGGAATCATCTTCAGGATGCTAGAATACACTAAATACAGCAAAAATTTTGAGTCTACAACGTTTAGTTTAGGTGTGAGAGCCAAAATGAACTTTTTATTGCTTTAAACGCGTTTTCAGCCCCTGATTGTACACTTAAGGTGAAAATGTCAAAATCTTCAAAATGAGCATAAGCACAATGAAATTAATGCTGGAATCATCTTCAGGATGCTAGAATACACTAAATACAGCAAAAATTTTGCGTCTACAACGTTTAGTTTAGGTGTGAGAGCCAAAATGAACTTTTTATTGCTTTAAACGCGTTTTCAGCCCCTGATTGTACACTTAAGGTGAAAATGTCAAAATCTTCAAAATGAGCATAAGCACAATGAAATTAATGCTGGAATCATCTTCAGGATGCTAGAATACACTAAATACAGCAAAAATTTTGAGTCTACAACGTTTAGTTTAGGTGTGAGAGCCAAAATGAACTTTTTATTGCTTTAAACGCGTTTTCAGCCTGATTGTGCACTTTAGGTGAAAATGTCAAAATCTTAAAAATGAGCATAAGCACAATGAAATTAATGCTGGAATCATCTTCAGGATGCTAGAATACACTAAATACAGCAAAAATTTTGAGTCTACAACGTTTAGTTTAGGTGTGAGAGCCAAAATGAACTTTTTATTGCTTTAAACGCGTTTTCAGCCTGATTGTGCACTTTAGGTGAAAATGTCAAAATCTTAAAAATGAGCATAAGCACAATGAAATTAATGCTGGAATCATCTTCAGGATGCTAGAATACACTAAATACAGCAAAAATTTTGAGTCTACAACGTTTAGTTTAGGTGTGAGAGCCAAAATGAACTTTTTATTGCTTTAAACGCGTTTTCAGCCTGATTGTGCACTTTAGGTGAAAATGTCAAAATCTTAAAAATGAGCATAAGCACAATGAAATTAATGCTGGAATCATCTTCAGGATGCTAGAATACACTAAATACAGCAAAAATTTTGAGTCTACAACGTTTAGTTTAGGTGTGAGAGCCAAAATGAACTTTTTATTGCTTTAAACGCGTTTTCAGCCCCTGATTGTACACTTAAGGTGAAAATGTCAAAATCTTCAAAATGAGCATAAGCACAATGAAATTAATGCTGGAATCATATTCAGGATGCTAGAATACACTAAATACAGCAAAAATTTTGAGTCTACAACGTTTAGTTTAGGTTTGTGTGCCAAAATGAACTTTTTATTGCTTTAAATGCGTTTTCAGCATGATTGTGCACTTTAGGTGAAAATGTCAAAATCTTAAAAATGAGCATAAGCACAATGAAATTAATGCTGGAATCATCTTCAGGATGCTAGAATACACTAAATACAGCAAAAATTTTGAGTCTACAACGTTTAGTTTAGGTGTGAGAGCCAAAATGAACTTTTTATTGCTTTAAATGCGTTTTCAGCCTGATTGTACACTTTAGGTGAAAATGTCAAAATCTTCAAAATGAGCATAAGCACAATGAAATTAATGCTGGAATCATCTTCAGGATGCTAGAATACACTAAATACAACAAAAATTTTGAGTCTACAACGTTTAGTTTAGGTGTGAGAGCCAAAATGAACTTTTTATTGCTTTAAACGCGTTTTCAGCCCCTGATTGTACACTTAAGGTGAAAATGTCAAAATCTTCAAAATGAGCATAAGCACAATGAAATTAATGCTGGAATCATCTTCAGGATGCTAGAATACACTAAATACAGCAAAAATTTGGAGTCTACAACGTTTAGTTTAGGTTTGTGAGCAAAAATGAACTTTTTATTGCTTTAAATGCGTTTTCAGCCTGATTGTGCACTTTAGGTGAAAATGTCAAAATCTTAAAAATGAGCATAAGCACAATGAAATTAATGCTGGAATCATCTTCAGGATGCTAGAATACACTAAATACAGCAAAAATTTTGAGTCTACAACGTTTAGTTTAGGTGTGAGAGCCAAAATGAACTTTTTATTGCTTTAAACGCGTTTTCAGCCCCTGATTGTACACTTAAGGTGAAAATGTCAAAATCTTCAAAATGAGCATAAGCACAATGAAATAAATGCTGGAATCATCTTCAGGATGCTAGAATACACTAAATACAGCAACAATTTTGAGTCTACAACGTTTAGTTTAGGTTTGTGTGCCAAAATGAACTTTTTATTGCTTTAAATGCGTTTTCAGCCTGATTGTGCACTTTAGGTGAAAATGTCAAAATCTTAAAAATGAGCATAAGCACAATGAAATTAATGCTGGAATCATCTTCAGGATGCTAGAATACACTAAATACAGCAAAAATTTTGAGTCTACAACGTTTAGTTTAGGTGTGAGAGCCAAAATGAACTTTTTATTGCTTTAAACGCGTTTTCAGCCCCTGATTGTACACTTAAGGTGAAAATGTCAAAATCTTAAAAATGAGCATAAGCACAATGAAATTAATGCTGGAATCATCTTCAGGATGCTAGAATACACTAAATACAGCAAAAATGTTGAGTCTACAACGTTTTGTTTAGGTGTGAGAGCCAAAATGAACTTTTTATGGCTTTAAATGCGTTTTCAGCCTGATTGTGCACTTTAGGTGAAAATGTCAAAATCTTCAAAATGAGCATAAGCACAATGAAATTAATGCTGGAATCATCTTCAGGATGCTAGAATACACTAAATACAGCAAAAATTTTGAGTCTACAACGTTTAGTTTAGGTGTGAGAGCCAAAATGAACTTTTTATTGCTTTAAACGCGTTTTCAGCCTGATTGTGCACTTTAGGTGAAAATGTCAAAATCTTAAAAATGAGCATAAGCACAATGAAATTAATGCTGGAATCATCTTCAGGATGCTAGAATACACTAAATACAGCAAAAATTTTGAGTCTACAACGTTTAGTTTAAGTGTGAGAGCCAAAATGAACTTTTTATTGCTTTAAACGCGTTTTCAGCCCCTGATTGTACACTTAAGGTGAAAATGTCAAAATCTTCAAAATGAGCATAAGCACAATGAAATTAATGCTGGAATCATCTTCAGGATGCTAGAATACACTAAATACAGCAACAATTTTGAGTCTACAACGTTTAGTTTAGGTGTGAGAGCCAAAATGAACTTTTTATTGCTTTAAACGCGTTTTAAGCCTGATTGTGCACTTTAGGTGAAAATGTCAAAATCTTAAAAATGAGCATAAGCACAATGAAATTAATGCTGGAATCATCTTCAGGATGCTAGAATACACTAAATACAGCAAAAATTTTGAGTCTACAACGTTTAGTTTAGGTGTGAGAGCCAAAATGAACTTTTTATTGCTTTAAACGCGTTTTCAGCCTGATTGTGCACTTTAGGTGAAAATGTCAAAATCTTAAAAATGAGCATAAGCACAATGAAATTAATGCTGGAATCATCTTCAGGATGCTAGAATACACTAAATACAGCAAAAATTTTGAGTCTACAACGTTTAGTTTAGGTGTGAGAGCCAAAATGAACTTTTTATTGCTTTAAACGCGTTTTCAGCCCCTGATTGTACACTTAAGGTGAAAATGTCAAAATCTTCAAAATGAGCATAAGCACAATGAAATTAATGCTGGAATCATCTTCAGGATGCTAGAATACACTAAATACAGCAAAAATTTTGAGTCTACAACGTTTAGTTTAGGTGTGAGAGCCAAAATGAACTTTTTATTGCTTTAAACGCGTTTTCAGCCCCTGATTGTACACTTAAGGTGAAAATGTCAAAATCTTCAAAATGAGCATAAGCACAATGAAATTAATGCTGGAATCATCTTCAGGATGCTAGAATACACTAAATACAGCAAAAATTTTGAGTCTACAACGTTTAGTTTAGGTGTGAGAGCCAAAATGAACTTTTTATTGCTTTAAACGCGTTTTCAGCCTGATTGTGCACTTTAGGTGAAAATGTCAAAATCTTAAAAATGAGCATAAGCACAATGAAATTAATGCTGGAATCATCTTCAGGATGCTAGAATACACTAAATACAGCAAAAATTTTGAGTCTACAACGTTTAGTTTAGGTGTGAGAGCCAAAATGAACTTTTTATTGCTTTAAACGCGTTTTCAGCCTGATTGTGCACTTTAGGTGAAAATGTCAAAATCTTAAAAATGAGCATAAGCACAATGAAATTAATGCTGGAATCATCTTCAGGATGCTAGAATACACTAAATACAGCAAAAATTTTGAGTCTACAACGTTTAGTTTAGGTGTGAGAGCCAAAATGAACTTTTTATTGCTTTAAACGCGTTTTCAGCCTGATTGTGCACTTTAGGTGAAAATGTCAAAATCTTAAAAATGAGCATAAGCACAATGAAATTAATGCTGGAATCATCTTCAGGATGCTAGAATACACTAAATACAGCAAAAATTTTGAGTCTACAACGTTTAGTTTAGGTGTGAGAGCCAAAATGAACTTTTTATTGCTTTAAACGCGTTTTCAGCCTGATTGTGCACTTTAGGTGAAAATGTCAAAATCTTAAAAATGAGCATAAGCACAATGAAATTTATGCTGGAATCATCTTCAGGATGCTAGAATACACTAAATACAGCAAAAATTTTGAGTCTACAACGTTTAGTTTAGGTGTGAGAGCCAAAATGAACTTTTTATTGCTTTAAACGCGTTTTCAGCCCCTGATTGTACACTTAGGTGAAAATGTCAAAATCTTCAAAATGTGCATAAGCACAATGAAATTAATGCTGGAATCATCTTCAGGATGCTAGAATACACTAAATACAGCAAAAATTTTGAGTCTACAACGTTTAGTTTAGGTTTGTGTGCCAAAATGAACTTTTTATTGCTTTAAATGCGTTTTCAGCCTGATTGTGCACTTTAGGTGAAAATGTCAAAATCTTCAAAATGAGCATAAGCACGATGAAATTAATGCTGGAATCATCTTCAGGATGCTAGAATACACTGAATACAGCAAACATTTTGAGTCTACAACGTTTAGTTTAGGTGTGAGAGCCAAAATGAACTTTTTATTGCTTTAAACGCGTTTTCAGCCCCTGATTGTACACTTAAGGTGAAAATGTCAAAATCTTAAAAATGAGCATAAGCACAATGAAATTAATGCTGGAATCATCTTCAGGATGCTAGAATACACTAAATACAGCAAAAATTTTGAGTCTACAACGTTTAGTTTAGGTTTGTGTGCCAAAATGAACTTTTTATTGCTTTAAATGCGTTTTCAGCATGATTGTGCACTTTAGGTGAAAATGTCAAAATCTTAAAAATGAGCATAAGCACAATGAAATTAATGCTGGAATCATCTTCAGGATGCTAGAATACACTAAATACAGCAAAAATTTTGAGTCTACAACGTTTAGTTTAGGTGTGAGAGCCAAAATGAACTTTTTATTGCTTTAAATGCGTTTTCAGCCTGATTGTACACTTTAGGTGAAAATGTCAAAATCTTCAAAATGAGCATAAGCACAATGAAATAAATGCTGGAATCATCTTCAGGATGCTAGAATACACTAAATACAGCAACAATTTTGAGTCTACAACGTTTAGTTTAGGTTTGTGTGCCAAAATGAACTTTTTATTGCTTTAAATGCGTTTTCAGCCTGATTGTGCACTTTAGGTGAAAATGTCAAAATCTTAAAAATGAGCATAAGCACAATGAAATTAATGCTGGAATCATCTTCAGGATGCTAGAATACACTAAATACAGCAAAAATTTTGAGTCTACAACGTTTAGTTTAGGTGTGAGAGCCAAAATGAACTTTTTATTGCTTTAAACGCGTTTTCAGCCCCTGATTGTACACTTAAGGTGAAAATGTCAAAATCTTAAAAATGAGCATAAGCACAATGAAATTAATGCTGGAATCATCTTCAGGATGCTAGAATACACTAAATACAGCAAAAATGTTGAGTCTACAACGTTTTGTTTAGGTGTGAGAGCCAAAATGAACTTTTTATGGCTTTAAATGCGTTTTCAGCCTGATTGTGCACTTTAGGTGAAAATGTCAAAATCTTCAAAATGAGCATAAGCACAATGAAATTAATGCTGGAATCATCTTCAGGATGCTAGAATACACTAAATACAGCAAAAATTTTGAGTCTACAACGTTTAGTTTAGGTGTGAGAGCCAAAATGAACTTTTTATTGCTTTAAACGCGTTTTCAGCCTGATTGTGCACTTTAGGTGAAAATGTCAAAATCTTAAAAATGAGCATAAGCACAATGAAATTAATGCTGGAATCATCTTCAGGATGCTAGAATACACTAAATACAGCAAAAATTTTGAGTCTACAACGTTTAGTTTAGGTGTGAGAGCCAAAATGAACTTTTTATTGCTTTAAACGCGTTTTCAGCCCCTGATTGTACACTTAAGGTGAAAATGTCAAAATCTTCAAAATGAGCATAAGCACAATGAAATTAATGCTGGAATCATCTTCAGGATGCTAGAATACACTAAATACAGCAAAAATTTTGAGTCTACAACGTTTAGTTTAGGTGTGAGAGCCAAAATGAACTTTTTATTGCTTTAAACGCGTTTTCAGCCTGATTGTGCACTTTAGGTGAAAATGTCAAAATCTTAAAAATGAGCATAAGCACAATGAAATTAATGCTGGAATCATCTTCAGGATGCTAGAATACACTAAATACAGCAAAAATGTTGAGTCTACAACGTTTTGTTTAGGTGTGAGAGCCAAAATGAACTTTTTATGGCTTTAAATGCGTTTTCAGCCTGATTGTGCACTTTAGGTGAAAATGTCAAAATCTTCAAAATGAGCATAAGCACAATGAAATGAATGCTGGAATCATCTTCAGGATGCTAGAATACACTAAATACAGCAAAAATTTTGAGTCTACAACGTTTAGTTTAGGTGTGAGAGCCAAAATTAACTTTTTATTGCTTTAAACGCGTTTTCAGCCTGATTGTGCACTTTAGGTGAAAATGTCAAAATCTTAAAAATGAGCATAAGCACAATGAAATTAATGCTGGAATCATCTTCAGGATGCTAGAATACACTAAATACAGCAAAAATTTTGAGTCAACAACGTTTAGTTTAGGTTTGTGTGCCAAAATGAACTTTTTATTGCTTTAAATGCGTTTTCAGCCTGATTGTGCACTTTAGGTGAAAATGTCAAAATCTTAAAAATGAGCATAAGCACAATGAAATTAATGCTGGAATCATCTTCAGGATGCTAGAATACACTAAATACAGCAAAAATTTTGAGTCTACAACGTTTAGTTTAGGTGTGAGAGCCAAAATGAACTTTTTATTGCTTTAAATGCGTTTTCAGCCTGATTGTACACTTTAGGTGAAAATGTCAAAATCTTCAAAATGAGCATAAGCACAATGAAATTAATGCTGGAATCATCTTCAGAATGCTAGAATACACTAAATACAGCAAAAATTTTGAGTCTACAACGTTTAGTTTAGGTTTGTGAGCAAAAATGAACTTTTTATTGCTTTAAATGCGTTTTCAGCCTGATTGTGCACTTTAGGTGAAAATGTCAAAATCTTAAAAATGAGCATAAGCACAATGAAATAAATGCTGGAATCATCTTCAGGATGCTAGAATACACTAAATACAGCAACAATTTTGAGTCTACAACGTTTAGTTTAGGTTTGTGTGCCAAAATGAACTTTTTATTGCTTTAAATGCGTTTTCAGCCTGATTGTGCACTTTAGGTGAAAATGTCAAAATCTTAAAAATGAGCATAAGCACAATGAAATTAATGCTGGAATCATCTTCAGGATGCTAGAATACACTAAATACAGCAAAAATTTTGAGTCTACAACGTTTAGTTTAGGTGTGAGAGCCAAAATGAACTTTTTATTGCTTTAAACGCGTTTTCAGCCCCTGATTGTACACTTAAGGTGAAAATGTCAAAATCTTAAAAATGAGCATAAGCACAATGAAATTAATGCTGGAATCATCTTCAGGATGCTAGAATACACTAAATACAGCAAAAATGTTGAGTCTACAACGTTTTGTTTAGGTGTGAGAGCCAAAATGAACTTTTTATGGCTTTAAATGCGTTTTCAGCCTGATTGTGCACTTTAGGTGAAAATGTCAAAATCTTCAAAATGAGCATAAGCACAATGAAATTAATGCTGGAATCATCTTCAGGATGCTAGAATACACTAAATACAGCAAAAATTTTGAGTCTACAACGTTTAGTTTAGGTGTGAGAGCCAAAATGAACTTTTTATTGCTTTAAACGCGTTTTCAGCCTGATTGTGCACTTTAGGTGAAAATGTCAAAATCTTAAAAATGAGCATAAGCACAATGAAATTAATGCTGGAATCATCTTCAGGATGCTAGAATACACTAAATACAGCAAAAATTTTGAGTCTACAACGTTTAGTTTAGGTGTGAGAGCCAAAATGAACTTTTTATTGCTTTAAACGCGTTTTCAGCCCCTGATTGTACACTTAAGGTGAAAATGTCAAAATCTTCAAAATGAGCATAAGCACAATGAAATTAATGCTGGAATCATCTTCAGGATGCTAGAATACACTAAATACAGCAAAAATTTTGAGTCTACAACGTTTAGTTTAGGTGTGAGAGCCAAAATGAACTTTTTATTGCTTTAAACGCGTTTTCAGCCTGGTTGTGCACTTTAGGTGAAAATGTCAAAATCTTAAAAATGAGCATAAGCACAATGAAATTAATGCTGGAATCATCTTCAGGATGCTAGAATACACTAAATACAGCAAAAATGTTGAGTCTACAACGTTTTGTTTAGGTGTGAGAGCCAAAATGAACTTTTTATGGCTTTAAATGCGTTTTCAGCCTGATTGTGCACTTTAGGTGAAAATGTCAAAATCTTCAAAATGAGCATAAGCACGATGAAATTAATGCTGGAATCATCTTCAGGATGCTAGAATACACTAAATACAGCAAAAATGTTGAGTCTACAACGTTTTGTTTAGGTGTGAGAGCCAAAATGAACTTTTTATGGCTTTAAATGCGTTTTCAGCCTGATTGTGCACTTTAGGTGAAAATGTCAAAATCTTCAAAATGAGCATAAGCACAATGAAATTAATGCTGGAATCATCTTCAGGATGCTAGAATACACTAAATACAGCAAAAATTTTGAGTCTACAACGTTTAGTTTAGGTGTGAGAGCCAAAATGAACTTTTTATTGCTTTAAACGCGTTTTCAGCCTGATTGTGCACTTTAGGTGAAAATGTCAAAATCTTAAAAATGAGCATAAGCACAATGAAATTAATGCTGGAATCATCTTCAGGATGCTAGAATACACTAAATACAGCAAAAATTTTGAGTCTACAACGTTTAGTTTAGGTGTGAGAGCCAAAATGAACTTTTTATTGCTTTAAACGCGTTTTCAGCCCCTGATTGTACACTTAAGGTGAAAATGTCAAAATCTTAAAAATGAGCATAAGCACAATGAAATTAATGCTGGAATCATCTTCAGGATGCTAGAATACACTAAATACAGCAAAAATTTTGAGTCTACAACGTTTAGTTTAGGTGTGAGAGCCAAAATGAACTTTTTATTGCTTTAAACGCGTTTTCAGCCTGATTGTGCACTTTAGGTGAAAATGTCAAAATCTTAAAAATGAGCATAAGCACAATGAAATTAATGCTGGAATCATCTTCAGGATGCTAGAATACACTAAATACAGCAAAAATTTTGAGTCTACAACGTTTAGTTTAGGTGTGAGAGCCAAAATGAACTTTTTATTGCTTTAAACGCGTTTTCAGCCCCTGATTGTACACTTAAGGTGAAAATGTCAAAATCTTCAAAATGAGCATAAGCACAATGAAATTAATGCTGGAATCATCTTCAGGATGCTAGAATACACTAAATACAGCAAAAATTTTGAGTCTACAACGTTTAGTTTAGGTGTGAGAGCCAAAATGAACTTTTTATTGCTTTAAACGCGTTTTCAGCCCCTGATTGTACACTTAAGGTGAAAATGTCAAAATCTTAAAAATGAGCATAAGCACAATGAAATTAATGCTGGAATCATCTTCAGGATGCTAGAATACACTAAATACAGCAAAAATGTTGAGTCTACAACGTTTTGTTTAGGTGTGAGAGCCAAAATG
This sequence comes from Vanacampus margaritifer, assembly GCF_051991255.1. Lineage (NCBI taxonomy): Eukaryota > Metazoa > Chordata > Actinopteri > Syngnathiformes > Syngnathidae > Vanacampus > Vanacampus margaritifer. The sequence continues at coordinate 971,586 of NW_027520737.1, read as the reverse complement.
AACTTTTTATTGCTTTAAACGCGTTTTCAGCCTGATTGTGCACTTTAGGTGAAAATGTCAAAATCTTAAAAATGAGCATAAGCACAATGAAATTAATGCTGGAATCATCTTCAGGATGCTAGAATACACTAAATACAGCAAAAATTTTGAGTCTACAACGTTTAGTTTAGGTTTGTGTGCCAAAATGAACTTTTTATTGCTTTAAATGCGTTTTCAGCCTGATTGTGCACTTTAGGTGAAAATGTCAAAATCTTCAAAATGAGCATAAGCACGATGAAATTAATGCTGGAATCATCTTCAGGATGCTAGAATACACTGAATACAGCAAACATTTTGAGTCTACAACGTTTAGTTTAGGTGTGAGAGCCAAAATGAACTTTTTATTGCTTTAAACGCGTTTTCAGCCCCTGATTGTACACTTAAGGTGAAAATGTCAAAATCTTCAAAATGAGCATAAGCACAATGAAATTAATGCTGGAATCATCTTCAGGATGCTAGAATACACTAAATACAGCAAAAATTTTGAGTCTACAACGTTTAGTTTAGGTTTGTGTGCCAAAATGAACTTTTTATTGCTTTAAATGCGTTTTCAGCATGATTGTGCACTTTAGTTGAAAATGTCAAAATCTTAAAAATGAGCATAAGCACAATGAAATTAATGCTGGAATCATCTTCAGGATGCTAGAATACACTAAATACAGCAAAAATTTTGAGTCTACAACGTTTAGTTTAGGTGTGAGAGCCAAAATGAACTTTTTATTGCTTTAAATGCGTTTTCAGCCTGATTGTACACTTTAGGTGAAAATGTCAAAATCTTCAAAATGAGCATAAGCACAATGAAATTAATGCTGGAATCATCTTCAGGATGCTAGAATACACTAAATACAGCAAAAATTTTGAGTCTACAACGTTTAGTTTAGGTTTGTGAGCAAAAATGAACTTTTTATTGCTTTAAATGCGTTTTCAGCCTGATTGTGCACTTTAGGTGAAAATGTCAAAATCTTAAAAATGAGCATAAGCACGATGAAATTAATGCTGGAATCATCTTCAGGATGCTAGAATACACTAAATACAGCAAAAATTTTGAGTCTACAACGTTTAGTTTAGGTGTGAGAGCCAAAATGAACTTTTTATTGCTTTAAACGCGTTTTCAGCCCCTGATTGTACACTTAAGGTGAAAATGTCAAAATCTTCAAAATGAGCATAAGCACAATGAAATAAATGCTGGAATCATCTTCAGGATGCTAGAATACACTAAATACAGCAACAATTTTGAGTCTACAACGTTTAGTTTAGGTTTGTGTGCCAAAATGAACTTTTTATTGCTTTAAATGCGTTTTCAGCCTGATTGTGCACTTTAGGTGAAAATGTCAAAATCTTAAAAATGAGCATAAGCACAATGAAATTAATGCTGGAATCATCTTCAGGATGCTAGAATACACTAAATACAGCAAAAATTTTGAGTCTACAACGTTTAGTTTAGGTGTGAGAGCCAAAATGAACTTTTTATTGCTTTAAACGCGTTTTCAGCCCCTGATTGTACACTTAAGGTGAAAATGTCAAAATCTTAAAAATGAGCATAAGCACAATGAAATTAATGCTGGAATCATCTTCAGGATGCTAGAATACACTAAATACAGCAAAAATGTTGAGTCTACAACGTTTTGTTTAGGTGTGAGAGCCAAAATGAACTTTTTATGGCTTTAAATGCGTTTTCAGCCTGATTGTGCACTTTAGGTGAAAATGTCAAAATCTTCAAAATGAGCATAAGCACAATGAAATTAATGCTGGAATCATCTTCAGGATGCTAGAATACACTAAATACAGCAAGAATTTTGAGTCTACAACGTTTAGTTTAGGTGTGAGAGCCAAAATGAACTTTTTATTGCTTTAAACGCGTTTTCAGCCTGATTGTGCACTTTAGGTGAAAATGTCAAAATCTTAAAAATGAGCATAAGCACAATGAAATTAATGCTGGAATAATCTTCAGGATGCTAGAATACACTAAATACAGCAAAAATTTTGAGTCTACAACGTTTAGTTTAGGTGTGAGAGCCAAAATGAACTTTTTATTGCTTTAAACGCGTTTTCAGCCCCTGATTGTACACTTAAGGTGAAAATGTCAAAATCTTCAAAATGAGCATAAGCACAATGAAATTAATGCTGGAATCATCTTCAGGATGCTAGAATACACTAAATACAGCAAAAATTTTGAGTCTACAACGTTTAGTTTAGGTGTGAGAGCCAAAATGAACTTTTTATTGCTTTAAACGCGTTTTCAGCCTGATTGTGCACTTTAGGTGAAAATGTCAAAATCTTAAAAATGAGCATAAGCACAATGAAATTAATGCTGGAATCATTTTCAGGATGCTAGAATACACTAAATACAGCAAAAATGTTGAGTCTACAACGTTTTGTTTAGGTGTGAGAGCCAAAATGAACTTTTTATGGCTTTAAATGCGTTTTCAGCCTGATTGTGCACTTTAGGTGAAAATGTCAAAATCTTCAAAATGAGCATAAGCACAATGAAATTAATGCTGGAATCATCTTCAGGATGCTAGAATACACTAAATACAGCAAAAATTTTGAGTCTACAACGTTTAGTTTAGGTGTGAGAGCCAAAATTAACTTTTTATTGCTTTAAACGCGTTTTCAGCCTGATTGTGCACTTTAGGTGAAAATGTCAAAATCTTAAAAATGAGCATAAGCACAATGAAATTAATGCTGGAATCATCTTCAGGATGCTAGAATACACTAAATACAGCAAAAATTTTGAGTCTACAACGTTTAGTTTAGGTTTGTGTGCCAAAATGAACTTTTTATTGCTTTAAATGCGTTTTCAGCCTGATTGTGCACTTTAGGTGAAAATGTCAAAATCTTAAAAATGAGCATAAGCACAATGAAATTAATGCTGGAATCATCTTCAGGATGCTAGAATACACTAAATACAGCAACAATTTTGAGTCTACAACGTTTAGTTTAGGTTTGTGTGCCAAAATGAACTTTTTATTGCTTTAAATGCGTTTTCAGCCTGATTGTGCACTTTAGGTGAAAATGTCAAAATCTTAAAAATGAGCATAAGCACAATGAAATTAATGCTGGAATCATCTTCAGGATGCTAGAATACACTAAATACAGCAAAAATTTTGAGTCTACAACGTTTAGTTTAGGTGTGAGAGCCAAAATGAACTTTTTATTGCTTTAAACGCGTTTTCAGCCCCTGATTGTACACTTAAGGTGAAAATGTCAAAATCTTAAAAATGAGCATAAGCACAATGAAATTAATGCTGGAATCATCTTCAGGATGCTAGAATACACTAAATACAGCAAAAATGTTGAGTCTACAACGTTTTGTTTAGGTGTGAGAGCCAAAATGAACTTTTTATGGCTTTAAATGCGTTTTCAGCCTGATTGTGCACTTTAGGTGAAAATGTCAAAATCTTCAAAATGAGCATAAGCACAATGAAATTAATGCTGGAATCATCTTCAGGATGCTAGAATACACTAAATACAGCAAAAATTTTGAGTCTACAACGTTTAGTTTAGGTGTGAGAGCCAAAATGAACTTTTTATTGCTTTAAACGCGTTTTCAGCCTGATTGTGCACTTTAGGTGAAAATGTCAAAATCTTAAAAATGAGCATAAGCACAATGAAATTAATGCTGGAATCATCTTCAGGATGCTAGAATACACTAAATACAGCAAAAATTTTGAGTCTACAACGTTTAGTTTAGGTGTGAGAGCCAAAATGAACTTTTTATTGCTTTAAACGCGTTTTCAGCCTGATTGTGCACTTTAGGTGAAAATGTCAAAATCTTAAAAATGAGCATAAGCACAATGAAATTAATGCTGGAATCATCTTCAGGATGCTAGAATACACTAAATACAGCAAAAATTTTGAGTCTACAACGTTTAGTTTAGGTGTGAGAGCCAAAATGAACTTTTTATTGCTTTAAACGCGTTTTCAGCCCCTGATTGTACACTTAAGGTGAAAATGTCAAAATCTTCAAAATGAGCATAAGCACAATGAAATTAATGCTGGAATCATCTTCAGGATGCTAGAATACACTAAATACAGCAAAAATTTTGAGTCTACAACGTTTAGTTTAGGTGTGAGAGCCAAAATGAACTTTTTATTGCTTTAAACGCGTTTTCAGCCCCTGATTGTACACTTAAGGTGAAAATGTCAAAATCTTAAAAATGAGCATAAGCACAATGAAATTAATGCTGGAATCATCTTCAGGATGCTAGAATACACTAAATACAGCAAAAATGTTGAGTCTACAACGTTTTGTTTAGGTGTGAGAGCCAAAATGAACTTTTTATTGCTTTAAACGCGTTTTCAGCCTGATTGTGCACTTTAGGTGAAAATGTCAAAATCTTAAAAATGAGCATAAGCACAATGAAATTAATGCTGGAATCATCTTCAGGATGCTAGAATACACTAAATACAGCAAAAATTTTGAGTCTACAACGTTTAGTTTAGGTTTGTGTGCCAAAATGAACTTTTTATTGCTTTAAATGCGTTTTCAGCCTGATTGTGCACTTTAGGTGAAAATGTCAAAATCTTCAAAATGAGCATAAGCACGATGAAATTAATGCTGGAATCATCTTCAGGATGCTAGAATACACTGAATACAGCAAACATTTTGAGTCTACAACGTTTAGTTTAGGTGTGAGAGCCAAAATGAACTTTTTATTGCTTTAAACGCGTTTTCAGCCCCTGATTGTACACTTAAGGTGAAAATGTCAAAATCTTCAAAATGAGCATAAGCACAATGAAATTAATGCTGGAATCATCTTCAGGATGCTAGAATACACTAAATACAGCAAAAATTTTGAGTCTACAACGTTTAGTTTAGGTTTGTGTGCCAAAATGAACTTTTTATTGCTTTAAATGCGTTTTCAGCATGATTGTGCACTTTAGTTGAAAATGTCAAAATCTTAAAAATGAGCATAAGCACAATGAAATTAATGCTGGAATCATCTTCAGGATGCTAGAATACACTAAATACAGCAAAAATTTTGAGTCTACAACGTTTAGTTTAGGTGTGAGAGCCAAAATGAACTTTTTATTGCTTTAAATGCGTTTTCAGCCTGATTGTACACTTTAGGTGAAAATGTCAAAATCTTCAAAATGAGCATAAGCACAATGAAATTAATGCTGGAATCATCTTCAGGATGCTAGAATACACTAAATACAGCAAAAATTTTGAGTCTACAACGTTTAGTTTAGGTTTGTGAGCAAAAATGAACTTTTTATTGCTTTAAATGCGTTTTCAGCCTGATTGTGCACTTTAGGTGAAAATGTCAAAATCTTAAAAATGAGCATAAGCACGATGAAATTAATGCTGGAATCATCTTCAGGATGCTAGAATACACTAAATACAGCAAAAATTTTGAGTCTACAACGTTTAGTTTAGGTGTGAGAGCCAAAATGAACTTTTTATTGCTTTAAACGCGTTTTCAGCCCCTGATTGTACACTTAAGGTGAAAATGTCAAAATCTTCAAAATGAGCATAAGCACAATGAAATAAATGCTGGAATCATCTTCAGGATGCTAGAATACACTAAATACAGCAACAATTTTGAGTCTACAACGTTTAGTTTAGGTTTGTGTGCCAAAATGAACTTTTTATTGCTTTAAATGCGTTTTCAGCCTGATTGTGCACTTTAGGTGAAAATGTCAAAATCTTAAAAATGAGCATAAGCACAATGAAATTAATGCTGGAATCATCTTCAGGATGCTAGAATACACTAAATACAGCAAAAATTTTGAGTCTACAACGTTTAGTTTAGGTGTGAGAGCCAAAATGAACTTTTTATTGCTTTAAACGCGTTTTCAGCCCCTGATTGTACACTTAAGGTGAAAATGTCAAAATCTTAAAAATGAGCATAAGCACAATGAAATTAATGCTGGAATCATCTTCAGGATGCTAGAATACACTAAATACAGCAAAAATGTTGAGTCTACAACGTTTTGTTTAGGTGTGAGAGCCAAAATGAACTTTTTATGGCTTTAAATGCGTTTTCAGCCTGATTGTGCACTTTAGGTGAAAATGTCAAAATCTTCAAAATGAGCATAAGCACAATGAAATTAATGCTGGAATCATCTTCAGGATGCTAGAATACACTAAATACAGCAAGAATTTTGAGTCTACAACGTTTAGTTTAGGTGTGAGAGCCAAAATGAACTTTTTATTGCTTTAAACGCGTTTTCAGCCTGATTGTGCACTTTAGGTGAAAATGTCAAAATCTTAAAAATGAGCATAAGCACAATGAAATTAATGCTGGAATAATCTTCAGGATGCTAGAATACACTAAATACAGCAAAAATTTTGAGTCTACAACGTTTAGTTTAGGTGTGAGAGCCAAAATGAACTTTTTATTGCTTTAAACGCGTTTTCAGCCCCTGATTGTACACTTAAGGTGAAAATGTCAAAATCTTCAAAATGAGCATAAGCACAATGAAATTAATGCTGGAATCATCTTCAGGATGCTAGAATACACTAAATACAGCAAAAATTTTGAGTCTACAACGTTTAGTTTAGGTGTGAGAGCCAAAATGAACTTTTTATTGCTTTAAACGCGTTTTCAGCCTGATTGTGCACTTTAGGTGAAAATGTCAAAATCTTAAAAATGAGCATAAGCACAATGAAATTAATGCTGGAATCATTTTCAGGATGCTAGAATACACTAAATACAGCAAAAATGTTGAGTCTACAACGTTTTGTTTAGGTGTGAGAGCCAAAATGAACTTTTTATGGCTTTAAATGCGTTTTCAGCCTGATTGTGCACTTTAGGTGAAAATGTCAAAATCTTCAAAATGAGCATAAGCACAATGAAATTAATGCTGGAATCATCTTCAGGATGCTAGAATACACTAAATACAGCAAAAATTTTGAGTCTACAACGTTTAGTTTAGGTGTGAGAGCCAAAATTAACTTTTTATTGCTTTAAACGCGTTTTCAGCCTGATTGTGCACTTTAGGTGAAAATGTCAAAATCTTAAAAATGAGCATAAGCACAATGAAATTAATGCTGGAATCATCTTCAGGATGCTAGAATACACTAAATACAGCAAAAATTTTGAGTCTACAACGTTTAGTTTAGGTTTGTGTGCCAAAATGAACTTTTTATTGCTTTAAATGCGTTTTCAGCCTGATTGTGCACTTTAGGTGAAAATGTCAAAATCTTAAAAATGAGCATAAGCACAATGAAATTAATGCTGGAATCATCTTCAGGATGCTAGAATACACTAAATACAGCAACAATTTTGAGTCTACAACGTTTAGTTTAGGTTTGTGTGCCAAAATGAACTTTTTATTGCTTTAAATGCGTTTTCAGCCTGATTGTGCACTTTAGGTGAAAATGTCAAAATCTTAAAAATGAGCATAAGCACAATGAAATTAATGCTGGAATCATCTTCAGGATGCTAGAATACACTAAATACAGCAAAAATTTTGAGTCTACAACGTTTAGTTTAGGTGTGAGAGCCAAAATGAACTTTTTATTGCTTTAAACGCGTTTTCAGCCCCTGATTGTACACTTAAGGTGAAAATGTCAAAATCTTAAAAATGAGCATAAGCACAATGAAATTAATGCTGGAATCATCTTCAGGATGCTAGAATACACTAAATACAGCAAAAATGTTGAGTCTACAACGTTTTGTTTAGGTGTGAGAGCCAAAATGAACTTTTTATGGCTTTAAATGCGTTTTCAGCCTGATTGTGCACTTTAGGTGAAAATGTCAAAATCTTCAAAATGAGCATAAGCACAATGAAATTAATGCTGGAATCATCTTCAGGATGCTAGAATACACTAAATACAGCAAAAATTTTGAGTCTACAACGTTTAGTTTAGGTGTGAGAGCCAAAATGAACTTTTTATTGCTTTAAACGCGTTTTCAGCCTGATTGTGCACTTTAGGTGAAAATGTCAAAATCTTAAAAATGAGCATAAGCACAATGAAATTAATGCTGGAATCATCTTCAGGATGCTAGAATACACTAAATACAGCAAAAATTTTGAGTCTACAACGTTTAGTTTAGGTGTGAGAGCCAAAATGAACTTTTTATTGCTTTAAACGCGTTTTCAGCCCCTGATTGTACACTTAAGGTGAAAATGTCAAAATCTTAAAAATGAGCATAAGCACAATGAAATTAATGCTGGAATCATCTTCAGGATGCTAGAATACACTAAATACAGCAAAAATGTTGAGTCTACAACGTTTTGTTTAGGTGTGAGAGCCAAAATGAACTTTTTATGGCTTTAAATGCGTTTTCAGCCTGATTGTGCACTTTAGGTGAAAATGTCAAAATCTTCAAAATGAGCATAAGCACAATGAAATTAATGCTGGAATCATCTTCAGGATGCTAGAATACACTAAATACAGCAAAAATTTTGAGTCTACAACGTTTAGTTTAGGTGTGAGAGCCAAAATGAACTTTTTATTGCTTTAAATGCGTTTTCAGCCTGATTGTACACTTTAGGTGAAAATGTCAAAATCTTCAAAATGAGCATAAGCACAATGAAATTAATGCTGGAATCATCTTCAGGATGCTAGAATACACTAAATACAGCAAAAATTTTGAGTCTACAACGTTTAGTTTAGGTTTGTGAGCAAAAATGAACTTTTTATTGCTTTAAATGCGTTTTCAGCCTGATTGTGCACTTTAGGTGAAAATGTCAAAATCTTAAAAATGAGCATAAGCACGATGAAATTAATGCTGGAATCATCTTCAGGATGCTAGAATACACTAAATACAGCAAAAATTTTGAGTCTACAACGTTTAGTTTAGGTGTGAGAGCCAAAATGAACTTTTTATTGCTTTAAACGCGTTTTCAGCCCCTGATTGTACACTTAAGGTGAAAATGTCAAAATCTTCAAAATGAGCATAAGCACAATGAAATAAATGCTGGAATCATCTTCAGGATGCTAGAATACACTAAATACAGCAACAATTTTGAGTCTACAACGTTTAGTTTAGGTTTGTGTGCCAAAATGAACTTTTTATTGCTTTAAATGCGTTTTCAGCCTGATTGTGCACTTTAGGTGAAAATGTCAAAATCTTAAAAATGAGCATAAGCACAATGAAATTAATGCTGGAATCATCTTCAGGATGCTAGAATACACTAAATACAGCAAAAATTTTGAGTCTACAACGTTTAGTTTAGGTGTGAGAGCCAAAATGAACTTTTTATTGCTTTAAACGCGTTTTCAGCCCCTGATTGTACACTTAAGGTGAAAATGTCAAAATCTTAAAAATGAGCATAAGCACAATGAAATTAATGCTGGAATCATCTTCAGGATGCTAGAATACACTAAATACAGCAAAAATGTTGAGTCTACAACGTTTTGTTTAGGTGTGAGAGCCAAAATGAACTTTTTATGGCTTTAAATGCGTTTTCAGCCTGATTGTGCACTTTAGGTGAAAATGTCAAAATCTTCAAAATGAGCATAAGCACAATGAAATTAATGCTGGAATCATCTTCAGGATGCTAGAATACACTAAATACAGCAAGAATTTTGAGTCTACAACGTTTAGTTTAGGTGTGAGAGCCAAAATGAACTTTTTATTGCTTTAAACGCGTTTTCAGCCTGATTGTGCACTTTAGGTGAAAATGTCAAAATCTTAAAAATGAGCATAAGCACAATGAAATTAATGCTGGAATAATCTTCAGGATGCTAGAATATACTAAATACAGCAAAAATTTTGAGTCTACAACGTTTAGTTTAGGTGTGAGAGCCAAAATGAACTTTTTATTGCTTTAAACGCGTTTTCAGCCCCTGATTGTACACTTAAGGTGAAAATGTCAAAATCTTCAAAATGAGCATAAGCACAATGAAATTAATGCTGGAATCATCTTCAGGATGCTAGAATACACTAAATACAGCAAAAATTTTGAGTCTACAACGTTTAGTTTAGGTGTGAGAGCCAAAATGAACTTTTTATTGCTTTAAACGCGTTTTCAGCCTGATTGTGCACTTTAGGTGAAAATGTCAAAATCTTAAAAATGAGCATAAGCACAATGAAATTAATGCTGGAATCATCTTCAGGATGCTAGAATACACTAAATACAGCAAAAATGTTGAGTCTACAACGTTTTGTTTAGGTGTGAGAGCCAAAATGAACTTTTTATGGCTTTAAATGCGTTTTCAGCCTGATTGTGCACTTTAGGTGAAAATGTCAAAATCTTCAAAATGAGCATAAGCACAATGAAATTAATGCTGGAATCATCTTCAGGATGCTAGAATACACTAAATACAGCAAAAATTTTGAGTCTACAACGTTTAGTTTAGGTGTGAGAGCCAAAATTAACTTTTTATTGCTTTAAACGCGTTTTCAGCCTGATTGTGCACTTTAGGTGAAAATGTCAAAATCTTAAAAATGAGCATAAGCACAATGAAATTAATGCTGGAATCATCTTCAGGATGCTAGAATACACTAAATACAGCAAAAATTTTGAGTCTACAACGTTTAGTTTAGGTTTGTGTGCCAAAATGAACTTTTTATTGCTTTAAATGCGTTTTCAGCCTGATTGTGCACTTTAGGTGAAAATGTCAAAATCTTAAAAATGAGCATAAGCACAATGAAATTAATGCTGGAATCATCTTCAGGATGCTAGAATACACTAAATACAGCAACAATTTTGAGTCTACAACGTTTAGTTTAGGTTTGTGTGCCAAAATGAACTTTTTATTGCTTTAAATGCGTTTTCAGCCTGATTGTGCACTTTAGGTGAAAATGTCAAAATCTTAAAAATGAGCATAAGCACAATGAAATTAATGCTGGAATCATCTTCAGGATGCTAGAATACACTAAATACAGCAAAAATTTTGAGTCTACAACGTTTAGTTTAGGTGTGAGAGCCAAAATGAACTTTTTATTGCTTTAAACGCGTTTTCAGCCCCTGATTGTACACTTAAGGTGAAAATGTCAAAATCTTAAAAATGAGCATAAGCACAATGAAATTAATGCTGGAATCATCTTCAGGATGCTAGAATACACTAAATACAGCAAAAATGTTGAGTCTACAACGTTTTGTTTAGGTGTGAGAGCCAAAATGAACTTTTTATGGCTTTAAATGCGTTTTCAGCCTGATTGTGCACTTTAGGTGAAAATGTCAAAATCTTCAAAATGAGCATAAGCACAATGAAATTAATGCTGGAATCATCTTCAGGATGCTAGAATACACTAAATACAGCAAAAATTTTGAGTCTACAACGTTTAGTTTAGGTGTGAGAGCCAAAATGAACTTTTTATTGCTTTAAACGCGTTTTCAGCCTGATTGTGCACTTTAGGTGAAAATGTCAAAATCTTAAAAATGAGCATAAGCACAATGAAATTAATGCTGGAATCATCTTCAGGATGCTAGAATACACTAAATACAGCAAAAATTTTGAGTCTACAACGTTTAGTTTAGGTGTGAGAGCCAAAATGAACTTTTTATTGCTTTAAACGCGTTTTCAGCCCCTGATTGTACACTTAAGGTGAAAATGTCAAAATCTTCAAAATGAGCATAAGCACAATGAAATTAATGCTGGAATCATCTTCAGGATGCTAGAATACACTAAATACAGCAAAAATTTTGAGTCTACAACGTTTAGTTTAGGTGTGAGAGCCAAAATGAACTTTTTATTGCTTTAAACGCGTTTTCAGCCCCTGATTGTACACTTAAGGTGAAAATGTCAAAATCTTAAAAATGAGCATAAGCACAATGAAATTAATGCTGGAATCATCTTCAGGATGCTAGAATACACTAAATACAGCAAAAATGTTGAGTCTACAACGTTTTGTTTAGGTGTGAGAGCCAAAATGAACTTTTTATTGCTTTAAACGCGTTTTCAGCCTGATTGTGCACTTTAGGTGAAAATGTCAAAATCTTAAAAATGAGCATAAGCACAATGAAATTAATGCTGGAATCATCTTCAGGATGCTAGAATACACTAAATACAGCAAAAATTTTGAGTCTACAACGTTTAGTTTAGGTTTGTGTGCCAAAATGAACTTTTTATTGCTTTAAATGCGTTTTCAGCCTGATTGTGCACTTTAGGTGAAAATGTCAAAATCTTCAAAATGAGCATAAGCACGATGAAATTAATGCTGGAATCATCTTCAGGATGCTAGAATACACTGAATACAGCAAACATTTTGAGTCTACAACGTTTAGTTTAGGTGTGAGAGCCAAAATGAACTTTTTATTGCTTTAAACGCGTTTTCAGCCCCTGATTGTACACTTAAGGTGAAAATGTCAAAATCTTCAAAATGAGCATAAGCACAATGAAATTAATGCTGGAATCATCTTCAGGATGCTAGAATACACTAAATACAGCAAAAATTTTGAGTCTACAACGTTTAGTTTAGGTTTGTGTGCCAAAATGAACTTTTTATTGCTTTAAATGTGTTTTCAGCATGATTGTGCACTTTAGTTGAAAATGTCAAAATCTTAAAAATGAGCATAAGCACAATGAAATTAATGCTGGAATCATCTTCAGGATGCTAGAATACACTAAATACAGCAAAAATTTTGAGTCTACAACGTTTAGTTTAGGTGTGAGAGCCAAAATGAACTTTTTATTGCTTTAAATGCGTTTTCAGCCTGATTGTACACTTTAGGTGAAAATGTCAAAATCTTCAAAATGAGCATAAGCACAATGAAATTAATGCTGGAATCATCTTCAGGATGCTAGAATACACTAAATACAGCAAAAATTTTGAGTCTACAACGTTTAGTTTAGGTTTGTGAGCAAAAATGAACTTTTTATTGCTTTAAATGCGTTTTCAGCCTGATTGTGCACTTTAGGTGAAAATGTCAAAATCTTAAAAATGAGCATAAGCACGATGAAATTAATGCTGGAATCATCTTCAGGATGCTAGAATACACTAAATACAGCAAAAATTTTGAGTCTACAACGTTTAGTTTAGGTGTGAGAGCCAAAATGAACTTTTTATTGCTTTAAACGCGTTTTCAGCCCCTGATTGTACACTTAAGGTGAAAATGTCAAAATCTTCAAAATGAGCATAAGCACAATGAAATAAATGCTGGAATCATCTTCAGGATGCTAGAATACACTAAATACAGCAACAATTTTGAGTCTACAACGTTTAGTTTAGGTTTGTGTGCCAAAATGAACTTTTTATTGCTTTAAATGCGTTTTCAGCCTGATTGTGCACTTTAGGTGAAAATGTCAAAATCTTAAAAATGAGCATAAGCACAATGAAATTAATGCTGGAATCATCTTCAGGATGCTAGAATACACTAAATACAGCAAAAATTTTGAGTCTACAACGTTTAGTTTAGGTGTGAGAGCCAAAATGAACTTTTTATTGCTTTAAACGCGTTTTCAGCCCCTGATTGTACACTTAAGGTGAAAATGTCAAAATCTTAAAAATGAGCATAAGCACAATGAAATTAATGCTGGAATCATCTTCAGGATGCTAGAATACACTAAATACAGCAAAAATGTTGAGTCTACAACGTTTTGTTTAGGTGTGAGAGCCAAAATGAACTTTTTATGGCTTTAAATGCGTTTTCAGCCTGATTGTGCACTTTAGGTGAAAATGTCAAAATCTTCAAAATGAGCATAAGCACAATGAAATTAATGCTGGAATCATCTTCAGGATGCTAGAATACACTAAATACAGCAAGAATTTTGAGTCTACAACGTTTAGTTTAGGTGTGAGAGCCAAAATGAACTTTTTATTGCTTTAAACGCGTTTTCAGCCTGATTGTGCACTTTAGGTGAAAATGTCAAAATCTTAAAAATGAGCATAAGCACAATGAAATTAATGCTGGAATAATCTTCAGGATGCTAGAATACACTAAATACAGCAAAAATCTTGAGTCTACAACGTTTAGTTTAGGTGTGAGAGCCAAAATGAACTTTTTATTGCTTTAAACGCGTTTTCAGCCCCTGATTGTACACTTAAGGTGAAAATGTCAAAATCTTCAAAATGAGCATAAGCACAATGAAATTAATGCTGGAATCATCTTCAGGATGCTAGAATACACCAAATACAGCAAAAATTTTGAGTCTACAACGTTTAGTTTAGGTGTGAGAGCCAAAATGAACTTTTTATTGCTTTAAACGCGTTTTCAGCCTGATTGTGCACTTTAGGTGAAAATGTCAAAATCTTAAAAATGAGCATAAGCACAATGAAATTAATGCTGGAATCATCTTCAGGATGCTAGAATACACTAAATACAGCAAAAATTTTGAGTCTACAACGTTTAGTTTAGGTGTGAGAGCCAAAATGAACTTTTTATTGCTTTAAACGCGTTTTCAGCCCCTGATTGTACACTTAAGGTGAAAATGTCAAAATCTTCAAAATGAGCATAAGCACAATGAAATTAATGCTGGAATCATCTTCAGGATGCTAGAATACACTAAATACAGCAAAAATTTTGAGTCTACAACGTTTAGTTTAGGTGTGAGAGCCAAAATGAACTTTTTATTGCTTTAAACGCGTTTTCAGCCTGATTGTGCACTTTAGGTGAAAATGTCAAAATCTTCAAAATGAGCATAAGCACAATGAAATTAATGCTGGAATCATCTTCAGGATGCTAGAATACACTAAATACAGCAAAAATGTTGAGTCTACAACGTTTTGTTTAGGTGTGAGAGCCAAAATGAACTTTTTATGGCTTTAAATGCGTTTTCAGCCTGATTGTGCACTTTAGGTGAAAATGTCAAAATCTTCAAAATGAGCATAAGCACAATGAAATTAATGCTGGAATCATCTTCAGGATGCTAGAATACACTAAATACAGCAAAAATTTTGAGTCTACAACGTTTAGTTTAGGTGTGAGAGCCCAAATGAACTTTTTATTGCTTTAAACGCGTTTTCAGCCTGATTGTGCACTTAAGGTGAAAATGTCAAAATCTTCAAAATGAGCATAAGCACAATGAAATTAATGCTGGAATCATCTTCAGGATGCTAGAATACACTAAATACAGCAAAAATTTTGAGTCTACAACGTTTAGTTTAGGTGTGAGAGCCAAAATGAACTTTTTATTGCTTTAAACGCGTTTTCAGCCTGATCGTGCACTTTAGTTGAAAATGTCAAAATCTTAAAAATGAGCATAAGCACAATGAAATTAATGCTGGAATCATCTTCAGGATGCTAGAATACACTAAATACAGCAAAAATTTTGAGTCTACAACGTTTAGTTTAGGTGTGAGAGCCAAAATGAACTTTTTATTGCTTTAAACGCGTTTTCAGCCCCTGATTGTACACTTAAGGAAAAATGTCAAAATCTTAAAAATGAGCATAAGCACAATGAAATTAATGCTGGAATCATCTTCATGATGCTAGAATACACTAAATACAGCAAAAATGTTGAGTCTACAACGTTTTGTTTAGGTGTGAGAGCCAAAATGAACTTTTTATGGCTTTAAATGCGTTTTCAGCCTGATTGTGCACTTTAGGTGAAAATGTCAAAATCTTCAAAATGAGCATAAGCACAATGAAATTAATGCTGGAATCATCTTCAGGATGCTAGAATACACTAAATACAGCAAAAATTTTGAGTCTACAACGTTTAGTTTAGGTGTGAGAGCCAAAATTAACTTTTTATTGCTTTAAACGCGTTTTCAGCCTGATTGTGCACTTTAGGTGAAAATGTCAAAATCTTAAAAATGAGCATAAGCACAATGAAATTAATGCTGGAATCATCTTCAGGATGCTAGAATACACTAAATACAGCAAAAATTTTGAGTCTACAACGTTTAGTTTAGGTGTGAGAGCCAAAATGAACTTTTTATTGCTTTAAACGCGTTTTCAGCCCCTGATTGTACACTTAAGGTGAAAATGTCAAAATCTTCAAAATGAGCATAAGCACAATGAAATTAATGCTGGAATCATCTTCAGGATGCTAGAATACACTAAATACAGCAAAAATTTTGAGTCTACAACGTTTAGTTTAGGTGTGAGAGCCAAAATGAACTTTTTATTGCTTTAAACGCGTTTTCAGCCTGATTGTGCACTTTAGTTGAAAATGTCAAAATCTTAAAAATGAGCATAAGCACAATGAAATTAATGCTGGAATCATCTTCAGGATGCTAGAATACACTAAATACAGCAAAAATTTTGAGTCTACAAGGTTTAGTTTAGGTGTGAGAGCCAAAATGAACTTTTTATTGCTTTAAACGCGTTTTCAGCCCCTGATTGTACACTTAAGGTGAAAATGTCAAAATCTTAAAAATGAGCATAAGCACAATGAAATTAATGCTGGAATCATCTTCAGGATGCTAGAATACACTAAATACAGCAAAAATTTTGAGTCTACAACGTTTAGTTTAGGTGTGAGAGCCAAAATGAACTTTTTATTGCTTTAAACGCGTTTTCAGCCTGATTGTGCACTTTAGGTGAAAATGTCAAAATCTTAAAAATGAGCATAAGCACAATGAAATTAATGCTGGAATCATCTTCAGGATGCTAGAATACACTAAATACAGCAAAAATTTTGAGTCTACAACGTTTAGTTTAGGTTTGTGTGCCAAAATGAACTTTTTATTGCTTTAAATGCGTTTTCAGCCTGATTGTGCACTTTAGGTGAAAATGTCAAAATCTTCAAAATGAGCATAAGCACGATGAAATTAATGCTGGAATCATCTTCAGGATGCTAGAATACACTGAATACAGCAAACATTTTGAGTCTACAACGTTTAGTTTAGGTGTGAGAGCCAAAATGAACTTTTTATTGCTTTAAACGCGTTTTCAGCCCCTGATTGTACACTTAAGGTGAAAATGTCAAAATCTTCAAAATGAGCATAAGCACAATGAAATTAATGCTGGAATCATCTTCAGGATGCTAGAATACACTAAATACAGCAAAAATTTTGAGTCTACAACGTTTAGTTTAGGTTTGTGTGCCAAAATGAACTTTTTATTGCTTTAAATGCGTTTTCAGCATGATTGTGCACTTTAGGTGAAAATGTCAAAATCTTAAAAATGAGCATAAGCACAATGAAATTAATGCTGGAATCATCTTCAGGATGCTAGAATACACTAAATACAGCAAAAATTTTGAGTCTACAACGTTTAGTTTAGGTGTGAGAGCCAAAATGAACTTTTTATTGCTTTAAATGCGTTTTCAGCCTGATTGTACACTTTAGGTGAAAATGTCAAAATCTTCAAAATGAGCATAAGCACAATGAAATTAATGCTGGAATCATCTTCAGGATGCTAGAATACACTAAATACAGCAAAAATTTTGAGTCTACAACGTTTAGTTTAGGTTTGTGAGCAAAAATGAACTTTTTATTGCTTTAAATGCGTTTTCAGCCTGATTGTGCACTTTAGGTGAAAATGTCAAAATCTTAAAAATGAGCATAAGCACGATGAAATTAATGCTGGAATCATCTTCAGGATGCTAGAATACACTAAATACAGCAAAAATTTTGAGTCTACAACGTTTAGTTTAGGTGTGAGAGCCAAAATGAACTTTTTATTGCTTTAAACGCGTTTTCAGCCCCTGATTGTACACTTAAGGTGAAAATGTCAAAATCTTCAAAATGAGCATAAGCACAATGAAATAAATGCTGGAATCATCTTCAGGATGCTAGAATACACTAAATACAGCAACAATTTTGAGTCTACAACGTTTAGTTTAGGTTTGTGTGCCAAAATGAACTTTTTATTGCTTTAAATGCGTTTTCAGCCTGATTGTGCACTTTAGGTGAAAATGTCAAAATCTTAAAAATGAGCATAAGCACAATGAAATTAATGCTGGAATCATCTTCAGGATGCTAGAATACACTAAATACAGCAAAAATTTTGAGTCTACAACGTTTAGTTTAGGTGTGAGAGCCAAAATGAACTTTTTATTGCTTTAAACGCGTTTTCAGCCCCTGATTGTACACTTAAGGTGAAAATGTCAAAATCTTAAAAATGAGCATAAGCACAATGAAATTAATGCTGGAATCATCTTCAGGATGCTAGAATACACTAAATACAGCAAAAATGTTGAGTCTACAACGTTTTGTTTAGGTGTGAGAGCCAAAATGAACTTTTTATGGCTTTAAATGCGTTTTCAGCCTGATTGTGCACTTTAGGTGAAAATGTCAAAATCTTCAAAATGAGCATAAGCACAATGAAATTAATGCTGGAATCATCTTCAGGATGCTAGAATACACTAAATACAGCAAAAATTTTGAGTCTACAACGTTTAGTTTAGGTGTGAGAGCCAAAATGAACTTTTTATTGCTTTAAACGCGTTTTCAGCCTGATTGTGCACTTTAGGTGAAAATGTCAAAATCTTAAAAATGAGCATAAGCACAATGAAATTAATGCTGGAATCATCTTCAGGATGCTAGAATACACTAAATACAGCAAAAATTTTGAGTCTACAACGTTTAGTTTAGGTGTGAGAGCCAAAATGAACTTTTTATTGCTTTAAACGCGTTTTCAGCCCCTGATTGTACACTTAAGGTGAAAATGTCAAAATCTTCAAAATGAGCATAAGCACAATGAAATTAATGCTGGAATCATCTTCAGGATGCTAGAATACACGAAATACAGCAAAAATTTTGAGTCTACAACGTTTAGTTTAGGTGTGAGAGCCAAAATGAACTTTTTATTGCTTTAAACGCGTTTTCAGCCTGATTGTGCACTTTAGGTGAAAATGTCAAAATCTTAAAAATGAGCATAAGCACAATGAAATTAATGCTGGAATCATCTTCAGGATGCTAGAATACACTAAATACAGCAAAAATTTTGAGTCTACAACGTTTAGTTTAGGTGTGAGAGCCAAAATGAACTTTTTATGGCTTTAAATGCGTTTTCAGCCTGATTGTGCACTTTAGGTGAAAATGTCAAAATCTTCAAAATGAGCATAAGCACAATGAAATTAATGCTGGAATCATCTTCAGGATGCTAGAATACACTAAATACAGCAAAAATTTTGAGTCTACAACGTTTAGTTTAGGTGTGAGAGCCAAAATGAACTTTTTATTGCTTTAAACGCGTTTTCAGCCTGATTGTGCACTTTAGGTGAAAATGTCAAAATCTTAAAAATGAGCATAAGCACAATGAAATTAATGCTGGAATCATCTTCAGGATGCTAGAATACACTAAATACAGCAAAAATTTTGAGTCTACAACGTTTAGTTTAGGTGTGAGAGCCAAAATGAACTTTTTATTGCTTTAAACGCGTTTTCAGCCCCTGATTGTACACTTAAGGTGAAAATGTCAAAATCTTCAAAATGAGCATAAGCACAATGAAATTAATGCTGGAATCATCTTCAGGATGCTAGAATACACTAAATACAGCAAAAATTTTGAGTCTACAACGTTTAGTTTAGGTGTGAGAGCCAAAATGAACTTTTTATTGCTTTAAACGCGTTTTCAGCCCCTGATTGTACACTGTAGGTGAAAATGTCAAAATCTTCAAAATGAGCATAAGCACAATGAAATTAATGCTGGAATCATCTTCAGGATGCTAGAATACACTAAATACAGCAAAAATTTTGAGTCTACAACGTTTAGTTTAGGTGTGAGAGCCAAAATGAACTTTTTATTGCTTTAAACGCGTTTTCAGCCTGATTGTGCACTTTAGGTGAAAATGTCAAAATCTTAAAAATGAGCATAAGCACAATGAAATTAATGCTGAAATCATCTTCAGGATGCTAGAATACACTAAATACAGCAAAAATTTTGAGTCTACAAGGTTTAGTTTAGGTGTGAGAGCCAAAATGAACTTTTTATTGCTTTAAACGCGTTTTCAGCCCCTGATTGTACACTTAAGGTGAAAATGTCAAAATCTTAAAAATGAGCATAAGCACAATGAAATTAATGCTGGAATCATCTTCAGGATGCTAGAATACACTAAATACAGCAAAAATTTTGAGTCTACAACGTTTAGTTTAGGTGTGAGAGCCAAAATGAACTTTTTATTGCTTTAAACGCGTTTTCAACCTGATTGTGCACTTTAGGTGAAAATGTCAAAATCTTAAAAATGAGCATAAGCACAATGAAATTAATGCTGGAATCATCTTCAGGATGCTAGAATACACTAAATACAGCAAAAATTTTGAGTCTACAACGTTTAGTTTAGGTGTGAGAGCCAAAATGAACTTTTTATTGCTTTAAACGCGTTTTCAGCCCCTGATTGTACACTTAAGGTGAAAATGTCAAAATCTTCAAAATGAGCATAAGCACAATGAAATTAATGCTGGAATCATCTTCAGGATGCTAGAATACACTAAATACAGCAAAAATTTTGAGTCTACAACGTTTAGTTTAGGTGTGAGAGCCAAAATGAACTTTTTATTGCTTTAAACGCGTTTTCAGCCTGATTGTGCACTTTAGTTGAAAATGTCAAAATCTTAAAAATGAGCATAAGCACAATGAAATTAATGCTGGAATCATCTTCAGGATGCTAGAATACACTAAATACAGCAAAAATTTTGAGTCTACAACGTTTAGTTTAGGTGTGAGAGCCAAAATGAACTTTTTATTGCTTTAAACGCATTTTCAGCCCCTGATTGTACACTTAAGGAAAAATGTCAAAATCTTAAAAATGAGCATAAGCACAATGAAATTAATGCTGGAATCATCTTCAGGATGCTAGAATACACTAAATACAGCAAAAATGTTGAGTCTACAACGTTTTGTTTAGGTGTGAGAGCCAAAATGAACTTTTTATGGCTTTAAATGCGTTTTCAGCCTGATTGTGCACTTTAGGTGAAAATGTCAAAATCTTCAAAATGAGCATAAGCACAATGAAATTAATGCTGGAATCATCTTCAGGATGCTAGAATACACTAAATACAGCAAAAATTTTGAGTCTACAACGTTTAGTTTAGGTGTGAGAGCCCAAATGAACTTTTTATTGCTTTAAACGCGTTTTCAGCCTGATTGTGCACTTTAGGTGAAAATGTCAAAATCTTAAAAATGAGCATAAGCACAATGAAATTAATGCTGGAATCATCTTCAGGATGCTAGAATACACTAAATACAGCAAAAATTTTGAGTCTACAACGTTTAGTTTAGGTGTGAGAGCCAAAATGAACTTTTTATTGCTTTAAACGCGTTTTCAGCCCCTGATTGTACACTTAAGGTGAAAATGTCAAAATCTTCAAAATGAGCATAAGCACAATGAAATTAATGCTGGAATCATCTTCAGGATGCTAGAATACACTAAATACAGCAAAAATTTTGAGTCTACAACGTTTAGTTTAGGTGTGAGAGCCAAAATGAACTTTTTATTGCTTTAAACGCGTTTTCAGCCTGATTGTGCACTTTAGTTGAAAATGTCAAAATCTTAAAAATGAGCATAAGCACAATGAAATTAATGCTGGAATCATCTTCAGGATGCTAGAATACACTAAATACAGCAAAAATTTTGAGTCTACAACGTTTAGTTTAGGTGTGAGAGCCAAAATGAACTTTTTATTGCTTTAAACGCGTTTTCAGCCCCTGATTGTACACTTAAGGTGAAAATGTCAAAATCTTAAAAATGAGCATAAGCACAATGAAATTAATGCTGGAATCATCTTCAGGATGCTAGAATACACTAAATACAGCAAAAATGTTGAGTCTACAACGTTTTGTTTAGGTGTGAGAGCCAAAATGAACTTTTTATTGCTTTAAACGCGTTTTCAGCCCCTGATTGTACACTGTAGGTGAAAATGTCAAAATCTTCAAAATGAGCATAAGCACAATGAAATTAATGCTGGAATCATCTTCAGGATGCTAGAATACACTAAATACAGCAAAAATTTTGAGTCTACAACGTTTAGTTTAGGTGTGAGAGCCAAAATGAACTTTTTATTGCTTTAAACGCGTTTTCAGCCTGATTGTGCACTTTAGGTGAAAATGTCAAAATCTTAAAAATGAGCATAAGCACAATGAAATTAATGCTGAAATCATCTTCAGGATGCTAGAATACACTAAATACAGCAAAAATTTTGAGTCTACAAGGTTTAGTTTAGGTGTGAGAGCCAAAATGAACTTTTTATTGCTTTAAACGCGTTTTCAGCCCCTGATTGTACACTTAAGGTGAAAATGTCAAAATCTTAAAAATGAGCATAAGCACAATGAAATTAATGCTGGAATCATCTTCAGGATGCTAGAATACAGTAAATACAGCAAAAATTTTGAGTCTACAACGTTTAGTTTAGGTGTGAGAGCCAAAATGAACTTTTTATTGCTTTAAACGCGTTTTCAACCTGATTGTGCACTTTAGGTGAAAATGTCAAAATCTTAAAAATGAGCATAAGCACAATGAAATTAATGCTGGAATCATCTTCAGGATGCTAGAATACACTAAATACAGCAAAAATTTTGAGTCTACAACGTTTAGTTTAGGTGTGAGAGCCAAAATGAACTTTTTATTGCTTTAAACGCGTTTTCAGCCCCTGATTGTACACTTAAGGTGAAAATGTCAAAATCTTCAAAATGAGCATAAGCACAATGAAATTAATGCTGGAATCATCTTCAGGATGCTAGAATACACTAAATACAGCAAAAATTTTGAGTCTACAACGTTTAGTTTAGGTGTGAGAGCCAAAATGAACTTTTTATTGCTTTAAACGCGTTTTCAGCCTGATTGTGCACTTTAGTTGAAAATGTCAAAATCTTAAAAATGAGCATAAGCACAATGAAATTAATGCTGGAATCATCTTCAGGATGCTAGAATACACTAAATACAGCAAAAATTTTGAGTCTACAACGTTTAGTTTAGGTGTGAGAGCCAAAATGAACTTTTTATTGCTTTAAACGCATTTTCAGCCCCTGATTGTACACTTAAGGAAAAATGTCAAAATCTTAAAAATGAGCATAAGCACAATGAAATTAATGCTGGAATCATCTTCAGGATGCTAGAATACACTAAATACAGCAAAAATGTTGAGTCTACAACGTTTTGTTTAGGTGTGAGAGCCAAAATGAACTTTTTATGGCTTTAAATGCGTTTTCAGCCTGATTGTGCACTTTAGGTGAAAATGTCAAAATCTTCAAAATGAGCATAAGCACAATGAAATTAATGCTGGAATCATCTTCAGGATGCTAGAATACACTAAATACAGCAAAAATTTTGAGTCTACAACGTTTAGTTTAGGTGTGAGAGCCCAAATGAACTTTTTATTGCTTTAAACGCGTTTTCAGCCTGATTGTGCACTTTAGGTGAAAATGTCAAAATCTTAAAAATGAGCATAAGCACAATGAAATTAATGCTGGAATCATCTTCAGGATGCTAGAATACACTAAATACAGCAAAAATTTTGAGTCTACAACGTTTAGTTTAGGTGTGAGAGCCAAAATGAACTTTTTATTGCTTTAAACGCGTTTTCAGCCCCTGATTGTACACTTAAGGTGAAAATGTCAAAATCTTCAAAATGAGCATAAGCACAATGAAATTAATGCTGGAATCATCTTCAGGATGCTAGAATACACTAAATACAGCAAAAATTTTGAGTCTACAACGTTTAGTTTAGGTGTGAGAGCCAAAATGAACTTTTTATTGCTTTAAACGCGTTTTCAGCCTGATTGTGCACTTTAGTTGAAAATGTCAAAATCTTAAAAATGAGCATAAGCACAATGAAATTAATGCTGGAATCATCTTCAGGATGCTAGAATACACTAAATACAGCAAAAATTTTGAGTCTACAACGTTTAGTTTAGGTGTGAGAGCCAAAATGAACTTTTTATTGCTTTAAACGCGTTTTCAGCCCCTGATTGTACACTTAAGGTGAAAATGTCAAAATCTTAAAAATGAGCATAAGCACAATGAAATTAATGCTGGAATCATCTTCAGGATGCTAGAATACACTAAATACAGCAAAAATGTTGAGTCTACAACGTTTTGTTTAGGTGTGAGAGCCAAAATTAACTTTTTATGGCTTTAAATGCGTTTTCAGCCTGATTGTGCACTTTAGGTGAAAATGTCAAAATCTTCAAAATGAGCATAAGCACAATGAAATTAATGCTGGAATCATCTTCAGGATGCTAGAATACACTAAATACAGCAAAAATTTTGAGTCTACAACGTTTAGTTTAGGTGTGAGAGCCAAAATGAACTTTTTATTGCTTTAAACGCGTTTTCAGCCTGATTGTGCACTTTAGGTGAAAATGTCAAAATCTTAAAAATGAGCATAAGCACAATGAAATTAATGCTGGAATCATCTTCAGGATGCTAGAATACACTAAATACAGCAAAAATTTTGAGTCTACAACGTTTAGTTTAGGTGTGAGAGCCAAAATGAACTTTTTATTGCTTTAAACGCGTTTTCAGCCCCTGATTGTACACTTAAGGTGAAAATGTCAAAATCTTAAAAATGAGCATAAGCACAATGAAATTAATGCTGGAATCATCTTCAGGATGCTAGAATACACTAAATACAGCAAAAATTTTGAGTCTACAACGTTTAGTTTAGGTGTGAGAGCCAAAATGAACTTTTTATTGCTTTAAACGCGTTTTCAGCCTGATTGTGCACTTTAGGTGAAAATGTCAAAATCTTAAAAATGAGCATAAGCACAATGAAATTAATGCTGGAATCATCTTCAGGATGCTAGAATACACTAAATACAGCAAAAATTTTGAGTCTACAACGTTTAGTTTAGGTGTGAGAGCCAAAATGAACTTTTTATTGCTTTAAACGCGTTTTCAGCCTGATTGTGCACTTTAGGTGAAAATGTCAAAATCTTAAAAATGAGCATAAGCACAATGAAATTAATGCTGGAATCATCTTCAGGATGCTAGAATACACTAAATACAGCAAAAATTTTGAGTCTACAACGTTTAGTTTAGGTGTGAGAGCCAAAATTAATTTTTTATTGCTTTAAACGCGTTTTCAGCCTGATTGTGCACTTTAGGTGAAAATGTCAAAATCTTAAAAATGAGCATAAGCACAATGAAATTAATGCTGGAATCATCTTCAGGATGCTAGAATACACTAAATACAGCAAAAATTTTGAGTCTACAACGTTTAGTTTAGGTTTGTGTGCCAAAATGAACTTTTTATTGCTTTAAATGCGTTTTCAGCCTGATTGTGCACTTTAGGTGAAAATGTCAAAATCTTAAAAATGAGCATAAGCACAATGAAATTAATGCTGGAATCATCTTCAGGATGCTAGAATACACTAAATACAGCAACAATTTTGAGTCTACAACGTTTAGTTTAGGTTTGTGTGCCAAAATGAACTTTTTATTGCTTTAAATGCGTTTTCAGCCTGATTGTGCACTTTAGGTGAAAATGTCAAAATCTTAAAAATGAGCATAAGCACAATGAAATTAATGCTGGAATCATCTTCAGGATGCTAGAATACACTAAATACAGCAAAAATTTTGAGTCTACAACGTTTAGTTTAGGTGTGAGAGCCAAAATGAACTTTTTATTGCTTTAAACGCGTTTTCAGCCCCTGATTGTACACTTAAGGTGAAAATGTCAAAATCTTAAAAATGAGCATAAGCACAATGAAATTAATGCTGGAATCATCTTCAGGATGCTAGAATACACTAAATACAGCAAAAATGTTGAGTCTACAACGTTTTGTTTAGGTGTGAGAGCCAAAATGAACTTTTTATGGCTTTAAATGCGTTTTCAGCCTGATTGTGCACTTTAGGTGAAAATGTCAAAATCTTCAAAATGAGCATAAGCACAATGAAATTAATGCTGGAATCATCTTCAGGATGCTAGAATACACTAAATACAGCAAAAATTTTGAGTCTACAACGTTTAGTTTAGGTGTGAGAGCCAAAATGAACTTTTTATTGCTTTAAACGCGTTTTCAGCCTGATTGTGCACTTTAGGTGAAAATGTCAAAATCTTAAAAATGAGCATAAGCACAATGAAATTAATGCTGGAATCATCTTCAGGATGCTAGAATACACTAAATACAGCAAAAATTTTGAGTCTACAACGTTTAGTTTAGGTGTGAGAGCCAAAATGAACTTTTTATTGCTTTAAACGCGTTTTCAGCCCCTGATTGTACACTTAAGGTGAAAATGTCAAAATCTTAAAAATGAGCATAAGCACAATGAAATTAATGCTGGAATCATCTTCAGGATGCTAGAATACACTAAATACAGCAAAAATGTTGAGTCTACAACGTTTTGTTTAGGTGTGAGAGCCAAAATGAACTTTTTATGGCTTTAAATGCGTTTTCAGCCTGATTGTGCACTTTAGGTGAAAATGTCAAAATCTTCAAAATGAGCATAAGCACAATGAAATTAATGCTGGAATCATCTTCAGGATGCTAGAATACACTAAATACAGCAAAAATTTTGAGTCTACAACGTTTAGTTTAGGTGTGAGAGCCAAAATGAACTTTTTATTGCTTTAAATGCGTTTTCAGCCTGATTGTACACTTTAGGTGAAAATGTCAAAATCTTCAAAATGAGCATAAGCACAATGAAATTAATGCTGGAATCATCTTCAGGATGCTAGAATACACTAAATACAGCAAAAATTTTGAGTCTACAACGTTTAGTTTAGGTTTGTGAGCAAAAATGAACTTTTTATTGCTTTAAATGCGTTTTCAGCCTGATTGTGCACTTTAGGTGAAAATGTCAAAATCTTAAAAATGAGCATAAGCACGATGAAATTAATGCTGGAATCATCTTCAGGATGCTAGAATACACTAAATACAGCAAAAATTTTGAGTCTACAACGTTTAGTTTAGGTGTGAGAGCCAAAATGAACTTTTTATTGCTTTAAACGCGTTTTCAGCCCCTGATTGTACACTTAAGGTGAAAATGTCAAAATCTTCAAAATGAGCATAAGCACAATGAAATAAATGCTGGAATCATCTTCAGGATGCTAGAATACACTAAATACAGCAACAATTTTGAGTCTACAACGTTTAGTTTAGGTTTGTGTGCCAAAATGAACTTTTTATTGCTTTAAATGCGTTTTCAGCCTGATTGTGCACTTTAGGTGAAAATGTCAAAATCTTAAAAATGAGCATAAGCACAATGAAATTAATGCTGGAATCATCTTCAGGATGCTAGAATACACTAAATACAGCAAAAATTTTGAGTCTACAACGTTTAGTTTAGGTGTGAGAGCCAAAATGAACTTTTTATTGCTTTAAACGCGTTTTCAGCCCCTGATTGTACACTTAAGGTGAAAATGTCAAAATCTTAAAAATGAGCATAAGCACAATGAAATTAATGCTGGAATCATCTTCAGGATGCTAGAATACACTAAATACAGCAAAAATGTTGAGTCTACAACGTTTTGTTTAGGTGTGAGAGCCAAAATGAACTTTTTATGGCTTTAAATGCGTTTTCAGCCTGATTGTGCACTTTAGGTGAAAATGTCAAAATCTTCAAAATGAGCATAAGCACAATGAAATTAATGCTGGAATCATCTTCAGGATGCTAGAATACACTAAATACAGCAAAAATTTTGAGTCTACAACGTTTAGTTTAGGTGTGAGAGCCAAAATGAACTTTTTATTGCTTTAAACGCGTTTTCAGCCTGATTTTGCACTTTAGGTGAAAATGTCAAAATCTTAAAAATGAGCATAAGCACAATGAAATTAATGCTGGAATCATCTTCAGGATGCTAGAATACACTAAATACAGCAAAAATTTTGAGTCTACAACGTTTAGTTTAGGTGTGAGAGCCAAAATGAACTTTTTATTGCTTTAAACGCGTTTTCAGCCCCTGATTGTACACTTAAGGTGAAAATGTCAAAATCTTCAAAATGAGCATAAGCACAATGAAATTAATGCTGGAATCATCTTCAGGATGCTAGAATACACTAAATACAGCAAAAATTTTGAGTCTACAACGTTTAGTTTAGGTGTGAGAGCCAAAATGAACTTTTTATTGCTTTAAATGCGTTTTCAGCCTGATTGTGCACTTTAGGTGAAAATGTCAAAATCTTCAAAATGAGCATAAGCACGATGAAATTAATGCTGGAATCATCTTCAGGATGCTAGAATACACTGAATACAGCAAACATTTTTAGTCTACAACGTTTAGTTTAGGTGTGAGAGCCAAAATGAACTTTTTATTGCTTTAAACGCGTTTTCAGCCCCTGATTGTACACTTAAGGTGAAAATGTCAAAATCTTCAAAATGAGCATAAGCACAATTAAATTAATGCTGGAATCATCTTCAGGATGCTAGAATACACTAAATACAGCAAAAATTTTGAGTCTACAACGTTTAGTTTAGGTGTGAGAGCCAAAATGAACTTTTTATTGCTTTAAACGCGTTTTCAGCCTGATTGTGCACTTTAGGTGAAAATGTCAAAATCTTAAAAATGAGCATAAGCACAATGAAATTAATGCTGGAATCATCTTCAGGATGCTAGAATACACTAAATACAGCAAAAATTTTGAGTCTACAAGGTTTAGTTTAGGTGTGAGAGCCAAAATGAACTTTTTATTGCTTTAAACGCGTTTTCAGCCCCTGATTGTACACTTAAGGTGAAAATGTCAAAATCTTCAAAATGAGCATAAGCACAATGAAATTAATGCTGGAATCATCTTCAGGATGCTAGAATACACTAAATACAGCAAAAATGTTGAGTCTACAACGTTTTGTTTAGGTGTGAGAGCCAAAATGAACTTTTTATGGCTTTAAATGCGTTTTCAGCCTGATTGTGCACTTTAGGTGAAAATGTCAAAATCTTCAAAATGAGCATAAGCACAATGAAATTAATGCTGGAATCATCTTCAGGATGCTAGAATACACTAAATACAGCAAAAATTTTGAGTCTACAACTTTTAGTTTAGGTGTGAGAGCCAAAATGAACTTTTTATTGCTTTAAACGCGTTTTCAGCCTGATTGTGCACTTTAGGTGAAAATGTCAAAATCTTAAAAATGAGCATAAGCACAATGAAATTAATGCTGGAATCATCTTCAGGATGCTAGAATACACTAAATACAGCAAAAATTTTGAGTCTACAAGGTTTAGTTTAGGTGTGAGAGCCAAAATGAACTTTTTATTGCTTTAAACGCGTTTTCAGCCCCTGATTGTACACTTAAGGTGAAAATGTCAAAATCTTCAAAATGAGCATAAGCACAATGAAATTAATGCTGGAATCATCTTCAGGATGCTAGAATACACTAAATACAGCAAAAATTTTGAGTCTACAACGTTTAGTTTAGGTGTGAGAGCCAAAATGAACTTTTTATTGCTTTAAACGCGTTTTCAGCCTGATTGTGCACTTTAGTTGAAAATGTCAAAATCTTAAAAATGAGCATAAGCACAATGAAATTAATGCTGGAATCATCTTCAGGATGCTAGAATACACTAAATACAGCAAAAATTTTGAGTCTACAACGTTTAGTTTAGGTGTGAGAGCCAAAATGAACTTTTTATTGCTTTAAACGCGTTTTCAGCCCCTGATTGTACACTTAAGGTGAAAATGTCAAAATCTTAAAAATGAGCATAAGCACAATGAAATTAATGCTGGAATCATCTTCAGGATGCTAGAATACACTAAATACAGCAAAAATGTTGAGTCTACAACGTTTTGTTTAGGTGTGAGAGCCAAAATGAACTTTTTATGGCTTTAAATGCGTTTTCAGCCTGATTGTGCACTTTAGGTGAAAATGTCAAAATCTTCAAAATGAGCATAAGCACAATGAAATTAATGCTGGAATCATCTTCAGGATGCTAGAATACACTAAATACAGCAAAAATTTTGAGTCTACAACGTTTAGTTTAGGTGTGAGAGCCAAAATGAACTTTTTATTGCTTTAAACGCGTTTTCAGCCCCTGATTGTACACTTAAGGTGAAAATGTCAAAATCTTCAAAATGAGCATAAGCACAATGAAATTAATGCTGGAATCATCTTCAGGATGCTAGAATACACTAAATACAGCAAAAATTTTGAGTCTACAACGTTTAGTTTAGGTTTGTGTGCCAAAATGAACTTTTTATTGCTTTAAATGCGTTTTCAGCCTGATTGTGCACTTTAGGTGAAAATGTCAAAATCTTCAAAATGAGCATAAGCACGATGAAATTAATGCTGGAATCATCTTCAGGATGCTAGAATACACTGAATACAGCAAACATTTTTAGTCTACAACGTTTAGTTTAGGTGTGAGAGCCAAAATGAACTTTTTATTGCTTTAAACGCGTTTTCAGCCCCTGATTGTACACTTAAGGTGAAAATGTCAAAATCTTCAAAATGAGCATAAGCACAATGAAATTAATGCTGGAATCATCTTCAGGATGCTAGAATACACTAAATACAGCAAAAATTTTGAGTCTACAACGTTTAGTTTAGGTGTGAGAGCCAAAATGAACTTTTTATTGCTTTAAACGCGTTTTCAGCCCCTGATTGTACACTTAGGTGAAAATGTCAAAATCTTCCAAATGAGCATAAGCACAATGAAATTAATGCTGGAATCATCTTCAGGATGCTAGAATACACTAAATACAGCAAAAATTTTGAGTCTACAACGTTTAGTTTAGGTTTGTGTGCCAAAATGAACTTTTTATTGCTTTAAATGCGTTTTCAGCCTGATTGTGCACTTTAGGTGAAAATGTCAAAATCTTCAAAATGAGCATAAGCACGATGAAATTAATGCTGGAATCATCTTCAGGATGCTAGAATACACTGAATACAGCAAACATTTTTAGTCTACAACGTTTAGTTTAGGTGTGAGAGCCAAAATGAACTTTTTATTGCTTTAAACGCGTTTTCAGCCCCTGATTGTACACTTAAGGTGAAAATGTCAAAATCTTCAAAATGAGCATAAGCACAATGAAATTAATGCTGGAATCATCTTCAGGATGCTAGAATACACTAAATACAGCAAAAATTTTGAGTCTACAACGTTTAGTTTAGGTTTGTGTGCCAAAATGAACTTTTTATTGCTTTAAATGCGTTTTCAGCCTGATTGTGCACTTTAGGTGAAAATGTCAAAATCTTAAAAATGAGCATAAGCACAATGAAATTAATGCTGGAATCATCTTCAGGATGCTAGAATACACTAAATACAGCAAAAATTTTGAGTCTACAACGTTTAGTTTAGGTGTGAGAGCCAAAATGAACTTTTTATTGCTTTAAATGCGTTTTCAGCCTGATTGTACACTTTAGGTGAAAATGTCAAAATCTTCAAAATGAGCATAAGCACAATGAAATTAATGCTGGAATCATCTTCAGGATGCTAGAATACACTAAATACAACAAAAATTTTGAGTCTACAACGTTTAGTTTAGGTGTGAGAGCCAAAATGAACTTTTTATTGCTTTAAACGCGTTTTCAGCCCCTGATTGTACACTTAAGGTGAAAATGTCAAAATCTTCAAAATGAGCATAAGCACAATGAAATTAATGCTGGAATCATCTTCAGGATGCTAGAATACACTAAATACAGCAAAAATTTTGAGTCTACAACGTTTAGTTTAGGTTTGTGAGCAAAAATGAACTTTTTATTGCTTTAAATGCGTTTTCAGCCTGATTGTGCACTTTAGGTGAAAATGTCAAAATCTTAAAAATGAGCATAAGCACGATGAAATTAATGCTGGAATCATCTTCAGGATGCTAGAATACACTAAATACAGCAAAAATTTTGAGTCTACAACGTTTAGTTTAGGTGTGAGAGCCAAAATGAACTTTTTATTGCTTTAAACGCGTTTTCAGCCCCTGATTGTACACTTAAGGTGAAAATGTCAAAATCTTCAAAATGAGCATAAGCACAATGAAATAAATGCTGGAATCATCTTCAGGATGCTAGAAAACACTAAATACAGCAACAATTTTGAGTCTACAACGTTTAGTTTAGGTTTGTGTGCCAAAATGAACTTTTTATTGCTTTAAATGCGTTTTCAGCCTGATTGTGCACTTTAGGTTTAAATGTCAAAATCTTAAAAATGAGCATAAGCACAATGAAATTAATGCTGGAATCATCTTCAGGATGCTAGAATACACTAAATACAGCAAAAATTTTGAGTCTACAACGTTTAGTTTAGGTGTGAGAGCCAAAATGAACTTTTTATTGCTTTAAATGCGTTTTCAGCCTGATTGTACACTTTAGGTGAAAATGTCAAAATCTTCAAAATGAGCATAAGCACAATGAAATTAATGCTGGAATCATCTTCAGGATGCTAGAATACACTAAATACAACAAAAATTTTGAGTCTACAACGTTTAGTTTAGGTGTGAGAGCCAAAATGAACTTTTTATTGCTTTAAACGCGTTTTCAGCCTGATTGTGCACTTTAGGTGAAAATGTCAAAATCTTAAAAATGAGCATAAGCACGATGAAATTAATGCTGGAATCATCTTCAGGATGCTAGAATACACTAAATACAGCAAAAATTTTGAGTCTACAACGTTTAGTTTAGGTGTGAGAGCCAAAATGAACTTTTTATTGCTTTAAACGCGTTTTCAGCCTGATTGTGCACTTTAGGTGAAAATGTCAAAATCTTCAAAATGAGCATAAGCACGATGAAATTAATGCTGGAATCATCTTCAGGATGCTAGAATACACTGAATACAGCAAAAATTTTGAGTCTACAACGTTTAGTTTAGGTGTGAGAGCCAAAATGAACTTTTTATTGCTTTAAACGCGTTTTCAGCCCCTGATTGTACACTTAAGGTGAAAATGTCAAAATCTTAAAAATGAGCATAAGCACAATGAAATTAATGCTGGAATCATCTTCAGGATGCTAGAATACACTAAATACAGCAAAAATGTTGAGTCTACAACGTTTTGTTTAGGTGTGAGAGCCAAAATGAACTTTTTATGGCTTTAAATGCGTTTTCAGCCTGATTGTGCACTTTAGGTGAAAATGTCAAAATCTTAAAAATGAGCATAAGCACAATGAAATTAATGCTGGAATCATCTTCAGGATGCTAGAATACACTAAATACAGCAAAAATTTTGAGTCTACAACGTTTAGTTTAGGTGTGAGAGCCAAAATGAACTTTTTATTGCTTTAAACGCGTTTTCAGCCCCTGATTGTACACTTAAGGTGAAAATGTCAAAATCTTCAAAATGAGCATAAGCACAATGAAATTAATGCTGGAATCATCTTCAGGATGTTAGAATACACTAAATACAGCAAAAATTTTGAGTCTACAACGTTTAGTTTAGGTGTGAGAGCCAAAATGAACTTTTTATTGCTTTAAACGCGTTTTCAGCCTGATTGTGCACTTTAGGTGAAAATGTCAAAATCTTAAAAATGAGCATAAGCACAATGAAATTAATGCTGGAATCATCTTCAGGATGCTAGAATACACTAAATACAGCAAAAATTTTGAGTCTACAACGTTTAGTTTAGGTGTGAGAGCCAAAATGAACTTTTTATTGCTTTAAACGCGTTTTCAGCCCCTGATTGTACACTTAGGTGAAAATGTCAAAATCTTCAAAATGAGCATAAGCACAATGAAATTAATGCTGGAATCATCTTCAGGATGCTAGAATACACTAAATACAGCAAAAATTTTGAGTCTACAATGTTTAGTTTAGGTGTGAGAGCCAAAATGAACTTTTTATTGCTTTAAACGCGTTTTCAGCCTGATTGTGCACTTTAGGTGAAAATGTCAAAATCTTAAAAATGAGCATAAGCACAATGAAATTAATGCTGGAATCATCTTCAGGATGCTAGAATACACTAAATACAGCAAAAATTTTGAGTCTACAACGTTTAGTTTAGGTGTGAGAGCCAAAATGAACTTTTTATTGCTTTAAACGCGTTTTCAGCCCCTGATTGTACACTTAAGGTGAAAATGTCAAAATCTTCAAAATGAGCATAAGCACAATGAAATTAATGCTGGAATCATCTTCAGGATGCTAGAATACACTAAATACAGCAAAAATTTTGAGTCTACAACGTTTAGTTTAGGTGTGAGAGCCAAAATGAACTTTTTATTGCTTTAAACGCGTTTTCAGCCTGATTGTGCACTTTAGTTGAAAATGTCAAAATCTTAAAAATGAGCATAAGCACAATGAAATTAATGCTGGAATCATCTTCAGGATGCTAGAATACACTAAATACAGCAAAAAATTTGAGTTTACAACGTTTAGTTTAGGTGTGAGAGCCAAAATGAACTTTTTATTGCTTTAAACGCGTTTTCAGCCCCTGATTGTACACTTAAGGTGAAAATGTCAAAATCTTAAAAATGAGCATAAGCACAATGAAATTAATGCTGGAATCATCTTCAGGATGCTAGAATACACTAAATACAGCAAAAATGTTGAGTCTACAACGTTTTGTTTAGGTGTGAGAGCCAAAATGAACTTTTTATGGCTTTAAATGCGTTTTCAGCCTGATTGTGCACTTTAGGTGAAAATTTCAAAATCTTCAAAATGAGCATAAGCACAATGAAATTAATGCTGGAATCATCTTCAGGATGCTAGAATACACTAAATACAGCAAAAATTTTGAGTCTACAACGTTTAGTTTAGGTGTGAGAGCCAAAATGAACTTTTTATTGCTTTAAACGCGTTTTCAGCCCCTGATTGTACACTTAAGGTGAAAATGTCAAAATCTTCAAAATGAGCATAAGCACAATGAAATTAATGCTGGAATCATCTTCAGGATGCTAGAATACACTAAATACAGCAAAAATTTTGAGTCTACAACGTTTAGTTTAGGTTTGTGTGCCAAAATGAACTTTTTATTGCTTTAAATGCGTTTTCAGCCTGATTGTGCACTTTAGGTGAAAATGTCAAAATCTTCAAAATGAGCATAAGCACGATGAAATTAATGCTGGAATCATCTTCAGGATGCTAGAATACACTGAATACAGCAAACATTTTTAGTCTACAACGTTTAGTTTAGGTGTGAGAGCCAAAATGAACTTTTTATTGCTTTAAACGCGTTTTCAGCCCCTGATTGTACACTTAAGGTGAAAATGTCAAAATCTTCAAAATGAGCATAAGCACAATGAAATTAATGCTGGAATCATCTTCAGGATGCTAGAATACACTAAATACAGCAAAAATTTTGAGTCTACAACGTTTAGTTTAGGTTTGTGAGCAAAAATGAACTTTTTATTGCTTTAAATGCGTTTTTAGCCTGATTGTGCACTTTAGGTGAAAATGTCAAAATCTTAAAAATGAGCATAAGCACGATGAAATTAATGCTGGAATCATCTTCAGGATGCTAGAATACACTAAATACAGCAAAAATTTTGAGTCTACAACGTTTAGTTTAGGTGTGAGAGCCAAAATGAACTTTTTATTGCTTTAAACGCGTTTTCAGCCCCTGATTGTACACTTAAGGTGAAAATGTCAAAATCTTCAAAATGAGCATAAGCACAATGAAATTAATGCTGGAATCATCTTCAGGATGCTAGAATACACTAAATACAGCAAAAATTTTGAGTCTACAACGTTTAGTTTAGGTGTGAGAGCCAAAATGAACTTTTTATTGCTTTAAACGCGTTTTCAGCCCCTGATTGTACACTTAAGGTGAAAATGTCAAAATCTTCAAAATGAGCATAAGCACAATGAAATTAATGCTGGAATCATCTTCAGGATGCTAGAATACACTAAATACAGCAAAAATTTTGAGTCTACAACGTTTAGTTTAGGTTTGTGTGCCAAAATGAACTTTTTATTGCTTTAAATGCGTTTTCAGCCTGATTGTGCACTTTAGGTGAAAATGTCAAAATCTTCAAAATGAGCATAAGCACGATGAAATTAATGCTGGAATCATCTTCAGGATGCTAGAATACACTGAATACAGCAAACATTTTTAGTCTACAACGTTTAGTTTAGGTGTGAGAGCCAAAATGAACTTTTTATTGCTTTAAACGCGTTTTCAGCCCCTGATTGTACACTTAAGGTGAAAATGTCAAAATCTTCAAAATGAGCATAAGCACAATGAAATTAATGCTGGAATCATCTTCAGGATGCTAGAATACACTAAATACAGCAAAAATTTTGAGTCTACAACGTTTAGTTTAGGTTTGTGAGCAAAAATGAACTTTTTATTGCTTTAAATGCGTTTTTAGCCTGATTGTGCACTTTAGGTGAAAATGTCAAAATCTTAAAAATGAGCATAAGCACGATGAAATTAATGCTGGAATCATCTTCAGGATGCTAGAATACACTAAATACAGCAAAAATTTTGAGTCTACAACGTTTAGTTTAGGTGTGAGAGCCAAAATGAACTTTTTATTGCTTTAAACGCGTTTTCAGCCCCTGATTGTACACTTAAGGTGAAAATGTCAAAATCTTAAAAATGAGCATAAGCACAATGAAATTAATGCTGGAATCATCTTCAGGATGCTAGAATACACTAAATACAGCAAAAATTTTGAGTCTACAACGTTTAGTTTAGGTGTGAGAGCCAAAATGAACTTTTTATTGCTTTAAACGCGTTTTCAGCCCCTGATTGTACACTTAAGGTGAAAATGTCAAAATCTTCAAAATGAGCATAAGCACAATGAAATTAATGCTGGAATCATCTTCAGGATGCTAGAATACACTAAATACAGCAAAAATTTTGAGTCTACAACGTTTAGTTTAGGTGTGAGAGCCAAAATGAACTTTTTATTGCTTTAAACGCGTTTTCAGCCTGATTGTGCACTTTAGTTGAAAATGTCAAAATCTTAAAAATGAGCATAAGCACAATGAAATTAATGCTGGAATCATCTTCAGGATGCTAGAATACACTAAATACAGCAAAAATTTTGAGTTTACAACGTTTAGTTTAGGTGTGAGAGCCAAAATGAACTTTTTATTGCTTTAAACGCGTTTTCAGCCCCTGATTGTACACTTAAGGTGAAAATGTCAAAATCTTAAAAATGAGCATAAGCACAATGAAATTAATGCTGGAATCATCTTCAGGATGCTAGAATACACTAAATACAGCAAAAATGTTGAGTCTACAACGTTTTGTTTAGGTGTGAGAGCCAAAATGAACTTTTTATGGCTTTAAATGCGTTTTCAGCCTGATTGTGCACTTTAGGTGAAAATTTCAAAATCTTCAAAATGAGCATAAGCACAATGAAATTAATGCTGGAATCATCTTCAGGATGCTAGAATACACTAAATACAGCAAAAATTTTGAGTCTACAACGTTTAGTTTAGGTGTGAGAGCCAAAATGAACTTTTTATTGCTTTAAACGCGTTTTCAGCCCCTGATTGTACACTTAAGGTGAAAATGTCAAAATCTTCAAAATGAGCATAAGCACAATGAAATTAATGCTGGAATCATCTTCAGGATGCTAGAATACACTAAATACAGCAAAAATTTTGAGTCTACAACGTTTAGTTTAGGTTTGTGTGCCAAAATGAACTTTTTATTGCTTTAAATGCGTTTTCAGCCTGATTGTGCACTTTAGGTGAAAATGTCAAAATCTTCAAAATGAGCATAAGCACGATGAAATTAATGCTGGAATCATCTTCAGGATGCTAGAATACACTGAATACAGCAAACATTTTTAGTCTACAACGTTTAGTTTAGGTGTGAGAGCCAAAATGAACTTTTTATTGCTTTAAACGCGTTTTCAGCCCCTGATTGTACACTTAAGGTGAAAATGTCAAAATCTTCAAAATGAGCATAAGCACAATGAAATTAATGCTGGAATCATCTTCAGGATGCTAGAATACACTAAATACAGCAAAAATTTTGAGTCTACAACGTTTAGTTTAGGTGTGAGAGCCAAAATGAACTTTTTATTGCTTTAAACGCGTTTTCAGCCCCTGATTGTACACTTAGGTGAAAATGTCAAAATCTTCCAAATGAGCATAAGCACAATGAAATTAATGCTGGAATCATCTTCAGGATGCTAGAATACACTAAATACAGCAAAAATTTTGAGTCTACAACGTTTAGTTTAGGTTTGTGTGCCAAAATGAACTTTTTATTGCTTTAAATGCGTTTTCAGCCTGATTGTGCACTTTAGGTGAAAATGTCAAAATCTTCAAAATGAGCATAAGCACGATGAAATTAATGCTGGAATCATCTTCAGGATGCTAGAATACACTGAATACAGCAAACATTTTTAGTCTACAACGTTTAGTTTAGGTGTGAGAGCCAAAATGAACTTTTTATTGCTTTAAACGCGTTTTCAGCCCCTGATTGTACACTTAAGATGAAAATGTCAAAATCTTCAAAATGAGCATAAGCACAATGAAATTAATGCTGGAATCATCTTCAGGATGCTAGAATACACTAAATACAGCAAAAATTTTGAGTCTACAACGTTTAGTTTAGGTTTGTGTGCCAAAATGAACTTTTTATTGCTTTAAATGCGTTTTCAGCCTGATTGTGCACTTTAGGTGAAAATGTCAAAATCTTAAAAATGAGCATAAGCACAATGAAATTAATGCTGGAATCATCTTCAGGATGCTAGAATACACTAAATACAGCAAAAATTTTGAGTCTACAACGTTTAGTTTAGGTGTGAGAGCCAAAATGAACTTTTTATTGCTTTAAATGCGTTTTCAGCCTGATTGTACACTTTAGGTGAAAATGTCAAAATCTTCAAAATGAGCATAAGCACAATGAAATTAATGCTGGAATCATCTTCAGGATGCTAGAATACACTAAATACAACAAAAATTTTGAGTCTACAACGTTTAGTTTAGGTGTGAGAGCCAAAATGAACTTTTTATTGCTTTAAACGCGTTTTCAGCCCCTGATTGTACACTTAAGGTGAAAATGTCAAAATCTTCAAAATGAGCATAAGCACAATGAAATTAATGCTGGAATCATCTTCAGGATGCTAGAATACACTAAATACAGCAAAAATTTTGAGTCTACAACGTTTAGTTTAGGTTTGTGAGCAAAAATGAACTTTTTATTGCTTTAAATGCGTTTTTAGCCTGATTGTGCACTTTAGGTGAAAATGTCAAAATCTTAAAAATGAGCATAAGCACGATGAAATTAATGCTGGAATCATCTTCAGGATGCTAGAATACACTAAATACAGCAAAAATTTTGAGTCTACAACGTTTAGTTTAGGTGTGAGAGCCAAAATGAACTTTTTATTGCTTTAAACGCGTTTTCAGCCCCTGATTGTACACTTAAGGTGAAAATGTCAAAATCTTCAAAATGAGCATAAGCACAATGAAATAAATGCTGGAATCATCTTCAGGATGCTAGAAAACACTAAATACAGCAACAATTTTGAGTCTACAACGTTTAGTTTAGGTTTGTGTGCCAAAATGAACTTTTTATTGCTTTAAATGCGTTTTCAGCCTGATTGTGCACTTTAGGTTTAAATGTCAAAATCTTAAAAATGAGCATAAGCACAATGAAATTAATGCTGGAATCATCTTCAGGATGCTAGAATACACTAAATACAGCAAAAATTTTGAGTCTACAACGTTTAGTTTAGGTGTGAGAGCCAAAATGAACTTTTTATTGCTTTAAACGCGTTTTCAGCCTGATTGTGCACTTTAGGTGAAAATGTCAAAATCTTAAAAATGAGCATAAGCACAATGAAATTAATGCTGGAATCATCTTCAGGATGCTAGAATACACTAAATACAGCAAAAATTTTGAGTCTACAACGTTTAGTTTAGGTGTGAGAGCCAAAATGAACTTTTTATTGCTTTAAACGCGTTTTCAGCCCCTGATTGTACACTTAAGGTGAAAATGTCAAAATCTTCAAAATGAGCATAAGCACAATGAAATTAATGCTGGAATCATATTCAGGATGCTAGAATACACTAAATACAGCAAAAATTTTGAGTCTACAACGTTTAGTTTAGGTTTGTGTGCCAAAATGAACTTTTTATTGCTTTAAATGCGTTTTCAGCATGATTGTGCACTTTAGGTGAAAATGTCAAAATCTTAAAAATGAGCATAAGCACAATGAAATTAATGCTGGAATCATCTTCAGGATGCTAGAATACACTAAATACAGCAAAAATTTTGAGTCTACAACGTTTAGTTTAGGTGTGAGAGCCAAAATGAACTTTTTATTGCTTTAAATGCGTTTTCAGCCTGATTGTACACTTTAGGTGAAAATGTCAAAATCTTCAAAATGAGCATAAGCACAATGAAATTAATGCTGGAATCATCTTCAGGATGCTAGAATACACTAAATACAACAAAAATTTTGAGTCTACAACGTTTAGTTTAGGTGTGAGAGCCAAAATGAACTTTTTATTGCTTTAAACGCGTTTTCAGCCCCTGATTGTACACTTAAGGTGAAAATGTCAAAATCTTCAAAATGAGCATAAGCACAATGAAATTAATGCTGGAATCATCTTCAGGATGCTAGAATACACTAAATACAGCAAAAATTTGGAGTCTACAACGTTTAGTTTAGGTTTGTGAGCAAAAATGAACTTTTTATTGCTTTAAATGCGTTTTCAGCCTGATTGTGCACTTTAGGTGAAAATGTCAAAATCTTAAAAATGAGCATAAGCACAATGAAATTAATGCTGGAATCATCTTCAGGATGCTAGAATACACTAAATACAGCAAAAATTTTGAGTCTACAACGTTTAGTTTAGGTGTGAGAGCCAAAATGAACTTTTTATTGCTTTAAACGCGTTTTCAGCCCCTGATTGTACACTTAAGGTGAAAATGTCAAAATCTTCAAAATGAGCATAAGCACAATGAAATAAATGCTGGAATCATCTTCAGGATGCTAGAATACACTAAATACAGCAACAATTTTGAGTCTACAACGTTTAGTTTAGGTTTGTGTGCCAAAATGAACTTTTTATTGCTTTAAATGCGTTTTCAGCCTGATTGTGCACTTTAGGTGAAAATGTCAAAATCTTAAAAATGAGCATAAGCACAATGAAATTAATGCTGGAATCATCTTCAGGATGCTAGAATACACTAAATACAGCAAAAATTTTGAGTCTACAACGTTTAGTTTAGGTGTGAGAGCCAAAATGAACTTTTTATTGCTTTAAACGCGTTTTCAGCCCCTGATTGTACACTTAAGGTGAAAATGTCAAAATCTTAAAAATGAGCATAAGCACAATGAAATTAATGCTGGAATCATCTTCAGGATGCTAGAATACACTAAATACAGCAAAAATGTTGAGTCTACAACGTTTTGTTTAGGTGTGAGAGCCAAAATGAACTTTTTATGGCTTTAAATGCGTTTTCAGCCTGATTGTGCACTTTAGGTGAAAATGTCAAAATCTTCAAAATGAGCATAAGCACAATGAAATTAATGCTGGAATCATCTTCAGGATGCTAGAATACACTAAATACAGCAAAAATTTTGAGTCTACAACGTTTAGTTTAGGTGTGAGAGCCAAAATGAACTTTTTATTGCTTTAAACGCGTTTTCAGCCTGATTGTGCACTTTAGGTGAAAATGTCAAAATCTTAAAAATGAGCATAAGCACAATGAAATTAATGCTGGAATCATCTTCAGGATGCTAGAATACACTAAATACAGCAAAAATTTTGAGTCTACAACGTTTAGTTTAAGTGTGAGAGCCAAAATGAACTTTTTATTGCTTTAAACGCGTTTTCAGCCCCTGATTGTACACTTAA
This sequence comes from Vanacampus margaritifer, assembly GCF_051991255.1. Classification (NCBI taxonomy): domain Eukaryota; kingdom Metazoa; phylum Chordata; class Actinopteri; order Syngnathiformes; family Syngnathidae; genus Vanacampus; species Vanacampus margaritifer. The sequence continues at coordinate 930,237 of NW_027520737.1, read as the reverse complement.
GGTGAAAATGTCAAAATCTTCAAAATGAGCATAAGCACAATGAAATTAATGCTGGAATCATCTTCAGGATGCTAGAATACACTAAATACAGCAACAATTTTGAGTCTACAACGTTTAGTTTAGGTGTGAGAGCCAAAATGAACTTTTTATTGCTTTAAACGCGTTTTAAGCCTGATTGTGCACTTTAGGTGAAAATGTCAAAATCTTAAAAATGAGCATAAGCACAATGAAATTAATGCTGGAATCATCTTCAGGATGCTAGAATACACTAAATACAGCAAAAATTTTGAGTCTACAACGTTTAGTTTAGGTGTGAGAGCCAAAATGAACTTTTTATTGCTTTAAACGCGTTTTCAGCCCCTGATTGTACACTTAAGGTGAAAATGTCAAAATCTTAAAAATGAGCATAAGCACAATGAAATTAATGCTGGAATCATCTTCAGGATGCTAGAATACACTAAATACAGCAAAAATGTTGAGTCTACAACGTTTTGTTTAGGTGTGAGAGCCAAAATGAACTTTTTATTGCTTTAAATGCGTTTTCAGCCTGATTGTGCACTTTAGGTGAAAATGTCAAAATCTTCAAAATGAGCATAAGCACAATGAAATTAATGCTGGAATCATCTTCAGGATGCTAGAATACACTAAATACAGCAAAAATTTTGAGTCTACAACGTTTAGTTTAGGTGTGAGAGCCAAAATGAACTTTTTATTGCTTTAAACGCGTTTTCAGCCTGATTGTGCACTTTAGGTGAAAATGTCAAAATCTTAAAAATGAGCATAAGCACAATGAAATTAATGCTGGAATCATCTTCAGGATGCTAGAATACACTAAATACAGCAAAAATTTTGAGTCTACAACGTTTAGTTTAGGTGTGAGAGCCAAAATGAACTTTTTATTGCTTTAAACGCGTTTTCAGCCCCTGATTGTACACTTAAGGTGAAAATGTCAAAATCTTCAAAATGAGCATAAGCACAATGAAATTAATGCTGGAATCATCTTCAGGATGCTAGAATACACTAAATACAGCAAAAATTTTGAGTCTACAACGTTTAGTTTAGGTGTGAGAGCCAAAATGAACTTTTTATTGCTTTAAACGCGTTTTCAGCCCCTGATTGTACACTTAAGGTGAAAATGTCAAAATCTTCAAAATGAGCATAAGCACAATGAAATTAATGCTGGAATCATCTTCAGGATGCTAGAATACACTAAATACAGCAAAAATTTTGAGTCTACAACGTTTAGTTTAGGTGTGAGAGCCAAAATGAACTTTTTATTGCTTTAAACGCGTTTTCAGCCTGATTGTGCACTTTAGGTGAAAATGTCAAAATCTTAAAAATGAGCATAAGCACAATGAAATTAATGCTGGAATCATCTTCAGGATGCTAGAATACACTAAATACAGCAAAAATTTTGAGTCTACAACGTTTAGTTTAGGTGTGAGAGCCAAAATGAACTTTTTATTGCTTTAAACGCGTTTTCAGCCTGATTGTGCACTTTAGGTGAAAATGTCAAAATCTTAAAAATGAGCATAAGCACAATGAAATTAATGCTGGAATCATCTTCAGGATGCTAGAATACACTAAATACAGCAAAAATTTTGAGTCTACAACGTTTAGTTTAGGTGTGAGAGCCAAAATGAACTTTTTATTGCTTTAAACGCGTTTTCAGCCTGATTGTGCACTTTAGGTGAAAATGTCAAAATCTTAAAAATGAGCATAAGCACAATGAAATTTATGCTGGAATCATCTTCAGGATGCTAGAATACACTAAATACAGCAAAAATTTTGAGTCTACAACGTTTAGTTTAGGTGTGAGAGCCAAAATGAACTTTTTATTGCTTTAAACGCGTTTTCAGCCCCTGATTGTACACTTAGGTGAAAATGTCAAAATCTTCAAAATGTGCATAAGCACAATGAAATTAATGCTGGAATCATCTTCAGGATGCTAGAATACACTAAATACAGCAAAAATTTTGAGTCTACAACGTTTAGTTTAGGTTTGTGTGCCAAAATGAACTTTTTATTGCTTTAAATGCGTTTTCAGCCTGATTGTGCACTTTAGGTGAAAATGTCAAAATCTTCAAAATGAGCATAAGCACGATGAAATTAATGCTGGAATCATCTTCAGGATGCTAGAATACACTGAATACAGCAAACATTTTGAGTCTACAACGTTTAGTTTAGGTGTGAGAGCCAAAATGAACTTTTTATTGCTTTAAACGCGTTTTCAGCCCCTGATTGTACACTTAAGGTGAAAATGTCAAAATCTTAAAAATGAGCATAAGCACAATGAAATTAATGCTGGAATCATCTTCAGGATGCTAGAATACACTAAATACAGCAAAAATTTTGAGTCTACAACGTTTAGTTTAGGTTTGTGTGCCAAAATGAACTTTTTATTGCTTTAAATGCGTTTTCAGCATGATTGTGCACTTTAGGTGAAAATGTCAAAATCTTAAAAATGAGCATAAGCACAATGAAATTAATGCTGGAATCATCTTCAGGATGCTAGAATACACTAAATACAGCAAAAATTTTGAGTCTACAACGTTTAGTTTAGGTGTGAGAGCCAAAATGAACTTTTTATTGCTTTAAATGCGTTTTCAGCCTGATTGTACACTTTAGGTGAAAATGTCAAAATCTTCAAAATGAGCATAAGCACAATGAAATAAATGCTGGAATCATCTTCAGGATGCTAGAATACACTAAATACAGCAACAATTTTGAGTCTACAACGTTTAGTTTAGGTTTGTGTGCCAAAATGAACTTTTTATTGCTTTAAATGCGTTTTCAGCCTGATTGTGCACTTTAGGTGAAAATGTCAAAATCTTAAAAATGAGCATAAGCACAATGAAATTAATGCTGGAATCATCTTCAGGATGCTAGAATACACTAAATACAGCAAAAATTTTGAGTCTACAACGTTTAGTTTAGGTGTGAGAGCCAAAATGAACTTTTTATTGCTTTAAACGCGTTTTCAGCCCCTGATTGTACACTTAAGGTGAAAATGTCAAAATCTTAAAAATGAGCATAAGCACAATGAAATTAATGCTGGAATCATCTTCAGGATGCTAGAATACACTAAATACAGCAAAAATGTTGAGTCTACAACGTTTTGTTTAGGTGTGAGAGCCAAAATGAACTTTTTATGGCTTTAAATGCGTTTTCAGCCTGATTGTGCACTTTAGGTGAAAATGTCAAAATCTTCAAAATGAGCATAAGCACAATGAAATTAATGCTGGAATCATCTTCAGGATGCTAGAATACACTAAATACAGCAAAAATTTTGAGTCTACAACGTTTAGTTTAGGTGTGAGAGCCAAAATGAACTTTTTATTGCTTTAAACGCGTTTTCAGCCTGATTGTGCACTTTAGGTGAAAACGTCAAAATCTTAAAAATGAGCATAAGCACAATGAAATTAATGCTGGAATCATCTTCAGGATGCTAGAATACACTAAATACAGCAAAAATTTTGAGTCTACAACGTTTAGTTTAGGTGTGAGAGCCAAAATGAACTTTTTATTGCTTTAAACGCGTTTTCAGCCCCTGATTGTACACTTAAGGTGAAAATGTCAAAATCTTCAAAATGAGCATAAGCACAATGAAATTAATGCTGGAATCATCTTCAGGATGCTAGAATACACTAAATACAGCAAAAATTTTGAGTCTACAACGTTTAGTTTAGGTGTGAGAGCCAAAATGAACTTTTTATTGCTTTAAACGCGTTTTCAGCCTGATTGTGCACTTTAGGTGAAAATGTCAAAATCTTAAAAATGAGCATAAGCACAATGAAATTAATGCTGGAATCATCTTCAGGATGCTAGAATACACTAAATACAGCAAAAATGTTGAGTCTACAACGTTTTGTTTAGGTGTGAGAGCCAAAATGAACTTTTTATGGCTTTAAATGCGTTTTCAGCCTGATTGTGCACTTTAGGTGAAAATGTCAAAATCTTCAAAATGAGCATAAGCACAATGAAATGAATGCTGGAATCATCTTCAGGATGCTAGAATACACTAAATACAGCAAAAATTTTGAGTCTACAACGTTTAGTTTAGGTGTGAGAGCCAAAATTAACTTTTTATTGCTTTAAACGCGTTTTCAGCCTGATTGTGCACTTTAGGTGAAAATGTCAAAATCTTAAAAATGAGCATAAGCACAATGAAATTAATGCTGGAATCATCTTCAGGATGCTAGAATACACTAAATACAGCAAAAATTTTGAGTCAACAACGTTTAGTTTAGGTTTGTGTGCCAAAATGAACTTTTTATTGCTTTAAATGCGTTTTCAGCCTGATTGTGCACTTTAGGTGAAAATGTCAAAATCTTAAAAATGAGCATAAGCACAATGAAATTAATGCTGGAATCATCTTCAGGATGCTAGAATACACTAAATACAGCAAAAATTTTGAGTCTACAACGTTTAGTTTAGGTGTGAGAGCCAAAATGAACTTTTTATTGCTTTAAATGCGTTTTCAGCCTGATTGTACACTTTAGGTGAAAATGTCAAAATCTTCAAAATGAGCATAAGCACAATGAAATTAATGCTGGAATCATCTTCAGGATGCTAGAATACACTAAATACAGCAAAAATTTTGAGTCTACAACGTTTAGTTTAGGTTTGTGAGCAAAAATGAACTTTTTATTGCTTTAAATGCGTTTTCAGCCTGATTGTGCACTTTAGGTGAAAATGTCAAAATCTTAAAAATGAGCATAAGCACAATGAAATAAATGCTGGAATCATCTTCAGGATGCTAGAATACACTAAATACAGCAACAATTTTGAGTCTACAACGTTTAGTTTAGGTTTGTGTGCCAAAATGAACTTTTTATTGCTTTAAATGCGTTTTCAGCCTGATTGTGCACTTTAGGTGAAAATGTCAAAATCTTAAAAATGAGCATAAGCACAATGAAATTAATGCTGGAATCATCTTCAGGATGCTAGAATACACTAAATACAGCAAAAATTTTGAGTCTACAACGTTTAGTTTAGGTGTGAGAGCCAAAATGAACTTTTTATTGCTTTAAACGCGTTTTCAGCCCCTGATTGTACACTTAAGGTGAAAATGTCAAAATCTTCAAAATGAGCATAAGCACAATGAAATTAATGCTGGAATCATCTTCAGGATGCTAGAATACACTAAATACAGCAAAAATGTTGAGTCTACAACGTTTTGTTTAGGTGTGAGAGCCAAAATGAACTTTTTATGGCTTTAAATGCGTTTTCAGCCTGATTGTGCACTTTAGGTGAAAATGTCAAAATCTTCAAAATGAGCATAAGCACAATGAAATTAATGCTGGAATCATCTTCAGGATGCTAGAATACACTAAATACAGCAAAAATTTTGAGTCTACAACGTTTAGTTTAGGTGTGAGAGCCAAAATGAACTTTTTATTGCTTTAAACGCGTTTTCAGCCCCTGATTGTACACTTAAGGTGAAAATGTCAAAATCTTCAAAATGAGCATAAGCACAATGAAATTAATGCTGGAATCATCTTCAGGATGCTAGAATACACTAAATACAGCAAAAATTTTGAGTCTACAACGTTTAGTTTAGGTGTGAGAGCCAAAATGAACTTTTTATTGCTTTAAACGCGTTTTCAGCCTGATTGTGCACTTTAGGTGAAAATGTCAAAATCTTAAAAATGAGCATAAGCACAATGAAATTAATGCTGGAATCATCTTCAGGATGCTAGAATACACTAAATACAGCAAAAATGTTGAGTCTACAACGTTTTGTTTAGGTGTGAGAGCCAAAATGAACTTTTTATGGCTTTAAATGCGTTTTCAGCCTGATTGTGCACTTTAGGTGAAAATGTCAAAATCTTCAAAATGAGCATAAGCACAATGAAATGAATGCTGGAATCATCTTCAGGATGCTAGAATACACTAAATACAGCAAAAATTTTGAGTCTACAACGTTTAGTTTAGGTGTGAGAGCCAAAATTAACTTTTTATTGCTTTAAACGCGTTTTCAGCCTGATTGTGCACTTTAGGTGAAAATGTCAAAATCTTAAAAATGAGCATAAGCACAATGAAATTAATGCTGGAATCATCTTCAGGATGCTAGAATACACTAAATACAGCAAAAATTTTGAGTCAACAACGTTTAGTTTAGGTTTGTGTGCCAAAATGAACTTTTTATTGCTTTAAATGCGTTTTCAGCCTGATTGTGCACTTTAGGTGAAAATGTCAAAATCTTAAAAATGAGCATAAGCACAATGAAATTAATGCTGGAATCATCTTCAGGATGCTAGAATACACTAAATACAGCAAAAATTTTGAGTCTACAACGTTTAGTTTAGGTGTGAGAGCCAAAATGAACTTTTTATTGCTTTAAATGCGTTTTCAGCCTGATTGTACACTTTAGGTGAAAATGTCAAAATCTTCAAAATGAGCATAAGCACAATGAAATTAATGCTGGAATCATCTTCAGGATGCTAGAATACACTAAATACAGCAAAAATTTTGAGTCTACAACGTTTAGTTTAGGTTTGTGAGCAAAAATGAACTTTTTATTGCTTTAAATGCGTTTTCAGCCTGATTGTGCACTTTAGGTGAAAATGTCAAAATCTTAAAAATGAGCATAAGCACAATGAAATAAATGCTGGAATCATCTTCAGGATGCTAGAATACACTAAATACAGCAACAATTTTGAGTCTACAACGTTTAGTTTAGGTTTGTGTGCCAAAATGAACTTTTTATTGCTTTAAATGCGTTTTCAGCCTGATTGTGCACTTTAGGTGAAAATGTCAAAATCTTAAAAATGAGCATAAGCACAATGAAATTAATGCTGGAATCATCTTCAGGATGCTAGAATACACTAAATACAGCAAAAATTTTGAGTCTACAACGTTTAGTTTAGGTGTGAGAGCCAAAATGAACTTTTTATTGCTTTAAACGCGTTTTCAGCCCCTGATTGTACACTTAAGGTGAAAATGTCAAAATCTTCAAAATGAGCATAAGCACAATGAAATTAATGCTGGAATCATCTTCAGGATGCTAGAATACACTAAATACAGCAAAAATGTTGAGTCTACAACGTTTTGTTTAGGTGTGAGAGCCAAAATGAACTTTTTATGGCTTTAAATGCGTTTTCAGCCTGATTGTGCACTTTAGGTGAAAATGTCAAAATCTTCAAAATGAGCATAAGCACAATGAAATTAATGCTGGAATCATCTTCAGGATGCTAGAATACACTAAATACAGCAAAAATTTTGAGTCTACAACGTTTAGTTTAGGTGTGAGAGCCAAAATGAACTTTTTATTGCTTTAAACGCGTTTTCAGCCTGATTGTGCACTTTAGGTGAAAATGTCAAAATCTTAAAAATGAGCATAAGCACAATGAAATTAATGCTGGAATCATCTTCAGGATGCTAGAATACACTAAATACAGCAAAAATTTTGAGTCTACAACGTTTAGTTTAGGTGTGAGAGCCAAAATGAACTTTTTATTGCTTTAAACGCGTTTTCAGCCCCTGATTGTACACTTAAGGTGAAAATGTCAAAATCTTCAAAATGAGCATAAGCACAATGAAATTAATGCTGGAATCATCTTCAGGATGCTAGAATACACTAAATACAGCAAAAATTTTGAGTCTACAACGTTTAGTTTAGGTGTGAGAGCCAAAATGAACTTTTTATTGCTTTAAACGCGTTTTCAGCCTGGTTGTGCACTTTAGGTGAAAATGTCAAAATCTTAAAAATGAGCATAAGCACAATGAAATTAATGCTGGAATCATCTTCAGGATGCTAGAATACACTAAATACAGCAAAAATGTTGAGTCTACAACGTTTTGTTTAGGTGTGAGAGCCAAAATGAACTTTTTATGGCTTTAAATGCGTTTTCAGCCTGATTGTGCACTTTAGGTGAAAATGTCAAAATCTTCAAAATGAGCATAAGCACAATGAAATTAATGCTGGAATCATCTTCAGGATGCTAGAATACACTAAATACAGCAAAAATGTTGAGTCTACAACGTTTTGTTTAGGTGTGAGAGCCAAAATGAACTTTTTATGGCTTTAAATGCGTTTTCAGCCTGATTGTGCACTTTAGGTGAAAATGTCAAAATCTTCAAAATGAGCATAAGCACAATGAAATTAATGCTGGAATCATCTTCAGGATGCTAGAATACACTAAATACAGCAAAAATTTTGAGTCTACAACGTTTAGTTTAGGTGTGAGAGCCAAAATGAACTTTTTATTGCTTTAAACGCGTTTTCAGCCTGATTGTGCACTTTAGGTGAAAATGTCAAAATCTTAAAAATGAGCATAAGCACAATGAAATTAATGCTGGAATCATCTTCAGGATGCTAGAATACACTAAATACAGCAAAAATTTTGAGTCTACAACGTTTAGTTTAGGTGTGAGAGCCAAAATGAACTTTTTATTGCTTTAAACGCGTTTTCAGCCCCTGATTGTACACTTAAGGTGAAAATGTCAAAATCTTAAAAATGAGCATAAGCACAATGAAATTAATGCTGGAATCATCTTCAGGATGCTAGAATACACTAAATACAGCAAAAATTTTGAGTCTACAACGTTTAGTTTAGGTGTGAGAGCCAAAATGAACTTTTTATTGCTTTAAACGCGTTTTCAGCCTGATTGTGCACTTTAGGTGAAAATGTCAAAATCTTAAAAATGAGCATAAGCACAATGAAATTAATGCTGGAATCATCTTCAGGATGCTAGAATACACTAAATACAGCAAAAATTTTGAGTCTACAACGTTTAGTTTAGGTGTGAGAGCCAAAATGAACTTTTTATTGCTTTAAACGCGTTTTCAGCCCCTGATTGTACACTTAAGGTGAAAATGTCAAAATCTTCAAAATGAGCATAAGCACAATGAAATTAATGCTGGAATCATCTTCAGGATGCTAGAATACACTAAATACAGCAAAAATTTTGAGTCTACAACGTTTAGTTTAGGTGTGAGAGCCAAAATGAACTTTTTATTGCTTTAAACGCGTTTTCAGCCCCTGATTGTACACTTAAGGTGAAAATGTCAAAATCTTAAAAATGAGCATAAGCACAATGAAATTAATGCTGGAATCATCTTCAGGATGCTAGAATACACTAAATACAGCAAAAATGTTGAGTCTACAACGTTTTGTTTAGGTGTGAGAGCCAAAATGAACTTTTTATTGCTTTAAACGCGTTTTCAGCCTGATTGTGCACTTTAGGTGAAAATGTCAAAATCTTAAAAATGAGCATAAGCACAATGAAATTAATGCTGGAATCATCTTCAGGATGCTAGAATACACTAAATACAGCAAAAATTTTGAGTCTACAACGTTTAGTTTAGGTTTGTGTGCCAAAATGAACTTTTTATTGCTTTAAATGCGTTTTCAGCCTGATTGTGCACTTTAGGTGAAAATGTCAAAATCTTCAAAATGAGCATAAGCACGATGAAATTAATGCTGGAATCATCTTCAGGATGCTAGAATACACTGAATACAGCAAACATTTTGAGTCTACAACGTTTAGTTTAGGTGTGAGAGCCAAAATGAACTTTTTATTGCTTTAAACGCGTTTTCAGCCCCTGATTGTACACTTAAGGTGAAAATGTCAAAATCTTCAAAATGAGCATAAGCACAATGAAATTAATGCTGGAATCATCTTCAGGATGCTAGAATACACTAAATACAGCAAAAATTTTGAGTCTACAACGTTTAGTTTAGGTTTGTGTGCCAAAATGAACTTTTTATTGCTTTAAATGCGTTTTCAGCATGATTGTGCACTTTAGTTGAAAATGTCAAAATCTTAAAAATGAGCATAAGCACAATGAAATTAATGCTGGAATCATCTTCAGGATGCTAGAATACACTAAATACAGCAAAAATTTTGAGTCTACAACGTTTAGTTTAGGTGTGAGAGCCAAAATGAACTTTTTATTGCTTTAAATGCGTTTTCAGCCTGATTGTACACTTTAGGTGAAAATGTCAAAATCTTCAAAATGAGCATAAGCACAATGAAATTAATGCTGGAATCATCTTCAGGATGCTAGAATACACTAAATACAGCAAAAATTTTGAGTCTACAACGTTTAGTTTAGGTTTGTGAGCAAAAATGAACTTTTTATTGCTTTAAATGCGTTTTCAGCCTGATTGTGCACTTTAGGTGAAAATGTCAAAATCTTAAAAATGAGCATAAGCACGATGAAATTAATGCTGGAATCATCTTCAGGATGCTAGAATACACTAAATACAGCAAAAATTTTGAGTCTACAACGTTTAGTTTAGGTGTGAGAGCCAAAATGAACTTTTTATTGCTTTAAACGCGTTTTCAGCCCCTGATTGTACACTTAAGGTGAAAATGTCAAAATCTTCAAAATGAGCATAAGCACAATGAAATAAATGCTGGAATCATCTTCAGGATGCTAGAATACACTAAATACAGCAACAATTTTGAGTCTACAACGTTTAGTTTAGGTTTGTGTGCCAAAATGAACTTTTTATTGCTTTAAATGCGTTTTCAGCCTGATTGTGCACTTTAGGTGAAAATGTCAAAATCTTAAAAATGAGCATAAGCACAATGAAATTAATGCTGGAATCATCTTCAGGATGCTAGAATACACTAAATACAGCAAAAATTTTGAGTCTACAACGTTTAGTTTAGGTGTGAGAGCCAAAATGAACTTTTTATTGCTTTAAACGCGTTTTCAGCCCCTGATTGTACACTTAAGGTGAAAATGTCAAAATCTTAAAAATGAGCATAAGCACAATGAAATTAATGCTGGAATCATCTTCAGGATGCTAGAATACACTAAATACAGCAAAAATGTTGAGTCTACAACGTTTTGTTTAGGTGTGAGAGCCAAAATGAACTTTTTATGGCTTTAAATGCGTTTTCAGCCTGATTGTGCACTTTAGGTGAAAATGTCAAAATCTTCAAAATGAGCATAAGCACAATGAAATTAATGCTGGAATCATCTTCAGGATGCTAGAATACACTAAATACAGCAAGAATTTTGAGTCTACAACGTTTAGTTTAGGTGTGAGAGCCAAAATGAACTTTTTATTGCTTTAAACGCGTTTTCAGCCTGATTGTGCACTTTAGGTGAAAATGTCAAAATCTTAAAAATGAGCATAAGCACAATGAAATTAATGCTGGAATAATCTTCAGGATGCTAGAATACACTAAATACAGCAAAAATTTTGAGTCTACAACGTTTAGTTTAGGTGTGAGAGCCAAAATGAACTTTTTATTGCTTTAAACGCGTTTTCAGCCCCTGATTGTACACTTAAGGTGAAAATGTCAAAATCTTCAAAATGAGCATAAGCACAATGAAATTAATGCTGGAATCATCTTCAGGATGCTAGAATACACTAAATACAGCAAAAATTTTGAGTCTACAACGTTTAGTTTAGGTGTGAGAGCCAAAATGAACTTTTTATTGCTTTAAACGCGTTTTCAGCCTGATTGTGCACTTTAGGTGAAAATGTCAAAATCTTAAAAATGAGCATAAGCACAATGAAATTAATGCTGGAATCATCTTCAGGATGCTAGAATACACTAAATACAGCAAAAATTTTGAGTCTACAACGTTTAGTTTAGGTGTGAGAGCCAAAATTAATTTTTTATTGCTTTAAACGCGTTTTCAGCCTGATTGTGCACTTTAGGTGAAAATGTCAAAATCTTAAAAATGAGCATAAGCACAATGAAATTAATGCTGGAATCATCTTCAGGATGCTAGAATACACTAAATACAGCAAAAATTTTGAGTCTACAACGTTTAGTTTAGGTTTGTGTGCCAAAATGAACTTTTTATTGCTTTAAATGCGTTTTCAGCCTGATTGTGCACTTTAGGTGAAAATGTCAAAATCTTAAAAATGAGCATAAGCACAATGAAATTAATGCTGGAATCATCTTCAGGATGCTAGAATACACTAAATACAGCAACAATTTTGAGTCTACAACGTTTAGTTTAGGTTTGTGTGCCAAAATGAACTTTTTATTGCTTTAAATGCGTTTTCAGCCTGATTGTGCACTTTAGGTGAAAATGTCAAAATCTTAAAAATGAGCATAAGCACAATGAAATTAATGCTGGAATCATCTTCAGGATGCTAGAATACACTAAATACAGCAAAAATTTTGAGTCTACAACGTTTAGTTTAGGTGTGAGAGCCAAAATGAACTTTTTATTGCTTTAAACGCGTTTTCAGCCCCTGATTGTACACTTAAGGTGAAAATGTCAAAATCTTAAAAATGAGCATAAGCACAATGAAATTAATGCTGGAATCATCTTCAGGATGCTAGAATACACTAAATACAGCAAAAATGTTGAGTCTACAACGTTTTGTTTAGGTGTGAGAGCCAAAATGAACTTTTTATGGCTTTAAATGCGTTTTCAGCCTGATTGTGCACTTTAGGTGAAAATGTCAAAATCTTCAAAATGAGCATAAGCACAATGAAATTAATGCTGGAATCATCTTCAGGATGCTAGAATACACTAAATACAGCAAAAATTTTGAGTCTACAACGTTTAGTTTAGGTGTGAGAGCCAAAATGAACTTTTTATTGCTTTAAACGCGTTTTCAGCCTGATTGTGCACTTTAGGTGAAAATGTCAAAATCTTAAAAATGAGCATAAGCACAATGAAATTAATGCTGGAATCATCTTCAGGATGCTAGAATACACTAAATACAGCAAAAATTTTGAGTCTACAACGTTTAGTTTAGGTGTGAGAGCCAAAATGAACTTTTTATTGCTTTAAACGCGTTTTCAGCCCCTGATTGTACACTTAAGGTGAAAATGTCAAAATCTTAAAAATGAGCATAAGCACAATGAAATTAATGCTGGAATCATCTTCAGGATGCTAGAATACACTAAATACAGCAAAAATGTTGAGTCTACAACGTTTTGTTTAGGTGTGAGAGCCAAAATGAACTTTTTATGGCTTTAAATGCGTTTTCAGCCTGATTGTGCACTTTAGGTGAAAATGTCAAAATCTTCAAAATGAGCATAAGCACAATGAAATTAATGCTGGAATCATCTTCAGGATGCTAGAATACACTAAATACAGCAAAAATTTTGAGTCTACAACGTTTAGTTTAGGTTTGTGAGCAAAAATGAACTTTTTATTGCTTTAAATGCGTTTTCAGCCTGATTGTGCACTTTAGGTGAAAATGTCAAAATCTTAAAAATGAGCATAAGCACGATGAAATTAATGCTGGAATCATCTTCAGGATGCTAGAATACACTAAATACAGCAAAAATTTTGAGTCTACAACATTTAGTTTAGGTGTGAGAGCCAAAATGAACTTTTTATTGCTTTAAACGCGTTTTCAGCCCCTGATTGTACACTTAAGGTGAAAATGTCAAAATCTTCAAAATGAGCATAAGCACAATGAAATAAATGCTGGAATCATCTTCAGGATGCTAGAATACACTAAATACAGCAACAATTTTGAGTCTACAACGTTTAGTTTAGGTTTGTGTGCCAAAATGAACTTTTTATTGCTTTAAATGCGTTTTCAGCCTGATTGTGCACTTTAGGTGAAAATGTCAAAATCTTAAAAATGAGCATAAGCACAATGAAATTAATGCTGGAATCATCTTCAGGATGCTAGAATACACTAAATACAGCAAAAATTTTGAGTCTACAACGTTTAGTTTAGGTGTGAGAGCCAAAATGAACTTTTTATTGCTTTAAACGCGTTTTCAGCCCCTGATTGTACACTTAAGGTGAAAATGTCAAAATCTTAAAAATGAGCATAAGCACAATGAAATTAATGCTGGAATCATCTTCAGGATGCTAGAATACACTAAATACAGCAAAAATGTTGAGTCTACAACGTTTTGTTTAGGTGTGAGAGCCAAAATGAACTTTTTATGGCTTTAAATGCGTTTTCAGCCTGATTGTGCACTTTAGGTGAAAATGTCAAAATCTTCAAAATGAGCATAAGCACAATGAAATTAATGCTGGAATCATCTTCAGGATGCTAGAATACACTAAATACAGCAAGAATTTTGAGTCTACAACGTTTAGTTTAGGTGTGAGAGCCAAAATGAACTTTTTATTGCTTTAAACGCGTTTTCAGCCTGATTGTGCACTTTAGGTGAAAATGTCAAAATCTTAAAAATGAGCATAAGCACAATGAAATTAATGCTGGAATAATCTTCAGGATGCTAGAATATACTAAATACAGCAAAAATTTTGAGTCTACAACGTTTAGTTTAGGTGTGAGAGCCAAAATGAACTTTTTATTGCTTTAAACGCGTTTTCAGCCCCTGATTGTACACTTAAGGTGAAAATGTCAAAATCTTCAAAATGAGCATAAGCACAATGAAATTAATGCTGGAATCATCTTCAGGATGCTAGAATACACTAAATACAGCAAAAATTTTGAGTCTACAACGTTTAGTTTAGGTGTGAGAGCCAAAATGAACTTTTTATTGCTTTAAACGCGTTTTCAGCCTGATTGTGCACTTTAGGTGAAAATGTCAAAATCTTAAAAATGAGCATAAGCACAATGAAATTAATGCTGGAATCATCTTCAGGATGCTAGAATACACTAAATACAGCAAAAATGTTGAGTCTACAACGTTTTGTTTAGGTGTGAGAGCCAAAATGAACTTTTTATGGCTTTAAATGCGTTTTCAGCCTGATTGTGCACTTTAGGTGAAAATGTCAAAATCTTCAAAATGAGCATAAGCACAATGAAATTAATGCTGGAATCATCTTCAGGATGCTAGAATACACTAAATACAGCAAAAATTTTGAGTCTACAACGTTTAGTTTAGGTGTGAGAGCCAAAATTAACTTTTTATTGCTTTAAACGCGTTTTCAGCCTGATTGTGCACTTTAGGTGAAAATGTCAAAATCTTAAAAATGAGCATAAGCACAATGAAATTAATGCTGGAATCATCTTCAGGATGCTAGAATACACTAAATACAGCAAAAATTTTGAGTCTACAACGTTTAGTTTAGGTTTGTGTGCCAAAATGAACTTTTTATTGCTTTAAATGCGTTTTCAGCCTGATTGTGCACTTTAGGTGAAAATGTCAAAATCTTAAAAATGAGCATAAGCACAATGAAATTAATGCTGGAATCATCTTCAGGATGCTAGAATACACTAAATACAGCAACAATTTTGAGTCTACAACGTTTAGTTTAGGTTTGTGTGCCAAAATGAACTTTTTATTGCTTTAAATGCGTTTTCAGCCTGATTGTGCACTTTAGGTGAAAATGTCAAAATCTTAAAAATGAGCATAAGCACAATGAAATTAATGCTGGAATCATCTTCAGGATGCTAGAATACACTAAATACAGCAAAAATTTTGAGTCTACAACGTTTAGTTTAGGTGTGAGAGCCAAAATGAACTTTTTATTGCTTTAAACGCGTTTTCAGCCCCTGATTGTACACTTAAGGTGAAAATGTCAAAATCTTAAAAATGAGCATAAGCACAATGAAATTAATGCTGGAATCATCTTCAGGATGCTAGAATACACTAAATACAGCAAAAATGTTGAGTCTACAACGTTTTGTTTAGGTGTGAGAGCCAAAATGAACTTTTTATGGCTTTAAATGCGTTTTCAGCCTGATTGTGCACTTTAGGTGAAAATGTCAAAATCTTCAAAATGAGCATAAGCACAATGAAATTAATGCTGGAATCATCTTCAGGATGCTAGAATACACTAAATACAGCAAAAATTTTGAGTCTACAACGTTTAGTTTAGGTGTGAGAGCCAAAATGAACTTTTTATTGCTTTAAACGCGTTTTCAGCCTGATTGTGCACTTTAGGTGAAAATGTCAAAATCTTAAAAATGAGCATAAGCACAATGAAATTAATGCTGGAATCATCTTCAGGATGCTAGAATACACTAAATACAGCAAAAATTTTGAGTCTACAACGTTTAGTTTAGGTGTGAGAGCCAAAATGAACTTTTTATTGCTTTAAACGCGTTTTCAGCCCCTGATTGTACACTTAAGGTGAAAATGTCAAAATCTTCAAAATGAGCATAAGCACAATGAAATTAATGCTGGAATCATCTTCAGGATGCTAGAATACACTAAATACAGCAAAAATTTTGAGTCTACAACGTTTAGTTTAGGTGTGAGAGCCAAAATGAACTTTTTATTGCTTTAAACGCGTTTTCAGCCTGATTGTGCACTTTAGGTGAAAATGTCAAAATCTTAAAAATGAGCATAAGCACAATGAAATTAATGCTGGAATCATCTTCAGGATGCTAGAATACACTAAATACAGCAAAAATTTTGAGTCTACAACGTTTAGTTTAGGTGTGAGAGCCAAAATGAACTTTTTATTGCTTTAAACGCGTTTTCAGCCCCTGATTGTACACTTAAGGTGAAAATGTCAAAATCTTCAAAATGAGCATAAGCACAATGAAATTAATGCTGGAATCATCTTCAGGATGCTAGAATACACTAAATACAGCAAAAATTTTGAGTCTACAACGTTTAGTTTAGGTGTGAGAGCCAAAATGAACTTTTTATTGCTTTAAACGCGTTTTCAGCCCCTGATTGTACACTTAAGGTGAAAATGTCAAAATCTTAAAAATGAGCATAAGCACAATGAAATTAATGCTGGAATCATCTTCAGGATGCTAGAATACACTAAATACAGCAAAAATGTTGAGTCTACAACGTTTTGTTTAGGTGTGAGAGCCAAAATGAACTTTTTATTGCTTTAAACGCGTTTTCAGCCTGATTGTGCACTTTAGGTGAAAATGTCAAAATCTTAAAAATGAGCATAAGCACAATGAAATTAATGCTGGAATCATCTTCAGGATGCTAGAATACACTAAATACAGCAAAAATTTTGAGTCTACAACGTTTAGTTTAGGTTTGTGTGCCAAAATGAACTTTTTATTGCTTTAAATGCGTTTTCAGCCTGATTGTGCACTTTAGGTGAAAATGTCAAAATCTTCAAAATGAGCATAAGCACGATGAAATTAATGCTGGAATCATCTTCAGGATGCTAGAATACACTGAATACAGCAAACATTTTGAGTCTACAACGTTTAGTTTAGGTGTGAGAGCCAAAATGAACTTTTTATTGCTTTAAACGCGTTTTCAGCCCCTGATTGTACACTTAAGGTGAAAATGTCAAAATCTTCAAAATGAGCATAAGCACAATGAAATTAATGCTGGAATCATCTTCAGGATGCTAGAATACACTAAATACAGCAAAAATTTTGAGTCTACAACGTTTAGTTTAGGTTTGTGTGCCAAAATGAACTTTTTATTGCTTTAAATGTGTTTTCAGCATGATTGTGCACTTTAGTTGAAAATGTCAAAATCTTAAAAATGAGCATAAGCACAATGAAATTAATGCTGGAATCATCTTCAGGATGCTAGAATACACTAAATACAGCAAAAATTTTGAGTCTACAACGTTTAGTTTAGGTGTGAGAGCCAAAATGAACTTTTTATTGCTTTAAATGCGTTTTCAGCCTGATTGTACACTTTAGGTGAAAATGTCAAAATCTTCAAAATGAGCATAAGCACAATGAAATTAATGCTGGAATCATCTTCAGGATGCTAGAATACACTAAATACAGCAAAAATTTTGAGTCTACAACGTTTAGTTTAGGTTTGTGAGCAAAAATGAACTTTTTATTGCTTTAAATGCGTTTTCAGCCTGATTGTGCACTTTAGGTGAAAATGTCAAAATCTTAAAAATGAGCATAAGCACGATGAAATTAATGCTGGAATCATCTTCAGGATGCTAGAATACACTAAATACAGCAAAAATTTTGAGTCTACAACGTTTAGTTTAGGTGTGAGAGCCAAAATGAACTTTTTATTGCTTTAAACGCGTTTTCAGCCCCTGATTGTACACTTAAGGTGAAAATGTCAAAATCTTCAAAATGAGCATAAGCACAATGAAATAAATGCTGGAATCATCTTCAGGATGCTAGAATACACTAAATACAGCAACAATTTTGAGTCTACAACGTTTAGTTTAGGTTTGTGTGCCAAAATGAACTTTTTATTGCTTTAAATGCGTTTTCAGCCTGATTGTGCACTTTAGGTGAAAATGTCAAAATCTTAAAAATGAGCATAAGCACAATGAAATTAATGCTGGAATCATCTTCAGGATGCTAGAATACACTAAATACAGCAAAAATTTTGAGTCTACAACGTTTAGTTTAGGTGTGAGAGCCAAAATGAACTTTTTATTGCTTTAAACGCGTTTTCAGCCCCTGATTGTACACTTAAGGTGAAAATGTCAAAATCTTAAAAATGAGCATAAGCACAATGAAATTAATGCTGGAATCATCTTCAGGATGCTAGAATACACTAAATACAGCAAAAATGTTGAGTCTACAACGTTTTGTTTAGGTGTGAGAGCCAAAATGAACTTTTTATGGCTTTAAATGCGTTTTCAGCCTGATTGTGCACTTTAGGTGAAAATGTCAAAATCTTCAAAATGAGCATAAGCACAATGAAATTAATGCTGGAATCATCTTCAGGATGCTAGAATACACTAAATACAGCAAGAATTTTGAGTCTACAACGTTTAGTTTAGGTGTGAGAGCCAAAATGAACTTTTTATTGCTTTAAACGCGTTTTCAGCCTGATTGTGCACTTTAGGTGAAAATGTCAAAATCTTAAAAATGAGCATAAGCACAATGAAATTAATGCTGGAATAATCTTCAGGATGCTAGAATACACTAAATACAGCAAAAATTTTGAGTCTACAACGTTTAGTTTAGGTGTGAGAGCCAAAATGAACTTTTTATTGCTTTAAACGCGTTTTCAGCCCCTGATTGTACACTTAAGGTGAAAATGTCAAAATCTTCAAAATGAGCATAAGCACAATGAAATTAATGCTGGAATCATCTTCAGGATGCTAGAATACACCAAATACAGCAAAAATTTTGAGTCTACAACGTTTAGTTTAGGTGTGAGAGCCAAAATGAACTTTTTATTGCTTTAAACGCGTTTTCAGCCTGATTGTGCACTTTAGGTGAAAATGTCAAAATCTTAAAAATGAGCATAAGCACAATGAAATTAATGCTGGAATCATCTTCAGGATGCTAGAATACACTAAATACAGCAAAAATTTTGAGTCTACAACGTTTAGTTTAGGTGTGAGAGCCAAAATGAACTTTTTATTGCTTTAAACGCGTTTTCAGCCCCTGATTGTACACTTAAGGTGAAAATGTCAAAATCTTCAAAATGAGCATAAGCACAATGAAATTAATGCTGGAATCATCTTCAGGATGCTAGAATACACTAAATACAGCAAAAATTTTGAGTCTACAACGTTTAGTTTAGGTGTGAGAGCCAAAATGAACTTTTTATTGCTTTAAACGCGTTTTCAGCCTGATTGTGCACTTTAGGTGAAAATGTCAAAATCTTAAAAATGAGCATAAGCACAATGAAATTAATGCTGGAATCATCTTCAGGATGCTAGAATACACTAAATACAGCAAAAATTTTGAGTCTACAACGTTTAGTTTAGGTGTGAGAGCCAAAATGAACTTTTTATTGCTTTAAACGCGTTTTCAACCTGATTGTGCACTTTAGGTGAAAATGTCAAAATCTTAAAAATGAGCATAAGCACAATGAAATTAGTGCTGGAATCATCTTCAGGATGCTAGAATACACTAAATACAGCAAAAATGTTGAGTCTACAACGTTTTGTTTAGGTGTGAGAGCCAAAATGAACTTTTTATGGCTTTAAATGCGTTTTCAGCCTGATTGTGCACTTTAGGTGAAAATGTCAAAATCTTCAAAATGAGCATAAGCACAATGAAATTAATGCTGGAATCATCTTCAGGATGCTAGAATACACTAAATACAGCAAAAATTTTGAGTCTACAACGTTTAGTTTAGGTGTGAGAGCCCAAATGAACTTTTTATTGCTTTAAACGCGTTTTCAGCCTGATTGTGCACTTAAGGTGAAAATGTCAAAATCTTCAAAATGAGCATAAGCACAATGAAATTAATGCTGGAATCATCTTCAGGATGCTAGAATACACTAAATACAGCAAAAATTTTGAGTCTACAACGTTTAGTTTAGGTGTGAGAGCCAAAATGAACTTTTTATTGCTTTAAACGCGTTTTCAGCCTGATCGTGCACTTTAGTTGAAAATGTCAAAATCTTAAAAATGAGCATAAGCACAATGAAATTAATGCTGGAATCATCTTCAGGATGCTAGAATACACTAAATACAGCAAAAATTTTGAGTCTACAACGTTTAGTTTAGGTGTGAGAGCCAAAATGAACTTTTTATTGCTTTAAACGCGTTTTCAGCCCCTGATTGTACACTTAAGGAAAAATGTCAAAATCTTAAAAATGAGCATAAGCACAATGAAATTAATGCTGGAATCATCTTCAGGATGCTAGAATACACTAAATACAGCAAAAATGTTGAGTCTACAACGTTTTGTTTAGGTGTGAGAGCCAAAATGAACTTTTTATGGCTTTAAATGCGTTTTCAGCCTGATTGTGCACTTTAGGTGAAAATGTCAAAATCTTCAAAATGAGCATAAGCACAATGAAATTAATGCTGGAATCATCTTCAGGATGCTAGAATACACTAAATACAGCAAAAATTTTGAGTCTACAACGTTTAGTTTAGGTGTGAGAGCCAAAATTAACTTTTTATTGCTTTAAACGCGTTTTCAGCCTGATTGTGCACTTTAGGTGAAAATGTCAAAATCTTAAAAATGAGCATAAGCACAATGAAATTAATGCTGGAATCATCTTCAGGATGCTAGAATACACTAAATACAGCAAAAATTTTGAGTCTACAACGTTTAGTTTAGGTGTGAGAGCCAAAATGAACTTTTTATTGCTTTAAACGCGTTTTCAGCCCCTGATTGTACACTTAAGGTGAAAATGTCAAAATCTTCAAAATGAGCATAAGCACAATGAAATTAATGCTGGAATCATCTTCAGGATGCTAGAATACACTAAATACAGCAAAAATTTTGAGTCTACAACGTTTAGTTTAGGTGTGAGAGCCAAAATGAACTTTTTATTGCTTTAAACGCGTTTTCAGCCTGATTGTGCACTTTAGTTGAAAATGTCAAAATCTTAAAAATGAGCATAAGCACAATGAAATTAATGCTGGAATCATCTTCAGGATGCTAGAATACACTAAATACAGCAAAAATTTTGAGTCTACAAGGTTTAGTTTAGGTGTGAGAGCCAAAATGAACTTTTTATTGCTTTAAACGCGTTTTCAGCCCCTGATTGTACACTTAAGGTGAAAATGTCAAAATCTTAAAAATGAGCATAAGCACAATGAAATTAATGCTGGAATCATCTTCAGGATGCTAGAATACACTAAATACAGCAAAAATTTTGAGTCTACAACGTTTAGTTTAGGTGTGAGAGCCAAAATGAACTTTTTATTGCTTTAAACGCGTTTTCAGCCTGATTGTGCACTTTAGGTGAAAATGTCAAAATCTTAAAAATGAGCATAAGCACAATGAAATTAATGCTGGAATCATCTTCAGGATGCTAGAATACACTAAATACAGCAAAAATTTTGAGTCTACAACGTTTAGTTTAGGTTTGTGTGCCAAAATGAACTTTTTATTGCTTTAAATGCGTTTTCAGCCTGATTGTGCACTTTAGGTGAAAATGTCAAAATCTTCAAAATGAGCATAAGCACGATGAAATTAATGCTGGAATCATCTTCAGGATGCTAGAATACACTGAATACAGCAAACATTTTGAGTCTACAACGTTTAGTTTAGGTGTGAGAGCCAAAATGAACTTTTTATTGCTTTAAACGCGTTTTCAGCCCCTGATTGTACACTTAAGGTGAAAATGTCAAAATCTTCAAAATGAGCATAAGCACAATGAAATTAATGCTGGAATCATCTTCAGGATGCTAGAATACACTAAATACAGCAAAAATTTTGAGTCTACAACGTTTAGTTTAGGTTTGTGTGCCAAAATGAACTTTTTATTGCTTTAAATGCGTTTTCAGCATGATTGTGCACTTTAGGTGAAAATGTCAAAATCTTAAAAATGAGCATAAGCACAATGAAATTAATGCTGGAATCATCTTCAGGATGCTAGAATACACTAAATACAGCAAAAATTTTGAGTCTACAACGTTTAGTTTAGGTGTGAGAGCCAAAATGAACTTTTTATTGCTTTAAATGCGTTTTCAGCCTGATTGTACACTTTAGGTGAAAATGTCAAAATCTTCAAAATGAGCATAAGCACAATGAAATTAATGCTGGAATCATCTTCAGGATGCTAGAATACACTAAATACAGCAAAAATTTTGAGTCTACAACGTTTAGTTTAGGTTTGTGAGCAAAAATGAACTTTTTATTGCTTTAAATGCGTTTTCAGCCTGATTGTGCACTTTAGGTGAAAATGTCAAAATCTTAAAAATGAGCATAAGCACGATGAAATTAATGCTGGAATCATCTTCAGGATGCTAGAATACACTAAATACAGCAAAAATTTTGAGTCTACAACGTTTAGTTTAGGTGTGAGAGCCAAAATGAACTTTTTATTGCTTTAAACGCGTTTTCAGCCCCTGATTGTACACTTAAGGTGAAAATGTCAAAATCTTCAAAATGAGCATAAGCACAATGAAATAAATGCTGGAATCATCTTCAGGATGCTAGAATACACTAAATACAGCAACAATTTTGAGTCTACAACGTTTAGTTTAGGTTTGTGTGCCAAAATGAACTTTTTATTGCTTTAAATGCGTTTTCAGCCTGATTGTGCACTTTAGGTGAAAATGTCAAAATCTTAAAAATGAGCATAAGCACAATGAAATTAATGCTGGAATCATCTTCAGGATGCTAGAATACACTAAATACAGCAAAAATTTTGAGTCTACAACGTTTAGTTTAGGTG
The DNA here is from genome assembly GCF_051991255.1 of Vanacampus margaritifer. NCBI lineage: Eukaryota > Metazoa > Chordata > Actinopteri > Syngnathiformes > Syngnathidae > Vanacampus > Vanacampus margaritifer. The sequence goes on along the minus strand of NW_027520737.1, from coordinate 907,412 downwards.
TGAGAGCCAAAATGAACTTTTTATTGCTTTAAACGCGTTTTCAGCCCCTGATTGTACACTTAAGGTGAAAATGTCAAAATCTTAAAAATGAGCATAAGCACAATGAAATTAATGCTGGAATCATCTTCAGGATGCTAGAATACACTAAATACAGCAAAAATGTTGAGTCTACAACGTTTTGTTTAGGTGTGAGAGCCAAAATGAACTTTTTATGGCTTTAAATGCGTTTTCAGCCTGATTGTGCACTTTAGGTGAAAATGTCAAAATCTTCAAAATGAGCATAAGCACAATGAAATTAATGCTGGAATCATCTTCAGGATGCTAGAATACACTAAATACAGCAAAAATTTTGAGTCTACAACGTTTAGTTTAGGTGTGAGAGCCAAAATGAACTTTTTATTGCTTTAAACGCGTTTTCAGCCTGATTGTGCACTTTAGGTGAAAATGTCAAAATCTTAAAAATGAGCATAAGCACAATGAAATTAATGCTGGAATCATCTTCAGGATGCTAGAATACACTAAATACAGCAAAAATTTTGAGTCTACAACGTTTAGTTTAGGTGTGAGAGCCAAAATGAACTTTTTATTGCTTTAAACGCGTTTTCAGCCCCTGATTGTACACTTAAGGTGAAAATGTCAAAATCTTCAAAATGAGCATAAGCACAATGAAATTAATGCTGGAATCATCTTCAGGATGCTAGAATACACGAAATACAGCAAAAATTTTGAGTCTACAACGTTTAGTTTAGGTGTGAGAGCCAAAATGAACTTTTTATTGCTTTAAACGCGTTTTCAGCCTGATTGTGCACTTTAGGTGAAAATGTCAAAATCTTAAAAATGAGCATAAGCACAATGAAATTAATGCTGGAATCATCTTCAGGATGCTAGAATACACTAAATACAGCAAAAATTTTGAGTCTACAACGTTTAGTTTAGGTGTGAGAGCCAAAATGAACTTTTTATGGCTTTAAATGCGTTTTCAGCCTGATTGTGCACTTTAGGTGAAAATGTCAAAATCTTCAAAATGAGCATAAGCACAATGAAATTAATGCTGGAATCATCTTCAGGATGCTAGAATACACTAAATACAGCAAAAATTTTGAGTCTACAACGTTTAGTTTAGGTGTGAGAGCCAAAATGAACTTTTTATTGCTTTAAACGCGTTTTCAGCCTGATTGTGCACTTTAGGTGAAAATGTCAAAATCTTAAAAATGAGCATAAGCACAATGAAATTAATGCTGGAATCATCTTCAGGATGCTAGAATACACTAAATACAGCAAAAATTTTGAGTCTACAACGTTTAGTTTAGGTGTGAGAGCCAAAATGAACTTTTTATTGCTTTAAACGCGTTTTCAGCCCCTGATTGTACACTTAAGGTGAAAATGTCAAAATCTTCAAAATGAGCATAAGCACAATGAAATTAATGCTGGAATCATCTTCAGGATGCTAGAATACACTAAATACAGCAAAAATTTTGAGTCTACAACGTTTAGTTTAGGTGTGAGAGCCAAAATGAACTTTTTATTGCTTTAAACGCGTTTTCAGCCCCTGATTGTACACTGTAGGTGAAAATGTCAAAATCTTCAAAATGAGCATAAGCACAATGAAATTAATGCTGGAATCATCTTCAGGATGCTAGAATACACTAAATACAGCAAAAATTTTGAGTCTACAACGTTTAGTTTAGGTGTGAGAGCCAAAATGAACTTTTTATTGCTTTAAACGCGTTTTCAGCCTGATTGTGCACTTTAGGTGAAAATGTCAAAATCTTAAAAATGAGCATAAGCACAATGAAATTAATGCTGAAATCATCTTCAGGATGCTAGAATACACTAAATACAGCAAAAATTTTGAGTCTACAAGGTTTAGTTTAGGTGTGAGAGCCAAAATGAACTTTTTATTGCTTTAAACGCGTTTTCAGCCCCTGATTGTACACTTAAGGTGAAAATGTCAAAATCTTAAAAATGAGCATAAGCACAATGAAATTAATGCTGGAATCATCTTCAGGATGCTAGAATACACTAAATACAGCAAAAATTTTGAGTCTACAACGTTTAGTTTAGGTGTGAGAGCCAAAATGAACTTTTTATTGCTTTAAACGCGTTTTCAACCTGATTGTGCACTTTAGGTGAAAATGTCAAAATCTTAAAAATGAGCATAAGCACAATGAAATTAATGCTGGAATCATCTTCAGGATGCTAGAATACACTAAATACAGCAAAAATTTTGAGTCTACAACGTTTAGTTTAGGTGTGAGAGCCAAAATGAACTTTTTATTGCTTTAAACGCGTTTTCAGCCCCTGATTGTACACTTAAGGTGAAAATGTCAAAATCTTCAAAATGAGCATAAGCACAATGAAATTAATGCTGGAATCATCTTCAGGATGCTAGAATACACTAAATACAGCAAAAATTTTGAGTCTACAACGTTTAGTTTAGGTGTGAGAGCCAAAATGAACTTTTTATTGCTTTAAACGCGTTTTCAGCCTGATTGTGCACTTTAGTTGAAAATGTCAAAATCTTAAAAATGAGCATAAGCACAATGAAATTAATGCTGGAATCATCTTCAGGATGCTAGAATACACTAAATACAGCAAAAATTTTGAGTCTACAACGTTTAGTTTAGGTGTGAGAGCCAAAATGAACTTTTTATTGCTTTAAACGCATTTTCAGCCCCTGATTGTACACTTAAGGAAAAATGTCAAAATCTTAAAAATGAGCATAAGCACAATGAAATTAATGCTGGAATCATCTTCAGGATGCTAGAATACACTAAATACAGCAAAAATGTTGAGTCTACAACGTTTTGTTTAGGTGTGAGAGCCAAAATGAACTTTTTATGGCTTTAAATGCGTTTTCAGCCTGATTGTGCACTTTAGGTGAAAATGTCAAAATCTTCAAAATGAGCATAAGCACAATGAAATTAATGCTGGAATCATCTTCAGGATGCTAGAATACACTAAATACAGCAAAAATTTTGAGTCTACAACGTTTAGTTTAGGTGTGAGAGCCCAAATGAACTTTTTATTGCTTTAAACGCGTTTTCAGCCTGATTGTGCACTTTAGGTGAAAATGTCAAAATCTTAAAAATGAGCATAAGCACAATGAAATTAATGCTGGAATCATCTTCAGGATGCTAGAATACACTAAATACAGCAAAAATTTTGAGTCTACAACGTTTAGTTTAGGTGTGAGAGCCAAAATGAACTTTTTATTGCTTTAAACGCGTTTTCAGCCCCTGATTGTACACTTAAGGTGAAAATGTCAAAATCTTCAAAATGAGCATAAGCACAATGAAATTAATGCTGGAATCATCTTCAGGATGCTAGAATACACTAAATACAGCAAAAATTTTGAGTCTACAACGTTTAGTTTAGGTGTGAGAGCCAAAATGAACTTTTTATTGCTTTAAACGCGTTTTCAGCCTGATTGTGCACTTTAGTTGAAAATGTCAAAATCTTAAAAATGAGCATAAGCACAATGAAATTAATGCTGGAATCATCTTCAGGATGCTAGAATACACTAAATACAGCAAAAATTTTGAGTCTACAACGTTTAGTTTAGGTGTGAGAGCCAAAATGAACTTTTTATTGCTTTAAACGCGTTTTCAGCCCCTGATTGTACACTTAAGGTGAAAATGTCAAAATCTTAAAAATGAGCATAAGCACAATGAAATTAATGCTGGAATCATCTTCAGGATGCTAGAATACACTAAATACAGCAAAAATGTTGAGTCTACAACGTTTTGTTTAGGTGTGAGAGCCAAAATTAACTTTTTATGGCTTTAAATGCGTTTTCAGCCTGATTGTGCACTTTAGGTGAAAATGTCAAAATCTTCAAAATGAGCATAAGCACAATGAAATTAATGCTGGAATCATCTTCAGGATGCTAGAATACACTAAATACAGCAAAAATTTTGAGTCTACAACGTTTAGTTTAGGTGTGAGAGCCAAAATGAACTTTTTATTGCTTTAAACGCGTTTTCAGCCTGATTGTGCACTTTAGGTGAAAATGTCAAAATCTTAAAAATGAGCATAAGCACAATGAAATTAATGCTGGAATCATCTTCAGGATGCTAGAATACACTAAATACAGCAAAAATTTTGAGTCTACAACGTTTAGTTTAGGTGTGAGAGCCAAAATGAACTTTTTATTGCTTTAAACGCGTTTTCAGCCCCTGATTGTACACTTAAGGTGAAAATGTCAAAATCTTCAAAATGAGCATAAGCACAATGAAATTAATGCTGGAATCATCTTCAGGATGCTAGAATACACTAAATACAGCAAAAATTTTGAGTCTACAACGTTTAGTTTAGGTGTGAGAGCCAAAATGAACTTTTTATTGCTTTAAACGCGTTTTCAGCCTGATTGTGCACTTTAGTTGAAAATGTCAAAATCTTAAAAATGAGCATAAGCACAATGAAATTAATGCTGGAATCATCTTCAGGATGCTAGAATACACTAAATACAGCAAAAATTTTGAGTCTACAACGTTTAGTTTAGGTGTGAGAGCCAAAATGAACTTTTTATTGCTTTAAACGCGTTTTCAGCCCCTGATTGTACACTTAAGGTGAAAATGTCAAAATCTTAAAAATGAGCATAAGCACAATGAAATTAATGCTGGAATCATCTTCAGGATGCTAGAATACACTAAATACAGCAAAAATGTTGAGTCTACAACGTTTTGTTTAGGTGTGAGAGCCAAAATGAACTTTTTATGGCTTTAAATGCGTTTTCAGCCTGATTGTGCACTTTAGGTGAAAATGTCAAAATCTTCAAAATGAGCATAAGCACAATGAAATTAATGCTGGAATCATCTTCAGGATGCTAGAATACACTAAATACAGCAAAAATTTTGAGTCTACAACGTTTAGTTTAGGTGTGAGAGCCAAAATGAACTTTTTATTGCTTTAAACGCGTTTTCAGCCTGATTTTGCACTTTAGGTGAAAATGTCAAAATCTTAAAAATGAGCATAAGCACAATGAAATTAATGCTGGAATCATCTTCAGGATGCTAGAATACACTAAATACAGCAAAAATTTTGAGTCTACAACGTTTAGTTTAGGTGTGAGAGCCAAAATGAACTTTTTATTGCTTTAAACGCGTTTTCAGCCCCTGATTGTACACTTAAGGTGAAAATGTCAAAATCTTCAAAATGAGCATAAGCACAATGAAATTAATGCTGGAATCATCTTCAGGATGCTAGAATACACTAAATACAGCAAAAATTTTGAGTCTACAACGTTTAGTTTAGGTGTGAGAGCCAAAATGAACTTTTTATTGCTTTAAATGCGTTTTCAGCCTGATTGTGCACTTTAGGTGAAAATGTCAAAATCTTCAAAATGAGCATAAGCACGATGAAATTAATGCTGGAATCATCTTCAGGATGCTAGAATACACTGAATACAGCAAACATTTTTAGTCTACAACGTTTAGTTTAGGTGTGAGAGCCAAAATGAACTTTTTATTGCTTTAAACGCGTTTTCAGCCCCTGATTGTACACTTAAGGTGAAAATGTCAAAATCTTCAAAATGAGCATAAGCACAATTAAATTAATGCTGGAATCATCTTCAGGATGCTAGAATACACTAAATACAGCAAAAATTTTGAGTCTACAACGTTTAGTTTAGGTGTGAGAGCCAAAATGAACTTTTTATTGCTTTAAACGCGTTTTCAGCCTGATTGTGCACTTTAGGTGAAAATGTCAAAATCTTAAAAATGAGCATAAGCACAATGAAATTAATGCTGGAATCATCTTCAGGATGCTAGAATACACTAAATACAGCAAAAATTTTGAGTCTACAACGTTTAGTTTAGGTGTGAGAGCCAAAATGAACTTTTTATTGCTTTAAACGCGTTTTCAGCCCCTGATTGTACACTTAAGGTGAAAATGTCAAAATCTTAAAAATGAGCATAAGCACAATGAAATTAATGCTGGAATCATCTTCAGGATGCTAGAATACACTAAATACAGCAAAAATGTTGAGTCTACAACGTTTTGTTTAGGTGTGAGAGCCAAAATTAACTTTTTATGGCTTTAAATGCGTTTTCAGCCTGATTGTGCACTTTAGGTGAAAATGTCAAAATCTTCAAAATGAGCATAAGCACAATGAAATTAATGCTGGAATCATCTTCAGGATGCTAGAATACACTAAATACAGCAAAAATGTTGAGTCTACAACGTTTTGTTTAGGTGTGAGAGCCAAAATGAACTTTTTATGGCTTTAAATGCGTTTTCAGCCTGATTGTGCACTTTAGGTGAAAATGTCAAAATCTTCAAAATGAGCATAAGCACAATGAAATTAATGCTGGAATCATCTTCAGGATGCTAGAATACACTAAATACAGCAAAAATTTTGAGTCTACAACTTTTAGTTTAGGTGTGAGAGCCAAAATGAACTTTTTATTGCTTTAAACGCGTTTTCAGCCTGATTGTGCACTTTAGGTGAAAATGTCAAAATCTTAAAAATGAGCATAAGCACAATGAAATTAATGCTGGAATCATCTTCAGGATGCTAGAATACACTAAATACAGCAAAAATTTTGAGTCTACAAGGTTTAGTTTAGGTGTGAGAGCCAAAATGAACTTTTTATTGCTTTAAACGCGTTTTCAGCCCCTGATTGTACACTTAAGGTGAAAATGTCAAAATCTTCAAAATGAGCATAAGCACAATGAAATTAATGCTGGAATCATCTTCAGGATGCTAGAATACACTAAATACAGCAAAAATTTTGAGTCTACAACGTTTAGTTTAGGTGTGAGAGCCAAAATGAACTTTTTATTGCTTTAAACGCGTTTTCAGCCTGATTGTGCACTTTAGTTGAAAATGTCAAAATCTTAAAAATGAGCATAAGCACAATGAAATTAATGCTGGAATCATCTTCAGGATGCTAGAATACACTAAATACAGCAAAAATTTTGAGTCTACAACGTTTAGTTTAGGTGTGAGAGCCAAAATGAACTTTTTATTGCTTTAAACGCGTTTTCAGCCCCTGATTGTACACTTAAGGTGAAAATGTCAAAATCTTAAAAATGAGCATAAGCACAATGAAATTAATGCTGGAATCATCTTCAGGATGCTAGAATACACTAAATACAGCAAAAATGTTGAGTCTACAACGTTTTGTTTAGGTGTGAGAGCCAAAATGAACTTTTTATGGCTTTAAATGCGTTTTCAGCCTGATTGTGCACTTTAGGTGAAAATGTCAAAATCTTCAAAATGAGCATAAGCACAATGAAATTAATGCTGGAATCATCTTCAGGATGCTAGAATACACTAAATACAGCAAAAATTTTGAGTCTACAACGTTTAGTTTAGGTGTGAGAGCCAAAATGAACTTTTTATTGCTTTAAACGCGTTTTCAGCCCCTGATTGTACACTTAAGGTGAAAATGTCAAAATCTTCAAAATGAGCATAAGCACAATGAAATTAATGCTGGAATCATCTTCAGGATGCTAGAATACACTAAATACAGCAAAAATTTTGAGTCTACAACGTTTAGTTTAGGTTTGTGTGCCAAAATGAACTTTTTATTGCTTTAAATGCGTTTTCAGCCTGATTGTGCACTTTAGGTGAAAATGTCAAAATCTTCAAAATGAGCATAAGCACGATGAAATTAATGCTGGAATCATCTTCAGGATGCTAGAATACACTGAATACAGCAAACATTTTTAGTCTACAACGTTTAGTTTAGGTGTGAGAGCCAAAATGAACTTTTTATTGCTTTAAACGCGTTTTCAGCCCCTGATTGTACACTTAAGGTGAAAATGTCAAAATCTTCAAAATGAGCATAAGCACAATGAAATTAATGCTGGAATCATCTTCAGGATGCTAGAATACACTAAATACAGCAAAAATTTTGAGTCTACAACGTTTAGTTTAGGTGTGAGAGCCAAAATGAACTTTTTATTGCTTTAAACGCGTTTTCAGCCCCTGATTGTACACTTAGGTGAAAATGTCAAAATCTTCCAAATGAGCATAAGCACAATGAAATTAATGCTGGAATCATCTTCAGGATGCTAGAATACACTAAATACAGCAAAAATTTTGAGTCTACAACGTTTAGTTTAGGTTTGTGTGCCAAAATGAACTTTTTATTGCTTTAAATGCGTTTTCAGCCTGATTGTGCACTTTAGGTGAAAATGTCAAAATCTTCAAAATGAGCATAAGCACGATGAAATTAATGCTGGAATCATCTTCAGGATGCTAGAATACACTGAATACAGCAAACATTTTTAGTCTACAACGTTTAGTTTAGGTGTGAGAGCCAAAATGAACTTTTTATTGCTTTAAACGCGTTTTCAGCCCCTGATTGTACACTTAAGGTGAAAATGTCAAAATCTTCAAAATGAGCATAAGCACAATGAAATTAATGCTGGAATCATCTTCAGGATGCTAGAATACACTAAATACAGCAAAAATTTTGAGTCTACAACGTTTAGTTTAGGTTTGTGTGCCAAAATGAACTTTTTATTGCTTTAAATGCGTTTTCAGCCTGATTGTGCACTTTAGGTGAAAATGTCAAAATCTTAAAAATGAGCATAAGCACAATGAAATTAATGCTGGAATCATCTTCAGGATGCTAGAATACACTAAATACAGCAAAAATTTTGAGTCTACAACGTTTAGTTTAGGTGTGAGAGCCAAAATGAACTTTTTATTGCTTTAAATGCGTTTTCAGCCTGATTGTACACTTTAGGTGAAAATGTCAAAATCTTCAAAATGAGCATAAGCACAATGAAATTAATGCTGGAATCATCTTCAGGATGCTAGAATACACTAAATACAACAAAAATTTTGAGTCTACAACGTTTAGTTTAGGTGTGAGAGCCAAAATGAACTTTTTATTGCTTTAAACGCGTTTTCAGCCCCTGATTGTACACTTAAGGTGAAAATGTCAAAATCTTCAAAATGAGCATAAGCACAATGAAATTAATGCTGGAATCATCTTCAGGATGCTAGAATACACTAAATACAGCAAAAATTTTGAGTCTACAACGTTTAGTTTAGGTTTGTGAGCAAAAATGAACTTTTTATTGCTTTAAATGCGTTTTCAGCCTGATTGTGCACTTTAGGTGAAAATGTCAAAATCTTAAAAATGAGCATAAGCACGATGAAATTAATGCTGGAATCATCTTCAGGATGCTAGAATACACTAAATACAGCAAAAATTTTGAGTCTACAACGTTTAGTTTAGGTGTGAGAGCCAAAATGAACTTTTTATTGCTTTAAACGCGTTTTCAGCCCCTGATTGTACACTTAAGGTGAAAATGTCAAAATCTTCAAAATGAGCATAAGCACAATGAAATAAATGCTGGAATCATCTTCAGGATGCTAGAAAACACTAAATACAGCAACAATTTTGAGTCTACAACGTTTAGTTTAGGTTTGTGTGCCAAAATGAACTTTTTATTGCTTTAAATGCGTTTTCAGCCTGATTGTGCACTTTAGGTTTAAATGTCAAAATCTTAAAAATGAGCATAAGCACAATGAAATTAATGCTGGAATCATCTTCAGGATGCTAGAATACACTAAATACAGCAAAAATTTTGAGTCTACAACGTTTAGTTTAGGTGTGAGAGCCAAAATGAACTTTTTATTGCTTTAAATGCGTTTTCAGCCTGATTGTACACTTTAGGTGAAAATGTCAAAATCTTCAAAATGAGCATAAGCACAATGAAATTAATGCTGGAATCATCTTCAGGATGCTAGAATACACTAAATACAACAAAAATTTTGAGTCTACAACGTTTAGTTTAGGTGTGAGAGCCAAAATGAACTTTTTATTGCTTTAAACGCGTTTTCAGCCTGATTGTGCACTTTAGGTGAAAATGTCAAAATCTTAAAAATGAGCATAAGCACGATGAAATTAATGCTGGAATCATCTTCAGGATGCTAGAATACACTAAATACAGCAAAAATTTTGAGTCTACAACGTTTAGTTTAGGTGTGAGAGCCAAAATGAACTTTTTATTGCTTTAAACGCGTTTTCAGCCTGATTGTGCACTTTAGGTGAAAATGTCAAAATCTTCAAAATGAGCATAAGCACGATGAAATTAATGCTGGAATCATCTTCAGGATGCTAGAATACACTGAATACAGCAAAAATTTTGAGTCTACAACGTTTAGTTTAGGTGTGAGAGCCAAAATGAACTTTTTATTGCTTTAAACGCGTTTTCAGCCCCTGATTGTACACTTAAGGTGAAAATGTCAAAATCTTAAAAATGAGCATAAGCACAATGAAATTAATGCTGGAATCATCTTCAGGATGCTAGAATACACTAAATACAGCAAAAATGTTGAGTCTACAACGTTTTGTTTAGGTGTGAGAGCCAAAATGAACTTTTTATGGCTTTAAATGCGTTTTCAGCCTGATTGTGCACTTTAGGTGAAAATGTCAAAATCTTAAAAATGAGCATAAGCACAATGAAATTAATGCTGGAATCATCTTCAGGATGCTAGAATACACTAAATACAGCAAAAATTTTGAGTCTACAACGTTTAGTTTAGGTGTGAGAGCCAAAATGAACTTTTTATTGCTTTAAACGCGTTTTCAGCCCCTGATTGTACACTTAAGGTGAAAATGTCAAAATCTTCAAAATGAGCATAAGCACAATGAAATTAATGCTGGAATCATCTTCAGGATGTTAGAATACACTAAATACAGCAAAAATTTTGAGTCTACAACGTTTAGTTTAGGTGTGAGAGCCAAAATGAACTTTTTATTGCTTTAAACGCGTTTTCAGCCTGATTGTGCACTTTAGGTGAAAATGTCAAAATCTTAAAAATGAGCATAAGCACAATGAAATTAATGCTGGAATCATCTTCAGGATGCTAGAATACACTAAATACAGCAAAAATTTTGAGTCTACAACGTTTAGTTTAGGTGTGAGAGCCAAAATGAACTTTTTATTGCTTTAAACGCGTTTTCAGCCCCTGATTGTACACTTAGGTGAAAATGTCAAAATCTTCAAAATGAGCATAAGCACAATGAAATTAATGCTGGAATCATCTTCAGGATGCTAGAATACACTAAATACAGCAAAAATTTTGAGTCTACAATGTTTAGTTTAGGTGTGAGAGCCAAAATGAACTTTTTATTGCTTTAAACGCGTTTTCAGCCTGATTGTGCACTTTAGGTGAAAATGTCAAAATCTTAAAAATGAGCATAAGCACAATGAAATTAATGCTGGAATCATCTTCAGGATGCTAGAATACACTAAATACAGCAAAAATTTTGAGTCTACAACGTTTAGTTTAGGTGTGAGAGCCAAAATGAACTTTTTATTGCTTTAAACGCGTTTTCAGCCCCTGATTGTACACTTAAGGTGAAAATGTCAAAATCTTCAAAATGAGCATAAGCACAATGAAATTAATGCTGGAATCATCTTCAGGATGCTAGAATACACTAAATACAGCAAAAATTTTGAGTCTACAACGTTTAGTTTAGGTGTGAGAGCCAAAATGAACTTTTTATTGCTTTAAACGCGTTTTCAGCCTGATTGTGCACTTTAGTTGAAAATGTCAAAATCTTAAAAATGAGCATAAGCACAATGAAATTAATGCTGGAATCATCTTCAGGATGCTAGAATACACTAAATACAGCAAAAATTTTGAGTTTACAACGTTTAGTTTAGGTGTGAGAGCCAAAATGAACTTTTTATTGCTTTAAACGCGTTTTCAGCCCCTGATTGTACACTTAAGGTGAAAATGTCAAAATCTTAAAAATGAGCATAAGCACAATGAAATTAATGCTGGAATCATCTTCAGGATGCTAGAATACACTAAATACAGCAAAAATGTTGAGTCTACAACGTTTTGTTTAGGTGTGAGAGCCAAAATGAACTTTTTATGGCTTTAAATGCGTTTTCAGCCTGATTGTGCACTTTAGGTGAAAATTTCAAAATCTTCAAAATGAGCATAAGCACAATGAAATTAATGCTGGAATCATCTTCAGGATGCTAGAATACACTAAATACAGCAAAAATTTTGAGTCTACAACGTTTAGTTTAGGTGTGAGAGCCAAAATGAACTTTTTATTGCTTTAAACGCGTTTTCAGCCCCTGATTGTACACTTAAGGTGAAAATGTCAAAATCTTCAAAATGAGCATAAGCACAATGAAATTAATGCTGGAATCATCTTCAGGATGCTAGAATACACTAAATACAGCAAAAATTTTGAGTCTACAACGTTTAGTTTAGGTTTGTGTGCCAAAATGAACTTTTTATTGCTTTAAATGCGTTTTCAGCCTGATTGTGCACTTTAGGTGAAAATGTCAAAATCTTCAAAATGAGCATAAGCACGATGAAATTAATGCTGGAATCATCTTCAGGATGCTAGAATACACTGAATACAGCAAACATTTTTAGTCTACAACGTTTAGTTTAGGTGTGAGAGCCAAAATGAACTTTTTATTGCTTTAAACGCGTTTTCAGCCCCTGATTGTACACTTAAGGTGAAAATGTCAAAATCTTCAAAATGAGCATAAGCACAATGAAATTAATGCTGGAATCATCTTCAGGATGCTAGAATACACTAAATACAGCAAAAATTTTGAGTCTACAACGTTTAGTTTAGGTGTGAGAGCCAAAATGAACTTTTTATTGCTTTAAACGCGTTTTCAGCCCCTGATTGTACACTTAGGTGAAAATGTCAAAATCTTCCAAATGAGCATAAGCACAATGAAATTAATGCTGGAATCATCTTCAGGATGCTAGAATACACTAAATACAGCAAAAATTTTGAGTCTACAACGTTTAGTTTAGGTTTGTGTGCCAAAATGAACTTTTTATTGCTTTAAATGCGTTTTCAGCCTGATTGTGCACTTTAGGTGAAAATGTCAAAATCTTCAAAATGAGCATAAGCACGATGAAATTAATGCTGGAATCATCTTCAGGATGCTAGAATACACTGAATACAGCAAACATTTTTAGTCTACAACGTTTAGTTTAGGTGTGAGAGCCAAAATGAACTTTTTATTGCTTTAAACGCGTTTTCAGCCCCTGATTGTACACTTAAGATGAAAATGTCAAAATCTTCAAAATGAGCATAAGCACAATGAAATTAATGCTGGAATCATCTTCAGGATGCTAGAATACACTAAATACAGCAAAAATTTTGAGTCTACAACGTTTAGTTTAGGTTTGTGTGCCAAAATGAACTTTTTATTGCTTTAAATGCGTTTTCAGCCTGATTGTGCACTTTAGGTGAAAATGTCAAAATCTTAAAAATGAGCATAAGCACAATGAAATTAATGCTGGAATCATCTTCAGGATGCTAGAATACACTAAATACAGCAAAAATTTTGAGTCTACAACGTTTAGTTTAGGTGTGAGAGCCAAAATGAACTTTTTATTGCTTTAAACGCGTTTTCAGCCCCTGATTGTACACTTAAGGTGAAAATGTCAAAATCTTCAAAATGAGCATAAGCACAATGAAATTAATGCTGGAATCATCTTCAGGATGCTAGAATACACTAAATACAGCAAAAATTTTGAGTCTACAACGTTTAGTTTAGGTGTGAGAGCCAAAATGAACTTTTTATTGCTTTAAACGCGTTTTCAGCCTGATTGTGCACTTTAGTTGAAAATGTCAAAATCTTAAAAATGAGCATAAGCACAATGAAATTAATGCTGGAATCATCTTCAGGATGCTAGAATACACTAAATACAGCAAAAATTTTGAGTCTACAACGTTTAGTTTAGGTGTGAGAGCCAAAATGAACTTTTTATTGCTTTAAACGCGTTTTCAGCCCCTGATTGTACACTTAAGGTGAAAATGTCAAAATCTTAAAAATGAGCATAAGCACAATGAAATTAATGCTGGAATCATCTTCAGGATGCTAGAATACACTAAATACAGCAAAAATGTTGAGTCTACAACGTTTTGTTTAGGTGTGAGAGCCAAAATTAACTTTTTATGGCTTTAAATGCGTTTTCAGCCTGATTGTGCACTTTAGGTGAAAATGTCAAAATCTTCAAAATGAGCATAAGCACAATGAAATTAATGCTGGAATCATCTTCAGGATGCTAGAATACACTAAATACAGCAAAAATTTTGAGTCTACAACGTTTAGTTTAGGTGTGAGAGCCAAAATGAACTTTTTATTGCTTTAAACGCGTTTTCAGCCTGATTGTGCACTTTAGGTGAAAATGTCAAAATCTTAAAAATGAGCATAAGCACAATGAAATTAATGCTGGAATCATCTTCAGGATGCTAGAATACACTAAATACAGCAAAAATTTTGAGTCTACAACGTTTAGTTTAGGTGTGAGAGCCAAAATGAACTTTTTATTGCTTTAAACGCGTTTTCAGCCCCTGATTGTACACTTAAGGTGAAAATGTCAAAATCTTAAAAATGAGCATAAGCACAATGAAATTAATGCTGGAATCATCTTCAGGATGCTAGAATACACTAAATACAGCAAAAATTTTGAGTCTACAACGTTTAGTTTAGGTGTGAGAGCCAAAATGAACTTTTTATTGCTTTAAACGCGTTTTCAGCCTGATTGTGCACTTTAGGTGAAAATGTCAAAATCTTAAAAATGAGCATAAGCACAATGAAATTAATGCTGGAATCATCTTCAGGATGCTAGAATACACTAAATACAGCAAAAATTTTGAGTCTACAACGTTTAGTTTAGGTGTGAGAGCCAAAATGAACTTTTTATTGCTTTAAACGCGTTTTCAGCCCCTGATTGTACACTTAAGGTGAAAATGTCAAAATCTTCAAAATGAGCATAAGCACAATGAAATTAATGCTGGAATCATCTTCAGGATGCTAGAATACACTAAATACAGCAAAAATTTTGAGTCTACAACGTTTAGTTTAGGTGTGAGAGCCAAAATGAACTTTTTATTGCTTTAAACGCGTTTTCAGCCTGATTGTGCACTTTAGTTGAAAATGTCAAAATCTTAAAAATGAGCATAAGCACAATGAAATTAATGCTGGAATCATCTTCAGGATGCTAGAATACACTAAATACAGCAAAAATTTTGAGTCTACAACGTTTAGTTTAGGTGTGAGAGCCAAAATGAACTTTTTATTGCTTTAAACGCGTTTTCAGCCCCTGATTGTACACTTAAGGTGAAAATGTCAAAATCTTAAAAATGAGCATAAGCACAATGAAATTAATGCTGGAATCATCTTCAGGATGCTAGAATACACTAAATACAGCAAAAATGTTGAGTCTACAACGTTTTGTTTAGGTGTGAGAGCCAAAATGAACTTTTTATGGCTTTAAATGCGTTTTCAGCCTGATTGTGCACTTTAGGTGAAAATGTCAAAATCTTCAAAATGAGCATAAGCACAATGAAATTAATGCTGGAATCATCTTCAGGATGCTAGAATACACTAAATACAGCAAAAATTTTGAGTCTACAACGTTTAGTTTAGGTGTGAGAGCCAAAATGAACTTTTTATTGCTTTAAACGCGTTTTCAGCCTGATTTTGCACTTTAGGTGAAAATGTCAAAATCTTAAAAATGAGCATAAGCACAATGAAATTAATGCTGGAATCATCTTCAGGATGCTAGAATACACTAAATACAGCAAAAATTTTGAGTCTACAACGTTTAGTTTAGGTGTGAGAGCCAAAATGAACTTTTTATTGCTTTAAACGCGTTTTCAGCCCCTGATTGTACACTTAAGGTGAAAATGTCAAAATCTTCAAAATGAGCATAAGCACAATGAAATTAATGCTGGAATCATCTTCAGGATGCTAGAATACACTAAATACAGCAAAAATTTTGAGTCTACAACGTTTAGTTTAGGTGTGAGAGCCAAAATGAACTTTTTATTGCTTTAAATGCGTTTTCAGCCTGATTGTGCACTTTAGGTGAAAATGTCAAAATCTTCAAAATGAGCATAAGCACGATGAAATTAATGCTGGAATCATCTTCAGGATGCTAGAATACACTGAATACAGCAAACATTTTTAGTCTACAACGTTTAGTTTAGGTGTGAGAGCCAAAATGAACTTTTTATTGCTTTAAACGCGTTTTCAGCCCCTGATTGTACACTTAAGGTGAAAATGTCAAAATCTTCAAAATGAGCATAAGCACAATTAAATTAATGCTGGAATCATCTTCAGGATGCTAGAATACACTAAATACAGCAAAAATTTTGAGTCTACAACGTTTAGTTTAGGTGTGAGAGCCAAAATGAACTTTTTATTGCTTTAAACGCGTTTTCAGCCTGATTGTGCACTTTAGGTGAAAATGTCAAAATCTTAAAAATGAGCATAAGCACAATGAAATTAATGCTGGAATCATCTTCAGGATGCTAGAATACACTAAATACAGCAAAAATTTTGAGTCTACAACGTTTAGTTTAGGTGTGAGAGCCAAAATGAACTTTTTATTGCTTTAAACGCGTTTTCAGCCCCTGATTGTACACTTAAGGTGAAAATGTCAAAATCTTAAAAATGAGCATAAGCACAATGAAATTAATGCTGGAATCATCTTCAGGATGCTAGAATACACTAAATACAGCAAAAATGTTGAGTCTACAACGTTTTGTTTAGGTGTGAGAGCCAAAATTAACTTTTTATGGCTTTAAATGCGTTTTCAGCCTGATTGTGCACTTTAGGTGAAAATGTCAAAATCTTCAAAATGAGCATAAGCACAATGAAATTAATGCTGGAATCATCTTCAGGATGCTAGAATACACTAAATACAGCAAAAATGTTGAGTCTACAACGTTTTGTTTAGGTGTGAGAGCCAAAATGAACTTTTTATGGCTTTAAATGCGTTTTCAGCCTGATTGTGCACTTTAGGTGAAAATGTCAAAATCTTCAAAATGAGCATAAGCACAATGAAATTAATGCTGGAATCATCTTCAGGATGCTAGAATACACTAAATACAGCAAAAATTTTGAGTCTACAACTTTTAGTTTAGGTGTGAGAGCCAAAATGAACTTTTTATTGCTTTAAACGCGTTTTCAGCCTGATTGTGCACTTTAGGTGAAAATGTCAAAATCTTAAAAATGAGCATAAGCACAATGAAATTAATGCTGGAATCATCTTCAGGATGCTAGAATACACTAAATACAGCAAAAATTTTGAGTCTACAAGGTTTAGTTTAGGTGTGAGAGCCAAAATGAACTTTTTATTGCTTTAAACGCGTTTTCAGCCCCTGATTGTACACTTAAGGTGAAAATGTCAAAATCTTCAAAATGAGCATAAGCACAATGAAATTAATGCTGGAATCATCTTCAGGATGCTAGAATACACTAAATACAGCAAAAATTTTGAGTCTACAACGTTTAGTTTAGGTGTGAGAGCCAAAATGAACTTTTTATTGCTTTAAACGCGTTTTCAGCCTGATTGTGCACTTTAGTTGAAAATGTCAAAATCTTAAAAATGAGCATAAGCACAATGAAATTAATGCTGGAATCATCTTCAGGATGCTAGAATACACTAAATACAGCAAAAATTTTGAGTCTACAACGTTTAGTTTAGGTGTGAGAGCCAAAATGAACTTTTTATTGCTTTAAACGCGTTTTCAGCCCCTGATTGTACACTTAAGGTGAAAATGTCAAAATCTTCAAAATGAGCATAAGCACAATGAAATTAATGCTGGAATCATCTTCAGGATGCTAGAATACACTAAATACAGCAAAAATTTTGAGTCTACAACGTTTAGTTTAGGTGTGAGAGCCAAAATGAACTTTTTATTGCTTTAAACGCGTTTTCAGCCTGATTGTGCACTTTAGGTGAAAATGTCAAAATCTTAAAAATGAGCATAAGCACAATGAAATTAATGCTGGAATCATCTTCAGGATGCTAGAATACACTAAATACAGCAAAAATTTTGAGTCTACAACGTTTAGTTTAGGTGTGAGAGCCAAAATGAACTTTTTATTGCTTTAAATGCGTTATCAGCCTGATTGTACACTTTAGGTGAAAATGTCAAAATCTTCAAAATGAGCATAAGCACAATGAAATTAATGCTGGAATCATCTTCAGGATGCTAGAATACACTAAATACAACAAAAATTTTGAGTCTACAACGTTTAGTTTAGGTGTGAGAGCCAAAATGAACTTTTTATTGCTTTAAACGCGTTTTCAGCCTGATTGTGCACTTTAGGTGAAAATGTCAAAATCTTAAAAATGAGCATAAGCACGATGAAATTAATGCTGGAATCATCTTCAGGATGCTAGAATACACTAAATACAGCAAAAATTTTGAGTCTACAACGTTTAGTTTAGGTGTGAGAGCCAAAATGAACTTTTTATTGCTTTAAACGCGTTTTCAGCCTGATTGTGCACTTTAGGTGAAAATGTCAAAATCTTCAAAATGAGCATAAGCACGATGAAATTAATGCTGGAATCATCTTCAGGATGCTAGAATACACTGAATACAGCAAAAATTTTTAGTCTACAACGTTTAGTTTAGGTGTGAGAGCCAAAATGAACTTTTTATTGCTTTAAACGCGTTTTCAGCCCCTGATTGTACACTTAAGGTGAAAATGTCAAAATCTTCAAAATGAGCATAAGCACAATTAAATTAATGCTGGAATCATCTTCAGGATGCTAGAATACACTAAATACAGCAAAAATTTTGAGTCTACAACGTTTAGTTTAGGTGTGAGAGCCAAAATGAACTTTTTATTGCTTTAAACGCGTTTTCAGCCTGATTGTGCACTTTAGGTGAAAATGTCAAAATCTTAAAAATGAGCATAAGCACAATGAAATTAATGCTGGAATCATCTTCAGGATGCTAGAATACACTAAATACAGCAAAAATTTTGAGTCTACAACGTTTAGTTTAGGTGTGAGAGCCAAAATGAACTTTTTATTGCTTTAAACGCGTTTTCAGCCCCTGATTGTACACTTAAGGTGAAAATGTCAAAATCTTAAAAATGAGCATAAGCACAATGAAATTAATGCTGGAATCATCTTCAGGATGCTAGAATACACTAAATACAGCAAAAATGTTGAGTCTACAACGTTTTGTTTAGGTGTGAGAGCCAAAATTAACTTTTTATGGCTTTAAATGCGTTTTCAGCCTGATTGTGCACTTTAGGTGAAAATGTCAAAATCTTCAAAATGAGCATAAGCACAATGAAATTAATGCTGGAATCATCTTCAGGATGCTAGAATACACTAAATACAGCAAAAATGTTGAGTCTACAACGTTTTGTTTAGGTGTGAGAGCCAAAATGAACTTTTTATGGCTTTAAATGCGTTTTCAGCCTGATTGTGCACTTTAGGTGAAAATGTCAAAATCTTCAAAATGAGCATAAGCACAATGAAATTAATGCTGGAATCATCTTCAGGATGCTAGAATACACTAAATACAGCAAAAATTTTGAGTCTACAACTTTTAGTTTAGGTGTGAGAGCCAAAATGAACTTTTTATTGCTTTAAACGCGTTTTCAGCCTGATTGTGCACTTTAGGTGAAAATGTCAAAATCTTAAAAATGAGCATAAGCACAATGAAATTAATGCTGGAATCATCTTCAGGATGCTAGAATACACTAAATACAGCAAAAATTTTGAGTCTACAAGGTTTAGTTTAGGTGTGAGAGCCAAAATGAACTTTTTATTGCTTTAAACGCGTTTTCAGCCCCTGATTGTACACTTAAGGTGAAAATGTCAAAATCTTCAAAATGAGCATAAGCACAATGAAATTAATGCTGGAATCATCTTCAGGATGCTAGAATACACTAAATACAGCAAAAATTTTGAGTCTACAACGTTTAGTTTAGGTGTGAGAGCCAAAATGAACTTTTTATTGCTTTAAACGCGTTTTCAGCCTGATTGTGCACTTTAGTTGAAAATGTCAAAATCTTAAAAATGAGCATAAGCACAATGAAATTAATGCTGGAATCATCTTCAGGATGCTAGAATACACTAAATACAGCAAAAATTTTGAGTCTACAACGTTTAGTTTAGGTGTGAGAGCCAAAATGAACTTTTTATTGCTTTAAACGCGTTTTCAGCCCCTGATTGTACACTTAAGGTGAAAATGTCAAAATCTTCAAAATGAGCATAAGCACAATGAAATTAATGCTGGAATCATCTTCAGGATGCTAGAATACACTAAATACAGCAAAAATTTTGAGTCTACAACGTTTAGTTTAGGTGTGAGAGCCAAAATGAACTTTTTATTGCTTTAAACGCGTTTTCAGCCTGATTGTGCACTTTAGGTGAAAATGTCAAAATCTTAAAAATGAGCATAAGCACAATGAAATTAATGCTGGAATCATCTTCAGGATGCTAGAATACACTAAATACAGCAAAAATTTTGAGTCTACAACGTTTAGTTTAGGTGTGAGAGCCAAAATGAACTTTTTATTGCTTTAAATGCGTTATCAGCCTGATTGTACACTTTAGGTGAAAATGTCAAAATCTTCAAAATGAGCATAAGCACAATGAAATTAATGCTGGAATCATCTTCAGGATGCTAGAATACACTAAATACAACAAAAATTTTGAGTCTACAACGTTTAGTTTAGGTGTGAGAGCCAAAATGAACTTTTTATTGCTTTAAACGCGTTTTCAGCCTGATTGTGCACTTTAGGTGAAAATGTCAAAATCTTAAAAATGAGCATAAGCACGATGAAATTAATGCTGGAATCATCTTCAGGATGCTAGAATACACTAAATACAGCAAAAATTTTGAGTCTACAACGTTTAGTTTAGGTGTGAGAGCCAAAATGAACTTTTTATTGCTTTAAACGCGTTTTCAGCCTGATTGTGCACTTTAGGTGAAAATGTCAAAATCTTCAAAATGAGCATAAGCACGATGAAATTAATGCTGGAATCATCTTCAGGATGCTAGAATACACTGAATACAGCAAAAATTTTGAGTCTACAACGTTTAGTTTAGGTGTGAGAGCCAAAATGAACTTTTTATTGCTTTAAACGCGTTTTCAGCCCCTGATTGTACACTTAAGGTGAAAATGTCAAAATCTTAAAAATGAGCATAAGCACAATGAAATTAATGCTGGAATCATCTTCAGGATGCTAGAATACACTAAATACAGCAAAAATGTTGAGTCTACAACGTTTTGTTTAGGTGTGAGAGCCAAAATGAATTTTTTATGGCTTTAAATGCGTTTTCAGCCTGATTGTGCACTTTAGGTGAAAATGTCAAAATCTTAAAAATGAGCATAAGCACAATGAAATTAATGCTGGAATCATCTTCAGGATGCTAGAATACACTAAATACAGCAAAAATTTGGAGTCTACAACGTTTAGTTTAGGTGTGAGAGCCAAAATGAACTTTTTATTGCTTTAAACGCGTTTTCAGCCCCTGATTGTACACTTAAGGTGAAAATGTCAAAATCTTCAAAATGAGCATAAGCACAATGAAATTAATGCTGGAATCATCTTCAGGATGTTAGAATACACTAAATACAGCAAAAATTTTGAGTCTACAACGTTTAGTTTAGGTGTGAGAGCCAAAATGAACTTTTTATTGCTTTAAACGCGTTTTCAGCCCCTGATTGTACACTTAGGTGAAAATGTCAAAATCTTCAAAATGAGCATAAGCACAATGAAATTAATGCTGGAATCATCTTCAGGATGCTAGAATACACTAAATACAGCAAAAATTTTGAGTCTACAACGTTTAGTTTAGGTGTGAGAGCCAAAATGAACTTTTTATTGCTTTAAACGCGTTTTCAGCCTGATTGTGCACTTTAGGTGAAAATGTCAAAATCTTAAAAATGAGCATAAGCACAATGAAATTAATGCTGGAATCATCTTCAGGATGCTAGAATACACTAAATACAGCAAAAATTTTGAGTCTACAACGTTTAGTTTAGGTGTGAGAGCCAAAATGAACTTTTTATTGCTTTAAATGCGTTATCAGCCTGATTGTACACTTTAGGTGAAAATGTCAAAATCTTCAAAATGAGCATAAGCACAATGAAATTAATGCTGGAATCATCTTCAGGATGCTAGAATACACTAAATACAACAAAAATTTTGAGTCTACAACGTTTAGTTTAGGTGTGAGAGCCAAAATGAACTTTTTATTGCTTTAAACGCGTTTTCAGCCTGATTGTGCACTTTAGGTGAAAATGTCAAAATCTTAAAAATGAGCATAAGCACGATGAAATTAATGCTGGAATCATCTTCAGGATGCTAGAATACACTAAATACAGCAAAAATTTTGAGTCTACAACGTTTAGTTTAGGTGTGAGAGCCAAAATGAACTTTTTATTGCTTTAAACGCGTTTTCAGCCTGATTGTGCACTTTAGGTGAAAATGTCAAAATCTTCAAAATGAGCATAAGCACGATGAAATTAATGCTGGAATCATCTTCAGGATGCTAGAATACACTGAATACAGCAAAAATTTTGAGTCTACAACGTTTAGTTTAGGTGTGAGAGCCAAAATGAACTTTTTATTGCTTTAAACGCGTTTTCAGCCCCTGATTGTACACTTAAGGTGAAAATGTCAAAATCTTAAAAATGAGCATAAGCACAATGAAATTAATGCTGGAATCATCTTCAGGATGCTAGAATACACTAAATACAGCAAAAATGTTGAGTCTACAACGTTTTGTTTAGGTGTGAGAGCCAAAATGAACTTTTTATGGCTTTAAATGCGTTTTCAGCCCCTGATTGTACACTTAAGGTGAAAATGTCAAAATCTTAAAAATGAGCATAAGCACAATGAAATTAATGCTGGAATCATCTTCAGGATGCTAGAATACACTAAATACAGCAAAAATTTGGAGTCTACAACGTTTAGTTTAGGTGTGAGAGCCAAAATGAACTTTTTATTGCTTTAAACGCGTTTTCAGCCCCTGATTGTACACTTAAGGTGAAAATGTCAAAATCTTCAAAATGAGCATAAGCACAATGAAATTAATGCTGGAATCATCTTCAGGATGTTAGAATACACTAAATACAGCAAAAATTTTGAGTCTACAACGTTTAGTTTAGGTGTGAGAGCCAAAATGAACTTTTTATTGCTTTAAACGCGTTTTCAGCCTGATTGTGCACTTTAGGTGAAAATGTCAAAATCTTAAAAATGAGCATAAGCACAATGAAATTAATGCTGGAATCATCTTCAGGATGCTAGAATACACTAAATACAGCAAAAATTTTGAGTCTACAACGTTTAGTTTAGGTGTGAGAGCCAAAATGAACTTTTTATTGCTTTAAACGCGTTTTCAGCCCCTGATTGTACACTTAGGTGAAAATGTCAAAATCTTCAAAATGAGCATAAGCACAATGAAATTAATGCTGGAATCATCTTCAGGATGCTAGAATACACTAAATACAGCAAAAATTTTGAGTCTACAACGTTTAGTTTAGGTGTGAGAGCCAAAATGAACTTTTTATTGCTTTAAACGCGTTTTCAGCCTGATTGTGCACTTTAGGTGAAAATGTCAAAATCTTAAAAATGAGCATAAGCACAATGAAATTAATGCTGGAATCATCTTCAGGATGCTAGAATACACTAAATACAGCAAAAATTTTGAGTCTACAACGTTTAGTTTAGGTGTGAGAGCCAAAATGAACTTTTTATTGCTTTAAACGCGTTTTCAGCCCCTGATTGTACACTTAAGGTGAAAATGTCAAAATCTTCAAAATGAGCATAAGCACAATGAAATTAATGCTGGAATCATCTTCAGGATGCTAGAATACACTAAATACAGCAAAAATTTTGAGTCTACAACGTTTAGTTTAGGTGTGAGAGCCAAAATGAACTTTTTATTGCTTTAAACGCGTTTTCAGCCTGATTGTGCACTTTAGTTGAAAATGTCAAAATCTTAAAAATGAGCATAAGCACAATGAAATTAATGCTGGAATCATCTTCAGGATGCTAGAATACACTAAATACAGCAAAAATTTTGAGTCTACAACGTTTAGTTTAGGTGTGAGAGCCAAAATGAACTTTTTATTGCTTTAAACGCGTTTTCAGCCCCTGATTGTACACTTAAGGTGAAAATGTCAAAATCTTAAAAATGAGCATAAGCACAATGAAATTAATGCTGGAATCATCTTCAGGATGCTAGAATACACTAAATACAGCAAAAATGTTGAGTCTACAACGTTTTGTTTAGGTGTGAGAGCCAAAATGAACTTTTTATGGCTTTAAATGCGTTTTCAGCCTGATTGTGCACTTTAGGTGAAAATGTCAAAATCTTCAAAATGAGCATAAGCACAATGAAATTAATGCTGGAATCATCTTCAGGATGCTAGAATACACTAAATACAGCAAAAATTTTGAGTCTACAACGTTTAGTTTAGGTGTGAGAGCCAAAATGAACTTTTTATTGCTTTAAACGCGTTTTCAGCCTGATTGTGCACTTTAGGTGAAAATGTCAAAATCTTAAAAATGAGCATAAGCACAATGAAATTAATGCTGGAATCATCTTCAGGATGCTAGAATACACTAAATACAGCAAAAATTTTGAGTCTACAACGTTTAGTTAAGGTGTGAGAGCCAAAATGAACTTTTTATTGCTTTAAACGCGTTTTCAGCCCCTGATTGTACACTTAAGGTGAAAATGTCAAAATCTTCAAAATGAGCATAAGCACAATGAAATTAATGCTGGAATCATCTTCAGGATGCTAGAATACACTAAATACAGCAAAAATTTTGAGTCTACAACGTTTAGTTTAGGTGTGAGAGCCAAAATGAACTTTTTATTGCTTTAAACGTGTTTTCAGCCCCTGATTGTACACTTAAGGTGAAAATGTCAAAATCTTCAAAATGAGCATAAGCACAATGAAATTAATGCTGAAATCATCTTCAGGATGCTAGAATACACTAAATACAGCAAAAATTTTGAGTCTACAACGTTTAGTTTAGGTGTGAGAGCCAAAATGAACTTTTTATTGCTTTAAACGCGTTTTCAGCCCCTGATTGTACACTTAGGTGAAAATGTCAAAATCTTCAAAATGAGCATAAGCACAATGAAATTAATGCTGGAATCATCTTCAGGATGCTAGAATACACTAAATACAGCAAAAATTTTGAGTCTACAACGTTTAGTTTAGGTGTGAGAGCCAAAATGAACTTTTTATTGCTTTAAACGCGTTTTCAGCCTGATTGTGCACTTTAGGTGAAAATGTCAAAATCTTAAAAATGAGCATAAGCACAATGAAATTAATGCTGGAATCATCTTCAGGATGCTAGAATACACTAAATACAGCAAAAATTTTGAGTCTACAACGTTTAGTTTAGGTGTGAGAGCCAAAATGAACTTTTTATTGCTTTAAATGCGTTATCAGCCTGATTGTACACTTTAGGTGAAAATGTCAAAATCTTCAAAATGAGCATAAGCACAATGAAATTAATGCTGGAATCATCTTCAGGATGCTAGAATACACTAAATACAACAAAAATTTTGAGTCTACAACGTTTAGTTTAGGTGTGAGAGCCAAAATGAACTTTTTATTGCTTTAAACGCGTTTTCAGCCTGATTGTGCACTTTAGGTGAAAATGTCAAAATCTTAAAAATGAGCATAAGCACGATGAAATTAATGCTGGAATCATCTTCAGGATGCTAGAATACACTAAATACAGCAAAAATTTTGAGTCTACAACGTTTAGTTTAGGTGTGAGAGCCAAAATGAACTTTTTATTGCTTTAAACGCGTTTTCAGCCTGATTGTGCACTTTAGGTGAAAATGTCAAAATCTTCAAAATGAGCATAAGCACGATGAAATTAATGCTGGAATCATCTTCAGGATGCTAGAATACACTGAATACAGCAAAAATTTTGAGTCTACAACGTTTAGTTTAGGTGTGAGAGCCAAAATGAACTTTTTATTGCTTTAAACGCGTTTTCAGCCCCTGATTGTACACTTAAGGTGAAAATGTCAAAATCTTAAAAATGAGCATAAGCACAATGAAATTAATGCTGGAATCATCTTCAGGATGCTAGAATACACTAAATACAGCAAAAATGTTGAGTCTACAACGTTTTGTTTAGGTGTGAGAGCCAAAATGAACTTTTTATGGCTTTAAATGCGTTTTCAGCCCCTGATTGTACACTTAAGGTGAAAATGTCAAAATCTTAAAAATGAGCATAAGCACAATGAAATTAATGCTGGAATCATCTTCAGGATGCTAGAATACACTAAATACAGCAAAAATTTGGAGTCTACAACGTTTAGTTTAGGTGTGAGAGCCAAAATGAACTTTTTATTGCTTTAAACGCGTTTTCAGCCCCTGATTGTACACTTAAGGTGAAAATGTCAAAATCTTCAAAATGAGCATAAGCACAATGAAATTAATGCTGGAATCATCTTCAGGATGTTAGAATACACTAAATACAGCAAAAATTTTGAGTCTACAACGTTTAGTTTAGGTGTGAGAGCCAAAATGAACTTTTTATTGCTTTAAACGCGTTTTCAGCCTGATTGTGCACTTTAGGTGAAAATGTCAAAATCTTAAAAATGAGCATAAGCACAATGAAATTAATGCTGGAATCATCTTCAGGATGCTAGAATACACTAAATACAGCAAAAATTTTGAGTCTACAACGTTTAGTTTAGGTGTGAGAGCCAAAATGAACTTTTTATTGCTTTAAACGCGTTTTCAGCCCCTGATTGTACACTTAGGTGAAAATGTCAAAATCTTCAAAATGAGCATAAGCACAATGAAATTAATGCTGGAATCATCTTCAGGATGCTAGAATACACTAAATACAGCAAAAATTTTGAGTCTACAACGTTTAGTTTAGGTGTGAGAGCCAAAATGAACTTTTTATTGCTTTAAACGCGTTTTCAGCCTGATTGTGCACTTTAGGTGAAAATGTCAAAATCTTAAAAATGAGCATAAGCATAATGAAATTAATGCTGGAATCATCTTCAGGATGCTAGAATACACTAAATACAGCAAAAATTTTGAGTCTACAACGTTTAGTTTAGGTGTGAGAGCCAAAATGAACTTTTTATTGCTTTAAACGCGTTTTCAGCCCCTGATTGTACACTTAAGGTGAAAATGTCAAAATCTTCAAAATGAGCATAAGCACAATGAAATTAATGCTGGAATCATCTTCAGGATGCTAGAATACACTAAATACAGCAAAAATTTTGAGTCTACAACGTTTAGTTTAGGTGTGAGAGCCAAAATGAACTTTTTATTGCTTTAAACGCGTTTTCAGCCTGATTGTGCACTTTAGTTGAAAATGTCAAAATCTTAAAAATGAGCATAAGCACAATGAAATTAATGCTGGAATCATCTTCAGGATGCTAGAATACACTGAATACAGCAAAAATTTTGAGTCTACAACGTTTAGTTTAGGTGTGAGAGCCAAAATGAACTTTTTATTGCTTTAAACGCGTTTTCAGCCCCTGATTGTACACTTAAGGTGAAAATGTCAAAATCTTAAAAATGAGCATAAGCACAATGAAATTAATGCTGGAATCATCTTCAGGATGCTAGAATACACTAAATACAGCAAAAATGTTGAGTCTACAACGTTTTGTTTAGGTGTGAGAGCCAAAATGAACTTTTTATGGCTTTAAATGCGTTTTCAGCCTGATTGTGCACTTTAGGTGAAAATGTCAAAATCTTCAAAATGAGCATAAGCACAATGAAATTAATGCTGGAATCATCTTCAGGATGCTAGAATACACTAAATACAGCAAAAATTTTGAGTCTACAACGTTTAGTTTAGGTGTGAGAGCCAAAATGAACTTTTTATTGCTTTAAACGCGTTTTCAGCCTGATTGTGCACTTTAGGTGAAAATGTCAAAATCTTAAAAATGAGCATAAGCACAATGAAATTAATGCTGGAATCATCTTCAGGATGCTAGAATACACTAAATACAGCAAAAATTTTGAGTCTACAACGTTTAGTTAAGGTGTGAGAGCCAAAATGAACTTTTTATTGCTTTAAACGCGTTTTCAGCCCCTGATTGTACACTTAAGGTGAAAATGTCAAAATCTTCAAAATGAGCATAAGCACAATGAAATTAATGCTGGAATCATCTTCAGGATGCTAGAATACACTAAATACAGCAAAAATTTTGAGTCTACAACGTTTAGTTTAGGTGTGAGAGCCAAAATGAACTTTTTATTGCTTTAAACGTGTTTTCAGCCCCTGATTGTACACTTAAGGTGAAAATGTCAAAATCTTCAAAATGAGCATAAGCACAATGAAATTAATGCTGAAATCATCTTCAGGATGCTAGAATACACTAAATACAGCAAAAATTTTGAGTCTACAACGTTTAGTTTAGGTTTGTGTGCCAAAATGAACTTTTTATTGCTTTAAATGCGTTTTCAGCCTGATTGTGCACTTTAGGTGAAAATGTCAAAATCTTCAAAATGAGCATAAGCACGATGAAATTAATGTTGGAATCATCTTCAGGATGCTAGAATACACTGAATACAGCAAACATTTTTAGTCTACAACGTTTAGTTTAGGTGTGAGAGCCAAAATGAACTTTTTATTGCTTTAAACGCGTTTTCAGCCCCTGATTGTACACTTAAGGTGAAAATGTCAAAATCTTCAAAATGAGCATAAGCACAATGAAATTAATGCTGGAATCATCTTCAGGATGCTAGAATACACTAAATACAGC
Organism: Vanacampus margaritifer; assembly: GCF_051991255.1. Taxonomy (NCBI): domain Eukaryota; kingdom Metazoa; phylum Chordata; class Actinopteri; order Syngnathiformes; family Syngnathidae; genus Vanacampus; species Vanacampus margaritifer. The sequence continues at coordinate 878,898 of NW_027520737.1, read as the reverse complement.
AAAAATTTTGAGTCTACAACGTTTAGTTTAGGTGTGAGAGCCAAAATGAACTTTTTATTGCTTTAAACGCGTTTTCAGCCCCTCATTGTATACTTAGGTGAAAATGTCAAAATCTTCCAAATGAGCATAAGCACAATGAAATTAATGCTGGAATCATCTTCAGGATGCTAGAATACACTAAATACAGCAAAAATTTTGATTCTACAACGTTTAGTTTAGGTTTGTGTGCCAAAATGAACTTTTTATTGCTTTAAATGCGTTTTCATCCTGATTGTACACTTTAGGTGAAAATGTCAAAATCTTCAAAATGAGCATAAGCACAATGAAATTAATGCTGGAATCATCTTCAGGATGCTAGAATACACTAAATACAACAAAAATTTTGAGTCTACAACGTTTAGTTTAGGTGTGAGAGCCAAAATGAACTTTTTATTGCTTTAAACGCGTTTTCAGCCCCTGATTGTACACTTAAGGTGAAAATGTCAAAATCTTCAAAATGAGCATAAGCACAATGAAATTAATGCTGGAATCATCTTCAGGATGCTAGAATACACTAAATACAGCAAAAATTTTGAGTCTACAACGTTTAGTTTAGGTTTGTGAGCAAAAATGAACTTTTTATTGCTTTAAATGCGTTTTCAGCCTGATTGTGCACTTTAGGTGAAAATGTCAAAATCTTAAAAATGAGCATAAGCACGATGAAATTAATGCTGGAATCATCTTCAGGATGCTAGAATACACTAAATACAGCAAAAATTTTGAGTCTACAACGTTTAGTTTAGGTGTGAGAGCCAAAATGAACTTTTTATTGCTTTAAACGCGTTTTCAGCCCCTGATTGTACACTTAAGGTGAAAATGTCAAAATCTTCAAAATGAGCATAAGCACAATGAAATAAATGCTGGAATCATCTTCAGGATGCTAGAAAACACTAAATACAGCAACAATTTTGAGTCTACAACGTTTAGTTTAGGTTTGTGTGCCAAAATGAACTTTTTATTGCTTTAAATGCGTTTTCAGCCTGATTGTGCACTTTAGGTTTAAATGTCAAAATCTTAAAAATGAGCATAAGCACAATGAAATTAATGCTGGAATCATCTTCAGGATGCTAGAATACACTAAATACAACAAAAATTTTGAGTCTACAACGTTTAGTTTAGGTGTGAGAGCCAAAATGAACTTTTTATTGCTTTAAACGCGTTTTCAGCCTGATTGTGCACTTTAGGTGAAAATGTCAAAATCTTAAAAATGAGCATAAGCACGATGAAATTAATGCTGGAATCATCTTCAGGATGCTAGAATACACTAAATACAGCAAAAATTTTGAGTCTACAACGTTTAGTTTAGGTGTGAGAGCCAAAATGAACTTTTTATTGCTTTAAACGCGTTTTCAGCCTGATTGTGCACTTTAGGTGAAAATGTCAAAATCTTCAAAATGAGCATAAGCACGATGAAATTAATGCTGGAATCATCTTCAGGATGCTAGAATACACTGAATACAGCAAAAATTTTGAGTCTACAACGTTTAGTTTAGGTGTGAGAGCCAAAATGAACTTTTTATTGCTTTAAACGCGTTTTCAGCCCCTGATTGTACACTTAAGGTGAAAATGTCAAAATCTTAAAAATGAGCATAAGCACAATGAAATTAATGCTGGAATCATCTTCAGGATGCTAGAATACACTAAATACAGCAAAAATGTTGAGTCTACAACGTTTAGTTTAGGTGTGAGAGCCAAAATGAACTTTTTATTGCTTTAAACGCGTTTTCAGCCTGATTGTGCACTTTAGGTGAAAATGTCAAAATCTTAAAAATGAGCATAAGCACGATGAAATTAATGCTGGAATCATCTTCAGGATGCTAGAATACACTAAATACAGCAAAAATTTTGAGTCTACAACGTTTAGTTTAGGTGTGAGAGCCAAAATGAACTTTTTATTGCTTTAAACGCGTTTTCAGCCTGATTGTGCACTTTAGGTGAAAATGTCAAAATCTTCAAAATGAGCATAAACACGATGAAATTAATGCTGGAATCATCTTCAGGATGCTAGAATACACTGAATACAGCAAAAATTTTGAGTCTACAACGTTTAGTTTAGGTGTGAGAGCCAAAATGAACTTTTTATTGCTTTAAACGCGTTTTCAGCCCCTGATTGTACACTTAAGGTGAAAATGTCAAAATCTTAAAAATGAGCATAAGCACAATGAAATTAATGCTGGAATCATCTTCAGGATGCTAGAATACACTAAATACAGCAAAAATGTTGAGTCTACAACGTTTTGTTTAGGTGTGAGAGCCAAAATGAACTTTTTATGGCTTTAAATGCGTTTTCAGCCTGATTGTGCACTTTAGGTGAAAATGTCAAAATCTTAAAAATGAGCATAAGCACAATGAAATTAATGCTGGAATCATCTTCAGGATGCTAGAATACACTAAATACAGCAAAAATTTGGAGTCTACAACGTTTAGTTTAGGTGTGAGAGCCAAAATGAACTTTTTATTGCTTTAAACGCGTTTTCAGCCCCTGATTGTACACTTAAGGTGAAAATGTCAAAATCTTCAAAATGAGCATAAGCACAATGAAATTAATGCTGGAATCATCTTCAGGATGTTAGAATACACTAAATACAGCAAAAATTTTGAGTCTACAACGTTTAGTTTAGGTGTGAGAGCCAAAATGAACTTTTTATTGCTTTAAACGCGTTTTCAGCCCCTGATTGTACACTTAAGGTGAAAATGTCAAAATCTTCAAAATGAGCATAAGCACAATGAAATTAATGCTGGAATCATCTTCAGGATGCTAGAATACACTAAATACAGCAAAAATTTTGAGTCTACAACGTTTAGTTTAGGTTTGTGAGCAAAAATGAACTTTTTATTGCTTTAAATGCGTTTTCAGCCTGATTGTGCACTTTAGGTGAAAATGTCAAAATCTTAAAAATGAGCATAAGCACAATGAAATTAATGCTGGAATCATCTTCAGGATGCTAGAATACACTAAATACAGCAAAAATTTTGAGTCTACAACGTTTAGTTTAGGTGTGAGAGCCAAAATGAACTTTTTATTGCTTTAAATGCGTTTTCAGCCTGATTGTACACTTTAGGTGAAAATGTCAAAATCTTCAAAATGAGCATAAGCACAATGAAATTAATGCTGGAATCATCTTCAGGATGCTAGAATACACTAAATACAACAAAAATTTTGAGTCTACAACGTTTAGTTTAGGTGTGAGAGCCAAAATGAACTTTTTATTGCTTTAAACGCGTTTTCAGCCTGATTGTGCACTTTAGGTGAAAATGTCAAAATCTTAAAAATGAGCATAAGCACGATGAAATTAATGCTGGAATCATCTTCAGGATGCTAGAATACACTAAATACAGCAAAAATTTTGAGTCTACAACGTTTAGTTTAGGTGTGAGAGCCAAAATGAACTTTTTATTGCTTTAAACGCGTTTTCTGCCTGATTGTGCACTTTAGGTGAAAATGTCAAAATCTTCAAAATGAGCATAAGCACGATGAAATTAATGCTGGAATCATCTTCAGGATGCTAGAATACACTGAATACAGCAAAAATTTTGAGTCTACAACGTTTAGTTTAGGTGTGAGAGCCAAAATGAACTTTTTATTGCTTTAAACGCGTTTTCAGCCCCTGATTGTACACTTAAGGTGAAAATGTCAAAATCTTAAAAATGAGCATAAGCACAATGAAATTAATGCTGGAATCATCTTCAGGATGCTAGAATACACTAAATACAGCAAAAATGTTGAGTCTACAACGTTTTGTTTAGGTGTGAGAGCCAAAATGAACTTTTTATGGCTTTAAATGCGTTTTCAGCCTGATTGTGCACTTTAGGTGAAAATGTCAAAATCTTAAAAATGAGCATAAGCACAATGAAATTAATGCTGGAATCATCTTCAGGATGCTAGAATACACTAAATACAGCAAAAATTTGGAGTCTACAACGTTTAGTTTAGGTGTGAGAGCCAAAATGAACTTTTTATTGCTTTAAACGCGTTTTCAGCCCCTGATTGTACACTTAAGGTGAAAATGTCAAAATCTTCAAAATGAGCATAAGCACAATGAAATTAATGCTGGAATCATCTTCAGGATGTTAGAATACACTAAATACAGCAAAAATTTTGAGTCTACAACGTTTAGTTTAGGTGTGAGAGCCAAAATGAACTTTTTATTGCTTTAAACGCGTTTTCAGCCCCTGATTGTACACTTAGGTGAAAATGTCAAAATCTTCCAAATGAGCATAAGCACAATGAAATTAATGCTGGAATCATCTTCAGGATGCTAGAATACACTAAATACAGCAAAAATTTTGAGTCTACAACGTTTAGTTTAGGTTTGTGTGCCAAAATGAACTTTTTATTGCTTTAAATGCGTTTTCAGCCTGATTGTGCACTTTAGGTGAAAATGTCAAAATCTTCAAAATGAGCATAAGCACGATGAAATTAATGCTGGAATCATCTTCAGGATGCTAGAATACACTGAATACAGCAAACATTTTTAGTCTACAACGTTTAGTTTAGGTGTGAGAGCCAAAATGAACTTTTTATTGCTTTAAACGCGTTTTCAGCCCCTGATTGTACACTTAAGGTGAAAATGTCAAAATCTTCAAAATGAGCATAAGCACAATGAAATTAATGCTGGAATCATCTTCAGGATGCTAGAATACACTAAATACAGCAAAAATTTTGAGTCTACAACGTTTAGTTTAGGTTTGTGTGCCAAAATGAACTTTTTATTGCTTTAAATGCGTTTTCAGCCTGATTGTGCACTTTAGGTGAAAATGTCAAAATCTTAAAAATGAGCATAAGCACAATGAAATTAATGCTGGAATCATCTTCAGGATGCTAGAATACACTAAATACAGCAAAAATTTTGAGTCTACAACGTTTAGTTTAGGTGTGAGAGCCAAAATGAACTTTTTATTGCTTTAAATGCGTTTTCAGCCTGATTGTACACTTTAGGTGAAAATGTCAAAATCTTCAAAATGAGCATAAGCACAATGAAATTAATGCTGGAATCATCTTCAGGATGCTAGAATACACTAAATACAACAAAAATTTTGAGTCTACAACGTTTAGTTTAGGTGTGAGAGCCAAAATGAACTTTTTATTGCTTTAAACGCGTTTTCAGCCCCTGATTGTACACTTAAGGTGAAAATGTCAAAATCTTCAAAATGAGCATAAGCACAATGAAATTAATGCTGGAATCATCTTCAGGATGCTAGAATACACTAAATACAGCAAAAATTTTGAGTCTACAACGTTTAGTTTAGGTTTGTGAGCAAAAATGAACTTTTTATTGCTTTAAATGCGTTTTCAGCCTGATTGTGCACTTTAGGTGAAAATGTCAAAATCTTAAAAATGAGCATAAGCACAATGAAATTAATGCTGGAATCATCTTCAGGATGCTAGAATACACTAAATACAGCAAAAATTTTGAGTCTACAACGTTTAGTTTAGGTGTGAGAGCCAAAATGAACTTTTTATTGCTTTAAATGCGTTTTCAGCCTGATTGTACACTTTAGGTGAAAATGTCAAAATCTTCAAAATGAGCATAAGCACAATGAAATTAATGCTGGAATCATCTTCAGGATGCTAGAATACACTAAATACAACAAAAATTTTGAGTCTACAACGTTTAGTTTAGGTGTGAGAGCCAAAATGAACTTTTTATTGCTTTAAACGCGTTTTCAGCCTGATTGTGCACTTTAGGTGAAAATGTCAAAATCTTAAAAATGAGCATAAGCACGATGAAATTAATGCTGGAATCATCTTCAGGATGCTAGAATACACTGAATACAGCAAAAATTTTGAGTCTACAACGTTTAGTTTAGGTGTGAGAGCCAAAATGAACTTTTTATTGCTTTAAACGCGTTTTCAGCCCCTGATTGTACACTTAAGGTGAAAATGTCAAAATCTTCAAAAAGAACATAAGCACAATGAAATTAATGCTGGAATCATCTTCAGGATGCTAGAATACACTAAATACAGCAAAAATTTTGAGTCTACAACGTTTATTTTAGGTGTGTGAGCCAAAATGAACTTTTTATTGCTTTAAATGCGTGTTCAGCCTGATTGTGCACTTTAGGTGAAAATGTCAAAATCTTCAAAATGAGCATAAGCACGATGAAATTAATGCTGGAATCATCTTCAGGATGCTAGAATACACTAAATACAGCAAAAATTTTGAGTCTACAACGTTTAGTTTAGGTGTGAGAGCCAAAATGAACTTTTTATTGCTTTAAACGCGTTTTCAGCCCCTGATTGTACACTTAAGGTGAAAATGTCAAAATCTTCAAAATGAGCATAAGCACAATGAAATTAATGCTTGAATCATCTTCAGGATGCTAGAATACACTAAATACAGCAAAAATTTTGAGTCTACAAAGTTTATTTTAGGTGTGTGAGCCAAAATGAACTTTTTATTGCTTTAAATGCGTTTTCAGCCTGATTGTGCACTTTAGGTGAAAATGTCAAAATCTTCAAAATGAGCATAAGCACGATGAAATTAATGCTGGAATCATCTTCAGGATGCTAGAATACACTGAATACAGCAAAAATTTTGAGTCTACAACGTTTAGTTTAGGTGTGAGAGCCAAAATGAACTTTTTATTGCTTTAAACGCGTTTTCAGCCCCTGATTGTACACTTAAGGTGAAAATGTCAAAATCTTAAAAATGAGCATAAGCACAATGAAATTAATGCTGGAATCAACTTCAGGATGCTAGAATACACTAAATACAGCAAAAATTTTGAGTCTACAACGTTTATTTTAGGTGTGTGAGCCAAAATGAACTTTTTATTGCTTTCAATGCGTTTTCAGCCTGATTGTGCACTTTAGGTGAAAATGTCAAAATCTTCAAAATGAGCATAAGCACAATGAAATTAATGCTGGAATCATCTTCAGGATGCTAGAATACACTGAATACAGCAAAAATTTTGAGTCTACAACGTTTAGTTTAGGTGTGAGAGCCAAAATGAACTTTTTATTGCTTTAAACGCGTTTTCAGCCCGATTGTACACTTAAGGTGAAAATGTCAAAATCTTAAAAATGAGCATAAGCACAATGAAATTAATGCTGGAATCATCTTCAGGATGCTAAAATACACTAAATACAGCAAAAATTTTGAGTCTACAACGTTTAGTTTAGGTGTGAGAGCCAAAATGAACTGTTTATTGCTTTAAATGCGTTTTCAGCCTGATTGTGCACTTTAGGTGAAAATGTCAAAATCTTCAAAATGAGCATAAGCACGATGAAATTAATGCTGGAATCATCTTCAGGATGCTAGAATACACTAAATACAGCAAAAATTTTGAGTCTACAACGTTTAGTTTAGGTGTGAGAGCCAAAATGAACTTTTTATTGCTTTAAACGCGTTTTCAGCCCCTGATTGTACACTTAAGGTGAAAATGTCAAAATCTTCAAAATGATCATAAGCACCATGAAATTAATGCTTGAATCATCTTCAGGATGCTAGAATACACTAAATACAGCAAAAATTTTGAGTCTACAAAGTTTATTTTAGGTGTGTGAGCCAAAATGAACTTTTTATTGCTTTAAATGCGTTTTCAGCCTGATTGTGCACTTTAGGTTAAAATGTCAAAATCTTCAAAATGAGCATAAGCACGATGAAATTAATGCTGGAATCATCTTCAGGATGCTAGAATACACTGAATACAGCAAAAATTTTGAGTCTACAACGTTTAGTTTAGGTGTGAGAGCCAAAATGAACTTTTTATTGCTTTAAACGCGTTTTCAGCCCCTGATTGTACACTTAAGGTGAAAATGTCAAAATCTTAAAAATTAGCATAAGCACAATGAAATTAATGCTGGAATCATCTTCAGGATGCTAGAATACACTAAATACAGCAAAAATTTTGAGTCTACAACGTTTAGTTTAGGTGTGAGAGCCAAAATGAACTTTTTATTGCTTTAAACGCGTTTTCAGCCCGATTGTACACTTAAGGTGAAAATGTCAAAATCTTAAAAATGAGCATAAGCACAATGAAATTAATGCTGGAATCATCTTCAGGATGCTAAAATACACTAAATACAGCAAAAATTTTGAGTCTACAACGTTTAGTTTAGGTGTGAGAGCCAAAATGAACTTTTTATTGCTTTAAATGCGTTTTCAGCCTGATTGTGCACTTTAGGTGAAAATGTCAAAATCTTCAAAATGAGCATAAGCACGATGAAATTAATGCTGGAATCATCTTCAGGATGCTAGAATACACTAAATACAGCAAAAATTTTGAGTCTACAACGTTTAGTTTAGGTGTGAGAGCCAAAATGAACTTTTTATTGCTTTAAACGCGTTTTCAGCCCCTGATTGTACACTTAAGGTGAAAATGTCAAAATCTTCAAAATGATCATAAGCACAATGAAATTAATGCTTGAATCATCTTCAGGATGCTAGAATACACTAAATACAGCAAAAATTTTGAGTCTACAACGTTTATTTTAGGTGTGTGAGAGCCAAAATGAACTTTTTATTGCTTTAAATGCGTTTTCAGCCTGATTGTGCACTTTAGGTGAAAATGTCAAAATCTTCAAAATGAGCATAAGCACGATGAAATTAATGCTGGAATCATCTTCAGGATGCTAGAATACACTGAATACAGCAAAAATTTTGAGTCTACAACGTTTAGTTTAGGTGTGAGAGCCAAAATGAACTTTTTATTGCTTTAAACGCGTTTTCAGCCCCTGATTGTACACTTAAGGTGAAAATGTCAAAATCTTCAAAATGAGCATAAGCACAATGAAATTAATGCTGGAATCATCTTCAGGATGCTAGAATACACTAAATACAGCAAAAATTTTGAGTATACAACGTTTATTTTAGGTGTGTGAGCCAAAATGAACTTTTTATTGCTTTAAATGCGTTTTCAGCCTGATTGTGCACTTTAGGTGAAAATGTCAAAATCTTCAAAATGAGCATAAGCACGATGAAATTAATGCTGGAATCATCTTCAGGATGCTAGAATACACTGAATACAGCAAAAATTTTGAGTCTACAACGTTTAGTTTAGGTGTGAGAGCCAAAATGAACTTTTTATTGCTTTAAACGCGTTTTCAGCCCCTGATTGTACACTTAAGGTGAAAATGTCAAAATCTTCAAAATGAGCATAAGCACAATGAAATTAATGCTGGAATCATCTTCAGGATGCTAGAATACACTAAATACAGCAAAAATTTTGAGTATACAATGTTTATTTTAGGTGTGTGAGCCCAAATGAACTTTTTATTGCTTTAAATGCGTTTTCAGCCTGATTGTGCACTTTAGGTGAAAATGTCAAAATCTTCAAAATGAGCATAAGCACGATGAAATTAATGCTGGAATCATCTTCAGGATGCTAGAATACACTATATACAGCAAAAATTTTGAGTCTACAACGTTTAGTTTAGGTGTGAGAGCCAAAATGAACTTTTTATTGCTTTAAACGCGTTTTCAGCCCCTGATTGTACACTTAAGGTGAAAATGTCAAAATCTTCAAAATGAGCATAAGCACAATGAAATTAATGCTTGAATCATCTTCAGGATGCTAGAATACACTAAATACAGCAAAAATTTTGAGTCTACAAAGTTTATTTTAGGTGTGTGAGCCAAAATGAACTTTTTATTGCTTTGAATGCGTTTTCAGCCTGATTGTGCACTATAGGTGAAAATGTCAAAATCTTCAAAATGAGCATAAGCACGATGAAATTAATGCTGGAATCATCTTCAGGATGCTAGAATACACTATATACAGCAAAAATTTTGAGTCTACAACGTTTAGTTTAGGTGTGAGAGCCAAAATGAACTTTTTATTGCTTTAAACGCGTTTTCAGCCCCTGATTGTACACTTAAGGTGAAAATGTCAAAATCTTCAAAATGAGCATAAGCACAATGAAATTAATGCTTGAATCATCTTCAGGATGCTAGAATACACTAAATACAGCAAAAATTTTGAGTCTACAAAGTTTATTTTAGGTGTGTGAGCCAAAATGAACTTTTTATTGCTTTGAATGCGTTTTCAGCCTGATTGTGCACTTTAGGTGAAAATGTCAAAATCTTCAAAATGAGCATAAGCACGATGAAATTAATGCTGGAATCATCTTCAGGATGCTAGAATACACTGAATACAGCAAAAATTTTGAGTCTACAACGTTTAGTTTAGGTGTGAGAGCCAAAATGAACTTTTTATTGCTTTAAACGCGTTTTCAGCCCCTGATTGTACACTTAAGGTGAAAATGTCAAAATCTCTAAAATGAGCATAAGCACAATGAAATTAATGCTGGAATCAACTTCAGGATGCTAGAATACACTAAATACAGCAAAAATTTTGAGTCTACAACGTTTATTTTAGGTGTGTGAGCCAAAATGAACTTTTTATTGCTTTAAATGCGTTTTCAGCCTGATTGTGCACTTTAGGTGAAAATGTCAAAATCTTCAAAATGAGCATAAGCACGATGAAATTAATGCTGGAATCATCTTCAGGATGCTAGAATACACTGAATACAGCAAAAATTTTGAGTCTACAACGTTTAGTTTAGGTGTGAGAGCCAAAATGAACTTTTTATTGCTTTAAACGCGTTTTCAGCCCGATTGTACACTTAAGGTGAAAATGTCAAAATCTTAAAAATGAGCATAAGCACAATGAAATTAATGCTGGAATCATCTTCAGGATGCTAAAATACACTAAATACAGCAAAAATTTTGAGTCTACAACGTTTAGTTTAGGTGTGAGAGCCAAAATGAACTTTTTATTGCTTTAAATGCGTTTTCAGCCTGATTGTGCACTTTAGGTGAAAATGTCAAAATCTTCAAAATGAGCATAAGCACGATGAAATTAATGCTGGAATCATCTTCAGGATGCTAGAATACACTAAATACAGCAAAAATTTTGAGTCTACAACGTTTAGTTTAGGTGTGAGAGCCAAAATGAACTTTTTATTGCTTTAAACGCGTTTTCAGCCCCTGATTGTACACTTAAGGTGAAAATGTCAAAATCTTCAAAATGATCATAAGCACAATGAAATTAATGCTTGAATCATCTTCAGGATGCTAGAACACACTAAATACAGCAAAAATTTTGAGTCTACAACGTTTATTTTAGGTGTGCGAGCCAAAATTAACTTTTTATTGCTTTAAATGCGTTTTCAGCCTGATTGTGCACTTTAGGTTAAAATGTCAAAATCTTCAAAATGAGCATAAGCACGATGAAATTAATGCTGGAATCATCTTCAGGATGCTAGAATACACTGAATACAGCAAAAATTTTGAGTCTACAACGTTTAGTTTAGGTGTGAGAGCCAAAATGAACTTTTTATTGCTTTAAACGCGTTTTCAGCCCCTGATTGTACACTTAAGGTGAAAATGTCAAAATCTTAAAAATGAGCATAAGCACAATGAAATTAATGCTGGAATCATCTTCAGGATGCTAGAATACACTAAATACAGCAAAAATTTTGAGTCTACAACGTTTAGTTTAGGTGTGAGAGCCAAAATGAACTTTTTATTGCTTTAAACGCGTTTTCAGCCCCTGATTGTACACTTAAGGTGAAAATGTCAAAATCTTCAAAATGAGCATAAGCACAGTGAAATTAATGCTGGAATCATCTTCAGGATGCTAGAATACACTAAATACAGCAAACATTTTTAGTCTACAAAGTTTATTTTAGGTGTGTGAGCCAAAATGAACTTTTTATTGCTTTAAATGCGTTTTCAGCCTGATTGTGCACTTTAGGTGAAAATGTCAAAATCTTCAAAATGAGCATAAGCACGATGAAATTAATGCTGGAATCATCTTCAGGATGCTAGAATACACTGAATACAGCAAAAAATTTGAGTCTACAACGTTTAGTTTAGGTGTGAGAGCCAAAATGAACTTTTTATTGCTTTAAACGCGTTTTCAGCCCCTGATTGTACACTTAAGGTGAAAATGACAAAATCTTCAAAATGAGCATAAGCACAATGAAATTAATGCTGGAATCATCTTCAGGATGCTAGAATACACTAAATACAGCAAAAATTTTGAGTATACAACGTTTATTTTAGGTGTGTGAGCCAAAATGAACTTTTTATTGCTTTAAATGCGTTTTCAGCCTGATTGTGCACTTTAGGTGAAAATGTCAAAATCTTCAAAATGAGCATAAGCACGATGAAATTAATGCTGGAATCATCTTCAGGATGCTAGAATACACTGAATACAGCAAAAATTTTGAGTCTACAATGTTTAGTTTAGGTGTGAGAGCCAAAATGAACTTTTTATTGCTTTAAACGCGTTTTCAGCCCCTGATTGTACACTTAAGGTGAAAATGTCAAAATCTTCAAAATGAGCATAAGCACAATGAAATTAATGCTGGAATCATCTTCAGGATGCTAGAATACACTAAATACAGCAAAAATTTTGAGTATACAATGTTTATTTTAGGTGTGTGAGCCCAAATGAACTTTTTATTGCTTTAAATGCGTTTTCAGCCTGATTGTGCACTTTAGGTGAAAATGTCAAAATCTTCAAAATGAGCATAAGCACGATGAAATTAATGCTGGAATCATCTTCAGGATGCTAGAATACACTAAATACAGCAAAAATTTTGAGTCTACAACGTTTAGTTTAGGTGTGAGAGCCAAAATGAACTTTTTATTGCTTTAAACGCGTTTTCAGCCCCTGATTGTACACTTAAGGTGAAAATGTCAAAATCTTCAAAATTAGCATAAGCACAATGAAATTAATGCTTGAATCATCTTCAGGATGCTAGAATACACTAAATACAGCAAAAATTTTGAGTCTACAAAGTTTATTTTAGGTGTGTGAGCCAAAATGAACTTTTTATTGCTTTGAATGCGTTTTCAGCCTGATTGTGCACTTTAGGTGAAAATGTCAAAATCTTCAAAATGAGCATAAGCACGATGAAATTAATGCTGGAATCATCTTCAGGATGCTAGAATACACTGAATACAGCAAAAATTTTGAGTCTACAACGTTTAGTTTAGGTGTGAGAGCCAAAATGAACTTTTTATTGCTTTAAACGCGTTTTCAGCCCCTGATTGTACACTTAAGGTGAAAATGTCAAAATCTTAAAAATGAGCATAAGCACAATGAAATTAATGCTGGAATCAACTTCAGGATGCTAGAATACACTAAATACAGCAAAAATTTTGAGTCTACAACGTTTATTTTAGGTGTGTGAGCCAAAATGAACTTTTTATTGCTTAAAATGCGTTTTCAGCCTGATTGTGCACTTTAGGTGAAAATGTCAAAATCTTCAAAATGAGCATAAGCACGATGAAATTAATGCTGGAATCATCCTCAGGATGCTAGAATACACTGAATACAGCAAAAATTTTGAGTCTACAACGTTTAGTTTAGGTGTGAGAGCCAAAATGAACTTTTTATTGCTTTAAACGCGTTTTCAGCCCGATTGTACACTTAAGGTGAAAATGTCAAAATCTTAAAAATGAGCATAAGCACAATGAAATTAATGCTGGAATCATCTTCAGGATGCTAAAATACACTAAATACAGCAAAAATTTTGAGTCTACAACGTTTAGTTTAGGTGTGAGAGCCAAAATGAACTTTTTATTGCTTTAAATGCGTTTTCAGCCTGATTGTGCACTTTAGGTGAAAATGTCAAAATCTTCAAAATGAGCATAAGCACGATGAAATTAATGCTGGAATCATCTTCAGGATGCTAGAATACACTAAATACAGCAAAAATTTTGAGTCTACAACGTTTAGTTTAGGTGTGAGAGCCAAAATGAACTTTTTATTGCTTTAAACGCGTTTTCAGCCCCTGATTGTACACTTAAGGTGAAAATGTCAAAATCTTCAAAATGATCATAAGCACAATGAAATTAATGCTTGAATCATCTTCAGGATGCTAGAATACACTAAATACAGCAAAAATTTTGAGTCTACAAAGTTTATTTTAGGTGTGTGAGCCAAAATGAACTTTTTATTGCTTTAAATGCGTTTTCAGCCTGATTGTGCACTTTAGGTTAAAATGTCAAAATCTTCAAAATGAGCATAAGCACGATGAAATTAATGCTGGAATCATCTTCAGGATGCTAGAATACACTGAATACAGCAAAAATTTTGAGTCTACAACGTTTAGTTTAGGTGTGAGAGCCAAAATGAACTTTTTATTGCTTTAAACGCGTTTTCAGCCCCTGATTGTACACTTAAGGTGAAAATGTCAAAATCTTAAAAATGAGCATAAGAACAATGAAATTAATGCTGGAATCATCTTCAGGATGCTAGAATACACTAAATACAGCAAAAATTTTGAGTCTACAACGTTTAGTTTAGGTGTGAGAGCCAAAATGAACTTTTTATTGCTTTAAACGCGTTTTCAGCCCCTGATTGTACACTTAAGGTGAAAATGTCAAAATCTTCAAAATGAGCATAAGCACAGTGAAATTAATGCTGGAATCATCTTCAGGATGCTAGAATACACTAAATACAGCAAACATTTTTAGTCTACAAAGTTTATTTTAGGTGTGTGAGCCAAAATGAACTTTTTATTGCTTTAAATGCGTTTTCAGCCTGATTGTGCACTTTAGGTGAAAATGTCAAAATCTTCAAAATGAGCATAAGCACGATGAAATTAATGCTGGAATCATCTTCAGGATGCTAGAATACACTGAATACAGCAAAAATTTTGAGTCTACAACGTTTAGTTTAGGTGTGAGAGCCAAAATGAACTTTTTATTGCTTTAAACGCGTTTTCAGCCCCTGATTGTACACTTAAGGTGAAAATGTCAAAATATTCAAAATGAGCATAAGCACAATGAAATTAATGCTGGAATCATCTTCAGGATGCTAGAATACACTAAATACAGCAAAAATTTTGAGTATACAACGTTTATTTTAGGTGTGTGAGCCAAAATGAACTTTTTATTGCTTTAAATGCGTTTTCAGCCTGATTGTGCACTTTAGGTGAAAATGTCAAAATCTTCAAAATGAGCATAAGCACGATGAAATTAATGCTGGAATCATCTTCAGGATGCTAGAATACACTAAATACAGCAAAAATTTTGAGTCTACAACGTTTAGTTTAGGTGTGAGAGCCAAAATGAACTTTTTATTGCTTTAAACGCGTTTTCAGCCCCTGATTGTACACTTAAGGTGAAAATGTCAAAATCTTCAAAATGAGCATAAGCACAATGAAATTAATGCTTGAATCATCTTCAGGATGCTAGAATACACTAAATACAGCAAAAATTTTGAGTCTACAAAGTTTATTTTAGGTGTGTGAGCCAAAATGAACTTTTTATTGCTTTAAATGCGTTTTCAGCCTGATTGTGCACTTTAGGTGAAAATGTCAAAATCTTCAAAATGAGCATAAGCACGATGAAATTAATGCTGGAATCATCTTCAGGATGCTAGAATACACTGAATACAGCAAAAATTTTGAGTCTACAACGTTTAGTTTAGGTGTGAGAGCCAAAATGAACTTTTTATTGCTTTAAACGCGTTTTCAGCCCCTGATTGTACACTTAAGGTGAAAATGTCAAAATCTTAAAAATGAGCATAAGCACAATGAAATTAATGCTGGAATCAACTTCAGGATGCTAGAATACACTAAATACAGCAAAAATTTTGAGTCTACAACGTTTATTTTAGGTGTGTGAGCCAAAATGAACTTTTTATTGCTTTAAATGCGTTTTCAGCCTGATTGTGCACTTTAGGTGAAAATGTCAAAATCTTCAAAATGAGCATAAGCACGATGAAATTAATGCTGGAATCATCTTCAGGATGCTAGAATACACTGAATACAGCAAAAATTTTGAGTCTACAACGTTTAGTTTAGGTGTGAGAGCCAAAATGAACTTTTTATTGCTTTAAACGCGTTTTCAGCCCGATTGTACACTTAAGGTGAAAATGTCAAAATCTTAAAAATGAGCATAAGCACAATGAAATTAATGCTGGAATCATCTTCAGGATGCTAAAATACACTAAATACAGCAAAAATTTTGAGTCTACAACGTTTAGTTTAGGTGTGAGAGCCAAAATGAACTTTTTATTGCTTTAAACGCGTTTTCAGCCCCTGATTGTACACTTAAGGTGAAAATGTCAAAATCTTAAAAATGAGCATAAGCACAATGAAATTAATGCTGGAATCATCTTCAGGATGCTAGAATACACTAAATACAGCAACAATTTTGAGTCTACAACGTTTATTTTAGGTGTGTGAGCCAAAATGAACTTTTTATTGCTTTAAATGCGTTTTCAGCCTGATTGTGCACTTTAGGTGAAAATGTCAAAATCTTCAAAATGAGCATAAGCACGATGAAATTAATGCTGGAATCATCTTCAGGATGCTAGAATACACTGAATACAGCAAAAATTTTGAGTCTACAACGTTTAGTTTAGGTGTGAGAGCCAAAATGAACTTTTTATTGCTTTAAACGCGTTTTCAGCCTGATTGTGCACTTTAGGTGAAAATGTCAAAATCTTAAAAATGAGCATAAGCACAATGAAATTAATGCTGGAATCATCTTCAGGATGCTAGAATACACTGAATACAGCAAAAATTTTGAGTCTACAACGTTTAGTTTAGGTGTGAGAGCCAAAATGAACTTTTTATTGCTTTAAACGCGTTTTCAGCCCCTGATTGTACACTTAAGGTGAAAATGTCAAAATCTTAAAAATGAGCATAAGCACAATGAAATTAATGCTGGAATCATCTTCAGGATGCTAGAATACACTAAATACAGCAACAATTTTGAGTCTACAACGTTTATTTTAGGTGTGTGAGCCAAAATGAACTTTTTATTGCTTTAAATGCGTTTTCAGCCTGATTGTGCACTTTAGGTGAAAATGTCAAAATCTTCAAAATGAGCATAAGCACGATGAAATTAATGCTGGAATCATCTTCAGGATGCTAGAATACACTGAATACAGCAAAAATTTTGAGTCTACAACGTTTAGTTTAGGTGTGAGAGCCAAAATGAACTTTTTATTGCTTTAAACGCATTTTCAGCCCCTGATTGTACACTTAAGGTGAAAATGTCAAAATCTTAAAAATGAGCATAAGCACAATGAAATTAATGCTGGAATCATCTTCAGGATGCTAGAATACACTAAATACAGCAAAAAATTTGAGTCTACAACGTTTATTTTAGGTGTGTGAGCCAAAATGAACTTTTTATTGCTTTAAATGCGTTTTCAGCCTGATTGTGCACTTTAGGTGAAAATGTCAAAATCTTCAAAATGAGCATAAGCACGATGAAATTAATGCTGGAATCATCTTCAGGATGCTAGAATACACTGAATACAGCAAAAATTTTGAGTCTACAACGTTTAGTTTAGGTGTGAGAGCCAAAATGAACTTTTTATTGCTTTAAACGCATTTTCAGCCCCTGATTGTACACTTAAGGTGAAAATGTCAAAATCTTAAAAATTAGCATAAGCACAATGAAATTAATGCTGGAATCATCTTCAGGATGCTAGAATACACTAAATACAGCAAAAATTTTGAGTCTACAACGTTTAGTTTAGGTGTGAGAGCCAAAATGAACTTTTTATTGCTTTAAACGCGTTTTCAGCCCCTGATTGTACACTTAAGGTGAAAATGTCAAAATCTTCAAAATGAGCATAAGCACAATGAAATTAATGCTGGAATCATCTTCAGGATGCTAGAATACACTAAATACAGCAAACATTTTTAGTCTACAAAGTTTATTTTAGGTGTGTGAGCCAAAATGAACTTTTTATTGCTTTAAATGCGTTTTCAGCCTGATTGTGCACTTTAGGTGAAAATGTCAAAATCTTCAAAATGAGCAAAAGCATGATGAAATTAATGCTGGAATCATCTTCAGGATGCTAGAATACACTGAATACAGCAAAAATTTTGAGTCTACAACGTTTAGTTTAGGTGTGAGAGCCAAAATGAACTTTTTATTGCTTTAAACGCGTTTTCAGCCCCTGATTGTACACTTAAGGTGAAAATGTCAAAATCTTCAAAATGAGCATAAGCACAATGAAATTAATGCTGGAATCATTTTCAGGATGCTAGAATACACTAAATACAGCAAAAATTTTGAGTATACAACGTTTATTTTAGGTGTGTGAGCCAAAATGAACTTTTTATTGCTTTAAATGCGTTTTCAGCCTGATTGTGCACTTTAGGTGAAAATGTCAAAATCTTCAAAATGAGCAAAAGCATGATGAAATTAATGCTGGAATCATCTTCAGGATGCTAGAATACACTGAATACAGCAAAAATTTTGAGTCTACAACGTTTAGTTTAGGTGTGAGAGCCAAAATGAACTTTTTATTGCTTTAAACGCGTTTTCATTCCCTGATTGTACACTTAAGGTGAAAATGTCAAAATCTTCAAAATGAGCATAAGCACAATGAAATTAATGCTGGAATCATTTTCAGGATGCTAGAATACACTAAATACAGCAAAAATTTTGAGTATACAACGTTTATTTTAGGTGTGTCAGCCAAAATGAACTTTTTATTGCTTTAAATGCGTTTTCAGCCTGATTGTGCACTTTAGGTGAAAATGTCAAAATCTTCAAAATGAGCATAAGCACGATGAAATTAATGCTGGAATCATCTTCAGGATGCTAGAATACACTGAATACAGCAAGAATTTTGAGTCTACAACGTTTAGTTTAGGTGTGAGAGCCAAAATGAACTTTTTATTGCTTTAAACGCGTTTTCAGCCCCTGATTGTACACTTAAGGTGAAAATGTCAAAATCTTCAAAATGAGCATAAGCACAATGAAATTATTGCTGGAATCATCTTCAGGATGCTAGAATACACTAAATACAGCAAAAATTTTGAGTCTACAACGTTTATTTTAGGTGTGTGAGCCAAAATGAACTTTTTATTGCTTTAAATGCGTTTTCAGCCTGATTGTGCACTTTAGGTGAAAATGTCAAAATCTTCAAAATGAGCATAAGCACAATGAAATTAATGCTGGAATCATCTTCAGGATGCTAGAATACACTGAATACAGCAAAAATTTTGAGTCTACAACGTTTAGTTTAGGTGTGAGAGCCAAAATGAACTTTTTATTGCTTTAAACGCGTTTTCAGCCCCTGATTGTACACTTAAGGTGAAAATGTCAAAATCTTCAAAATGAGCATAAGCACAATGAAATTAATGCTGGAATCATCTTCAGGATGCTAGAATACACTAAATACAGCAAAAATTTTGAGTATACAACGTTTATTTTAGGTGTGTGAGCCAAAATGAACTTTTTATTGCTTTAAATGCGTTTTCAGCCTGATTGTGCACTTTAGGTGAAAATGTCAAAATCTTCAAAATGAGCATAAGCACGATGAAATTAATGCTGGAATCATCTTCAGGATGCTAGAATACACTAAATACAGCAAAAATTTTGAGTCTACAACGTTTAGTTTAGGTGTGAGAGCCAAAATGAACTTTTTATTGCTTTAAACGCGTTTTCAGCCCCTGATTGTACACTTAAGGTGAAAATGTCAAAATCTTCAAAATGAGCATAAGCACAATGAAATTAATGCTGGAATCATCTTCAGGATGCTAGAATACACTAAATACAGCAAAAATTTTGAGTCTACAACGTTTATTTTAGGTGTGTGAGCCAAAATGAACTTTTTATTGCTTTAAATGCGTTTTCAGCCTGATTGTGCACTTTAGGTGAAAATGTCAAAATCTTCAAAATGAGCATAAGCACAATGAAATTAATGCTGGAATCATCTTCAGGATGCTAGAATACACTGAATACAGCAAAAATTTTGAGTCTACAACGTTTAGTTTAGGTGTGAGAGCCAAAATGAACTTTTTATTGCTTTAAACGCGTTTTCAGCCCCTGATTGTACACTTAAGGTGAAAATGTCAAAATCTTCAAAATGAGCATAAGCACAATGAAATTAATGCTGGAATCATCTTCAGGATGCTAGAATACACTAAATACAGCAAAAATTTTGAGTATACAACGTTTATTTTAGGTGTGTGAGCCAAAATGAACTTTTTATTGCTTTAAATGCGTTTTCAGCCTGATTGTGCACTTTAGGTGAAAATGTCAAAATCTTCAAAATGAGCATAAGCACGATGAAATTAATGCTGGAATCATCTTCAGGATGCTAGAATACACTAAATACAGCAAAAATTTTGAGTCTACAACGTTTAGTTTAGGTGTGAGAGCCAAAATGAACTTTTTATTGCTTTAAACGCATTTTCAGCCCCTGATTGTACACTTAAGGTGAAAATGTCAAAATATTAAAAATGAGCATAAGCACAATGAAATTAATGCTGGAATAATCTTCAGGATGCTAGAATACACTAAATACAGCAAAAATTTTGAGTCTACAACGTTTAGTTTAGGTGTGAGAGCCAAAATGAACTTTTTATTGCTTTAAACGCGTTTTCAGCCCCTGATTGTACACTTAAGGTGAAAATGTCAAAATCTTCAAAATGAGCATAAGCACAATGAAATTAATGCTGGAATCATCTTCAGGATGCTAGAATACACTAAATACAGCAAACATTTTTAGTCTACAAAGTTTATTTTAGGTGTGTGAGCCAAAATGAACTTTTTATTGCTTTAAATGCTTTTTCTGCCTGATTGTACACTTAAGGTGAAAATGTCAAAATCTTCAAAATGAGCATAAGCACAATGAAATTAATGCTGGAATCATCTTCAGGATGCTAGAATACACTAAATACAGCAAAAATTTTGAGTATACAACGTTTATTTTAGGTGTGTGAGCCAAAATGAACTTTTTATTGCTTTAAATGCGTTTTCAGCCTGATTGTGCACTTTAGGTGAAAATGTCAAAATCTTCAAAATGAGCATAAGCACGATGAAATTAATGCTGGAATCATCTTCAGGATGCTAGAATACACTGAATACAGCAAAAATTTTGAGTCTACAACGTTTAGTTTAGGTGTGAGAGCCAAAATGAACTTTTTATTGCTTTAAACGCGTTTTCAGCCCCTGATTGTACACTTAAGGTGAAAATGTCAAAATCTTCAAAATGAGCATAAGCACAATGAAATTAATGCTGGAATCATCTTCAGGATGCTAGAATACACTAAATACAGCAATAATTTTGAGTCTACAACGTTTATTTTAGGTGTGTGAGCCAAAATTAACTTTTTATTGCTTTAAATGCGTTTTCAGCCTGATTGTGCACTTTAGGTGAAAATGTCAAAATCTTCAAAATGAGCATAAGCACGATGAAATTAATGCTGGA
Source organism: Vanacampus margaritifer (assembly GCF_051991255.1). Taxonomy (NCBI): domain Eukaryota; kingdom Metazoa; phylum Chordata; class Actinopteri; order Syngnathiformes; family Syngnathidae; genus Vanacampus; species Vanacampus margaritifer. The sequence continues at coordinate 857,703 of NW_027520737.1, read as the reverse complement.
ATCATCTTCAGGATGCTAGAATACACTGAATACAGCAAAAATTTTGAGTCTACAACGTTTAGTTTAGGTGTGAGAGCCAAAATGAACTTTTTATTGCTTTAAACGCGTTTTCAGCCCCTGATTGTACACTTAAGGTGAAAATGTCAAAATCTTCAAAATGAGCATAAGCACAATGAAATTAATGCTGGAATCATCTTCAGGATGCTAGAATACACTAAATACAGCAAAAATTTTGAGTATACAACGTTTATTTTAGTTGTGTGAGCCAAAATGAACTTTTTATTGCTTTAAATGCGTTTTCAGCCTCATTGTGCACTTTAGGTGAAAATGTCAAAATCTTAAAAATGAGCATAAACACAATGAAATTAATGCTGGAATCATCTTCAGGATGCTAGAATACACTAAATACATCAAAAATTTTGAGTCTACATCGTTTAGTTTAGGTGTGAGAGCCAAAATGAACTTTTTATGGCTTTAAATACGTTTTCAGCCTGATTGTGCACTTTAGGTGAAAATGTCAAAATCTTAAAAATGAGCATAAGCACGATGAAATTAATGCTGGAATCATCTTCAGGATGCTAGAATACACTGAATACAGCAAAAATTTTGAGTCTACAACGTTTAGTTTAGGTGTGAGAGCCAAAATGAACTTTTTATTGCTTTAAACGCGTTTTCAGCCCCTGATTGTACACTTAAGGTGAAAATGTCAAAATCTTAAAAATGAGCATAAGCACAATGAAATTAATGCTGGAATCATCTTCAGGATGCTAAAATACACTAAATACAGCAAAAATTTTGAGTCTACAAAGTTTATTTTAGGTGTGAGAGCCAAAATGAACTTTTTATTGCTTTAAACGCGTTTTCAGCCCCTGATTGTACACTTAAGGTGAAAATGTCAAAATCTTCAAAATGAGCATAAGCACAATGAAATTAATGCTGGAATCATCTTCAGGATGCTAGAATACACTAAATACAGCAAAAAATTTGAGTCTACAACGTTTAGTTTAGGTGTGAGAGCCAAAATGAACTTTTTATTGCTTTAAACGCGTTTCAGCCCCTGATTGTACACTTAAGGTGAAAATGTCAAAATCTTAAAAATGAGCATAAGCACAATGAAATTAATGCTGGAATCATCTTCAGGATGCTAAAATACCCTAAATACAGCAAAAATTTTGAGTCTGCAACGTTTAGTTTAGGTGTGAGAGCCAAAATGAACTTTTTATTGCTTTAAACGCGTTTTTAGCCCCTGATTGTACACTTAAGGTGAAAATGTCAAAATCTTCAAAATGAGCATAAGCACAATGAAATTAATGCTGGAATCATCTTCAGGATGCTAGAATACACTAAATACAGCAAACATTTTTAGTCTACAAAGTTTATTTTAGGTGTGTGAGCCAAAATGAACTTTTTATTGCTTTAAATGCGTTTTCTGCCTGATTGTACACTTAAGGTGAAAATGTCAAAATCTTCAAAATGAGCATAAGCATGAAATTAATGCTGGAATCATCTTCAGGATGCTAGAATACACTAAATACAGCAAAAATTTTGAGTATACAACGTTTATTTTAGGTGTGTGAGCCAAAATGAACTTTTTATTGCTTTAAATGCGTTTTCAGCCTGATTGTGCACTTTAGGTGAAAATGTCAAAATCTTCAAAATGAGCATAAGCACGATGAAATTAATGCTGGAATCATCTTCAGGATTATAGAGTACACTGAATACAGCAAAAATTTTGAGTCTACAACGTTTAGTTTAGGTGTGAGAGCCAAAATGAACTTTTTATTGCTTTAAATGTGTTTTCAGCCTGATTGTGCACTTTAGGTGAAAATGTCAAAATCTTAAAAATGAGCATAAACACAATGAAATTAATGCTGGAATCATCTTCAGGATGCTAGAATACACTAAATACATCAAAAATTTTGAGTCTACATCGTTTAGTTTAGGTGTGAGAGCCAAAATGAACTTTTTATGGCTTTAAATACGTTTTCAGCCTGATTGTGCACTTTAGGTGAAAATGTCAAAATCTTAAAAATGAGCATAAGCACGATGAAATTAATGCTGGAATCATCTTCAGGATGCTAGAATACACTGAATACAGCAAAAATTTTGAGTCTACAATGTTTAGTTTAGGTGTGAGAGCCAAAATGAACTTTTTATTGCTTTAAACGCGTTTTCAGCCCCTGATTGCACACTTAAGGTGAAAATGTCAAAATCTTAAAAATGAGCATAAGCACAATGAAATTAATGCTGGAATCATCTTCAGGATGCTAAAATACACAAAATACAGCAAAAATTTTGAGTCTACAAAGTTTATTTTAGGTGTGAGAGCCAAAATGAACTTTTTATTGCTTTAAACGCGTTTTCAGCCCCTGATTGTACACTTAAGGTGAAAATGTCAAAATCTTCAAAATGAGCATAAGCACAATGAAATTAATGCTGGAATCATCTTCAGGATGCTAGAATACACTAAATACAGCAAAAATTTTGAGTCTGCAACGTTTAGTTTAGGTGTGAGAGCCAAAATGAACTTTTTATTGCTTTAAACGCGTTTTTAGCCCCTGATTGTACACTTAAGGTGAAAATGTCAAAATCTTCAAAATGAGCATAAGCACAATGAAATTAATGCTGGAATCATCTTCAGGATGCTAGAATACACTAAATACAGCAAAAATTTTGAGTATACAACGTTTATTTTAGGTGTGTGAGCCAAAATGAACTTTTTATTGCTTTAAATGCGTTTTCAGCCTGATTGTGCACTTAAGGTGAAAATGTCAAAATCTTCAAAATGAGCATAAGCACGATGAAATTAATGCTGGAATCATCTTCAGGATGCTAGAATACACTGAATACAGCAAAAATTTTGAGTCTACAACGTTTAGTTTAGGTGTGAGAGCCAAAATGAACTTTTTATTGCTTTAAACGCGTTTTCAGCCCCTGATTGTACACTTAAGGTGAAAATGTCAAAATCTTCAAAATGAGCATAAGCACAATGAAATTAATGCTGGAATCATCTTCAGGATGCTAGAATACACTAAATACAGCAAAAATTTTGAGTCTACAAAGATTATTTTAGGTGTGTGAGCCAAAATGAACTTTTTATTGCTTTAAATGCGTTTTCAGCTTGATTGTGCACTTAAGGTGAAAATGTCAAAATCTTCAAAATGAGCATAAGCACGATGAAATTAATGCTGGAATCATCTTCAGGATGCTAGAATACACTGAATACAGCAAAAATTTTGAGTCTACAACGTTTAGTTTAGGTGTGAGAGCCAAAATGAACTTTTTATTGCTTTAAACGCGTTTTCAGCCCCTGATTGTACACTTAAGGTGAAAATGTCAAAATCTTCAAAATGAGCATAAGCACAGTGAAATTAATGCTGGAATCATCTTCAGGATGCTAGAATACACTAAATACAGCAAACATTTTTAGTCTACAAAGTTTATTTTAGGTGTGTGAGCCAAAATGAACTTTTTATTGCTTTAAATGCGTTTTCAGCCTGATTGTGCACTTTAGGTGAAAATGTCAAAATCTTCAAAATGAGCATAAGCACGATGAAATTAATGCTGGAATCATCTTCAGGATGCTAGAATACACTGAATACAGCAAAAATTTTGAGTCTACAACGTTTAGTTTAGGTGTGAGAGCCAAAATGAACTTTTTATTGCTTTAAACGCGTTTTCAGCCCCTGATTGTACACTTAAGGTGAAAATGTCAAAATATTCAAAATGAGCATAAGCACAATGAAATTAATGCTGGAATCATCTTCAGGATGCTAGAATACACTAAATACAGCAAAAATTTTGAGTATACAACGTTTATTTTAGGTGTGTGAGCCAAAATGAACTTTTTATTGCTTTAAATGCGTTTTCAGCCTGATTGTGCACTTTAGGTGAAAATGTCAAAATCTTCAAAATGAGCATAAGCACGATGAAATTAATGCTGGAATCATCTTCAGGATGCTAGAATACACTAAATACAGCAAAAATTTTGAGTCTACAACGTTTAGTTTAGGTGTGAGAGCCAAAATGAACTTTTTATTGCTTTAAACGCGTTTTCAGCCCCTGATTGTACACTTAAGGTGAAAATGTCAAAATCTTCAAAATGAGCATAAGCACAATGAAATTAATGCTTGAATCATCTTCAGGATGCTAGAATACACTAAATACAGCAAAAATTTTGAGTCTACAAAGTTTATTTTAGGTGTGTGAGCCAAAATGAACTTTTTATTGCTTTAAATGCGTTTTCAGCCTGATTGTGCACTTTAGGTGAAAATGTCAAAATCTTCAAAATGAGCATAAGCACGATGAAATTAATGCTGGAATCATCTTCAGGATGCTAGAATACACTGAATACAGCAAAAATTTTGAGTCTACAACGTTTAGTTTAGGTGTGAGAGCCAAAATGAACTTTTTATTGCTTTAAACGCGTTTTCAGCCCCTGATTGTACACTTAAGGTGAAAATGTCAAAATCTTAAAAATGAGCATAAGCACAATGAAATTAATGCTGGAATCAACTTCAGGATGCTAGAATACACTAAATACAGCAAAAATTTTGAGTCTACAACGTTTATTTTAGGTGTGTGAGCCAAAATGAACTTTTTATTGCTTTAAATGCGTTTTCAGCCTGATTGTGCACTTTAGGTGAAAATGTCAAAATCTTCAAAATGAGCATAAGCACGATGAAATTAATGCTGGAATCATCTTCAGGATGCTAGAATACACTGAATACAGCAAAAATTTTGAGTCTACAACGTTTAGTTTAGGTGTGAGAGCCAAAATGAACTTTTTATTGCTTTAAACGCGTTTTCAGCCCGATTGTACACTTAAGGTGAAAATGTCAAAATCTTAAAAATGAGCATAAGCACAATGAAATTAATGCTGGAATCATCTTCAGGATGCTAAAATACACTAAATACAGCAAAAATTTTGAGTCTACAACGTTTAGTTTAGGTGTGAGAGCCAAAATGAACTTTTTATTGCTTTAAACGCGTTTTCAGCCCCTGATTGTACACTTAAGGTGAAAATGTCAAAATCTTAAAAATGAGCATAAGCACAATGAAATTAATGCTGGAATCATCTTCAGGATGCTAGAATACACTAAATACAGCAACAATTTTGAGTATACAACGTTTATTTTAGGTGTGTGAGCCAAAATGAACTTTTTATTGCTTTAAATGCGTTTTCAGCCTGATTGTGCACTTTAGGTGAAAATGTCAAAATCTTCAAAATGAGCATAAGCACGATGAAATTAATGCTGGAATCATCTTCAGGATTATAGAATACACTGAATACAGCAAAAATTTTGAGTCTACAACGTTTAGTTTAGGTGTGAGAGCCAAAATGAACTTTTTATTGCTTTAAATGTGTTTTCAGCCTGATTGTGCACTTTAGGTGAAAATGTCAAAATCTTAAAAATGAGCATAAACACAATGAAATTAATGCTGGAATCATCTTCAGGATGCTAGAATACACTAAATACATCAAAAATTTTGAGTCTACATCGTTTAGTTTAGGTGTGAGAGCCAAAATGAACTTTTTATGGCTTTAAATACGTTTTCAGCCTGATTGTGCACTTTAGGTGAAAATGTCAAAATCTTAAAAATGAGCATAAGCACGATGAAATTAATGCTGGAATCATCTTCAGGATGCTAGAATACACTGAATACAGCAAAAATTTTGAGTCTACAATGTTTAGTTTAGGTGTGAGAGCCAAAATGAACTTTTTATTGCTTTAAACGCGTTTTCAGCCCCTGATTGCACACTTAAGGTGAAAATGTCAAAATCTTAAAAATGAGCATAAGCACAATGAAATTAATGCTGGAATCATCTTCAGGATGCTAAAATACACAAAATACAGCAAAAATTTTGAGTCTACAAAGTTTATTTTAGGTGTGAGAGCCAAAATGAACTTTTTATTGCTTTAAACGCGTTTTCAGCCCCTGATTGTACACTTAAGGTGAAAATGTCAAAATCTTCAAAATGAGCATAAGCACAATGAAATTAATGCTGGAATCATCTTCAGGATGCTAGAATACACTAAATACAGCAAAAATTTTGAGTCTGCAACGTTTAGTTTAGGTGTGAGAGCCAAAATGAACTTTTTATTGCTTTAAACGCGTTTTTAGCCCCTGATTGTACACTTAAGGTGAAAATGTCAAAATCTTCAAAATGAGCATAAGCACAATGAAATTAATGCTGGAATCATCTTCAGGATGCTAGAATACACTAAATACAGCAAAAATTTTGAGTATACAACGTTTATTTTAGGTGTGTGAGCCAAAATGAACTTTTTATTGCTTTAAATGCGTTTTCAGCCTGATTGTGCACTTAAGGTGAAAATGTCAAAATCTTCAAAATGAGCATAAGCACGATGAAATTAATGCTGGAATCATCTTCAGGATGCTAGAATACACTGAATACAGCAAAAATTTTGAGTCTACAACGTTTAGTTTAGGTGTGAGAGCCAAAATGAACTTTTTATTGCTTTAAACGCGTTTTCAGCCCCTGATTGTACACTTAAGGTGAAAATGTCAAAATCTTCAAAATGAGCATAAGCACAATGAAATTAATGCTGGAATCATCTTCAGGATGCTAGAATACACTAAATACAGCAAAAATTTTGAGTCTACAAAGATTATTTTAGGTGTGTGAGCCAAAATGAACTTTTTATTGCTTTAAATGCGTTTTCAGCTTGATTGTGCACTTAAGGTGAAAATGTCAAAATCTTCAAAATGAGCATAAGCACGATGAAATTAATGCTGGAATCATCTTCAGGATGCTAGAATACACTGAATACAGCAAAAATTTTGAGTCTACAACGTTTAGTTTAGGTGTGAGAGCCAAAATGAACTTTTTATTGCTTTAAACGCGTTTTCAGCCCCTGATTGTACACTTAAGGTGAAAATGTCAAAATCTTCAAAATGAGCATAAGCACAGTGAAATTAATGCTGGAATCATCTTCAGGATGCTAGAATACACTAAATACAGCAAACATTTTTAGTCTACAAAGTTTATTTTAGGTGTGTGAGCCAAAATGAACTTTTTATTGCTTTAAATGCGTTTTCAGCCTGATTGTGCACTTTAGGTGAAAATGTCAAAATCTTCAAAATGAGCATAAGCACGATGAAATTAATGCTGGAATCATCTTCAGGATGCTAGAATACACTGAATACAGCAAAAATTTTGAGTCTACAACGTTTAGTTTAGGTGTGAGAGCCAAAATGAACTTTTTATTGCTTTAAACGCGTTTTCAGCCCCTGATTGTACACTTAAGGTGAAAATGTCAAAATATTCAAAATGAGCATAAGCACAATGAAATTAATGCTGGAATCATCTTCAGGATGCTAGAATACACTAAATACAGCAAAAATTTTGAGTATACAACGTTTATTTTAGGTGTGTGAGCCAAAATGAACTTTTTATTGCTTTAAATGCGTTTTCAGCCTGATTGTGCACTTTAGGTGAAAATGTCAAAATCTTCAAAATGAGCATAAGCACGATGAAATTAATGCTGGAATCATCTTCAGGATGCTAGAATACACTAAATACAGCAAAAATTTTGAGTCTACAACGTTTAGTTTAGGTGTGAGAGCCAAAATGAACTTTTTATTGCTTTAAACGCGTTTTCAGCCCCTGATTGTACACTTAAGGTGAAAATGTCAAAATCTTCAAAATGAGCATAAGCACAATGAAATTAATGCTTGAATCATCTTCAGGATGCTAGAATACACTAAATACAGCAAAAATTTTGAGTCTACAAAGTTTATTTTAGGTGTGTGAGCCAAAATGAACTTTTTATTGCTTTAAATGCGTTTTCAGCCTGATTGTGCACTTTAGGTGAAAATGTCAAAATCTTCAAAATGAGCATAAGCACGATGAAATTAATGCTGGAATCATCTTCAGGATGCTAGAATACACTGAATACAGCAAAATTTTTGAGTCTACAACGTTTAGTTTAGGTGTGAGAGCCAAAATGAACTTTTTATTGCTTTAAACGCGTTTTCAGCCCCTGATTGTACACTTAAGGTGAAAATGTCAAAATCTTAAAAATGAGCATAAGCACAATGAAATTAATGCTGGAATCAACTTCAGGATGCTAGAATACACTAAATACAGCAAAAATTTTGAGTCTACAACGTTTATTTTAGGTGTGTGAGCCAAAATGAACTTTTTATTGCTTTAAATGCGTTTTCAGCCTGATTGTGCACTTTAGGTGAAAATGTCAAAATCTTCAAAATGAGCATAAGCACGATGAAATTAATGCTGGAATCATCTTCAGGATGCTAGAATACACTGAATACAGCAAAAATTTTGAGTCTACAACGTTTAGTTTAGGTGTGAGAGCCAAAATGAACTTTTTATTGCTTTAAACGCGTTTTCAGCCCGATTGTACACTTAAGGTGAAAATGTCAAAATCTTAAAAATGAGCATAAGCACAATGAAATTAATGCTGGAATCATCTTCAGGATGCTAAAATACACTAAATACAGCAAAAATTTTGAGTCTACAACGTTTAGTTTAGGTGTGAGAGCCAAAATGAACTTTTTATTGCTTTAAACGCGTTTTCAGCCCCTGATTGTACACTTAAGGTGAAAATGTCAAAATCTTAAAAATGAGCATAAGCACAATGAAATTAATGCTGGAATCATCTTCAGGATGCTAGAATACACTAAATACAGCAACAATTTTGAGTCTACAACGTTTATTTTAGGTGTGTGAGCCAAAATGAACTTTTTATTGCTTTAAATGCGTTTTCAGCCTGATTGTGCACTTTAGGTGAAAATGTCAAAATCTTCAAAATGAGCATAAGCACGATGAAATTAATGCTGGAATCATCTTCAGGATGCTAGAATACACTGAATACAGCAAAAATTTTGAGTCTACAACGTTTAGTTTAGGTGTGAGAGCCAAAATGAACTTTTTATTGCTTTAAACGCATTTTCAGCCCCTGATTGTACACTTAAGGTGAAAATGTCAAAATCTTAAAAATTAGCATAAGCACAATGAAATTAATGCTGGAATCATCTTCAGGATGCTAGAATACACTAAATACAGCAAAAATTTTGAGTCTACAACGTTTAGTTTAGGTGTGAGAGCCAAAATGAACTTTTTATTGCTTTAAACGCGTTTTCAGCCCCTGATTGTACACTTAAGGTGAAAATGTCAAAATCTTCAAAATGAGCATAAGCACAATGAAATTAATGCTGGAATCATCTTCAGGATGCTAGAATACACTAAATACAGCAAACATTTTTAGTCTACAAAGTTTATTTTAGGTGTGTGAGCCAAAATGAACTTTTTATTGCTTTAAATGCGTTTTCAGCCTGATTGTGCACTTTAGGTGAAAATGTCAAAATCTTAAAAATGAGCATAAGCACGATGAAATTAATGCTGGAATCATCTTCAGGATGCTAGAATACACTGAATACAGCAAAAATTTTGAGTCTACAATGTTTAGTTTAGGTGTGAGAGCCAAAATGAACTTTTTATTGCTTTAAACGCGTTTTCAGCCCCTGATTGCACACTTAAGGTGAAAATGTCAAAATCTTAAAAATGAGCATAAGCACAATGAAATTAATGCTGGAATCATCTTCAGGATGCTAAAATACACAAAATACAGCAAAAATTTTGAGTCTACAAAGTTTATTTTAGGTGTGAGAGCCAAAATGAACTTTTTATTGCTTTAAACGCGTTTTCAGCCCCTGATTGTACACTTAAGGTGAAAATGTCAAAATCTTCAAAATGAGCATAAGCACAATGAAATTAATGCTGGAATCATCTTCAGGATGCTAGAATACACTAAATACAGCAAAAATTTTGAGTCTGCAACGTTTAGTTTAGGTGTGAGAGCCAAAATGAACTTTTTATTGCTTTAAACGCGTTTTTAGCCCCTGATTGTACACTTAAGGTGAAAATGTCAAAATCTTCAAAATGAGCATAAGCACAATGAAATTAATGCTGGAATCATCTTCAGGATGCTAGAATACACTAAATACAGCAAAAATTTTGAGTATACAACGTTTATTTTAGGTGTGTGAGCCAAAAAGAACTTTTTATTGCTTTAAATGCGTTTTCAGCCTGATTGTGCACTTAAGGTGAAAATGTCAAAATCTTCAAAATGAGCATAAGCACGATGAAATTAATGCTGGAATCATCTTCAGGATGCTAGAATACACTGAATACAGCAAAAATTTTGAGTCTACAACGTTTAGTTTAGGTGTGAGAGCCAAAATGAACTTTTTATTGCTTTAAACGCGTTTTCAGCCCCTGATTGTACACTTAAGGTGAAAATGTCAAAATCTTCAAAATGAGCATAAGCACAATGAAATTAATGCTGGAATCATCTTCAGGATGCTAGAATACACTAAATACAGCAAAAATTTTGAGTCTACAAAGATTATTTTAGGTGTGTGAGCCAAAATGAACTTTTTATTGCTTTAAATGCGTTTTCAGCTTGATTGTGCACTTAAGGTGAAAATGTCAAAATCTTCAAAATGAGCATAAGCACGATGAAATTAATGCTGGAATCATCTTCAGGATGCTAGAATACACTGAATACAGCAAAAATTTTGAGTCTACAACGTTTAGTTTAGGTGTGAGAGCCAAAATGAACTTTTTATTGCTTTAAACGCGTTTTCAGCCCCTGATTGTACACTTAAGGTGAAAATGTCAAAATCTTCAAAATGAGCATAAGCACAGTGAAATTAATGCTGGAATCATCTTCAGGATGCTAGAATACACTAAATACAGCAAACATTTTTAGTCTACAAAGTTTATTTTAGGTGTGTGAGCCAAAATGAACTTTTTATTGCTTTAAATGCGTTTTCAGCCTGATTGTGCACTTTAGGTGAAAATGTCAAAATCTTCAAAATGAGCATAAGCACGATGAAATTAATGCTGGAATCATCTTCAGGATGCTAGAATACACTGAATACAGCAAAAATTTTGAGTCTACAACGTTTAGTTTAGGTGTGAGAGCCAAAATGAACTTTTTATTGCTTTAAACGCGTTTTCAGCCCCTGATTGTACACTTAAGGTGAAAATGTCAAAATATTCAAAATGAGCATAAGCACAATGAAATTAATGCTGGAATCATCTTCAGGATGCTAGAATACACTAAATACAGCAAAAATTTTGAGTATACAACGTTTATTTTAGGTGTGTGAGCCAAAATGAACTTTTTATTGCTTTAAATGCGTTTTCAGCCTGATTGTGCACTTTAGGTGAAAATGTCAAAATCTTCAAAATGAGCATAAGCACGATGAAATTAATGCTGGAATCATCTTCAGGATGCTAGAATACACTAAATACAGCAAAAATTTTGAGTCTACAACGTTTAGTTTAGGTGTGAGAGCCAAAATGAACTTTTTATTGCTTTAAACGCGTTTTCAGCCCCTGATTGTACACTTAAGGTGAAAATGTCAAAATCTTCAAAATGAGCATAAGCACAATGAAATTAATGCTTGAATCATCTTCAGGATGCTAGAATACACTAAATACAGCAAAAATTTTGAGTCTACAAAGTTTATTTTAGGTGTGTGAGCCAAAATGAACTTTTTATTGCTTTAAATGCGTTTTCAGCCTGATTGTGCACTTTAGGTGAAAATGTCAAAATCTTCAAAATGAGCATAAGCACGATGAAATTAATGCTGGAATCATCTTCAGGATGCTAGAATACACTGAATACAGCAAAATTTTTGAGTCTACAACGTTTAGTTTAGGTGTGAGAGCCAAAATGAACTTTTTATTGCTTTAAACGCGTTTTCAGCCCCTGATTGTACACTTAAGGTGAAAATGTCAAAATCTTAAAAATGAGCATAAGCACAATGAAATTAATGCTGGAATCAACTTCAGGATGCTAGAATACACTAAATACAGCAAAAATTTTGAGTCTACAACGTTTATTTTAGGTGTGTGAGCCAAAATGAACTTTTTATTGCTTTAAATGCGTTTTCAGCCTGATTGTGCACTTTAGGTGAAAATGTCAAAATCTTCAAAATGAGCATAAGCACGATGAAATTAATGCTGGAATCATCTTCAGGATGCTAGAATACACTGAATACAGCAAAAATTTTGAGTCTACAACGTTTAGTTTAGGTGTGAGAGCCAAAATGAACTTTTTATTGCTTTAAACGCGTTTTCAGCCCGATTGTACACTTAAGGTGAAAATGTCAAAATCTTAAAAATGAGCATAAGCACAATGAAATTAATGCTGGAATCATCTTCAGGATGCTAAAATACACTAAATACAGCAAAAATTTTGAGTCTACAACGTTTAGTTTAGGTGTGAGAGCCAAAATGAACTTTTTATTGCTTTAAACGCGTTTTCAGCCCCTGATTGTACACTTAAGGTGAAAATGTCAAAATCTTAAAAATGAGCATAAGCACAATGAAATTAATGCTGGAATCATCTTCAGGATGCTAGAATACACTAAATACAGCAACAATTTTGAGTCTACAACGTTTATTTTAGGTGTGTGAGCCAAAATGAACTTTTTATTGCTTTAAATGCGTTTTCAGCCTGATTGTGCACTTTAGGTGAAAATGTCAAAATCTTCAAAATGAGCATAAGCACGATGAAATTAATGCTGGAATCATCTTCAGGATGCTAGAATACACTGAATACAGCAAAAATTTTGAGTCTACAACGTTTAGTTTAGGTGTGAGAGCCAAAATGAACTTTTTATTGCTTTAAACGCATTTTCAGCCCCTGATTGTACACTTAAGGTGAAAATGTCAAAATCTTAAAAATTAGCATAAGCACAATGAAATTAATGCTGGAATCATCTTCAGGATGCTAGAATACACTAAATACAGCAAAAATTTTGAGTCTACAACGTTTAGTTTAGGTGTGAGAGCCAAAATGAACTTTTTATTGCTTTAAACGCGTTTTCAGCCCCTGATTGTACACTTAAGGTGAAAATGTCAAAATCTTCAAAATGAGCATAAGCACAATGAAATTAATGCTGGAATCATCTTCAGGATGCTAGAATACACTAAATACAGCAAACATTTTTAGTCTACAAAGTTTATTTTAGGTGTGTGAGCCAAAATGAACTTTTTATTGCTTTAAATGCGTTTTCAGCCTGATTGTGCACTTTAGGTGAAAATGTCAAAATCTTCAAAATGAGCAAAAGCATGATGAAATTAATGCTGGAATCATCTTCAGGATGCTAGAATACACTGAATACAGCAAAAATTTTGAGTCTACAACGTTTAGTTTAGGTGTGAGAGCCAAAATGAACTTTTTATTGCTTTAAACGCGTTTTCAGCCCCTGATTGTACACTTAAGGTGAAAATGTCAAAATCTTCAAAATGAGCATAAGCACAATGAAATTAATGCTGGAATCATTTTCAGGATGCTAGAATACACTAAATACAGCAAAAATTTTGAGTATACAACGTTTATTTTAGGTGTGTGAGCCAAAATGAACTTTTTATTGCTTTAAATGCGTTTTCAGCCTGATTGTGCACTTTAGGTGAAAATGTCAAAATCTTCAAAATGAGCAAAAGCATGATGAAATTAATGCTGGAATCATCTTCAGGATGCTAGAATACACTGAATACAGCAAAAATTTTGAGTCTACAACGTTTAGTTTAGGTGTGAGAGCCAAAATGAACTTTTTATTGCTTTAAACGCGTTTTCAGCCCCTGATTGTACACTTAAGGTGAAAATGTCAAAATCTTCAAAATGAGCATAAGCACAATGAAATTAATGCTGGAATCATTTTCAGGATGCTAGAATACACTAAATACAGCAAAAATTTTGAGTATACAACGTTTATTTTAGGTGTGTCAGCCAAAATGAACTTTTTATTGCTTTAAATGCGTTTTCAGCCTGATTGTGCACTTTAGGTGAAAATGTCAAAATCTTCAAAATGAGCATAAGCACGATGAAATTAATGCTGGAATCATCTTCAGGATGCTAGAATACACTGAATACAGCAAGAATTTTGAGTCTACAACGTTTAGTTTAGGTGTGAGAGCCAAAATGAACTTTTTATTGCTTTAAACGCGTTTTCAGCCCCTGATTGTACACTTAAGGTGAAAATGTCAAAATCTTCAAAATGAGCATAAGCACAATGAAATTATTGCTGGAATCATCTTCAGGATGCTAGAATACACTAAATACAGCAAAAATTTTGAGTCTACAACGTTTATTTTAGGTGTGTGAGCCAAAATGAACTTTTTATTGCTTTAAATGCGTTTTCAGCCTGATTGTGCACTTTAGGTGAAAATGTCAAAATCTTCAAAATGAGCATAAGCACAATGAAATTAATGCTGGAATCATCTTCAGGATGCTAGAATACACTGAATACAGCAAAAATTTTGAGTCTACAACGTTTAGTTTAGGTGTGAGAGCCAAAATGAACTTTTTATTGCTTTAAACGCGTTTTCAGCCCCTGATTGTACACTTAAGGTGAAAATGTCAAAATCTTCAAAATGAGCATAAGCACAATGAAATTAATGCTGGAATCATCTTCAGGATGCTAGAATACACTAAATACAGCAAAAATTTTGAGTATACAACGTTTATTTTAGGTGTGTGAGCCAAAATGAACTTTTTATTGCTTTAAATGCGTTTTCAGCCTGATTGTGCACTTTAGGTGAAAATGTCAAAATCTTCAAAATGAGCATAAGCACGATGAAATTAATGCTGGAATCATCTTCAGGATGCTAGAATACACTAAATACAGCAAAAATTTTGAGTCTACAACGTTTAGTTTAGGTGTGAGAGCCAAAATGAACTTTTTATTGCTTTAAACGCGTTTTCAGCCCCTGATTGTACACTTAAGGTGAAAATGTCAAAATCTTCAAAATGAGCATAAGCACAATGAAATTAATGCTGGAATCATCTTCAGGATGCTAGAATACACTAAATACAGCAAAAATTTTGAGTCTACAACGTTTATTTTAGGTGTGTGAGCCAAAATGAACTTTTTATTGCTTTAAATGCGTTTTCAGCCTGATTGTGCACTTTAGGTGAAAATGTCAAAATCTTCAAAATGAGCATAAGCACAATGAAATTAATGCTGGAATCATCTTCAGGATGCTAGAATACACTGAATACAGCAAAAATTTTGAGTCTACAACGTTTAGTTTAGGTGTGAGAGCCAAAATGAACTTTTTATTGCTTTAAACGCGTTTTCAGCCCCTGATTGTACACTTAAGGTGAAAATGTCAAAATCTTCAAAATGAGCATAAGCACAATGAAATTAATGCTGGAATCATCTTCAGGATGCTAGAATACACTAAATACAGCAAAAATTTTGAGTATACAACGTTTATTTTAGGTGTGTGAGCCAAAATGAACTTTTTATTGCTTTAAATGCGTTTTCAGCCTGATTGTGCACTTTAGGTGAAAATGTCAAAATCTTCAAAATGAGCATAAGCACGATGAAATTAATGCTGGAATCATCTTCAGGATGCTAGAATACACTAAATACAGCAAAAATTTTGAGTCTACAACGTTTAGTTTAGGTGTGAGAGCCAAAATGAACTTTTTATTGCTTTAAACGCATTTTCAGCCCCTGATTGTACACTTAAGGTGAAAATGTCAAAATATTAAAAATGAGCATAAGCACAATGAAATTAATGCTGGAATAATCTTCAGGATGCTAGAATACACTAAATACAGCAAAAATTTTGAGTCTACAACGTTTAGTTTAGGTGTGAGAGCCAAAATGAACTTTTTATTGCTTTAAACGCGTTTTCAGCCCCTGATTGTACACTTAAGGTGAAAATGTCAAAATCTTCAAAATGAGCATAAGCACAATGAAATTAATGCTGGAATCATCTTCAGGATGCTAGAATACACTAAATACAGCAAACATTTTTAGTCTACAAAGTTTATTTTAGGTGTGTGAGCCAAAATGAACTTTTTATTGCTTTAAATGCTTTTTCTGCCTGATTGTACACTTAAGGTGAAAATGTCAAAATCTTCAAAATGAGCATAAGCACAATGAAATTAATGCTGGAATCATCTTCAGGATGCTAGAATACACTAAATACAGCAAAAATTTTGAGTATACAACGTTTATTTTAGGTGTGTGAGCCAAAATGAACTTTTTATTGCTTTAAATGCGTTTTCAGCCTGATTGTGCACTTTAGGTGAAAATGTCAAAATCTTCAAAATGAGCATAAGCACGATGAAATTAATGCTGGAATCATCTTCAGGATGCTAGAATACACTGAATACAGCAAAAATTTTGAGTCTACAACGTTTAGTTTAGGTGTGAGAGCCAAAATGAACTTTTTATTGCTTTAAACGCGTTTTCAGCCCCTGATTGTACACTTAAGGTGAAAATGTCAAAATATTCAAAATGAGCATAAGCACAATGAAATTAATGCTGGAATCATCTTCAGGATGCTAGAATACACTAAATACAGCAATAATTTTGAGTCTACAACGTTTATTTTAGGTGTGTGAGCCAAAATTAACTTTTTATTGCTTTAAATGCGTTTTCAGCCTGATTGTGCACTTTAGGTGAAAATGTCAAAATCTTCAAAATGAGCATAAGCACGATGAAATTAATGCTGGAATCATCTTCAGGATGCTAGAATACACTGAATACAGCAAAAATTTTGAGTCTACAACGTTTAGTTTAGGTGTGAGAGCCAAAATGAACTTTTTATTGCTTTAAACGCGTTTTCAGCCCCTGATTGTACACTTAAGGTGAAAATGTCAAAATCTTCAAAATGAGCATAAGCACAATGAAATTAATGCTGGAATCATCTTCAGGATGCTAGAATACACTAAATACAGCAAAAATTTTGAGTATACAACGTTTATTTTAGTTGTGTGAGCCAAAATGAACTTTTTATTGCTTTAAATGCGTTTTCAGCCTCATTGTGCACTTTAGGTGAAAATGTCAAAATCTTAAAAATGAGCATAAACACAATGAAATTAATGCTGGAATCATCTTCAGGATGCTAGAATACACTAAATACATCAAAAATTTTGAGTCTACATCGTTTAGTTTAGGTGTGAGAGCCAAAATGAACTTTTTATGGCTTTAAATACGTTTTCAGCCTGATTGTGCACTTTAGGTGAAAATGTCAAAATCTTAAAAATGAGCATAAGCACGATGAAATTAATGCTGGAATCATCTTCAGGATGCTAGAATACACTGAATACAGCAAAAATTTTGAGTCTACAACGTTTAGTTTAGGTGTGAGAGCCAAAATGAACTTTTTATTGCTTTAAACGCGTTTTCAGCCCCTGATTGTACACTTAAGGTGAAAATGTCAAAATCTTAAAAATGAGCATAAGCACAATGAAATTAATGCTGGAATCATCTTCAGGATGCTAAAATACACTAAATACAGCAAAAATTTTGAGTCTACAAAGTTTATTTTAGGTGTGAGAGCCAAAATGAACTT
This sequence comes from Vanacampus margaritifer, assembly GCF_051991255.1. Classification (NCBI taxonomy): domain Eukaryota; kingdom Metazoa; phylum Chordata; class Actinopteri; order Syngnathiformes; family Syngnathidae; genus Vanacampus; species Vanacampus margaritifer. The sequence goes on along the minus strand of NW_027520737.1, from coordinate 840,320 downwards.
TTTATTGCTTTAAACGCGTTTTCAGCCCCTGATTGTACACTTAAGGTGAAAATGTCAAAATCTTCAAAATGAGCATAAGCACAATGAAATTAATGCTGGAATCATCTTCAGGATGCTAGAATACACTAAATACAGCAAAAAATTTGAGTCTACAACGTTTAGTTTAGGTGTGAGAGCCAAAATGAACTTTTTATTGCTTTAAACGCGTTTCAGCCCCTGATTGTACACTTAAGGTGAAAATGTCAAAATCTTAAAAATGAGCATAAGCACAATGAAATTAATGCTGGAATCATCTTCAGGATGCTAAAATACCCTAAATACAGCAAAAATTTTGAGTCTGCAACGTTTAGTTTAGGTGTGAGAGCCAAAATGAACTTTTTATTGCTTTAAACGCGTTTTTAGCCCCTGATTGTACACTTAAGGTGAAAATGTCAAAATCTTCAAAATGAGCATAAGCACAATGAAATTAATGCTGGAATCATCTTCAGGATGCTAGAATACACTAAATACAGCAAACATTTTTAGTCTACAAAGTTTATTTTAGGTGTGTGAGCCAAAATGAACTTTTTATTGCTTTAAATGCGTTTTCTGCCTGATTGTACACTTAAGGTGAAAATGTCAAAATCTTCAAAATGAGCATAAGCATGAAATTAATGCTGGAATCATCTTCAGGATGCTAGAATACACTAAATACAGCAAAAATTTTGAGTATACAACGTTTATTTTAGGTGTGTGAGCCAAAATGAACTTTTTATTGCTTTAAATGCGTTTTCAGCCTGATTGTGCACTTTAGGTGAAAATGTCAAAATCTTCAAAATGAGCATAAGCACGATGAAATTAATGCTGGAATCATCTTCAGGATTATAGAATACACTGAATACAGCAAAAATTTTGAGTCTACAACGTTTAGTTTAGGTGTGAGAGCCAAAATGAACTTTTTATTGCTTTAAATGTGTTTTCAGCCTGATTGTGCACTTTAGGTGAAAATGTCAAAATCTTAAAAATGAGCATAAACACAATGAAATTAATGCTGGAATCATCTTCAGGATGCTAGAATACACTAAATACATCAAAAATTTTGAGTCTACATCGTTTAGTTTAGGTGTGAGAGCCAAAATGAACTTTTTATGGCTTTAAATACGTTTTCAGCCTGATTGTGCACTTTAGGTGAAAATGTCAAAATCTTAAAAATGAGCATAAGCACGATGAAATTAATGCTGGAATCATCTTCAGGATGCTAGAATACACTGAATACAGCAAAAATTTTGAGTCTACAATGTTTAGTTTAGGTGTGAGAGCCAAAATGAACTTTTTATTGCTTTAAACGCGTTTTCAGCCCCTGATTGCACACTTAAGGTGAAAATGTCAAAATCTTAAAAATGAGCATAAGCACAATGAAATTAATGCTGGAATCATCTTCAGGATGCTAAAATACACAAAATACAGCAAAAATTTTGAGTCTACAAAGTTTATTTTAGGTGTGAGAGCCAAAATGAACTTTTTATTGCTTTAAACGCGTTTTCAGCCCCTGATTGTACACTTAAGGTGAAAATGTCAAAATCTTCAAAATGAGCATAAGCACAATGAAATTAATGCTGGAATCATCTTCAGGATGCTAGAATACACTAAATACAGCAAAAATTTTGAGTCTGCAACGTTTAGTTTAGGTGTGAGAGCCAAAATGAACTTTTTATTGCTTTAAACGCGTTTTTAGCCCCTGATTGTACACTTAAGGTGAAAATGTCAAAATCTTCAAAATGAGCATAAGCACAATGAAATTAATGCTGGAATCATCTTCAGGATGCTAGAATACACTAAATACAGCAAAAATTTTGAGTATACAACGTTTATTTTAGGTGTGTGAGCCAAAATGAACTTTTTATTGCTTTAAATGCGTTTTCAGCCTGATTGTGCACTTAAGGTGAAAATGTCAAAATCTTCAAAATGAGCATAAGCACGATGAAATTAATGCTGGAATCATCTTCAGGATGCTAGAATACACTGAATACAGCAAAAATTTTGAGTCTACAACGTTTAGTTTAGGTGTGAGAGCCAAAATGAACTTTTTATTGCTTTAAACGCGTTTTCAGCCCCTGATTGTACACTTAAGGTGAAAATGTCAAAATCTTCAAAATGAGCATAAGCACAATGAAATTAATGCTGGAATCATCTTCAGGATGCTAGAATACACTAAATACAGCAAAAATTTTGAGTCTACAAAGATTATTTTAGGTGTGTGAGCCAAAATGAACTTTTTATTGCTTTAAATGCGTTTTCAGCTTGATTGTGCACTTAAGGTGAAAATGTCAAAATCTTCAAAATGAGCATAAGCACGATGAAATTAATGCTGGAATCATCTTCAGGATGCTAGAATACACTGAATACAGCAAAAATTTTGAGTCTACAACGTTTAGTTTAGGTCTGAGAGCCAAAATGAACTTTTTATTGCTTTAAACGCGTTTTCAGCCCCTGATTGTACACTTAAGGTGAAAATGTCAAAATCTTCAAAATGAGCATAAGCACAATGAAATTAATGCTGGAATCATCTTCAGGATGCTAGAATACACTAAATACAGCAAAAATTTTGAGTATACAACGTTTATTTTAGGTGTGTGAGCCAAAATGAACTTTTTATTGCTTTAAATGCGTTTTCAGCCTGATTGTGCACTTAAGGTGAAAATGTCAAAATCTTCAAAATGAGCCTAAGCACGATGAAATTAATGCTGGAATCATCTTCAGGATGCTAGAATACACTGAATACAGCAAAAATTTTGAGTCTACAACGTTTAGTTTAGGTGTGAGAGCCAAAATGAACTTTTTATTGCTTTAAATGCGTTTTCAGCCTGATTGTGCACTTTAGGTGAAAATGTCAAAATCTTCAAAATGAGCATAAGCACGATGAAATTAATGCTGTAATCATCTTCAGGATGCTAGAATACACTGAATACAGCAAAAATTTTGAGTCTACAACGTTTAGTTTAGGTGTGAGAGCCAAAATGAACTTTTTATTGCTTTAAACGCGTTTTCAGCCCCTGATTGTACACTTAAGGTGAAAATGTCAAAATCTTCAAAATGAGCATAAGCACAATTAAATTAATGCTGGAATCATCTTCAGGATGCTAGAATACACTGAATACAGCAAAAAAATTGAGTCTACAACGTTTAGTTTAGGTGTGAGAGCCAAAATGAACTTTTTATTGCTTTAAACGCGTTTTCAGCCCCTGATTGTACACTTAAGGTGAAAATGTCAAAATCTTCAAAATGAGCATAAGCACAATGAAATTAATGCTGGAATCATCTTCAGGATGCTAGAATACACTAAATACAGCAAAAATTTTGAGTCTACAACGTTTATTTTAGGTGTGTGAGCCAAAATGAACTTTTTATTGCTTTAAATGCGTTTTCAGCCTGATTGTGCACTTTAGGTGAAAATGTCAAAATCTTCAAAATGAGCATAAGCACGATGAAATTAATGCTGGAATCATCTTCAGGATGCTAGAATACACTGAATACAGCAAAAATTTTGAGTCTACAACGTTTAGTTTAGGTGTGAGAGCCAAAATGAACTTTTTATTGCTTTAAACGCGTTTTCAGCCCGATTGTACACGTAAGGTGAAAATGTCAAAATCTTAAAAATGAGCATAAGCACAATGAAATTAATGCTGGAATCATCTTCAGGATGCTAAAATACACTAAATACAGCAAAAATTTTGAGTCTACAACGTTTAGTTTAGGTGTGAGAGGCAAAATGAACTTTTTATTGCTTTAAACGCGTTTTCAGCCCCTGATTGTACACTTAAGGTGAAAATGTCAAAATCTTAAAAATGAGCATAAGCACAATGAAATTAATGCTGGAATCATCTTCAGGATGCTAGAATACACTAAATACAGCAAAAATTTTGAGTCTACAACGTTTATTTTAGGTGTGTGAGCCAAAATGAACTTTTTATTTATTTAAATGCGTTTTCAGCCTGATTGTGCACTTTAGGTGAAAATGTCAAAATCTTCAAAATGAGCATAAGCACGATGAAATTAATGCTGGAATCATCTTCAGGATGCTAGAATACACTAAATACAGCAAAAATTTTGAGTCTACAACGTTTAGTTTAGGTGTGAGAGCCAAAATGAACTTTTTATTGCTTTAAACGCGTTTTCAGCCCCTGATTGTACACTTAAGGTGAAAATGTCAAAATCTTCAAAATGAGCATAAGCACGATGAAATTAATGCTGGAATCATCTTCAGGATGCTAGAATACACTGAATACAGCAAAAATTTTGAGTCTACAACGTTTAGTTTAGGTGTGAGAGCCAAAATGAACTTTTTATTGCTTTAAACGCGTTTTCAGCCCCTGATTGTACACTTAAGGTGAAAATGTCAAAATCTTCAAAATGAGCATAAGCACAATGAAATTAATGCTGGAATCATCTTCAGGATGCTAGAATACACTAAATACAGCAAAAATTTTGAGTCTACAAAGTTTATTTTAGGTGTGTGAGCCAAAATGAACTTTTTATTGCTTTAAATGCGTTTTCAGCTTGATTGTGCACTTTAGGTGAAAATGTCAAAATCTTCAAAATGAGCATAAGCACGATGAAATTAATGCTGGAATCATCTTCAGGATGCTAGAATACACTGAATACAGCAAAAATTTTGAGTCTACAACGTTTAGTTTAGGTCTGAGAGCCAAAATGAACTTTTTATTGCTTTAAACGCGTTTTCAGCCCCTGATTGTACACTTAAGGTGAAAATGTCAAAATCTTCAAAATGAGCATAAGCACAATGAAATTAATGCTGGAATCATCTTCAGGATGCTAGAATACACTAAATACAGCAAAAATTTTGAGTATACAACGTTTATTTTAGGTGTGTGAGCCAAAATGAACTTTTTATTGCTTTAAATGCGTTTTCAGCCTGATTGTGCACTTAAGGTGAAAATGTCAAAATCTTCAAAATGAGCCTAAGCACGATGAAATTAATGCTGGAATCATCTTCAGGATGCTAGAATACACTGAATACAGCAAAAATTTTGAGTCTACAACGTTTAGTTTAGGTGTGAGAGCCAAAATGAACTTTTTATTGCTTTAAATGCGTTTTCAGCCTGATTGTGCACTTTAGGTGAAAATGTCAAAATCTTCAAAATGAGCATAAGCACGATGTAATTAATGCTGTAATCATCTCCAGGATGCTAGAATACACTGAATACAGCAAAAATTTTGAGTCTACAACGTTTAGTTTAGGTGTGAGAGCCAAAATGAACTTTTTATTGCTTTAAACGCGTTTTCAGCCCCTGATTGTACACTTAAGGTGAAAATGTCAAAATCTTCAAAATGAGCATAAGCACAATTAAATTAATGCTGGAATCATCTTCAGGATGCTAGAATACACTGAATACAGCAAAAAAATTGAGTCTACAACGTTTAGTTTAGGTGTGAGAGCCAAAATGAACTTTTTATTGCTTTAAACGCGTTTTCAGCCCCTGATTGTACACTTAAGGTGAAAATGTCAAAATCTTCAAAATGAGCATAAGCACAATGAAATTAATGCTGGAATCATCTTCAGGATGCTAGAATACACTAAATACAGCAAAAATTTTGAGTCTACAACGTTTATTTTAGGTGTGTGAGCCAAAATGAACTTTTTATTGCTTTAAATGCGTTTTCAGCCTGATTGTGCACTTTAGGTGAAAATGTCAAAATCTTCAAAATGAGCATAAGCACGATGAAATTAATGCTGGAATCATCTTCAGGATGCTAGAATACACTGAATACAGCAAAAATTTTGAGTCTACAACGTTTAGTTTAGGTGTGAGAGCCAAAATGAACTTTTTATTGCTTTAAACGCGTTTTCAGCCCGATTGTACACGTAAGGTGAAAATGTCAAAATCTTAAAAATGAGCATAAGCACAATGAAATTAATGCTGGAATCATCTTCAGGATGCTAAAATACACTAAATACAGCAAAAATTTTGAGTCTACAACGTTTAGTTTAGGTGTGAGAGGCAAAATGAACTTTTTATTGCTTTAAACGCGTTTTCAGCCCCTGATTGTACACTTAAGGTGAAAATGTCAAAATCTTAAAAATGAGCATAAGCACAATGAAATTAATGCTGGAATCATCTTCAGGATGCTAGAATACACTAAATACAGCAAAAATGTTGAGTCTACAACGTTTATTTTAGGTGTGTGAGCCAAAATGAACTTTTTATTTATTTAAATGCGTTTTCAGCCTGATTGTGCACTTTAGGTGAAAATGTCAAAATCTTCAAAATGAGCATAAGCACGATGAAATTAATGCTGGAATCATCTTCAGGATGCTAGAATACACTAAATACAGCAAAAATTTTGAGTCTACAACGTTTAGTTTAGGTGTGAGAGCCAAAATGAACTTTTTATTGCTTTAAACGCGTTTTCAGCCCCTGATTGTACACTTAAGGTGAAAATGTCAAAATCTTCAAAATGAGCATAAGCACAATGAAATTAATGCTGGAATCATCTTCAGGATGCTAGAATACACTAAATACAGCAAACATTTTTAGTCTACAAAGTTTATTTTAGGTGTGTGAGCCAAAATGAACTTTTTATTGCTTTAAATGCGTTTTCAGCCTGATTGTGCACTTTAGGTGAAAATGTCAAAATCTTCAAAATGAGCATAAGCACGATGAAATTAATGCTAGAATGCAAAACCCTAGTTTGAATCCCTAACCCTAATGTAAAACCCTAGTTTGAAACCGTAACCCTAATTTGAAACCCTAGTTTGAAACACTAACCCTAATGTAAAACCCTAGTTTGAAACCGTAACCCTAATTTGAAACCCTAGTTTGAAACCCTAACCCTAATGTAAAACACTAGTTTGAAACCCTAACCCTAATTTGAAACCCTAGTTTGAAACCCTAACCCTAATCTAAAACCCCTTCTTTGTAACCCTAACCCTAATGTAAAACCCTAGTTTGAAACCCTAACACTAATGTAAAACCCTAGTTTGAAACCCTAACCCTAATGTTAAACTCTAGTTTGAATCACTAACCATAATGTTAAACCCTAGTTTGAAACCCTAACCCTAATCTAAAACCCCTTGTTTGTAACCCTAACCCTAATTTGAAACCCTAGTTTGAAACCCTAACCCTAATGTTAAACCCTAGTTTGAAACCCTAACCCTAATTTGAAACCCTAGTTTGAAAATCTAACCCTAATATAAAACCCTAGTTTGAAACCCTAACCCTAACGTAAAACCCTAGTTTGAATCCCTAACCCTAATGCAAAACCCTAGTTTGAAACTCTAACCCTAATGTAAAACCCTAGTTTGTAACCCTAACCCTAATGTAAAACCCTAGTTTGAAACCCTAAACCTAATGTAAAACACTAGTTTGAAACCGTAACGCTAATTTGAAACCCTAGTTTGAAACACTAACCCTAATGTAAAACCCTAGTTTGAAACCGTAACCCTAATTTGAAACCCTAGTTTGAAACCCTAACCCTAATGTAAAACACTAGTTTGAAACCCTAACCCTAATTTGAAACCCTAGTTTGAAACCCTAACCCTAATTTGAAACCCTAGTTTGAAACCCTAACCCTAATGTAAAACTCTAGTTTGTAACCCTAACCCTAATGTAAAACCCTAGTTTGAAACCCTAACCCTAATGTAAAACCCTAGTTTGAAGCATTAACCCTAATGTAAAACCCTAGTTTGAAACCCTAACCCTAATGTAAAAACCTAGTTTGAAGCATTAACCCTAATGTAAAACCCTTGTTTGAAACCCTAACCCTAATGTTAAACCCTAGTTTGAAACCCTAACCCTAACGTAAAACCCTAGTTTGAAACCCTAACCCTAATGTAAAACCCTAGTTTGTAACCCTAACCCTAATTTAAAAACCGAGTTTGAAACCCTAGCCCTAACGTAAAACCCTAGTTTGAATCCCTAACCCTAATGTAAAACCCTAGTTTGAAACCGTAACCCTAATTTGAAACCCTAGTTTGAAACACTAACTCTAATGTAAAACCCTATTTTGAAACCGTAACCCTAATTTGAAACCCTAGTTTGAAACCCTAACCCTAATGTAAAACACTAGTTTGAAACCCTAACCCTAATTTGAAACCCTAGTTTGAAACCCTAACCCTAATGCAAAACCCTAGTTTGAAACCCTAACCCTAATGTAAAACCCTAGTTTGAAACCCTAATCCTAATGTTAAACCCTAGTTTGAAACCCTAACCCTAATTTGAAACAGTAGTTTGAAATCCTAACCCTAATATAAAACCCTAGTTTGAAACCCTAACCCTAACGTAAAACCCTAGTTTGAATCCCTAACCCTAATGCAAAACCCTAGTTTGAAACCCTAACCCTAATGTAAAACCCTAGTTTGTAACCCTAACCCTAATGTGAAACCCTAGTTTGACACACTAACCCTAATGTAAAACACTAGTTTGAAACCGTAACGCTAATTTATTACCCTAGTTTGAAACCCTAACCCTAATTTGAAACCCTAGTTTGAAACCCTAACCCTAATGCAAAACCCTTGTTTGAAACCCTAACCCTAATGTAAAACCCTAGTTTGAAACCCTAACCCTAATGTTAAACCCTAGTTTGAATCCCTAACCCTAATGTTTAACCCTAGTTTGAAACCCTAACCCTAATCTAAAACCCCTTCTTTGTAACCCTAACCCTAATTTGAAACCCTAGTTTGAAACCCTAACCCTAATGTTAAACCCTAGTTTGAAACCCTAACCCTAATTTGAAACCCAAGTTTGAAACCCTAACCCTAATGTTAAACCCTAGTTTGAAACCCTAACCCTAATTTGAAACCCTAGTTTGAAAACCTAACCCTAATATAAAACCCTAGTTTGAAACCCTAACGTAAAACCCTAGTTTGAATCCCTAACCCTAATGCAAAACCCTAGTTTGAAACTCTAACCCTAATGTAAAACCCTAGTTTGTAACCCTAACCCTAATGTAAAACCCTAGTTTGAAACCCTAACCCTAATGTAAAACACTAGTTTGAAACCGTAACGCTAATTTGAAACCCTAGTTTGAAATACTAACCCTAATGTAAAACCCTAGTTTGAAACCGTAACCCTAATTTGAAACCCTAGTTTGAAACCCTAACCCTAATGTAAAACACTAGTTTGAAACCCTAACCCTAATTTGAAACACTAGTTTGAAACCCTAACCCTAATGCAAAACCCTAGTTTGAAACCCTAACCCTAATGTAAAACCCTAGTTTGAAACCCTAACCCTAATGTAAAACCCTAGTTTGAAGCATTAACCCTAATGTAAAACCCTTGTTTGAAACCCTAACCCTAATGTTAAACGCTAGTTTGAAACCCTAACCCTAACGTAAAACCCTAGTTTGAAACCCTAACCCTAATGTAAAACCCTAGTTTGTAACCCTAACCCTAATTTGAAAACCGAGTTTGAAACCCTAGCCCTAACGTAAAAACCTAGTTTGAATCCCTAACCCTAATGTAAAACCAAAGTTTGAAAATGTAACCCTAATTTGAAACCCTAGTTTGAAACACTAACTCTAATGTAAAACCCTATTTTGAAACGGTAACCCTAATTTGAAACCCTAGTTTGAAACCCTAACCCTAATGTAAAACACTAGTTTGAAACCCTAACCCTAATTTGAAACCCTAGTTTGAAACCCTAACCCTAATGCAAAACCCTAGTTTGAAACCCTAACCCTAATGTAAAACCCTAGTTTGTAACCCTAACCCTAATGTAAAACCCTAGTTTGAAACCCTAACCCTAATGTAAAACCCTAGTTTGAAGCATTAACCCTAATGGTAAACCCTAGTTTGAAACCCTAACCCTAATGTAAAACCCTAGTTTGAAGCATTAACCCTAATGTAAAACCCTAGTTTGAAACCCTAACCATAATGTAAAACCCTAGTTTGAAACCCTAACCCTAATGTAAAACCCTAGTTTGTAACCCTAACCCTAATGTAAAACCCTAGTTTGAAACCCTAACCCTAATGTAAAACCCTAGTTTGAAGCATTAACCCTAATGTAAAACCCTTGTTTGAAACCCTAACCCTAATGTTAAACCCTAGTTTGAAACCCTAACCCTAACGTAAAACCCTAGTTTGAAGCCCTAACCCTAATGTAAAACCCTAGTTTGTAACCCTAACCCTAATTTGAAAACCGAGTTTGAAACCCTAACCCTAACGTAAAACCCTAGTTTGAATCCCTAACCCTAATGTAAAACGATAGTTTGAAACCGTAACCCTAATTTGAAACCCTAGTTTGAAACACTAACTCTAATGTAAAACCCTATTTTGAAACCGTAACCCTAATTTGAAACCCTAGTTTGAAACCCTAACCCTAATGTAAAACACTAGTTTGAAACCCTAACCCTAATTTGAAACCCTAGTTTGAAACCCTAACCCTAATGCAAAACCCTAGTTTGAAACCCTAACCCTAATGTAAAACCCTAGTTTGAAACCCTAATCCTAATGTTAAACCCTAGTTTGAAACCCTAACCCTAATTTGAAACAGTAGTTTGAAAACCTAACCCTAATATAAAACCCTAGTTTGAAACCCTAACCCTAACGTAAAACCCTAGTTTGAATCCCTAACCCTAATGCAAAACCCTAGTTTGAAACCCTAACCCTAATGTAAAACCCTAGTTTGTAACCCTAACCCTAATGTGAAACCCTAGTTTGAAACACTAACCCTAATGTAAAACACTAGTTTGAAACCGTAACGCTAATTTATTACCCTAGTTTGAAACCCTAACCCTAATTTGAAACCCTAGTTTGAAACCCTAACCCTAATGCAAAACCCTTGTTTGAAACCCTAACCCTAATGTAAAACCCTAGTTTGAAACCCTAACCCTAATGTTAAACCCTAGTTTGAATCCCTAACCCTAATGTTTAACCCTAGTTTGAAACCCTAACCCTAATCTAAAACCCCTTCTTTGTAACCCTAACCCTAATTTGAAACCCTAGTTTGAAACCCTAACCCTAATGTTAAACCCTAGTTTGAAACCCTAACCCTAATTTGAAACCCAAGTTTGAAACCCTAACCCTAATGTTAAACCCTAGTTTGAAACCCTAACCCTAATTTGAAACCCTAGTTTGAAAACCTAACCCTAATATAAAACCCTAGTTTGAAACCCTAACGTAAAACCCTAGTTTGAATCCCTAACCCTAATGCAAAACCCTAGTTTGAAACTCTAACCCTAATGTAAAACCCTAGTTTGTAACCCTAACCCTAATGTAAAACCCTAGTTTGAAACCCTAACCCTAATGTAAAACACTAGTTTGAAACCGTAACGCTAATTTGAAACCCTAGTTTGAAATACTAACCCTAATGTAAAACCCTAGTTTGAAACCGTAACCCTAATTTGAAACCCTAGTTTGAAACCCTAACCCTAATGTAAAACACTAGTTTGAAACCCTAACCCTAATTTGAAACACTAGTTTGAAACCCTAACCCTAATGCAAAACCCTAGTTTGAAACCCTAACCCTAATGTAAAACCCTAGTTTGTAACCCTAACCCTAATGTAAAACCCTAGTTTGAAACCCTAACCCTAATGTAAAACCCTAGTTTGAAGCATTAACCCTAATGTAAAACCCTTGTTTGAAACCCTAACCCTAATGTTAAACGCTAGTTTGAAACCCTAACCCTAACGTAAAACCCTAGTTTGAAACCCTAACCCTAATGTAAAACCCTAGTTTGTAACCCTAACCCTAATTTGAAAACCGAGTTTGAAACCCTAGCCCTAACGTAAAAACCTAGTTTGAATCCCTAACCCTAATGTAAAACCAAAGTTTGAAACTGTAACCCTAATTTGAAACCCTAGTTTGAAACACTAACTCTAATGTAAAACCCTATTTTGAAACCGTAACCCTAATTTGAAACCCTAGTTTGAAACCCTAACCCTAATGTAAAACACTAGTTTGAAACCCTAACCCTAATTTGAAACCCTAGTTTGAAACCCTAACCCTAATGCAAAACCCTAGTTTGAAACCCTAACCCTAATGTAAAACCCTAGTTTGAAACCCTAATCCTAATGTTAAACCCTAGTTTGAAACCCTAACCCTAATTTGAAACCGTAGTTTGAAAACCTAACCCTAATATAAAACCCTAGTTTGAAACCTTATCCCTAACGTAAAACCCTAGTTTGAATCCCTAACCCTAATGCAAAACCCTAGTTTGAAACCCTAACCCTAATGTAAAACCCTAGTTTGTAACCCTAACCCTAATGTAAAACCCTAGTTTGAAACACTAACCCTAATGTAAAACCCTAGTTTTAAACCGTAACCCTAATTTGAAACCCTAGTTTGAAACCCTAACCCTAATTTGAAACCCTAGTTTGAAACCCTAACCCTAATGCAAAACCCTTGTTTGAAACCCTAACCCTAATGTAAAACCCTAGTTTGTAACCCTAACCCTAATGCAAAACCCTTGTTTGAAACCCTAACCCTAATGTAAAACCCTAGTTTGTAACCCTAACCCTATTGTAAAACCCTAGTTTGAAACCCTAACCCTAATGTAAAACCCTAGTTTGAAACCCTAACCCTAATGTTAAACCCTAGTTTGTAACCCTAACCCTAATATAAAAACCCTAGTTTGAAACCCTAACCCTAATGTTAAACCCTAGTTTGAAACCCTAACCCTAATGTAAAACCCCTTGTTTTTAACCCTAACCCTAATTTGAAACCCTAGTTTGAAACCCTAACCCTAATGTTAAACCCTACTTTGAAACCCTAACCCTAATTTGAAACCGTAGTTTGAAAACCTAACCCTAATATAAAACCCTAGTTTGAAACCCTAACCCTAACGTAAAACCCTAGTTTGAATCCCTAACCCTAATTTAAAACCCTAGTTTGTAACCCTAACCCTAATGTAAAACCCTAGTTTGAAACCCTAACCATAATGTAAAACCCTAGTTTGAAACCCTTACCCTAATGGTAAACCCTAGTTTGAAACCCTAACCCTAATGTAAAACCCTAGTTTGAAGCATTAACCCTAATGTAAAACCCTAGTTTGAAACCCTAACCATAATGTAAAACCCTAGTTTGAAACCCTAACCCTAATGGTAAACCCTAGTTTGTAACCCTAACCCTAATGCAAAACCCTAGTTTGAAACCCTAACCCTAATGTAAAACCCTAGTTTGTAACCCTAACCCTAATGTAAAACCCTAGTTTGAAACCCTAACCCTAATGTAAAACCCTAGTTTGAAGCATTAACCCTAATGTAAAACCCTTGTTTGAAACCCTAACCCTAATGTTAAACCCTAGTTTGAAACCCTAACCCTAACGTAAAACCCTAGTTTGAAGCCCTAACCCTAATGTAAAACCCTAGTTTGTAACCCTAACCCTAATTTGAAAACCGAGTTTGAAACCCTAACCCTAACGTAAAACCCTAGTTTGAATCCCTAACCCTAATGTAAAACGATAGTTTGAAACCGTAACCCTAATTTGAAACCCTAGTTTGAAACACTAACTCTAATGTAAAACCCTATTTTGAAACCGTAACCCTAATTTGAAACCCTAGTTTGAAACCCTAACCCTAATGCAAAACCCTAGTTTGAAACCCTAACCCTAATGTAAAACCCTAGTTTGTAACCCTAACCCTAATGTTAAACCCTAGTTTGAAACCCTAACCCTAATGTTAAATCCTAGTTTGTAACCCTAACCCTAATATAAAAACCCTAGTTTGAAACCCTAACCCTAATTTTAAACCCTAGTTTGAAACATAACCCTAATTTGAAACCCTAGTTTGAAACCCTAACCCTAATGTAAAACACTAGTTTGAAACCCTAACCCTAATGTTAAACCCTAGTTTGAAACCCTAACCCTAATTTGAAACCGTAGTTTGAAAACCTAACCCTAATATAAAACCCTAGTTTGAAACCCTAACCCTAACGTAAAACCCTAGTTTGAATCCCTAACCCTAATGCAAAACCCTAGTTTGAAACCCTAACCCTAATGTAAAACCCTAGTTTGTAACCCTAACCCTAATGTAAAACCCTAGTTTGAATCCCTAACCCTAATGTAAAACCCTAGTTTGAAACCGTAACCCTAATTTGAAACCCTAGTTTGAAACACTAACCCTAATGTAAAACCCTAGTTTGAAACCGTAACCCTAATTTGAAACCCTAGTTTGAAACCCTAACCCTAATGTAAAACACTAGTTTGAAACCCTAACCCTAATTTGAAACCCTAGTTTGAAACCCTAACCCTAATCTAAAACCCCTTCTTTGTAACCCTAACCCTAATGTAAAACCCTAGTTTGAAACCCTAACACTAATGTAAAACCCTAGTTTGAAACCCTAACCCTAATGTTAAACTCTAGTTTGAATCCCTAACCCTAATGTTAAACCCTAGTTTGAAACCCTAACCCTAATCTAAAACCCCTTGTTTGTAACCCTAGCCCTAATTTGAAACCCTAGTTTGAAACCCTAACCCTAATGTTAAACCCTAGTTTGAAAATCTAACCCTAATATAAAACCCTAGTTTGAAACCCTAACCCTAACGTAAAACCCTAGTTTGAATCCCTAACCCTAATGCAAAACCCTAGTTTGAAACTCTAACCCTAATGTAAAACCCTAGTTTGTAACCCTAACCCTAATGTAAAACCCTAGTTTGAAACCCTAACCCTAATGTAAAACACTAGTTTGAAACCCTAACCCTAATGTAAAACCCTAGTTTGAAACGGTAACCCTAATTTGAAACCCTAGTTTGAAACCCTAACCCTAATGTAAAACCCTAGTTTGAAACCGTAACCCTAATTTGAAACCCTAGTTTGAAACCCTAACCCTAATGTAAAACACTAGTTTGAAATCCTAACCCTAATTTGAAACCCTAGTTTGAAACCCTAACCCTAATGCAAAACCCTAGTTTGAAACCCTAACCCTAATGTAAAACCCTAGTTTGTAACCCTAACCCTAATGTAAAACCCTAGTTTGAAACCCTAACCCTAATGTAAAACCCTAGTTTGAAGCAATAACCCTAATGTAAAACCCTTGTTTGAAACCCTAACCCTAATGTTAAACCCTAGTTTGAAACCCTAACCCTAACGTAAAACCCTAGTTTGAAACCCTAACCCTAATGTAAAACCCTAGTTTGTAACCCTAACCCTAATTTAAAAACCGAGTTTGAAACCCTAGCCCTAACGTAAAACCCTAGTTTGAATCCCTAACCCTAATGTAAAACCCTAGTTTGAAACCGTAACCCTAATTTGAAACCCTAGTTTGAAACACTAACTCTAATGTAAAACCCTATTTTGAAACCGTAACCCTAATTTGAAACCCTAGTTTGAAACCCTAACCCTAATGTAAAACACTAGTTTGAAACCCTAACCCTAATTTGAAACCCTAGTTTGAAACCCTAACCCTAATGCAAAACCCTAGTTTGAAACCCTAACCCTAATGTAAAACCCTAGTTTGAAACCCTAATCCTAATGTTAAACCCTAGTTTGAAACCCTAACCCTAATTTGAAACCGTAGTTTGAAAACCTAACCCTAATATAAAACCCTAGTTTGAAACCCTAACCCTAACGTAAAACCCTAGTTTGAAACCCTAACCCTAATGCAAAACCCTAGTTTGAAACCCTAACCCTAATGTAAAACCCTAGTTTGTAACCCTAACCCTAATTTGAAACCCTAGTTTGAAACCCTAACCCTAATGTAAAACACTAGTTTGAAACCCTAACCCTAATTTGAAACCCTAGTTTGAAACCCTAACCCTAATCTAAAACCCCTTCTTTGTAACCCTAACCCTAATTTAAAACACTAGTTTGAAACCCTAACACTAATGTAAAACCCTAGTTTGAAACCCTAACCCTAATGTTAAACTCTAGTTTGAATCCCTAACCCTAATGTTAAACCCTAGTTTGAAACCCTAACCCTAATGTAAAACCCTAGTTTGTAACCCTAACCCTAATGTAAAACCCTAGTTTGAAACCCTAACCCTAATGTAAAACACTAGTTTGAAACCGTAACGCTAATTTGAAACCCTAGTTTGAAACCCTAACCCTAATGTAAAACCCTAGTTTGAAACCGTAACCCTAATTTGAAACCCTAGTTTGAAACCCTAACCCTAATGTAAAACACTAGTTTGAAACCCTAACCCTAATTTGAAACCCTAGTTTGAAACCCTAACCCTAATGCAAAACCCTAGTTTGAAACCCTAACCCTAATGTAAAACCCTAGTTTGTAACCCTAACCCTAATGTAAAACCCTAGTTTGAAACCCTAACCCTAATGTAAAACCCTAGTTTGAAGCATTAACCCTAATGTAAAACCCTTGTTTGAAACCCTAACCCTAATGTTAAACCCTAGTTTGAAACCCTAACACTAACGTAAAACCCTAGTTTGAAACCCTAACCCTAATGTAAAACCCTAGTTTGTAACCCTAACCCTAATTTAAAAACCGAGTTTGAAACCCTAGCCCTAACGTAAAACCCTAGTTTGAATCCCTAACCCTAATGTAAAACCCTAGTTTGAAACCGTAACCCTAATTTGAAACCCTAGTTTGAAACACTAACTCTAATGTAAAACCCTATTTTGAAACCGTAACCCTAATTTGAAACCCTAGTTTGAAACCCTAACCCTAATGTAAAACACTAGTTTGAAACCCTAACCCTAATTTGAAACCCTAGTTTGAAACCCTAACCCTAATGCAAAACCCTAGTTTGAAACCCTAACCCTAATGTAAAACCCTAGTTTGAAACCCTAATCCTAATGTTAAACCCTAGTTTGAAACCCTAACCCTAATTTGAAACCGTAGTTTGAAAACCTAACCCTAATATAAAACCCTAGTTTGAAACCCTAACCCTAACGTAAAACCCTAGTTTGAATCCCTAACCCTAATGCAAAACCCTAGTTTGAAACCCTAACCCTAATGTAAAACCCTAGTTTGTAACCCTAACCCTAATGTGAAACCCTAGTTTGAAACACTAACCCTAATGTAAAACACTAGTTTGAAAACGTAACACTAATTTGAAACCCTAGTTTGAAACACTTGCCCTAATGTAAAACCCTAGTTTGAAACCGTAACCCTAATTTGAAACCCTAGTTTGAAACCCTAACCCTAATATAAAAACCCTAGTTTGAAACCCTAACTCTAATGTTAAACCCTAGTTTGAAACCCTAACCCTAATGTAAAACCCCTTGTTTGTAACCCTAACCCTAATGTAAAACCCTAGTTTGAAACCCTAACCCTAATGTAAAACCCTAGTTTGAAACCCTAACCATAATGTAAAACCCTAGTTTGAAACCCTAACACTAATGGTAAACCCTAGTTTGAATCCCTAACCCTAATGTAAAACCCTAGTTTGAAGCATTAACCCTAATGTAAAACCCTAGTTTGAAACCCTAACAATAATGTAAAACCCTAGTTTGAAACCCTAACCCTAAAGGTAAACCCTAGTTTGTAACCCTAACCCTAATGCAAAACCCTAGTTTGAAACCCTAACCCTAATGTAAAACCCTAGTTTGTAACCCTAACCCTAATGTAAAACCCTAGTTTGAAACCCTAACCCTAATGTAAAACCCTAGTTTGAAGCATTAACCCTAATGTAAAACCCTTGTTTGAAACCCTAACCCTAATGTTAAACCCTAGTTTGAAACCCTAACCCTAACGTAAAACCCTAGTTTGAATCCCTAACCCTAATGTAAAACCCTAGTTTGAAACCGTAACCCTAATTTGAAACCCTAGTTTGAAACCCTAACCCTAATGTAAAACACTAGTTTGTAACCCTAACCCTAATTTGAAACCCTAGTTTGAAACCCTAACCCTAATGCAAAACCCTAGTTTGAAACCCTAACCCTAATGTAAAACCCTAGTTTGAAACCCTAACCCTAAAGTTAAACCCTAGTTTGAAACCCTAACCCTAATTTGAAACCGTAGTTTGAAAACCTAACCCTAATATAAAACCCTAGTTTGAAACCCTAACCCTAACGTAAAACCCTAGTTTGAATTCCTAACCCTAATGTAAAACCCTAGTTTGAAACCCTAACCCTAATGTTAAACCCTAGTTTGAATCCCTAACCCTAATTTGAAACAGTAGTTTGAAAACCTAACCCTAATATAAAACCCTAGTTTGAAACCCTAACCCTAACGTAAAACCCTAGTTTGAATCCCTAACCCTAATGCAAAACCCTAGTTTGAAACCCTAACCCTAATGTAAAACCCTAGTTTGTAACCCTAACGCTAATGTGAAACCCTAGTTTGAAACACTAACCCTAATGTAAAACACTAGTTTGAAACCGTAACGCTAATTTATTACCCTAGTTTGAAACCCTAACCCTAATTTGAAACCCTAGTTTGAAACCCTAACCCTAATGCAAAACCCTTGTTTGAAACCCTAACCCTAATGTAAAACCCTAGTTTGAAACCCTAACCCTAATGTTAAACCCTAGTTTGAATCCCTAACCCTAATGTTTAACCCTAGTTTGAAACCCTAACCCTAATCTAAAACCCCTTCTTTGTAACCCTAACCCTAATTTGAAACCCTAGTTTGAAACCCTAACCCTAATGTTAAACCCTAGTTTGAAACCCTAACCCTAATTTGAAACCCAAGTTTGAAACCCTAACCCTAATGTTAAACCCTAGTTTGAAACCCTAACCCTAATTTGAAACCCTAGTTTGAAAACCTAACCCTAATATAAAACCCTAGTTTGAAACCCTAACGTAAAACCCTAGTTTGAATCCCTAACCCTAATGCAAAACCCTAGTTTGAAACTCTAACCCTAATGTAAAACCCTAGTTTGTAACCCTAACCCTAATGTAAAACCCTAGTTTGAAACCCTAACCCTAATGTAAAACACTAGTTTGAAACCGTAACGCTAATTTGAAATCCTAGTTTGAAATACTAACCCTAATGTAAAACCCTAGTTTGAAACCGTAACCCTAATTTGAAACCCTAGTTTGAAACCCTAACCCTAATGTAAAACACTAGTTTGAAACCCTAACCCTAATTTGAAACACTAGTTTGAAACCCTAACCCTAATGCAAAACCCTAGTTTGAAACCCTAACCCTAATGTAAAACCCTAGTTTGTAACCCTAACCCTAATGTAAAACCCTAGTTTGAAACCCTAACCCTAATGTAAAACCCTAGTTTGAAGTATTAACCCTAATGTAAAACCCTAGTTTGAAACCCTAACCCTAATGTAAAACCCTAGTTTGAAGCATTAACCCTAATGTAAAACCCTTGTTTGAAACCCTAACCCTAATGTTAAACGCTAGTTTGAAACCCTAACCCTAACGTAAAACCCTAGTTTGAAACCCTAACCCTAATGTAAAACCCTAGTTTGTAACCCTAACCCTAATTTGAAAACCGAGTTTGAAACCCTAGCCCTAACGTAAAAACCTAGTTTGAATCCCTAACCCTAATGTAAAACCAAAGTTTGAAACCGTAACCCTAATTTGAAACCCTAGTTTGAAACACTAACTCTAATGTAAAACCCTATTTTGAAACCGTAACCCTAATTTGAAACCCTAGTTTGAAACCCTAACCCTAATGTAAAACACTAGTTTGAAACCCTAACCCTAATTTGAAACCCTAGTTTGAAACCCTAACCCTAATGCAAAACCCTAGTTTGAAACCCTAACCCTAATGTAAAACCCTAGTTTGAAACCCTAATCCTAATGTTAAACCCTAGTTTGAAACCCTAACCCTAATTTGAAACCGTAGTTTGAAAACCTAACCCTAATATAAAACCCTAGTTTGAAACCTTAACCCTAACGTAAAACCCTAGTTTGAATCCCTAACCCTAATGCAAAACCCTAGTTTGAAACCCTAACCCTAATGTAAAACCCGTTTGTAACCCTAACCCTAATGTAAAACCCTAGTTTGAAACACTAACCCTAATGTAAAACCCTAGTTTTAAACCGTAACCCTAATTTGAAACCCTAGTTTGAAACCCTAACCCTAATTTGAAACCCTAGTTTGAAACCCTAACCCTAATGCAAAACCCTTGTTTGAAACCCTAACCCTAATGTAAAACCCTAGTTTGTAACCCTAACCCTATTGTAAAACCCTAGTTTGAAACCCTAACCCTAATGTAAAACCCTAGTTTGAAACCCTAACCCTAATGTTAAACCCTAGTTTGTAACCCTAACCCTAATATAAAAACCCTAGTTTGAAACCCTAACCCTAATGTTAAACCCTAGTTTGAAACCCTAACCCTAATGTAAAACCCCTTGTTTGTAACCCTAACCCTAATTTGAAACCCTAGTTTGAAACCCTAACCCTAATGTTAAACCCTACTTTGAAACCCTAACCCTAATTTGAAACCGTAGTTTGAAAACCTAACCCTAATATAAAACCCTAGTTTGAAACCCTAACCCTAACGTAAAACCCTAGTTTGAATCCCTAACCCTAATTTAAAACCCTAGTTTGTAACCCTAACCCTAATGTAAAACCCTAGTTTGAAACCCTAACCATAATGTAAAACCCTAGTTTGAAACCCTTACCCTAATGGTAAACCCTAGTTTGAAACCCTAACCCTAATGTAAAACCCTAGTTTGAAGCATTAACCCTAATGTAAAACCCTAGTTTGAAACCCTAACCATAATGTAAAACCCTAGTTTGAAACCCTAACCCTAATGGTAAACCCTAGTTTGTAACCCTAACCCTAATGCAAAACCCTAGTTTGAAACCCTAACCCTAATGTAAAACCCTAGTTTGTAACCCTAACCCTAATGTAAAACCCTAGTTTGAAACCCTAACCCTAATGTAAAACCCTAGTTTGAAGCATTAACCCTAATGTAAAACCCTTGTTTGAAACCCTAACCCTAATGTTAAACCCTAGTTTGAAACCCTAACCCTAACGTAAAACCCTAGTTTGAAGCCCTAACCCTAATGTAAAACCCTAGTTTGTAACCCTAACCCTAATTTGAAAACCGAGTTTGAAACCCTAACCCTAACGTAAAACCCTAGTTTGAATCCCTAACCCTAATGTAAAACGATAGTTTGAAACCGTAACCCTAATTTGAAACCCTAGTTTGAAACACTAACTCTAATGTAAAACCCTATTTTGAAACCGTAACCCTAATTTGAAACCCTAGTTTGAAACCCTAACCCTAATGCAAAACCCTAGTTTGAAACCCTAACCCTAATGTAAAACCCTAGTTTGTAACCCTAACCCTAATGTTAAACCCTAGTTTGAAACCCTAACCCTAATGTTAAACCCTAGTTTGTAACCCTAACCCTAATATAAAAACCCTAGTTTGAAACCCTAACCCTAATTTTAAACCTTAGTTTGAAACATAACCCTAATTTGAAACCCTAGTTTGAAACCCTAACCCTAATGTAAAACACTAGTTTGAAACCCTAACCCTAATGTTAAACCCTAGTTTGAAACCCTAACCCTAATTTGAAACCGTAGTTTGAAAACCTAACCCTAATATAAAACCCTAGTTTTAAACCCTAACCCTAACGTAAAACCCTAGTTTGAATCCCTAACCCTAATGCAAAACCCTAGTTTGAAACCCTAACCCTAATGTAAAACCCTAGTTTGTAACCCTAACCCTAATGTAAAACCCTAGTTTGAATCCCTAACCCTAATGTAAAACCCTAGTTTGAAACCCTAACCCTAATGCAAAACCCTAGTTTGAAACCCTAACCCTAATGTAAAACCCTAGTTTGTAACCCTAACCCTAATGTAAAACCCTAGTTTGAAACCCTAACCCTAATGCAAAACCCTAGTTTGAAACCCTAACCCTAATGTAAAACCCTAGTTTGTAACCCTAACCCTAATGTAAAACCCTAGTTTGAAACCCTAACCCTAATGTAAAACCCTAGTTTGAAGCATTAACCCTAATGTAAAACCCTTGTTTGAAACCCTAACCCTAATGTTAAACCCTAGTTTGAAACCCTAACCCTAACGTAAAACCCTAGTTTGAAGCCCTAACCCTAATGTAAAACCCTAGTTTGTAACCCTAACCCTAATTTGAAAACCGAGTTTGAAACCCTAACCCTAACGTAAAACCCTAGTTTGAATCCCTAACCCTAATGTAAAACGATAGTTTGAAACCGTAACCCTAATTTGAAACCCTAGTTTGAAACACTAACTCTAATGTAAAACCCTATTTTGAAACCGTAACCCTAATTTGAAACCCTAGTTTGAAACCCTAACCCTAATGCAAAACCCTAGTTTGAAACCCTAACCCTAATGTAAAACCCTAGTTTGTAACCCTAACCCTAATGTTAAACCCTAGTTTGAAACCCTAACCCTAATGTTAAATCCTAGTTTGTAACCCTAACCCTAATATAAAAACCCTAGTTTGAAACCCTAACCCTAATTTTAAACCCTAGTTTGAAACATAACCCTAATTTGAAACCCTAGTTTGAAACCCTAACCCTAATGTAAAACACTAGTTTGAAACCCTAACCCTAATGTTAAACCCTAGTTTGAAACCCTAACCCTAATTTGAAACCGTAGTTTGAAAACCTAACCCTAATATAAAACCCTAGTTTGAAACCCTAACCCTAACGTAAAACCCTAGTTTGAATCCCTAACCCTAATGCAAAACCCTAGTTTGAAACCCTAACCCTAATGTAAAACCCTAGTTTGTAACCCTAACCCTAATGTAAAACCCTAGTTTGAATCCCTAACCCTAATGTAAAACCCTAGTTTGAAACCGTAACCCTAATTTGAAACCCTAGTTTGAAACACTAACCCTAATGTAAAACCCTAGTTTGAAACCGTAACCCTAATTTGAAACCCTAGTTTGAAACCCTAACCCTAATGTAAAACACTAGTTTGAAACCCTAACCCTAATTTGAAACCCTAGTTTGAAACCCTAACCCTAATCTAAAACCCCTTCTTTGTAACCCTAACCCTAATGTAAAACCCTAGTTTGAAACCCTAACACTAATGTAAAACCCTAGTTTGAAACCCTAACCCTAATGTTAAACTCTAGTTTGAATCCCTAACCCTAATGTTAAACCCTAGTTTGAAACCCTAACCCTAATCTAAAACCCCTTGTTTGTAACCCTAGCCCTAATTTGAAACCCTAGTTTGAAACCCTAACCCTAATGTTAAACCCTAGTTTGAAAATCTAACCCTAATATAAAACCCTAGTTTGAAACCCTAACCCTAACGTAAAACCCTAGTTTGAATCCCTAACCCTAATGCAAAACCCTAGTTTGAAACTCTAACCCTAATGTAAAACCCTAGTTTGTAACCCTAACCCTAATGTAAAACCCTAGTTTGAAACCCTAACCCTAATGTAAAACACTAGTTTGAAACCCTAACCCTAATGTAAAACCCTAGTTTGAAACGGTAACCCTAATTTGAAACCCTAGTTTGAAACCCTAACCCTAATGTAAAACCCTAGTTTGAAACCGTAACCCTAATTTGAAACCCTAGTTTGAAACCCTAACCCTAATGTAAAACACTAGTTTGAAATCCTAACCCTAATTTGAAACCCTAGTTTGAAACCCTAACCCTAATGCAAAACCCTAGTTTGAAACCCTAACCCTAATGTAAAACCCTAGTTTGTAACCCTAACCCTAATGTAAAACCCTAGTTTGAAACCCTAACCCTAATGTAAAACCCTAGTTTGAAGCAATAACCCTAATGTAAAACCCTTGTTTGAAACCCTAACCCTAATGTTAAACCCTAGTTTGAAACCCTAACCCTAACGTAAAACCCTAGTTTGAAACCCTAACCCTAATGTAAAACCCTAGTTTGTAACCCTAACCCTAATTTAAAAACCGAGTTTGAAACCCTAGCCCTAACGTAAAACCCTAGTTTGAATCCCTAACCCTAATGTAAAACCCTAGTTTGAAACCGTAACCCTAATTTGAAACCCTAGTTTGAAACACTAACTCTAATGTAAAACCCTATTTTGAAACCGTAACCCTAATTTGAAACCCTAGTTTGAAACCCTAACCCTAATGTAAAACACTAGTTTGAAACCCTAACCCTAATTTGAAACCCTAGTTTGAAACCCTAACCCTAATGCAAAACCCTAGTTTGAAACCCTAACCCTAATGTAAAACCCTAGTTTGAAACCCTAATCCTAATGTTAAACCCTAGTTTGAAACCCTAACCCTAATTTGAAACCGTAGTTTGAAAACCTAACCCTAATATAAAACCCTAGTTTGAAACCCTAACCCTAACGTAAAACCCTAGTTTGAAACCCTAACCCTAATGCAAAACCCTAGTTTGAAACCCTAACCCTAATGTAAAACCCTAGTTTGTAACCCTAACCCTAATTTGAAACCCTAGTTTGAAACCCTAACCCTAATGTAAAACACTAGTTTGAAACCCTAACCCTAATTTGAAACCCTAGTTTGAAACCCTAACCCTAATCTAAAACCCCTTCTTTGTAACCCTAACCCTAATTTAAAACACTAGTTTGAAACCCTAACACTAATGTAAAACCCTAGTTTGAAACCCTAACCCTAATGTTAAACTCTAGTTTGAATCCCTAACCCTAATGTTAAACCCTAGTTTGAAACCCTAACCCTAATGTAAAACCCTAGTTTGTAACCCTAACCCTAATGTAAAACCCTAGTTTGAAACCC
The DNA here is from genome assembly GCF_051991255.1 of Vanacampus margaritifer. Taxonomy (NCBI): domain Eukaryota; kingdom Metazoa; phylum Chordata; class Actinopteri; order Syngnathiformes; family Syngnathidae; genus Vanacampus; species Vanacampus margaritifer. The sequence continues at coordinate 815,832 of NW_027520737.1, read as the reverse complement.
TAACCCTAATGTAAAACACTAGTTTGAAACCGTAACGCTAATTTGAAACCCTAGTTTGAAACCCTAACCCTAATGTAAAACCCTAGTTTGAAACCGTAACCCTAATTTGAAACCCTAGTTTGAAACCCTAACCCTAATGTAAAACACTAGTTTGAAACCCTAACCCTAATTTGAAACCCTAGTTTGAAACCCTAACCCTAATGCAAAACCCTAGTTTGAAACCCTAACCCTAATGTAAAACCCTAGTTTGTAACCCTAACCCTAATGTAAAACCCTAGTTTGAAACCCTAACCCTAATGTAAAACCCTAGTTTGAAGCATTAACCCTAATGTAAAACCCTTGTTTGAAACCCTAACCCTAATGTTAAACCCTAGTTTGAAACCCTAACCCTAACGTAAAACCCTAGTTTGAAACCCTAACCCTAATGTAAAACCCTAGTTTGTAACCCTAACCCTAATTTAAAAACCGAGTTTGAAACCCTAGCCCTAACGTAAAACCCTAGTTTGAATCCCTAACCCTAATGTAAAACCCTAGTTTGAAACCGTAACCCTAATTTGAAACCCTAGTTTGAAACACTAACTCTAATGTAAAACCCTATTTTGAAACCGTAACCCTAATTTGAAACCCTAGTTTGAAACCCTAACCCTAATGTAAAACACTAGTTTGAAACCCTAACCCTAATTTGAAACCCTAGTTTGAAACCCTAACCCTAATGCAAAACCCTAGTTTGAAACCCTAACCCTAATGTAAAACCCTAGTTTGAAACCCTAATCCTAATGTTAAACCCTAGTTTGAAACCCTAACCCTAATTTGAAACCGTAGTTTGAAAACCTAACCCTAATATAAAACCCTAGTTTGAAACCCTAACCCTAACGTAAAACCCTAGTTTGAATCCCTAACCCTAATGCAAAACCCTAGTTTGAAACCCTAACCCTAATGTAAAACCCTAGTTTGTAACCCTAACCCTAATGTAAAACCCTAGTTTGTAACCCTAACCCTAATGTGAAACCCTAGTTTGAAACACTAACCCTAATGTAAAACCCTAGTTTGAAACCGTAACCCTAATTTGAAACCCTAGTTTGAAACCCTAACCCTAATATAAAAACCCTAGTTTGAAACCCTAACTCTAATGTTAAACCCTAGTTTGAAACCCTAACCCTAATGTAAAACCCCTTGTTTGTAACCCTAACCCTAATGTAAAACCCTAGTTTGAAACCCTAACCCTAATGTAAAACCCTAGTTTGAAACCCTAACCATAATGTAAAACCCTAGTTTGAAACCCTAACACTAATGGTAAACCCTAGTTTGAATCCCTAACCCTAATGTAAAACCCTAGTTTGAAGCATTAACCCTAATGTAAAACCCTAGTTTGAAACCCTAACAATAATGTAAAACCCTAGTTTGAAACCCTAACCCTAAAGGTAAACCCTAGTTTGTAACCCTAACCCTAATGCATAACCCTAGTTTGAAACCCTAACCCTAATGTAAAACCCTAGTTTGTAACCCTAACCCTAATGTAAAACCCTAGTTTGAAACCCTAACCCTAATGTAAAACCCTAGTTTGAAGCATTAACCCTAATGTAAAACCCTTGTTTGAAACCCTAACCCTAATGTTAAACCCTAGTTTGAAACCCTAACCCTAACGTAAAACCCTAGTTTGAATCCCTAACCCTAATGTAAAACCCTAGTTTGAAACCCTAACCATAATGTAAAACCCTAGTTTGAAACCCTAACACTAATGGTAAACCCTAGTTTGAATCCCTAACCCTAATGTAAAACCCTAGTTTGAAGCATTAACCCTAATGTAAAACCCTAGTTTGAAACCCTAACAATAATGTAAAACCCTAGTTTGAAACCCTAACCCTAAAGGTAAACCCTAGTTTGTAACCCTAACCCTAATGCAAAACCCTAGTTTGAAACCCTAACCCTAATGTAAAACCCTAGTTTGTAACCCTAACCCTAATGTAAAACCCTAGTTTGAAACCCTAACCCTAATGTAAAACCCTAGTTTGAAGCATTAACCCTAATGTAAAACCCTTGTTTGAAACCCTAACCCTAATGTTAAACCCTAGTTTGAAACCCTAACCCTAACGTAAAACCCTAGTTTGAATCCCTAACCCTAATGTAAAACCCTAGTTTGAAACCGTAACCCTAATTTGAAACCCTAGTTTGAAACCCTAACCCTAATGTAAAACACTAGTTTGTAACCCTAACCCTAATTTGAAACCCTAGTTTGAAACCCTAACCCTAATGCAAAACCCTAGTTTGAAACCCTAACCCTAATGTAAAACCCTAGTTTGAAACCCTAACCCTAAAGTTAAACCCTAGTTTGAAACCCTAACCCTAATTTGAAACCGTAGTTTGAAAACCTAACCCTAATATAAAACCCTAGTTTGAAACCCTAACCCTAACGTAAAACCCTAGTTTGAATTCCTAACCCTAATGTAAAACCCTAGTTTGAAACCCTAACCCTAATGTTAAACCCTAGTTTGAATCCCTAACCCTAATTTGAAACAGTAGTTTGAAAACCTAACCCTAATATAAAACCCTAGTTTGAAACCCTAACCCTAACGTAAAACCCTAGTTTGAATCCCTAACCCTAATGCAAAACCCTAGTTTGAAACCCTAACCCTAATGTAAAACCCTAGTTTGTAACCCTAACGCTAATGTGAAACCCTAGTTTGAAACACTAACCCTAATGTAAAACACTAGTTTGAAACCGTAACGCTAATTTATTACCCTAGTTTGAAACCCTAACCCTAATTTGAAACCCTAGTTTGAAACCCTAACCCTAATGCAAAACCCTTGTTTGAAACCCTAACCCTAATGTAAAACCCTAGTTTGAAACCCTAACCCTAATGTTAAACCCTAGTTTGAATCCCTAACCCTAATGTTTAACCCTAGTTTGAAACCCTAACCCTAATCTAAAACCCCTTCTTTGTAACCCTAACCCTAATTTGAAACCCTAGTTTGAAACCCTAACCCTAATGTTAAACCCTAGTTTGAAACCCTAACCCTAATTTGAAACCCAAGTTTGAAACCCTAACCCTAATGTTAAACCCTAGTTTGAAACCCTAACCCTAATTTGAAACCCTAGTTTGAAAACCTAACCCTAATATAAAACCCTAGTTTGAAACCCTAACGTAAAACCCTAGTTTGAATCCCTAACCCTAATGCAAAACCCTAGTTTGAAACTCTAACCCTAATGTAAAACCCTAGTTTGTAACCCTAACCCTAATGTAAAACCCTAGTTTGAAACCCTAACCCTAATGTAAAACACTAGTTTGAAACCGTAACGCTAATTTGAAATCCTAGTTTGAAATACTAACCCTAATGTAAAACCCTAGTTTGAAACCGTAACCCTAATTTGAAACCCTAGTTTGAAACCCTAACCCTAATGTAAAACACTAGTTTGAAACCCTAACCCTAATTTGAAACACTAGTTTGAAACCCTAACCCTAATGCAAAACCCTAGTTTGAAACCCTAACCCTAATGTAAAACCCTAGTTTGTAACCCTAACCCTAATGTAAAACCCTAGTTTGAAACCCTAACCCTAATGTAAAACCCTAGTTTGAAGTATTAACCCTAATGTAAAACCCTAGTTTGAAACCCTAACCCTAATGTAAAACCCTAGTTTGAAGCATTAACCCTAATGTAAAACCCTTGTTTGAAACCCTAACCCTAATGTTAAACGCTAGTTTGAAACCCTAACCCTAACGTAAAACCCTAGTTTGAAACCCTAACCCTAATGTAAAACCCTAGTTTGTAACCCTAACCCTAATTTGAAAACCGAGTTTGAAACCCTAGCCCTAACGTAAAAACCTAGTTTGAATCCCTAACCCTAATGTAAAACCAAAGTTTGAAACCGTAACCCTAATTTGAAACCCTAGTTTGAAACACTAACTCTAATGTAAAACCCTATTTTGAAACCGTAACCCTAATTTGAAACCCTAGTTTGAAACCCTAACCCTAATGTAAAACACTAGTTTGAAACCCTAACCCTAATTTGAAACCCTAGTTTGAAACCCTAACCCTAATGCAAAACCCTAGTTTGAAACCCTAACCCTAATGTAAAACCCTAGTTTGAAACCCTAATCCTAATGTTAAACCCTAGTTTGAAACCCTAACCCTAATTTGAAACCGTAGTTTGAAAACCTAACCCTAATATAAAACCCTAGTTTGAAACCTTAACCCTAACGTAAAACCCTAGTTTGAATCCCTAACCCTAATGCAAAACCCTAGTTTGAAACCCTAACCCTAATGTAAAACCCTAGTTTGTAACCCTAACCCTAATGTAAAACCCTAGTTTGAAACACTAACCCTAATGTAAAACCCTAGTTTTAAACCGTAACCCTAATTTGAAACCCTAGTTTGAAACCCTAACCCTAATTTGAAACCCTAGTTTGAAACCCTAACCCTAATGCAAAACCCTTGTTTGAAACCCTAACCCTAATGTAAAACCCTAGTTTGTAACCCTAACCCTATTGTAAAACCCTAGTTTGAAACCCTAACCCTAATGTAAAACCCTAGTTTGAAACCCTAACCCTAATGTTAAACCCTAGTTTGTAACCCTAACCCTAATATAAAAACCCTAGTTTGAAACCCTAACCCTAATGTTAAACCCTAGTTTGAAACCCTAACCCTAATGTAAAACCCCTTGTTTGTAACCCTAACCCTAATTTGAAACCCTAGTTTGAAACCCTAACCCTAATGTTAAACCCTACTTTGAAACCCTAACCCTAATTTGAAACCGTAGTTTGAAAACCTAACCCTAATATAAAACCCTAGTTTGAAACCCTAACCCTAACGTAAAACCCTAGTTTGAATCCCTAACCCTAATTTAAAACCCTAGTTTGTAACCCTAACCCTAATGTAAAACCCTAGTTTGAAACCCTAACCATAATGTAAAACCCTAGTTTGAAACCCTTACCCTAATGGTAAACCCTAGTTTGAAACCCTAACCCTAATGTAAAACCCTAGTTTGAAGCATTAACCCTAATGTAAAACCCTAGTTTGAAACCCTAACCATAATGTAAAACCCTAGTTTGAAACCCTAACCCTAATGGTAAACCCTAGTTTGTAACCCTAACCCTAATGCAAAACCCTAGTTTGAAACCCTAACCCTAATGTAAAACCCTAGTTTGTAACCCTAACCCTAATGTAAAACCCTAGTTTGAAACCCTAACCCTAATGTAAAACCCTAGTTTGAAGCATTAACCCTAATGTAAAACCCTTGTTTGAAACCCTAACCCTAATGTTAAACCCTAGTTTGAAACCCTAACCCTAACGTAAAACCCTAGTTTGAAGCCCTAACCCTAATGTAAAACCCTAGTTTGTAACCCTAACCCTAATTTGAAAACCGAGTTTGAAACCCTAACCCTAACGTAAAACCCTAGTTTGAATCCCTAACCCTAATGTAAAACGATAGTTTGAAACCGTAACCCTAATTTGAAACCCTAGTTTGAAACACTAACTCTAATGTAAAACCCTATTTTGAAACCGTAACCCTAATTTGAAACCCTAGTTTGAAACCCTAACCCTAATGCAAAACCCTAGTTTGAAACCCTAACCCTAATGTAAAACCCTAGTTTGTAACCCTAACCCTAATGTTAAACCCTAGTTTGAAACCCTAACCCTAATGTTAAACCCTAGTTTGTAACCCTAACCCTAATATAAAAACCCTAGTTTGAAACCCTAACCCTAATTTTAAACCCTAGTTTGAAACATAACCCTAATTTGAAACCCTAGTTTGAAACCCTAACCCTAATGTAAAACACTAGTTTGAAACCCTAACCCTAATGTTAAACCCTAGTTTGAAACCCTAACCCTAATTTGAAACCGTAGTTTGAAAACCTAACCCTAATATAAAACCCTAGTTTGAAACCCTAACCCTAACGTAAAACCCTAGTTTGAATCCCTAACCCTAATGCAAAACCCTAGTTTGAAACCCTAACCCTAATGTAAAACCCTAGTTTGTAACCCTAACCCTAATGTAAAACCCTAGTTTGAATCCCTAACCCTAATGTAAAACCCTAGTTTGAAACCGTAACCCTAATTTGAAACCCTAGTTTGAAACACTAACCCTAATGTAAAACCCTAGTTTGAAACCGTAACCCTAATTTGAAACCCTAGTTTGAAACCCTAACCCTAATGTAAAACACTAGTTTGAAACCCTTACCCTAATTTGAAACCCTAGTTTGAAACCCTAACCCTAATCTAAAACCCCTTCTTTGTAACCCTAACCCTAATGTAAAACCCTAGTTTGAAACCCTAACACTAATGTAAAACCCTAGTTTGAAACCCTAACCCTAATGTTAAACTCTAGTTTGAATCCCTAACCCTAATGTTAAACCCTAGTTTGAAACCCTAACCCTAATCTAAAACCCCTTGTTTGTAACCCTAACCCTAATTTGAAACCCTAGTTTGAAACCCTAACCCTAATGTTAAACCCTAGTTTGAAAATCTAACCCTAATATAAAACCCTAGTTTGAAACCCTAACCCTAACGTAAAACCCTAGTTTGAATCCCTAACCCTAATGCAAAACCCTAGTTTGAAACTCTAACCCTAATGTAAAACCCTAGTTTGTAACCCTAACCCTAATGTAAAACCCTAGTTTGAAACCCTAACCCTAATGTAAAACACTAGTTTGAAACCCTAACCCTAATGTAAAACCCTAGTTTGAAACCGTAACCCTAATTTGAAACCCTAGTTTGAAACCCTAACCCTAATGTAAAACCCTAGTTTGAAACCGTAACCCTAATTTGAAACCCTAGTTTGAAACCCTAACCCTAATGTAAAACACTAGTTTGAAACCCTAACCCTAATTTGAAACCCTAGTTTGAAACCCTAACCCTAATGCAAAACCCTAGTTTGAAACCCTAACCCTAATGTAAAACCCTAGTTTGTAACCCTAACCCTAATGTAAAACCCTAGTTTGAAACCCTAACCCTAATGTAAAACCCTAGTTTGAAGCAATAACCCTAATGTAAAACCCTTGTTTGAAACCCTAACCCTAATGTTAAACCCTAGTTTGAAACCCTAACCCTAACGTAAAACCCTAGTTTGAAACCCTAACCCTAATGTAAAACCCTAGTTTGTAACCCTAACCCTAATTTAAAAACCGAGTTTGAAACCCTAGCCCTAACGTAAAACCCTAGTTTGAATCCCTAACCCTAATGTAAAACCCTAGTTTGAAACCGTAACCCTAATTTGAAACCCTAGTTTGAAACACTAACTCTAATGTAAAACCCTATTTTGAAACCGTAACCCTAATTTGAAACCCTAGTTTGAAACCCTAACCCTAATGTAAAACACTAGTTTGAAACCCTAACCCTAATTTGAAACCCTAGTTTGAAACCCTAACCCTAATGCAAAACCCTAGTTTGAAACCCTAACCCTAATGTAAAACCCTAGTTTGAAACCCTAATCCTAATGTTAAACCCTAGTTTGAAACCCTAACCCTAATTTGAAACCGTAGTTTGAAAACCTAACCCTAATATAAAACCCTAGTTTGAAACCCTAACCCTAACGTAAAACCCTAGTTTGAATCCCTAACCCTAATGCAAAACCCTAGTTTGAAACCCTAACCCTAATGTAAAACCCTAGTTTGTAACCCTAACCCTAATTTGAAACCCTAGTTTGAAACCCTAACCCTAATGTAAAACACTAGTTTGAAACTCTAACCCTAATTTGAAACCCTAGTTTGAAACCCTAACCCTAATCTAAAACCCCTTCTTTGTAACCCTAACCCTAATTTAAAACACTAGTTTGAAACCCTAACACTAATGTAAAACCCTAGTTTGAAACCCTAACCCTAATGTAAAACCCTAGTTTGTAACCCTAACCCTAATGTAAAACCCTAGTTTGAAACCCTAACCCTAATGTAAAACACTAGTTTGAAACCGTAACGCTAATTTGAAACCCTAGTTTGAAACACTAACCCTAATGTAAAACCCTAGTTTGAAACCGTAACCCTAATTTGAAAACCTAGTTTGAAACCCTAACCCTAATGTAAAACCCTAGTTTGAAACCGTAACCCTAATTTGAAACCCTAGTTTGAAACCCTAACCCTAATGTAAAACACTAGTTTGAAACCCTAACCCTAATTTGAAACCCTAGTTTGAAACCCTAACCCTAATGCAAAACCCTAGTTTGAAACCCTAACCCTAATGTAAAACCCTAGTTTGTAACCCTAACCCTAATGTAAAACCCTAGTTTGAAACCCTAACCCTAATGTAAAACCCTAGTTTGAAGCATTAACCCTAATGTAAAACCCTTGTTTGAAACCCTAACCCTAATGTTAAACCCTAGTTTGAAACCCTAACCCTAACGTAAAACCCTAGTTTGAAACCCTAACCCTAATGTAAAACCCTAGTTTGTAACCCTAACCCTAATTTAAAAACCGAGTTTGAAACCCTAGCCCTAACGTAAAACCCTAGTTTGAATCCCTAACCCTAATGTAAAACCCTAGTTTGAAACCGCAACCCTAATTTGAAACCCTAGTTTGAAACACTAACTCTAATGTAAAACCCTATTTTGAAACCGTAACCCTAATTTGAAACCCTAGTTTGAAACCCTAACCCTAATGTAAAACACTAGTTTGAAACCCTAACCCTAATTTGAAACCCTAGTTTGAAACCCTAACCCTAATGCAAAACCCTAGTTTGAAACCCTAACCCTAATGTAAAACCCTAGTTTGAAACCCTAATCCTAATGTTAAACCCTAGTTTGAAACCCTAACCCTAATTTGAAACCGTAGTTTGAAAACCTAACCCTAATATAAAACCCTAGTTTGAAACCCTAACCCTAACGTAAAACCCTAGTTTGAATCCCTAACCCTAATGCAAAACCCTAGTTTGAAACCCTAACCCTAATGTAAAACCCTAGTTTGTAACCCTAACCCTAATGTGAAACCCTAGTTTGAAACACTAACCCTAATGTAAAACACTAGTTTGAAAACGTAACACTAATTTGAAACCCTAGTTTGAAACACTTGCCCTAATGTAAAACCCTAGTTTGAAACCGTAACCCTAATTTGAAACCCTAGTTTGAAACCCTAACCCTAATATAAAAACCCTAGTTTGAAACCCTAACTCTAATGTTAAACCCTAGTTTGAAACCCTAACCCTAATGTAAAACCCCTTGTTTGTAACCCTAACCCTAATGTAAAACCCTAGTTTGAAACCCTAACCCTAATGTAAAACCCTAGTTTGAAACCCTAACCATAATGTAAAACCCTAGTTTGAAACCCTAACACTAATGGTAAACCCTAGTTTGAATCCCTAACCCTAATGTAAAACCCTAGTTTGAAGCATTAACCCTAATGTAAAACCCTAGTTTGAAACCCTAACAATAATGTAAAACCCTAGTTTGAAACCCTAACCCTAAAGGTAAACCCTAGTTTGTAACCCTAACCCTAATGCAAAACCCTAGTTTGAAACCCTAACCCTAATGTAAAACCCTAGTTTGTAACCCTAACCCTAATGTAAAACCCTAGTTTGAAACCCTAACCCTAATGTAAAACCCTAGTTTGAAGCATTAACCCTAATGTAAAACCCTTGTTTGAAACCCTAACCCTAATGTTAAACCCTAGTTTGAAACCCTAACCCTAACGTAAAACCCTAGTTTGAAACCCTAACCCTAATGTAAAACCCTAGTTTGTAACCCTAACCCTAATTTGAAAACCGAGTTTGAAACGCTAACCCTAACGTAAAACCCTAGTTTGAATCCCTAACCCTAATGTAAAACCCTATTTTGAAACCGTAACCCTAATTTGAAACCCTAGTTTGAAACCCTAACCCTAATGTAAAACACTAGTTTGTAACCCTAACCCTAATTTGAAACCCTAGTTTGAAACCCTAACCCTAATGCAAAACCCTAGTTTGAAACCCTAACCCTAATGTAAAACCCTAGTTTGAAACCCTAACCCTAATGTTAAACCCTAGTTTGAAACCCTAACCCTAATTTGAAACCGTAGTTTGAAAACCTAACCCTAATATAAAACCCTAGTTTGAAACCCTAACCCTAACGTAAAACCCTAGTTTGAATTCCTAACCCTAATGTAAAACCCTAGTTTGAAACCCTAACCCTAATGTTAAACCCTAGTTTGAATCCCTAACCCTAATGTTTAACCCTAGTTTGAAACCCTAACGCTAATCTAAAACCCCTTCTTTGTAACCCTAACCCTAATTTGAAATCCTAGTTTGAAACCCTAACCCTAATGTTAAACCCTAGTTTGAAACCCTAACACTAATTTGAAACCCTAGTTTGAAAATCTAACCCTAATATAAAACCCTAGTTTGAAACCCTAACCCTAACGTAAAACCCTAGTTTGAATCCCTAACCCTAATGCAAAACCCTAGTTTGAAACTCTAACCCTAATGTAAAACCCTAGTTTGTAACCCTAACCCTAATGTAAAACCCTAGTTTGAAACCCTAACCCTAATGTAAAACACTAGTTTGAAACCGTAACGCTAATTTGAAACCCTAGTTTGAAATACTAACCCTAATGTAAAACCCTAGTTTGAAACCGTCACCCTAATTTGAAACCCTAGTTTGAAACCCTAACCCTAATGTAAAACACTAGTTTGAAACCCTAACCCTAATTTGAAACCCTAGTTTGAAACCCTAACCCTAATGCAAAACCCTAGTTTGAAACCCTAACCCTAATGTAAAACCCTAGTTTGTAACCCTAACCCTAATGTAAAACCCTAGTTTGAAACCCTAACCCTAATGTAAAACCCTAGTTTGAAGCATTAACCCTAATGTAAAACCCTTGTTTGAAACCCTAACCCTAATGTTAAACGCTAGTTTGAAACCCTAACCCTAACGTAAAACCCTAGTTTGAAACCCTAACCCTAATGTAAAACCCTAGTTTGTAACCCTAACCCTAATTTGAAAACCGAGTTTGAAACCCTAGCCCTAACGTAAAAACCTAGTTTGAATCCCTAACCCTAATGTAAAACCAAAGTTTGAAACCGTAACCCTAATTTGAAACCCTAGTTTGAAACACTAACTCTAATGTAAAACCCTATTTTGAAACCGTAACCCTAATTTGAAACCCTAGTTTGAAACCCTAACCCTAATGTAAAACACTAGTTTGAAACCCTAACCCTAATTTGAAACCCTAGTTTGAAACCCTAACCCTAATGCAAAATCCTAGTTTGAAACCCTAACCCTAATGTAAAACCCTAGTTTGAAACCCTAATCCTAATGTTAAACCCTAGTTTGAAACCCTAACCCTAATTTGAAACCGTAGTTTGAAAACCTAACCCTAATATAAAACCCTAGTTTGAAACCTTAACCCTAACGTAAAACCCTAGTTTGAATCCCTAACCCTAATGCAAAACCCTAGTTTGAAACCCTAACCCTAATGTAAAACCCTAGTTTGTAACCCTAACCCTAATGTAAAACCCTAGTTTGAAACACTAACCCTAATGTAAAACACTAGTTTGAAACCGTAACGCTAATTTGAAACCCTAGTTTGAAACACTTGCCCTAATGTAAAACCCTAGTTTGAAACCGTAACCCTAATTTGAAACCCTAGTTTGAAACCCTAACCCTAATTTGAAACCCTAGTTTGAAACCCTAACCCTAATGCAAAACCCTTGTTTGAAACCCTAACCCTAATGTAAAACCCTAGTTTGTAACCCTAACCCTAATGTAAAACCCTAGTTTGAAACCCTAACCCTAACGTAAAACCCTAGTTTGAATTCCTAACCCTAATGTAAAACCCTAGTTTGAAACCCTAACCCTAATGTTAAACCCTAGTTTGAATCCCTAACCCTAATGTTTAACCCTAGTTTGAAACCCTAACGCTAATCTAAAACCCCTTCTTTGTAACCCTAACCCTAATTTGAAATCCTAGTTTGAAACCCTAACCCTAATGTTAAACCCTAGTTTGAAACCCTAACCCTAATTTGAAACCCTAGTTTGAAAATCTAACCCTAATATAAAACCCTAGTTTGAAACCCTAACCCTAACGTAAAACCCTAGTTTGAATCCCTAACCCTAATGCAAAACCCTAGTTTGAAACTCTAACCCTAATGTAAAACCCTAGTTTGTAATCCTAACCCTAATGTAAAACCCTAGTTTGAAACCCTAACCCTAATGTAAAACACTAGTTTGAAACCGTAACGCTAATTTGAAACCCTAGTTTGAAATACTAACCCTAATGTAAAACCCTAGTTTGAAACCGTAACCCTAATTTGAAACCCTAGTTTGAAACCCTAACCCTAATGTAAAACACTAGTTTGAAACCCTAACCCTAATTTGAAACCCTAGTTTGAAACCCTAACCCTAATGCAAAACCCTAGTTTGAAACCCTAACCCTAATGTAAAACCCTAGTTTGTAACCCTAACCCTAATGTAAAACCCTAGTTTGAAACCCTAACCCTAATGTAAAACCCTAGTTTGAAGCATTAACCCTAATGTAAAACCCTTGTTTGAAACCCTAACCCTAATGTTAAACGCTAGTTTGAAACCCTAACCCTAACGTAAAACCCTAGTTTGAAACCCTAACCCTAATGTAAAACCCTAGTTTGTAACCCTAACCCTAATTTGAAAACCGAGTTTGAAACCCTAGCCCTAACGTAAAAACCTAGTTTGAATCCCTAACCCTAATGTAAAACCAAAGTTTGAAACCGTAACCCTAATTTGAAACCCTAGTTTGAAACACTAACTCTAATGAAAAACCCTATTTTGAAACCGTAACCCTAATTTGAAACCCTAGTTTGAAACCCTAACCCTAATGTAAAACACTAGTTTGAAACCCTAACCCTAATTTGAAACCCTAGTTTGAAACCCTAACCCTAATGCAAAATCCTAGTTTGAAACCCTAACCCTAATGTAAAACCCTAGTTTGAAACCCTAATCCTAATGTTAAACCCTAGTTTGAAACCCTAACCCTAATTTGAAACCGTAGTTTGAAAACCTAACCCTAATATAAAACCCTAGTTTGAAACCTTAACCCTAACGTAAAACCCTAGTTTGAATCCCTAACCCTAATGCAAAACCCTAGTTTGAAACCCTAACCCTAATGTAAAACCCTAGTTTGTAACCCTAACCCTAATGTAAAACCCTAGTTTGAAACACTAACCCTAATGTAAAACACTAGTTTGAAACCGTAACGCTAATTTGAAACCCTAGTTTGAAACACTTGCCCTAATGTAAAACCCTAGTTTGAAACCGTAACCCTAATTTAAAACCCTAGTTTGAAACCCTAACCCTAATTTGAAACCCTAGTTTGAAACCCTAACCCTAATGCAAAACCCTTGTTTGAAACCCTAACCCTAATGTAAAACCCTAGTTTGTAACCCTAACCCTAATGTAAAACCCTAGTTTGAAACCCTAACCCTAATGTAAAACCCTAGTTTGAAACCCTAACCCTAATGTTAAACCCTAGTTTGTAACCCTAACCCTAATATAAAAACCCTAGTTTGAAACCCTAACCCTAATGTTAAACCCTAGTTTGAAACCCTAACCCTAATGTAAAACCCCTTGTTTGTAACCCTAACCCTAATTTGAAACCCTAGTTTGAAACCCTAACCCTAATGTTAAACCCTACTTTGAAACCCTAACCCTAATTTGAAACCGTAGTTTGAAAACCTAACCCTAATATAAAATCCTAGTTTGAAACCCTAACCCTAACGTAAAACCCTAGTTTGAATCCCTAACCCTAATTTAAAACCCTAGTTTGAATCCCTAACCCTAATGCAAAACCCTAGTTTGAAACCCTAACCCTAATGTAAAACCCTAGTTTGTAACCCTAACCCTAATGTAAAACCCTAGTTTGAAACACTAACCCTAATGTAAATTACTAGTTTGAAACCGTAACGCTAATTTGAAACCCTAGTTTGAAACACTTGCCCTAATGTAAAACCCTAGTTTGAAACCGTAACCCTAATTTGAAACCCTAGTTTGAAACCCTAACCCTAATTTGAAACCCTGGTTTGAAACCCTAACCCTAATGCAAAACCCTTGTTTGAAACCCTAACCCTAATGTAAAACCCTAGTTTGTAACCCTAACCCTAATGTAAAACCCTAGTTTGAAACCCTAACCCTAACGTAAAACCCTAGTTTGAATTCCTAACCCTAATGTAAAACCCTAGTTTGAAACCCTAACCCTAATGTTAAACCCTAGTTTGAATCCCTAACCCTAATGTTTAACCCTAGTTTGAAACCCTAACGCTAATCTAAAACCCCTTCTTTGTAACCCTAACCCTAATTTGAAATCCTAGTTTGAAACCCTAACCCTAATGTTAAACCCTAGTTTGAAACCCTAACCCTAATTTGAAACCCTAGTTTGAAAATCTAACCCTAATATAAAACCCTAGTTTGAAACCCTAACCCTAACGTAAAACCCTAGTTTGAATCCCTAACCCTAATGCAAAACCCTAGTTTGAAACTCTAACCCTAATGTAAAACCCTAGTTTGTAATCCTAACCCTAATGTAAAACCCTAGTTTGAAACCCTAACCCTAATGTAAAACACTAGTTTGAAACCGTAACGCTAATTTGAAACCCTAGTTTGAAATACTAACCCTAATGTAAAACCCTAGTTTGAAACCGTAACCCTAATTTAAAACCCTAGTTTGAAACCCTAACCCTAATGTAAAACACTAGTTTGAAACCCTAACCCTAATTTGAAACCCTAGTTTGAAACCCTAACCCTAATGCAAAACCCTAGTTTGAAACCCTAACCCTAATGTAAAACCCTAGTTTGTAACCCTAACCCTAATGTAAAACCCTAGTTTGAAACCCTAACCCTAATGTAAAACCCTAGTTTGAAGCATTAACCCTAATGTAAAACCCTTGTTTGAAACCCTAACCCTAATGTTAAACGCTAGTTTGAAACCCTAACCCTAACGTAAAACCCTAGTTTGAAACCCTAACCCTAATGTAAAACCCTAGTTTGTAACCCTAACCCTAATTTGAAAACCGAGTTTGAAACCCTAGCCCTAACGTAAAAACCTAGTTTGAATCCCTAACCCTAATGTAAAACCAAAGTTTGAAACCGTAACCCTAATTTGAAACCCTAGTTTGAAACACTAACTCTAATGTAAAACCCTATTTTGAAACCGTAACCCTAATTTGAAACCCTAGTTTGAAACCCTAACCCTAATGTAAAACACTAGTTTGAAACCCTAACCCTAATTTGAAACCCTAGTTTGAAACCCTAACCCTAATGCAAAATCCTAGTTTGAAACCCTAACCCTAATGTAAAACCCTAGTTTGAAACCCTAATCCTAATGTTAAACCCTAGTTTGAAACCCTAACCCTAATTTGAAACCGTAGTTTGAAAACCTAACCCTAATATAAAACCCTAGTTTGAAACCTTAACCCTAACGTAAAACCCTAGTTTGAATCCCTAACCCTAATGCAAAACCCTAGTTTGAAACCCTAACCCTAATGTAAAACCCTAGTTTGTAACCCTAACCCTAATGTAAAACCCTAGTTTGAAACACTAACCCTAATGTAAAACACTAGTTTGAAACCGTAACGCTAATTTGAAACCCTAGTTTGAAACACTTGCCCTAATGTAAAACCCTAGTTTGAAACCGTAACCCTAATTTGAAACCCTAGTTTGAAACCCTAACCCTAATTTGAAACCCTAGTTTGAAACCCTAACCCTAATGCAAAACCCTTGTTTGAAACCCTAACCCTAATGTAAAACCCTAGTTTGTAACCCTAACCCTAATGTAAAACCCTAGTTTGAAACCCTAACCCTAATGTAAAACCCTAGTTTGAAACCCTAACCCTAATGTTAAACCCTAGTTTGTAACCCTAACCCTAATATAAAAACCCTAGTTTGAAACCCTAACCCTAATGTTAAACCCTAGTTTGAAACACTAACCCTAATGTAAAACCCCTTGTTTGTAACCCTAACCCTAATTTGAAACCCTAGTTTGAAACCCTAACCCTAATGTTAAACCCTACTTTGAAACCCTAACCCTAATTTGAAACCGTAGTTTGAAAACCTAACCCTAATATAAAATCCTAGTTTGAAACCCTAACCCTAACGTAAAACCCTAGTTTGAATCCCTAACCCTAATTTAAAACCCTAGTTTGAAACCCTAACCATAAAGTAAAACCCTAGTTTGAAACCCTAACCCTAATGGTAAACCCTAGTTTGAAACCCTAACCCTAATGTAAAACCCTAGTTTGAAGCATTAACCCTAATGTAAAACCCTAGTTTGAAACCCTAACCATAATGTAAAACCCTAGTTTGAAACCCTAACCCTAATGGTAAACCCTAGTTTGTAACCCTAACCCTAATGCAAAACCCTAGTTTGAAACCCTAACCCTAATGTAAAACCCTAGTTTGTAACCCTAACCCTAATGTAAAACCCTAGTTTGAAACCCTAACCCTAATGTAAAACCCTAGTTTGAAGCATTAACCCTAATGTAAACTGATAGTTTGAAACCGTAACCCTAATTTGAAACCCTAGTTTGAAACACTAACTCTAATGTAAAACCCTATTTTGAAACCGTAACCCTAATTTGAAACCCTAGTTTGAAACCCTAACCCTAATGTAAAACACTAGTTTGAAACCCTAACCCTAATTTGAAACCCTAGTTTGAAACCCTAACCCTAATGCAAAACCCTAGTTTGAAACCCTAACCCTAATGTTAAACCCTAGTTTGAAACCCTAACTCTAATTTGAAACCGTAGTTTGAAAACCTAACCCTAATATAAAACCCTAGTTTGAAACCCTAACCCTAACGTAAAACCCTAGTTTGAATCCCTAACCGTAATGCAAAACCCTAGTTTGAAACCCTAACTCTAATGTAAAACCCTAGTTTGTAAACCTAACCCTAATGTAAAACCCTAGTTTGAAACACTATCCCTAATGTAAAACACTAGTTTGAAACCGTAACGCTAATTTGAAACCCTAGTTTGAAACACTTACCCTAATGTAAAACCCTAGTTTGAAACCGTAACCCTAATTTGAAACCCTAGTTTGTAACCCTAACCCTAATGTAAAACCCTAGTTTGAAACCCTAACCCTAATGTAAAACCCTAGTTTGAAACCCTAACCCTAATGTTAAACCCTAGTTTGTAACCCTAACCCTAATATAAAAACCCTAGTTTGAAACCCTAACCCTAATGGTAAACCCTAGTTTAAAACCCTAACCCTAATGTAAAACCCTAGTTTGAAGCATTAACCCTAATGTAAAACCCTAGTTTGAAACCCTAACCATAATGTAAAACCCTAGTTTGAAACCCTAACCCTAATGGTAAACCCTAGTTTGTAACCCTAACCCTAATGCAAAACCCTAGTTTGAAACCCTAACCCTAATGTAAAACCCTAGTTTGTAACCCTAACCCTAATGTAAAACCCTAGTTTGAAACCCTAACCCTAATGTAAAACCCTAGTTTGAAGCATTAACCCTAATGTAAAACCCTTGTTTGAAACCCTAACCCTAATGTTAAACCCTAGTTTGAAACCCTAACCCTAACGTAAAACCCTAGTTTGAAACCCTAACCCTAATGTAAAACCCTAGTTTGTAACCCTAACCCTAATTTGAAAACCGAGTTTGAAACGCTAACCCTAACGTAAAACCCTAGTTTGAATCCCTAACCCTAATGTAAAACCCTATTTTGAAACCGTAACCCTAATTTGAATCCCTAGTTTGAAACCCTAACCCTAATGTAAAACACTAGTTTGTAACCCTAACCCTAATTTGAAACCCTAGTTTGAAACCCTAACCCTAATGCAAAACCCTAGTTTGAAACCCTAACCCTAATGTAAAACCCTAGTTTGAAACCCTAACCCTAATGTTAAACCCTAGTTTGAAACCCTAACCCTAATTTGAAACCGTAGTTTGAAAACCTAACCCTAATATAAAACCCTAGTTTGAAACCCTAACCCTAACGTTAAACCCTAGTTTGAATCCCTAACCCTAATGTAAAACCCTAGTTTGAAACCCTAACCCTAATGTTAAACCCTAGTTTGAATCCCTAACCCTAATGTTTAACCGTAGTTTGAAACCCTAACCCTAATCTAAAACCCCTTCTTTGTAACCCTAACCCTAATTTGAAACCCTAGTTTGAAACCCTAACCCTAATGTTAAACCCTAGTTTGAAACCCTAACCCTAATTTGAAACCCTAGTTTGAAAACCTAACCCTAATATAAAACCCTAGTTTGAAACCCTAACCCTAACGTAAAACCCTAGTTTGAATCCCTAACCCTAATGCAAAACCCTAGTTTGAAACTCTAACCCTAATGTAAAACCCTAGTTTGTAACCCTAACCCTAATGTAAAACCCTAGTTTGAAACCCTAACCCTAATGTAAAACACTAGTTTGAAACCGTAACGCTAATTTGAAACCCTAGTTTGAAATACTAACCCTAATGTAAAACCCTAGTTTGAAACCGTAACCCTAATTTGAAACCCTAGTTTGAAACCCTAACCCTAATGTAAAACACTAGTTTGAAACCCTAACCCTAATTTGAAACCCTAGTTTGAAACCCTAACCCTAATGCAAAACCCTAGTTTGAAACCCTAACCCTAATGTAAAACCCTAGTTTGTAACCCTAACCCTAATGTAAATCCCTAGTTTGAAACCCTAACCCTAATGTAAAACCCTAGTTTGAAGCATTAACCCTAATGTAAAACCCTTGTTTGAAACCCTAACCCTAATGTTAAACGCTAGTTTGAAACCCTAACCCTAACGTAAAACCCTAGTTTGAAACCCTAACCCTAATGTAAAACCCTAGTTTGTAACCCTAACCCTAATTTGAAAACCGAGTTTGAAACCCTAGCCCTAACGTAAAAACATAGTTTGAATCCCTAACCCTAATGTAAAACCAAAGTTTGAAACCGTAACCCTAATTTGAAACCCTAGTTTTAAACACTAACTCTAATGTAAAACCCTATTTTGAAACCGTAACCCTAATTTGAAACCCTAGTTTGAAACCCTAACCCTAATGTAAAACACTAGTTTGAAACCCTAACCCTAATTTGAAACCCTAGTTTGAAACCCTAACCCTAATGCAAAACCCTAGTTTGAAACCCTAACCCTAATGTAAAACCCTAGTTTGAAACCCTAATCCTAATGTTAAATCCTAGTTTGAAACCCTAACCCTAATTTGAAACCGTAGTTTGAAAACCTAACCCTAATATAAAACCCTAGTTTGAAACCTTAACCCTAACGTAAAACCCTAGTTTGAATCCCTAACCCTAATGCAAAACCCTAGTTTGAAACCCTAACCAAAATGTAAAACCCTAGTTTGTAACCCTAACCCTAATGTAAAACCCTAGTTTGAAACACTAACCCTAATGTAAAACACTAGTTTGAAACCGTAACGCTAATTTGAAACCCTAGTTTGAAACACTTGCCCTAATGTAAAACCCTAGTTTGAAACCCTAAACCTAATGTTAAACCCTAGTTTGTAACCCTAACCCTAATATAAAAACCCTAGTTTGAAACCCTAACCCTAATGTTAAACCCTAGTTTGAAACCCTAACCCTAATGTAAAACCCCTTGTTTGTAACCCTAACCCTAATTTGAAACCCTAGTTTGAAACCCTAACCCTAATGTTAAACCCTACTTTGAAACCCTAACCCTAATTTGAAACCGTAGTTTGAAAACCTAACCCTAATATAAAACCCTAGTTTGAAACCCTAACCCTAACGTAAAACCCTAGTTTGAATCCCTAACCCTAATTTAAAACCCTAGTTTGTAACCCTAACCCTAACGTAAAACCCTAGTTTGAAACCCTAACCATAATGTAAAACCCTAGTTTGAAGCATTAACCCTAATGTAAAACCCTAGTTTGAAACCCTAACCATAATGTAAAACCCTAGTTTGAAACCCTAACCCTAATGGTAAACCCTAGTTTGTAACCCTAACCCTAATGCAAAACCCTAGTTTGAAACCCTAACCCTAATGTAAAACCCTAGTTTGTAACCCTAACCCTAATGTAAAACCCTAGTTTGAAACCCTAACCCTAATGTAAAACCCTAGTTTGAAGCATTAACCCTAATGTAAAACCCTTGTTTGAAACCCTAACCCTAATGTTAAACCCTAGTTTGAAACCCTAACCCTAACGTAAAACCCTAGTTTGAAGCCCTAACCCTAATGTAAAACCCTAGTTTGTAACCCTAACCCTAATTTGAAAACCGAGTTTGAAACCCTAACCCTAACGTAAAACCCTAGTTTGAATCCCTAACCCTAATGTAAAACGATAGTTTGAAACCGTAACCCTAATTTGAAACCCTAGTTTGAAACACTAACTCTAATGTAAAACCCTATTTTGAAACCGTAACCCTAATTTGAAACCCTAGTTTGAAACCCTAACCCTAATGTAAAACACTAGTTTGAAACCCTAACCCTAATTTGAAACCCTAGTTTGAAACCCTAACCCTAATGCAAAACCCTTGTTTGAAACCCTAACCCTAATGTAAAACCCTAGTTTGTAACCCTAACCCTAATGTAAAACCCTAGTTTGAAACCCTAACCCTAATGTAAAACCCTAGTTTGAAACCCTAACCCTAATGTTAAACCCTAGTTTGTAACCCTAACCCTAATATAAAAACCCTAGTTTGAAACCCTAACCCTAATTTTAAACACTAGTTTGAAACATAACCCTAATTTGAAACCCTAGTTTGAAACCCTAACCCTAATGTAAAACACTAGTTTGAAACCCTAACACTAATTTGAAACCCTAGTTTGAAACCCTAACCCTAATGCAAAACCCTAGTTTGAAACCCTAACCCTAATGTAAAACCCTAGTTTGCAACCCTAACCCTAATGTTAAACCCTAGTTTGAAACCCTAACCCTAATTTGAAACCGTAGTTTGAAAACCTAACCCTAATATAAAACCCTAGTTTGAAACCCTAACCCTAACGTAAAACCCTAGTTTGAATCCCTAACCCTAATGTAAAACACTAGTTTGAAACCCTAACACTAATTTGAAACCCTAGTTTGAAACCCTAACCCTAATGCAAAACCCTAGTTTGAAACCCTAACCCTAATGTAAAACCCTAGTTTGCAACCCTAACCCTAATGTTAAACCCTAGTTTGAAACCCTAACCCTAATTTGAAACCGTAGTTTGAAAACCTAACCCTAATATAAAACCCTAGTTTGAAACCCTAACCCTAACGTAAAACCCTAGTTTGAATCCCTAACCCTAATGTAAAACCCTAGTTTGAAACCGTAACCCTAATTTGAAACCCTAGTTTGAAACACTAACCCTAATGTAAAACCCTAGTTTGAAACCGTAACCCTAATTTGAAACCCTAGTTTGAAACCCTAACCCTAATGTAAAACACTAGTTTGAAACCCTAACCCTAATTTGAAACCCTAGTTTGAAACCCTAACCCTAATCTAAAACCCCTTCTTTGTAACCCTAACCCTAATGTAAAACCCTAGTTTGAAACCCTAACACTAATGTAAAACCCTACTTTGAAACCCTAACCCTAATGTTAAACTCTAGTTTGAATCCCTAACCCTAATGTTAAACCCTAGTTTGAAACCCTAACCCTAATCTAAAACCCCTTCTTTGTAACCCTAACCCTAATTTGAAACCCTAGTTTGAAACCCTAACCCTAATGTTAAACCCTAGTTTGAAACCCTAACCCTAATTTGAAACCCTAGTTTGAAAATCTAACCCTAATATAAAACCCTAGTTTGAAACCCTAACCCTAACGTAAAACCCTAGTTTGAATCCCTAACCCTAATGCAAAACCCTAGTTTGAAACTCTAACCCTAATGTAAAACCCTAGTTTGTAACCCTAACCCTAATGTAAAACCCTAGTTTGAAACCCTAACCCTAATGTAAAACACTAGTTTGAAACCGTAACGCTAATTTGAAACCCTAGTTTGAAACACTAACCCTAATGTAAAACCCTAGTTTGAAACCGTAACCCTAATTTGAAACCCTAGTTTGAAACCCTAACCCTAATGTAAAACACTAGTTTGAAACCCTAACCCTAATTTGAAACCCTAGTTTGAAACCCTAACCCTAATGCAAAACCCTAGTTTGAAACCCTAACCCTAATGTAAAACCCTAGTTTGTAACCCTAACCCTAATGTAAAACCCTAGTTTGAAACCCTAACCCTAATGTAAAACCCTAGTTTGAAGCATTAACCCTAATGTAAAACCCTTGTTTGAAACCCTAACCCTAATGTTAAACCCTAGTTTGAAACCCTAACCCTAACGTAAAACCCTAGTTTGAAACCCTAACCCTAATGTAAAACCCTAGTTTGAATCCCTAACCCTAATGCAAAACCCTAGTTTGAAACCCTAACCCTAATGTAAAACCCTAGTTTGTAACCCTAACCCTAAAGTAAAACCCTAGTTTGAAACACTAACCCTAATGTAAAACACTAGTTTGAAACCGTAACGCTAATTTGAAACCCTAGTTTGAAACACTTGCCCTAATGTAAAACCCTAGTTTGAAACCGTAACCCTAATTTGAAACCCTTGTTTGAAACCCTGACCCTAATTTGAAACCCTAGTTTGAAACCCTAACCCTAATGCAAAACCCTTGTTTGAAACCCTAACCCTAATGTAAAACCCTAGTTTGTAACCCTAACCCTAATGTAAAACCCTAGTTTGAAACCCTAACCCTAATGTAAAACCCTAGTTTGAAACCCTAACCCTAATGTTAAACCCTAGTTTGTAACCCTAACCCTAATATAAAAACCCTAGTTTGAAACCCTAACCCTAATGTTAAACCCTAGTTTGAAACCCTAACCCTAATGTAAAACCCCTTGTTTGTAACCCTAACCCTAATTTGAAACCCTAGTTTGAAACCCTAACCCTAATGTTAAACCCTACTTTGAAACCCTAACCCTAATTTGAAACCGTAGTTTGAAAACCTAACCCTAATATAAAACCCTAGTTTGAAACCCTAACCCTAACGTAAAACCCTAGTTTGAATCCCTAACCCTAATTTAAAACCCTAGTTTGTAACCCTAACCCTAATGTAAAACCCTAGTTTGAAACCCTAACCATAATGTAAAACCCTAGTTTGAAACCCTAACCCTAATGTTAAACCCTAGTTTGTAACCCTAACCCTAATATAAAAACCCTAGTTTGAAACCCTAACCCTAATGTTAAACCCTAGTTTGAAACCCTAACCCTAATGTAAAACCCCTTGTTTGTAACCCTAACCCTAATTTGAAACCCTAGTTTGAAACCCTAACCCTAATGTTAAACCCTACTTTGAAACCCTAACCCTAATTTGAAACCGTAGTTTGAAAATCTTACCCTAATATAAAACCCTAGTTTGAAACCCTAACCCTAACGTAAAACCCTAGTTTGAATCCCTAACCCTAATTTAAAACCCTAGTTTGTAACCCTAACCCTAATGTAAAACCCTAGTTTGAAACCCTAACCATAATGTAAAACCCTAGTTTGAAACCCTAACCCTAATGGTAAACCCTAGTTTGAAACCCTAACCCTAATGTAAAACCCTAGTTTGAAGCATTAACCCTAATGTAAAACCCTAGTTTGAAACCCTAACCATAATGTAAAACCCTAGTTTGAAACCCTAACCCTAATGGTAAACCCTAGTTTGTAACCCTAACCCTAATGCAAAACCCTAGTTTGAAACCCTAACCCTAATGTAAAACCCTAGTTTGTAACCCTAACCCTAATGTAAAACCCTAGTTTGAAACCCTAACCCTAATGTAAAACCCTAGTTTGAAGCATTAACCCTAATGTAAAACCCTTGTTTGAAACCCTAACCCTAATGTTAAACCCTAGTTTGAAACCCTAACCCTAACGTAAAACCCTAGTTTGAAGCCCTAACCCTAATGTAAAACCCTAGTTTGTAACCCTAACCCTAATTTGAAAACCGAGTTTGAAACCCTAACCCTAACGTAAAACCCTTGTTTGAATCCCTAACCCTAATGTAAAACGATAGTTTGAAACCGTAACCCTAATTTGAAACCCTAGTTTGAAACACTAACTCTAATGTAAAACCCTATTTTGCAACCGTAACCCTAATTTGAAACCCTAGTTTGAAACCCTAACCCTAATGTAAAACCCTAGTTTGAAACCCTAACCATAATGTAAAACCCTAGTTTGAAACCCTAACACTAATGGTAAACCCTAGTTTGAATCCCTAACCCTAATGTAAAACCCTAGTTTGAAGCATTAACCCTAATGTAAAACCCTAGTTTGAAACCCTAACCATAATGTAAAACCCTAGTTTGAAACCCTAACCCTAATGTTAAACCCTAGTTTGAATCCCTAACCCTAATGTTTAACCCTAGTTTGAAACCCTAACCCTAATCTAAAACCCCTTCTTTGTAACCCTAACCCTAATTTGAAACCCTAGTTTGAAACCCTAACCCTAATGTTAAACCCTAGTTTGAAACCCTAACCCTAATTTGAAACCCAAGTTTGAAACCCTAACCCTAATGTTAAACCCTAGTTTGAAACCCTAACCCTAATTTGAAACCCTAGTTTGAAAACCTAACCCTAATATAAAACCCTAGTTTGAAACCCTAACGTAAAACCCTAGTTTGAATCCCTAACCCTAATGCAAAACCCTAGTTTGAAACTCTAACCCTAATGTAAAACCCTAGTTTGTAACCCTAACCCTAATGTAAAACCCTAGTTTGAAACCCTAACCCTAATGTAAAACACTAGTTTGAAACCGTAACGCTAATTTGAAATCCTAGTTTGAAATACTAACCCTAATGTAAAACCCTAGTTTGAAACCGTAACCCTAATTTGAAACCCTAGTTTGAAACCCTAACCCTAATGTAAAACACTAGTTTGAAACCCTAACCCTAATTTGAAACACTAGTTTGAAACCCTAACCCTAATGCAAAACCCTAGTTTGAAACCCTAACCCTAATGTAAAACCCTAGTTTGTAACCCTAACCCTAATGTAAAACCCTAGTTTGAAACCCTAACCCTAATGTAAAACCCTAGTTTGAAGTATTAACCCTAATGTAAAACCCTAGTTTGAAACCCTAACCCTAATGTAAAACCCTAGTTTGAAGCATTAACCCTAATGTAAAACCCTTGTTTGAAACCCTAACCCTAATGTTAAACGCTAGTTTGAAACCCTAACCCTAACGTAAAACCCTAGTTTGAAACCCTAACCCTAATGTAAAACCCTAGTTTGTAACCCTAACCCTAATTTGAAAACCGAGTTTGAAACCCTAGCCCTAACGTAAAAACCTAGTTTGAATCCCTAACCCTAATGTAAAACCAAAGTTTGAAACCGTAACCCTAATTTGAAACCCTAGTTTGAAACACTAACTCTAATGTAAAACCCTATTTTGAAACCGTAACCCTAATTTGAAACCCTAGTTTGAAACCCTAACCCTAATGTAAAACACTAGTTTGAAACCCTAACCCTAATTTGAAACCCTAGTTTGAAACCCTAACCCTAATGCAAAACCCTAGTTTGAAACCCTAACCCTAATGTAAAACCCTAGTTTGAAACCCTAATCCTAATGTTAAACCCTAGTTTGAAACCCTAACCCTAATTTGAAACCGTAGTTTGAAAACCTAACCCTAATATAAAACCCTAGTTTGAAACCTTAACCCTAACGTAAAACCCTAGTTTGAATCCCTAACCCTAATGCAAAACCCTAGTTTGAAACCCTAACCCTAATGTAAAACCCTAGTTTGTAACCCTAACCCTAATGTAAAACCCTAGTTTGAAACACTAACCCTAATGTAAAACCCTAGTTTTAAACCGTAACCCTAATTTGAAACCCTAGTTTGAAACCCTAACCCTAATTTGAAACCCTAGTGTGAAACCCTAACCCTAATGCAAAACCCTTGTTTGAAACCCTAACCCTAATGTAAAACCCTAGTTTGTAACCCTAACCCTATTGTAAAACCCTAGTTTGAAACCCTAACCCTAATGTAAAACCCTAGTTTGAAACCCTAACCCTAATGTTAAACCCTAGTTTGTAACCCTAACCCTAATATAAAAACCCTAGTTTGAAACCCTAACCCTAATGTTAAACCCTAGTTTGAAACCCTAACCCTAATGTAAAACCCCTTGTTTGTAACCCTAACCCTAATTTGAAACCCTAGTTTGAAACCCTAACCCTAATGTTAAACCCTACTTTGAAACCCTAACCCTAATTTGAAACCGTAGTTTGAAAACCTAACCCTAATATAAAACCCTAGTTTGAAACCCTAACCCTAACGTAAAACCCTAGTTTGAATCCCTAACCCTAATTTAAAACCCTAGTTTGTAACCCTAACCCTAATGTAAAACCCTAGTTTGAAACCCTAACCATAATGTAAAACCCTAGTTTGAAACCCTTACCCTAATGGTAAACCCTAGTTTGAAACCCTAACCCTAATGTAAAACCCTAGTTTGAAGCATTAACCCTAATGTAAAACCCTAGTTTGAAACCCTAACCATAATGTAAAACCCTAGTTTGAAACCCTAACCCTAATGGTAAACCCTAGTTTGTAACCCTAACCCTAATGCAAAACCCTAGTTTGAAACCCTAACCCTAATGTAAAACCCTAGTTTGTAACCCTAACCCTAATGTAAAACCCTAGTTTGAAACCCTAACCCTAATGTAAAACCCTAGTTTGAAGCATTAACCCTAATGTAAAACCCTTGTTTGAAACCCTAACCCTAATGTTAAACCCTAGTTTGAAACCCTAACCCTAACGTAAAACCCTAGTTTGAAGCCCTAACCCTAATGTAAAACCCTAGTTTGTAACCCTAACCCTAATTTGAAAACCGAGTTTGAAACCCTAACCCTAACGTAAAACCCTAGTTTGAATCCCTAACCCTAATGTAAAACGATAGTTTGAAACCGTAACCCTAATTTGAAACCCTAGTTTGAAACACTAACTCTAATGTAAAACCCTATTTTGAAACCGTAACCCTAATTTGAAACCCTAGTTTGAAACCCTAACCCTAATGCAAAACCCTAGATTGAAACCATAACCCTAATGTAAAACCCTAGTTTGTAACCCTAACCCTAATGTTAAACCCTAGTTTGAAACCCTAACCCTAATGTTAAACCCTAGTTTGTAACCCTAACCCTAATATAAAAACCCTAGTTTGAAACCCTAACCCTAATTTTAAACCCTAGTTTGAAACATAACCCTAATTTGAAACCCTAGTTTGAAACCCTAACCCTAATGTAAAACACTAGTTTGAAACCCTAACCCTAATGTTAAACCCTAGTTTGAAACCCTAACCCTAATTTGAAACCGTAGTTTGAAAACCTAACCCTAATATAAAACCCTAGTTTGAAACCCTAACCCTAACGTAAAACCCTAGTTTGAATCCCTAACCCTAATGCAAAACCCTAGTTTGAAACCCTAACCCTAATGTAAAACCCTAGTTTGTAACCCTAACCCTAATGTAAAACCCTAGTTTGAATCCCTAACCCTAATGTAAAACCCTAGTTTGAAACCCTAACCCTAATGCAAAACCCTAGTTTGAAACCCTAACCCTAATGTAAAACCCTAGTTTGTAACCCTAACCCTAATGTAAAACCCTAGTTTGAAACCCTAACCCTAATGCAAAACCCTAGTTTGAAACCCTAACCCTAATGTAAAACCCTAGTTTGTAACCCTAACCCTAATGTAAAACCCTAGTTTGAAACCCTAACCCTAATGTAAAACCCTAGTTTGAAGCATTAACCCTAATGTAAAACCCTTGTTTGAAACCCTAACCCTAATGTTAAACCCTAGTTTGAAACCCTAACCCTAACGTAAAACCCTAGTTTGAAGCCCTAACCCTAATGTAAAACCCTAGTTTGTAACCCTAACCCTAATTTGAAAACCGAGTTTGAAACCCTAACCCTAACGTAAAACCCTAGTTTGAATCCCTAACCCTAATGTAAAACGATAGTTTGAAACCGTAACCCTAATTTGAAACCCTAGTTTGAAACACTAACTCTAATGTAAAACCCTATTTTGAAACCGTAACCCTAATTTGAAACCCTAGTTTGAAACCCTAACCCTAATGCAAAACCCTAGTTTGAAACCCTAACCCTAATGTAAAACCCTAGTTTGTAACCCTAACCCTAATGTTAAACCCTAGTTTGAAACCCTAACCCTAATGTTAAATCCTAGTTTGTAACCCTAACCCTAATATAAAAACCCTAGTTTGAAACCCTAACCCTAATTTTAAACCCTAGTTTGAAACATAACCCTAATTTGAAACCCTAGTTTGAAACCCTAACCCTAATGTAAAACACTAGTTTGAAACCCTAACCCTAATGTTAAACCCTAGTTTGAAACCCTAACCCTAATTTGAAACCGTAGTTTGAAAACCTAACCCTAATATAAAACCCTAGTTTGAAACCCTAACCCTAACGTAAAACCCTAGTTTGAATCCCTAACCCTAATGCAAAACCCTAGTTTGAAACCCTAACCCTAATGTAAAACCCTAGTTTGTAACCCTAACCCTAATGTAAAACCCTAGTTTGAATCCCTAACCCTAATGTAAAACCCTAGTTTGAAACCGTAACCCTAATTTGAAACCCTAGTTTGAAACACTAACCCTAATGTAAAACCCTAGTTTGAAACCGTAACCCTAATTTGAAACCCTAGTTTGAAACCCTAACCCTAATGTAAAACACTAGTTTGAAACCCTAACCCTAATTTGAAACCCTAGTTTGAAACCCTAACCCTAATCTAAAACCCCTTCTTTGTAACCCTAACCCTAATGTAAAACCCTAGTTTGAAACCCTAACACTAATGTAAAACCCTAGTTTGAAACCCTAACCCTAATGTTAAACTCTAGTTTGAATCCCTAACCCTAATGTTAAACCCTAGTTTGAAACCCTAACCCTAATCTAAAACCCCTTGTTTGTAACCCTAGCCCTAATTTGAAACCCTAGTTTGAAACCCTAACCCTAATGTTAAACCCTAGTTTGAAAATCTAACCCTAATATAAAACCCTAGTTTGAAACCCTAACCCTAACGTAAAACCCTAGTTTGAATCCCTAACCCTAATGCAAAACCCTAGTTTGAAACTCTAACCCTAATGTAAAACCCTAGTTTGTAACCCTAACCCTAATGTAAAACCCTAGTTTGAAACCCTAACCCTAATGTAAAACACTAGTTTGAAACCCTAACCCTAATGTAAAACCCTAGTTTGAAACGGTAACCCTAATTTGAAACCCTAGTTTGAAACCCTAACCCTAATGTAAAACCCTAGTTTGAAACCGTAACCCTAATTTGAAACCCTAGTTTGAAACCCTAACCCTAATGTAAAACACTAGTTTGAAATCCTAACCCTAATTTGAAACCCTAGTTTGAAACCCTAACCCTAATGCAAAACCCTAGTTTGAAACCCTAACCCTAATGTAAAACCCTAGTTTGTAACCCTAACCCTAATGTAAAACCCTAGTTTGAAACCCTAACCCTAATGTAAAACCCTAGTTTGAAGCAATAACCCTAATGTAAAACCCTTGTTTGAAACCCTAACCCTAATGTTAAACCCTAGTTTGAAACCCTAACCCTAACGTAAAACCCTAGTTTGAAACCCTAACCCTAATGTAAAACCCTAGTTTGTAACCCTAACCCTAATTTAAAAACCGAGTTTGAAACCCTAGCCCTAACGTAAAACCCTAGTTTGAATCCCTAACCCTAATGTAAAACCCTAGTTTGAAACCGTAACCCTAATTTGAAACCCTAGTTTGAAACACTAACTCTAATGTAAAACCCTATTTTGAAACCGTAACCCTAATTTGAAACCCTAGTTTGAAACCCTAACCCTAATGTAAAACACTAGTTTGAAACCCTAACCCTAATTTGAAACCCTAGTTTGAAACCCTAACCCTAATGCAAAACCCTAGTTTGAAACCCTAACCCTAATGTAAAACCCTAGTTTGAAACCCTAATCCTAATGTTAAACCCTAGTTTGAAACCCTAACCCTAATTTGAAACCGTAGTTTGAAAACCTAACCCTAATATAAAACCCTAGTTTGAAACCCTAACCCTAACGTAAAACCCTAGTTTGAAACCCTAACCCTAATGCAAAACCCTAGTTTGAAACCCTAACCCTAATGTAAAACCCTAGTTTGTAACCCTAACCCTAATTTGAAACCCTAGTTTGAAACCCTAACCCTAATGTAAAACACTAGTTTGAAACCCTAACCCTAATTTGAAACCCTAGTTTGAAACCCTAACCCTAATCTAAAACCCCTTCTTTGTAACCCTAACCCTAATTTAAAACACTAGTTTGAAACCCTAACACTAATGTAAAACCCTAGTTTGAAACCCTAACCCTAATGTTAAACTCTAGTTTGAATCCCTAACCCTAATGTTAAACCCTAGTTTGAAACCCTAACCCTAATGTAAAACCCTAGTTTGTAACCCTAACCCTAATGTAAAACCCTAGTTTGAAACCCTAACCCTAATGTAAAACACTAGTTTGAAACCGTAACGCTAATTTGAAACCCTAGTTTGAAACCCTAACCCTAATGTAAAACCCTAGTTTGAAACCGTAACCCTAATTTGAAACCCTAGTTTGAAACCCTAACCCTAATGTAAAACACTAGTTTGAAACCCTAACCCTAATTTGAAACCCTAGTTTGAAACCCTAACCCTAATGCAAAACCCTAGTTTGAAACCCTAACCCTAATGTAAAACCCTAGTTTGTAACCCTAACCCTAATGTAAAACCCTAGTTTGAAACCCTAACCCTAATGTAAAACCCTAGTTTGAAGCATTAACCCTAATGTAAAACCCTTGTTTGAAACCCTAACCCTAATGTTAAACCCTAGTTTGAAACCCTAACCCTAACGTAAAACCCTAGTTTGAAACCCTAACCCTAATGTAAAACCCTAGTTTGTAACCCTAACCCTAATTTAAAAACCGAGTTTGAAACCCTAGCCCTAACGTAAAACCCTAGTTTGAATCCCTAACCCTAATGTAAAACCCTAGTTTGAAACCGTAACCCTAATTTGAAACCCTAGTTTGAAACACTAACTCTAATGTAAAACCCTATTTTGAAACCGTAACCCTAATTTGAAACCCTAGTTTGAAACCCTAACCCTAATGTAAAACACTAGTTTGAAACCCTAACCCTAATTTGAAACCCTAGTTTGAAACCCTAACCCTAATGCAAAACCCTAGTTTGAAACCCTAACCCTAATGTAAAACCCTAGTTTGAAACCCTAATCCTAATGTTAAACCCTAGTTTGAAACCCTAACCCTAATTTGAAACCGTAGTTTGAAAACCTAACCCTAATATAAAACCCTAGTTTGAAACCCTAACCCTAACGTAAAACCCTAGTTTGAATCCCTAACCCTAATGCAAAACCCTAGTTTGAAACCCTAACCCTAATGTAAAACCCTAGTTTGTAACCCTAACCCTAATGTAAAACCCTAGTTTGTAACCCTAACCCTAATGTGAAACCCTAGTTTGAAACACTAACCCTAATGTAAAACCCTAGTTTGAAACCGTAACCCTAATTTGAAACCCTAGTTTGAAACCCTAACCCTAATATAAAAACCCTAGTTTGAAACCCTAACTCTAATGTTAAACCCTAGTTTGAAACCCTAACCCTAATGTAAAACCCCTTGTTTGTAACCCTAACCCTAATGTAAAACCCTAGTTTGAAACCCTAACCCTAATGTAAAACCCTAGTTTGAAACCCTAACCATAATGTAAAACCCTAGTTTGAAACCCTAACACTAATGGTAAACCCTAGTTTGAATCCCTAACCCTAATGTAAAACCCTAGTTTGAAGCATTAACCCTAATGTAAAACCCTTGTTTGAAACCCTAACCCTAATGTTAAACCCTAGTTTGAAACCCTAACCCTAACGTAAAACCCTAGTTTGAATCCCTAACCCTAATGTAAAACCCTAGTTTGAAACCCTAACCATAATGTAAAACCCTAGTTTGAAACCCTAACACTAATGGTAAACCCTAGTTTGAATCCCTAACCCTAATGTAAAACCCTAGTTTGAAGCATTAACCCTAATGTAAAACCCTAGTTTGAAACCCTAACAATAATGTAAAACCCTAGTTTGAAACCCTAACCCTAAAGGTAAACCCTAGTTTGTAACCCTAACCCTAATGCAAAACCCTAGTTTGAAACCCTAACCCTAATGTAAAACCCTAGTTTGTAACCCTAACCCTAATGTAAAACCCTAGTTTGAAACCCTAACCCTAATGTAAAACCCTAGTTTGAAGCATTAACCCTAATGTAAAACCCTTGTTTGAAACCCTAACCCTAATGTTAAACCCTAGTTTGAAACCCTAACCCTAACGTAAAACCCTAGTTTGAATCCCTAACCCTAATGTAAAACCCTAGTTTGAAACCGTAACCCTAATTTGAAACCCTAGTTTGAAACCCTAACCCTAATGTAAAACACTAGTTTGTAACCCTAACCCTAATTTGAAACCCTAGTTTGAAACCCTAACCCTAATGCAAAACCCTAGTTTGAAACCCTAACCCTAATGTAAAACCCTAGTTTGAAACCCTAACCCTAAAGTTAAACCCTAGTTTGAAACCCTAACCCTAATTTGAAACCGTAGTTTGAAAACCTAACCCTAATATAAAACCCTAGTTTGAAACCCTAACCCTAACGTAAAACCCTAGTTTGAATTCCTAACCCTAATGTAAAACCCTAGTTTGAAACCCTAACCCTAATGTTAAACCCTAGTTTGAATCCCTAACCCTAATTTGAAACAGTAGTTTGAAAACCTAACCCTAATATAAAACCCTAGTTTGAAACCCTAACCCTAACGTAAAACCCTAGTTTGAATCCCTAACCCTAATGCAAAACCCTAGTTTGAAACCCTAACCCTAATGTAAAACCCTAGTTTGTAACCCTAACGCTAATGTGAAACCCTAGTTTGAAACACTAACCCTAATGTAAAACACTAGTTTGAAACCGTAACGCTAATTTATTACCCTAGTTTGAAACCCTAACCCTAATTTGAAACCCTAGTTTGAAACCCTAACCCTAATGCAAAACCCTTGTTTGAAACCCTAACCCTAATGTAAAACCCTAGTTTGAAACCCTAACCCTAATGTTAAACCCTAGTTTGAATCCCTAACCCTAATGTTTAACCCTAGTTTGAAACCCTAACCCTAATCTAAAACCCCTTCTTTGTAACCCTAACCCTAATTTGAAACCCTAGTTTGAAACCCTAACCCTAATGTTAAACCCTAGTTTGAAACCCTAACCCTAATTTGAAACCCAAGTTTGAAACCCTAACCCTAATGTTAAACCCTAGTTTGAAACCCTAACCCTAATTTGAAACCCTAGTTTGAAAACCTAACCCTAATATAAAACCCTAGTTTGAAACCCTAACGTAAAACCCTAGTTTGAATCCCTAACCCTAATGCAAAACCCTAGTTTGAAACTCTAACCCTAATGTAAAACCCTAGTTTGTAACCCTAACCCTAATGTAAAACCCTAGTTTGAAACCCTAACCCTAATGTAAAACACTAGTTTGAAACCGTAACGCTAATTTGAAATCCTAGTTTGAAATACTAACCCTAATGTAAAACCCTAGTTTGAAACCGTAACCCTAATTTGAAACCCTAGTTTGAAACCCTAACCCTAATGTAAAACACTAGTTTGAAACCCTAACCCTAATTTGAAACACTAGTTTGAAACCCTAACCCTAATGCAAAACCCTAGTTTGAAACCCTAACCCTAATGTAAAACCCTAGTTTGTAACCCTAACCCTAATGTAAAACCCTAGTTTGAAACCCTAACCCTAATGTAAAACCCTAGTTTGAAGTATTAACCCTAATGTAAAACCCTAGTTTGAAACCCTAACCCTAATGTAAAACCCTAGTTTGAAGCATTAACCCTAATGTAAAACCCTTGTTTGAAACCCTAACCCTAATGTTAAACGCTAGTTTGAAACCCTAACCCTAACGTAAAACCCTAGTTTGAAACCCTAACCCTAATGTAAAACCCTAGTTTGTAACCCTAACCCTAATTTGAAAACCGAGTTTGAAACCCTAGCCCTAACGTAAAAACCTAGTTTGAATCCCTAACCCTAATGTAAAACCAAAGTTTGAAACCGTAACCCTAATTTGAAACCCTAGTTTGAAACACTAACTCTAATGTAAAACCCTATTTTGAAACCGTAACCCTAATTTGAAACCCTAGTTTGAAACCCTAACCCTAATGTAAAACACTAGTTTGAAACCCTAACCCTAATTTGAAACCCTAGTTTGAAACCCTAACCCTAATGCAAAACCCTAGTTTGAAACCCTAACCCTAATGTAAAACCCTAGTTTGAAACCCTAATCCTAATGTTAAACCCTAGTTTGAAACCCTAACCCTAATTTGAAACCGTAGTTTGAAAACCTAACCCTAATATAAAACCCTAGTTTGAAACCTTAACCCTAACGTAAAACCCTAGTTTGAATCCCTAACCCTAATGCAAAACCCTAGTTTGAAACCCTAACCCTAATGTAAAACCCTAGTTTGTAACCCTAACCCTAATGTAAAACCCTAGTTTGAAACACTAACCCTAATGTAAAACCCTAGTTTTAAACCGTAACCCTAATTTGAAACCCTAGTTTGAAACCCTAACCCTAATTTGAAACCCTAGTTTGAAACCCTAACCCTAATGCAAAACCCTTGTTTGAAACCCTAACCCTAATGTAAAACCCTAGTTTGTAACCCTAACCCTATTGTAAAACCCTAGTTTGAAACCCTAACCCTAATGTAAAACCCTAGTTTGAAACCCTAACCCTAATGTTAAACCCTAGTTTGTAACCCTAACCCTAATATAAAAACCCTAGTTTGAAACCCTAACCCTAATGTTAAACCCTAGTTTGAAACCCTAACCCTAATGTAAAACCCCTTGTTTGTAACCCTAACCCTAATTTGAAACCCTAGTTTGAAACCCTAACCCTAATGTTAAACCCTACTTTGAAACCCTAACCCTAATTTGAAACCGTAGTTTGAAAACCTAACCCTAATATAAAACCCTAGTTTGAAACCCTAACCCTAACGTAAAACCCTAGTTTGAATCCCTAACCCTAATTTAAAACCCTAGTTTGTAACCCTAACCCTAATGTAAAACCCTAGTTTGAAACCCTAACCATAATGTAAAACCCTAGTTTGAAACCCTTACCCTAATGGTAAACCCTAGTTTGAAACCCTAACCCTAATGTAAAACCCTAGTTTGAAGCATTAACCCTAATGTAAAACCCTAGTTTGAAACCCTAACCATAATGTAAAACCCTAGTTTGAAACCCTAACCCTAATGGTAAACCCTAGTTTGTAACCCTAACCCTAATGCAAAACCCTAGTTTGAAACCCTAACCCTAATGTAAAACCCTAGTTTGTAACCCTAACCCTAATGTAAAACCCTAGTTTGAAACCCTAACCCTAATGTAAAACCCTAGTTTGAAGCATTAACCCTAATGTAAAACCCTTGTTTGAAACCCTAACCCTAATGTTAAACCCTAGTTTGAAACCCTAACCCTAACGTAAAACCCTAGTTTGAAGCCCTAACCCTAATGTAAAACCCTAGTTTGTAACCCTAACCCTAATTTGAAAACCGAGTTTGAAACCCTAACCCTAACGTAAAACCCTAGTTTGAATCCCTAACCCTAATGTAAAACGATAGTTTGAAACCGTAACCCTAATTTGAAACCCTAGTTTGAAACACTAACTCTAATGTAAAACCCTATTTTGAAACCGTAACCCTAATTTGAAACCCTAGTTTGAAACCCTAACCCTAATGCAAAACCCTAGTTTGAAACCCTAACCCTAATGTAAAACCCTAGTTTGTAACCCTAACCCTAATGTTAAACCCTAGTTTGAAACCCTAACCCTAATGTTAAACCCTAGTTTGTAACCCTAACCCTAATATAAAAACCCTAGTTTGAAACCCTAACCCTAATTTTAAACCCTAGTTTGAAACATAACCCTAATTTGAAACCCTAGTTTGAAACCCTAACCCTAATGTAAAACACTAGTTTGAAACCCTAACCCTAATGTTAAACCCTAGTTTGAAACCCTAACCCTAATTTGAAACCGTAGTTTGAAAACCTAACCCTAATATAAAACCCTAGTTTGAAACCCTAACCCTAACGTAAAACCCTAGTTTGAATCCCTAACCCTAATGCAAAACCCTAGTTTGAAACCCTAACCCTAATGTAAAACCCTAGTTTGTAACCCTAACCCTAATGTAAAACCCTAGTTTGAATCCCTAACCCTAATGTAAAACCCTAGTTTGAAACCGTAACCCTAATTTGAAACCCTAGTTTGAAACACTAACCCTAATGTAAAACCCTAGTTTGAAACCGTAACCCTAATTTGAAACCCTAGTTTGAAACCCTAACCCTAATGTAAAACACTAGTTTGAAACCCTTACCCTAATTTGAAACCCTAGTTTGAAACCCTAACCCTAATCTAAAACCCCTTCTTTGTAACCCTAACCCTAATGTAAAACCCTAGTTTGAAACCCTAACACTAATGTAAAACCCTAGTTTGAAACCCTAACCCTAATGTTAAACTCTAGTTTGAATCCCTAACCCTAATGTTAAACCCTAGTTTGAAACCCTAACCCTAATCTAAAACCCCTTGTTTGTAACCCTAACCCTAATTTGAAACCCTAGTTTGAAACCCTAACCCTAATGTTAAACCCTAGTTTGAAAATCTAACCCTAATATAAAACCCTAGTTTGAAACCCTAACCCTAACGTAAAACCCTAGTTTGAATCCCTAACCCTAATGCAAAACCCTAGTTTGAAACTCTAACCCTAATGTAAAACCCTAGTTTGTAACCCTAACCCTAATGTAAAACCCTAGTTTGAAACCCTAACCCTAATGTAAAACACTAGTTTGAAACCCTAACCCTAATGTAAAACCCTAGTTTGAAACCGTAACCCTAATTTGAAACCCTAGTTTGAAACCCTAACCCTAATGTAAAACCCTAGTTTGAAACCGTAACCCTAATTTGAAACCCTAGTTTGAAACCCTAACCCTAATGTAAAACACTAGTTTGAAACCCTAACCCTAATTTGAAACCCTAGTTTGAAACCCTAACCCTAATGCAAAACCCTAGTTTGAAACCCTAACCCTAATGTAAAACCCTAGTTTGTAACCCTAACCCTAATGTAAAACCCTAGTTTGAAACCCTAACCCTAATGTAAAACCCTAGTTTGAAGCAATAACCCTAATGTAAAACCCTTGTTTGAAACCCTAACCCTAATGTTAAACCCTAGTTTGAAACCCTAACCCTAACGTAAAACCCTAGTTTGAAACCCTAACCCTAATGTAAAACCCTAGTTTGTAACCCTAACCCTAATTTAAAAACCGAGTTTGAAACCCTAGCCCTAACGTAAAACCCTAGTTTGAATCCCTAACCCTAATGTAAAACCCTAGTTTGAAACCGTAACCCTAATTTGAAACCCTAGTTTGAAACACTAACTCTAATGTAAAACCCTATTTTGAAACCGTAACCCTAATTTGAAACCCTAGTTTGAAACCCTAACCCTAATGTAAAACACTAGTTTGAAACCCTAACCCTAATTTGAAACCCTAGTTTGAAACCCTAACCCTAATGCAAAACCCTAGTTTGAAACCCTAACCCTAATGTAAAACCCTAGTTTGAAACCCTAATCCTAATGTTAAACCCTAGTTTGAAACCCTAACCCTAATTTGAAACCGTAGTTTGAAAACCTAACCCTAATATAAAACCCTAGTTTGAAACCCTAACCCTAACGTAAAACCCTAGTTTGAATCCCTAACCCTAATGCAAAACCCTAGTTTGAAACCCTAACCCTAATGTAAAACCCTAGTTTGTAACCCTAACCCTAATTTGAAACCCTAGTTTGAAACCCTAACCCTAATGTAAAACACTAGTTTGAAACTCTAACCCTAATTTGAAACCCTAGTTTGAAACCCTAACCCTAATCTAAAACCCCTTCTTTGTAACCCTAACCCTAATTTAAAACACTAGTTTGAAACCCTAACACTAATGTAAAACCCTAGTTTGAAACCCTAACCCTAATGTAAAACCCTAGTTTGTAACCCTAACCCTAATGTAAAACCCTAGTTTGAAACCCTAACCCTAATGTAAAACACTAGTTTGAAACCGTAACGCTAATTTGAAACCCTAGTTTGAAACACTAACCCTAATGTAAAACCCTAGTTTGAAACCGTAACCCTAATTTGAAAACCTAGTTTGAAACCCTAACCCTAATGTAAAACCCTAGTTTGAAACCGTAACCCTAATTTGAAACCCTAGTTTGAAACCCTAACCCTAATGTAAAACACTAGTTTGAAACCCTAACCCTAATTTGAAACCCTAGTTTGAAACCCTAACCCTAATGCAAAACCCTAGTTTGAAACCCTAACCCTAATGTAAAACCCTAGTTTGTAACCCTAACCCTAATGTAAAACCCTAGTTTGAAACCCTAACCCTAATGTAAAACCCTAGTTTGAAGCATTAACCCTAATGTAAAACCCTTGTTTGAAACCCTAACCCTAATGTTAAACCCTAGTTTGAAACCCTAACCCTAACGTAAAACCCTAGTTTGAAACCCTAACCCTAATGTAAAACCCTAGTTTGTAACCCTAACCCTAATTTAAAAACCGAGTTTGAAACCCTAGCCCTAACGTAAAACCCTAGTTTGAATCCCTAACCCTAATGTAAAACCCTAGTTTGAAACCGCAACCCTAATTTGAAACCCTAGTTTGAAACACTAACTCTAATGTAAAACCCTATTTTGAAACCGTAACCCTAATTTGAAACCCTAGTTTGAAACCCTAACCCTAATGTAAAACACTAGTTTGAAACCCTAACCCTAATTTGAAACCCTAGTTTGAAACCCTAACCCTAATGCAAAACCCTAGTTTGAAACCCTAACCCTAATGTAAAACCCTAGTTTGAAACCCTAATCCTAATGTTAAACCCTAGTTTGAAACCCTAACCCTAATTTGAAACCGTAGTTTGAAAACCTAACCCTAATATAAAACCCTAGTTTGAAACCCTAACCCTAACGTAAAACCCTAGTTTGAATCCCTAACCCTAATGCAAAACCCTAGTTTGAAACCCTAACCCTAATGTAAAACCCTAGTTTGTAACCCTAACCCTAATGTGAAACCCTAGTTTGAAACACTAACCCTAATGTAAAACACTAGTTTGAAAACGTAACACTAATTTGAAACCCTAGTTTGAAACACTTGCCCTAATGTAAAACCCTAGTTTGAAACCGTAACCCTAATTTGAAACCCTAGTTTGAAACCCTAACCCTAATATAAAAACCCTAGTTTGAAACCCTAACTCTAATGTTAAACCCTAGTTTGAAACCCTAACCCTAATGTAAAACCCCTTGTTTGTAACCCTAACCCTAATGTAAAACCCTAGTTTGAAACCCTAACCCTAATGTAAAACCCTAGTTTGAAACCCTAACCATAATGTAAAACCCTAGTTTGAAACCCTAACACTAATGGTAAACCCTAGTTTGAATCCCTAACCCTAATGTAAAACCCTAGTTTGAAGCATTAACCCTAATGTAAAACCCTAGTTTGAAACCCTAACAATAATGTAAAACCCTAGTTTGAAACCCTAACCCTAAAGGTAAACCCTAGTTTGTAACCCTAACCCTAATGCAAAACCCTAGTTTGAAACCCTAACCCTAATGTAAAACCCTAGTTTGTAACCCTAACCCTAATGTAAAACCCTAGTTTGAAACCCTAACCCTAATGTAAAACCCTAGTTTGAAGCATTAACCCTAATGTAAAACCCTTGTTTGAAACCCTAACCCTAATGTTAAACCCTAGTTTGAAACCCTAACCCTAACGTAAAACCCTAGTTTGAAACCCTAACCCTAATGTAAAACCCTAGTTTGTAACCCTAACCCTAATTTGAAAACCGAGTTTGAAACGCTAACCCTAACGTAAAACCCTAGTTTGAATCCCTAACCCTAATGTAAAACCCTATTTTGAAACCGTAACCCTAATTTGAAACCCTAGTTTGAAACCCTAACCCTAATGTAAAACACTAGTTTGTAACCCTAACCCTAATTTGAAACCCTAGTTTGAAACCCTAACCCTAATGCAAAACCCTAGTTTGAAACCCTAACCCTAATGTAAAACCCTAGTTTGAAACCCTAACCCTAATGTTAAACCCTAGTTTGAAACCCTAACCCTAATTTGAAACCGTAGTTTGAAAACCTAACCCTAATATAAAACCCTAGTTTGAAACCCTAACCCTAACGTAAAACCCTAGTTTGAATTCCTAACCCTAATGTAAAACCCTAGTTTGAAACCCTAACCCTAATGTTAAACCCTAGTTTGAATCCCTAACCCTAATGTTTAACCCTAGTTTGAAACCCTAACGCTAATCTAAAACCCCTTCTTTGTAACCCTAACCCTAATTTGAAATCCTAGTTTGAAACCCTAACCCTAATGTTAAACCCTAGTTTGAAACCCTAACACTAATTTGAAACCCTAGTTTGAAAATCTAACCCTAATATAAAACCCTAGTTTGAAACCCTAACCCTAACGTAAAACCCTAGTTTGAATCCCTAACCCTAATGCAAAACCCTAGTTTGAAACTCTAACCCTAATGTAAAACCCTAGTTTGTAACCCTAACCCTAATGTAAAACCCTAGTTTGAAACCCTAACCCTAATGTAAAACACTAGTTTGAAACCGTAACGCTAATTTGAAACCCTAGTTTGAAATACTAACCCTAATGTAAAACCCTAGTTTGAAACCGTCACCCTAATTTGAAACCCTAGTTTGAAACCCTAACCCTAATGTAAAACACTAGTTTGAAACCCTAACCCTAATTTGAAACCCTAGTTTGAAACCCTAACCCTAATGCAAAACCCTAGTTTGAAACCCTAACCCTAATGTAAAACCCTAGTTTGTAACCCTAACCCTAATGTAAAACCCTAGTTTGAAACCCTAACCCTAATGTAAAACCCTAGTTTGAAGCATTAACCCTAATGTAAAACCCTTGTTTGAAACCCTAACCCTAATGTTAAACGCTAGTTTGAAACCCTAACCCTAACGTAAAACCCTAGTTTGAAACCCTAACCCTAATGTAAAACCCTAGTTTGTAACCCTAACCCTAATTTGAAAACCGAGTTTGAAACCCTAGCCCTAACGTAAAAACCTAGTTTGAATCCCTAACCCTAATGTAAAACCAAAGTTTGAAACCGTAACCCTAATTTGAAACCCTAGTTTGAAACACTAACTCTAATGTAAAACCCTATTTTGAAACCGTAACCCTAATTTGAAACCCTAGTTTGAAACCCTAACCCTAATGTAAAACACTAGTTTGAAACCCTAACCCTAATTTGAAACCCTAGTTTGAAACCCTAACCCTAATGCAAAATCCTAGTTTGAAACCCTAACCCTAATGTAAAACCCTAGTTTGAAACCCTAATCCTAATGTTAAACCCTAGTTTGAAACCCTAACCCTAATTTGAAACCGTAGTTTGAAAACCTAACCCTAATATAAAACCCTAGTTTGAAACCTTAACCCTAACGTAAAACCCTAGTTTGAATCCCTAACCCTAATGCAAAACCCTAGTTTGAAACCCTAACCCTAATGTAAAACCCTAGTTTGTAACCCTAACCCTAATGTAAAACCCTAGTTTGAAACACTAACCCTAATGTAAAACACTAGTTTGAAACCGTAACGCTAATTTGAAACCCTAGTTTGAAACACTTGCCCTAATGTAAAACCCTAGTTTGAAACCGTAACCCTAATTTGAAACCCTAGTTTGAAACCCTAACCCTAATTTGAAACCCTAGTTTGAAACCCTAACCCTAATGCAAAACCCTTGTTTGAAACCCTAACCCTAATGTAAAACCCTAGTTTGTAACCCTAACCCTAATGTAAAACCCTAGTTTGAAACCCTAACCCTAACGTAAAACCCTAGTTTGAATTCCTAACCCTAATGTAAAACCCTAGTTTGAAACCCTAACCCTAATGTTAAACCCTAGTTTGAATCCCTAACCCTAATGTTTAACCCTAGTTTGAAACCCTAACGCTAATCTAAAACCCCTTCTTTGTAACCCTAACCCTAATTTGAAATCCTAGTTTGAAACCCTAACCCTAATGTTAAACCCTAGTTTGAAACCCTAACCCTAATTTGAAACCCTAGTTTGAAAATCTAACCCTAATATAAAACCCTAGTTTGAAACCCTAACCCTAACGTAAAACCCTAGTTTGAATCCCTAACCCTAATGCAAAACCCTAGTTTGAAACTCTAACCCTAATGTAAAACCCTAGTTTGTAATCCTAACCCTAATGTAAAACCCTAGTTTGAAACCCTAACCCTAATGTAAAACACTAGTTTGAAACCGTAACGCTAATTTGAAACCCTAGTTTGAAATACTAACCCTAATGTAAAACCCTAGTTTGAAACCGTAACCCTAATTTGAAACCCTAGTTTGAAACCCTAACCCTAATGTAAAACACTAGTTTGAAACCCTAACCCTAATTTGAAACCCTAGTTTGAAACCCTAACCCTAATGCAAAACCCTAGTTTGAAACCCTAACCCTAATGTAAAACCCTAGTTTGTAACCCTAACCCTAATGTAAAACCCTAGTTTGAAACCCTAACCCTAATGTAAAACCCTAGTTTGAAGCATTAACCCTAATGTAAAACCCTTGTTTGAAACCCTAACCCTAATGTTAAACGCTAGTTTGAAACCCTAACCCTAACGTAAAACCCTAGTTTGAAACCCTAACCCTAATGTAAAACCCTAGTTTGTAACCCTAACCCTAATTTGAAAACCGAGTTTGAAACCCTAGCCCTAACGTAAAAACCTAGTTTGAATCCCTAACCCTAATGTAAAACCAAAGTTTGAAACCGTAACCCTAATTTGAAACCCTAGTTTGAAACACTAACTCTAATGAAAAACCCTATTTTGAAACCGTAACCCTAATTTGAAACCCTAGTTTGAAACCCTAACCCTAATGTAAAACACTAGTTTGAAACCCTAACCCTAATTTGAAACCCTAGTTTGAAACCCTAACCCTAATGCAAAATCCTAGTTTGAAACCCTAACCCTAATGTAAAACCCTAGTTTGAAACCCTAATCCTAATGTTAAACCCTAGTTTGAAACCCTAACCCTAATTTGAAACCGTAGTTTGAAAACCTAACCCTAATATAAAACCCTAGTTTGAAACCTTAACCCTAACGTAAAACCCTAGTTTGAATCCCTAACCCTAATGCAAAACCCTAGTTTGAAACCCTAACCCTAATGTAAAACCCTAGTTTGTAACCCTAACCCTAATGTAAAACCCTAGTTTGAAACACTAACCCTAATGTAAAACACTAGTTTGAAACCGTAACGCTAATTTGAAACCCTA
This sequence comes from Vanacampus margaritifer, assembly GCF_051991255.1. Classification (NCBI taxonomy): domain Eukaryota; kingdom Metazoa; phylum Chordata; class Actinopteri; order Syngnathiformes; family Syngnathidae; genus Vanacampus; species Vanacampus margaritifer. The sequence continues at coordinate 772,584 of NW_027520737.1, read as the reverse complement.
GTTTGAAACACTTGCCCTAATGTAAAACCCTAGTTTGAAACCGTAACCCTAATTTAAAACCCTAGTTTGAAACCCTAACCCTAATTTGAAACCCTAGTTTGAAACCCTAACCCTAATGCAAAACCCTTGTTTGAAACCCTAACCCTAATGTAAAACCCTAGTTTGTAACCCTAACCCTAATGTAAAACCCTAGTTTGAAACCCTAACCCTAATGTAAAACCCTAGTTTGAAACCCTAACCCTAATGTTAAACCCTAGTTTGTAACCCTAACCCTAATATAAAAACCCTAGTTTGAAACCCTAACCCTAATGTTAAACCCTAGTTTGAAACCCTAACCCTAATGTAAAACCCCTTGTTTGTAACCCTAACCCTAATTTGAAACCCTAGTTTGAAACCCTAACCCTAATGTTAAACCCTACTTTGAAACCCTAACCCTAATTTGAAACCGTAGTTTGAAAACCTAACCCTAATATAAAATCCTAGTTTGAAACCCTAACCCTAACGTAAAACCCTAGTTTGAATCCCTAACCCTAATTTAAAACCCTAGTTTGAATCCCTAACCCTAATGCAAAACCCTAGTTTGAAACCCTAACCCTAATGTAAAACCCTAGTTTGTAACCCTAACCCTAATGTAAAACCCTAGTTTGAAACACTAACCCTAATGTAAATTACTAGTTTGAAACCGTAACGCTAATTTGAAACCCTAGTTTGAAACACTTGCCCTAATGTAAAACCCTAGTTTGAAACCGTAACCCTAATTTGAAACCCTAGTTTGAAACCCTAACCCTAATTTGAAACCCTGGTTTGAAACCCTAACCCTAATGCAAAACCCTTGTTTGAAACCCTAACCCTAATGTAAAACCCTAGTTTGTAACCCTAACCCTAATGTAAAACCCTAGTTTGAAACCCTAACCCTAACGTAAAACCCTAGTTTGAATTCCTAACCCTAATGTAAAACCCTAGTTTGAAACCCTAACCCTAATGTTAAACCCTAGTTTGAATCCCTAACCCTAATGTTTAACCCTAGTTTGAAACCCTAACGCTAATCTAAAACCCCTTCTTTGTAACCCTAACCCTAATTTGAAATCCTAGTTTGAAACCCTAACCCTAATGTTAAACCCTAGTTTGAAACCCTAACCCTAATTTGAAACCCTAGTTTGAAAATCTAACCCTAATATAAAACCCTAGTTTGAAACCCTAACCCTAACGTAAAACCCTAGTTTGAATCCCTAACCCTAATGCAAAACCCTAGTTTGAAACTCTAACCCTAATGTAAAACCCTAGTTTGTAATCCTAACCCTAATGTAAAACCCTAGTTTGAAACCCTAACCCTAATGTAAAACACTAGTTTGAAACCGTAACGCTAATTTGAAACCCTAGTTTGAAATACTAACCCTAATGTAAAACCCTAGTTTGAAACCGTAACCCTAATTTAAAACCCTAGTTTGAAACCCTAACCCTAATGTAAAACACTAGTTTGAAACCCTAACCCTAATTTGAAACCCTAGTTTGAAACCCTAACCCTAATGCAAAACCCTAGTTTGAAACCCTAACCCTAATGTAAAACCCTAGTTTGTAACCCTAACCCTAATGTAAAACCCTAGTTTGAAACCCTAACCCTAATGTAAAACCCTAGTTTGAAGCATTAACCCTAATGTAAAACCCTTGTTTGAAACCCTAACCCTAATGTTAAACGCTAGTTTGAAACCCTAACCCTAACGTAAAACCCTAGTTTGAAACCCTAACCCTAATGTAAAACCCTAGTTTGTAACCCTAACCCTAATTTGAAAACCGAGTTTGAAACCCTAGCCCTAACGTAAAAACCTAGTTTGAATCCCTAACCCTAATGTAAAACCAAAGTTTGAAACCGTAACCCTAATTTGAAACCCTAGTTTGAAACACTAACTCTAATGTAAAACCCTATTTTGAAACCGTAACCCTAATTTGAAACCCTAGTTTGAAACCCTAACCCTAATGTAAAACACTAGTTTGAAACCCTAACCCTAATTTGAAACCCTAGTTTGAAACCCTAACCCTAATGCAAAATCCTAGTTTGAAACCCTAACCCTAATGTAAAACCCTAGTTTGAAACCCTAATCCTAATGTTAAACCCTAGTTTGAAACCCTAACCCTAATTTGAAACCGTAGTTTGAAAACCTAACCCTAATATAAAACCCTAGTTTGAAACCTTAACCCTAACGTAAAACCCTAGTTTGAATCCCTAACCCTAATGCAAAACCCTAGTTTGAAACCCTAACCCTAATGTAAAACCCTAGTTTGTAACCCTAACCCTAATGTAAAACCCTAGTTTGAAACACTAACCCTAATGTAAAACACTAGTTTGAAACCGTAACGCTAATTTGAAACCCTAGTTTGAAACACTTGCCCTAATGTAAAACCCTAGTTTGAAACCGTAACCCTAATTTGAAACCCTAGTTTGAAACCCTAACCCTAATTTGAAACCCTAGTTTGAAACCCTAACCCTAATGCAAAACCCTTGTTTGAAACCCTAACCCTAATGTAAAACCCTAGTTTGTAACCCTAACCCTAATGTAAAACCCTAGTTTGAAACCCTAACCCTAATGTAAAACCCTAGTTTGAAACCCTAACCCTAATGTTAAACCCTAGTTTGTAACCCTAACCCTAATATAAAAACCCTAGTTTGAAACCCTAACCCTAATGTTAAACCCTAGTTTGAAACACTAACCCTAATGTAAAACCCCTTGTTTGTAACCCTAACCCTAATTTGAAACCCTAGTTTGAAACCCTAACCCTAATGTTAAACCCTACTTTGAAACCCTAACCCTAATTTGAAACCGTAGTTTGAAAACCTAACCCTAATATAAAATCCTAGTTTGAAACCCTAACCCTAACGTAAAACCCTAGTTTGAATCCCTAACCCTAATTTAAAACCCTAGTTTGAAACCCTAACCATAAAGTAAAACCCTAGTTTGAAACCCTAACCCTAATGGTAAACCCTAGTTTGAAACCCTAACCCTAATGTAAAACCCTAGTTTGAAGCATTAACCCTAATGTAAAACCCTAGTTTGAAACCCTAACCATAATGTAAAACCCTAGTTTGAAACCCTAACCCTAATGGTAAACCCTAGTTTGTAACCCTAACCCTAATGCAAAACCCTAGTTTGAAACCCTAACCCTAATGTAAAACCCTAGTTTGTAACCCTAACCCTAATGTAAAACCCTAGTTTGAAACCCTAACCCTAATGTAAAACCCTAGTTTGAAGCATTAACCCTAATGTAAACTGATAGTTTGAAACCGTAACCCTAATTTGAAACCCTAGTTTGAAACACTAACTCTAATGTAAAACCCTATTTTGAAACCGTAACCCTAATTTGAAACCCTAGTTTGAAACCCTAACCCTAATGTAAAACACTAGTTTGAAACCCTAACCCTAATTTGAAACCCTAGTTTGAAACCCTAACCCTAATGCAAAACCCTAGTTTGAAACCCTAACCCTAATGTTAAACCCTAGTTTGAAACCCTAACTCTAATTTGAAACCGTAGTTTGAAAACCTAACCCTAATATAAAACCCTAGTTTGAAACCCTAACCCTAACGTAAAACCCTAGTTTGAATCCCTAACCGTAATGCAAAACCCTAGTTTGAAACCCTAACTCTAATGTAAAACCCTAGTTTGTAAACCTAACCCTAATGTAAAACCCTAGTTTGAAACACTATCCCTAATGTAAAACACTAGTTTGAAACCGTAACGCTAATTTGAAACCCTAGTTTGAAACACTTACCCTAATGTAAAACCCTAGTTTGAAACCGTAACCCTAATTTGAAACCCTAGTTTGTAACCCTAACCCTAATGTAAAACCCTAGTTTGAAACCCTAACCCTAATGTAAAACCCTAGTTTGAAACCCTAACCCTAATGTTAAACCCTAGTTTGTAACCCTAACCCTAATATAAAAACCCTAGTTTGAAACCCTAACCCTAATGGTAAACCCTAGTTTAAAACCCTAACCCTAATGTAAAACCCTAGTTTGAAGCATTAACCCTAATGTAAAACCCTAGTTTGAAACCCTAACCATAATGTAAAACCCTAGTTTGAAACCCTAACCCTAATGGTAAACCCTAGTTTGTAACCCTAACCCTAATGCAAAACCCTAGTTTGAAACCCTAACCCTAATGTAAAACCCTAGTTTGTAACCCTAACCCTAATGTAAAACCCTAGTTTGAAACCCTAACCCTAATGTAAAACCCTAGTTTGAAGCATTAACCCTAATGTAAAACCCTTGTTTGAAACCCTAACCCTAATGTTAAACCCTAGTTTGAAACCCTAACCCTAACGTAAAACCCTAGTTTGAAACCCTAACCCTAATGTAAAACCCTAGTTTGTAACCCTAACCCTAATTTGAAAACCGAGTTTGAAACGCTAACCCTAACGTAAAACCCTAGTTTGAATCCCTAACCCTAATGTAAAACCCTATTTTGAAACCGTAACCCTAATTTGAATCCCTAGTTTGAAACCCTAACCCTAATGTAAAACACTAGTTTGTAACCCTAACCCTAATTTGAAACCCTAGTTTGAAACCCTAACCCTAATGCAAAACCCTAGTTTGAAACCCTAACCCTAATGTAAAACCCTAGTTTGAAACCCTAACCCTAATGTTAAACCCTAGTTTGAAACCCTAACCCTAATTTGAAACCGTAGTTTGAAAACCTAACCCTAATATAAAACCCTAGTTTGAAACCCTAACCCTAACGTTAAACCCTAGTTTGAATCCCTAACCCTAATGTAAAACCCTAGTTTGAAACCCTAACCCTAATGTTAAACCCTAGTTTGAATCCCTAACCCTAATGTTTAACCGTAGTTTGAAACCCTAACCCTAATCTAAAACCCCTTCTTTGTAACCCTAACCCTAATTTGAAACCCTAGTTTGAAACCCTAACCCTAATGTTAAACCCTAGTTTGAAACCCTAACCCTAATTTGAAACCCTAGTTTGAAAACCTAACCCTAATATAAAACCCTAGTTTGAAACCCTAACCCTAACGTAAAACCCTAGTTTGAATCCCCAACCCTAATGCAAAACCCTAGTTTGAAACTCTAACCCTAATGTAAAACCCTAGTTTGTAACCCTAACCCTAATGTAAAACCCTAGTTTGAAACCCTAACCCTAATGTAAAACACTAGTTTGAAACCGTAACGCTAATTTGAAACCCTAGTTTGAAATACTAACCCTAATGTAAAACCCTAGTTTGAAACCGTAACCCTAATTTGAAACCCTAGTTTGAAACCCTAACCCTAATGTAAAACACTAGTTTGAAACCCTAACCCTAATTTGAAACCCTAGTTTGAAACCCTAACCCTAATGCAAAACCCTAGTTTGAAACCCTAACCCTAATGTAAAACCCTAGTTTGTAACCCTAACCCTAATGTAAATCCCTAGTTTGAAACCCTAACCCTAATGTAAAACCCTAGTTTGAAGCATTAACCCTAATGTAAAACCCTTGTTTGAAACCCTAACCCTAATGTTAAACGCTAGTTTGAAACCCTAACCCTAACGTAAAACCCTAGTTTGAAACCCTAACCCTAATGTAAAACCCTAGTTTGTAACCCTAACCCTAATTTGAAAACCGAGTTTGAAACCCTAGCCCTAACGTAAAAACATAGTTTGAATCCCTAACCCTAATGTAAAACCAAAGTTTGAAACCGTAACCCTAATTTGAAACCCTAGTTTTAAACACTAACTCTAATGTAAAACCCTATTTTGAAACCGTAACCCTAATTTGAAACCCTAGTTTGAAACCCTAACCCTAATGTAAAACACTAGTTTGAAACCCTAACCCTAATTTGAAACCCTAGTTTGAAACCCTAACCCTAATGCAAAACCCTAGTTTGAAACCCTAACCCTAATGTAAAACCCTAGTTTGAAACCCTAATCCTAATGTTAAATCCTAGTTTGAAACCCTAACCCTAATTTGAAACCGTAGTTTGAAAACCTAACCCTAATATAAAACCCTAGTTTGAAACCTTAACCCTAACGTAAAACCCTAGTTTGAATCCCTAACCCTAATGCAAAACCCTAGTTTGAAACCCTAACCAAAATGTAAAACCCTAGTTTGTAACCCTAACCCTAATGTAAAACCCTAGTTTGAAACACTAACCCTAATGTAAAACACTAGTTTGAAACCGTAACGCTAATTTGAAACCCTAGTTTGAAACACTTGCCCTAATGTAAAACCCTAGTTTGAAACCCTAAACCTAATGTTAAACCCTAGTTTGTAACCCTAACCCTAATATAAAAACCCTAGTTTGAAACCCTAACCCTAATGTTAAACCCTAGTTTGAAACCCTAACCCTAATGTAAAACCCCTTGTTTGTAACCCTAACCCTAATTTGAAACCCTAGTTTGAAACCCTAACCCTAATGTTAAACCCTACTTTGAAACCCTAACCCTAATTTGAAACCGTAGTTTGAAAACCTAACCCTAATATAAAACCCTAGTTTGAAACCCTAACCCTAACGTAAAACCCTAGTTTGAATCCCTAACCCTAATTTAAAACCCTAGTTTGTAACCCTAACCCTAACGTAAAACCCTAGTTTGAAACCCTAACCATAATGTAAAACCCTAGTTTGAAGCATTAACCCTAATGTAAAACCCTAGTTTGAAACCCTAACCATAATGTAAAACCCTAGTTTGAAACCCTAACCCTAATGGTAAACCCTAGTTTGTAACCCTAACCCTAATGCAAAACCCTAGTTTGAAACCCTAACCCTAATGTAAAACCCTAGTTTGTAACCCTAACCCTAATGTAAAACCCTAGTTTGAAACCCTAACCCTAATGTAAAACCCTAGTTTGAAGCATTAACCCTAATGTAAAACCCTTGTTTGAAACCCTAACCCTAATGTTAAACCCTAGTTTGAAACCCTAACCCTAACGTAAAACCCTAGTTTGAAGCCCTAACCCTAATGTAAAACCCTAGTTTGTAACCCTAACCCTAATTTGAAAACCGAGTTTGAAACCCTAACCCTAACGTAAAACCCTAGTTTGAATCCCTAACCCTAATGTAAAACGATAGTTTGAAACCGTAACCCTAATTTGAAACCCTAGTTTGAAACACTAACTCTAATGTAAAACCCTATTTTGAAACCGTAACCCTAATTTGAAACCCTAGTTTGAAACCCTAACCCTAATGTAAAACACTAGTTTGAAACCCTAACCCTAATTTGAAACCCTAGTTTGAAACCCTAACCCTAATGCAAAACCCTTGTTTGAAACCCTAACCCTAATGTAAAACCCTAGTTTGTAACCCTAACCCTAATGTAAAACCCTAGTTTGAAACCCTAACCCTAATGTAAAACCCTAGTTTGAAACCCTAACCCTAATGTTAAACCCTAGTTTGTAACCCTAACCCTAATATAAAAACCCTAGTTTGAAACCCTAACCCTAATTTTAAACACTAGTTTGAAACATAACCCTAATTTGAAACCCTAGTTTGAAACCCTAACCCTAATGTAAAACACTAGTTTGAAACCCTAACACTAATTTGAAACCCTAGTTTGAAACCCTAACCCTAATGCAAAACCCTAGTTTGAAACCCTAACCCTAATGTAAAACCCTAGTTTGCAACCCTAACCCTAATGTTAAACCCTAGTTTGAAACCCTAACCCTAATTTGAAACCGTAGTTTGAAAACCTAACCCTAATATAAAACCCTAGTTTGAAACCCTAACCCTAACGTAAAACCCTAGTTTGAATCCCTAACCCTAATGTAAAACACTAGTTTGAAACCCTAACACTAATTTGAAACCCTAGTTTGAAACCCTAACCCTAATGCAAAACCCTAGTTTGAAACCCTAACCCTAATGTAAAACCCTAGTTTGCAACCCTAACCCTAATGTTAAACCCTAGTTTGAAACCCTAACCCTAATTTGAAACCGTAGTTTGAAAACCTAACCCTAATATAAAACCCTAGTTTGAAACCCTAACCCTAACGTAAAACCCTAGTTTGAATCCCTAACCCTAATGTAAAACCCTAGTTTGAAACCGTAACCCTAATTTGAAACCCTAGTTTGAAACACTAACCCTAATGTAAAACCCTAGTTTGAAACCGTAACCCTAATTTGAAACCCTAGTTTGAAACCCTAACCCTAATGTAAAACACTAGTTTGAAACCCTAACCCTAATTTGAAACCCTAGTTTGAAACCCTAACCCTAATCTAAAACCCCTTCTTTGTAACCCTAACCCTAATGTAAAACCCTAGTTTGAAACCCTAACACTAATGTAAAACCCTACTTTGAAACCCTAACCCTAATGTTAAACTCTAGTTTGAATCCCTAACCCTAATGTTAAACCCTAGTTTGAAACCCTAACCCTAATCTAAAACCCCTTCTTTGTAACCCTAACCCTAATTTGAAACCCTAGTTTGAAACCCTAACCCTAATGTTAAACCCTAGTTTGAAACCCTAACCCTAATTTGAAACCCTAGTTTGAAAATCTAACCCTAATATAAAACCCTAGTTTGAAACCCTAACCCTAATGTAAAACCCTAGTTTGTAACCCTAACTCTAATGTAAAACCCTAGTTTGAAACCCTAACCCTAATGTAAAACACTAGTTTGAAACCGTAACGCTAATTTGAAACCCTAGTTTGAAACCCTAACCCTAATGTAAAACCCTAGTTTGAAACCGTAACCCTAATTTGAAACCCTAGTTTGAAACCCTAACCCTAATGTAAAACACTAGTTTGAAACCCTAACCCTAATTTGAAACCCTAGTTTGAAACCCTAACCCTAATGCAAAACCCTAGTTTGAAACCCTAACCCTAATGTAAAACCCTAGTTTGTAACCCTAACCCTAATGTAAAACCCTAGTTTGAAACCCTAACCCTAATGTAAAACCCTAGTTTGAAGCATTAACCCTATTGTAAAACCCTAGTTTGAAACCCTAACCCTAACGTAAAACCCTAGTTTGAATCCCTAACCCTAATGCAAAACCCTAGTTTGAAACTCTAACCCTAATGTAAAACCCTAGTTTGTAACCCTAACCCTAATGTAAAACCCTAGTTTGAAACCCTAACCCTAATGTAAAACACTAGTTTGAAACCGTAACGCTAATTTGAAACCCTAGTTTGAAACACTAACCCTAATGTAAAACCCTAGTTTGAAACCGTAACCCTAATTTGAAACCCTAGTTTGAAACCCTAACCCTAATGTAAAACACTAGTTTGAAACCCTAACCCTAATTTGAAACCCTAGTTTGAAACCCTAACCCTAATGCAAAACCCTAGTTTGAAACCCTAACCCTAATGTAAAACCCTAGTTTGTAACCCTAACCCTAATGTAAAACCCTAGTTTGAAACCCTAACCCTAATGTAAAACCCTAGTTTGAAGCATTAACCCTAATGTAAAACCCTTGTTTGAAACCCTAACCCTAATGTTAAACCCTAGTTTGAAACCCTAACCCTAACGTAAAACCCTAGTTTGAAACCCTAACCCTAATGTAAAACCCTAGTTTGAATCCCTAACCCTAATGCAAAACCCTAGTTTGAAACCCTAACCCTAATGTAAAACCCTAGTTTGTAACCCTAACCCTAAAGTAAAACCCTAGTTTGAAACACTAACCCTAATGTAAAACACTAGTTTGAAACCGTAACGCTAATTTGAAACCCTAGTTTGAAACACTTGCCCTAATGTAAAACCCTAGTTTGAAACCGTAACCCTAATTTGAAACCCTTGTTTGAAACCCTGACCCTAATTTGAAACCCTAGTTTGAAACCCTAACCCTAATGCAAAACCCTTGTTTGAAACCCTAACCCTAATGTAAAACCCTAGTTTGTAACCCTAACCCTAATGTAAAACCCTAGTTTGAAACCCTAACCCTAATGTAAAACCCTAGTTTGAAACCCTAACCCTAATGTTAAACCCTAGTTTGTAACCCTAACCCTAATATAAAAACCCTAGTTTGAAACCCTAACCCTAATGTTAAACCCTAGTTTGAAACCCTAACCCTAATGTAAAACCCCTTGTTTGTAACCCTAACCCTAATTTGAAACCCTAGTTTGAAACCCTAACCCTAATGTTAAACCCTACTTTGAAACCCTAACCCTAATTTGAAACCGTAGTTTGAAAACCTAACCCTAATATAAAACCCTAGTTTGAAACCCTAACCCTAACGTAAAACCCTAGTTTGAATCCCTAACCCTAATTTAAAACCCTAGTTTGTAACCCTAACCCTAATGTAAAACCCTAGTTTGAAACCCTAACCATAATGTAAAACCCTAGTTTGAAACCCTAACCCTAATGTTAAACCCTAGTTTGTAACCCTAACCCTAATATAAAAACCCTAGTTTGAAACCCTAACCCTAATGTTAAACCCTAGTTTGAAACCCTAACCCTAATGTAAAACCCCTTGTTTGTAACCCTAACCCTAATTTGAAACCCTAGTTTGAAACCCTAACCCTAATGTTAAACCCTACTTTGAAACCCTAACCCTAATTTGAAACCGTAGTTTGAAAATCTTACCCTAATATAAAACCCTAGTTTGAAACCCTAACCCTAACGTAAAACCCTAGTTTGAATCCCTAACCCTAATTTAAAACCCTAGTTTGTAACCCTAACCCTAATGTAAAACCCTAGTTTGAAACCCTAACCATAATGTAAAACCCTAGTTTGAAACCCTAACCCTAATGGTAAACCCTAGTTTGAAACCCTAACCCTAATGTAAAACCCTAGTTTGAAGCATTAACCCTAATGTAAAACCCTAGTTTGAAACCCTAACCATAATGTAAAACCCTAGTTTGAAACCCTAACCCTAATGGTAAACCCTAGTTTGTAACCCTAACCCTAATGCAAAACCCTAGTTTGAAACCCTAACCCTAATGTAAAACCCTAGTTTGTAACCCTAACCCTAATGTAAAACCCTAGTTTGAAACCCTAACCCTAATGTAAAACCCTAGTTTGAAGCATTAACCCTAATGTAAAACCCTTGTTTGAAACCCTAACCCTAATGTTAAACCCTAGTTTGAAACCCTAACCCTAACGTAAAACCCTAGTTTGAAGCCCTAACCCTAATGTAAAACCCTAGTTTGTAACCCTAACCCTAATTTGAAAACCGAGTTTGAAACCCTAACCCTAACGTAAAACCCTTGTTTGAATCCCTAACCCTAATGTAAAACGATAGTTTGAAACCGTAACCCTAATTTGAAACCCTAGTTTGAAACACTAACTCTAATGTAAAACCCTATTTTGCAACCGTAACCCTAATTTGAAACCCTAGTTTGAAACCCTAACCCTAATGTAAAACCCTAGTTTGAAACCCTAACCATAATGTAAAACCCTAGTTTGAAACCCTAACACTAATGGTAAACCCTAGTTTGAATCCCTAACCCTAATGTAAAACCCTAGTTTGAAGCATTAACCCTAATGTAAAACCCTAGTTTGAAACCCTAACCATAATGTAAAACACTAGTTTGAAACCCTAACACTAATGTAAAACCCTAGTTTGAAACCCTAACCCTAATGTTAAACTCTAGTTTGAATCCCTAACCCTAATGTTAAACCCTAGTTTGAAACCCTAACCCTAATGTAAAACCCTAGTTTGTAACCCTAACTCTAATGTAAAACCCTAGTTTGAAACCCTAACCCTAATGTAAAACACTAGTTTGAAACCGTAACGCTAATTTGAAACCCTAGTTTGAAACCCTAACCCTAATGTAAAACCCTAGTTTGAAACCGTAACCCTAATTTGAAACCCTAGTTTGAAACCCTAACCCTAATGTAAAACACTAGTTTGAAACCCTAACCCTAATTTGAAACCCTAGTTTGAAACCCTAACCCTAATGCAAAACCCTAGTTTGAAACCCTAACCCTAATGTAAAACCCTAGTTTGTAACCCTAACCCTAATGTAAAACCCTAGTTTGAAACCCTAACCCTAATGTAAAACCCTAGTTTGAAGCATTAACCCTATTGTAAAACCCTTGTTTGAAACCCTAACCCTAATGTTAAACCCTAGTTTGAAACCCTAACCCTAACGTAAAACCCTAGTTTGAAACCCTAACCCTAATGTAAAACCCTAGTTTGTAACCCTAACCCTAATTTAAAAACCGAGTTTGAAACCCTAGCCCTAACGTAAAACCCTAGTTTGAATCCCTAACCCTAATGTAAAACCCTAGTTTGAAACCGTAACCCTAATTTGAAACCCTAGTTTGAAACACTAACTCTAATGTAAAACCCTATTTTGAAACCGTAACCCTAATTTGAAACCCTAGTTTGAAACCCTAACCCTAATGTAAAACACTAGTTTGAAACCCTAACCCTAATTTGAAACCCTAGTTTGAAACCCTAACCCTAATGCAAAACCCTAGTTTGAAACCCTAACCCTAATGTAAAACCCTAGTTTGAAACCCTAATCCTAATGTTAAACCCTAGTTTGAAACCCTAACCCTAATTTGAAACCGTAGTTTGAAAACCTAACCCTAATATAAAACCCTAGTTTGAAACCCTAACCCTAACGTAAAACCCTAGTTTGAATCCCTAACCCTAATGCAAAACCCTAGTTTGAAACCCTAACCCTAATGTAAAACCCTAGTTTGTAACCCTAACCCTAATGTGAAACCCTAGTTTGAAACACTAACCCTAATGTAAAACACTAGTTTGAAAACGTAACACTAATTTGAAACCCTAGTTTGAAACACTTGCCCTAATGTAAAACCCTAGTTTGAAACCGTAACCCTAATTTGAAACCCTAGTTTGAAACCCTAACCCTAATATAAAAACCCTAGTTTGAAACCCTAACTCTAATGTTAAACCCTAGTTTGAAACCCTAACCCTAATGTAAAACCCCTTGTTTGTAACCCTAACCCTAATGTAAAACCCTAGTTTGAAACCCTAACCCTAATGTAAAACCCTAGTTTGAAACCCTAACCATAATGTAAAACCCTAGTTTGAAACCCTAACACTAATGGTAAACCCTAGTTTGAATCCCTAACCCTAATGTAAAACCCTAGTTTGAAGCATTAACCCTAATGTAAAACCCTAGTTTGAAACCCTAACAATAATGTAAAACCCTAGTTTGAAACCCTAACCCTAAAGGTAAACCCTAGTTTGTAACCCTAACCCTAATGCAAAACCCTAGTTTGAAACCCTAACCCTAATGTAAAACCCTAGTTTGTAACCCTAACCCTAATGTAAAACCCTAGTTTGAAACCCTAACCCTAATGTAAAACCCTAGTTTGAAGCATTAACCCTAATGTAAAACCCTTGTTTGAAACCCTAACCCTAATGTTAAACCCTAGTTTGAAACCCTAACCCTAACGTAAAACCCTAGTTTGAAACCCTAACCCTAATGTAAAACCCTAGTTTGTAACCCTAACCCTAATTTGAAAACCGAGTTTGAAACGCTAACCCTAACGTAAAACCCTAGTTTGAATCCCTAACCCTAATGTAAAACCCTATTTTGAAACCGTAACCCTAATTTGAAACCCTAGTTTGAAACCCTAACCCTAATGTAAAACACTAGTTTGTAACCCTAACCCTAATTTGAAACCCTAGTTTGAAACCCTAACCCTAATGCAAAACCCTAGTTTGAAACACTAACCCTAATGTAAAACCCTAGTTTGAAACCCTAACCCTAAAGTTAAACCCTAGTTTGAAACCCTAACCCTAATTTGAAACCGTAGTTTGAAAACCTAACCCTAATATAAAACCCTAGTTTGAAACCCTAACCCTAACGTAAAACCCTAGTTTGAATTCCTAACCCTAATGTAAAACCCTAGTTTGAAACCCTAACCCTAATGTTAAACCCTAGTTTGAATCCCTAACCCTAATTTGAAACAGTAGTTTGAAAACCTAACCCTAATATAAAACCCTAGTTTGAAACCCTAACCCTAACGTAAAACCCTAGTTTGAATCCCTAACCCTAATGCAAAACCCTAGTTTGAAACCCTAACCCTAATGTAAAACCCTAGTTTGTAACCCTAACCCTAATGTGAAACCCTAGTTTGAAACACTAACCCTAATGTAAAACACTAGTTTGAAACCGTAACGCTAATTTATTACCCTAGTTTGAAACCCTAACCCTAATTTGAAACCCTAGTTTGAAACCCTAACCCTAATGCAAAACCCTTGTTTGAAACCCTAACCCTAATGTAAAACCCTAGTTTGAAACCCTAACCCTAATGTTAAACCCTAGTTTGAATCCCTAACCCTAATGTTTAACCCTAGTTTGAAACCCTAACCCTAATCTAAAACCCCTTCTTTGTAACCCTAACCCTAATTTGAAACCCTAGTTTGAAACCCTAACCCTAATGTTAAACCCTAGTTTGAAACCCTAACCCTAATTTGAAACCCAAGTTTGAAACCCTAACCCTAATTTTAAACCCTAGTTTGAAACCCTAACCCTAATTTGAAACCCTAGTTTGAAAACCTAACCCTAATATAAAACCCTAGTTTGAAACCCTAACGTAAAACCCTAGTTTGAATCCCTAACCCTAATGCAAAACCCTAGTTTGAAACTCTAACCCTAATGTAAAACCCTAGTTTGTAACCCTAACCCTAATGTAAAACCCTAGTTTGAAACCCTAACCCTAATGTAAAACACTAGTTTGAAACCGTAACGCTAATTTGAAATCCTAGTTTGAAATACTAACCCTAATGTAAAACCCTAGTTTGAAACCGTAACCCTAATTTGAAACCCTAGTTTGAAACCCTAACCCTAATGTAAAACACTAGTTTGAAACCCTAACCCTAATTTGAAACACTAGTTTGAAACCCTAACCCTAATGCAAAACCCTAGTTTGAAACCCTAACCCTAATGTAAAACCCTAGTTTGTAACCCTAACCCTAATGTAAAACCCTAGTTTGAAACCCTAACCCTAATGTAAAACCCTAGTTTGAAGTATTAACCCTAATGTAAAACCCTAGTTTGAAACCCTAACCCTAATGTAAAACCCTAGTTTGAAGCATTAACCCTAATGTAAAACCCTTGTTTGAAACCCTAACCCTAATGTTAAACGCTAGTTTGAAACCCTAACCCTAACGTAAAACCCTAGTTTGAAACCCTAACCCTAATGTAAAACCCTAGTTTGTAACCCTAACCCTAATTTGAAAACCGAGTTTGAAACCCTAGCCCTAACGTAAAAACCTAGTTTGAATCCCTAACCCTAATGTAAAACCAAAGTTTGAAACCGTAACCCTAATTTGAAACCCTAGTTTGAAACACTAACTCTAATGTAAAACCCTATTTTGAAACCGTAACCCTAATTTGAAACCCTAGTTTGAAACCCTAACCCTAATGTAAAACACTAGTTTGAAACCCTAACCCTAATTTGAAACCCTAGTTTGAAACCCTAACCCTAATGCAAAACCCTAGTTTGAAACCCTAACCCTAATGTAAAACCCTAGTTTGAAACCCTAATCCTAATGTTAAACCCTAGTTTGAAACCCTAACCCTAATTTGAAACCGTAGTTTGAAAACCTAACCCTAATATAAAACCCTAGTTTGAAACCTTAACCCTAACGTAAAACCCTAGTTTGAATCCCTAACCCTAATGCAAAACCCTAGTTTGAAACCCTAACCCTAATGTAAAACCCTAGTTTGTAACCCTAACCCTAATGTAAAACCCTAGTTTGAAACACTAACCCTAATGTAAAACCCTAGTTTTAAACCGTAACCCTAATTTGAAACCCTAGTTTGAAACCCTAACCCTAATTTGAAACCCTAGTTTGAAACCCTAACCCTAATGCAAAACCCTTGTTTGAAACCCTAACCCTAATGTAAAACCCTAGTTTGTAACCCTAACCCTATTGTAAAACCCTAGTTTGAAACCCTAACCCTAATGTAAAACCCTAGTTTGAAACCCTAACCCTAATGTTAAACCCTAGTTTGTAACCCTAACCCTAATATAAAAACCCTAGTTTGAAACCCTAACCCTAATGTTAAACCCTAGTTTGAAACCCTAACCCTAATGTAAAACCCCTTGTTTGTAACCCTAACCCTAATTTGAAACCCTAGTTTGAAACCCTAACCCTAATGTTAAACCCTACTTTGAAACCCTAACCCTAATTTGAAACCGTAGTTTGAAAACCTAACCCTAATATAAAACCCTAGTTTGAAACCCTAACCCTAACGTAAAACCCTAGTTTGAATCCCTAACCCTAATTTAAAACCCTAGTTTGTAACCCTAACCCTAATGTAAAACCCTAGTTTGAAACCCTAACCATAATGTAAAACCCTAGTTTGAAACCCTTACCCTAATGGTAAACCCTAGTTTGAAACCCTAACCCTAATGTAAAACCCTAGTTTGAAGCATTAACCCTAATGTAAAACCCTAGTTTGAAACCCTAACCATAATGTAAAACCCTAGTTTGAAACCCTAACCCTAATGGTAAACCCTAGTTTGTAACCCTAACCCTAATGCAAAACCCTAGTTTGAAACCCTAACCCTAATGTAAAACCCTAGTTTGTAACCCTAACCCTAATGTAAAACCCTAGTTTGAAACCCTAACCCTAATGTAAAACCCTAGTTTGAAGCATTAACCCTAATGTAAAACCCTTGTTTGAAACCCTAACCCTAATGTTAAACCCTAGTTTGAAACCCTAACCCTAACGTAAAACCCTAGTTTGAAGCCCTAACCCTAATGTAAAACCCTAGTTTGTAACCCTAACCCTAATTTGAAAACCGAGTTTGAAACCCTAACCCTAACGTAAAACCCTAGTTTGAATCCCTAACCCTAATGTAAAACGATAGTTTGAAACCGTAACCCTAATTTGAAACCCTAGTTTGAAACACTAACTCTAATGTAAAACCCTATTTTGAAACCGTAACCCTAATTTGAAACCCTAGTTTGAAACCCTAACCCTAATGTAAAACACTAGTTTGAAACCCTAACCCTAATTTGAAACCCTAGTTTGAAACCCTAACCCTAATGCAAAACCCTAGTTTTAAACCCTAACCCTAATGTAAAACCCTAGTTTAAAGCCCTAACCCTAATGTTAAACCCTAGTTTGAAACCCTAACTCTAATTTGAAACCGTAGTTTGAAAACCTAACCCTAATATAAAACCCTAGTTTGAAACCCTAACCCTAACGTAAAACCCTAGTTTGAATCCCTAACCCTAATGCAAAACCCTAGTTTGAAACCCTAACTCTAATGTAAAACCCTAGTTTGTAACCCTAACCCTAATGTAAAACCCTAGTTTGAAACACTAACCCTAATGTAAAACCCTAGTTTGAAACCGTAACGCTAATTTGAAACCCTAGTTTGAAACACTTACCCTAATGTAAAACCCTAGTTTGAAACCGTAACCCTAATTTGAAACCCTAGTTTGAAACCCTAACCCTAATTTGAAACCCTAGTTTGAAACCCTAACCCTAATGCAAAACCCTTGTTTGAAACCCTAACCCTAATGTAAAACCCTAGTTTGTAACCCTAACCCTAATGTAAAACCCTAGTTTGAAACCCTAACCCTAATGTAAAACCCTAGTTTGAAACCCTAACCCTAATGTTAAACCCTAGTTTGTAACCCTAACCCTAATATAAAAACCCTAGTTTGAAACCCTAACCCTAATTTTAAACACTAGTTTGAAACATAACCCTAATTTGAAACCCTAGTTTGAAACCCTAACCCTAATGTAAAACACTAGTTTGAAACCCTAACACTAATTTGAAACCCTAGTTTGAAACCCTAACCCTAATGCAAAACCCTAGTTTGAAACCCTAACCCTAATGTAAAACCCTAGTTTGCAACCCTAACCCTAATGTTAAACCCTAGTTTGAAACCCTAACCCTAATTTGAAACCGTAGTTTGAAAACCTAACCCTAATATAAAACCCTAGTTTGAAACCCTAACCCTAACGTAAAACCCTAGTTTGAATCCCTAACCCTAATGTAAAACCCTAGTTTGAAACCGTAACCCTAATTTGAAACCCTAGTTTGAAACACTAACCCTAATGTAAAACCCTAGTTTGAAACCGTAACCCTAATTTGAAACCCTAGTTTGAAACCCTAACCCTAATGTAAAACACTAGTTTGAAACCCTAACCCTAATTTGAAACCCTAGTTTGAAACCCTAACCCTAATCTAAAACCCCTTCTTTGTAACCCTAACCCTAATGTAAAACCCTAGTTTGAAACCCTAACACTAATGTAAAACCCTACTTTGAAACCCTAACCCTAATGTTAAACTCTAGTTTGAATCCCTAACCCTAATGTTAAACCCTAGTTTGAAACCCTAACCCTAATCTAAAACCCCTTCTTTGTAACCCTAACCCTAATTTGAAACCCTAGTTTGAAACCCTAACCCTAATGTTAAACCCTAGTTTGAAACCCTAACCCTAATTTGAAACCCTAGTTTGAAAATCTAACCCTAATATAAAACCCTAGTTTGAAACCCTAACCCTAACGTAAAACCCTAGTTTGAATCCCTAACCCTAATGCAAAACCCTAGTTTGAAACTCTAACCCTAATGTAAAACCCTAGTTTGTAACCCTAACCCTAATGTAAAACCCTAGTTTGAAACCCTAACCCTAATGTAAAACACTAGTTTGAAACCGTAACGCTAATTTGAAACCCTAGTTTGAAACACTAACCCTAATGTAAAACCCTAGTTTGAAACCGTAACCCTAATTTGAAACCCTAGTTTGAAACCCTAACCCTAATGTAAAACACTAGTTTGAAACCCTAACCCTAATTTGAAACCCTAGTTTGAAACCCTAACCCTAATGCAAAACCCTAGTTTGAAACCCTAACCCTAATGTAAAACCCTAGTTTGTAACCCTAACCCTAATGTAAAACCCTAGTTTGAAACCCTAACCCTAATGTAAAACCCTAGTTTGAAGCATTAACCCTAATGTAAAACCCTTGTTTGAAACCCTAACCCTAATGTTAAACCCTAGTTTGAAACCCTAACCCTAACGTAAAACCCTAGTTTGAAACCCTAACCCTAATGTAAAACCCTAGTTTGAATCCCTAACCCTAATGCAAAACCCTAGTTTGAAACCCTAACCCTAATGTAAAACCCTAGTTTGTAACCCTAACCCTAAAGTAAAACCCTAGTTTGAAACACTAACCCTAATGTAAAACACTAGTTTGAAACCGTAACGCTAATTTGAAACCCTAGTTTGAAACACTTGCCCTAATGTAAAACCCTAGTTTGAAACCGTAACCCTAATTTGAAACCCTTGTTTGAAACCCTGACCCTAATTTGAAACCCTAGTTTGAAACCCTAACCCTAATGCAAAACCCTTGTTTGAAACCCTAACCCTAATGTAAAACCCTAGTTTGTAACCCTAACCCTAATGTAAAACCCTAGTTTGAAACCCTAACCCTAATGTAAAACCCTAGTTTGAAACCCTAACCCTAATGTTAAACCCTAGTTTGTAACCCTAACCCTAATATAAAAACCCTAGTTTGAAACCCTAACCCTAATGTTAAACCCTAGTTTGAAACCCTAACCCTAATGTAAAACCCCTTGTTTGTAACCCTAACCCTAATTTGAAACCCTAGTTTGAAACCCTAACCCTAATGTTAAACCCTACTTTGAAACCCTAACCCTAATTTGAAACCGTAGTTTGAAAACCTAACCCTAATATAAAACCCTAGTTTGAAACCCTAACCCTAACGTAAAACCCTAGTTTGAATCCCTAACCCTAATTTAAAACCCTAGTTTGTAACCCTAACCCTAATGTAAAACCCTAGTTTGAAACCCTAACCATAATGTAAAACCCTAGTTTGAAACCCTAACCCTAATGTTAAACCCTAGTTTGTAACCCTAACCCTAATATAAAAACCCTAGTTTGAAACCCTAACCCTAATGTTAAACCCTAGTTTGAAACCCTAACCCTAATGTAAAACCCCTTGTTTGTAACCCTAACCCTAATTTGAAACCCTAGTTTGAAACCCTAACCCTAATGTTAAACCCTACTTTGAAACCCTAACCCTAATTTGAAACCGTAGTTTGAAAATCTTACCCTAATATAAAACCCTAGTTTGAAACCCTAACCCTAACGTAAAACCCTAGTTTGAATCCCTAACCCTAATTTAAAACCCTAGTTTGTAACCCTAACCCTAATGTAAAACCCTAGTTTGAAACCCTAACCATAATGTAAAACCCTAGTTTGAAACCCTAACCCTAATGGTAAACCCTAGTTTGAAACCCTAACCATAATGTAAAACCCTAGTTTGAAACCCTAACCCTAATGGTAAACCCTAGTTTGTAACCCTAACCCTAATGCAAAACCCTAGTTTGAAACCCTAACCCTAATGTAAAACCCTAGTTTGTAACCCTAACCCTAATGTAAAACCCTAGTTTGAAACCCTAACCCTAATGTAAAACCCTAGTTTGAAGCATTAACCCTAATGTAAAACCCTTGTTTGAAACCCTAACCCTAATGTTAAACCCTAGTTTGAAACCCTAACCCTAACGTAAAACCCTAGTTTGAAGCCCTAACCCTAATGTAAAACCCTAGTTTGTAACCCTAACCCTAATTTGAAAACCGAGTTTGAAACCCTAACCCTAACGTAAAACCCTAGTTTGAATCCCTAACCCTAATGTAAAACGATAGTTTGAAACCGTAACCCTAATTTGAAACCCTAGTTTGAAACACTAACTCTAATGTAAAACCCTATTTTGCAACCGTAACCCTAATTTGAAACCCTAGTTTGAAACCCTAACCCTAATGTAAAACCCTAGTTTGAAACCCTAACCATAATGTAAAACCCTAGTTTGAAACCCTAACACTAATGGTAAACCCTAGTTTGAATCCCTAACCCTAATGTAAAACCCTAGTTTGAAGCATTAACCCTAATGTAAAACCCTAGTTTGAAACCCTAACCATAATGTAAAACACTAGTTTGAAACCCTAACACTAATGTAAAACCCTAGTTTGAAACCCTAACCCTAATGTTAAACTCTAGTTTGAATCCCTAACCCTAATGTTAAACCCTAGTTTGAAACCCTAACCCTAATGTAAAACCCTAGTTTGTAACCCTAACCCTAATGTAAAACCCTAGTTTGAAACCCTAACCCTAATGTAAAACACTAGTTTGAAACCGTAACGCTAATTTGAAACCCTAGTTTGAAACCCTAACCCTAATGTAAAACCCTAGTTTGAAACCGTAACCCTAATTTGAAACCCTAGTTTGAAACCCTAACCCTAATGTAAAACACTAGTTTGAAACCCTAACCCTAATTTGAAACCCTAGTTTGAAACCCTAACCCTAATGCAAAACCCTAGTTTGAAACCCTAACCCTAATGTAAAACCCTAGTTTGTAACCCTAACCCTAATGTAAAACCCTAGTTTGAAACCCTAACCCTAATGTAAAACCCTAGTTTGAAGCATTAACCCTAATGTAAAACCCTTGTTTGAAACCCTAACCCTAATGTTAAACCCTAGTTTGAAACCCTAACCCTAACGTAAAACCCTAGTTTGAAACCCTAACCCTAATGTAAAACCCTAGTTTGTAACCCTAACCCTAATTTAAAAACCGAGTTTGAAACCCTAGCCCTAACGTAAAACCCTAGTTTGAATCCCTAACCCTAATGTAAAACCCTAGTTTGAAACCGTAACCCTAATTTGAAACCCTAGTTTGAAACACTAACTCTAATGTAAAACCCTATTTTGAAACCGTAACCCTAATTTGAAACCCTAGTTTGAAACCCTAACCCTAATGTAAAACACTAGTTTGAAACCCTAACCCTAATTTGAAACCCTAGTTTGAAACCCTAACCCTAATGCAAAACCCTAGTTTGAAACCCTAACCCTAATGTAAAACCCTAGTTTGAAACCCTAATCCTAATGTTAAACCCTAGTTTGAAACCCTAACCCTAGTTTGAAACCCTAACCCTAATTTGAAACCGTAGTTTGAAAACCTAACCCTAATATAAAACCCTAGTTTGAAACCCTAACCCTAACGTAAAACCCTAGTTTGAATCCCTAACCCTAATGCAAAACCCTAGTTTGAAACCCTAACCCTAATGTAAAACCCTAGTTTGTAACCCTAACCCTAATGTGAAACCCTAGTTTGAAACACTAACCCTAATGTAAAACACTAGTTTGAAAACGTAACACTAATTTGAAACCCTAGTTTGAAACACTTGCCCTAATGTAAAACCCTAGTTTGAAACCGTAACCCTAATTTGAAACCCTAGTTTGAAACCCTAACCCTAATATAAAAACCCTAGTTTGAAACCCTAACTCTAATGTTAAACCCTAGTTTGAAACCCTAACCCTAATGTAAAACCCCTTGTTTGTAACCCTAACCCTAATGTAAAACCCTAGTTTGAAACCCTAACCCTAATGTAAAACCCTAGTTTGAAACCCTAACCATAATGTAAAACCCTAGTTTGAAACCCTAACACTAATGGTAAACCCTAGTTTGAATCCCTAACCCTAATGTAAAACCCTAGTTTGAAGCATTAACCCTAATGTAAAACCCTAGTTTGAAACCCTAACAATAATGTAAAACCCTAGTTTGAAACCCTAACCCTAAAGGTAAACCCTAGTTTGTAACCCTAACCCTAATGCAAAACCCTAGTTTGAAACCCTAACCCTAATGTAAAACCCTAGTTTGTAACCCTAACCCTAATGTAAAACCCTAGTTTGAAACCCTAACCCTAATGTAAAACCCTAGTTTGAAGCATTAACCCTAATGTAAAACCCTTGTTTGAAACCCTAACCCTAATGTTAAACCCTAGTTTGAAACCCTAACCCTAACGTAAAACCCTAGTTTGAAACCCTAACCCTAATGTAAAACCCTAGTTTGTAACCCTAACCCTAATTTGAAAACCGAGTTTGAAACGCTAACCCTAACGTAAAACCCTAGTTTGAATCCCTAACCCTAATGTAAAACCCTATTTTGAAACCGTAACCCTAATTTGAAACCCTAGTTTGAAACCCTAACCCTAATGTAAAACACTAGTTTGTAACCCTAACCCTAATTTGAAACCCTAGTTTGAAACCCTAACCCTAATGCAAAACCCTAGTTTGAAACACTAACCCTAATGTAAAACCCTAGTTTGAAACCCTAACCCTAAAGTTAAACCCTAGTTTGAAACCCTAACCCTAATTTGAAACCGTAGTTTGAAAACCTAACCCTAATATAAAACCCTAGTTTGAAACCCTAACCCTAACGTAAAACCCTAGTTTGAATTCCTAACCCTAATGTAAAACCCTAGTTTGAAACCCTAACCCTAATGTTAAACCCTAGTTTGAATCCCTAACCCTAATTTGAAACAGTAGTTTGAAAACCTAACCCTAATATAAAACCCTAGTTTGAAACCCTAACCCTAACGTAAAACCCTAGTTTGAATCCCTAACCCTAATGCAAAACCCTAGTTTGAAACCCTAACCCTAATGTAAAACCCTAGTTTGTAACCCTAACCCTAATGTGAAACCCTAGTTTGAAACACTAACCCTAATGTAAAACACTAGTTTGAAACCGTAACGCTAATTTATTACCCTAGTTTGAAACCCTAACCCTAATTTGAAACCCTAGTTTGAAACCCTAACCCTAATGCAAAACCCTTGTTTGAAACCCTAACCCTAATGTAAAACCCTAGTTTGAAACCCTAACCCTAATGTTAAACCCTAGTTTGAATCCCTAACCCTAATGTTTAACCCTAGTTTGAAACCCTAACCCTAATCTAAAACCCCTTCTTTGTAACCCTAACCCTAATTTGAAACCCTAGTTTGAAACCCTAACCCTAATGTTAAACCCTAGTTTGAAACCCTAACCCTAATTTGAAACCCAAGTTTGAAACCCTAACCCTAATGTTAAACCCTAGTTTGAAACCCTAACCCTAATTTGAAACCCTAGTTTGAAAACCTAACCCTAATATAAAACCCTAGTTTGAAACCCTAACGTAAAACCCTAGTTTGAATCCCTAACCCTAATGCAAAACCCTAGTTTGAAACTCTAACCCTAATGTAAAACCCTAGTTTGTAACCCTAACCCTAATGTAAAACCCTAGTTTGAAACCCTAACCCTAATGTAAAACACTAGTTTGAAACCGTAACGCTAATTTGAAATCCTAGTTTGAAATACTAACCCTAATGTAAAACCCTAGTTTGAAACCGTAACCCTAATTTGAAACCCTAGTTTGAAACCCTAACCCTAATGTAAAACACTAGTTTGAAACCCTAACCCTAATTTGAAACACTAGTTTGAAACCCTAACCCTAATGCAAAACCCTAGTTTGAAACCCTAACCCTAATGTAAAACCCTAGTTTGTAACCCTAACCCTAATGTAAAACCCTAGTTTGAAACCCTAACCCTAATGTAAAACCCTAGTTTGAAGTATTAACCCTAATGTTAAACCCTAGTTTGAAACCCTAACCCTAATGTAAAACCCTAGTTTGAAGCATTAACCCTAATGTAAAACCCTTGTTTGAAACCCTAACCCTAATGTTAAACGCTAGTTTGAAACCCTAACCCTAACGTAAAACCCTAGTTTGAAACCCTAACCCTAATGTAAAACCCTAGTTTGTAACCCTAACCCTAATTTGAAAACCGAGTTTGAAACCCTAGCCCTAACGTAAAAACCTAGTTTGAATCCCTAACCCTAATGTAAAACCAAAGTTTGAAACCGTAACCCTAATTTGAAACCCTAGTTTGAAACACTAACTCTAATGTAAAACCCTATTTTGAAACCGTAACCCTAATTTGAAACCCTAGTTTGAAACCCTAACCCTAATGTAAAACACTAGTTTGAAACCCTAACCCTAATTTGAAACCCTAGTTTGAAACCCTAACCCTAATGCAAAACCCTAGTTTGAAACCCTAACCCTAATGTAAAACCCTAGTTTGAAACCCTAATCCTAATGTTAAACCCTAGTTTGAAACCCTAACCCTAATTTGAAACCGTAGTTTGAAAACCTAACCCTAATATAAAACCCTAGTTTGAAACCTTAACCCTAACGTAAAACCCTAGTTTGAATCCCTAACCCTAATGCAAAACCCTAGTTTGAAACCCTAACCCTAATGTAAAACCCTAGTTTGTAACCCTAACCCTAATGTAAAACCCTAGTTTGAAACACTAACCCTAATGTAAAACCCTAGTTTTAAACCGTAACCCTAATTTGAAACCCTAGTTTGAAACCCTAACCCTAATTTGAAACCCTAGTTTGAAACCCTAACCCTAATGCAAAACCCTTGTTTGAAACCCTAACCCTAATGTAAAACCCTAGTTTGTAACCCTAACCCTATTGTAAAACCCTAGTTTGAAACCCTAACCCTAATGTAAAACCCTAGTTTGAAACCCTAACCCTAATGTTAAACCCTAGTTTGTAACCCTAACCCTAATATAAAAACCCTAGTTTGAAACCCTAACCCTAATGTTAAACCCTAGTTTGAAACCCTAACCCAAATGTAAAACCCCTTGTTTGTAACCCTAACCCTAATTTGAAACCCTAGTTTGAAACCCTAACCCTAATGTTAAACCCTACTTTGAAACCCTAACCCTAATTTGAAACCGTAGTTTGAAAACCTAACCCTAATATAAAACCCTAGTTTGAAACCCTAACCCTAACGTAAAACCCTAGTTTGAATCCCTAACCCTAATTTAAAACCCTAGTTTGTAACCCTAACCCTAATGTAAAACCCTAGTTTGAAACCCTAACCATAATGTAAAACCCTAGTTTGAAACCCTTACCCTAATGGTAAACCCTAGTTTGAAACCCTAACCCTAATGTAAAACCCTAGTTTGAAGCATTAACCCTAATGTAAAACCCTAGTTTGAAACCCTAACCATAATGTAAAACCCTAGTTTGAAACCCTAACCCTAATGGTAAACCCTAGTTTGTAACCCTAACCCTAATGCAAAACCCTAGTTTGAAACCCTAACCCTAATGTAAAACCCTAGTTTGTAACCCTAACCCTAATGTAAAACCCTAGTTTGAAACCCTAACCCTAATGTAAAACCCTAGTTTGAAGCATTAACCCTAATGTAAAACCCTTGTTTGAAACCCTAACCCTAATGTTAAACCCTAGTTTGAAACCCTAACCCTAACGTAAAACCCTAGTTTGAAGCCCTAACCCTAATGTAAAACCCTAGTTTGTAACCCTAACCCTAATTTGAAAACCGAGTTTGAAACCCTAACCCTAACGTAAAACCCTAGTTTGAATCCCTAACCCTAATGTAAAACGATAGTTTGAAACCGTAACCCTAATTTGAAACCCTAGTTTGAAACACTAACTCTAATGTAAAACCCTATTTTGAAACCGTAACCCTAATTTGAAACCCTAGTTTGAAACCCTAACCCTAATGCAAAACCCTAGTTTGAAACCCTAACCCTAATGTAAAACCCTAGTTTGTAACCCTAACCCTAATGTTAAACCCTAGTTTGAAACCCTAACCCTAATGTTAAACCCTAGTTTGTAACCCTAACCCTAATATAAAAACCCTAGTTTGAAACCCTAACCCTAATTTTAAACCCTAGTTTGAAACATAACCCTAATTTGAAACCCTAGTTTGAAACCCTAACCCTAATGTAAAACACTAGTTTGAAACCCTAACCCTAATGTTAAACCCTAGTTTGAAACCCTAACCCTAATTTGAAACCGTAGTTTGAAAACCTAACCCTAATATAAAACCCTAGTTTGAAACCCTAACCCTAACGTAAAACCCTAGTTTGAATCCCTAACCCTAATGCAAAACCCTAGTTTGAAACCCTAACCCTAATGTAAAACCCTAGTTTGTAACCCTAACCCTAATGTAAAACCCTAGTTTGAATCCCTAACCCTAATGTAAAACCCTAGTTTGAAACCGTAACCCTAATTTGAAACCCTAGTTTGAAACACTAACCCTAATGTAAAACCCTAGTTTGAAACCGTAACCCTAATTTGAAACCCTAGTTTGAAACCCTAACCCTAATGTAAAACACTAGTTTGAAACCCTTACCCTAATTTGAAACCCTAGTTTGAAACCCTAACCCTAATCTAAAACCCCTTCTTTGTAACCCTAACCCTAATGTAAAACCCTAGTTTGAAACCCTAACACTAATGTAAAACCCTAGTTTGAAACCCTAACCCTAATGTTAAACTCTAGTTTGAATCCCTAACCCTAATGTTAAACCCTAGTTTGAAACCCTAACCCTAATCTAAAACCCCTTGTTTGTAACCCTAACCCTAATTTGAAACCCTAGTTTGAAACCCTAACCCTAATGTTAAACCCTAATTTGAAAATCTAACCCTAATATAAAACCCTAGTTTGAAACCCTAACCCTAACGTAAAACCCTAGTTTGAATCCCTAACCCTAATGCAAAACCCTAGTTTGAAACTCTAACCCTAATGTAAAACCCTAGTTTGTAACCCTAACCCTAATGTAAAACCCTAGTTTGAAACCCTAACCCTAATGTAAAACACTAGTTTGAAACCCTAACCCTAATGTAAAACCCTAGTTTGAAACCGTAACCCTAATTTGAAACCCTAGTTTGAAACCCTAACCCTAATGTAAAACCCTAGTTTGAAACCGTAACCCTAATTTGAAACCCTAGTTTGAAACCCTAACCCTAATGTAAAACACTAGTTTGAAACCCTAACCCTAATTTGAAACCCTAGTTTGAAACCCTAACCCTAATGCAAAACCCTAGTTTGAAACCCTAACCCTAATGTAAAACCCTAGTTTGTAACCCTAACCCTAATGTAAAACCCTAGTTTGAAACCCTAACCCTAATGTAAAACCCTAGTTTGAAGCAATAACCCTAATGTAAAACCCTTGTTTGAAACCCTAACCCTAATGTTAAACCCTAGTTTGAAACCCTAACCCTAACGTAAAACCCTAGTTTGAAACCCTAACCCTAATGTAAAACCCTAGTTTGAAACCGTAACCCTAATTTGAAACCCTAGTTTGAAACACTAACTCTAATGTAAAACCCTATTTTGAAACCGTAACCCTAATTTGAAACCCTAGTTTGAAACCCTAACCCTAATGTAAAACACTAGTTTGAAACCCTAACCCTAATTTGAAACCCTAGTTTGAAACCCTAACCCTAATGCAAAACCCTAGTTTGAAACCCTAACCCTAATGTAAAACCCTAGTTTGAAACCCTAATCCTAATGTTAAACCCTAGTTTGAAACCCTAACCCTAATTTGAAACCGTAGTTTGAAAACCTAACCCTAATATAAAACCCTAGTTTGAAACCCTAACCCTAACGTAAAACCCTAGTTTGAATCCCTAACCCTAATGCAAAACCCTAGTTTGAAACCCTAACCCTAATGTAAAACCCTAGTTTGTAACCCTAACCCTAATTTGAAACCCTAGTTTGAAACCCTAACCCTAATGTAAAACACTAGTTTGAAACTCTAACCCTAATTTGAAACCCTAGTTTGAAACCCTAACCCTAATCTAAAACCCCTTCTTTGTAACCCTAACCCTAATTTAAAACACTAGTTTGAAACCCTAACACTAATGTAAAACCCTAGTTTGAAACCCTAACCCTAATGTAAAACCCTAGTTTGTAACCCTAACCCTAATGTAAAACCCTAGTTTGAAACCCTAACCCTAATGTAAAACACTAGTTTGAAACCGTAACGCTAATTTGAAACCCTAGTTTGAAACACTAACCCTAATGTAAAACCCTAGTTTGAAACCGTAACCCTAATTTGAAAACCTAGTTTGAAACCCTAACCCTAATGTAAAACCCTAGTTTGAAACCGTAACCCTAATTTGAAACCCTAGTTTGAAACCCTAACCCTAATGTAAAACACTAGTTTGAAACCCTAACCCTAATTTGAAACCCTAGTTTGAAACCCTAACCCTAATGTAAAACCCTAGTTTGTAACCCTAACCCTAATGTGAAACCCTAGTTTGAAACACTAACCCTAATGTAAAACACTAGTTTGAAAACGTAACACTAATTTGAAACCCTAGTTTGAAACACTTGCCCTAATGTAAAACCCTAGTTTGAAACCGTAACCCTAATTTGAAACCCTAGTTTGAAACCCTAACCCTAATATAAAAACCCTAGTTTGAAACCCTAACTCTAATGTTAAACCCTAGTTTGAAACCCTAACCCTAATGTAAAACCCCTTGTTTGTAACCCTAACCCTAATGTAAAACCCTAGTTTGAAACCCTAACCCTAATGTAAAACCCTAGTTTGAAACCCTAACCATAATGTAAAACCCTAGTTTGAAACCCTAACACTAATGGTAAACCCTAGTTTGAATCCCTAACCCTAATGTAAAACCCTAGTTTGAAGCATTAACCCTAATGTAAAACCCTAGTTTGAAACCCTAACAATAATGTAAAACCCTAGTTTGAAACCCTAACCCTAAAGGTAAACCCTAGTTTGTAACCCTAACCCTAATGCAAAACCCTAGTTTGAAACCCTAACCCTAATGTAAAACCCTAGTTTGTAACCCTAACCCTAATGTAAAACCCTAGTTTGAAACCCTAACCCTAATGTAAAACCCTAGTTTGAAGCATTAACCCTAATGTAAAACCCTTGTTTGAAACCCTAACCCTAATGTTAAACCCTAGTTTGAAACCCTAACCCTAACGTAAAACCCTAGTTTGAAACCCTAACCCTAATGTAAAACCCTAGTTTGTAACCCTAACCCTAATTTGAAAACCGAGTTTGAAACGCTAACCCTAACGTAAAACCCTAGTTTGAATCCCTAACCCTAATGTAAAACCCTATTTTGAAACCGTAACCCTAATTTGAAACCCTAGTTTGAAACCCTAACCCTAATGTAAAACACTAGTTTGTAACCCTAACCCTAATTTGAAACCCTAGTTTGAAACCCTAACCCTAATGCAAAACCCTAGTTTGAAACCCTAACCCTAATGTAAAACCCTAGTTTGAAACCCTAACCCTAATGTTAAACCCTAGTTTGAAACCCTAACCCTAATGTTTAACCCTAGTTTGAAACCCTAACGCTAATGTTAAACCCTAGTTTGAAACTCTAACCTTAATGTTAAACCCTAGTTTGAATCCCTAACCCTAATGTTTAACCCTAGTTTGAAACCCTAACGCTAATCTAAAACCCCTTCTTTGTAACCCTAACCCTAATTTGAAATCCTAGTTTGAAACCCTAACCCTAATGTTAAACCCTAGTTTGAAACCCTAACACTAATTTGAAACCCTAGTTTGAAAATCTAACCCTAATATAAAACCCTAGTTTGAAACCCTAACCCTAACGTAAAACCCTAGTTTGAATCCCTAACCCTAATGCAAAACCCTAGTTTGAAACTCTAACCCTAATGTAAAACCCTAGTTTGTAACCCTAACCCTAATGTAAAACCCTAGTTTGAAACCCTAACCCTAATGTAAAACACTAGTTTGAAACCGTAACGCTAATTTGAAACCCTAGTTTGAAATACTAACCCTAATGTAAAACCCTAGTTTGAAACCGTAACCCTAATTTGAAACCCTAGTTTGAAACCCTAACCCTAATGTAAAACACTAGTTTGAAACCCTAACCCTAATTTGAAACCCTAGTTTGAAACCCTAACCCTAATGCAAAACCCTAGTTTGAAACCCTAACCCTAATGTAAAACCCTAGTTTGTAACCCTAACCCTAATGTAAAACCCTAGTTTGAAACCCTAACCCTAATGTAAAACCCTAGTTTGAAGCATTAACCCTAATGTAAAACCCTTGTTTGAAACCCTAACCCTAATGTTAAACGCTAGTTTGAAACCCTAACCCTAACGTAAAACCCTAGTTTGAAACCCTAACCCTAATGTAAAACCCTAGTTTGTAACCCTAACCCTAATTTGAAAACCGAGTTTGAAACCCTAGCCCTAACGTAAAAACCTAGTTTGAATCCCTAACCCTAATGTAAAACCAAAGTTTGAAACCGTAACCCTAATTTGAAACCCTAGTTTGAAACACTAACTCTAATGTAAAACCCTATTTTGAAACCGTAACCCTAATTTGAAACCCTAGTTTGAAACCCTAACCCTAATGTAAAACACTAGTTTGAAACCCTAACCCTAATTTGAAACCCTAGTTTGAAACCCTAACCCTAATGCAAAATCCTAGTTTGAAACCCTAACCCTAATGTAAAACCCTAGTTTGAAACCCTAATCCTAATGTTAAACCCTAGTTTGAAACCCTAACCCTAATTTGAAACCGTAGTTTGAAAACCTAACCCTAATATAAAACCCTAGTTTGAAACCTTAACCCTAACGTAAAACCCTAGTTTGAATCCCTAACCCTAATGCAAAACCCTAGTTTGAAACCCTATCCCTAATGTAAAACCCTAGTTTGTAACCCTAACCCTAATGTAAAACCCTAGTTTGAAACACTAACCCTAATGTAAAACACTAGTTTGAAACCGTAACGCTAATTTGAAACCCTAGTTTGAAACACTTGCCCTAATGTAAAACCCTAGTTTGAAACCGTAACCCTAATTTGAAACCCTAGTTTGAAACCCTAACCCTAATTTGAAACCCTAGTTTGAAACCCTAACCCTAATGCAAAACCCTTGTTTGAAACCCTAACCCTAATGTAAAACCCTAGTTTGTAACCCTAACCCTAATGTAAAACCCTAGTTTGAAACCCTAACCCTAACGTAAAACCCTAGTTTGAATTCCTAACCCTAATGTAAAACCCTAGTTTGAAACCCTAACCCTAATGTTAAACCCTAGTTTGAATCCCTAACCCTAATGTTTAACCCTAGTTTGAAACCCTAACGCTAATCTAAAACCCCTTCTTTGTAACCCTAACCCTAATTTGAAATCCTAGTTTGAAACCCTAACCCTAATGTTAAACCCTAGTTTGAAACCCTAACCCTAATTTGAAACCCTAGTTTGAAAATCTAACCCTAATATAAAACCCTAGTTTGAAACCCTAACCCTAACGTAAAACCCTAGTTTGAATCCCTAACCCTAATGCAAAACCCTAGTTTGAAACTCTAACCCTAATGTAAAACCCTAGTTTGTAATCCTAACCCTAATGTAAAACCCTAGTTTGAAACCCTAACCCTAATGTAAAACACTAGTTTGAAACCGTAACGCTAATTTGAAACCCTAGTTTGAAATACTAACCCTAATGTAAAACCCTAGTTTGAAACCGTAACCCTAATTTGAAACCCTAGTTTGAAACCCTAACCCTAATGTAAAACACTAGTTTGAAACCCTAACCCTAATTTGAAACCCTAGTTTGAAACCCTAACCCTAATGCAAAACCCTAGTTTGAAACCCTAACCCTAATGTAAAACCCTAGTTTGTAACCCTAACCCTAATGTAAAACCCTAGTTTGAAACCCTAACCCTAATGTAAAACCCTAGTTTGAAGGATTAACCCTAATGTAAAACCCTTGTTTGAAACCCTAACCCTAATGTTAAACGCTAGTTTGAAACCCTAACCCTAACGTAAAACCCTAGTTTGAAACCCTAACCCTAATGTAAAACCCTAGTTTGTAACCCTAACCCTAATTTGAAAACCGAGTTTGAAACCCTAGCCCTAACGTAAAAACCTAGTTTGAATCCCTAACCCTAATGTAAAACCAAAGTTTGAAACCGTAACCCTAATTTGAAACCCTAGTTTGAAACACTAACTCTAATGTAAAACCCTATTTTGAAACCGTAACTCTAATTTGAAACCCTAGTTTGAAACCCTAACCCTAATGTAAAACACTAGTTTGAAACCCTAACCCTAATTTGAAACCCTAGTTTGAAACCCTAACCCTAATGCAAAATCCTAGTTTGAAACCCTAACCCTAATGTAAAACCCTAGTTTGAAACCCTAATCCTAATGTTAAACCCTAGTTTGAAACCCTAACCCTAATTTGAAACCGTAGTTTGAAAACCTAACCCTAATATAAAACCCTAGTTTGAAACCTTAACCCTAACGTAAAACCCTAGTTTGAATCCCTAACCCTAATGCAAAACCCTAGTTTGAAACCCTAACCCTAATGTAAAACCCTAGTTTGTAACCCTAACCCTAATGTAAAACCCTAGTTTGAAACACTAACCCTAATGTAAAACACTAGTTTGAAACCGTAACGCTAATTTGAAACCCTAGTTTGAAACACTTGCCCTAATGTAAAACCCTAGTTTGAAACCGTAACCCTAATTTAAAACCCTAGTTTGAAACCCTAACCCTAATTTGAAACCCTAGTTTGAAACCCTAACCCTAATGCAAAACCTTTGTTTGAAACCCTAACCCTAATGTAAAACCCTAGTTTGTAACCCTAACCCTAATGTAAAACCCTAGTTTGAAACCCTAACCCTAATGTAAAACCCTAGTTTGAAACCCTAACCCTAATGTTAAACCCTAGTTTGTAACTCTAACCCTAATATAAAAACCCTAGTTTGAAACCCTAACCCTAATGTTAAACCCTAGTTTGAAACCCTAACCCTAATGTAAAACCCCTTGTTTGTAACCCTAACCCTAATTTGAAACCCTAGTTTGAAACCCTAACCCTAATGTTAAACCCTACTTTGAAACCCTAACCCTAATTTGAAACCGTAGTTTGAAAACCTAACCCTAATATAAAATCCTAGTTTGAAACCCTAACCCTAACGTAAAACCCTAGTTTGAATCCCTAACCCTAATTTAAAACCCTAGTTTGAATCCCTAACCCTAATGCAAAACCCTAGTTTGAAACCCTAACCCTAATGTAAAACCCTAGTTTGTAACCCTAACCCTAATGTAAAACCCTAGTTTGAAACACTAACCCTAATGTAAAACACTAGTTTGAAACCGTAACGCTAATTTGAAACCCTAGTTTGAAACACTTGCCCTAATGTAAAACCCTAGTTTGAAACCGTAACCCTAATTTGAAACCCTAGTTTGAAACCCTAACCCTAATTTGAAACCCTAGTTTGAAACCCTAACCCTAATGCAAAACCCTTGTTTGAAACTCTAACCCTAATGTAAAACCCTAGTTTGTAACCCTAACCCTAATGTAAAACCCTAGTTTGAAACCCTAACCCTAATGTAAAACACTAGTTTGAAACCGTAACGCTAATTTGAAACCCTAGTTTGAAATACTAACCCTAATGTAAAACCCTAGTTTGAAACCGTAACCCTAATTTGAAACCCTAGTTTGAAACCCCATACCTAATGTAAAACACTAGTTTGAAACCCTAACCCTAATTTGAAACCCTAGTTTGAAACCCTAACCCTAATGCAAAACCCTAGTTTGAAACCCTAACCCTAATGTAAAACCCTAGTTTGTAACCCTAACCCTAATGTAAAACCCTAGTTTGAAACCCTAACCCTAATGTAAAACCCTAGTTTGAAGCATTAACCCTAATGTAAAACCCTTGTTTGAAACCCTAACCCTAATGTTAAACGCTAGTTTGAAACCCTAACCCTAACGTAAAACCCTAGTTTGAAACCCTAACCCTAATGTAAAACCCTAGTTTGTAACCCTAACCCTAATTTGAAAACCGAGTTTGAAACCCTAGCCCTAACGTAAAAACCTAGTTTGAATCCCTAACCCTAATGTAAAACCAAAGTTTGAAACCGTAACCCTAATTTGAAACCCTAGTTTGAAACACTAACTCTAATGTAAAACCCTATTTTGAAACCGTAACCCTAATTTGAAACCCTAGTTTGAAACCCTAACCCTAATGTAAAACACTAGTTTGAAACCCTAACCCTAATTTGAAACCCTAGTTTGAAACCCTAACCCTAATGCAAAATCCTAGTTTGAAACCCTAACCCTAATGTAAAACCCTAGTTTGAAACCCTAATCCTAATGTTAAACCCTAGTTTGAAACCCTAACCCTAATTTGAAACCGTAGTTTGAAAACCTAACCCTAATATAAAACCCTAGTTTGAAACCTTAACCCTAACGTAAAACCCTAGTTTGAATCCCTAACCCTAATGCAAAACCCTAGTTTGAAACCCTAACCCTAATGTAAAACCCTAGTTTGTAACCCTAACCCTAATGTAAAACCCTAGTTTGAAACACTAACCCTAATGTAAAACACTAGTTTGAAACCGTAACGCTAATTTGAAACCCTAGTTTGAAACACTTGCCCTAATGTAAAACCCTAGTTTGAAACCGTAACCCTAATTTGAAACCCTAGTTTGAAACCCTAACCCTAATTTGAAACCCTAGTTTGAAACCCTAACCCTAATGCAAAACCCTTGTTTGAAACCCTAACCCTAATGTAAAACCCTAGTTTGTAACCCTAACCCTAATGTAAAACCCTAGTTTGAAACCCTAACCCTAACGTAAAACCCTAGTTTGAATTCCTAACCCTAATGTAAAACCCTAGTTTGAAACCCTAACCCTAATGTTAAACCCTAGTTTGAATCCCTAACCCTAATGTTTAACCCTAGTTTGAAACCCTAACGCTAATCTAAAACCCCTTCTTTGTAACCCTAACCCTAATTTGAAATCCTAGTTTGAAACCCTAACCCTAATGTTAAACCCTAGTTTGAAACCCTAACCCTAATTTGAAACCCTAGTTTGAAAATCTAACCCTAATATAAAACCCTAGTTTGAAACCCTAACCCTAACGTAAAACCCTAGTTTGAATCCCTAACCCTAATGCAAAACCCTAGTTTGAAACTCTAACCCTAATGTAAAACCCTAGTTTGTAATCCTAACCCTAATGTAAAACCCTAGTTTGAAACCCTAACCCTAATGTAAAACACTAGTTTGAAACCGTAACGCTAATTTGAAACCCTAGTTTGAAATACTAACCCTAATGTAAAACCCTAGTTTGAAACCGTAACCCTAATTTGAAACCCTAGTTTGAAACCCTAACCCTAATGTAAAACACTAGTTTGAAACCCTAACCCTAATTTGAAACCCTAGTTTGAAACCCTAACCCTAATGCAAAACCCTAGTTTGAAACCCTAACCCTAATGTAAAACCCTAGTTTGTAACCCTAACCCTAATGTAAAACCCTAGTTTGAAACCCTAACCCTAATGTAAAACCCTAGTTTGAAGCATTAACCCTAATGTAAAACCCTTGTTTGAAACCCTAACCCTAATGTTAAACGCTAGTTTGAAACCCTAACCCTAACGTAAAACCCTAGTTTGAAACCCTAACCCTAATGTAAAACCCTAGTTTGTAACCCTAACCCTAATTTGAAAACCGAGTTTGAAACCCTAGCCCTAACGTAAAAACCTAGTTTGAATCCCTAACCCTAATGTAAAACCAAAGTTTGAAACCGTAACCCTAATTTGAAACCCTAGTTTGAAACACTAACTCTAATGTAAAACCCTATTTTGAAACCGTAACCCTAATTTGAAACCCTAGTTTGAAACCCTAACCCTAATGTAAAACACTAGTTTGAAACCCTAACCCTAATTTGAAACCCTAGTTTGAAACCCTAACCCTAATGCAAAATCCTAGTTTGAAACCCTAACCCTAATGTAAAACCCTAGTTTGAAACCCTAATCCTAATGTTAAACCCTAGTTTGAAACCCTAACCCTAATTTGAAACCGTAGTTTGAAAACCTAACCCTAATATAAAACCCTAGTTTGAAACCTTAACCCTAACGTAAAACCCTAGTTTGAATCCCTAACCCTAATGCAAAACCCTAGTTTGAAACCCTAACCCTAATGTAAAACCCTAGTTTGTAACCCTAACCCTAATGTAAAACCCTAGTTTGAAACACTAACCCTAATGTAAAACACTAGTTTGAAACCGTAACGCTAATTTGAAACCCTAGTTTGAAACACTTGCCCTAATGTAAAACCCTAGTTTGAAACCGTAACCCTAATTTAAAACCCTAGTTTGAAACCCTAACCCTAATTTGAAACCCTAGTTTGAAACCCTAACCCTAATGCAAAACCCTTGTTTGAAACCCTAACCCTAATGTAAAACCCTAGTTTGTAACCCTAACCCTAATGTAAAACCCTAGTTTGAAACCCTAACCCTAATGTAAAACCCTAGTTTGAAACCCTAACCCTAATGTTAAACCCTAGTTTGTAACTCTAACCCTAATATAAAAACCCTAGTTTGAAACCCTAACCCTAATGTTAAACCCTAGTTTGAAACCCTAACCCTAATGTAAAACCCCTTGTTTGTAACCCTAACCCTAATTTGAAACCCTAGTTTGAAACCCTAACCCTAATGTTAAACCCTACTTTGAAACCCTAACCCTAATTTGAAACCGTAGTTTGAAAACCTAACCCTAATATAAAATCCTAGTTTGAAACCCTAACCCTAACGTAAAACCCTAGTTTGAATCCCTAACCCTAATTTAAAACCCTAGTTTGAATCCCTAACCCTAATGCAAAACCCTAGTTTGAAACCCTAACCCTAATGTAAAACCCTAGTTTGTAACCCTAACCCTAATGTAAAACCCTAGTTTGAAACACTAACCCTAATGTAAAACACTAGTTTGAAACCGTAACGCTAACTTGAAACCCTAGTTTGAAACACTTGCCCTAATGTAAAACCCTAGTTTGAAACCGTAACCCTAATTTGAAACCCTAGTTTGAAACCCTAACCCTAATTTGAAACCCTAGTTTGAAACCCTAACCCTAATGCAAAACCCTTGTTTGAAACCCTAACCCTAATGTAAAACCCTAGTTTGTAACCCTAACCCTAATGTAAAACCCTAGTTTGAAACCCTAACCCTAACGTAAAACCCTAGTTTGAATTCCTAACCCTAATGTAAAACCCTAGTTTGAAACCCTAACCCTAATGTTAAACCCTAGTTTGAATCCCTAACCCTAATGTTTAACCCTAGTTTGAAACCCTAACGCTAATCTAAAACCCCTTCTTTGTAACCCTAACCCTAATTTGAAATCCTAGTTTGAAACCCTAACCCTAATGTTAAACCCTAGTTTGAAACCCTAACCCTAATTTGAAACCCTAGTTTGAAAATCTAACCCTAATATAAAACCCTAGTTTGAAACCCTAACCCTAACGTAAAACCCTAGTTTGAATCCCTAACCCTAATGCAAAACCCTAGTTTGAAACTCTAACCCTAATGTAAAACCCTAGTTTGTAATCCTAACCCTAATGTAAAACCCTAGTTTGAAACCCTAACCCTAATGTAAAACACTAGTTTGAAACCGTAACGCTAATTTGAAACCCTAGTTTGAAATACTAACCCTAATGTAAAACCCTAGTTTGAAACCGTAACCCTAATTTGAAACCCTAGTTTGAAACCCTAACCCTAATGTAAAACACTAGTTTGAAACCCTAACCCTAATTTGAAACCCTAGTTTGAAACCCTAACCCTAATGCAAAACCCTAGTTTGAAACCCTAACCCTAATGTAAAACCCTAGTTTGTAACCCTAACCCTAATGTAAAACCCTAGTTTGAAACCCTAACCCTAATGTAAAACCCTAGTTTGAAGCATTAACCCTAATGTAAAACCCTTGTTTGAAACCCTAACCCTAATGTTAAACGCTAGTTTGAAACCCTAACCCTAACGTAAAACCCTAGTTTGAAACCCTAACCCTAATGTAAAACCCTAGTTTGTAACCCTAACCCTAATTTGAAAACCGAGTTTGAAACCCTAGCCCTAACGTAAAAACCTAGTTTGAATCCCTAACCCTAATGTAAAACCAAAGTTTGAAACCGTAACCCTAATTTGAAACCCTAGTTTGAAACACTAACTCTAATGTAAAACCCTATTTTGAAACCGTAACCCTAATTTGAAACCCTAGTTTGAAACCCTAACCCTAATGTAAAACACTAGTTTGAAACCCTAACCCTAATTTGAAACCCTAGTTTGAAACCCTAACCCTAATGCAAAATCCTAGTTTGAAACCCTAACCCTAATGTAAAACCCTAGTTTGAAACCCTAATCCTAATGTTAAACCCTAGTTTGAAACCCTAACCCTAATTTGAAACCGTAGTTTGAAAACCTAACCCTAATATAAAACCCTAGTTTGAAACCTTAACCCTAACGTAAAACCCTAGTTTGAATCCCTAACCCTAATGCAAAACCCTAGTTTGAAACCCTAACCCTAATGTAAAACCCTAGTTTGTAACCCTAACCCTAATGTAAAACCCTAGTTTGAAACACTAACCCTAATGTAAAACACTAGTTTGAAACCGTAACGCTAATTTGAAACCCTAGTTTGAAACACTTGCCCTAATGTAAAACCCTAGTTTGAAACCGTAACCCTAATTTGAAACCCTAGTTTGAAACCCTAACCCTAATTTGAAACCCTAGTTTGAAACCCTAACCCTAATGCAAAACCCTTGTTTGAAACCCTAACCCTAATGTAAAACCCTAGTTTGTAACCCTAACCCTAATGTAAAACCCTAGTTTGAAACCCTAACCCTAATGTAAAACCCTAGTTTGAAACCCTAACCCTAATGTTAAACCCTAGTTTGTAACCCTAACCCTAATATAAGAACCCTAGTTTGAAACCCTAACCCTAATGTTAAACCCTAGTTTGAAACACTAACCCTAATGTAAAACCCCTTGTTTGTAACCCTAACCCTAATTTGAAACCCTAGTTTGAAACCCTAACCCTAATGTTAAACCCTACTTTGAAACCCTAACCCTAATTTGAAACCGTAGTTGGAAAACCTAACCCTAATATAAAATCCTAGTTTGAAACCCTAACCCTAACGTAAAACCCTAGTTTGAATCCCTAACCCTAATTTAAAACCCTAGTTTGAAACCCTAACCATAAAGTAAAACCCTAGTTTGAAACCCTAACCCTAATGGTAAACCCTAGTTTGAAACCCTAACCCTAATGTAAAACCCTAGTTTGAAGCATTAACCCTAATGTAAAACCCTAGTTTGAAACCCTAACCATAATGTAAAACCCTAGTTTGAAACCCTAACCCTAATGGTAAACCCTAGTTTGTAACCCTAACCCTAATGCAAAACCCTAGTTTGAAACCCTAACCCTAATGTAAAACCCTAGTTTGTAACCCTAACCCTAATGTAAAACCCTAGTTTGAAACCCTAACCCTAATGTAAAACCCTAGTTTGAAGCATTAACCCTAATGTAAAACGATAGTTTGAAACCGTAACCCTAATTTGAAACCCTAGTTTGAAACACTAACTCTAATGTAAAACCCTATTTTGAAACCGTAACCCTA
The DNA here is from genome assembly GCF_051991255.1 of Vanacampus margaritifer. NCBI lineage: Eukaryota > Metazoa > Chordata > Actinopteri > Syngnathiformes > Syngnathidae > Vanacampus > Vanacampus margaritifer. Next base: position 732,672 of record NW_027520737.1, on the reverse strand, counting down.
ATTTGAAACCCTAGTTTGAAACCCTAACCCTAATGTAAAACACTAGTTTGAAACCCTAACCCTAATTTGAAACCCTAGTTTGAAACCCTAACCCTAATGCAAAACCCTAGTTTGAAACCCTAACCCTAATGTAAAACCCTAGTTTGAAACCCTAACCCTAATGTTAAACCCTAGTTTGAAACCCTAACTCTAATTTGAAACCGTAGTTTGAAAACCTAACCCTAATATAAAACCCTAGTTTGAAACCCTAACCCTAACGTAAAACCCTAGTTTGAATCCCTAACCGTAATGCAAAACCCTAGTTTGAAACCCTAACTCTAATGTAAAACCCTAGTTTGTAACCCTAACCCTAATGTAAAACCCTAGTTTGAAACACTATCCCTAATGTAAAACACTAGTTTGAAACCGTAACGCTAATTTGAAACCCTAGTTTGAAACACTTACCCTAATGTAAAACCCTAGTTTGAAACCGTAACCCTAATTTGAAACCCTAGTTTGTAACCCTAACCCTAATGTAAAACCCTAGTTTGAAACCCTAACCCTAATGTAAAACCCTAGTTTGAAACCCTAACCCTAATGTTAAACCCTAGTTTGTAACCCTAACCCTAATATAAAAACCCTAGTTTGAAACCCTAACCCTAATGGTAAACCCTAGTTTAAAACCCTAACCCTAATGTAAAACCCTAGTTTGAAGCATTAACCCTAATGTAAAACCCTAGTTTGAAACCCTAACCATAATGTAAAACCCTAGTTTGAAACCCTAACCCTAATGGTAAACCCTAGTTTGTAACCCTAACCCTAATGCAAAACCCTAGTTTGAAACCCTAACCCTAATGTAAAACCCTAGTTTGTAACCCTAACCCTAATGTAAAACCCTAGTTTGAAACCCTAACCCTAATGTAAAACACTAGTTTGAAGCATTAACCCTAATGTAAAACCCTTGTTTGAAACCCTAACCCTAATGTTAAACCCTAGTTTGAAACCCTAACCCTAACGTAAAACCCTAGTTTGAAACCCTAACCCTAATGTAAAACCCTAGTTTGTAACCCTAACCCTAATTTGAAAACCGAGTTTGAAACGCTAACCCTAACGTAAAACCCTAGTTTGAATCCCTAACCCTAATGTAAAACCCTATTTTGAAACCGTAACCCTAATTTGAATCCCTAGTTTGAAACCCTAACCCTAATGTAAAACACTAGTTTGTAACCCTAACCCTAATTTGAAACCCTAGTTTGAAACCCTAACCCTAATGCAAAACCCTAGTTTGAAACCCTAACCCTAATGTAAAACCCTAGTTTGAAACCCTAACCCTAATGTTAAACCCTAGTTTGAAACCCTAACCCTAATTTGAAACCGTAGTTTGAAAACCTAACCCTAATATAAAACCCTAGTTTGAAACCCTAACCCTAACGTTAAACCCTAGTTTGAATCCCTAACCCTAATGTAAAACCCTAGTTTGAAACCCTAACCCTAATGTTAAACCCTAGTTTGAATCCCTAACCCTAATGTTTAACCGTAGTTTGAAACCCTAACCCTAATCTGAAACCCCTTCTTTGTAACCCTAACCCTAATTTGAAACCCTAGTTTGAAACCCTAACCCTAATGTTAAACCCTAGTTTGAAACCCTAACCCTAATTTGAAACCCTAGTTTGAAAACCTAACCCTAATATAAAACCCTAGTTTGAAACCCTAACCCTAACGTAAAACCCTAGTTTGAATCCCTAACCCTAATGCAAAACCCTAGTTTGAAACTCTAACCCTAATGTAAAACCCTAGTTTGTAACCCTAACCCTAATGTAAAACCCTAGTTTGAAACCCTAACCCTAATGTAAAACACTAGTTTGAAACCGTAACGCTAATTTGAAACCCTAGTTTGAAATACTAACCCTAATGTAAAACCCTAGTTTGAAACCGTAACCCTAATTTGAAACCCTAGTTTGAAACCCTAACCCTAATGTAAAACACTAGTTTGAAACCCTAACCCTAATTTGAAACCCTAGTTTGAAACCCTAACCCTAATGCAAAACCCTAGTTTGAAACCCTAACCCTAATGTAAAACCCTAGTTTGTAACCCTAACCCTAATGTAAATCCCTAGTTTGAAACCCTAACCCTAATGTAAAACCCTAGTTTGAAGCATTAACCCTAATGTAAAACCCTTGTTTGAAACCCTAACCCTAATGTTAAACGCTAGTTTGAAACCCTAACCCTAACGTAAAACCCTAGTTTGAAACCCTAACCCTAATGTAAAACCCTAGTTTGTAACCCTAACCCTAATTTGAAAACCGAGTTTGAAACCCTAGCCCTAACGTAAAAACATAGTTTGAATCCCTAACCCTAATGTAAAACCAAAGTTTGAAACCGTAACCCTAATTTGAAACCCTAGTTTTAAACACTAACTCTAATGTAAAACCCTATTTTGAAACCGTAACCCTAATTTGAAACCCTAGTTTGAAACCCTAACCCTAATGTAAAACACTAGTTTGAAACCCTAACCCTAATTTGAAACCCTAGTTTGAAACCCTAACCCTAATGCAAAACCCTAGTTTGAAACCCTAACCCTAATGTAAAACCCTAGTTTGAAACCCTAATCCTAATGTTAAATCCTAGTTTGAAACCCTAACCCTAATTTGAAACCGTAGTTTGAAAACCTAACCCTAATATAAAACCCTAGTTTGAAACCTTAACCCTAACGTAAAACCCTAGTTTGAATCCCTAACCCTAATGCAAAACCCTAGTTTGAAACCCTAACCAAAATGTAAAACCCTAGTTTGTAACCCTAACCCTAATGTAAAACCCTAGTTTGAAACACTAACCCTAATGTAAAACACTAGTTTGAAACCGTAACGCTAATTTGAAACCCTAGTTTGAAACACTTGCCCTAATGTAAAACCCTAGTTTGAAACCCTAAACCTAATGTTAAACCCTAGTTTGTAACCCTAACCCTAATATAAAAACCCTAGTTTGAAACCCTAACCCTAATGTTAAACCCTAGTTTGAAACCCTAACCCTAATGTAAAACCCCTTGTTTGTAACCCTAACCCTAATTTGAAACCCTAGTTTGAAACCCTAACCCTAATGTTAAACCCTACTTTGAAACCCTAACCCTAATTTGAAACCGTAGTTTGAAAACCTAACCCTAATATAAAACCCTAGTTTGAAACCCTAACCCTAACGTAAAACCCTAGTTTGAATCCCTAACCCTAATTTAAAACCCTAGTTTGTAACCCTAACCCTAACGTAAAACCCTAGTTTGAAACCCTAACCATAATGTAAAACCCTAGTTTGAAGCATTAACCCTAATGTAAAACCCTAGTTTGAAACCCTAACCATAATGTAAAACCCTAGTTTGAAACCCTAACCCTAATGGTAAACCCTAGTTTGTAACCCTAACCCTAATGCAAAACCCTAGTTTGAAACCCTAACCCTAATGTAAAACCCTAGTTTGTAACCCTAACCCTAATGTAAAACCCTAGTTTGAAACCCTAACCCTAATGTAAAACCCTAGTTTGAAGCATTAACCCTAATGTAAAACCCTTGTTTGAAACCCTAACCCTAATGTTAAACCCTAGTTTGAAACCCTAACCCTAACGTAAAACCCTAGTTTGAAGCCCTAACCCTAATGTAAAACCCTAGTTTGTAACCCTAACCCTAATTTGAAAACCGAGTTTGAAACCCTAACCCTAACGTAAAACCCTAGTTTGAATCCCTAACCCTAATGTAAAACGATAGTTTGAAACCGTAACCCTAATTTGAAACCCTAGTTTGAAACACTAACTCTAATGTAAAACCCTATTTTGAAACCGTAACCCTAATTTGAAACCCTAGTTTGAAACCCTAACCCTAATGTAAAACACTAGTTTGAAACCCTAACCCTAATTTGAAACCCTAGTTTGAAACCCTAACCCTAATGCAAAACCCTAGTTTTAAACCCTAACCCTAATGTAAAACCCTAGTTTAAAGCCCTAACCCTAATGTTAAACCCTAGTTTGAAACCCTAACTCTAATTTGAAACCGTAGTTTGAAAACCTAACCCTAATATAAAACCCTAGTTTGAAACCCTAACCCTAACGTAAAACCCTAGTTTGAATCCCTAACCCTAATGCAAAACCCTAGTTTGAAACCCTAACTCTAATGTAAAACCCTAGTTTGTAACCCTAACCCTAATGTAAAACCCTAGTTTGAAACACTAACCCTAATGTAAAACCCTAGTTTGAAACCGTAACGCTAATTTGAAACCCTAGTTTGAAACACTTACCCTAATGTAAAACCCTAGTTTGAAACCGTAACCCTAATTTGAAACCCTAGTTTGAAACCCTAACCCTAATTTGAAACCCTAGTTTGAAACCCTAACCCTAATGCAAAACCCTTGTTTGAAACCCTAACCCTAATGTAAAACCCTAGTTTGTAACCCTAACCCTAATGTAAAACCCTAGTTTGAAACCCTAACCCTAATGTAAAACCCTAGTTTGAAACCCTAACCCTAATGTTAAACCCTAGTTTGTAACCCTAACCCTAATATAAAAACCCTAGTTTGAAACCCTAACCCTAATTTTAAACACTAGTTTGAAACATAACCCTAATTTGAAACCCTAGTTTGAAACCCTAACCCTAATGTAAAACACTAGTTTGAAACCCTAACACTAATTTGAAACCCTAGTTTGAAACCCTAACCCTAATGCAAAACCCTAGTTTGAAACCCTAACCCTAATGTAAAACCCTAGTTTGCAACCCTAACCCTAATGTTAAACCCTAGTTTGAAACCCTAACCCTAATTTGAAACCGTAGTTTGAAAACCTAACCCTAATATAAAACCCTAGTTTGAAACCCTAAACCTAACGTAAAACCCTAGTTTGAATCCCTAACCCTAATGTAAAACCCTAGTTTGAAACCGTAACCCTAATTTGAAACCCTAGTTTGAAACACTAACCCTAATGTAAAACCCTAGTTTGAAACCGTAACCCTAATTTGAAACCCTAGTTTGAAACCCTAACCCTAATGTAAAACACTAGTTTGAAACCCTAACCCTAATTTGAAACCCTAGTTTGAAACCCTAACCCTAATCTAAAACCCCTTCTTTGTAACCCTAACCCTAATGTAAAACCCTAGTTTGAAACCCTAACACTAATGTAAAACCCTACTTTGAAACCCTAACCCTAATGTTAAACTCTAGTTTGAATCCCTAACCCTAATGTTAAACCTTAGTTTGAAACCCTAACCCTAATCTAAAACCCCTTCTTTGTAACCCTAACCCTAATTTGAAACCCTAGTTTGAAACCCTAACCCTAATGTTAAACCCTAGTTTGAAACCCTAACCCTAATTTGAAACCCTAGTTTGAAAATCTAACCCTAATATAAAACCCTAGTTTGAAACCCTAACCCTAACGTAAAACCCTAGTTTGAATCCCTAACCCTAATGCAAAACCCTAGTTTGAAACTCTAACCCTAATGTAAAACCCTAGTTTGTAACCCTAACCCTAATGTAAAACCCTAGTTTGAAACCCTAACCCTAATGTAAAACACTAGTTTGAAACCGTAACGCTAATTTGAAACCCTAGTTTGAAACACTAACCCTAATGTAACACCCTAGTTTGAAACCGTAACCCTAATTTGAAACCCTAGTTTGAAACCCTAACCCTAATGTAAAACACTAGTTTGAAACCCTAACCCTAATTTGAAACCCTAGTTTGAAACCCTAACCCTAATGCAAAACCCTAGTTTGAAACCCTAACCCTAATGTAAAACCCTAGTTTGTAACCCTAACCCTAATGTAAAACCCTAGTTTGAAACCCTAACCCTAATGTAAAACCCTAGTTTGAAGCATTAACCCTAATGTAAAACCCTTGTTTGAAACCCTAACCCTAATGTTAAACCCTAGTTTGAAACCCTAACCCTAACGTAAAACCCTAGTTTGAAACCCTAACCCTAATGTAAAACCCTAGTTTGAATCCCTAACCCTAATGCAAAACCCTAGTTTGAAACCCTAACCCTAATGTAAAACCCTAGTTTGTAACCCTAACCCTAAAGTAAAACCCTAGTTTGAAACACTAACCCTAATGTAAAACACTAGTTTGAAACCGTAACGCTAATTTGAAACCCTAGTTTGAAACACTTGCCCTAATGTAAAACCCTAGTTTGAAACCGTAACCCTAATTTGAAACCCTTGTTTGAAACCCTGACCCTAATTTGAAACCCTAGTTTGAAACCCTAACCCTAATGCAAAACCCTTGTTTGAAACCCTAACCCTAATGTAAAACCCTAGTTTGTAACCCTAACCCTAATGTAAAACCCTAGTTTGAAACCCTAACCCTAATGTAAAACCCTAGTTTGAAACCCTAACCCTAATGTTAAACCCTAGTTTGTAACCCTAACCCTAATATAAAAACCCTAGTTTGAAACCCTAACCCTAATGTTAAACCATAGTTTGAAACCCTAACCCTAATGTAAAACCCCTTGTTTGTAACCCTAACCCTAATTTGAAACCCTAGTTTGAAACCCTAACCCTAATGTTAAACCCTACTTTGAAACCCTAACCCTAATTTGAAACCGTAGTTTGAAAACCTAACCCTAATATAAAACCCTAGTTTGAAACCCTAACCCTAACGTAAAACCCTAGTTTGAATCCCTAACCCTAATTTAAAACCCTAGTTTGTAACCCTAACCCTAATGTAAAACCCTAGTTTGAAACCCTAACCATAATGTAAAACCCTAGTTTGAAACCCTAACCCTAATGTTAAACCCTAGTTTGTAACCCTAACCCTAATATAAAAACCCTAGTTTGAAACCCTAACCCTAATGTTAAACCCTAGTTTGAAACCCTAACCCTAATGTAAAACCCCTTGTTTGTAACCCTAACCCTAATTTGAAACCCTAGTTTGAAACCCTAACCCTAATGTTAAACCCTACTTTGAAACCCTAACCCTAATTTGAAACCGTAGTTTGAAAACCTTACCCTAATATAAAACCCTAGTTTGAAACCCTAACCCTAACGTAAAACCCTAGTTTGAATCCCTAACCCTAATTTAAAACCCTAGTTTGTAACCCTAACCCTAATGTAAAACCCTAGTTTGAAACCCTAACCATAATGTAAAACCCTAGTTTGAAACCCTAACCCTAATGGTAAACCCTAGTTTGAAACCCTAACCCTAATGTAAAACCCTAGTTTGAAGCATTAACCCTAATGTAAAACCCTAGTTTGAAACCCTAACCATAATGTAAAACCCTAGTTTGAAACCCTAACCCTAATGGTAAACCCTAGTTTGTAACCCTAACCCTAATGCAAAACCCTAGTTTGAAACCCTAACTCTAATGTAAAACCCTAGTTTGTAACCCTAACCCTAATGTAAAACCCTAGTTTGAAACCCTAACCCTAATGTAAAACCCTAGTTTGAAGCATTAACCCTAATGTAAAACCCTTGTTTGAAACCCTAACCCTAATGTTAAACCCTAGTTTGAAACCCTAACCCTAACGTAAAACCCTAGTTTGAAGCCCTAACCCTAATGTAAAACCCTAGTTTGTAACCCTAACCCTAATTTGAAAACCGAGTTTGAAACCCTAACCCTAACGTAAAACCCTAGTTTGAATCCCTAACCCTAATGTAAAACGATAGTTTGAAACCGTAACCCTAATTTGAAACCCTAGTTTGAAACACTAACTCTAATGTAAAACCCTATTTTGCAACCGTAACCCTAATTTGAAACCCTAGTTTGAAACCCTAACCCTAATGTAAAACCCTAGTTTGAAACCCTAACCATAATGTAAAACCCTAGTTTGAAACCCTAACACTAATGGTAAACCCTAGTTTGAATCCCTAACCCTAATGTAAAACCCTAGTTTGAAGCATTAACCCTAATGTAAAACCCTAGTTTGAAACCCTAACCATAATGTAAAACCCTAGTTTGAAACCCTAACCCTAATGGTAAACCCTAGTTTGTAACCCTAACCCTAATGCAAAACCCTAGTTTGAAACCCTAACCCTAATGTAAAACCCTAGTTTGTAACCCTAACCCTAATGTAAAACCCTAGTTTGTAACCCTAACCCTAATTTGAAAACCGAGTTTGAAACGCTAACCCTAACGTAAAACCCTAGTTTGAATCCCTAACCCTAATGTAAAACCCTATTTTGAAACCGTAACCCTAATTTGAAACCCTAGTTTGAAACCCTAACCCTAATGTAAAACACTAGTTTGTAACCCTAACCCTAATTTGAAACCCTAGTTTGAAACCCTAACCCTAATGCAAAACCCTAGTTTGAAACCCTAACCCTAATGTAAAACCCTAGTTTGAAACCCTAACCCTAATGTTAAACCCTAGTTTGAAACCCTAACCCTAATTTGAAACCGTAGTTTGAAAACCTAACCCTAATATAAAACCCTAGTTTGAAACCCTAACCCTAACGTAAAACCCTAGTTTGAATTCCTAACCCTGATGTAAAACCCTAGTTTGAAACCCTAACCCTAATGTTAAACCCTAGTTTGAATCCCTAACCCTAATGTTTAACCCTAGTTTGAAACCCTAACGCTAATCTAAAACCCCTTCTTTGTAACCCTAACCCTAATTTGAAATCCTAGTTTGAAACCCTAACCCTAATGTTAAACCCTAGTTTGAAACCCTAACCCTAATTTGAAACCCTAGTTTGAAAATCTAACCCTAATATAAAACCCTAGTTTGAAACCCTAACCCTAACGTAAAACCCTAGTTTGAATCCCTAACCCTAATGCAAAACCCTAGTTTGAAACTCTAACCCTAATGTAAAACCCTAGTTTGTAACCCTAACCCTAATGTAAAACCCTAGTTTGAAACCCTAACCCTAATGTAAAACACTAGTTTGAAACCGTAACGCTAATTTGAAACCCTAGTTTGAAATACTAACCCTAATGTAAAACCCTAGTTTGAAACCGTAACCCTAATTTGAAACCCTAGTTTGAAACCCTAACCCTAATGTAAAACACTAGTTTGAAACCCTAACCCTAATTTGAAACCCTAGTTTGAAACACTAACCCTAATGCAAAACCCTAGTTTGAAACCCTAACCCTAATGTAAAACCCTAGTTTGTAACCCTAACCCTAATGTAAAACCCTAGTTTGAAACCCTAACCCTAATGTAAAACCCTAGTTTGAAGCATTAACCCTAATGTAAAACCCTTGTTTGAAACCCTAACCCTAATGTTAAACGCTAGTTTGAAACCCTAACGTAAAACCCTAGTTTGAAACCCTAACCCTAATGTAAAACCCTAGTTTGTAACCCTAACCCTAATTTGAAAACCGAGTTTGAAACCCTAGCCCTAACGTAAAAACCTAGTTTGAATCCCTAACCCTAATGTAAAACCAAAGTTTGAAACCGTAACCCTAATTTGAAACCCTAGTTTGAAACACTAACTCTAATGTAAAACCCTATTTTGAAACCGTAACCCTAATTTGAAACCCTAGTTTGAAACCCTAACCCTAATGTAAAACACTAGTTTGAAACCCTAACGCTAATTTGAAACCCTAGTTTGAAACCCTAACCCTAATGCAAAATCCTAGTTTGAAACCCTAACCCTAATGTAAAACCCTAGTTTGAAACCCTAATCCTAATGTTAAACCCTAGTTTGAAACCCTAACCCTAATTTGAAACCGTAGTTTGAAAACCTAACCCTAATATAAAACCCTAGTTTGAAACCTTAACCCTAACGTAAAACCCTAGTTTGAATCCCTAACCCTAATGTTAAACCCTAGTTTGAATCCCTAACCCTAATGTTTAACCCTAGTTTGAAACCCTAACGCTAATCTAAAACCCCTTCTTTGTAACCCTAACCCTAATTTGAAATCCTAGTTTGAAACCCTAACCCTAATGTTAAACCCTAGTTTGAAACCCTAACCCTAATTTGAAACCCTAGTTTGAAAATCTAACCCTAATATAAAACCCTAGTTTGAAACCCTAACCCTAACGTAAAACCCTAGTTTGAATCCCTAACCCTAATGCAAAACCCTAGTTTGAAACTCTAACCCTAATGTAAAACCCTAGTTTGTAATCCTAACCCTAATGTAAAACCCTAGTTTGAAACCCTAACCCTAATGTAAAACACTAGTTTGAAACCGTAACGCTAATTTGAAACCCTAGTTTGAAATACTAACCCTAATGTAAAACCCTAGTTTGAAACCGTAACCCTAATTTGAAACCCTAGTTTGAAACCCTAACCCTAATGTAAAACACTAGTTTGAAACCCTAACCCTAATTTGAAACCCTAGTTTGAAACCCTAACCCTAATGCAAAACCCTAGTTTGAAACCCTAACCCTAATGTAAAACCCTAGTTTGTAACCCTAACCCTAATGTAAAACCCTAGTTTGAAACCCTAACCCTAATGTAAAACCCTAGTTTGAAGCATTAACCCTAATGTAAAACCCTTGTTTGAAACCCTAACCCTAATGTTAAACGCTAGTTTGAAACCCTAACCCTAACGTAAAACCCTAGTTTGAAACCCTAACCCTAATGTAAAACCCTAGTTTGTAACCCTAACCCTAATTTGAAAACCGAGTTTGAAACCCTAGCCCTAACGTAAAAACCTAGTTTGAATCCCTAACCCTAATGTAAAACCAAAGTTTGAAACCGTAACCCTAATTTGAAACCCTAGTTTGAAACACTAACTCTAATGTAAAACCCTATTTTGAAACCGTAACCCTAATTTGAAACCCTAGTTTGAAACCCTAACCCTAATGTAAAACACTAGTTTGAAACCCTAACCCTAATTTGAAACCCTAGTTTGAAACCCTAACCCTAATGCAAAATCCTAGTTTGAAACCCTAACCCTAATGTAAAACCCTAGTTTGAAACCCTAATCCTAATGTTAAACCCTAGTTTGAAACCCTAACCCTAATTTGAAACCGTAGTTTGAAAACCTAACCCTAATATAAAACCCTAGTTTGAAACCTTAACCCTAACGTAAAACCCTAGTTTGAATCCCTAACCCTAATGCAAAACCCTAGTTTGAAACCCTAACCCTAATGTAAAACCCTAGTTTGTAACCCTAACCCTAATGTAAAACCCTAGTTTGAAACACTAACCCTAATGTAAAACACTAGTTTGAAACCGTAACGCTAATTTGAAACCCTAGTTTGAAACACTTGCCCTAATGTAAAACCCTAGTTTGAAACCGTAACCCTAATTTAAAACCCTAGTTTGAAACCCTAACCCTAATTTGAAACCCTAGTTTGAAACCCTAACCCTAATGCAAAACCCTTGTTTGAAACCCTAACCCTAATGTAAAACCCTAGTTTGTAACCCTAACCCTAATGTAAAACCCTAGTTTGAAACCCTAACCCTAATGTAAAACCCTAGTTTGAAACCCTAACCCTAATGTTAAACCCTAGTTTGTAACTCTAACCCTAATATAAAAACCCTAGTTTGAAACCCTAACCCTAATGTTAAACCCTAGTTTGAAACCCTAACCCTAATGTAAAACCCCTTGTTTGTAACCCTAACCCTAATTTGAAACCCTAGTTTGAAACCCTAACCCTAATGTTAAACCCTACTTTGAAACCCTAACCCTAATTTGAAACCGTAGTTTGAAAACCTAACCCTAATATAAAATCCTAGTTTGAAACCCTAACCCTAACGTAAAACCCTAGTTTGAATCCCTAACCCTAATTTAAAACCCTAGTTTGAATCCCTAACCCTAATGCAAAACCCTAGTTTGAAACCCTAACCCTAATGTAAAACCCTAGTTTGTAACCCTAACCCTAATGTAAAACCCTAGTTTGAAACACTAACCCTAATGTAAAACACTAGTTTGAAACCGTAACGCTAACTTGAAACCCTAGTTTGAAACACTTGCCCTAATGTAAAACCCTAGTTTGAAACCGTAACCCTAATTTGAAACCCTAGTTTGAAACCCTAACCCTAATTTGAAACCCTAGTTTGAAACCCTAACCCTAATGCAAAACCCTTGTTTGAAACCCTAACCCTAATGTAAAACCCTAGTTTGTAACCCTAACCCTAATGTAAAACCCTAGTTTGAAACCCTAACCCTAACGTAAAACCCTAGTTTGAATTCCTAACCCTAATGTAAAACCCTAGTTTGAAACCCTAACCCTAATGTTAAACCCTAGTTTGAATCCCTAACCCTAATGTTTAACCCTAGTTTGAAACCCTAACGCTAATCTAAAACCCCTTCTTTGTAACCCTAACCCTAATTTGAAATCCTAGTTTGAAACCCTAACCCTAATGTTAAACCCTAGTTTGAAACCCTAACCCTAATTTGAAACCCTAGTTTGAAAATCTAACCCTAATATAAAACCCTAGTTTGAAACCCTAACCCTAACGTAAAACCCTAGTTTGAATCCCTAACCCTAATGCAAAACCCTAGTTTGAAACTCTAACCCTAATGTAAAACCCTAGTTTGTAATCCTAACCCTAATGTAAAACCCTAGTTTGAAACCCTAACCCTAATGTAAAACACTAGTTTGAAACCGTAACGCTAATTTGAAACCCTAGTTTGAAATACTAACCCTAATGTAAAACCCTAGTTTGAAACCGTAACCCTAATTTGAAACCCTAGTTTGAAACCCTAACCCTAATGTAAAACACTAGTTTGAAACCCTAACCCTAATTTGAAACCCTAGTTTGAAACCCTAACCCTAATGCAAAACCCTAGTTTGAAACCCTAACCCTAATGTAAAACCCTAGTTTGTAACCCTAACCCTAATGTAAAACCCTAGTTTGAAACCCTAACCCTAATGTAAAACCCTAGTTTGAAGCATTAACCCTAATGTAAAACCCTTGTTTGAAACCCTAACCCTAATGTTAAACGCTAGTTTGAAACCCTAACCCTAACGTAAAACCCTAGTTTGAAACCCTAACCCTAATGTAAAACCCTAGTTTGTAACCCTAACCCTAATTTGAAAACCGAGTTTGAAACCCTAGCCCTAACGTAAAAACCTAGTTTGAATCCCTAACCCTAATGTAAAACCAAAGTTTGAAACCGTAACCCTAATTTGAAACCCTAGTTTGAAACACTAACTCTAATGTAAAACCCTATTTTGAAACCGTAACCCTAATTTGAAACCCTAGTTTGAAACCCTAACCCTAATGTAAAACACTAGTTTGAAACCCTAACCCTAATTTGAAACCCTAGTTTGAAACCCTAACCCTAATGCAAAATCCTAGTTTGAAACCCTAACCCTAATGTAAAACCCTAGTTTGAAACCCTAATCCTAATGTTAAACCCTAGTTTGAAACCCTAACCCTAATTTGAAACCGTAGTTTGAAAACCTAACCCTAATATAAAACCCTAGTTTGAAACCTTAACCCTAACGTAAAACCCTAGTTTGAATCCCTAACCCTAATGCAAAACCCTAGTTTGAAACCCTAACCCTAATGTAAAACCCTAGTTTGTAACCCTAACCCTAATGTAAAACCCTAGTTTGAAACACTAACCCTAATGTAAAACACTAGTTTGAAACCGTAACGCTAATTTGAAACCCTAGTTTGAAACACTTGCCCTAATGTAAAACCCTAGTTTGAAACCGTAACCCTAATTTGAAACCCTAGTTTGAAACCCTAACCCTAATTTGAAACCCTAGTTTGAAACCCTAACCCTAATGCAAAACCCTTGTTTGAAACCCTAACCCTAATGTAAAACCCTAGTTTGTAACCCTAACCCTAATGTAAAACCCTAGTTTGAAACCCTAACCCTAATGTAAAACCCTAGTTTGAAACCCTAACCCTAATGTTAAACCCTAGTTTGTAACCCTAACCCTAATATAAGAACCCTAGTTTGAAACCCTAACCCTAATGTTAAACCCTAGTTTGAAACACTAACCCTAATGTAAAACCCCTTGTTTGTAACCCTAACCCTAATTTGAAACCCTAGTTTGAAACCCTAACCCTAATGTTAAACCCTACTTTGAAACCCTAACCCTAATTTGAAACCGTAGTTGGAAAACCTAACCCTAATATAAAATCCTAGTTTGAAACCCTAACCCTAACGTAAAACCCTAGTTTGAATCCCTAACCCTAATTTAAAACCCTAGTTTGAAACCCTAACCATAAAGTAAAACCCTAGTTTGAAACCCTAACCCTAATGGTAAACCCTAGTTTGAAACCCTAACCCTAATGTAAAACCCTAGTTTGAAGCATTAACCCTAATGTAAAACCCTAGTTTGAAACCCTAACCATAATGTAAAACCCTAGTTTGAAACCCTAACCCTAATGGTAAACCCTAGTTTGTAACCCTAACCCTAATGCAAAACCCTAGTTTGAAACCCTAACCCTAATGTAAAACCCTAGTTTGTAACCCTAACCCTAATGTAAAACCCTAGTTTGAAACCCTAACCCTAATGTAAAACCCTAGTTTGAAGCATTAACCCTAATGTAAAACGATAGTTTGAAACCGTAACCCTAATTTGAAACCCTAGTTTGAAACACTAACTCTAATGTAAAACCCTATTTTGAAACCGTAACCCTAATTTGAAACCCTAGTTTGAAACCCTAACCCTAATGTAAAACACTAGTTTGAAACCCTAACCCTAATTTGAAACCCTAGTTTGAAACCCTAACCCTAATGCAAAACCCTAGTTTGAAACCCTAACCCTAATGTAAAACCCTAGTTTGAAACCCTAACCCTAATGTTAAACCCTAGTTTGAAACCCTAACTCTAATTTGAAACCGTAGTTTGAAAACCTAACCCTAATATAAAACCCTAGTTTGAAACCCTAACCCTAACGTAAAACCCTAGTTTGAATCCCTAACCGTAATGCAAAACCCTAGTTTGAAACCCTAACTCTAATGTAAAACCCTAGTTTGTAACCCTAACCCTAATGTAAAACCCTAGTTTGAAACACTATCCCTAATGTAAAACACTAGTTTGAAACCGTAACGCTAATTTGAAACCCTAGTTTGAAACACTTACCCTAATGTAAAACCCTAGTTTGAAACCGTAACCCTAATTTGAAACCCTAGTTTGTAACCCTAACCCTAATGTAAAACCCTAGTTTGAAACCCTAACCCTAATGTAAAACCCTAGTTTGAAACCCTAACCCTAATGTTAAACCCTAGTTTGTAACCCTAACCCTAATATAAAAACCCTAGTTTGAAACCCTAACCCTAATGGTAAACCCTAGTTTAAAACCCTAACCCTAATGTAAAACCCTAGTTTGAAGCATTAACCCTAATGTAAAACCCTAGTTTGAAACCCTAACCATAATGTAAAACCCTAGTTTGAAACCCTAACCCTAATGGTAAACCCTAGTTTGTAACCCTAACCCTAATGCAAAACCCTAGTTTGAAACCCTAACCCTAATGTAAAACCCTAGTTTGTAACCCTAACCCTAATGTAAAACCCTAGTTTGAAACCCTAACCCTAATGTAAAACCCTAGTTTGAAGCATTAACCCTAATGTAAAACCCTTGTTTGAAACCCTAACCCTAATGTTAAACCCTAGTTTGAAACCCTAACCCTAACGTAAAACCCTAGTTTGAAACCCTAACCCTAATGTAAAACCCTAGTTTGTAACCCTAACCCTAATTTGAAAACCGAGTTTGAAACGCTAACCCTAACGTAAAACCCTAGTTTGAATCCCTAACCCTAATGTAAAACCCTATTTTGAAACCGTAACCCTAATTTGAATCCCTAGTTTGAAACCCTAACCCTAATGTAAAACACTAGTTTGTAACCCTAACCCTAATTTGAAACCCTAGTTTGAAACCCTAACCCTAATGCAAAACCCTAGTTTGAAACCCTAACCCTAATGTAAAACCCTAGTTTGAAACCCTAACCCTAATGTTAAACCCTAGTTTGAAACCCTAACCCTAATTTGAAACCGTAGTTTGAAAACCTAACCCTAATATAAAACCCTAGTTTGAAACCCTAACCCTAACGTTAAACCCTAGTTTGAATCCCTAACCCTAATGTAAAACCCTAGTTTGAAACCCTAACCCTAATGTTAAACCCTAGTTTGAATCCCTAACCCTAATGTTTAACCGTAGTTTGAAACCCTAACCCTAATCTGAAACCCCTTCTTTGTAACCCTAACCCTAATTTGAAACCCTAGTTTGAAACCCTAACCCTAATGTTAAACCCTAGTTTGAAACCCTAACCCTAATTTGAAACCCTAGTTTGAAAACCTAACCCTAATATAAAACCCTAGTTTGAAACCCTAACCCTAACGTAAAACCCTAGTTTGAATCCCTAACCCTAATGCAAAACCCTAGTTTGAAACTCTAACCCTAATGTAAAACCCTAGTTTGTAACCCTAACCCTAATGTAAAACCCTAGTTTGAAACCCTAACCCTAATGTAAAACACTAGTTTGAAACCGTAACGCTAATTTGAAACCCTAGTTTGAAATACTAACCCTAATGTAAAACCCTAGTTTGAAACCGTAACCCTAATTTGAAACCCTAGTTTGAAACCCTAACCCTAATGTAAAACACTAGTTTGAAACCCTAACCCTAATTTGAAACCCTAGTTTGAAACCCTAACCCTAATGCAAAACCCTAGTTTGAAACCCTAACCCTAATGTAAAACCCTAGTTTGTAACCCTAACCCTAATGTAAATCCCTAGTTTGAAACCCTAACCCTAATGTAAAACCCTAGTTTGAAGCATTAACCCTAATGTAAAACCCTTGTTTGAAACCCTAACCCTAATGTTAAACGCTAGTTTGAAACCCTAACCCTAACGTAAAACCCTAGTTTGAAACCCTAACCCTAATGTAAAACCCTAGTTTGTAACCCTAACCCTAATTTGAAAACCGAGTTTGAAACCCTAGCCCTAACGTAAAAACATAGTTTGAATCCCTAACCCTAATGTAAAACCAAAGTTTGAAACCGTAACCCTAATTTGAAACCCTAGTTTTAAACACTAACTCTAATGTAAAACCCTATTTTGAAACCGTAACCCTAATTTGAAACCCTAGTTTGAAACCCTAACCCTAATGTAAAACACTAGTTTGAAACCCTAACCCTAATTTGAAACCCTAGTTTGAAACCCTAACCCTAATGCAAAACCCTAGTTTGAAACCCTAACCCTAATGTAAAACCCTAGTTTGAAACCCTAATCCTAATGTTAAATCCTAGTTTGAAACCCTAACCCTAATTTGAAACCGTAGTTTGAAAACCTAACCCTAATATAAAACCCTAGTTTGAAACCTTAACCCTAACGTAAAACCCTAGTTTGAATCCCTAACCCTAATGCAAAACCCTAGTTTGAAACCCTAACCAAAATGTAAAACCCTAGTTTGTAACCCTAACCCTAATGTAAAACCCTAGTTTGAAACACTAACCCTAATGTAAAACACTAGTTTGAAACCGTAACGCTAATTTGAAACCCTAGTTTGAAACACTTGCCCTAATGTAAAACCCTAGTTTGAAACCCTAAACCTAATGTTAAACCCTAGTTTGTAACCCTAACCCTAATATAAAAACCCTAGTTTGAAACCCTAACCCTAATGTTAAACCCTAGTTTGAAACCCTAACCCTAATGTAAAACCCCTTGTTTGTAACCCTAACCCTAATTTGAAACCCTAGTTTGAAACCCTAACCCTAATGTTAAACCCTACTTTGAAACCCTAACCCTAATTTGAAACCGTAGTTTGAAAACCTAACCCTAATATAAAACCCTAGTTTGAAACCCTAACCCTAACGTAAAACCCTAGTTTGAATCCCTAACCCTAATTTAAAACCCTAGTTTGTAACCCTAACCCTAACGTAAAACCCTAGTTTGAAACCCTAACCATAATGTAAAACCCTAGTTTGAAGCATTAACCCTAATGTAAAACCCTAGTTTGAAACCCTAACCATAATGTAAAACCCTAGTTTGAAACCCTAACCCTAATGGTAAACCCTAGTTTGTAACCCTAACCCTAATGCAAAACCCTAGTTTGAAACCCTAACCCTAATGTAAAACCCTAGTTTGTAACCCTAACCCTAATGTAAAACCCTAGTTTGAAACCCTAACCCTAATGTAAAACCCTAGTTTGAAGCATTAACCCTAATGTAAAACCCTTGTTTGAAACCCTAACCCTAATGTTAAACCCTAGTTTGAAACCCTAACCCTAACGTAAAACCCTAGTTTGAAGCCCTAACCCTAATGTAAAACCCTAGTTTGTAACCCTAACCCTAATTTGAAAACCGAGTTTGAAACCCTAACCCTAACGTAAAACCCTAGTTTGAATCCCTAACCCTAATGTAAAACGATAGTTTGAAACCGTAACCCTAATTTGAAACCCTAGTTTGAAACACTAACTCTAATGTAAAACCCTATTTTGAAACCGTAACCCTAATTTGAAACCCTAGTTTGAAACCCTAACCCTAATGTAAAACACTAGTTTGAAACCCTAACCCTAATTTGAAACCCTAGTTTGAAACCCTAACCCTAATGCAAAACCCTAGTTTTAAACCCTAACCCTAATGTAAAACCCTAGTTTAAAGCCCTAACCCTAATGTTAAACCCTAGTTTGAAACCCTAACTCTAATTTGAAACCGTAGTTTGAAAACCTAACCCTAATATAAAACCCTAGTTTGAAACCCTAACCCTAACGTAAAACCCTAGTTTGAATCCCTAACCCTAATGCAAAACCCTAGTTTGAAACCCTAACTCTAATGTAAAACCCTAGTTTGTAACCCTAACCCTAATGTAAAACCCTAGTTTGAAACACTAACCCTAATGTAAAACCCTAGTTTGAAACCGTAACGCTAATTTGAAACCCTAGTTTGAAACACTTACCCTAATGTAAAACCCTAGTTTGAAACCGTAACCCTAATTTGAAACCCTAGTTTGAAACCCTAACCCTAATTTGAAACCCTAGTTTGAAACCCTAACCCTAATGCAAAACCCTTGTTTGAAACCCTAACCCTAATGTAAAACCCTAGTTTGTAACCCTAACCCTAATGTAAAACCCTAGTTTGAAACCCTAACCCTAATGTAAAACCCTAGTTTGAAACCCTAACCCTAATGTTAAACCCTAGTTTGTAACCCTAACCCTAATATAAAAACCCTAGTTTGAAACCCTAACCCTAATTTTAAACACTAGTTTGAAACATAACCCTAATTTGAAACCCTAGTTTGAAACCCTAACCCTAATGTAAAACACTAGTTTGAAACCCTAACACTAATTTGAAACCCTAGTTTGAAACCCTAACCCTAATGCAAAACCCTAGTTTGAAACCCTAACCCTAATGTAAAACCCTAGTTTGCAACCCTAACCCTAATGTTAAACCCTAGTTTGAAACCCTAACCCTAATTTGAAACCGTAGTTTGAAAACCTAACCCTAATATAAAACCCTAGTTTGAAACCCTAAACCTAACGTAAAACCCTAGTTTGAATCCCTAACCCTAATGTAAAACCCTAGTTTGAAACCGTAACCCTAATTTGAAACCCTAGTTTGAAACACTAACCCTAATGTAAAACCCTAGTTTGAAACCGTAACCCTAATTTGAAACCCTAGTTTGAAACCCTAACCCTAATGTAAAACACTAGTTTGAAACCCTAACCCTAATTTGAAACCCTAGTTTGAAACCCTAACCCTAATCTAAAACCCCTTCTTTGTAACCCTAACCCTAATGTAAAACCCTAGTTTGAAACCCTAACACTAATGTAAAACCCTACTTTGAAACCCTAACCCTAATGTTAAACTCTAGTTTGAATCCCTAACCCTAATGTTAAACCTTAGTTTGAAACCCTAACCCTAATCTAAAACCCCTTCTTTGTAACCCTAACCCTAATTTGAAACCCTAGTTTGAAACCCTAACCCTAATGTTAAACCCTAGTTTGAAACCCTAACCCTAATTTGAAACCCTAGTTTGAAAATCTAACCCTAATATAAAACCCTAGTTTGAAACCCTAACCCTAACGTAAAACCCTAGTTTGAATCCCTAACCCTAATGCAAAACCCTAGTTTGAAACTCTAACCCTAATGTAAAACCCTAGTTTGTAACCCTAACCCTAATGTAAAACCCTAGTTTGAAACCCTAACCCTAATGTAAAACACTAGTTTGAAACCGTAACGCTAATTTGAAACCCTAGTTTGAAACACTAACCCTAATGTAACACCCTAGTTTGAAACCGTAACCCTAATTTGAAACCCTAGTTTGAAACCCTAACCCTAATGTAAAACACTAGTTTGAAACCCTAACCCTAATTTGAAACCCTAGTTTGAAACCCTAACCCTAATGCAAAACCCTAGTTTGAAACCCTAACCCTAATGTAAAACCCTAGTTTGTAACCCTAACCCTAATGTAAAACCCTAGTTTGAAACCCTAACCCTAATGTAAAACCCTAGTTTGAAGCATTAACCCTAATGTAAAACCCTTGTTTGAAACCCTAACCCTAATGTTAAACCCTAGTTTGAAACCCTAACCCTAACGTAAAACCCTAGTTTGAAACCCTAACCCTAATGTAAAACCCTAGTTTGAATCCCTAACCCTAATGCAAAACCCTAGTTTGAAACCCTAACCCTAATGTAAAACCCTAGTTTGTAACCCTAACCCTAAAGTAAAACCCTAGTTTGAAACACTAACCCTAATGTAAAACACTAGTTTGAAACCGTAACGCTAATTTGAAACCCTAGTTTGAAACACTTGCCCTAATGTAAAACCCTAGTTTGAAACCGTAACCCTAATTTGAAACCCTTGTTTGAAACCCTGACCCTAATTTGAAACCCTAGTTTGAAACCCTAACCCTAATGCAAAACCCTTGTTTGAAACCCTAACCCTAATGTAAAACCCTAGTTTGTAACCCTAACCCTAATGTAAAACCCTAGTTTGAAACCCTAACCCTAATGTAAAACCCTAGTTTGAAACCCTAACCCTAATGTTAAACCCTAGTTTGTAACCCTAACCCTAATATAAAAACCCTAGTTTGAAACCCTAACCCTAATGTTAAACCATAGTTTGAAACCCTAACCCTAATGTAAAACCCCTTGTTTGTAACCCTAACCCTAATTTGAAACCCTAGTTTGAAACCCTAACCCTAATGTTAAACCCTACTTTGAAACCCTAACCCTAATTTGAAACCGTAGTTTGAAAACCTAACCCTAATATAAAACCCTAGTTTGAAACCCTAACCCTAACGTAAAACCCTAGTTTGAATCCCTAACCCTAATTTAAAACCCTAGTTTGTAACCCTAACCCTAATGTAAAACCCTAGTTTGAAACCCTAACCATAATGTAAAACCCTAGTTTGAAACCCTAACCCTAATGTTAAACCCTAGTTTGTAACCCTAACCCTAATATAAAAACCCTAGTTTGAAACCCTAACCCTAATGTTAAACCCTAGTTTGAAACCCTAACCCTAATGTAAAACCCCTTGTTTGTAACCCTAACCCTAATTTGAAACCCTAGTTTGAAACCCTAACCCTAATGTTAAACCCTACTTTGAAACCCTAACCCTAATTTGAAACCGTAGTTTGAAAACCTTACCCTAATATAAAACCCTAGTTTGAAACCCTAACCCTAACGTAAAACCCTAGTTTGAATCCCTAACCCTAATTTAAAACCCTAGTTTGTAACCCTAACCCTAATGTAAAACCCTAGTTTGAAACCCTAACCATAATGTAAAACCCTAGTTTGAAACCCTAACCCTAATGGTAAACCCTAGTTTGAAACCCTAACCCTAATGTAAAACCCTAGTTTGAAGCATTAACCCTAATGTAAAACCCTAGTTTGAAACCCTAACCATAATGTAAAACCCTAGTTTGAAACCCTAACCCTAATGGTAAACCCTAGTTTGTAACCCTAACCCTAATGCAAAACCCTAGTTTGAAACCCTAACTCTAATGTAAAACCCTAGTTTGTAACCCTAACCCTAATGTAAAACCCTAGTTTGAAACCCTAACCCTAATGTAAAACCCTAGTTTGAAGCATTAACCCTAATGTAAAACCCTTGTTTGAAACCCTAACCCTAATGTTAAACCCTAGTTTGAAACCCTAACCCTAACGTAAAACCCTAGTTTGAAGCCCTAACCCTAATGTAAAACCCTAGTTTGTAACCCTAACCCTAATTTGAAAACCGAGTTTGAAACCCTAACCCTAACGTAAAACCCTAGTTTGAATCCCTAACCCTAATGTAAAACGATAGTTTGAAACCGTAACCCTAATTTGAAACCCTAGTTTGAAACACTAACTCTAATGTAAAACCCTATTTTGCAACCGTAACCCTAATTTGAAACCCTAGTTTGAAACCCTAACCCTAATGTAAAACCCTAGTTTGAAACCCTAACCATAATGTAAAACCCTAGTTTGAAACCCTAACACTAATGGTAAACCCTAGTTTGAATCCCTAACCCTAATGTAAAACCCTAGTTTGAAGCATTAACCCTAATGTAAAACCCTAGTTTGAAACCCTAACCATAATGTAAAACCCTAGTTTGAAACCCTAACCCTAATGGTAAACCCTAGTTTGTAACCCTAACCCTAATGCAAAACCCTAGTTTGAAACCCTAACCCTAATGTAAAACCCTAGTTTGTAACCCTAACCCTAATGTAAAACCCTAGTTTGTAACCCTAACCCTAATTTGAAAACCGAGTTTGAAACGCTAACCCTAACGTAAAACCCTAGTTTGAATCCCTAACCCTAATGTAAAACCCTATTTTGAAACCGTAACCCTAATTTGAAACCCTAGTTTGAAACCCTAACCCTAATGTAAAACACTAGTTTGTAACCCTAACCCTAATTTGAAACCCTAGTTTGAAACCCTAACCCTAATGCAAAACCCTAGTTTGAAACCCTAACCCTAATGTAAAACCCTAGTTTGAAACCCTAACCCTAATGTTAAACCCTAGTTTGAAACCCTAACCCTAATTTGAAACCGTAGTTTGAAAACCTAACCCTAATATAAAACCCTAGTTTGAAACCCTAACCCTAACGTAAAACCCTAGTTTGAATTCCTAACCCTGATGTAAAACCCTAGTTTGAAACCCTAACCCTAATGTTAAACCCTAGTTTGAATCCCTAACCCTAATGTTTAACCCTAGTTTGAAACCCTAACGCTAATCTAAAACCCCTTCTTTGTAACCCTAACCCTAATTTGAAATCCTAGTTTGAAACCCTAACCCTAATGTTAAACCCTAGTTTGAAACCCTAACCCTAATTTGAAACCCTAGTTTGAAAATCTAACCCTAATATAAAACCCTAGTTTGAAACCCTAACCCTAACGTAAAACCCTAGTTTGAATCCCTAACCCTAATGCAAAACCCTAGTTTGAAACTCTAACCCTAATGTAAAACCCTAGTTTGTAACCCTAACCCTAATGTAAAACCCTAGTTTGAAACCCTAACCCTAATGTAAAACACTAGTTTGAAACCGTAACGCTAATTTGAAACCCTAGTTTGAAATACTAACCCTAATGTAAAACCCTAGTTTGAAACCGTAACCCTAATTTGAAACCCTAGTTTGAAACCCTAACCCTAATGTAAAACACTAGTTTGAAACCCTAACCCTAATTTGAAACCCTAGTTTGAAACACTAACCCTAATGCAAAACCCTAGTTTGAAACCCTAACCCTAATGTAAAACCCTAGTTTGTAACCCTAACCCTAATGTAAAACCCTAGTTTGAAACCCTAACCCTAATGTAAAACCCTAGTTTGAAGCATTAACCCTAATGTAAAACCCTTGTTTGAAACCCTAACCCTAATGTTAAACGCTAGTTTGAAACCCTAACGTAAAACCCTAGTTTGAAACCCTAACCCTAATGTAAAACCCTAGTTTGTAACCCTAACCCTAATTTGAAAACCGAGTTTGAAACCCTAGCCCTAACGTAAAAACCTAGTTTGAATCCCTAACCCTAATGTAAAACCAAAGTTTGAAACCGTAACCCTAATTTGAAACCCTAGTTTGAAACACTAACTCTAATGTAAAACCCTATTTTGAAACCGTAACCCTAATTTGAAACCCTAGTTTGAAACCCTAACCCTAATGTAAAACACTAGTTTGAAACCCTAACGCTAATTTGAAACCCTAGTTTGAAACCCTAACCCTAATGCAAAATCCTAGTTTGAAACCCTAACCCTAATGTAAAACCCTAGTTTGAAACCCTAATCCTAATGTTAAACCCTAGTTTGAAACCCTAACCCTAATTTGAAACCGTAGTTTGAAAACCTAACCCTAATATAAAACCCTAGTTTGAAACCTTAACCCTAACGTAAAACCCTAGTTTGAATCCCTAACCCTAATGCAAAACCCTAGTTTGAAACCCTAACCCTAATGTAAAACCCTAGTTTGTAACCCTAACCCTAATGTAAAACCCTAGTTTGAAACACTAACCCTAATGTAAAACACTAGTTTGAAACCGTAACGCTAATTTGAAACCCTAGTTTGAAACACTTGCCCTAATGTAAAACCCTAGTTTGAAATCGTAACCCTAATTTGAAACCCTAGTTTGAAACCCTAACCCTAATTTGAAACCCTAGTTTGAAACCCTAACCCTAATGCAAAACCCTTGTTTGAAACCCTAACCCTAATGTAAAACCCTAGTTTGTAACCCTAACCCTAATGTAAAACCCTAGTTTGAAACCCTAACCCTAACGTAAAACCCTAGTTTGAATTCCTAACCCTAATGTAAAACCCTAGTTTGAAACCCTAACCCTAATGTTAAACCCTAGTTTGAATCCCTAACCCTAATGTTTAACCCTAGTTTGAAACCCTAACGCTAATCTAAAACCCCTTCTTTGTAACCCTAACCCTAATTTGAAATCCTAGTTTGAAACCCTAACCCTAATGTTAAACCCTAGTTTGAAACCCTAACCCTAATTTGAAACCCTAGTTTGAAAATCAAACCCTAATATAAAACCCTAGTTTGAAACCCTAACCCTAACGTAAAACCCTAGTTTGAATCCCTAACCCTAATGCAAAACCCTAGTTTGAAACTCTAACCCTAATGTAAAACCCTAGTTTGTAACCCTAACCCTAATGTAAAACCCTTGTTTGAAACCCTAACCCTAATGTAAAACACTAGTTTGAAACCGTAACGCTAATTTGAAACCCTAGTTTGAAATACTAACCCTAATGTAAAACCCTAGTTTGAAACCGTAACCCTAATTTGAAACCCTAGTTTGAAACCCTAACCCTAATGTAAAACACTAGTTTGAAACCCTAACCCTAATTTGAAACCCTAGTTTGAAACCCTAACCCTAATGCAAAACCCTAGTTTGAAACCCTAACCCTAATGTAAAACCCTAGTTTGTAACCCTAACCCTAATGTAAAACCCTAGTTTGAAACCCTAACCCTAATGTAAAACCCTAGTTTGAAGCATTAACCCTAATGTAAAACCCTTGTTTGAAACCCTAACCCTAATGTTAAACGCTAGTTTGAAACCCTAACCCTAACGTAAAACCCTAGTTTGAAACCCTAACCCTAATGTAAAACCCAAGTTTGTAACCCTAACCCTAATTTGAAAACCGAGTTTGAAACCCTAGCCCTAACGTAAAAACCTAGTTTGAATCCCTAACCCTAATGTAAAACCAAAGTTTGAAACCGTAACCCTAATTTGAAACCCTAGTTTGAAACACTAACTCTAATGTAAAACCCTATTTTGAAACCGTAACCCTAATTTGAAACCCTAGTTTGAAACCCTAACCCTAATGTAAAACACTAGTTTGAAACCCTAACCCTAATTTGAAACCCTAGTTTGAAACCCTAACCCTAATGCAAAATCCTAGTTTGAAACCCTAACCCTAATGTAAAACCCTAGTTTGAAACCCTAATCCTAATGTTAAACCCTAGTTTGAAACCCTAACCCTAATTTGAAACCGTAGTTTGAAAACCTAACCCTAATATAAAACCCTAGTTTGAAACCTTAACCCTAACGTAAAACCCTAGTTTGAATCCCTAACCCTAATGCAAAACCCTAGTTTGAAACCCTAACCCTAATGTAAAACCCTAGTTTGTAACCCTAACCCTAATGTAAAACCCTAGTTTGAAACACTAACCCTAATGTAAAACACTAGTTTGAAACCGTAACGCTAATTTGAAACCCTAGTTTGAAACACTTGCCCTAATGTAAAACCCTAGTTTGAAACCGTAACCCTAATTTGAAACCCTAGTTTGAAACCCTAACCCTAATTTGAAACCCTAGTTTGAAACCCTAACCCTAATGCAAAACCCTTGTTTGAAACCCTAACCCTAATGTAAAACCCTAGTTTGTAACCCTAACCCTAATGTAAAACCCTAGTTTGAAACCCTAACCCTAATGTAAAACCCTAGTTTGAAACCCTAACCCTAATGTTAAACCCTAGTTTGTAACCCTAACCCTAATATAAAAACCCGAGTTTGAAACCCTAACCCTAATGTTAAACCCTAGTTTGAAACCCTAACCCTAATGTAAAACCCCTTGTTTGTAACCCTAACCCTAATTTGAAACCCTAGTTTGAAACCCTAACCCTAATGTTAAACCCTACTTTGAAACCCTAACCCTAATTTGAAACCGTAGTTTGAAAACCTAACCCTAATATAAAATCCTAGTTTGAAACCCTAACCCTAACGTAAAACCCTAGTTTGAATCCCTAACCCTAATTTAAAACCCTAGTTTGTAACCCTAACCCTAACGTAAAACCCTAGTTTGAAACCCTAACCATAAAGTAAAACCCTAGTTTGAAACCCTAACCCTAATGGTAAACCCTAGTTTGAAACCCTAACCCTAATGTAAAACCCTAGTTTGAAGCATTAACCCTAATGTAAAACCCTAGTTTGAAACCCTAACCATAATGTAAAACCCTAGTTTGAAACCCTAACCCTAATGGTAAACCCTAGTTTGTAACCCTAACCCTAATGCAAAACCCTAGTTTGAAACCCTAACCCTAATGTAAAACCCTAGTTTGTAACCCTAACCCTAATGTAAAACCCTAGTTTGAAACCCTAACCCTAATGTAAAACCCTAGTTTGAAGCATTAACCCTAATGTAAAACGATAGTTTGAAACCGTAACCCTAATTTGAAACCCTAGTTTGAAACACTAACTCTAATGTAAAACCCTATTTTGAAACCGTAACCCTAATTTGAAACCCTAGTTTGAAACCCTAACCCTAATGTAAAA
This sequence comes from Vanacampus margaritifer, assembly GCF_051991255.1. Taxonomy (NCBI): domain Eukaryota; kingdom Metazoa; phylum Chordata; class Actinopteri; order Syngnathiformes; family Syngnathidae; genus Vanacampus; species Vanacampus margaritifer. Next base: position 705,669 of record NW_027520737.1, on the reverse strand, counting down.
CACTAGTTTGAAACCCTAACCCTAATTTGAAACCCTAGTTTGAAACCCTAACCCTAATGCAAAACCCTAGTTTGAAACCCTAACCCTAATGTAAAACCCTAGTTTGAAGCATCAACCCTAATGTAAAACCCTTGTTTGAAACCCTAACCCTAATGTTAAACCCTAGTTTGAAACCCTAACCCTAACGTAAAACCCTAGTTTGAAACCCTAACCCTAATGTAAAACCCTAGTTTGTAACCCTAACCCTAATTTGAAAACCGAGTTTGAAACGCTAACCCTAACGTAAAACCCTAGTTTGAATCCCTAACCCTAATGTAAAACCCTATTTTGAAACCGTAACCCTAATTTGAATCCCTAGTTTGAAACCCTAACCCTAATGTAAAACACTAGTTTGTAACCCTAACCCTAATTTGAAACCCTAGTTTGAAACCCTAACCCTAATGCAAAACCCTAGTTTGAAACCTTAACCCTAATGTAAAACCCTAGTTTGAAACCCTAACCCTAATGTTAAACCCTAGTTTGAAACCCTAACCCTAATTTGAAACCGTAGTTTGAAAACCTAACCCTAATATAAAACCCTAGTTTGAAACCCTAACCCTAACGTAAAACCCTAGTTTGAATCCCTAACCCTAATGTAAAACCCTAGTTTGAAACCCTAACCCTAATGTTAAACCCTAGTTTGAATCCCTAACCCTAATGTTTAACCGTAGTTTGAAACCCTAACCCTAATCTAAAACCCCTTCTTTGTAACCCTAACCCTAATTTGAAACCCTAGTTTGAAACCCTAACCCTAATGTTAAACCCTAGTTTGAAACCCTAACCCTAATTTGAAACCCTAGTTTGAAAACCTAACCCTAATATAAAACCCTAGTTTGAAACCCTAACCCTAACGTAAAACCCTAGTTTGAATCCCTAACCCTAATGCAAAACCCTAGTTTGAAACTCTAACCCTAATGTAAAACCCTAGTTTGTAACCCTAACCCTAATGTAAAACCCTAGTTTGAAACCCTAACCCTAATGTAAAACACTAGTTTGAAACCGTAACGCTAATTTGAAACCCTAGTTTGAAATACTAACCCTAATGTAAAACCCTAGTTTGAAACCGTAACCCTAATTTGAAACCCTAGTTTGAAACCCTAACCCTAATGTAAAACACTAGTTTGAAACCCTAACCCTAATTTGAAACCCTAGTTTGAAACCCTAACCCTAATGCAAAACCCTAGTTTGAAACCCTAACCCTAATGTAAAACCCTAGTTTGTAACCCTAACCCTAATGTAAAACCCTAGTTTGAAACCCTAACCCTAATGTAAAACCCTAGTTTGAAGCATTAACCCTAATGTAAAACCCTTGTTTGAAACCCTAACCCTAATGTTAAACGCTAGTTTGAAATCCTAACCCTAACGTAAAACCCTAGTTTGAAACCCTAACCCTAATGTAAAACCCTAGTTTGTAACCCTAACCCTAATTTGAAAACCGAGTTTGAAACCCTAGCCCTAACGTAAAAACCTAGTTTGAATCCCTAACCCTAATGTAAAACCAAAGTTTGAAACCGTAACCCTAATTTGAAACCCTAGTTTTAAACACTAACTCTAATGTAAAACCCTATTTTGAAACCGTAACCCTAATTTGAAACCCTAGTTTGAAACCCTAACCCTAATGTAAAACACTAGTTTGAAACCCTAACCCTAATTTGAAACCCTAGTTTGAAACCCTAACCCTAATGCAAAACCCTAGTTTGAAACCCTAACCCTAATGTAAAACCCTAGTTTGAAACCCTAATCCTAATGTTAAATCCTAGTTTGAAACCCTAACCCTAATTTGAAACCGTAGTTTGAAAACCTAACCCTAATATAAAACCCTAGTTTGAAACCTTAACCCTAACGTAAAACCCTAGTTTGAATCCCTAACCCTAATGCAAAACCCTAGTTTGAAACCCTAACCCTAATGTAAAACCCTAGTTTGTAACCCTAACCCTAATGTAAAACCCTAGTTTGAAACACTAACCCTAATGTAAAACACTAGTTTGAAACCGTAACGCTAATTTGAAACCCTAGTTTGAAACACTTGCCCTAATGTAAAACCCTAGTTTGAAACCGTTACCCTAATTTGAAACCCTAGTTTGAAACCCTAACCCTAATTTGAAACCCTAGTTTGAAACCCTAACCCTAATGCAAAACCCTTGTTTGAAACCCTAACCCTAATGTAAAACCCTAGTTTGTAACCCTAACCCTAATGTAAAACCCTAGTTTGAAACCCTAAACCTAATGTAAAACCCTAGTTTGAAACCCTAAACCTAATGTTGAACCCTAGTTTGTAACCCTAACCCTAATATAAAAACCCTAGTTTGAAACCCTAACCCTAATGTTAAACCCTAGTTTGAAACCCTAACCCTAATGTAAAACCCCTTGTTTGTAACCCTAACCCTAATTTGAAACCCTAGTTTGAAACCCTAACCCTAATGTTAAACCCTACTTTGAAACCCTAACCCTAATTTGAAACCGTAGTTTGAAAACCTAACCCTAATATAAAACCCTAGTTTGAAACCCTAACCCTAATGGTAAACCCTAGTTTGTAACCCTAACCCTAATGCAAAACCCTAGTTTGAAACCCTAACCCTAATGTAAAACCCTAGTTTGTAACCCTAACCCTAATGTAAAACCCTAGTTTGAAACCCTAACCCTAATGTAAAACCCTAGTTTGAAGCATTAACCCTAATGTAAAACCCTTGTTTGAAACCCTAACCCTAATGTTAAACCCTAGTTTGAAACCCTAACCCTAACGTAAAACCCTAGTTTGAAGCCCTAACCCTAATGTAAAACCCTAGTTTGTAACCCTAACCCTAATTTGAAAACCGAGTTTGAAACCCTAACCCTAACGTAAAACCCTAGTTTGAATCCCTAACCCTAATTTAAAACCCTAGTTTGTAACCCTAACCCTAACGTAAAACCCTAGTTTGAAACCCTAACCATAATGTAAAACCCTAGTTTGAAGCATTAACCCTAATGTAAAACCCTAGTTTGAAACCCTAACCATAATGTAAAACCCTAGTTTGAAACCCTAACCCTAATGGTAAACCCTAGTTTGTAACCCTAACCCTAATGCAAAACCCTAGTTTGAAACCCTAACCCTAATGTAAAACCCTAGTTTGTAACCCTAACCCTAATGTAAAACCCTAGTTTGAAACCCTAACCCTAATGTAAAACCCTAGTTTGAAGCATTAACCCTAATGTAAAACCCTTGTTTGAAACCCTAACCCTAATGTTAAACCCTAGTTTGAAACCCTAACCCTAATCTAAAACCCCTTCTTTGTAACCCTAACCCTAATTTGAAACCCTAGTTTGAAACCCTAACCCTAATGTTAAACCCTAGTTTGAAACCCTAACCCTAATTTGAAACCCTAGTTTGAAAACCTAACCCTAATATAAAACCCTAGTTTGAAACCCTAACCCTAACGTAAAACCCTAGTTTGAATCCCTAACCCTAATGCAAAACCCTAGTTTGAAACTCTAACCCTAATGTAAAACCCTAGTTTGTAACCCTAACCCTAATGTAAAACCCTAGTTTGAAACCCTAACCCTAATGTAAAACACTAGTTTGAAACCGTAACGCTAATTTGAAACCCTAGTTTGAAATACTAACCCTAATGTAAAACCCTAGTTTGAAACCGTAACCCTAATTTGAAACCCTAGTTTGAAACCCTAACCCTAATGTAAAACACTAGTTTGAAACCCTAACCCTAATTTGAAACCCTAGTTTGAAACCCTAACCCTAATGCAAAACCCTAGTTTGAAACCCTAACCCTAATGTAAAACCCTAGTTTGTAACCCTAACCCTAATGTAAAACCCTAGTTTGAAACCCTAACCCTAATGTAAAACCCTAGTTTGAAGCATTAACCCTAATGTAAAACCCTTGTTTGAAACCCTAACCCTAATGTTAAACGCTAGTTTGAAATCCTAACCCTAACGTAAAACCCTAGTTTGAAACCCTAACCCTAATGTAAAACCCTAGTTTGTAACCCTAACCCTAATTTGAAAACCGAGTTTGAAACCCTAGCCCTAACGTAAAAACCTAGTTTGAATCCCTAACCCTAATGTAAAACCAAAGTTTGAAACCGTAACCCTAATTTGAAACCCTAGTTTTAAACACTAACTCTAATGTAAAACCCTATTTTGAAACCGTAACCCTAATTTGAAACCCTAGTTTGAAACCCTAACCCTAATGTAAAACACTAGTTTGAAACCCTAACCCTAATTTGAAACCCTAGTTTGAAACCCTAACCCTAATGCAAAACCCTAGTTTGAAACCCTAACCCTAATGTAAAACCCTAGTTTGAAACCCTAATCCTAATGTTAAATCCTAGTTTGAAACCCTAACCCTAATTTGAAACCGTAGTTTGAAAACCTAACCCTAATATAAAACCCTAGTTTGAAACCTTAACCCTAACGTAAAACCCTAGTTTGAATCCCTAACCCTAATGCAAAACCCTAGTTTGAAACCCTAACCCTAATGTAAAACCCTAGTTTGTAACCCTAACCCTAATGTAAAACCCTAGTTTGAAACACTAACCCTAATGTAAAACACTAGTTTGAAACCGTAACGCTAATTTGAAACCCTAGTTTGAAACACTTGCCCTAATGTAAAACCCTAGTTTGAAACCGTTACCCTAATTTGAAACCCTAGTTTGAAACCCTAACCCTAATTTGAAACCCTAGTTTGAAACCCTAACCCTAATGCAAAACCCTTGTTTGAAACCCTAACCCTAATGTAAAACCCTAGTTTGTAACCCTAACCCTAATGTAAAACCCTAGTTTGAAACCCTAAACCTAATGTAAAACCCTAGTTTGAAACCCTAAACCTAATGTTGAACCCTAGTTTGTAACCCTAACCCTAATATAAAAACCCTAGTTTGAAACCCTAACCCTAATGTTAAACCCTAGTTTGAAACCCTAACCCTAATGTAAAACCCCTTGTTTGTAACCCTAACCCTAATTTGAAACCCTAGTTTGAAACCCTAACCCTAATGTTAAACCCTACTTTGAAACCCTAACCCTAATTTGAAACCGTAGTTTGAAAACCTAACCCTAATATAAAACCCTAGTTTGAAACCCTAACCCTAATGGTAAACCCTAGTTTGTAACCCTAACCCTAATGCAAAACCCTAGTTTGAAACCCTAACCCTAATGTAAAACCCTAGTTTGTAACCCTAACCCTAATGTAAAACCCTAGTTTGAAACCCTAACCCTAATGTAAAACCCTAGTTTGAAGCATTAACCCTAATGTAAAACCCTTGTTTGAAACCCTAACCCTAATGTTATACCCTAGTTTGAAACCCTAACCCTAACGTAAAACCCTAGTTTGAAGCCCTAACCCTAATGTAAAACCCTAGTTTGTAACCCTAACCCTAATTTGAAAACCGAGTTTGAAACCCTAACCCTAACGTAAAACCCTAGTTTGAATCCCTAACCCTAATTTAAAACCCTAGTTTGTAACCCTAACCCTAACGTAAAACCCTAGTTTGAAACCCTAACCATAATGTAAAACCCTAGTTTGAAGCATTAACCCTAATGTAAAACCCTAGTTTGAAACCCTAACCATAATGTAAAACCCTAGTTTGAAACCCTAACCCTAATGGTAAACCCTAGTTTGTAACCCTAACCCTAATGCAAAACCCTAGTTTGAAACCCTAACCCTAATGTAAAACCCTAGTTTGTAACCCTAACCCTAATGTAAAACCCTAGTTTGAAACCCTAACCCTAATGTAAAACCCTAGTTTGAAGCATTAACCCTAATGTAAAACCCTTGTTTGAAACCCTAACCCTAATGTTAAACCCTAGTTTGAAACCCTAACCCTAACGTAAAACCCTAGTTTGAAGCCCTAACCCTAATGTAAAACCCTAGTTTGTAACCCTAACCCTAATTTGAAAACCGAGTTTGAAACCCTAACCCTAACGTAAAACCCTAGTTTGAATCCCTAACCCTAATGTAAAACGATAGTTTGAAACCGTAACCCTAATTTGAAACCCTAGTTTGAAACACTAACTCTAATGTAAAACCCTATTTTGAAACCGTAACCCTAATTTGAAACCCTAGTTTGAAACCCTAACCCTAATGTAAAACACTAGTTTGAAACCCTAACCCTAATTTGAAACCCTAGTTTGAAACCCTAACCCTAATGCAAAACCCTAGTTTGAAACCCTAACCCTAATGTAAAACCCTAGTTTGAAACCCTAACCCTAATGTTAAACCCTAGTTTGAAACCCTAACTCTAATTTGAAACCGTAATTTGAAAACCTAACCCTAATATAAAACCCTAGTTTGAAACCCTAACCCTAACGTAAAATCCTAGTTTGAATCCCTAACCCTAATGCAAAACCCAAGTTTGAAACCCTAACTCTAATGTAAAACCCTAGTTTGTAACCCTAACCCTAATGTAAAACCCTAGTTTGAAACACTAACCCTAATGTAAAACACTAGTTTGAAACCGTAACGCTAATTTGAAACCCTAGTTTGAAACACTTACCCTAATGTAAAACCCTAGTTTGAAACCGTAACCCTAATTTGAAACCCTAGTTTGAAACCCTAACCCTAGTTTGAAACCCTAGTTTGAAACCCTAACCCTAATGCAAAACCCTTGTTTGAAACCCTAACCCTAATGTAAAACCCTAGTTTGTAACCCTAACCCTAATGTAAAACCCTAGTTTGAAACCCTAACCCTAATGTAAAACCCTAGTTTGAAACCCTAACCCTAATGTTAAACCCTAGTTTGTAACCCTAACCCTAATATAAAAACCCTAGTTTGAAACCCTAACCCTAATTTTCAACACTAGTTTGAAACATAACCCTAATTTGAAACCCTAGTTTGAAACCCTAACCCTAATGTAAAACACTAGTTTGAAACCCTAACACTAATTTGAAACCCTAGTTTGAAACCCTAACCCTAATGCAAAACCCTAGTTTGAAACCCTAACCCTAATGTAAAACCCTAGTTTGCAACCCTAACCCTAATGTTAAACCCTAGTTTGAAACCCTAACCCTAATTTGAAACCGTAGTTTGAAAACCTAACCCTAATATAAAACCCTAGTTTGAAACCCTAACCCTAACGTAAAACCCTAGTTTGAATCCCTAACCCTAATGTAAAACCCTAGTTTGTAACCCTAACCCTAATTTGAAAACCGAGTTTGAAACGCTAACCCTAACGTAAAACCCTAGTTTGAATCCCTAACCCTAATGTAAAACCCTATTTTGAAACCGTAACCCTAATTTGAATCCCTAGTTTGAAACCCTAACCCTAATGTAAAACACTAGTTTGTAACCCTAACCCTAATTTGAAACCCTAGTTTGAAACCCTAACCCTAATGCAAAACCCTAGTTTGAAACCCTAACCCTAATGTAAAACCCTAGTTTGAAACCCTAACCCTAATGTTAAACCCTAGTTTGAAACCCTAACCCTAATTTGAAACCGTAGTTTGAAAACCTAACCCTAATATAAAACCCTAGTTTGAAACCCTAACCCTAACGTAAAACCCTAGTTTGAATCCCTAACCCTAATGTAAAACCCTAGTTTGAAACCCTAACCCTAATGTTAAACCCTAGTTTGAATCCCTAACCCTAATGTTTAACCGTAGTTTGAAACCCTAACCCTAATCTAAAACCCCTTCTTTGTAACCCTAACCCTAATTTGAAACCCTAGTTTGAAACCCTAACCCTAATGTTAAACCCTAGTTTGAAACCCTAACCCTAATTTGAAACCCTAGTTTGAAAACCTAACCCTAATATAAAACCCTAGTTTGAAACCCTAACCCTAACGTAAAACCCTAGTTTGAATCCCTAACCCTAATGCAAAACCCTAGTTTGAAACTCTAACCCTAATGTAAAACCCTAGTTTGTAACCCTAACCCTAATGTAAAACCCTAGTTTGAAACCCTAACCCTAATGTAAAACACTAGTTTGAAACCGTAACGCTAATTTGAAACCCTAGTTTGAAATACTAACCCTAATGTAAAACCCTAGTTTGAAACCGTAACCCTAATTTGAAACCCTAGTTTGAAACCCTAACCCTAATGTAAAACACTAGTTTGAAACCCTAACCCTAATTTGAAACCCTAGTTTGAAACCCTAACCCTAATGCAAAACCCTAGTTTGAAACCCTAACCCTAATGTAAAACCCTAGTTTGTAACCCTAACCCTAATGTAAAACCCTAGTTTGAAACCCTAACCCTAATGTAAAACCCTAGTTTGAAGCATTAACCCTAATGTAAAACCCTTGTTTGAAACCCTAACCCTAATGTTAAACGCTAGTTTGAAACCCTAACCCTAACGTAAAACCCTAGTTTGAAACCCTAACCCTAATGTAAAACCCTAGTTTGTAACCCTAACCCTAATTTGAAAACCGAGTTTGAAACCCTAGCCCTAACGTAAAAACCTAGTTTGAATCCCTAACCCTAATGTAAAACCAAAGTTTGAAACCGTAACCCTAATTTGAAACCCTAGTTTTAAACACTAACTCTAATGTAAAACCCTATTTTGAAACCGTAACCCTAATTTGAAACCCTAGTTTGAAACCCTAACCCTAATGTAAAACACTAGTTTGAAACCCTAACCCTAATTTGAAACCCTAGTTTGAAACCCTAACCCTAATGCAAAACCCTAGTTTGAAACCCTAACCCTAATGTAAAACCCTAGTTTGAAACCCTAATCCTAATGTTAAATCCTAGTTTGAAACCCTAACCCTAATTTGAAACCCTAGTTTGAAACCCTAACCCTAATTTGAAACCCTAGTTTGAAACCCTAACCCTAATGCAAAACCCTTGTTTGAAACCCTAACCCTAATGTAAAACCCTAGTTTGTAACCCTAACCCTAATGTAAAACCCTAGTTTGAAACCCTAACCCTAATGTAAAACCCTAGTTTGAAACCCTAAACCTAATGTTAAACCCTAGTTTGTAACCCTAACCCTAATATAAAAAACCTAGTTTGAAACCCTAACCCTAATGTTAAACCCTAGTTTGAAACCCTAACCCTAATGTAAAACCCCTTGTTTGTAACCCTAACCCTAATTTGAAACCCTAGTTTGAAACCCTAACCCTAATGTTAAACCATACTTTGAAACCCTAACCCTAATTTGAAACCGTAGTTTGAAAACCTAACCCTAATATAAAACCCTAGTTTGAAACCCTAACCCTAACGTAAAACCCTAGTTTGAATACCTAACCCTAATTTAAAACCCTAGTTTGTAACCCTAACCCTAACGTAAAACCCTAGTTTGAAACCCTAACCATAATGTAAAACCCTAGTTTGAAGCATTAACCCTAATGTAAAACCCTAGTTTGAAACCCTAACCATAATGTAAAACCCTAGTTTGAAACCCTAACCCTAATGGTAAACCCTAGTTTGTAACCCTAACCCTAATGCAAAACCCTAGTTTGAAACCCTAACCCTAATGTAAAACCCTAGTTTGTAACCCTAACCCTAATGTAAAACCCTAGTTTGAAACCCTAACCCTAATGTAAAACCCTAGTTTGAAGCATTAACCCTAATGTAAAACCCTTGTTTGAAACCCTAACCCTAATGTTAAACCCTAGTTTGAAACCCTAACCCTAACGTAAAACCCTAGTTTGAAACCCTAACCCTAACGTAAAACCCTAGTTTGAATCCCTAACCCTAATGTAAAACGATAGTTTGAAACCGTAACCCTAATTTGAAACCCTAGTTTGAAACACTAACTCTAATGTAAAACCCTATTTTGAAACCGTAACCCTAATTTGAAACCCTAGTTTGAAACCCTAACCCTAATGTAAAACCCTAGTTTGAAGCATTAACCCTAATGTAAAACCCTTGTTTGAAACCCTAACCCTAATGTTAAACGCTAGTTTGAAACCCTAACCCTAACGTAAAACCCTAGTTTGAAACCCTAACCCTAATGTAAAACCCTAGTTTGTAACCCTAACCCTAATTTGAAAACCGAGTTTGAAACCCTAGCCCTAACGTAAAAACCTAGTTTGAATCCCTAACCCTAATGTAAAACCAAAGTTTGAAACCGTAACCCTAATTTGAAACCCTAGTTTGAAACACTAACTCTAATGTAAAACCCTATTTTGAAACCGTAACCCTAATTTGAAACCCTAGTTTGAAACCCTAACCCTAATGTAAAACACTAGTTTGAAACCCTAACGCTAATTTGAAACCCTAGTTTGAAACCCTAACCCTAATGCAAAATCCTAGTTTGAAACCCTAACCCTAATGTAAAACCCTAGTTTGAAACCCTAATCCTAATGTTAAACCCTAGTTTGAAACCCTAACCCTAATTTGAAACCGTAGTTTGAAAACCTAACCCTAATATAAAACCCTAGTTTGAAACCTTAACCCTAACGTAAAACCCTAGTTTGAATCCCTAACCCTAATGCAAAACCCTAGTTTGAAACCCTAACCCTAATGTAAAACCCTAGTTTGTAACCCTAACCCTAATGTAAAACCCTAGTTTGAAACACTAACCCTAATGTAAAACACTAGTTTGAAACCGTAACGCTAATTTGAAACCCTAGTTTGAAACACTTGCCCTAATGTAAAACCCTAGTTTGAAACCGTAACCCTAATTTGAAACCCTAGTTTGAAACCCTAACCCTAATTTGAAACCCTAGTTTGAAACCCTAACCCTAATGCAAAACCCTTGTTTGAAACCCTAACCCTAATGTAAAACCCTAGTTTGTAACCCTAACCCTAATGTAAAACCCTAGTTTGAAACCCTAACCCTAACGTAAAACCCTAGTTTGAATTCCTAACCCTAATGTAAAACCCAAGTTTGAAACCCTAACCCTAATGTTAAACCCTAGTTTGAATCCCTAACCCTAATGTTTAACCCTAGTTTGAAACCCTAACGCTAATCTAAAACCCCTTCTTTGTAACCCTAACCCTAATTTGAAATCCTAGTTTGAAACCCTAACCCTAATGTTAAACCCTAGTTTGAAACCCTAACCCTAATTTGAAACCCTAGTTTGAAAATCAAACCCTAATATAAAACCCTAGTTTGAAACCCTAACCCTAACGTAAAACCCTAGTTTGAATCCCTAACCCTAATGCAAAACCCTAGTTTGAAACTCTAACCCTAATGTAAAACCCTAGTTTGTAACCCTAACCCTAATGTAAAACCCTAGTTTGAAACCCTAACCCTAATGTAAAACACTAGTTTGAAACCGTAACGCTAATTTGAAACCCTAGTTTGAAATACTAACCCTAATGTAAAACCCTAGTTTGAAACCGTAACCCTAATTTGAAACCCTAGTTTGAAACCCTAACCCTAATGTAAAACACTAGTTTGAAACCCTAACCCTAATTTGAAACCCTAGTTTGAAACCCTAACCCTAATGCAAAACCCTAGTTTGAAACCCTAACCCTAATGTAAAACCCTAGTTTGTAACCCTAACCCTAATGTAAAACCCTAGTTTGAAACCCTAACCCTAATGTAAAACCCTAGTTTGAAGCATTAACCCTAATGTAAAACCCTTGTTTGAAACCCTAACCCTAATGTTAAACGCTAGTTTGAAACCCTAACCCTAACGTAAAACCCTAGTTTGAAACCCTAACCCTAATGTAAAACCCTAGTTTGTAACCCTAACCCTAATTTGAAAACCGAGTTTGAAACCCTAGCCCTAACGTAAAAACCTAGTTTGAATCCCTAACCCTAATGTAAAACCAAAGTTTGAAACCGTAACCCTAATTTGAAACCCTAGTTTGAAACACTAACTCTAATGTAAAACCCTATTTTGAAACCGTAACCCTAATTTGAAACCCTAGTTTGAAACCCTAACCCTAATGTAAAACACTAGTTTGAAACCCTAACCCTAATTTGAAACCCTAGTTTGAAACCCTAACCCTAATGCAAAATCCTAGTTTGAAACCCTAACCCTAATGTAAAACCCTAGTTTGAAACCCTAATCCTAATGTTAAACCCTAGTTTGAAACCCTAACCCTAATTTGAAACCGTAGTTTGAAAACCTAACCCTAATATAAAACCCTAGTTTGAAACCTTAACCCTAACGTAAAACCCTAGTTTGAATCCCTAACCCTAATGCAAAACCCTAGTTTGAAACCCTAACCCTAATGTAAAACCCTAGTTTGTAACCCTAACCCTAATGTAAAACCCTAGTTTGAAACACTAACCCTAATGTAAAACACTAGTTTGAAACCGTAACGCTAATTTGAAACCCTAGTTTGAAACACTTGCCCTAATGTAAAACCCTAGTTTGAAACCGTAACCCTAATTTGAAACCCTAGTTTGAAACCCTAACCCTAATTTGAAACCCTAGTTTGAAACCCTAACCCTAATGCAAAACCCTTGTTTGAAACCCTAACCCTAATGTAAAACCCTAGTTTGTAACCCTAACCCTAATGTAAAACCCTAGTTTGAAACCCTAACCCTAATGTAAAACCCTAGTTTGAAACCCTAACCCTAATGTTAAACCCTAGTTTGTAACCCTAACCCTAATATAAAAACCCGAGTTTGAAACCCTAACCCTAATGTTAAACCCTAGTTTGAAACCCTAACCCTAATGTAAAACCCCTTGTTTGTAACCCTAACCCTAATTTGAAACCCTAGTTTGAAACCCTAACCCTAATGTTAAACCCTACTTTGAAACCCTAACCCTACTTTGAAACCGTAGTTTGAAAACCTAACCCTAATATAAAATCCTAGTTTGAAACCCTAACCCTAACGTAAAACCCTAGTTTGAATCCCTAACCCTAATTTAAAACCCTAGTTTGTAACCCTAACCCTAACGTAAAACCCTAGTTTGAAACCCTAACCATAAAGTAAAACCCTAGTTTGAAACCCTAACCCTAATGGTAAACCCTAGTTTGAAACCCTAACCCTAATGTAAAACCCTAGTTTGAAGCAGTAACCCTAATGTAAAACCCTAGTTTGAAACCCTAACCATAATGTAAAACCCTAGTTTGAAACCCTAACCCTAATGGTAAACCCTAGTTTGTAACCCTAACCCTAATGCAAAACCCTAGTTTGAAACCCTAACCCTAATGTAAAACCCTAGTTTGTAACCCTAACCCTAATGTAAAACCCTAGTTTGAAACCCTAACCCTAATGTAAAACCCTAGTTTGAAGCATTAACCCTAATGTAAAACGATAGTTTGAAACCGTAACCCTAATTTGAAACCCTAGTTTGAAACACTAACTCTAATGTAAAACCCTATTTTGAAACCGTAACCCTAATTTGAAACCCTAGTTTGAAACCCTAACCCTAATGTAAAACACTAGTTTGAAACCGTAACGCTAATTTGAAACCCTAGTTTGAAATACTAACCCTAATGTAAAACCCTAGTTTGAAACCGTAACCCTAATTTGAAACCCTAGTTTGAAACCCTAACCCTAATGTAAAACACTAGTTTGAAACCCTAACCCTAATTTGAAACCCTAGTTTGAAACCCTAACCCTAATGCAAAACCCTAGTTTGAAACCCTAACCCTAATGTAAAACCCTAGTTTGTAACCCTAACCCTAATGTAAAACCCTAGTTTGAAACCCTAACCCTAATGTAAAACCCTAGTTTGAAGCATTAACCCTAATGTAAAACCCTTGTTTGAAACCCTAACCCTAATGTTAAACGCTAGTTTGAAACCCTAACCCTAACGTAAAACCCTAGTTTGAAACCCTAACCCTAATGTAAAACCCTAGTTTGTAACCCTAACCCTAATTTGAAAACCGAGTTTGAAACCCTAGCCTTAACGTAAAAACCTAGTTTGAATCCCTAACCCTAATGTAAAACCAAAGTTTGAAACCGTAACCCTAATTTGAAACCCTAGTTTGAAACACTAACTCTAATGTAAAACCCTATTTTGAAACCGTAACCCTAATTTGAAACCCTAGTTTGAAACCCTAACCCTAATGTAAAACACTAGTTTGAAACCCTAACCCTAATTTGAAACCCTAGTTTGAAACCCTAACCCTAATGCAAAATCCTAGTTTGAAACCCTAACCCTAATGTAAAACCCTAGTTTGAAACCCTAATCCTAATGTTAAACCCTAGTTTGAAACCCTAACCCTAATTTGAAACCGTAGTTTGAAAACCTAACCCTAATATAAAACCCTAGTTTGAAACCTTAACCCTAACGTAAAACCCTAGTTTGAATCCCTAACCCTAATGCAAAACCCTAGTTTGAAACCCTAACCCTAATGTAAAACCCTAGTTTGTAACCCTAACCCTAATGTAAAACCCTAGTTTGAAACACTAACCCTAATGTAAAACACTAGTTTGAAACCGTAACGCTAATTTGAAACCCTAGTTTGAAACACTTGCCCTAATGTAAAACCCTAGTTTGAAACCGTAACCCTAATTTGAAACCCTAGTTTGAAACCCTAACCCTAATTTGAAACCCTAGTTTGAAACCCTAACCCTAATGCAAAACCCTTGTTTGAAACCCTAACCCTAATGTAAAACCCTAGTTTGTAACCCTAACCCTAATGTAAAACCCTAGTTTGAAACCCTAACCCTAATGTAAAACCCTAGTTTGAAACCCTAACCCTAATGTTAAACCCTAGTTTGAAACCCTAACCCTAATGTAAAACCCCTTGTTTGTAACCCTAACCCTAATTTGAAACCCTAGTTTGAAACCCTAACCCTAATGTTAAACCCTACTTTGAAACCCTAACCCTAATTTGAAACCGTAGTTTGAAAACCTAACCCTAATATAAAATCCTAGTTTGAAACCCTAACCCTAACGTAAAACCCTAGTTTGAATCCCTAACCCTAATTTAAAACCCTAGTTTGTAACCCTAACCCTAACGTAAAACCCTAGTTTGAAACCCTAACCATAAAGTAAAACCCTAGTTTGAAACCCTAACCCTAATGGTAAACCCTAGTTTGAAACCCTAACCCTAATGTAAAACCCTAGTTTGAAGCAGTAACCCTAATGTAAAACCCTAGTTTGAAACCCTAACCATAATGTAAAACCCTAGTTTGAAACCCTAACCCTAATGGTAAACCCTAGTTTGTAACCCTAACCCTAATGCAAAACCCTAGTTTGAAACCCTAACCCTAATGTAAAACCCTAGTTTGTAACCCTAACCCTAATGTAAAACCCTAGTTTGAAACCCTAACCCTAATGTAAAACCCTAGTTTGAAGCATTAACCCTAATGTAAAACGATAGTTTGAAACCGTAACCCTAATTTGAAACCCTAGTTTGAAACACTAACTCTAATGTAAAACCCTATTTTGAAACCGTAACCCTAATTTGAAACCCTAGTTTGAAACCCTAACCCTAATGTAAAACACTAGTTTGAAACCATAACCCTAATTTAAAACCCTAGTTTGAAACCCTAACCCTAATGCAAAACCCTAGTTTGAAACCCTAACCCTAATGTAAAACCCTAGTTTGAAACCCTAACCCTAATGTTAAACCCTAGTTTGAAACCCTAACTCTAATTTGAAACCGTAGTTTGAAAACCTAACCCTAATATAAAACCCTAGTTTGAAACCCTAACCCTAACGTTAAACCCTAGTTTGAATCCCTAACCGTAATGCAAAACCCTAGTTTGAAACCCTAACTCTAATGTAAAACCCTAGTTTGTAACCCTAACCCTAATGTAAAACCCTAGTTTGTAACCCTAACCCTAATGTAAAACCCTAGTTTGAATCCCTAACCCTAATGTAAAACGATAGTTTGAAACCGTAACCCTAATTTGAAACCCTAGTTTGAAACACTAACTCTAATGTAAAACCCTATTTTGAAACCGTAACCCTAATTTGAAACCCTAGTTTGAAACCCTAACCCTAATGTAAAACCCTAGTTTGAAGCATTAACCCTAATGTAAAACCCTTGTTTGAAACCCTAACCCTAATGTTAAACGCTAGTTTGAAACCCTAACCCTAACGTAAAACCCTAGTTTGAAACCCTAACCCTAATGTAAAACCCTAGTTTGTAACCCTAACCCTAATTTGAAAACCGAGTTTGAAACCCTAGCCCTAACGTAAAAACCTAGTTTGAATCCCTAACCCTAATGTAAAACCAAAGTTTGAAACCGTAACCCTAATTTGAAACCCTAGTTTGAAACACTAACTCTAATGTAAAACCCTATTTTGAAACCGTAACCCTAATTTGAAACCCTAGTTTGAAACCCTAACCCTAATGTAAAACACTAGTTTGAAACCCTAACGCTAATTTGAAACCCTAGTTTGAAACCCTAACCCTAATGCAAAATCCTAGTTTGAAACCCTAACCCTAATGTAAAACCCTAGTTTGAAACCCTAATCCTAATGTTAAACCCTAGTTTGAAACCCTAACCCTAATTTGAAACCGAAGTTTGAAAACCTAACCCTAATATAAAACCCTAGTTTGAAACCTTAACCCTAACGTAAAACCCAAGTTTGAATCCCTAACCCTAATGCAAAACCCTAGTTTGAAACCCTAACCCTAATGTAAAACCCTAGTTTGTAACCCTAACCCTAATGTAAAACCCTAGTTTGAAACACTAACCCTAATGTAAAACACTAGTTTGAAACCGTAACGCTAATTTGAAACCCTAGTTTGAAACACTTGCCCTAATGTAAAACCCTAGTTTGAAACCGTAACCCTAATTTGAAACCCTAGTTTGAAACCCTAACCCTAATTTGAAACCCTAGTTTGAAACCCTAACCCTAATGCAAAACCCTTGTTTGAAACCCTAACCCTAATGTAAAACCCTAGTTTGTAACCCTAACCCTAATGTAAAACCCTAGTTTGAAACCCTAACCCTAACGTAAAACCCTAGTTTGAATTCCTAACCCTAATGTAAAACCCAAGTTTGAAACCCTAACCCTAATGTTAAACCCTAGTTTGAATCCCTAACCCTAATGTTTAACCCTAGTTTGAAACCCTAACGCTAATCTAAAACCCCTTCTTTGTAACCCTAACCCTAATTTGAAATCCTAGTTTGAAACCCTAACCCTAATGTTAAACCCTAGTTTGAAACCCTAACCCTAATTTGAAACCCTAGTTTGAAAATCAAACCCTAATATAAAACCCTAGTTTGAAACCCTAACCCTAACGTAAAACCCTAGTTTGAATCCCTAACCCTAATGCAAAACCCTAGTTTGAAACTCTAACCCTAATGTAAAACCCTAGTTTGTAACCCTAACCCTAATGTAAAACCCTAGTTTGAAACCCTAACCCTAATGTAAAACACTAGTTTGAAACCGTAACGCTAATTTGAAACCCTAGTTTGAAATACTAACCCTAATGTAAAACCCTAGTTTGAAACCGTAACCCTAATTTGAAACCCTAGTTTGAAACCCTAACCCTAATGTAAAACACTAGTTTGAAACCCTAACCCTAATTTGAAACCCTAGTTTGAAACCCTAACCCTAATGCAAAACCCTAGTTTGAAACCCTAACCCTAATGTAAAACCCTAGTTTGTAACCCTAACCCTAATGTAAAACCCTAGTTTGAAACCCTAACCCTAATGTAAAACCCTAGTTTGAAGCATTAACCCTAATGTAAAACCCTTGTTTGAAACCCTAACCCTAATGTTAAACGCTAGTTTGAAACCCTAACCCTAACGTAAAACCCTAGTTTGAAACCCTAACCCTAATGTAAAACCCTAGTTTGTAACCCTAACCCTAATTTGAAAACCGAGTTTGAAACCCTAGCCCTAACGTAAAAACCTAGTTTGAATCCCTAACCCTAATGTAAAACCAAAGTTTGAAACCGTAACCCTAATTTGAAACCCTAGTTTGAAACACTAACTCTAATGTAAAACCCGATTTTGAAACCGTAACCCTAATTTGAAACCCTAGTTTGAAACCCTAACCCTAATGTAAAACACTAGTTTGAAACCCTAACCCTAATTTGAAACCCTAGTTTGAAACCCTAACCCTAATGCAAAATCCTAGTTTGAAACCCTAACCCTAATGTAAAACCCTAGTTTGAAACCCTAATCCTAATGTTAAACCCTAGTTTGAAACCCTAACCCTAATTTGAAACCGTAGTTTGAAAACCTAACCCTAATATAAAACCCTAGTTTGAAACCTTAACCCTAACGTAAAACCCTAGTTTGAATCCCTAACCCTAATGCAAAACCCTAGTTTGAAACCCTAACCCTAATGTAAAACCCTAGTTTGTAACCCTAACCCTAATGTAAAACCCTAGTTTGAAACACTAACCCTAATGTAAAACACTAGTTTGAAACCGTAACGCTAATTTGAAACCCTAGTTTGAAACACTTGCCCTAATGTAAAACCCTAGTTTGAAACCGTAACCCTAATTTGAAACCCTAGTTTGAAACCCTAACCCTAATTTGAAACCCTAGTTTGAAACCCTAACCCTAATGCAAAACCCTTGTTTGAAACCCTAACCCTAATGTAAAACCCTAGTTTGTAACCCTAACCCTAATGTAAAACCCTAGTTTGAAACCCTAACCCTAATGTAAAACCCTAGTTTGAAACCCTAACCCTAATGTTAAACCCTAGTTTGTAACCCTAACCCTAATATAAAAACCCGAGTTTGAAACCCTAACCCTAATGTTAAACCCTAGTTTGAAACCCTAACCCTAATGTAAAACCCCTTGTTTGTAACCCTAACCCTAATTTGAAACCCTAGTTTGAAACCCTAACCCTAATGTTAAACCCTACTTTGAAACCCTAACCCTAATTTGAAACCGTAGTTTGAAAACCTAACCCTAATATAAAATCCTAGTTTGAAACCCTAACCCTAACGTAAAACCCTAGTTTGAATCCCTAACCCTAATTTAAAACCCTAGTTTGTAACCCTAACCCTCACGTAAAACCCTAGTTTGAAACCCTAACCATAAAGTAAAACCCTAGTTTGAAACCCTAACCCTAATGGTAAACCCTAGTTTGAAACCCTAACCCTAATGTAAAACCCTAGTTTGAAGCATTAACCCTAATGTAAAACCCTAGTTTGAAACCCTAACCATAATGTAAAACCCTAGTTTGAAACCCTAACCCTAATGGTAAACCCTAGTTTGTAACCCTAACCCTAATGCAAAACCCTAGTTTGAAACCCTAACCCTAATGTAAAACCCTAGTTTGTAACCCTAACCCTAATGTAAAACCCTAGTTTGAAACCCTAACCCTAATGTAAAACACTAGTTTGAAACCCTAACCCTAATTTGAAACCCTAGTTTGAAACCCTAACCCTAATGCAAAACCCTAGTTTGAAACCCTAACCCTAATGTAAAACCCTAGTTTGAAACCCTAACCCTAATGTTAAACCCTAGTTTGAAACCCTAACTCTAATTTGAAACCGTAGTTTGAAAACCTAACCCTAATATAAAACCCTAGTTTGAAACCCTAACCCTAACGTAAAACCCTAGTTTGAATCCCTAACCGTAATGCAAAACCCTAGTTTGAAACCCTAACTCTAATGTAAAACCCTAGTTTGTAACCCTAACCCTAATGTAAAACCCTAGTTTGAAACACTAACCGTAATGTAAAACACTAGTTTGAAACCGTAACGCTAATTTGAAACCCTAGTTTGAAACACTTACCCTAATGTAAAACCCTAGTTTGAAACCGTAACCCTAATTTGAAACCCTAGTTTGAAACCCTAACCCTTATTTGAAACCCTAGTTTGAAACCCTAACCCTAATGCAAAACCCTTGTTTGAAACCCTAACCCTAATGTAAAACCCTAGTTTGTAACCCTAACCCTAATGTAAAACCCTAGTTTGAAACCCTAACCCTAATGTAAAACCCTAGTTTGAAACCCTAACCCTAATGTTAAACCCTAGTTTGTAACCCTAACCCTAATATAAAAACCCTAGTTTGAAACCCTAACCCTAATGGTAAACCCTAGTTTGAAACCCTAACCCTAATGTAAAACCCTAGTTTGAAGCATTAACCCTAATGTAAAACCCTAGTTTGAAACCCTAACCATAATGTAAAACCCTAGTTTGAAACCCTAACCCTAATGGTAAACCCTAGTTTGTAACCCTAACCCTAATGCAAAACCCTAGTTTGAAACCCTAACCCTAATGTAAAACCCTAGTTTGTAACCCTAACCCTAATGTAAAACCCTAGTTTGAAACCCTAACCCTAATGTAAAACCCTAGTTTGAAGCATCAACCCTAATGTAAAACCCTTGTTTGAAACCCTAACCCTAATGTTAAACCCTAGTTTGAAACCCTAACCCTAACGTAAAACCCTAGTTTGAAACCCTAACCCTAATGTAAAACCCTAGTTTGTAACCCTAACCCTAATTTGAAAACCGAGTTTGAAACGCTAACCCTAACGTAAAACCCTAGTTTGAATCCCTAACCCTAATGTAAAACCCTATTTTGAAACCGTAACCCTAATTTGAATCCCTAGTTTGAAACCCTAACCCTAATGTAAAACACTAGTTTGTAACCCTAACCCTAATTTGAAACCCTAGTTTGAAACCCTAACCCTAATGCAAAACCCTAGTTTGAAACCTTAACCCTAATGTAAAACCCTAGTTTGAAACCCTAACCCTAATGTTAAACCCTAGTTTGAAACCCTAACCCTAATTTGAAACCGTAGTTTGAAAACCTAACCCTAATATAAAACCCTAGTTTGAAACCCTAACCCTAACGTAAAACCCTAGTTTGAATCCCTAACCCTAATGTAAAACCCTAGTTTGAAACCCTAACCCTAATGTTAAACCCTAGTTTGAATCCCTAACCCTAATGTTTAACCGTAGTTTGAAACCCTAACCCTAATCTAAAACCCCTTCTTTGTAACCCTAACCCTAATTTGAAACCCTAGTTTGAAACCCTAACCCTAATGTTAAACCCTAGTTTGAAACCCTAACCCTAATTTGAAACCCTTGTTTGAAAACCTAACCCTAATATAAAACCCTAGTTTGAAACCCTAACCCTAACGTAAAACCCTAGTTTGAATCCCTAACCCTAATGCAAAACCCTAGTTTGAAACTCTAACCCTAATGTAAAACCCTAGTTTGTAACCCTAACCCTAATGTAAAACCCTAGTTTGAAACCCTAACCCTAATGTAAAACACTAGTTTGAAACCGTAACGCTAATTTGAAACCCTAGTTTGAAATACTAACCCTAATGTAAAACCCTAGTTTGAAACCGTAACCCTAATTTGAAACCCTAGTTTGAAACCCTAACCCTAATGTAAAACACTAGTTTGAAACCCTAACCCTAATTTGAAACCCTAGTTTGAAACCCTAACCCTAATGCAAAACCCTAGTTTGAAACCCTAACCCTAATGTAAAACCCTAGTTTGTAACCCTAACCCTAATGTAAAACCCTAGTTTGAAACCCTAACCCTAATGTAAAACCCTAGTTTGAAGCATTAACCCTAATGTAAAACCCTTGTTTGAAACCCTAACCCTAATGTTAAACGCTAGTTTGAAATCCTAACCCTAACGTAAAACCCTAGTTTGAAACCCTAACCCTAATGTAAAACCCTAGTTTGTAACCCTAACCCTAATTTGAAAACCGAGTTTGAAACCCTAGCCCTAACGTAAAAACCTAGTTTGAATCCCTAACCCTAATGTAAAACCAAAGTTTGAAACCGTAACCCTAATTTGAAACCCTAGTTTTAAACACTAACTCTAATGTAAAACCCTATTTTGAAACCGTAACCCTAATTTGAAACCCTAGTTTGAAACCCTAACCCTAATGTAAAACACTAGTTTGAAACCCTAACCCTAATTTGAAACCCTAGTTTGAAACCCTAACCCTAATGCAAAACCCTAGTTTGAAACCCTAACCCTAATGTAAAACCCTAGTTTGAAACCCTAATCCTAATGTTAAATCCTAGTTTGAAACCCTAACCCTAATTTGAAACCGTAGTTTGAAAACCTAACCCTAATATAAAACCCTAGTTTGAAACCTTAACCCTAACGTAAAACCCTAGTTTGAATCCCTAACCCTAATGCAAAACCCTAGTTTGAAACCCTAACCCTAATGTAAAACCCTAGTTTGTAACCCTAACCCTAATGTAAAACCCTAGTTTGAAACACTAACCCTAATGTAAAACACTAGTTTGAAACCGTAACGCTAATTTGAAACCCTAGTTTGAAACACTTGCCCTAATGTAAAACCCTAGTTTGAAACCGTTACCCTAATTTGAAACCCTAGTTTGAAACCCTAACCCTAATTTGAAACCCTAGTTTGAAACCCTAACCCTAATGCAAAACCCTTGTTTGAAACCCTAACCCTAATGTAAAACCCTAGTTTGTAACCCTAACCCTAATGTAAAACCCTAGTTTGAAACCCTAACCCTAATGTAAAACCCTAGTTTGAAACCCTAAACCTAATGTTAAACCCTAGTTTGTAACCCTAACCCTAATATAAAAACCCTAGTTTGAAACCCTAACCCTAATGTTAAACCCTAGTTTGAAACCCTAACCCTAATGTAAAACCCCTTGTTTGTAACCCTAACCCTAATTTGAAACCCTAGTTTGAAACCCTAACCCTAATGTTAAACCCTACTTTGAAACCCTAACCCTAATTTGAAACCGTAGTTTGAAAACCTAACCCTAATATAAAACCCTAGTTTGAAACCCTAACCCTAATGGTAAACACTAGTTGGTAACCCTAACCCTAATGCAAAACCCTAGTTTGAAACCCTAACCCTAATGTAAAACCCTAGTTTGTAACCCTAACCCTAATGTAAAACCCTAGTTTGAAACCCTAACCCTAATGTAAAACCCTAGTTTGAAGCATTAACCCTAATGTAAAACCCTTGTTTGAAACCCTAACCCTAATGTTAAACCCTAGTTTGAAACCCTAACCCTGACGTAAAACCCTAGTTTGAAGCCCTAACCCTAATGTAAAACCCTAGTTTGTAACCCTAACCCTAATTTGAAAACCGAGTTTGAAACCCTAACCCTAACGTAAAACCCTAGTTTGAATCCCTAACCCTAATTTAAAACCCTAGTTTGTAACCCTAACCCTAACGTAAAACCCTAGTTTGAAACCCTAACCATAATGTAAAACCCTAGTTTGAAGCATTAACCCTAATGTAAAACCCTAGTTTGAAACCCTAACCATAATGTAAAACCCTAGTTTGAAACCCTAACCCTAATGGTAAACCCTAGTTTGTAACCCTAACCCTAATGCAAAACCCTAGTTTGAAACCCTAACCCTAATGTAAAACCCTAGTTTGTAACCCTAACCCTAATGTAAAACCCTAGTTTGAAACCCTAACCCTAATGTAAAACCCTAGTTTGAAGCATTAACCCTAATGTAAAACCCTTGTTTGAAACCCTAACCCTAATGTTAAACCCTAGTTTGAAACCCTAACCCTAACGTAAAACCCTAGTTTGAAGCCCTAACCCTAATGTAAAACCCTAGTTTGTAACCCTAACCCTAATTTGAAAACCGAGTTTGAAACCCTAACCCTAACGTAAAACCCTAGTTTGAATCCCTAACCCTAATGTAAAACGATAGTTTGAAACCGTAACCCTAATTTGAAACCCTAGTTTGAAACACTAACTCTAATGTAAAACCCTATTTTGAAACCGTAACCCTAATTTGAAACCCTAGTTTGAAACCCTAACCCTAATGTAAAACACTAGTTTGAAACCCTAACCCTAATTTGAAACCCTAGTTTGAAACCCTAACCCTAATGCAAAACCCTAGTTTGAAACCCTAACCCTAATGTAAAACCCTAGTTTGAAACCCTAACCCTAATGTTAAACCCTAGTTTGAAACCCTAACTCTAATTTGAAACCGTAATTTGAAAACCTAACCCTAATATAAAACCCTAGTTTGAAACCCTAACCCTAATGTAAAATCCTAGTTTGAATCCCTAACCCTAATGCAAAACCCTAGTTTGAAACCCTAACTCTAATGTAAAACCCTAGTTTGTAACCCTAACCCTAATGTAAAACCCTAGTTTGAAACACTAACCCTAATGTAAAACACTAGTTTGAAACCGTAACGCTAATTTGAAACCCTAGTTTGAAACACTTACCCTAATGTAAAACCCTAGTTTGAAACCGTAACCCTAATTTGAAACCCTAGTTTGAAACCCTAACCCTAATTTGAAACCCTAGTTTGAAACCCTAACCCTAATGCAAAACCCTTGTTTGAAACCCTAACCCTAATGTAAAACCCTAGTTTGTAACCCTAACCCTAATGTAAAACCCTAGTTTGAAACCCTAACCCTAATGTAAAACCCTAGTTTGAAACCCTAACCCTAATGTTAAACCCTAGTTTGTAACCCTAACCCTAATATAAAAACCCTAGTTTGAAACCCTAACCCTAATTTTAAACACTAGTTTGAAACATAACCCTAATTTGAAACCCTAGTTTGAAACCCTAACCCTAATGTAAAACACTAGTTTGAAACCCTAACACTAATTTGAAACCCTAGTTTGAAACCCTAACCCTAATGCAAAACCCTAGTTTGAAACCCTAACCCTAATGTAAAACCCTAGTTTGCAACCCTAACCCTAATGTTAAACCCTAGTTTGAAACCCTAACCCTAATTTGAAACCGTAGTTTGAAAACCTAACCCTAATATAAAACCCTAGTTTGAAACCCTAACCCTAACGTAAAACCCTAGTTTGAATCCCTAACCCTAATGTAAAACCCTAGTTTGTAACCCTAACCCTAATTTGAAAACCGAGTTTGAAACGCTAACCCTAACGTAAAACCCTAGTTTGAATCCCTAACCCTAATGTAAAACCCTATTTTGAAACCGTAACCCTAATTTGAATCCCTAGTTTGAAACCCTAACCCTAATGTAAAACACTAGTTTGTAACCCTAACCCTAATTTGAAACCCTAGTTTGAAACCCTAACCCTAATGCAAAACCCTAGTTTGAAACCCTAACCCTAATGTAAAACCCTAGTTTGAAACCCTAACCCTAATGTTAAACCCTAGTTTGAAACCCTAACCCTAATTTGAAACCGTAGTTTGAAAACCTAACCCTAATATAAAACCCTAGTTTGAAACCCTAACCCTAACGTAAAACCCTAGTTTGACTCCCTAACCCTAATGTAAAACCCTAGTTTGAAACCCTAACCCTAATGTTAAACCCTAGTTTGAATCCCTAACCCTAATGTTTAACCGTAGTTTGAAACCCTAACCCTAATCTAAAACCCCTTCTTTGTAACCCTAACCCTAATTTGAAACCCTAGTTTGAAACCCTAACCCTAATGTTAAACCCTAGTTTGAAACCCTAACCCTAATTTGAAACCCTAGTTTGAAAACCTAACCCTAATATAAAACCCTAGTTTGAAACCCTAACCCTAACGTAAAACCCTAGTTTGAATCCCTAACCCTAATGCAAAACCCTAGTTTGAAACTCTAACCCTAATGTAAAACCCTAGTTTGTAACCCTAACCCTAATGTAAAACCCTAGTTTGAAACCCTAACCCTAATGTAAAACACTAGTTTGAAACCGTAACGCTAATTTGAAACCCTAGTTTGAAATGCTAACCCTAATGTAAAACCCTAGTTTGAAACCGTAACCCTAATTTGAAACCCTAGTTTGAAACCCTAACCCTAATGTAAAACACTAGTTTGAAACCCTAACCCTAATTTGAAACCCTAGTTTGAAACCCTAACCCTAATGCAAAACCCTAGTTTGAAACCCTAACCCTAATGTAAAACCCTAGTTTGTAACCCTAACCCTAATGTAAAACCCTAGTTTGAAACCCTAACCCTAATGTAAAACCCTAGTTTGAAGCATTAACCCTAATGTAAAACCCTAGTTTGAAACCCTAACCCTAATGTAAAACCCTAGTTTGAAGCATTAACCCTAATGTAAAACCCTTGTTTGAAACCCTAACCCTAATGTTAAACGCTAGTTTGAAACCCTAACCCTAACGTAAAACCCTAGTTTGAAACCCTAACCCTAATGTAAAACCCTAGTTTGTAACCCTAACCCTAATTTGAAAACCGAGTTTGAAACCCTAGCCCTAACGTAAAAACCTAGTTTGAATCCCTAACCCTAATGTAAAACCAAAGTTTGAAACCGTAACCCTAATTTGAAACCCTAGTTTTAAACACTAACTCTAATGTAAAACCCTATTTTGAAACCGTAACCCTAATTTGAAACCCTAGTTTGAAACCCTAACCCTAATGTAAAACACTAGTTTGAAACCCTAACCCTAATTTGAAACCCTAGTTTGAAACCCTAACCCTAATGCAAAACCCTAGTTTGAAACCCTAACCCTAATGTAAAACCCTAGTTTGAAACCCTAATCCTAATGTTAAATCCTAGTTTGAAACCCTAACCCTAATTTGAAACCGTAGTTTGAAAACCTAACCCTAATATAAAACCCTAGTTTGAAACCTTAACCCTAACGTAAAACCCTAGTTTGAATCCCTAACCCTAATGCAAAACCCTAGTTTGAAACCCTAACCCTAATGTAAAACCCTAGTTTGTAACCCTAACCCTAATGTAAAACCCTAGTTTGAAACACTAACCCTAATGTAAAACACTAGTTTGAAACCGTAACGCTAATTTGAAACCCTAGTTTGAAACACTTGCCCTAATGTAAAACCCTAGTTTGAAACCGTTACCCTAATTTGAAACCCTAGTTTGAAACCCTAACCCTAATTTGAAACCCTAGTTTGAAACCCTAACCCTAATGCAAAACCCTTGTTTGAAACCCTAACCCTAATGTAAAACCCTAGTTTGTAACCCTAACCCTAATGTAAAACCCTAGTTTGAAACCCTAACCCTAATGTAAAACCCTAGTTTGAAACCCTAAACCTAATGTTAAACCCTAGTTTGTAACCCTAACCCTAATATAAAAACCCTAGTTTGAAACCCTAACCCTAATGTTAAACCCTAGTTTGAAACCCTAACCCTAATGTAAAACCCCTTGTTTGTAACCCTAACCCTAATTTGAAACCCTAGTTTGAAACCCTAACCCTAATGTTAAACCCTACTTTGAAACCCTAACCCTAATTTGAAACCGTAGTTTGAAAACCTAACCCTAATATAAAACCCTAGTTTGAAACCCTAACCCTAACGTAAAACCCTAGTTTGAATCCCTAACTTTAATTTAAAACCCTAGTTTGTAACCCTAACCCTAACGTAAAACCCTAGTTTGAAACCCTAACCATAATGTAAAACCCTAGTTTGAAGCATTAACCCTAATGTAAAACCCTAGTTTGAAACCCTAACCATAATGTAAAACCCTAGTTTGAAACCCTAACCCTAATGGTAAACCCTAGTTTGTAACCCTAACCCTAATGCAAAACCCTAGTTTGAAACCCTAACCCTAATGTAAAACCCTAGTTTGTAACCCTAACCCTAATGTAAAACCCTAGTTTGAAACCCTAACCCTAATGTAAAACCCTAGTTTGAAGCATTAACCCTAATGTAAAACCCTTGTTTGAAACCCTAACCCTAATGTTAAACCCTAGTTTGAAACCCTAACCCTAACGTAAAACCCTAGTTTGAAACCCTAACCCTAACGTAAAACCCTAGTTTGAATCCCTAACCCTAATGTAAAACGATAGTTTGAAACCGTAACCCTAATTTGAAACCCTAGTTTGAAACACTAACTCTAATGTAAAACCCTATTTTGAAACCGTAACCCTAATTTGAAACCCTAGTTTGAAACCCTAACCCTAATGTAAAACACTAGTTTGAAACCCTAACCCTAATTTGAAACCCTAGTTTGAAACCCTAACCCTAATGCAAAACCCTAGTTTGAAACCCTAACCCTAATGTAAAACCCTAGTTTGAAACCCTAACCCTAATGTTAAACCCTAGTTTGAAACACTAACTCTAATTTGAAACCGTAATTTGAAAACCTAACCCTAATATAAAACCCTAGTTTGAAACCCTAACCCTAACGTAAAACCCTAGTTTGAATCCCTAACCCTAATGCAAAACCCTAGTTTGAAACCCTAACTCTAATGTAAAACCCTAGTTTGTAACCCTAACCCTAATGTAAAACCCTAGTTTGAAACACTAACCCTAATGTAAAACACTAGTTTGAAACCGTAACGCTAATTTGAAACCCTAGTTTGAAACACTTACCCTAATGTAAAACCCTAGTTTGAAACCGTAACCCTAATTTGAAACCCTAGTTTGAAACCCTAACCCTAATTTGAAACCCTAGTTTGAAACCCTAACCCTAATGCAAAACCCTTGTTTGAAACCCTAACCCTAATGTAAAACCCTAGTTTGTAACCCTAACCCTAATGTAAAACCCTAGTTTGAAACCCTAACCCTAATGTAAAACCCTAGTTTGAAACCCTAACCCTAATGTTAAACCCTAGTTTGTAACCCTAACCCTAATATAAAAACCCTAGTTTGAAACCCTAACCCTAATTTTAAACACTAGTTTGAAACATAACCCTAATTTGAAACCCTAGTTTGAAACCCTAACCCTAATGTAAAACACTAGTTTGAAACCCTAACACTAATTTGAAACCCTAGTTTGAAACCCTAACCCTAATGCAAAACCCTAGTTTGAAACCCTAACCCTAATGTAAAACCCTAGTTTGCAACCCTAACCCTAATGTTAAACCCTAGTTTGAAACCCTAACCCTAATTTGAAACCGTAGTTTGAAAACCTAACCCTAATATAAAACCCTAGTTTGAAACCCTAACCCTAACGTAAAACCCTAGTTTGAATCCCTAACCCTAATGTAAAACCCTAGTTTGAAACCCTAACCCTAATGTTAAACCCTAGTTTGAAACACTAACTCTAATTTGAAACCGTAATTTGAAAACCTAACCCTAATATAAAACCCTAGTTTGAAACCCTAACCCTAACGTAAAACCCTAGTTTGAATCCCTAACCCTAATGCAAAACCCTAGTTTGAAACCCTAACTCTAATGTAAAACCCTAGTTTGTAACCCTAACCCTAATGTAAAACCCTAGTTTGAAACACTAACCCTAATGTAAAACACTAGTTTGAAACCGTAACGCTAATTTGAAACCCTAGTTTGAAACACTTACCCTAATGTAAAACCCTAGTTTGAAACCGTAACCCTAATTTGAAACCCTAGTTTGAAACCCTAACCCTAATTTGAAACCCTAGTTTGAAACCCTAACCCTAATGCAAAACCCTTGTTTGAAACCCTAACCCTAATGTAAAACCCTAGTTTGTAACCCTAACCCTAATGTAAAACCCTAGTTTGAAACCCTAACCCTAATGTAAAACCCTAGTTTGAAACCCTAACCCTAATGTTAAACCCTAGTTTGTAACCCTAACCCTAATATAAAAACCCTAGTTTGAAACCCTAACCCTAATTTTAAACACTAGTTTGAAACATAACCCTAATTTGAAACCCTAGTTTGAAACCCTAACCCTAATGTAAAACACTAGTTTGAAACCCTAACACTAATTTGAAACCCTAGTTTGAAACCCTAACCCTAATGCAAAACCCTAGTTTGAAACCCTAACCCTAATGTAAAACCCTAGTTTGCAACCCTAACCCTAATGTTAAACCCTAGTTTGAAACCCTAACCCTAATTTGAAACCGTAGTTTGAAAACCTAACCCTAATATAAAACCCTAGTTTGAAACCCTAACCCTAACGTAAAACCCTAGTTTGAATCCCTAACCCTAATGCAAAACCCTAGTTTGAAACCCTAACCCTAATGTAAAACCCTAGATTGTAACCCTAACCCTAATGTAAAACCCTAGTTTGAATCCCTAACCCTAATGTAAAACCCTAGTTTGAAACCGTAACCCTAATTTGAAACCCTAGTTTGAAACACTAACCCTAATGTAAAACCCTAGTTTGAAACCGTAACCCTAATTTGAAACCCTAGTTTGAAACCCTAACCCTAATGTAAAACACTAGTTTGAAACACTAACCCTAATTTGAAACCCTAGTTTGAAACCCTAACCCTAATCTAAAACCCCTTCTTTGTAACCCTAACCCTAATGTAAAACCCTAGTTTGAAACCCTAACACTAATGTAAAACCCTAGTTTGAAACCCTAACCCTAATGTTAAACTCTAGTTTGAATCCCTAACCCTAATGTTAAACCCTAGTTTGAAACCCTAACCCTAATTTGAAACCCTAGTTTGAAAATCTAACCCTAATATAAAACCCTAGTTTGAAACCCTAACCCTAACGTAAAACCCTAGTTTGAATCCCTAACCCTAATGCAAAACCCTAGTTTGAAACGCTAACCCTAATTTGAAACCCTAGTTTGAAACACTAACTCTAAAGTAAAACCCTATTTTGAAACCGTAACCCTAATTTGAAACCCTAGTTTGAAACCCTAACCCTAATGTAAAACACTAGTTTGAAACCCTAACCCTAATTTGAAACCCTAGTTTGAAACCCTAACCCTAATGCAAAACCCTAGTTTGAAACCCTAACCCTAATGTAAAACCCTAGTTTGAAACCCTAACCCTAATGTTAAACCCTAGTTTGAAACACTAACTCTAATTTGAAACCGTAATTTGAAAACCTAACCCTAATATAAAACCCTAGTTTGAAACCCTAACCCTAACGTAAAACCCTAGTTTGAATCCCTAACCCTAATGCAAAACCCTAGTTTGAAACCCTAACTCTAATGTAAAACCCTAGTTTGTAACCCTAACCCTAATGTAAAACCCTAGTTTGAAACACTAACCCTAATGTAAAACACTAGTTTGAAACCGTAACGCTAATTTGAAACCCTAGTTTGAAACACTTACCCTAATGTAAAACCCTAGTTTGAAACCGTAACCCTAATTTGAAACCCTAGTTTGAAACCCTAACCCTAATTTGAAACCCTAGTTTGAAACCCTAACCCTAATGCAAAACCCTTGTTTGAAACCCTAACCCTAATGTAAAACCCTAGTTTGTAACCCTAACCCTAATGTAAAACCCTAGTTTGAAACCCTAACCCTAATGTAAAACCCTAGTTTGAAACCCTAACCCTAATGTTAAACCCTAGTTTGTAACCCTAACCCTAATATAAAAACCCTAGTTTGAAACCCTAACCCTAATTTTAAACACTAGTTTGAAACATAACCCTAATTTGAAACCCTAGTTTGAAACCCTAACCCTAATGTAAAACACTAGTTTGAAACCCTAACACTAATTTGAAACCCTAGTTTGAAACCCTAACCCTAATGCAAAACCCTAGTTTGAAACCCTAACCCTAATGTAAAACCCTAGTTTGCAACCCTAACCCTAATGTTAAACCCTAGTTTGAAACCCTAACCCTAATTTGAAACCGTAGTTTGAAAACCTAACCCTAATATAAAACCCTAGTTTGAAACCCTAACCCTAACGTAAAACCCTAGTTTGAATCCCTAACCCTAATGCAAAACCCTAGTTTGAAACCCTAACCCTAATGTAAAACCCTAGATTGTAACCCTAACCCTAATGTAAAACCCTAGTTTGAATCCCTAACCCTAATGTAAAACCCTAGTTTGAAACCGTAACCCTAATTTGAAACCCTAGTTTGAAACACTAACCCTAATGTAAAACCCTAGTTTGAAACCGTAACCCTAATTTGAAACCCTAGTTTGAAACCCTAACCCTAATGTAAAACACTAGTTTGAAACACTAACCCTAATTTGAAACCCTAGTTTGAAACCCTAACCCTAATCTAAAACCCCTTCTTTGTAACCCTAACCCTAATGTAAAACCCTAGTTTGAAACCCTAACACTAATGTAAAACCCTAGTTTGAAACCCTAACCCTAATGTTAAACTCTAGTTTGAATCCCTAACCCTAATGTTAAACCCTAGTTTGAAACCCTAACCCTAATTTGAAACCCTAGTTTGAAAATCTAACCCTAATATAAAACCCTAGTTTGAAACCCTAACCCTAACGTAAAACCCTAGTTTGAATCCCTAACCCTAATGCAAAACCCTAGTTTGAAACGCTAACCCTAATGTAAAACCCTAGTTTGTAACCCTAACCCTAATGTAAAACCCTAGTTTGAAACCCTAACCCTAATGTAAAACACTAGTTTGAAACCGTAACGCTAATTTGAAACCCTAGTTTGAAACACTAACCCTAATGTAAAACCCTAGTTTGAAACCGTAACCCTAATTTGAAACCCTAGTTTGAAACCCTAACCCTAATGTAAAACACTAGTTTGTAACCCTAACCCTAATTTGAAACCCTAGTTTGAAACCCTAACCCTAATGCAAAACCCTAGTTTGAAACCCTAACCCTAATGTAAAACCCTAGTTTGTAACCCTAACCCTAATGTAAAACCCTAGTTTGAAACCCTAACCCTAATGTAAAACCCTAGTTTGAAGCATTAACCCTAATGTAAAACCCTTGTTTGAAACCCTAACCCTAATGTTAAACCCTAGTTTGAAACCCTAACCCTAACGTAAAACCCTAGTTTGAAACCCTAACCCTAATGTAAAACCCTAGTTTGTAACCCTAACCCTAAAGTAAAACCCTAGTTTGAAACACTAACCCTAATGTAAAACACTAGTTTGAAACCGTAACGCTAATTTGAAACCCTAGTTTGAAACACTTGCCCTAATGTAAAACCCTAGTTTGAAACCGTAACCCTAATTTGAAACCCTAGTTTGAAACCCTAACCCTAATTTGAAACCCTAGTTTGAAACCCTAACCCTAATGCAAAACCCTTGTTTGAAACCCTAACCCTAATGTAAAACCCTAGTTTGTAACCCTAACCCTATTGTAAAACCCTAGTTTGAAACCCTAACCCTAATGTAAAACCCTAGTTTGAAGCATTAACCCTAATGTAAAACCCTTGTTTGAAACCCTAACCCTAATGTTAAACCCTAGTTTGAAACCCTAACCCTAACGTAAAACCCTAGTTTGAAACCCTAACCCTAATGTAAAACCCTAGTTTGAAACACTTGCCCTAATGTAAAACCCCTTGTTTGTAACCCTAACCCTAATTTGAAACCCTAGTTTGAAACCCTAACCCTAATGTTAAACCCTACTTTGAAACCCTAACCCTAATTTGAAACCGTAGTTTGAAAACCTAACCCTAATATAAAACCCTAGTTTGAAACCCTAACCCTAACGTAAAACCCTAGTTTGAATCCCTAACCCTAATTTAAAACCCTAGTTTGTAACCCTAACCCTAAGGTAAAACCCTAGTTTGAAACCCTAACCATAATGTAAAACCCTAGTTTGAAACCCTAACCCTAATGGTAAACCCTAGTTTGAAACCCTAACCCTAATGTAAAACCCTAGTTTGAAGCATTAACCCTAATGTAAAACCCTAGTTTGAAACCCTAACCCTAATGTAAAACACTAGTTTGAAACCCTAACCCTAATTTGAAACCCTAGTTTGAAACCCTAACCCTAATGCAAAACCCTAGTTTGAAACCCTAACCCTAACGTAAAACCCTAGTTTGAAACCCTAACCCTAATGCAAAACCCTAGTTTGAAACCCTAACTCTAATGTAAAACCCTAGTTTGTAACCCTAACCCTAATGTAAAACCCTAGTTTGAAACACTAACCCTAATGTAAAACACTAGTTTGAAACCGTAACGCTAATTTGAAACCCTAGTTTGAAACACTTACCCTAATGTAAAACCCTAGTTTGAAACCGTAACCCTAATTTGAAACCCTAGTTTGAAACCCTAACCCTAATTTGAAACCCTAGTTTGAAACCCTAACCCTAATGCAAAACCCTAGTTTGAAACCCTAACCCTAATGTAAAACCCTAGTTTGAAACCCTAACCCTAATGTTAAACCCTAGTTTGTAACCCTAACCCTAATATAAAAACCCTAGTTTGAAACCCTAACCCTAATTTTAAACACTAGTTTGAAACATAACCCTAATTTGAAACCCTAGTTTGAAACCCTAACCCTAATGTAAAACACTAGTTTGAAACCCTAACACTAATTTGAAACCCTAGTTTGAAACCCTAACCCTAATGCAAAACCCTAGTTTGAAACCCTAACCCTAATGTAAAACCCTAGTTTGCAACCCTAACCCTAATGTTAAACCCTAGTTTGAAACCCTAACCCTAATTTGAAACCGTAGTTTGAAAACCTAACCCTAATATAAAACCCTAGTTTGAAACCCTAACCCTAACGTAAAACCCTAGTTTGAATCCCTAACCCTAATGCAAAACCCTAGTTTGAAACCCTAACCCTAATGTAAAACCCTAGATTGTAACCCTAACCCTAATGTAAAACCCTAGTTTGAATCCCTAACCCTAATGTAAAACCCTAGTTTGAAACCGTAACCCTAATTTGAAACCCTAGTTTGAAACACTAACCCTAATGTAAAACCCTAGTTTGAAACCGTAACCCTAATTTGAAACACTAGTTTGAAACCCTAACCCTAATGTAAAACACTAGTTTGAAACCCTAACCCTAATTTGAAACCCTAGTTTGAAACCCTAACCCTAATCTAAAACCCCTTCTTTGTAACCCTAACCCTAATGTAAAACCCTAGTTTGAAACCCTAACACTAATGTAAAACCCTAGTTTGAAACCCTAACCCTAATGTTAAACTCTAGTTTGAATCCCTAACCCTAATGTTAAACCCTAGTTTGAAACCCTAACCCTAATCTAAAACCCCTTCTTTGTAACCCTAACCCTAATTTGAAACACTAGTTTGAAACCCTAACCCTAATGTTAAACCCTAGTTTGAAACCCTAACCCTAATTTGAAACCCTAGTTTGAAAATCTAACCCTAATATAAAACCCTAGTTTGAAACCCTAACCCTAACGTAAAACCCTAGTTTGAATCCCTAACCCTAATGCAAAACCCTAGTTTGAAACTCTAACCCTAATGTAAAACCCTAGTTTGTAACCCTAACCCTAATGTAAAACCCTAGTTTGAAACCCTAACCCTAATGTAAAACACTAGTTTGAAACAGTAACGCTAATTTGAAACCCTAGTTTGAAACACTAACCCTAATGTAAAACCCTAGTTTGAAACCGTAACCCTAATTTGAAACCCTAGTTTGAAACCCTAACCCTAATGTAAAACACTAGTTTGAAACCCTAAACCTAATTTGAAACCCTAGTTTGAAACCCTAACCCTAATGCAAAACCCTAGTTTGAAACCCTAACCCTAATGTAAAACCCTAGTTTGTAACCCTAACCCTAATGTAAAACCCTAGTTTGAAACCCTAACCCTAATGTAAAACCCTAGTTTGAAGCATTAACCCTAATGTAAAACCCTTGTTTGAAACCCTAACCCTAATGTTAAACCCTAGTTTGAAACCCTAACCCTAACGTAAAACCCTAGTTTGAAACCCTAACCCTAATGTAAAACCCTAGTTTGAATCCCTAACCCTAATGCAAAACCCTAGTTTGAAACCCTAACCCTAATGTAAAACCCTAGTTTGTAACCCTAACCCTAAAGTAAAACCCTAGTTTGAAACACTAACCCTAATGTAAAACACTAGTTTGAAACCGTAACGCTAATTTGAAACCCTAGTTTGAAACACTTGCCCTAATGTAAAACCCTAGTTTGAAACCGTAACCCTAATTTGAAACCCTAGTTTGAAACCCTAACCCTAATTTGAAACCCTAGTTTGAAACCCTAACCCTAATGCAAAACCCTTGTTTGAAACCCTAACCCTAATGTAAAACCCTAGTTTGTAACCCTAACCCTAATGTAAAACCCTAGTTTGAAACCCTAACCCTAATGTAAAACCCTAGTTTGAAACCCTAACCCTAATGTTAAACCCTAGTTTGTAACCCTAACCCTAATATAAAAACCCTAGTTTGAAACCCTAACCCTAATGTTAAACCCTAGTTTGAAACCCTAACCCTAATGTAAAACCCTAGTTTGAAGCATTAACCCTAATGTAAAACCCTTGTTTGAAACCCTAACCCTAATGTTAAACCCTAGTTTGAAACCCTAACCCTAACGTAAAACCCTAGTTTGAAACCCTAACCCTAATGTAAAACCCTAGTTTGAAACACTTGCCCTAATGTAAAACCCCTTGTTTGTAACCTTAACCCTAATTTGAAACCCTAGTTTGAAACCCTAACCCTAATGTTAAACCCTACTTTGAAACCCTAACCCTAATTTGAAACCGTAGTTTGAAAACCTAACCCTAATATAAAACCCTAGTTTGAAACACTAACCCTAATTTAAAACCCTAGTTTGTAACCCTAACCCTAATGTAAAACCCTAGTTTGAAACCCTAACCATAATGTAAAACCCTAGTTTGAAACCCTAACCCTAATGGTAAACCCTAGTTTGAAACCCTAACCCTAATGTAAAACCCTAGTTTGAAGCATTAACCCTAATATAAAACCCTAGTTTGAAACCCTAACCATAATGTAAAACCCTAGTTTGAAACCCTAACCCTAATGGTAAACCCTAGTTTGTAACCCTAACCCTAATGCAAAACCCTAGTTTGAAACCCTAACCCTAATGTAAAACCCTAGTTTGTAACCCTAACCCTAATGTAAAACCCTAGTTTGAAACCCTAACCCTAATGTAAAACCCTAGTTTGAAGCATTAACCCTAATGTAAAACCCTTGTTTGAAACCCTAACCCTAATGTTAAACCCTAGTTTGAAACCCTAACCCTAACGTAAAACCCTAGTTTGAAGCCCTAACCCTAATGTGAAACCCTAGTTTGTAACCCTAACCCTAATTTGAAAACCGAGTTTAAAACCCTAACCCTAACGTAAAACCCTAGTTTGAATCCCTAACCCTAATGTAAAACGATAGTTTGAAACCGTAACCCTAATTTGAAACCCTAGTTTGAAACACTAACTCTAATGTAAAACCCTATTTTGCAACCGTAACCCTAATTTGAAACCCTAGTTTGAAACCCTAACCCTAATGTAAAACACTAGTTTGAAACCCTAACCCTAATTTGAAACCCTAGTTTGAAACCCTAACCCTAATGCAAAACCCTAGTTTGAAACCCTAACCCTAATGTAAAACCCTAGTTTGAAACCCTAACCCTAATGTTAAACCCTAGTTTGAAACCCTAACCCTAATTTGAAACCGTAGTTTGAAAACCTAACCCTAATATAAAACCTTAGTTTGAAACCCTAACCCTAACGTAAAACCCTAGTTTGAATCCATAACCCTAATGCAAAACCCTAGATTGAAACCCTAACTCTAATGTAAAACCCTAGTTTGTAACCCTAACCCTAATTTGAAACCCTAGTTTGAAACCCTAACCCTAATGCAAAACCCTAGTTTGAAACCCTAACCCTAATGTAAAACCCTAGTTTGAAACCCTAATCCTAATGTTAAATCCTAGTTTGAAACCCTAAGCCTAATTTGAAACCGTAGTTTGAAAACCTAACCCTAATATAAAACCCTAGTTTGAAACCTTAACCCTAACGTAAAACCCTAGTTTGAATCCCTAACCCTAATGCAAAACCCTAGTTTGAAACCCTAACCCTAATGTAAAACCCTAGTTTGTAACTCTAACCCTAATGTAAAACCCTAGTTTGAAACACTAACCCTAATGTAAAACACTAGTTTGAAACCGTAACGCTAATTTGAAACCCTAGTTTGAAACACTTGCCCTAATGTAAAACCCTAGTTTGAAACCGTAACCCTAATTTGAAACCCTAGTTTGAAACCCTAACCCTAATTTGAAACCCTAGTTTGAAACCCTAACCCTAATGCAAAACCCTTGTTTGAAACCCTAACCCTAATGTAAAACCCTAGTTTGTAACCCTAACCCTAATGTAAAACCCTAGTTTGAAACCCTAACCCTAATGTAAAACCCTAGTTTGAAACCCTAAACCTAATGTTAAACCCTAGTTTGTAACCCTAACCCTAATATAAAAACCCTAGTTTGAAACCCTAACCCTAATGTTAAACCCTAGTTTGAAACCCTAACCCTAATGTAAAACCCCTTGTTTGTAACCCTAACCCTAATTTGAAACCCTAGTTTGAAACCCTAACCCTAATGTTAAACCCTACTTTGAAACCCTAACCCTAATTTGAAACCGTAGTTTGAAAACCTAACCCTAATATAAAACCCTAGTTTGAAACCCTAACCCTAACGTAAAACCCTAGTTTGAAACCCTAACCATAATGTAAAACCCTAGTTTGAAGCATTAACCTTAATGTAAAACCCTAGTTTGAAACCCTAACCATAATGTAAAACCCTAGTTTGAAACCCTAACCCTAATGGTAAACCCTAGTTTGTAACACTAACCCTAATGCAAAACCCTAGTTTGAAACCCTAACCCTAATGTAAAACCCTAGTTTGAAACCCTAACCCTAATGTTAAACCCTAGTTTGTAACCCTAACCCTAATATAAAAACCCTAGTTTGAAACCCTAACCCTAATTTTAAACACTAGTTTGAAACATAACCCTAATTTGAAACCCTAGTTTGAAACCCTAACCCTAATGTAAAACACTAGTTTGAAACCCTAACACTAATTTGAAACCCTAGTTTGAAACCCTAACCCTAATGCAAAACCCTAGTTTGAAACCCTAACCCTAATGTAAAACCCTAGTTTGAAACCCTAACCCTAATGTTAAACCCTAGTTTGTAACCCTAACCCTAATATAAAAACCCTAGTTTGAAACCCTAACCCTAATTTTAAACACTAGTTTGAAACATAACCCTAATTTGAAACCCTAGTTTGAAACCCTAACCCTAATGTAAAACACTAGTTTGAAACCCTAACACTAATTTGAAACCCTAGTTTGAAACCCTAACCCTAATGCAAAACCCTAGTTTGAAACCCTAACCCTAATGTAAAACCCTAGTTTGCAACCCTAACCCTAATGTTAAACCCTAGTTTGAAACCCTAACCCTAATTTGAAACCGTAGTTTGAAAACCTAACCCTAATATAAAACCCTAGTTTGAAACCCTAACCCTAACGTAAAACCCTAGTTTGAATCCCTAACCCTAATGCAAAACCCTAGTTTGAAACCCTAACCCTAATGTAAAACCCTAGATTGTAACCCTAACCCTAATGTAAAACCCTAGTTTGAATCCCTAACCCTAATGTAAAACCCTAGTTTGAAACCGTAACCCTAATTTGAAACCCTAGTTTGAAACACTAACCCTAATGTAAAACCCTAGTTTGAAACCGTAACCCTAATTTGAAACCCTAGTTTGAAACCCTAACCCTAATGTAAAACACTAGTTTGAAACACTAACCCTAATTTGAAACCCTAGTTTGAAACCCTAACCCTAATCTAAAACCCCTTCTTTGTAACCCTAACCCTAATGTAAAACCCTAGTTTGAAACCCTAACACTAATGTAAAACCCTAGTTTGAAACCCTAACCCTAATGTTAAACTCTAGTTTGAATCCCTAACCCTAATGTTAAACCCTAGTTTGAAACCCTAACCCTAATTTGAAACCCTAGTTTGAAAATCTAACCCTAATATAAAACCCTAGTTTGAAACCCTAACCCTAACGTAAAACCCTAGTTTGAATCCCTAACCCTAATGCAAAACCCTAGTTTGAAACGCTAACCCTAATTTGAAACCCTAGTTTGAAACACTAACTCTAAAGTAAAACCCTATTTTGAAACCGTAACCCTAATTTGAAACCCTAGTTTGAAACCCTAACCCTAATGTAAAACACTAGTTTGAAACCCTAACCCTAATTTGAAACCCTAGTTTGAAACCCTAACCCTAATGCAAAACCCTAGTTTGAAACCCTAACCCTAATGTAAAACCCTAGTTTGAAACCCTAACCCTAATGTTAAACCCTAGTTTGAAACACTAACTCTAATTTGAAACCGTAATTTGAAAACCTAACCCTAATATAAAACCCTAGTTTGAAACCCTAACCCTAACGTAAAACCCTAGTTTGAATCCCTAACCCTAATGCAAAACCCTAGTTTGAAACCCTAACTCTAATGTAAAACCCTAGTTTGTAACCCTAACCCTAATGTAAAACCCTAGTTTGAAACACTAACCCTAATGTAAAACACTAGTTTGAAACCGTAACGCTAATTTGAAACCCTAGTTTGAAACACTTACCCTAATGTAAAACCCTAGTTTGAAACCGTAACCCTAATTTGAAACCCTAGTTTGAAACCCTAACCCTAATTTGAAACCCTAGTTTGAAACCCTAACCCTAATGCAAAACCCTTGTTTGAAACCCTAACCCTAATGTAAAACCCTAGTTTGTAACCCTAACCCTAATGTAAAACCCTAGTTTGAAACCCTAACCCTAATGTAAAACCCTAGTTTGAAACCCTAACCCTAATGTTAAACCCTAGTTTGTAACCCTAACCCTAATATAAAAACCCTAGTTTGAAACCCTAACCCTAATTTTAAACACTAGTTTGAAACATAACCCTAATTTGAAACCCTAGTTTGAAACCCTAACCCTAATGTAAAACACTAGTTTGAAACCCTAACACTAATTTGAAACCCTAGTTTGAAACCCTAACCCTAATGCAAAACCCTAGTTTGAAACCCTAACCCTAATGTAAAACCCTAGTTTGCAACCCTAACCCTAATGTTAAACCCTAGTTTGAAACCCTAACCCTAATTTGAAACCGTAGTTTGAAAACCTAACCCTAATATAAAACCCTAGTTTGAAACCCTAACCCTAACGTAAAACCCTAGTTTGAATCCCTAACCCTAATGCAAAACCCTAGTTTGAAACCCTAACCCTAATGTAAAACCCTAGATTGTAACCCTAACCCTAATGTAAAACCCTAGTTTGAATCCCTAACCCTAATGTAAAACCCTAGTTTGAAACCGTAACCCTAATTTGAAACCCTAGTTTGAAACACTAACCCTAATGTAAAACCCTAGTTTGAAACCGTAACCCTAATTTGAAACCCTAGTTTGAAACCCTAACCCTAATGTAAAACACTAGTTTGAAACACTAACCCTAATTTGAAACCCTAGTTTGAAACCCTAACCCTAATCTAAAACCCCTTCTTTGTAACCCTAACCCTAATGTAAAACCCTAGTTTGAAACCCTAACACTAATGTAAAACCCTAGTTTGAAACCCTAACCCTAATGTTAAACTCTAGTTTGAATCCCTAACCCTAATGTTAAACCCTAGTTTGAAACCCTAACCCTAATTTGAAACCCTAGTTTGAAAATCTAACCCTAATATAAAACCCTAGTTTGAAACCCTAACCCTAACGTAAAACCCTAGTTTGAATCCCTAACCCTAATGCAAAACCCTAGTTTGAAACGCTAACCCTAATGTAAAACCCTAGTTTGTAACCCTAACCCTAATGTAAAACCCTAGTTTGAAACCCTAACCCTAATGTAAAACACTAGTTTGAAACCGTAACGCTAATTTGAAACCCTAGTTTGAAACACTAACCCTAATGTAAAACCCTAGTTTGAAACCGTAACCCTAATTTGAAACCCTAGTTTGAAACCCTAACCCTAATGTAAAACACTAGTTTGTAACCCTAACCCTAATTTGAAACCCTAGTTTGAAACCCTAACCCTAATGCAAAACCCTAGTTTGAAACCCTAACCCTAATGTAAAACCCTAGTTTGTAACCCTAACCCTAATGTAAAACCCTAGTTTGAAACCCTAACCCTAATGTAAAACCCTAGTTTGAAGCATTAACCCTAATGTAAAACCCTTGTTTGAAACCCTAACCCTAATGTTAAACCCTAGTTTGAAACCCTAACCCTAACGTAAAACCCTAGTTTGAAACCCTAACCCTAATGTAAAACCCTAGTTTGTAACCCTAACCCTAAAGTAAAACCCTAGTTTGAAACACTAACCCTAATGTAAAACACTAGTTTGAAACCGTAACGCTAATTTGAAACCCTAGTTTGAAACACTTGCCCTAATGTAAAACCCTAGTTTGAAACCGTAACCCTAATTTGAAACCCTAGTTTGAAACCCTAACCCTAATTTGAAACCCTAGTTTGAAACCCTAACCCTAATGCAAAACCCTTGTTTGAAACCCTAACCCTAATGTAAAACCCTAGTTTGTAACCCTAACCCTATTGTAAAACCCTAGTTTGAAACCCTAACCCTAATGTAAAACCCTAGTTTGAAGCATTAACCCTAATGTAAAACCCTTGTTTGAAACCCTAACCCTAATGTTAAACCCTAGTTTGAAACCCTAACCCTAACGTAAAACCCTAGTTTGAAACCCTAACCCTAATGTAAAACCCTAGTTTGAAACACTTGCCCTAATGTAAAACCCCTTGTTTGTAACCCTAACCCTAATTTGAAACCCTAGTTTGAAACCCTAACCCTAATGTTAAACCCTACTTTGAAACCCTAACCCTAATTTGAAACCGTAGTTTGAAAACCTAACCCTAATATAAAACCCTAGTTTGAAACCCTAACCCTAACGTAAAACCCTAGTTTGAATCCCTAACCCTAATTTAAAACCCTAGTTTGTAACCCTAACCCTAAGGTAAAACCCTAGTTTGAAACCCTAACCATAATGTAAAACCCTAGTTTGAAACCCTAACCCTAATGGTAAACCCTAGTTTGAAACCCTAACCCTAATGTAAAACCCTAGTTTGAAGCATTAACCCTAATGTAAAACCCTAGTTTGAAACCCTAACCCTAATGTAAAACACTAGTTTGAAACCCTAACCCTAATTTGAAACCCTAGTTTGAAACCCTAACCCTAATGCAAAACCCTAGTTTGAAACCCTAACCCTAACGTAAAACCCTAGTTTGAAACCCTAACCCTAATGCAAAACCCTAGTTTGAAACCCTAACTCTAATGTAAAACCCTAGTTTGTAACCCTAACCCTAATGTAAAACCCTAGTTTGAAACACTAACCCTAATGTAAAACACTAGTTTGAAACCGTAACGCTAATTTGAAACCCTAGTTTGAAACACTTACCCTAATGTAAAACCCTAGTTTGAAACCGTAACCCTAATTTGAAACCCTAGTTTGAAACCCTAACCCTAATTTGAAACCCTAGTTTGAAACCCTAACCCTAATGCAAAACCCTAGTTTGAAACCCTAACCCTAATGTAAAACCCTAGTTTGAAACCCTAACCCTAATGTTAAACCCTAGTTTGTAACCCTAACCCTAATATAAAAACCCTAGTTTGAAACCCTAACCCTAATTTTAAACACTAGTTTGAAACATAACCCTAATTTGAAACCCTAGTTTGAAACCCTAACCCTAATGTAAAACACTAGTTTGAAACCCTAACACTAATTTGAAACCCTAGTTTGAAACCCTAACCCTAATGCAAAACCCTAGTTTGAAACCCTAACCCTAATGTAAAACCCTAGTTTGCAACCCTAACCCTAATGTTAAACCCTAGTTTGAAACCCTAACCCTAATTTGAAACCGTAGTTTGAAAACCTAACCCTAATATAAAACCCTAGTTTGAAACCCTAACCCTAACGTAAAACCCTAGTTTGAATCCCTAACCCTAATGCAAAACCCTAGTTTGAAACCCTAACCCTAATGTAAAACCCTAGATTGTAACCCTAACCCTAATGTAAAACCCTAGTTTGAATCCCTAACCCTAATGTAAAACCCTAGTTTGAAACCGTAACCCTAATTTGAAACCCTAGTTTGAAACACTAACCCTAATGTAAAACCCTAGTTTGAAACCGTAACCCTAATTTGAAACACTAGTTTGAAACCCTAACCCTAATGTAAAACACTAGTTTGAAACCCTAACCCTAATTTGAAACCCTAGTTTGAAACCCTAACCCTAATCTAAAACCCCTTCTTTGTAACCCTAACCCTAATGTAAAACCCTAGTTTGAAACCCTAACACTAATGTAAAACCCTAGTTTGAAACCCTAACCCTAATGTTAAACTCTAGTTTGAATCCCTAACCCTAATGTTAAACCCTAGTTTGAAACCCTAACCCTAATCTAAAACCCCTTCTTTGTAACCCTAACCCTAATTTGAAACACTAGTTTGAAACCCTAACCCTAATGTTAAACCCTAGTTTGAAACCCTAACCCTAATTTGAAACCCTAGTTTGAAAATCTAACCCTAATATAAAACCCTAGTTTGAAACCCTAACCCTAACGTAAAACCCTAGTTTGAATCCCTAACCCTAATGCAAAACCCTAGTTTGAAACTCTAACCCTAATGTAAAACCCTAGTTTGTAACCCTAACCCTAATGTAAAACCCTAGTTTGAAACCCTAACCCTAATGTAAAACACTAGTTTGAAACAGTAACGCTAATTTGAAACCCTAGTTTGAAACACTAACCCTAATGTAAAACCCTAGTTTGAAACCGTAACCCTAATTTGAAACCCTAGTTTGAAACCCTAACCCTAATGTAAAACACTAGTTTGAAACCCTAAACCTAATTTGAAACCCTAGTTTGAAACCCTAACCCTAATGCAAAACCCTAGTTTGAAACCCTAACCCTAATGTAAAACCCTAGTTTGTAACCCTAACCCTAATGTAAAACCCTAGTTTGAAACCCTAACCCTAATGTAAAACCCTAGTTTGAAGCATTAACCCTAATGTAAAACCCTTGTTTGAAACCCTAACCCTAATGTTAAACCCTAGTTTGAAACCCTAACCCTAACGTAAAACCCTAGTTTGAAACCCTAACCCTAATGTAAAACCCTAGTTTGAATCCCTAACCCTAATGCAAAACCCTAGTTTGAAACCCTAACCCTAATGTAAAACCCTAGTTTGTAACCCTAACCCTAAAGTAAAACCCTAGTTTGAAACACTAACCCTAATGTAAAACACTAGTTTGAAACCGTAACGCTAATTTGAAACCCTAGTTTGAAACACTTGCCCTAATGTAAAACCCTAGTTTGAAACCGTAACCCTAATTTGAAACCCTAGTTTGAAACCCTAACCCTAATTTGAAACCCTAGTTTGAAACCCTAACCCTAATGCAAAACCCTTGTTTGAAACCCTAACCCTAATGTAAAACCCTAGTTTGTAACCCTAACCCTAATGTAAAA
This sequence comes from Vanacampus margaritifer, assembly GCF_051991255.1. NCBI lineage: Eukaryota > Metazoa > Chordata > Actinopteri > Syngnathiformes > Syngnathidae > Vanacampus > Vanacampus margaritifer. Next base: position 661,024 of record NW_027520737.1, on the reverse strand, counting down.
CCCTAGTTTGAAACCCTAACCCTAATGTAAAACCCTAGTTTGAAACCCTAACCCTAATGTTAAACCCTAGTTTGTAACCCTAACCCTAATATAAAAACCCTAGTTTGAAACCCTAACCCTAATGTTAAACCCTAGTTTGAAACCCTAACCCTAATGTAAAACCCTAGTTTGAAGCATTAACCCTAATGTAAAACCCTTGTTTGAAACCCTAACCCTAATGTTAAACCCTAGTTTGAAACCCTAACCCTAACGTAAAACCCTAGTTTGAAACCCTAACCCTAATGTAAAACCCTAGTTTGAAACACTTGCCCTAATGTAAAACCCCTTGTTTGTAACCTTAACCCTAATTTGAAACCCTAGTTTGAAACCCTAACCCTAATGTTAAACCCTACTTTGAAACCCTAACCCTAATTTGAAACCGTAGTTTGAAAACCTAACCCTAATATAAAACCCTAGTTTGAAACACTAACCCTAATTTAAAACCCTAGTTTGTAACCCTAACCCTAATGTAAAACCCTAGTTTGAAACCCTAACCATAATGTAAAACCCTAGTTTGAAACCCTAACCCTAATGGTAAACCCTAGTTTGAAACCCTAACCCTAATGTAAAACCCTAGTTTGAAGCATTAACCCTAATATAAAACCCTAGTTTGAAACCCTAACCATAATGTAAAACCCTAGTTTGAAACCCTAACCCTAATGGTAAACCCTAGTTTGTAACCCTAACCCTAATGCAAAACCCTAGTTTGAAACCCTAACCCTAATGTAAAACCCTAGTTTGTAACCCTAACCCTAATGTAAAACCCTAGTTTGAAACCCTAACCCTAATGTAAAACCCTAGTTTGAAGCATTAACCCTAATGTAAAACCCTTGTTTGAAACCCTAACCCTAATGTTAAACCCTAGTTTGAAACCCTAACCCTAACGTAAAACCCTAGTTTGAAGCCCTAACCCTAATGTGAAACCCTAGTTTGTAACCCTAACCCTAATTTGAAAACCGAGTTTAAAACCCTAACCCTAACGTAAAACCCTAGTTTGAATCCCTAACCCTAATGTAAAACGATAGTTTGAAACCGTAACCCTAATTTGAAACCCTAGTTTGAAACACTAACTCTAATGTAAAACCCTATTTTGCAACCGTAACCCTAATTTAAAACCCTAGTTTGAAACCCTAACCCTAATGTAAAACACTAGTTTGAAACCCTAACCCTAATTTGAAACCCTAGTTTGAAACCCTAACCCTAATGCAAAACCCTAGTTTGAAACCCTAACCCTAATGTAAAACCCTAGTTTGAAACCCTAACCCTAATGTTAAACCCTAGTTTGAAACCCTAACCCTAATTTGAAACCGTAGTTTGAAAACCTAACCCTAATATAAAACCTTAGTTTGAAACCCTAACCCTAACGTAAAACCCTAGTTTGAATCCATAACCCTAATGCAAAACCCTAGATTGAAACCCTAACTCTAATGTAAAACCCTAGTTTGTAACCCTAACCCTAATTTGAAACCCTAGTTTGAAACCCTAACCCTAATGCAAAACCCTAGTTTGAAACCCTAACCCTAATGTAAAACCCTAGTTTGAAACCCTAATCCTAATGTTAAATCCTAGTTTGAAACCCTAACCCTAATTTGAAACCGTAGTTTGAAAACCTAACCCTAATATAAAACCCTAGTTTGAAACCTTAACCCTAACGTAAAACCCTAGTTTGAATCCCTAACCCTAATGCAAAACCCTAGTTTGAAACCCTAACCCTAATGTAAAACCCTAGTTTGTAACTCTAACCCTAATGTAAAACCCTAGTTTGAAACACTAACCCTAATGTAAAACCCTAGTTTGAAACCCTAACCCTAATGTAAAACCCTAGTTTGTAACTCTAACCCTAATGTAAAACCCTAGTTTGAAACACTAACCCTAACGTAAAACCCTAGTTTGAAACCCTAACCATAATGTAAAACCCTAGTTTGAAGCATTAACCTTAATGTAAAACCCTAGTTTGAAACCCTAACCATAATGTAAAACCCTAGTTTGAAACCCTAACCCTAATGGTAAACCCTAGTTTGTAACACTAACCCTAATGCAAAACCCTAGTTTGAAACCCTAACCCTAATGTAAAACCCTAGTTTGTAACCCTAACCCTAATGTAAAACCCTAGTTTGAAACCCTAACCCTAATGTAAAACCCTAGTTTGAAGCATTAACCCTAATGTAAAACCCTTGTTTGAAACCCTAACCCTAATGTTAAACCCTAGTTTGAAACCCTAACCCTAACGTAAAACCCTAGTTTGAAGCCCTAACCCTAATGTAAAACCCTAGTTTGTAACCCTAACCCTAATTTGAAAACCGAGTTTGAAACCCTAACCCTAACGTAAAACCCTAGTTTGAATCCCTAACCCTAATGTAAAACGATAGTTTGAAACCGTAACCCTAATTTGAAACCCTAGTTTGAAACACTAACTCTAATGTAAAACCCTATTTTGAAACCGTAACCCTAATTTGAAACCCTAGTTTGAAACCCTAACCCTAATGTAAAACACGAGTTTGAAACCCTAACCCTAATTTGAAACCCTAGTTTGAAACCCTAACCCTAATGCAAAACCCTAGTTTGAAACCCTAACCCTAATGTAAAACCCTAGTTTGAAACCCTAACCCTAATGTTAAACCCTAGTTTGAAACCCTAACTCTAATTTGAAACCGTAGTTTGAAAACCTAACCCTAATATAAAACCCTAGTTTGAAACCCTAACCCTAACGTAAAACCCTAGTTTGAATCCCTAACCCTAATGCAAAACCCTAGTTTGAAACCCTAACTCTAATGTAAAACCCTAGTTTGTAACCCTAACCCTAATGTAAAACCCTAGTTTGAAACACTAACCCTAATGTAAAACACTAGTTTGAAACCGTAACGCTAATTTGAAACCCTAGTTTGAAACACTTACCCTAATGTAAAACCCTAGTTTGAAACCGTAACCCTAATTTGAAACCCTAGTTTGAAACCCTAACCCTAATTTGAAACCCTAGTTTGAAACCCTAACCCTAATGCAAAACCCTTGTTTGAAACCCTAACCGTAATGTAAAACCCTAGTTTGTAACCCTAACCCTAATGTAAAACCCTAGTTTGAAACCCTAACCCTAATGTAAAACCCTAGTTTGAAACCCTAACCCTAATGTTAAACCCTAGTTTGTAACCCTAACCCTAATATAAAAACCCTAGTTTGAAACCCTAACCCTAATTTTAAACACTAGTTTGAAACATAACCCTAATTTGAAACCCTAGTTTGAAACCCTAACCCTAATGTAAAACACTAGTTTGAAACCGTAACGCTAATTTGAAACCCTAGTTTGAAACACTTACCCTAATGTAAAACCCTAGTTTGAAACCGTAACCCTAATGTAAAACCCTAGTTTGAAACCGTAACCCTAATTTGAAACCCTAGTTTGAAACCCTAACCCTAATTTGAAACCCTAGTTTGAAACCCTAACCCTAATGCAAAACCCTTGTTTGAAACCCTAACCGTAATGTAAAACCCTAGTTTGTAACCCTAACCCTAATGTAAAACCCTAGTTTGAAACCCTAACCCTAATGTAAAACCCTAGTTTGAAACCCTAACCCTAATGTTAAACCCTAGTTTGTAACCCTAACCCTAATATAAAAACCCTAGTTTGAAACCCTAACCCTAATTTTAAACACTAGTTTGAAACATAACCCTAATTTGAAACCCTAGTTTGAAACCCTAACCCTAATGTAAAACACTAGTTTGAAACCCTAACACTAATTTGAAACCCTAGTTTGAAACCCTAACCCTAATGCAAAACCCTAGTTTGAAACCCTAACCCTAATGTAAAACCCTAGTTTGCAACCCTAACCCTAATGTTAAACCCTAGTTTGAAACCCTAACCCTAATTTGAAACCGTAGTTTGAAAACCTAACCCTAATATAAAACCCTAGTTTGAAACCCTAACCCTAACGTAAAACCCTAGTTTGAATCCCTAACCCTAATGCAAAACCCTAGTTTGAAACCCTAACCCTAATGCAAAACCCTAGTTTGAAACCCTAACCCTAATGTAAAACCCTAGATTGTAACCCTAACCCTAATGTAAAACCCTAGTTTGAATCCCTAACCCTAATGTAAAACCCTAGTTTGAAACCGTAACCCTAATTTGAAACCCTAGTTTGAAACACTAACCCTGATGTAAAACCCTAGTTTGAAACCGTAACCCTAATTTGAAACCCTAGTTTGAAACCCTAACCCTAATGTAAAACACTAGTTTGAAACCCTAACCCTAATTTGAAACCCTAGTTTGAAACCCTAACCCTAATCTAAAACCCCTTCTTTGTAACCCTAACCCTAATGTAAAACCCTAGTTTGAAACCCTAACACTAATGTAAAACCCTAGTTTGAAACCCTAACCCTAATGTTAAACTCTAGTTTGAATCCCTAACCCTAATGTTAAACCCTAGTTTGAAACCCTAACCCTAATCTAAAACCCCTTCTTTGTAACCCTAACCCTAATTTGAAACCCTAGTTTGAAACCCTAACCCTAATGTTAAACCCTAGTTTGAAACCCTAACCCTAATTTGAAACCCTAGTTTGAAAATCTAACCCTAATATAAAACCCTAGTTTGAAACCCTAACCCTAACGTAAAACCCTAGTTTGAATCCCTAACCCTAATGCAAAACCCTAGTTTGAAACTCTAACCCTAATGTAAAACCCTAGTTTGTAACCCTAACCCTAATGTAAAACCCTAGTTTGAAACCCTAACCCTAATGTAAAACACTAGTTTGAAACCGTAACGCTAATTTGAAACCCTAGTTTGAAACACTAACCCTAATGTAAAACCCTAGTTTGAAACCGTAACCCTAATTTGAAACCCTAGTTTGAAACCCTAACCCTAATGTAAAACACTAGTTTGAAACCCTAACCCTAATTTGAAACCCTAGTTTGAAACCCTAAACCTAATGCAAAACCCTAGTTTGAAACCCTAACCCTAATGTAAAACCCTAGTTTGTAACCCTAACCCTAATGTAAAACCCTAGTTTGAAACCCTAACCCTAATGTAAAACCCTAGTTTGAAGCATTAACCCTAATGTAAAACCCTTGTTTGAAACCCTAACCCTAATGTTAAACCCTAGTTTGAAACCCTAACCCTAACGTAAAACCCTAGTTTGAAACCCTAACCCTAATGTAAAACCCTTGTTTGAATCCCTAACCCTAATGCAAAACCCTAGTTTGAAACCCTAACCCTAATGTAAAACCCTAGTTTGAAACCCTAACCCTAATGTTAAACCCTAGTTTGTAACCCTAACCCTAATATAAAAACCCTAGTTTGAAACCCTAACCCTAATTTTAAACACTAGTTTGAAACATAACCCTAATTTGAAACCCTAGTTTGAAACCCTAACCCTAATGTAAAACACTAGTTTGAAACCCTAACACTAATTTGAAACCCTAGTTTGAAACCCTAACCCTAATGCAAAACCCTAGTTTGAAACCCTAACCCTAATGTAAAACCCTAGTTTGAAACCCTAACCCTAATGTTAAACCCTAGTTTGTAACCCTAACCCTAATATAAAAACCCTAGTTTGAAACCCTAACCCTAATTTTAAACACTAGTTTGAAACATAACCCTAATTTGAAACCCTAGTTTGAAACCCTAACCCTAATGTAAAACACTAGTTTGAAACCCTAACACTAATTTGAAACCCTAGTTTGAAACCCTAACCCTAATGCAAAACCCTAGTTTGAAACCCTAACCCTAATGTAAAACCCTAGTTTGCAACCCTAACCCTAATGTTAAACCCTAGTTTGAAACCCTAACCCTAATTTGAAACCGTAGTTTGAAAACCTAACCCTAATATAAAACCCTAGTTTGAAACCCTAACCCTAACGTAAAACCCTAGTTTGAATCCCTAACCCTAATGCAAAACCCTAGTTTGAAACCCTAACCCTAATGTAAAACCCTAGATTGTAACCCTAACCCTAATGTAAAACCCTAGTTTGAATCCCTAACCCTAATGTAAAACCCTAGTTTGAAACCGTAACCCTAATTTGAAACCCTAGTTTGAAACACTAACCCTAATGTAAAACCCTAGTTTGAAACCGTAACCCTAATTTGAAACCCTAGTTTGAAACCCTAACCCTAATGTAAAACACTAGTTTGAAACACTAACCCTAATTTGAAACCCTAGTTTGAAACCCTAACCCTAATCTAAAACCCCTTCTTTGTAACCCTAACCCTAATGTAAAACCCTAGTTTGAAACCCTAACACTAATGTAAAACCCTAGTTTGAAACCCTAACCCTAATGTTAAACTCTAGTTTGAATCCCTAACCCTAATGTTAAACCCTAGTTTGAAACCCTAACCCTAATTTGAAACCCTAGTTTGAAAATCTAACCCTAATATAAAACCCTAGTTTGAAACCCTAACCCTAACGTAAAACCCTAGTTTGAATCCCTAACCCTAATGCAAAACCCTAGTTTGAAACGCTAACCCTAATTTGAAACCCTAGTTTGAAACACTAACTCTAAAGTAAAACCCTATTTTGAAACCGTAACCCTAATTTGAAACCCTAGTTTGAAACCCTAACCCTAATGTAAAACACTAGTTTGAAACCCTAACCCTAATTTGAAACCCTAGTTTGAAACCCTAACCCTAATGCAAAACCCTAGTTTGAAACCCTAACCCTAATGTAAAACCCTAGTTTGAAACCCTAACCCTAATGTTAAACCCTAGTTTGAAACACTAACTCTAATTTGAAACCGTAATTTGAAAACCTAACCCTAATATAAAACCCTAGTTTGAAACCCTAACCCTAACGTAAAACCCTAGTTTGAATCCCTAACCCTAATGCAAAACCCTAGTTTGAAACCCTAACTCTAATGTAAAACCCTAGTTTGTAACCCTAACCCTAATGTAAAACCCTAGTTTGAAACACTAACCCTAATGTAAAACACTAGTTTGAAACCGTAACACTAATTTGAAACCCTAGTTTGAAACCCTAACCCTAATGCAAAACCCTAGTTTGAAACCCTAACCCTAATGTAAAACCCTAGTTTGCAACCCTAACCCTAATGTTAAACCCTAGTTTGAAACCCTAACCCTAATTTGAAACCGTAGTTTGAAAACCTAACCCTAATATAAAACCCTAGTTTGAAACCCTAACCCTAACGTAAAACCCTAGTTTGAATCCCTAACCCTAATGCAAAACCCTAGTTTGAAACCCTAACCCTAATGTAAAACCCTAGATTGTAACCCTAACCCTAATGTAAAACCCTAGTTTGAATCCCTAACCCTAATGTAAAACCCTAGTTTGAAACCGTAACCCTAATTTGAAACCCTAGTTTGAAACACTAACCCTAATGTAAAACCCTAGTTTGAAACCGTAACCCTAATTTGAAACACTAGTTTGAAACCCTAACCCTAATGTAAAACACTAGTTTGAAACCCTAACCCTAATTTGAAACCCTAGTTTGAAACCCTAACCCTAATCTAAAACCCCTTCTTTGTAACCCTAACCCTAATGTAAAACCCTAGTTTGAAACCCTAACACTAATGTAAAACCCTAGTTTGAAACCCTAACCCTAATGTTAAACTCTAGTTTGAATCCCTAACCCTAATGTTAAACCCTAGTTTGAAACCCTAACCCTAATCTAAAACCCCTTCTTTGTAACCCTAACCCTAATTTGAAACACTAGTTTGAAACCCTAACCCTAATGTTAAACCCTAGTTTGAAACCCTAACCCTAATTTGAAACCCTAGTTTGAAAATCTAACCCTAATATAAAACCCTAGTTTGAAACCCTAACCCTAACGTAAAACCCTAGTTTGAATCCCTAACCCTAATGCAAAACCCTAGTTTGAAACTCTAACCCTAATGTAAAACCCTAGTTTGTAACCCTAACCCTAATGTAAAACCCTAGTTTGAAACCCTAACCCTAATGTAAAACACTAGTTTGAAACAGTAACGCTAATTTGAAACCCTAGTTTGAAACACTAACCCTAATGTAAAACCCTAGTTTGAAACCGTAACCCTAATTTGAAACCCTAGTTTGAAACCCTAACCCTAATGTAAAACACTAGTTTGAAACCCTAAACCTAATTTGAAACCCTAGTTTGAAACCCTAACCCTAATGCAAAACCCTAGTTTGAAACCCTAACCCTAATGTAAAACCCTAGTTTGTAACCCTAACCCTAATGTAAAACCCTAGTTTGAAACCCTAACCCTAATGTAAAACCCTAGTTTGAAGCATTAACCCTAATGTAAAACCCTTGTTTGAAACCCTAACCCTAATGTTAAACCCTAGTTTGAAACCCTAACCCTAACGTAAAACCCTAGTTTGAAACCCTAACCCTAATGTAAAACCCTAGTTTGAATCCCTAACCCTAATGCAAAACCCTAGTTTGAAACCCTAACCCTAATGTAAAACCCTAGTTTGTAACCCTAACCCTAAAGTAAAACCCTAGTTTGAAACACTAACCCTAATGTAAAACACTAGTTTGAAACCGTAACGCTAATTTGAAACCCTAGTTTGAAACACTTGCCCTAATGTAAAACCCTAGTTTGAAACCGTAACCCTAATTTGAAACCCTAGTTTGAAACCCTAACCCTAATTTGAAACCCTAGTTTGAAACCCTAACCCTAATGCAAAACCCTTGTTTGAAACCCTAACCCTAATGTAAAACCCTAGTTTGTAACCCTAACCCTAATGTAAAACCCTAGTTTGAAACCCTAACCCTAATGTAAAACCCTAGTTTGAAACCCTAACCCTAATGTTAAACCCTAGTTTGTAACCCTAACCCTAATATAAAAACCCTAGTTTGAAACCCTAACCCTAATGTTAAACCCTAGTTTGAAACCCTAACCCTAATGTAAAACCCTAGTTTGAAGCATTAACCCTAATGTAAAACCCTTGTTTGAAACCCTAACCCTAATGTTAAACCCTAGTTTGAAACCCTAACCCTAACGTAAAACCCTAGTTTGAAACCCTAACCCTAATGTAAAACCCTAGTTTGAAACACTTGCCCTAATGTAAAACCCCTTGTTTGTAACCTTAACCCTAATTTGAAACCCTAGTTTGAAACCCTAACCCTAATGTTAAACCCTACTTTGAAACCCTAACCCTAATTTGAAACCGTAGTTTGAAAACCTAACCCTAATATAAAACCCTAGTTTGAAACACTAACCCTAATTTAAAACCCTAGTTTGTAACCCTAACCCTAATGTAAAACCCTAGTTTGAAACCCTAACCATAATGTAAAACCCTAGTTTGAAACCCTAACCCTAATGGTAAACCCTAGTTTGAAACCCTAACCCTAATGTAAAACCCTAGTTTGAAGCATTAACCCTAATATAAAACCCTAGTTTGAAACCCTAACCATAATGTAAAACCCTAGTTTGAAACCCTAACCCTAATGGTAAACCCTAGTTTGTAACCCTAACCCTAATGCAAAACCCTAGTTTGAAACCCTAACCCTAATGTAAAACCCTAGTTTGTAACCCTAACCCTAATGTAAAACCCTAGTTTGAAACCCTAACCCTAATGTAAAACCCTAGTTTGAAGCATTAACCCTAATGTAAAACCCTTGTTTGAAACCCTAACCCTAATGTTAAACCCTAGTTTGAAACCCTAACCCTAACGTAAAACCCTAGTTTGAAGCCCTAACCCTAATGTGAAACCCTAGTTTGTAACCCTAACCCTAATTTGAAAACCGAGTTTAAAACCCTAACCCTAACGTAAAAGCCTAGTTTGAATCCCTAACCCTAATGTAAAACGATAGTTTGAAACCGTAACCCTAATTTGAAACCCTAGTTTGAAACACTAACTCTAATGTAAAACCCTATTTTGCAACCGTAACCCTAATTTAAAACCCTAGTTTGAAACCCTAACCCTAATGTAAAACACTAGTTTGAAACCCTAACCCTAATTTGAAACCCTAGTTTGAAACCCTAACCCTAATGCAAAACCCTAGTTTGAAACCCTAACCCTAATGTAAAACCCTAGTTTGAAACCCTAACCCTAATGTTAAACCCTAGTTTGAAACCCTAACCCTAATTTGAAACCGTAGTTTGAAAACCTAACCCTAATATAAAACCTTAGTTTGAAACCCTAACCCTAACGTAAAACCCTAGTTTGAATCCATAACCCTAATGCAAAACCCTAGATTGAAACCCTAACTCTAATGTAAAACCCTAGTTTGTAACCCTAACCCTAATTTGAAACCCTAGTTTGAAACCCTAACCCTAATGCAAAACCCTAGTTTGAAACCCTAACCCTAATGTAAAACCCTAGTTTGAAACCCTAATCCTAATGTTAAATCCTAGTTTGAAACCCTAACCCTAATTTGAAACCGTAGTTTGAAAACCTAACCCTAATATAAAACCCTAGTTTGAAACCTTAACCCTAACGTAAAACCCTAGTTTGAATCCCTAACCCTAATGCAAAACCCTAGTTTGAAACCCTAACCCTAATGTAAAACCCTAGTTTGTAACTCTAACCCTAATGTAAAACCCTAGTTTGAAACACTAACCCTAATGTAAAACACTAGTTTGAAACCGTAACGCTAATTTGAAACCCTAGTTTGAAACACTTGCCCTAATGTAAAACCCTAGTTTGAAACCGTAACCCTAATTTGAAACCCTAGTTTGAAACCCTAACCCTAATTTGAAACCCTAGTTTGAAACCCTAACCCTAATGCAAAACCCTTGTTTGAAACCCTAACCCTAATGTAAAACCCTAGTTTGTAACCCTAACCCTAATGTAAAACCCTAGTTTGAAACCCTAACCCTAATGTAAAACCCTAGTTTGAAACCCTAAACCTAATGTTAAACCCTAGTTTGTAACCCTAACCCTAATATAAAAACCCTAGTTTGAAACCCTAACCCTAATGTTAAACCCTAGTTTGAAACCCTAACCCTAATGTAAAACCCCTTGTTTGTAACCCTAACCCTAATTTGAAACCCTAGTTTGAAACCCTAACCCTAATGTTAAACCCTACTTTGAAACCCTAACCCTAATTTGAAACCGTAGTTTGAAAACCTAACCCTAATATAAAACCCTAGTTTGAAACCCTAACCCTAACGTAAAACCCTAGTTTGAAACCCTAACCATAATGTAAAACCCTAGTTTGAAGCATTAACCTTAATGTAAAACCCTAGTTTGAAACCCTAACCATAATGTAAAACCCTAGTTTGAAACCCTAACCCTAATGGTAAACCCTAGTTTGTAACACTAACCCTAATGCAAAACCCTAGTTTGAAACCCTAACCCTAATGTAAAACCCTAGTTTGTAACCCTAACCCTAATGTAAAACCCTAGTTTGAAACCCTAACCCTAATGTAAAACCCTAGTTTGAAGCATTAACCCTAATGTAAAACCCTTGTTTGAAACCCTAACCCTAATGTTAAACCCTAGTTTGAAACCCTAACCCTAACGTAAAACCCTAGTTTGAAGCCCTAACCCTAATGTAAAACCCTAGTTTGTAACCCTAACCCTAATTTGAAAACCGAGTTTGAAACCCTAACCCTAACGTAAAACCCTAGTTTGAATCCCTAACCCTAATGTAAAACGATAGTTTGAAACCGTAACCCTAATTTGAAACCCTAGTTTGAAACACTAACTCTAATGTAAAACCCTATTTTGAAACCGTAACCCTAATTTGAAACCCTAGTTTGAAACCCTAACCCTAATGTAAAACACGAGTTTGAAACCCTAACCCTAATTTGAAACCCTAGTTTGAAACCCTAACCCTAATGCAAAACCCTAGTTTGAAACCCTAACCCTAATGTAAAACCCTAGTTTGAAACCCTAACCCTAATGTTAAACCCTAGTTTGAAACCCTAACTCTAATTTGAAACCGTAGTTTGAAAACCTAACCCTAATATAAAACCCTAGTTTGAAACCCTAACCCTAACGTAAAACCCTAGTTTGAATCCCTAACCCTAATGCAAAACCCTAGTTTGAAACCCTAACTCTAATGTAAAACCCTAGTTTGTAACCCTAACCCTAATGTAAAACCCTAGTTTGAAACACTAACCCTAATGTAAAACACTAGTTTGAAACCGTAACGCTAATTTGAAACCCTAGTTTGAAACACTTACCCTAATGTAAAACCCTAGTTTGAAACCGTAACCCTAATTTGAAACCCTAGTTTGAAACCCTAACCCTAATTTGAAACCCTAGTTTGAAACCCTAACCCTAATGCAAAACCCTTGTTTGAAACCCTAACCGTAATGTAAAACCCTAGTTTGTAACCCTAACCCTAATGTAAAACCCTAGTTTGAAACCCTAACCCTAATGTAAAACCCTAGTTTGAAACCCTAACCCTAATGTTAAACCCTAGTTTGTAACCCTAACCCTAATATAAAAACCCTAGTTTGAAACCCTAACCCTAATTTTAAACACTAGTTTGAAACATAACCCTAATTTGAAACCCTAGTTTGAAACCCTAACCCTAATGTAAAACACTAGTTTGAAACCGTAACGCTAATTTGAAACCCTAGTTTGAAACACTTACCCTAATGTAAAACCCTAGTTTGAAACCGTAACCCTAATGTAAAACCCTAGTTTGAAACCGTAACCCTAATTTGAAACCCTAGTTTGAAACCCTAACCCTAATTTGAAACCCTAGTTTGAAACCCTAACCCTAATGCAAAACCCTTGTTTGAAACCCTAACCGTAATGTAAAACCCTAGTTTGTAACCCTAACCCTAATGTAAAACCCTAGTTTGAAACCCTAACCCTAATGTAAAACCCTAGTTTGAAACCCTAACCCTAATGTTAAACCCTAGTTTGTAACCCTAACCCTAATATAAAAACCCTAGTTTGAAACCCTAACCCTAATTTTAAACACTAGTTTGAAACATAACCCTAATTTGAAACCCTAGTTTGAAACCCTAACCCTAATGTAAAACACTAGTTTGAAACCCTAACACTAATTTGAAACCCTAGTTTGAAACCCTAACCCTAATGCAAAACCCTAGTTTGAAACCCTAACCCTAATGTAAAACCCTAGTTTGCAACCCTAACCCTAATGTTAAACCCTAGTTTGAAACCCTAACCCTAATTTGAAACCGTAGTTTGAAAACCTAACCCTAATATAAAACCCTAGTTTGAAACCCTAACCCTAACGTAAAACCCTAGTTTGAATCCCTAACCCTAATGCAAAACCCTAGTTTGAAACCCTAACCCTAATGCAAAACCCTAGTTTGAAACCCTAACCCTAATGTAAAACCCTAGATTGTAACCCTAACCCTAATGTAAAACCCTAGTTTGAATCCCTAACCCTAATGTAAAACCCTAGTTTGAAACCGTAACCCTAATTTGAAACCCTAGTTTGAAACACTAACCCTAATGTAAAACCCTAGTTTGAAACCGTAACCCTAATTTGAAACCCTAGTTTGAAACCCTAACCCTAATGTAAAACACTAGTTTGAAACCCTAACCCTAATTTGAAACCCTAGTTTGAAACCCTAACCCTAATCTAAAACCCCTTCTTTGTAACCCTAACCCTAATGTAAAACCCTAGTTTGAAACCCTAACACTAATGTAAAACCCTAGTTTGAAACCCTAACCCTAATGTTAAACTCTAGTTTGAATCCCTAACCCTAATGTTAAACCCTAGTTTGAAACCCTAACCCTAATCTAAAACCCCTTCTTTGTAACCCTAACCCTAATTTGAAACCCTAGTTTGAAACCCTAACCCTAATGTTAAACCCTAGTTTGAAACCCTAACCCTAATTTGAAACCCTAGTTTGAAAATCTAACCCTAATATAAAACCCTAGTTTGAAACCCTAACCCTAACGTAAAACCCTAGTTTGAATCCCTAACCCTAATGCAAAACCCTAGTTTGAAACTCTAACCCTAATGTAAAACCCTAGTTTGTAACCCTAACCCTAATGTAAAACCCTAGTTTGAAACCCTAACCCTAATGTAAAACACTAGTTTGAAACCGTAACGCTAATTTGAAACCCTAGTTTGAAACACTAACCCTAATGTAAAACCCTAGTTTGAAACCGTAACCCTAATTTGAAACCCTAGTTTGAAACCCTAACCCTAATGTAAAACACTAGTTTGAAACCCTAACCCTAATTTGAAACCCTAGTTTGAAACCCTAAACCTAATGCAAAACCCTAGTTTGAAACCCTAACCCTAATGTAAAACCCTAGTTTGTAACCCTAACCCTAATGTAAAACCCTAGTTTGAAACCCTAACCCTAATGTAAAACCCTAGTTTGAAGCATTAACCCTAATGTAAAACCCTTGTTTGAAACCCTAACCCTAATGTTAAACCCTAGTTTGAAACCCTAACCCTAACGTAAAACCCTAGTTTGAAACCCTAACCCTAATGTAAAACCCTTGTTTGAATCCCTAACCCTAATGCAAAACCCTAGTTTGAAACCCTAACCCTAATGTAAAACCCTAGTTTGTAACCCTAACCCTAAAGTAAAACCCTAGTTTGAAACACTAACCCTAATGTAAAACACTAGTTTGAAACCGTAACGCTAATTTGAAACCCTAGTTTGAAACACTTGCCCTAATGTAAAACCCTAGTTTGAAACCGTAACCCTAATTTGAAACCCTAGTTTGAAACCCTAACCCTAATTTGAAACCCTAGTTTGAAACCCTAACCCTAATGCAAAACCCTTGTTTGAAACCCTAACCCTAATGTAAAACCCTAGTTTGTAACCCTAACCCTAATGTAAAACCCTAGTTTGAAACCCTAACCCTAATGTAAAACCCTAGTTTGAAACCCTAACCCTAATGTTAAACCCTAGTTTGTAACCCTAACCCTAATATAAAAACCCTAGTTTGAAACCCTAACCCTAATGTTAAACCCTAGTTTGAAACCCTAACCCTAATGTAAAACCCTAGTTTGAAGCATTAACCCTAATGTAAAACCCTTGTTTGAAACCCTAACCCTAATGTTAAACCCTAGTTTGAAACCCTAACCCTAACGTAAAACCCTAGTTTGAAACCCTAACCCTAATGTAAAACCCTAGTTTGAAACACTTGCCCTAATGTAAAACCCTAGTTTGAAACCGTAACCCTAATTTGAAACCCTTGTTTGAAACCCTGACCCTAATTTGAAACCCTAGTTTGAAACCCTAACCCTAATGCAAAACCCTTGTTTGAAACCCTAACCCTAATGTAAAACCCTAGTTTGTAACCCTAACCCTAATGTAAAACCCTAGTTTGAAACCCTAACCCTAATGTAAAACCCTAGTTTGAAACCCTAACCCTAATGTTAAACCCTAGTTTGTAACCCTAACCCTAATATAAAAACCCTAGTTTGAAACCCTAACCCTAATGTTAAACCCTAGTTTGAAACCCTAACCCTAATGTAAAACCCCTTGTTTGTAACCCTAACCCTAATTTGAAACCCTAGTTTGAAACCCTAACCCTAATGTTAAACCCTACTTTGAAACCCTAACCCTAATTTGAAACCGTAGTTTGAAAACCTAACCCTAATATAAAACCCTAGTTTGAAACCCTAACCCTAACGTAAAACCCTAGTTTGAATCCCTAACCCTAATTTAAAACCCTAGTTTGTAACCCTAACCCTAATGTAAAACCCTAGTTTGAAACCCTAACCATAATGTAAAACCCTAGTTTAAAACCCTAACCCTAATGGTAAACCCTAGTTTGAAACCCTAACCCTAATGTAAAACCCTAGTTTGAAGCATTAACCCTAATGTAAAACCCTAGTTTGAAACCCTAACCCTAATGGTAAACCCTAGTTTGTAACCCTAACCCTAATGCAAAACCCTAGTTTGAAACCCTAACCCTAATGTAAAACCCTAGTTTGTAACCCTAACCCTAATGTAAAACCCTAGTTTGAAACCCTAACCCTAATGTAAAACCCTAGTTTGAAGCATTAACCCTAATGTAAAACCCTTGTTTGAAACCCTAACCCTAATGTTAAACCCTAGTTTGAAACCCTAACCCTAACGTAAAACCCTAGTTTGAAGCCCTAACCCTAATGTAAAACCCTAGTTTGTAACCCTAACCCTAATTTGAAAACCGAGTTTGAAACCCTAACCCTAACGTAAAACCCTAGTTTGAATCCCTAACCCTAATGTAAAACGATTGTTTGAAACCGTAACCCTAATTTGAAACCCTAGTTTGAAACACTAACTCTAATGTAAAACCCTATTTTGCAACCGTAACCCTAATTTGAAACCCTAGTTTGAAACCCTAACCCTAATGTTAAACCCTAGTTTGAAACCCTAACCCTAATTTGAAACCGTAGTTTGAAAACCTAACCCTAATATAAAACCTTAGTTTGAAACCCTAACCCTAACGTAAAACCCTAGTTTGAATCCCTAACCCTAATGCAAAACCCTAGATTGAAACCCTAACTCTAATGTAAAACCCTAGTTTGTAACCCTAACCCTAATGTAAAACCCTAGTTTGAAACACTAACCCTAATGTAAAACACTAGTTTGAAACCGTAACGCTAATTTGAAACCCTAGTTTGAAACACTTACCCTAATGTAAAACCCTAGTTTGAAACCGTAACCCTAATTTGAAACCCTAGTTTGAAACCCTAACCCTAATTTGAAACCCTAGTTTGAAACCCTAACCCTAATGCAAAACCCTTGTTTGAAACCCTAACCCTAATGTAAAACCCTAGTTTGTAACCCTAACCCTAATGTAAAACCCTAGTTTGAAACCCTAACCCTAATGTAAAACCCTAGTTTGAAACCCTAACCCTAATGTTAAAACCTAGTTTGTAACCCTAACCCTAATATAAAAACCCTAGTTTGAAACCCTAACCCTAATTTTAAACCCTAGTTTGAAACATAACCCTAATTTGAAACCCTAGTTTGAAACCCTAACCCTAATGTAAAACACTAGTTTGAAACCCTAACCCTAATTTGAAACCCTAGTTTGAAACCCTAACCCTAATGCAAAACCCTAGTTTGAAACCCTAACCCTAATGTTAAACTCTAGTTTGAATCCCTAACCCTAATGTTAAACCCTAGTTTGAAACCCTAACCCTAATCTAAAACCCCTTGTTTGTAACCCTAACCCTAATTTGAAACCCTAGTTTGAAACCCTAACCCTAATGTTAAACCATAGTTTGAAACCCTAACCCTAATTTGAAACCCTAGTTTGAAAATCTAACCCTAATATAAAACCCTAGTTTGAAACCCTAACCCTAACGTAAAACCCTAGTTTGAATCCCTAACCCTAATGCAAAACCCTAGTTTGAAACTCTAACCCTAATGTAAAACCCTAGTTTGTAACCCTAACCCTAATGTAAAACCCTAGTTTGAAACCCTAACCCTAATGTAAAACACTAGTTTGAAACCGTAACGCTAATTTGAAACCCTAGTTTGAAACACTAACCCTAATGTAAAACCCTAGTTTGAAACCGTAACCCTAATTTGAAACCCTAGTTTGAAACCCTAACCCTAATGTAAAACACTAGTTTGAAACCCTAACCCTAATTTGAAACCCTAGTTTGAAACCCTAACCCTAATGCAAAACCCTAGTTTGAAACCCTAACCCTAACGTAAAACCCTAGTTTGAAACCCTAACCCTAATGTAAAACCCTAGTTTGAATCCCTAACCCTAATGCAAAACCCTAGTTTGAAACCCTAACCCTAATGTAAAACCCTAGTTTGTAACCCTAACCCTAAAGCAAAACCCTAGTTTGAAACACTAACCCTAATGTAAAACACTAGTTTGAAACCGTAACGCTAATTTGAAACCCTAGTTTGAAACACTTGCCCTAATGTAAAACCCTAGTTTGAAACCGTAACCCTAATTTGAAACCCTAGTTTGAAACCCTAACCCTAATTTGAAACCCTAGTTTGAAACCCTAACCCTAATGTAAAACCCTAGTTTGAAACCCTAACCCTAATGTTAAACCCTAGTTTGAAACCCTAACCCTAATTTGAAACCGTAGTTTGAAAACCTAACCCTAATATAAAACCTTAGTTTGAAACCCTAACCCTAACGTAAAACCCTAGTTTGAATCCCTAACCCTAATGCAAAACCCTAGATTGAAACCCTAACTCTAATGTAAAACCCTAGTTTGTAACCCTAACCCTAATGTAAAACCCTAGTTTGAAACACTAACCCTAATGTAAAACACTAGTTTGAAACCGTAACGCTAATTTGAAACCCTAGTTTGAAACACTTACCCTAATGTAAAACCCTAGTTTGAAACCGTAACCCTAATTTGAAACCCTAGTTTGAAACCCTAACCCTAATTTGAAACCCTAGTTTGAAACCCTAACCCTAATGCAAAACCCTTGTTTGAAACCCTAACCCTAATGTAAAACCCTAGTTTGTAACCCTAACCCTAATGTAAAACCCTAGTTTGAAACCCTAACCCTAATGTAAAACCCTAGTTTGAAACCCTAACCCTAATGTTAAACCCTAGTTTGTAACCCTAACCCTAATATAAAAACCCTAGTTTGAAACCCTAACCCTAATTTTAAACCCTAGTTTGAAACATAACCCTAATTTGAAACCCTAGTTTGAAACCCTAACCCTAACCCTAATCTAAAACACTAGTTTGAAACCCTAACCCTAATTTGAAACCCTAGTTTGAAACCCTAACCCTAATGCAAAACCCTAGTTTGAAACCCTAACCCTAATGTTAAACTCTAGTTTGAATCCCTAACCCTAATGTTAAACCCTAGTTTGAAACCCTAACCCTAATCTAAAACCCCTTGTTTGTAACCCTAACCCTAATTTGAAACCCTAGTTTGAAACCCTAACCCTAATGTTAAACCATAGTTTGAAACCCTAACCCTAATTTGAAACCCTAGTTTGAAAATCTAACCCTAATATAAAACCCTAGTTTGAAACCCTAACCCTAACGTAAAACCCTAGTTTGAATCCCTAACCCTAATGCAAAACCCTAGTTTGAAACTCTAACCCTATTGTAAAACCCTAGTTTGTAACCCTAACCCTAATGTAAAACCCTAGTTTGAAACCCTAACCCTAATGTAAAACACTAGTTTGAAACCGTAACGCTAATTTGAAACCCTAGTTTGAAACACTAACCCTAATGTAAAACCCTAGTTTGAAACCGTAACCCTAATTTGAAACCCTAGTTTGAAACCCTAACCCTAATGTAAAACACTAGTTTGAAACCCTAACCCTAATTTGAAACCCTAGTTTGAAACCCTAACCCTAATGCAAAACCCTAGTTTGAAACCCTAACCCTAATGTAAAACCCTAGTTTGTAACCCTAACCCTAATGTAAAACCCTAGTTTGAAACCCTAACGCTAATGTAAAACCCTAGTTTGAAGCATTAACCCTAATGTAAAACCCTTGTTTGAAACCCTAACCCTAATGTTAAACCCTAGTTTGAAACCCTAACCCTAACGTAAAACCCTAGTTTGAAGCCCTAACCCTAATGTAAAACCCTAGTTTGTAACCCTAACCCTAATTTGAAAACCGAGTTTGAAACCCTAACCCTAACGTAAAACCCTAGTTTGAATCCCTAACCCTAATGTAAAACGATTGTTTGAAACCGTAACCCTAATTTGAAACCCTAGTTTGAAACACTAACTCTAATGTAAAACCCTATTTTGCAACCGTAACCCTAATTTGAAACCCTAGTTTGAAACCCTAACCCTAATGTAAAACACTAGTTTGAAACCCTAACCCTAATTTGAAACCCTAGTTTGAAACCCTAACCCTAATGCAAAACCCTAGTTTGAAACCCTAACCCTAATGTAAAACCCTAGTTTGAAACCCTAACCCTAATGTTAAACCCTAGTTTGAAACCCTAACCCTAATTTGAAACCGTAGTTTGAAAACCTAACCCTAATATAAAACCTTAGTTTGAAACCCTAACCCTAACGTAAAACCCTAGTTTGAATCCCTAATCCTAATGCAAAACCCTAGATTGAAACCCTAACTCTAATGTAAAACCCTAGTTTGTAACCCTAACCCTAATGTAAAACCCTAGTTTGAAACACTAACCCTAATGTAAAACACTAGTTTGAAACCGTAACGCTAATTTGAAACCCTAGTTTGAAACACTTACCCTAATGTAAAACCCTAGTTTGGAACCGTAACCCTAATTTGAAACCCTAGTTTGAAACCCTAACCCTAATTTGAAACCCTAGTTTGAAACCCTAACCCTAATGCAAAACCCTTGTTTGAAACCCTAACCCTAATGTAAAACCCTAGTTTGTAACCCTAACCCTAATGTAAAACCCTAGTTTGAAACCCTAACCCTAATGTAAAACCCTAGTTTGAAACCCTAACCCTAATGTTAAACCCTAGTTTGTAACCCTAACCCTAATATAAAAACCCTAGTTTGAAACCCTAACCCTAATTTTAAACCCTAGTTTGAAACATAACCCTAATTTGAAACACTAGTTTGAAACCCTAACCCTAATTTGAAACCCTAGTTTGAAACCCTAACCCTAATGCAAAACCCTAGTTTGAAACCCTAACCCTAATGTTAAACTCTAGTTTGAATCCCTAACCCTAATGTTAAACCCTAGTTTGAAACCCTAACCCTAATCTAAAACCCCTTGTTTGTAACCCTAACCCTAATTTGAAACCCTAGTTTGAAACCCTAACCCTAATGTTAAACCCTAGTTTGAAACCCTAACCCTAATTTGAAACCCTAGTTTGAAAATCTAACCCTAATATAAAACCCTAGTTTGAAACCCTAACCCTAACGTAAAACCCTAGTTTGAATCCCTAACCCTAATGCAAAACCCTAGTTTGAAACTCTAACCCTAATGTAAAACCCTAGTTTGTAACCCTAACCCTAATGTAAAACCCTAGTTTGAAACCCTAACCCTAATGTAAAACACTAGTTTGAAACCGTAACGCTAATTTGAAACCCTAGTTTGAAACACTAACCCTAATGTAAAACCCTAGTTTGAAACCGTAACCCTAATGTAAAACACTAGTTTGAAACCCTAACCCTAATTTGAAACCCTAGTTTGAAACCCTAACCCTAATGCAAAACCCTAGTTTGAAACCCTAACCCTAATGTAAAACCCTAGTTTGTAACCCTAACCCTAATGTAAAACCCTAGTTTGAAACCCTAACGCTAATGTAAAACCCTAGTTTGAAGCATTAACCCTAATGTAAAACCCTTGTTTGAAACCCTAACCCTAATGTTAAACCCTAGTTTGAAACCCTAACCCTAACGTAAAACCCTAGTTTGAAACCCTAACCCTAATGTAAAACCCTAGTTTGTAACCCTAACCCTAATTTAAAAACCGAGTTTGAAACCCTAGCCCTAACGTAAAACCCCTTGTTTGTAACCCTAACCCTAATTTGAAACCCTAGTTTGAAACCCTAACCCTAATGTTAAACCCTACTTTGAAACCCTAACCCTAATTTGAAACCATAGTTTGAAAACCTAACCCTAATATAAAACCCTAGTTTGAAACCCTAACCCTAACGTAAAACCCTAGTTTGAATCCCTAACCCTAATTTAAAACCCTAGTTTGTAACCCTAACCCTAATGTAAAACCCTAGTTTGAAACCCTAACCATAATGTAAAACCCTAGTTTGAAACCCTAACCCTAATGTAAAACCCTAGATTGTAACCCTAACCCTAATGTAAAACCCTAGTTTGAATCCCTAACCCTAATGTAAAACCCTAGTTTGAAACCGTAACCCTAATTTGAAACCCTAGTTTGAAACACTAACCCTAATGTAAAACCCTAGTTTGAAACCGTAACCCTAATTTGAAACCCTAGTTTGAAACCCTAACCCTAATGTAAAACACTAGTTTGAAACCCTAACCCTAATTTGAAACCCTAGTTTGAAACCCTAACCCTAATCTAAAACCCCTTCTTTGTAACCCTAACCCTAATGTAAAACCCTAGTTTGAAACCCTAACACTAATGTAAAACCCTAGTTTGAAACCCTAACCCTAATGTTAAACTCTAGTTTGAATCCCTAACCCTAATGTTAAACCCTAGTTTGAAACCCTAACCCTAATCTAAAACCCCTTCTTTGTAACCCTAACCCTAATTTGAAACCCTAGTTTGAAACCCTAACCCTAATGTTAAACCCTAGTTTGAAACCCTAACCCTAATTTGAAACCCTAGTTTGAAAATCTAACCCTAATATAAAACCCTAGTTTGAAACCCTAACCCTAACGTAAAACCCTAGTTTGAATCCCTAACCCTAATGCAAAACCCTAGTTTGAAACTCTAACCCTAATGTAAAACCCTAGTTTGTAACCCTAACCCTAATGTAAAACCCTAGTTTGAAACCCTAACCCTAATGTAAAACACTAGTTTGAAACCGTAACGCTAATTTGAAACCCTAGTTTGAAACACTAACCCTAATGTAAAACCCTAGTTTGAAACCGTAACCCTAATTTGAAACCCTAGTTTGAAACCCTAACCCTAATGTAAAACACTAGTTTGAAACCCTAACCCTAATTTGAAACCCTAGTTTGAAACCCTAAACCTAATGCAAAACCCTAGTTTGAAACCCTAACCCTAATGTAAAACCCTAGTTTGTAACCCTAACCCTAATGTAAAACCCTAGTTTGAAACCCTAACCCTAATGTAAAACCCTAGTTTGAAGCATTAACCCTAATGTAAAACCCTTGTTTGAAACCCTAACCCTAATGTTAAACCCTAGTTTGAAACCCTAACCCTAACGTAAAACCCTAGTTTGAAACCCTAACCCTAATGTAAAACCCTTGTTTGAATCCCTAACCCTAATGCAAAACCCTAGTTTGAAACCCTAACCCTAATGTAAAACCCTAGTTTGTAACCCTAACCCTAAAGTAAAACCCTAGTTTGAAACACTAACCCTAATGTAAAACACTAGTTTGAAACCGTAACGCTAATTTGAAACGCTAGTTTGAAACACTTGCCCTAATGTAAAACCCTAGTTTGAAACCGTAACCCTAATTTGAAACCCTAGTTTGAAACCCTAACCCTAATTTGAAACCCTAGTTTGAAACCCTAACCCTAATGCAAAACCCTTGTTTGAAACCCTAACCCTAATGTAAAACCCTAGTTTGTAACCCTAACCCTAATGTAAAACCCTAGTTTGAAACCCTAACCCTAATGTAAAACCCTAGTTTGAAACCCTAACCCTAATGTTAAACCCTAGTTTGTAACCCTAACCCTAATATAAAAACCCTAGTTTGAAACCCTAACCCTAATGTTAAACCCTAGTTTGAAACCCTAACCCTAATGTAAAACCCTAGTTTGAAGCATTAACCCTAATGTAAAACCCTTGTTTGAAACCCTAACCCTAATGTTAAACCCTAGTTTGAAACCCTAACCCTAACGTAAAACCCTAGTTTGAAACCCTAACCCTAATGTAAAACCCTAGTTTGAAACACTTGCCCTAATGTAAAACCCTAGTTTGAAACCGTAACCCTAATTTGAAACCCTTGTTTGAAACCCTGACCCTAATTTGAAACCCTAGTTTGAAACCCTAACCCTAATGCAAAACCCTTGTTTGAAACCCTAACCCTAATGTAAAACCCTAGTTTGTAACCCTAACCCTAATGTAAAACCCTAGTTTGAAACCCTAACCCTAATGTAAAACCCTAGTTTGAAACCCTAACCCTAATGTTAAACCCTAGTTTGTAACCCTAACCCTAATATAAAAACCCTAGTTTGAAACCCTAACCCTAATGTTAAACCCTAGTTTGAAACCCTAACCCTAATGTAAAACCCCTTGTTTGTAACCCTAACCCTAATTTGAAACCCTAGTTTGAAACCCTAACCCTAATGTTAAACCCTACTTTGAAACCCTAACCCTAATTTGAAACCGTAGTTTGAAAACCTAACCCTAATATAAAACCCTAGTTTGAAACCCTAACCCTAACGTAAAACCCTAGTTTGAATCCCTAACCCTAATTTAAAACCCTAGTTTGTAACCCTAACCCTAATGTAAAACCCTAGTTTGAAACCCTAACCATAATGTAAAACCCTAGTTTAAAACCCTAACCCTAATGGTAAACCCTAGTTTGAAACCCTAACCCTAATGTAAAACCCTAGTTTGAAGCATTAACCCTAATGTAAAACCCTAGTTTGAAACCCTAACCCTAATGGTAAACCCTAGTTTGTAACCCTAACCCTAATGCAAAACCCTAGTTTGAAACCCTAACCCTAATGTAAAACCCTAGTTTGTAACCCTAACCCTAATGTAAAACCCTAGTTTGAAACCCTAACCCTAATGTAAAACCCTAGTTTGAAGCATTAACCCTAATGTAAAACCCTTGTTTGAAACCCTAACCCTAATGTTAAACCCTAGTTTGAAACCCTAACCCTAACGTAAAACCCTAGTTTGAAGCCCTAACCCTAATGTAAAACCCTAGTTTGTAACCCTAACCCTAATTTGAAAACCGAGTTTGAAACCCTAACCCTAACGTAAAACCCTAGTTTGAATCCCTAACCCTAATGTAAAACGATTGTTTGAAACCGTAACCCTAATTTGAAACCCTAGTTTGAAACACTAACTCTAATGTAAAACCCTATTTTGCAACCGTAACCCTAATTTGAAACCCTAGTTTGAAACCCTAACCCTAATGTAAAACACTAGTTTGAAACCCTAACCCTAATTTGAAACCCTAGTTTGAAACCCTAACCCTAATGCAAAACCCTAGTTTGAAACCCTAACCCTAATGTAAAACCCTAGTTTGAAACCCTAACCCTAATGTTAAACCCTAGTTTGAAACCCTAACCCTAATTTGAAACCGTAGTTTGAAAACCTAACCCTAATATAAAACCTTAGTTTGAAACCCTAACCCTAACGTAAAACCCTAGTTTGAATCCCTAACCCTAATGCAAAACCCTAGATTGAAACCCTAACTCTAATGTAAAACCCTAGTTTGTAACCCTAACCCTAATGTAAAACCCTAGTTTGAAACACTAACCCTAATGTAAAACACTAGTTTGAAACCGTAACGCTAATTTGAAACCCTAGTTTGAAACACTTACCCTAATGTAAAACCCTAGTTTGAAACCGTAACCCTAATTTGAAACCCTAGTTTGAAACCCTAACCCTAATTTGAAACCCTAGTTTGAAACCCTAACCCTAATGCAAAACCCTTGTTTGAAACCCTAACCCTAATGTAAAACCCTAGTTTGTAACCCTAACCCTAATGTAAAACCCTAGTTTGAAACCCTAACCCTAATGTAAAACCCTAGTTTGAAACCCTAACCCTAATGTTAAAACCTAGTTTGTAACCCTAACCCTAATATAAAAACCCTAGTTTGAAACCCTAACCCTAATTTTAAACCCTAGTTTGAAACATAACCCTAATTTGAAACCCTAGTTTGAAACCCTAACCCTAATGTAAAACACTAGTTTGAAACCCTAACCCTAATTTGAAACCCTAGTTTGAAACCCTAACCCTAATGCAAAACCCTAGTTTGAAACCCTAACCCTAATGTTAAACTCTAGTTTGAATCCCTAACCCTAATGTTAAACCCTAGTTTGAAACCCTAACCCTAATCTAAAACCCCTTGTTTGTAACCCTAACCCTAATTTGAAACCCTAGTTTGAAACCCTAACCCTAATGTTAAACCATAGTTTGAAACCCTAACCCTAATTTGAAACCCTAGTTTGAAAATCTAACCCTAATATAAAACCCTAGTTTGAAACCCTAACCCTAACGTAAAACCCTAGTTTGAATCCCTAACCCTAATGCAAAACCCTAGTTTGAAACTCTAACCCTAATGTAAAACCCTAGTTTGTAACCCTAACCCTAATGTAAAACCCTAGTTTGAAACCCTAACCCTAATGTAAAACACTAGTTTGAAACCGTAACGCTAATTTGAAACCCTAGTTTGAAACACTAACCCTAATGTAAAACCCTAGTTTGAAACCGTAACCCTAATTTGAAACCCTAGTTTGAAACCCTAACCCTAATGTAAAACACTAGTTTGAAACCCTAACCCTAATTTGAAACCCTAGTTTGAAACCCTAACCCTAATGCAAAACCCTAGTTTGAAACCCTAACCCTAACGTAAAACCCTAGTTTGAAACCCTAACCCTAATGTAAAACCCTAGTTTGAATCCCTAACCCTAATGCAAAACCCTAGTTTGAAACCCTAACCCTAATGTAAAACCCTAGTTTGTAACCCTAACCCTAAAGCAAAACCCTAGTTTGAAACACTAACCCTAATGTAAAACACTAGTTTGAAACCGTAACGCTAATTTGAAACCCTAGTTTGAAACACTTGCCCTAATGTAAAACCCTAGTTTGAAACCGTAACCCTAATTTGAAACCCTAGTTTGAAACCCTAACCCTAATTTGAAACCCTAGTTTGAAACCCTAACCCTAATGTAAAACCCTAGTTTGAAACCCTAACCCTAATGTTAAACCCTAGTTTGAAACCCTAACCCTAATTTGAAACCGTAGTTTGAAAACCTAACCCTAATATAAAACCTTAGTTTGAAACCCTAACCCTAACGTAAAACCCTAGTTTGAATCCCTAACCCTAATGCAAAACCCTAGATTGAAACCCTAACTCTAATGTAAAACCCTAGTTTGTAACCCTAACCCTAATGTAAAACCCTAGTTTGAAACACTAACCCTAATGTAAAACACTAGTTTGAAACCGTAACGCTAATTTGAAACCCTAGTTTGAAACACTTACCCTAATGTAAAACCCTAGTTTGAAACCGTAACCCTAATTTGAAACCCTAGTTTGAAACCCTAACCCTAATTTGAAACCCTAGTTTGAAACCCTAACCCTAATGCAAAACCCTTGTTTGAAACCCTAACCCTAATGTAAAACCCTAGTTTGTAACCCTAACCCTAATGTAAAACCCTAGTTTGAAACCCTAACCCTAATGTAAAACCCTAGTTTGAAACCCTAACCCTAATGTTAAACCCTAGTTTGTAACCCTAACCCTAATATAAAAACCCTAGTTTGAAACCCTAACCCTAATTTTAAACCCTAGTTTGAAACATAACCCTAATTTGAAACCCTAGTTTGAAACCCTAACCCTAACCCTAATCTAAAACACTAGTTTGAAACCCTAACCCTAATTTGAAACCCTAGTTTGAAACCCTAACCCTAATGCAAAACCCTAGTTTGAAACCCTAACCCTAATGTTAAACTCTAGTTTGAATCCCTAACCCTAATGTTAAACCCTAGTTTGAAACCCTAACCCTAATCTAAAACCCCTTGTTTGTAACCCTAACCCTAATTTGAAACCCTAGTTTGAAACCCTAACCCTAATGTTAAACCATAGTTTGAAACCCTAACCCTAATTTGAAACCCTAGTTTGAAAATCTAACCCTAATATAAAACCCTAGTTTGAAACCCTAACCCTAACGTAAAACCCTAGTTTGAATCCCTAACCCTAATGCAAAACCCTAGTTTGAAACTCTAACCCTATTGTAAAACCCTAGTTTGTAACCCTAACCCTAATGTAAAACCCTAGTTTGAAACCCTAACCCTAATGTAAAACACTAGTTTGAAACCGTAACGCTAATTTGAAACCCTAGTTTGAAACACTAACCCTAATGTAAAACCCTAGTTTGAAACCGTAACCCTAATTTGAAACCCTAGTTTGAAACCCTAACCCTAATGTAAAACACTAGTTTGAAACCCTAACCCTAATTTGAAACCCTAGTTTGAAACCCTAACCCTAATGCAAAACCCTAGTTTGAAACCCTAACCCTAATGTAAAACCCTAGTTTGTAACCCTAACCCTAATGTAAAACCCTAGTTTGAAACCCTAACGCTAATGTAAAACCCTAGTTTGAAGCATTAACCCTAATGTAAAACCCTTGTTTGAAACCCTAACCCTAATGTTAAACCCTAGTTTGAAACCCTAACCCTAACGTAAAACCCTAGTTTGAAGCCCTAACCCTAATGTAAAACCCTAGTTTGTAACCCTAACCCTAATTTGAAAACCGAGTTTGAAACCCTAACCCTAACGTAAAACCCTAGTTTGAATCCCTAACCCTAATGTAAAACGATTGTTTGAAACCGTAACCCTAATTTGAAACCCTAGTTTGAAACACTAACTCTAATGTAAAACCCTATTTTGCAACCGTAACCCTAATTTGAAACCCTAGTTTGAAACCCTAACCCTAATGTAAAACACTAGTTTGAAACCCTAACCCTAATTTGAAACCCTAGTTTGAAACCCTAACCCTAATGCAAAACCCTAGTTTGAAACCCTAACCCTAATGTAAAACCCTAGTTTGAAACCCTAACCCTAATGTTAAACCCTAGTTTGAAACCCTAACCCTAATTTGAAACCGTAGTTTGAAAACCTAACCCTAATATAAAACCTTAGTTTGAAACCCTAACCCTAACGTAAAACCCTAGTTTGAATCCCTAATCCTAATGCAAAACCCTAGATTGAAACCCTAACTCTAATGTAAAACCCTAGTTTGTAACCCTAACCCTAATGTAAAACCCTAGTTTGAAACACTAACCCTAATGTAAAACACTAGTTTGAAACCGTAACGCTAATTTGAAACCCTAGTTTGAAACACTTACCCTAATGTAAAACCCTAGTTTGGAACCGTAACCCTAATTTGAAACCCTAGTTTGAAACCCTAACCCTAATTTGAAACCCTAGTTTGAAACCCTAACCCTAATGCAAAACCCTTGTTTGAAACCCTAACCCTAATGTAAAACCCTAGTTTGTAACCCTAACCCTAATGTAAAACCCTAGTTTGAAACCCTAACCCTAATGTAAAACCCTAGTTTGAAACCCTAACCCTAATGTTAAACCCTAGTTTGTAACCCTAACCCTAATATAAAAACCCTAGTTTGAAACCCTAACCCTAATTTTAAACCCTAGTTTGAAACATAACCCTAATTTGAAACACTAGTTTGAAACCCTAACCCTAATTTGAAACCCTAGTTTGAAACCCTAACCCTAATGCAAAACCCTAGTTTGAAACCCTAACCCTAATGTTAAACTCTAGTTTGAATCCCTAACCCTAATGTTAAACCCTAGTTTGAAACCCTAACCCTAATCTAAAACCCCTTGTTTGTAACCCTAACCCTAATTTGAAACCCTAGTTTGAAACCCTAACCCTAATGTTAAACCCTAGTTTGAAACCCTAACCCTAATTTGAAACCCTAGTTTGAAAATCTAACCCTAATATAAAACCCTAGTTTGAAACCCTAACCCTAACGTAAAACCCTAGTTTGAATCCCTAACCCTAATGCAAAACCCTAGTTTGAAACTCTAACCCTAATGTAAAACCCTAGTTTGTAACCCTAACCCTAATGTAAAACCCTAGTTTGAAACCCTAACCCTAATGTAAAACACTAGTTTGAAACCGTAACGCTAATTTGAAACCCTAGTTTGAAACACTAACCCTAATGTAAAACCCTAGTTTGAAACCGTAACCCTAATGTAAAACACTAGTTTGAAACCCTAACCCTAATTTGAAACCCTAGTTTGAAACCCTAACCCTAATGCAAAACCCTAGTTTGAAACCCTAACCCTAATGTAAAACCCTAGTTTGTAACCCTAACCCTAATGTAAAACCCTAGTTTGAAACCCTAACGCTAATGTAAAACCCTAGTTTGAAGCATTAACCCTAATGTAAAACCCTTGTTTGAAACCCTAACCCTAATGTTAAACCCTAGTTTGAAACCCTAACCCTAACGTAAAACCCTAGTTTGAAACCCTAACCCTAATGTAAAACCCTAGTTTGTAACCCTAACCCTAATTTAAAAACCGAGTTTGAAACCCTAGCCCTAACGTAAAAACCCTAGTTTGAAACCCTAACCCTAATGTAAAACCCTAGTTTGAAACCCTAACCCTAATGTTAAACCCTAGTTTGAAACCCTAACCCTAATTTGAAACCGTAGTTTGAAAACCTAACCCTAATATAAAACCTTAGTTTGAAACCCTAACCCTAACGTAAAACCCTAGTTTGAATCCCTAACCCTAATGCAAAACCCTAGATTGAAACCCTAACTCTAATGTAAAACCCTAGTTTGTAACCCTAACCCTAATGTAAAACCCTAGTTTGAAACACTAACCCTAATGTAAAACACTAGTTTGAAACCGTAACGCTAATTTGAAACCCTAGTTTGAAACACTTACCCTAATGTAAAACCCTAGTTTGAAACCGTAACCCTAATTTGAAACCCTAGTTTGAAACCCTAACCCTAATTTGAAACCCTAGTTTGAAACCCTAACCCTAATGCAAAACCCTTGTTTGAAACCCTAACCCTAATGTAAAACCCTAGTTTGTAACCCTAACCCTAATGTAAAACCCTAGTTTGAAACCCTAACCCTAATGTAAAACCCTAGTTTGAAACCCTAACCCTAATGTTAAAACCTAGTTTGTAACCCTAACCCTAATATAAAAACCCTAGTTTGAAACCCTAACCCTAATTTTAAACCCTAGTTTGAAACATAACCCTAATTTGAAACCCTAGTTTGAAACCCTAACCCTAATGTAAAACACTAGTTTGAAACCCTAACCCTAATTTGAAACCCTAGTTTGAAACCCTAACCCTAATGCAAAACCCTAGTTTGAAACCCTAACCCTAATGTTAAACTCTAGTTTGAATCCCTAACCCTAATGTTAAACCCTAGTTTGAAACCCTAACCCTAATCTAAAACCCCTTGTTTGTAACCCTAACCCTAATTTGAAACCCTAGTTTGAAACCCTAACCCTAATGTTAAACCATAGTTTGAAACCCTAACCCTAATTTGAAACCCTAGTTTGAAAATCTAACCCTAATATAAAACCCTAGTTTGAAACCCTAACCCTAACGTAAAACCCTAGTTTGAATCCCTAACCCTAATGCAAAACCCTAGTTTGAAACTCTAACCCTAATGTAAAACCCTAGTTTGTAACCCTAACCCTAATGTAAAACCCTAGTTTGAAACCCTAACCCTAATGTAAAACACTAGTTTGAAACCGTAACGCTAATTTGAAACCCTAGTTTGAAACACTAACCCTAATGTAAAACCCTAGTTTGAAACCGTAACCCTAATTTGAAACCCTAGTTTGAAACCCTAACCCTAATGTAAAACACTAGTTTGAAACCCTAACCCTAATTTGAAACCCTAGTTTGAAACCCTAACCCTAATGCAAAACCCTAGTTTGAAACCCTAACCCTAACGTAAAACCCTAGTTTGAAACCCTAACCCTAATGTAAAACCCTAGTTTGAATCCCTAACCCTAATGCAAAACCCTAGTTTGAAACCCTAACCCTAATGTAAAACCCTAGTTTGTAACCCTAACCCTAAAGCAAAACCCTAGTTTGAAACACTAACCCTAATGTAAAACACTAGTTTGAAACCGTAACGCTAATTTGAAACCCTAGTTTGAAACACTTGCCCTAATGTAAAACCCTAGTTTGAAACCGTAACCCTAATTTGAAACCCTAGTTTGAAACCCTAACCCTAATTTGAAACCCTAGTTTGAAACCCTAACCCTAATGTAAAACCCTAGTTTGAAACCCTAACCCTAATGTTAAACCCTAGTTTGAAACCCTAACCCTAATTTGAAACCGTAGTTTGAAAACCTAACCCTAATATAAAACCTTAGTTTGAAACCCTAACCCTAACGTAAAACCCTAGTTTGAATCCCTAACCCTAATGCAAAACCCTAGATTGAAACCCTAACTCTAATGTAAAACCCTAGTTTGTAACCCTAACCCTAATGTAAAACCCTAGTTTGAAACACTAACCCTAATGTAAAACACTAGTTTGAAACCGTAACGCTAATTTGAAACCCTAGTTTGAAACACTTACCCTAATGTAAAACCCTAGTTTGAAACCGTAACCCTAATTTGAAACCCTAGTTTGAAACCCTAACCCTAATTTGAAACCCTAGTTTGAAACCCTAACCCTAATGCAAAACCCTTGTTTGAAACCCTAACCCTAATGTAAAACCCTAGTTTGTAACCCTAACCCTAATGTAAAACCCTAGTTTGAAACCCTAACCCTAATGTAAAACCCTAGTTTGAAACCCTAACCCTAATGTTAAACCCTAGTTTGTAACCCTAACCCTAATATAAAAACCCTAGTTTGAAACCCTAACCCTAATTTTAAACCCTAGTTTGAAACATAACCCTAATTTGAAACCCTAGTTTGAAACCCTAACCCTAACCCTAATCTAAAACACTAGTTTGAAACCCTAACCCTAATTTGAAACCCTAGTTTGAAACCCTAACCCTAATGCAAAACCCTAGTTTGAAACCCTAACCCTAATGTTAAACTCTAGTTTGAATCCCTAACCCTAATGTTAAACCCTAGTTTGAAACCCTAACCCTAATCTAAAACCCCTTGTTTGTAACCCTAACCCTAATTTGAAACCCTAGTTTGAAACCCTAACCCTAATGTTAAACCATAGTTTGAAACCCTAACCCTAATTTGAAACCCTAGTTTGAAAATCTAACCCTAATATAAAACCCTAGTTTGAAACCCTAACCCTAACGTAAAACCCTAGTTTGAATCCCTAACCCTAATGCAAAACCCTAGTTTGAAACTCTAACCCTATTGTAAAACCCTAGTTTGTAACCCTAACCCTAATGTAAAACCCTAGTTTGAAACCCTAACCCTAATGTAAAACACTAGTTTGAAACCGTAACGCTAATTTGAAACCCTAGTTTGAAACACTAACCCTAATGTAAAACCCTAGTTTGAAACCGTAACCCTAATTTGAAACCCTAGTTTGAAACCCTAACCCTAATGTAAAACACTAGTTTGAAACCCTAACCCTAATTTGAAACCCTAGTTTGAAACCCTAACCCTAATGCAAAACCCTAGTTTGAAACCCTAACCCTAATGTAAAACCCTAGTTTGTAACCCTAACCCTAATGTAAAACCCTAGTTTGAAACCCTAACGCTAATGTAAAACCCTAGTTTGAAGCATTAACCCTAATGTAAAACCCTTGTTTGAAACCCTAACCCTAATGTTAAACCCTAGTTTGAAACCCTAACCCTAACGTAAAACCCTAGTTTGAAGCCCTAACCCTAATGTAAAACCCTAGTTTGTAACCCTAACCCTAATTTGAAAACCGAGTTTGAAACCCTAACCCTAACGTAAAACCCTAGTTTGAATCCCTAACCCTAATGTAAAACGATTGTTTGAAACCGTAACCCTAATTTGAAACCCTAGTTTGAAACACTAACTCTAATGTAAAACCCTATTTTGCAACCGTAACCCTAATTTGAAACCCTAGTTTGAAACCCTAACCCTAATGTAAAACACTAGTTTGAAACCCTAACCCTAATTTGAAACCCTAGTTTGAAACCCTAACCCTAATGCAAAACCCTAGTTTGAAACCCTAACCCTAATGTAAAACCCTAGTTTGAAACCCTAACCCTAATGTTAAACCCTAGTTTGAAACCCTAACCCTAATTTGAAACCGTAGTTTGAAAACCTAACCCTAATATAAAACCTTAGTTTGAAACCCTAACCCTAACGTAAAACCCTAGTTTGAATCCCTAATCCTAATGCAAAACCCTAGATTGAAACCCTAACTCTAATGTAAAACCCTAGTTTGTAACCCTAACCCTAATGTAAAACCCTAGTTTGAAACACTAACCCTAATGTAAAACACTAGTTTGAAACCGTAACGCTAATTTGAAACCCTAGTTTGAAACACTTACCCTAATGTAAAACCCTAGTTTGGAACCGTAACCCTAATTTGAAACCCTAGTTTGAAACCCTAACCCTAATTTGAAACCCTAGTTTGAAACCCTAACCCTAATGCAAAACCCTTGTTTGAAACCCTAACCCTAATGTAAAACCCTAGTTTGTAACCCTAACCCTAATGTAAAACCCTAGTTTGAAACCCTAACCCTAATGTAAAACCCTAGTTTGAAACCCTAACCCTAATGTTAAACCCTAGTTTGTAACCCTAACCCTAATATAAAAACCCTAGTTTGAAACCCTAACCCTAATTTTAAACCCTAGTTTGAAACATAACCCTAATTTGAAACACTAGTTTGAAACCCTAACCCTAATTTGAAACCCTAGTTTGAAACCCTAACCCTAATGCAAAACCCTAGTTTGAAACCCTAACCCTAATGTTAAACTCTAGTTTGAATCCCTAACCCTAATGTTAAACCCTAGTTTGAAACCCTAACCCTAATCTAAAACCCCTTGTTTGTAACCCTAACCCTAATTTGAAACCCTAGTTTGAAACCCTAACCCTAATGTTAAACCCTAGTTTGAAACCCTAACCCTAATTTGAAACCCTAGTTTGAAAATCTAACCCTAATATAAAACCCTAGTTTGAAACCCTAACCCTAACGTAAAACCCTAGTTTGAATCCCTAACCCTAATGCAAAACCCTAGTTTGAAACTCTAACCCTAATGTAAAACCCTAGTTTGTAACCCTAACCCTAATGTAAAACCCTAGTTTGAAACCCTAACCCTAATGTAAAACACTAGTTTGAAACCGTAACGCTAATTTGAAACCCTAGTTTGAAACCCTAACCCTAACGTAAAACCCTAGTTTGAATCCCTAACCCTAATGCAAAACCCTAGTTTGAAACTCTAACCCTAATGTAAAACCCTAGTTTGTAACCCTAACCCTAATGTAAAACCCTAGTTTGAAACCCTAACCCTAATGTAAAACACTAGTTTGAAACCGTAACGCTAATTTGAAACCCTAGTTTGAAACACTAACCCTAATGTAAAACCCTAGTTTGAAACCGTAACCCTAATGTAAAACACTAGTTTGAAACCCTAACCCTAATTTGAAACCCTAGTTTGAAACCCTAACCCTAATGCAAAACCCTAGTTTGAAACCCTAACCCTAATGTAAAACCCTAGTTTGTAACCCTAACCCTAATGTAAAACCCTAGTTTGAAACCCTAACGCTAATGTAAAACCCTAGTTTGAAGCATTAACCCTAATGTAAAACCCTTGTTTGAAACCCTAACCCTAATGTTAAACCCTAGTTTGAAACCCTAACCCTAACGTAAAACCCTAGTTTGAAACCCTAACCCTAATGTAAAACCCTAGTTTGTAACCCTAACCCTAATTTAAAAACCGAGTTTGAAACCCTAGCCCTAACGTAAAACCCCTTGTTTGTAACCCTAACCCTAATTTGAAACCCTAGTTTGAAACCCTAACCCTAATGTTAAACCCTACTTTGAAACCCTAACCCTAATTTGAAACCATAGTTTGAAAACCTAACCCTAATATAAAACCCTAGTTTGAAACCCTAACCCTAACGTAAAACCCTAGTTTGAATCCCTAACCCTAATTTAAAACCCTAGTTTGTAACCCTAACCCTAATGTAAAACCCTAGTTTGAAACCCTAACCATAATGTAAAACCCTAGTTTGAAACCCTAACCCTAATGGTAAACCCTAGTTTGAAACCCTAACCCTAATGTAAAACCCTAGTTTGAAGCATTAACCCTAATGTAAAACCCTAGTTTGAAACCCTAACCATAATGTAAAACCCTAGTTTGA
The DNA here is from genome assembly GCF_051991255.1 of Vanacampus margaritifer. Taxonomy (NCBI): domain Eukaryota; kingdom Metazoa; phylum Chordata; class Actinopteri; order Syngnathiformes; family Syngnathidae; genus Vanacampus; species Vanacampus margaritifer. The sequence goes on along the minus strand of NW_027520737.1, from coordinate 625,666 downwards.
AACCCTAACCCTAATGGTAAACCCTAGTTTGTAACCCTAACCCTAATGCAAAACCCTAGTTTGAAACCCTAACCCTAATGTAAAACCCTAGTTTGTAACCCTAACCCTAATGTAAAACCCTAGTTTGAAACCCTAACCCTAATGTAAAACCCTAGTTTGAAGCATTAACCCTAATGTAAAACCCTTGTTTGAAACCCTAACCCTAATGTTAAACCCTAGTTTGAAACCCTAACCCTAACGTAAAACCCTAGTTTGAAGCCCTAACCCTAATGTAAAACCCTAGTTTGTAACCCTAACCCTAATTTGAAAACCGAGTTTGAAACCCTAACCCTAACGTAAAACCCTAGTTTGAATCCCTAACCCTAATGTAAAACGATTGTTTGAAACCGTAACCCTAATTTGAAACCCTAGTTTGAAACACTAACTCTAATGTAAAACCCTATTTTGCAACCGTAACCCTAATTTGAAACCCTAGTTTGAAACCCTAACCCTAATGTAAAACACTAGTTTGAAACCCTAACCCTAATTTGAAACCCTAGTTTGAAACCCTAACCCTAATGCAAAACCCTAGTTTGAAACCCTAACCCTAATGTAAAACCCTAGTTTGAAACCCTAACCCAAATGTTAAACCCTAGTTTGAAACCCTAACCCTAATTTGAAACCGTAGTTTGAAAACCTAACCCTAATATAAAACCTTAGTTTGAAACCCTAACCCTAACGTAAAACCCTAGTTTGAATCCCTAACCCTAATGCAAAACCCTAGATTGAAACCCTAACTCTAATGTAAAACCCTAGTTTGTAACCCTAACCCTAATGTAAAACCCTAGTTTGAAACACTAACCCTAATGTAAAACACTAGTTTGAAACCGTAACGCTAATTTGAAACCCTAGTTTGAAACACTTACCCTAATGTAAAACCCTAGTTTGAAACCGTAACCCTAATTTGAAACCCTAGTTTGAAACCCTAACCCTAATTTGAAACCCTAGTTTGAAACTCTAACCCTAATGCAAAACCCTTGTTTGAAACCCTAACCCTAATGTAAAACCCTAGTTTGTAACCCTAACCCTAATGTAAAACCCTAGTTTGAAACCCTAACCCTAATGTAAAACCCTAGTTTGAAACCCTAACCCTAATGTTAAACCCTAGTTTGTAACCCTAACCCTAATATAAAAACCCTAGTTTGAAACCCTAACCCTAATTTTAAACCCTAGTTTGAAACATAACCCTAATTTGAAACCCTAGTTTGAAACCCTAACCCTAACCCTAATGTAAAACACTAGTTTGAAACCCTAACCCTAATTTGAAACCCTAGTTTGAAACCCTAACCCTAATGCAAAACCCTAGTTTGAAACCCTAACCCTAATGTTAAACTCTAGTTTGAATCCCTAACCCTAATGTTAAACCCTAGTTTGAAACCCTAACCCTAATCTAAAACCCCTTGTTTGTAACCCTAACCCTAATTTGAAACCCTAGTTTGAAACCCTAACCCTAATGTTAAACCCTAGTTTGAAACCCTAACCCTAATTTGAAACCCTAGTTTGAAAATCTAACCCTAATATAAAACCCTAGTTTGAAACCCTAACCCTAACGTAAAACCCTAGTTTGAATCCCTAACCCTAATGCAAAACCCTAGTTTGAAACTCTAACCCTAATGTAAAACCCTAGTTTGTAACCCTAACCCTAATGTAAAACCCTAGTTTGAAACCCTAACCCTAATGTAAAACACTAGTTTGAAACCGTAACACTAATTTGAAACCCTAGTTTGAAACACTAACCCTAATGTAAAACCCTAGTTTGAAACCGTAACCCTAATTTGAAACCCTAGTTTGAAACCCTAACCCTAATGTAAAACACTAGTTTGAAACCCTAACCCTAATTTGAAACCCTAGTTTGAAACCCTAACCCTAATGCAAAACCCTAGTTTGAAACCCTAACCCTAATGTAAAACCCTAGTTTGTAACCCTAACCCTAATGTAAAACCCTAGTTTGAAACCCTAACGCTAATGTAAAACCCTAGTTTGAAGCATTAACCCTAATGTAAAACCCTTGTTTGAAACCCTAACCCTAATGTTAAACCCTAGTTTGAAACCCTAACCCTAACGTAAAACCCTAGTTTGAAACCCTAACCCTAATATAAAACCCTAGTTTGTAACCCTAACCCTAATTTAAAAACCGAGTTTGAAACCCTAGCCCTAACGTAAAACCCTAGTTTGAATCCCTAACCCTAATGTAAAACCCTAGTTTGAAACCGTAACCCTAATTTGAAACCCTAGTTTGAAACACTAACTCTAATGTAAAACCCTATTTTGAAACCGTAACCCTAATTTGAAACACTAGTTTGAAACCCTAACCCTAATGTAAAACACTAGTTTGAAACCCTAACCCTAATTTGAAACCCTTGTTTGAAACCCTAACCCTAATGCAAAACCCTAGTTTGAAACCCTAACCCTAATGTAAAACCATAGTTTGAAACCCTAATCCTAATGTTAAACCCTAGTTTGAAACCCTAACCCTAATTTGAAACCGTAGTTTGAAAACCTAACCCTAATATAAAACCCTAGTTTGAAACCCTAACCCTCACGTAAAACCCTAGTTTGAATCCCTAACCCTAATGCAAAACCCTAGTTTGAAACCCTAACCCTAATGTAAAACCCTAGTTTGTAAACCTAACCCTAATGTGAAACCCTAGTTTGAAACACTAACCCTAATGTAAAACACTAGTTTGAAACCGTAACGCTAATTTGAAACCCTAGTTTGAAACACTTGCCCTAATGTAAAACCCTAGTTTGAAACCGTAACCCTAATTTGAAACCCTAGTTTGAAACCCTAACCCTAATTTGAAACCCTAGTTTGAAACCCTAACCCTAATGCAAAACCCTTGTTTGAAACCCTAACTCTAATGTAAAACCCTAGTTTGTAACCCTAACCCTAATGTAAAACCCTAGTTTGAAACACTAACCCTAATGTAAAACACTAGTTTGAAACCGTAACGCTAATTTGAAACCCTAGTTTGAAACACTTACCCTAATGTAAAACCCTAGTTTGAAACCGTAACCCTAATTTGAAACCCTAGTTTGAAACCCTAACCCTAATTTGAAACCCTAGTTTGAAACCCTAACCCTAATGCAAAACCCTTGTTTGAAACCCTAACCCTAATGTAAAACCCTAGTTTGTAACCCTAAACCTAATGTAAAACCCTAGTTTGAAACCCTAACCCTAATGTAAAACCCTAGTTTGAAACCCTAACCCTAATGTTAAACCCTAGTTTGTAACCCTAACCCTAATATAAAAACCCTAGTTTGAAACCCTAACCCTAATTTTAAACCCTAGTTTGAAACATAACCCTAATTTGAAACCCTAGTTTGAAATCCTAACCCTAATGTAAAACACTAGTTTGAAACACTAACCCTAATTTGAAACCCTAGTTTGAAACCCTAACCCTAATGCAAAACCCTAGTTTGAAACCCTAACCCTAATGCAAAACCCTAGTTTGAAACCCTAACCCTAATGTAAAACCATAGTTTGAAACCCTAACCCTAATGCAAAACCCTAGTTTGAAACCCTAACCCTAATGTTAAACTCTAGTTTGAATCCCTAACCCTAATGTTAAACCCTAGTTTGAAACCCTAACCCTAATCTAAAACCCCTTGTTTGTAACCCTAACCCTAATTTGAAACCCTAGTTTGAAACCCTAACCCTAATGTTAAACCATAGTTTGAAACCCTAACCCTAATTTGAAACCCTAGTTTGAAAATCTAACCCTAATATAAAACCCTAGTTTGAAACCCTAACCCTAACGTAAAACCCTAGTTTGAATCCCTAACCCTAATGCAAAACCCTAGTTTGAAACTCTAACCCTAATGTAAAACCCTAGTTTGTAACCCTAACCCTAATGTAAAACCCTAGTTTGAAACCCTAACCCTAATGTAAAACACTAGTTTGAAACCGTAACGCTAATTTGAAACCCTAGTTTGAAACACTAACCCTAATGTAAAACCCTAGTTTGAAACCGTAACCCTAATTTGAAACCCTAGTTTGAAACCCTAACCCTAATGTAAAACACTAGTTTGAAACCCTAACCCTAATTTGAAACCCTAGTTTGAAACCCTAACCCTAATGCAAAACCCTAGTTTGAAACCCTAACCCTAATGTAAAACCCTAGTTTGTAACCCTAACCCTAATGTAAAACCCTAGTTTGAAACCCTAACGCTAATGTAAAACCCTAGTTTGAAGCATTAACCCTAATGTAAAACCCTTGTTTGAAACCCTAACCCTAATGTTAAACCCTAGTTTGAAACCCTAACCCTAACGTAAAACCCTAGTTTGAAGCCCTAACCCTAATGTAAAACCCTAGTTTGTAACCCTAACCCTAATTTGAAAACCGAGTTTGAAACCCTAACCCTAACGTAAAACCCTAGTTTGAATCCCTAACCCTAATGTAAAACGATTGTTTGAAACCGTAACCCTAATTTGAAACCCTAGTTTGAAACACTAACTCTAATGTAAAACCCTATTTTGCAACCGTAACCCTAATTTGAAACCCTAGTTTGAAACCCTAACCCTAATGTAAAACACTAGTTTGAAACCCTAACCCTAATTTGAAACCCTAGTTTGAAACCCTAACCCTAATGCAAAACCCTAGTTTGAAACCCTAACCCTAATGTAAAACCCTAGTTTGAAACCCTAACCCTAATGTTAAACCCTAGTTTGAAACCCTAACCCTAATTTGAAACCGTAGTTTGAAAACCTAACCCTAATATAAAACCTTAGTTTGAAACCCTAACCCTAACGTAAAACCCTAGTTTGAATCCCTAACCCTAATGCAAAACCCTAGATTGAAACCCTAACTCTAATGTAAAACCCTAGTTTGTAACCCTAACCCTAATGTAAAACCCTAGTTTGAAACACTAACCCTAATGTAAAACACTAGTTTGAAACCGTAACGCTAATTTGAAACCCTAGTTTGAAACACTTACCCTAATGTAAAACCCTAGTTTGGAACCGTAACCCTAATTTGAAACCCTAGTTTGAAACCCTAACCCTAATTTGAAACCCTAGTTTGAAACCCTAACCCTAATGCAAAACCCTTGTTTGAAACCCTAACCCTAATGTAAAACCCTAGTTTGTAACCCTAACCCTAATGTAAAACCCTAGTTTGAAACCCTAACCCTAATGTAAAACCCTAGTTTGAAACCCTAACCCTAATGTTAAACCCTAGTTTGTAACCCTAACCCTAATATAAAAACCCTAGTTTGAAACCCTAACCCTAATTTTAAACCCTAGTTTGAAACATAACCCTAATTTGAAACCCTAGTTTGAAACCCTAACCCTAACCCTAATGTAAAAAACTAGTTTGAAACCCTAACCCTAATTTGAAACCCTAGTTTGAAACCCTAACCCTAATGCAAAACCCTAGTTTGAAACCCTAACCCTAATGTTAAACTCTAGTTTGAATCCCTAACCCTAATGTTAAACCCTAGTTTGAAACCCTAACCCTAATCTAAAACCCCTTGTTTGTAACCCTAACCCTAATTTGAAACCCTAGTTTGAAACCCTAACCCTAATGTTAAACACTAGTTTGAAACCCTAACCCTAATTTGAAACCCTAGTTTGAAACCCTAACCCTAATGCAAAACCCTAGTTTGAAACCCTAACCCTAATGTAAAACCCTAGTTTGTAACCCTAACCCTAATTTAAAACCCTAGTTTGAAACCCTAACGCTAATGTAAAACCCTAGTTTGAAGCATTAACCCTAATGTAAAACCCTAGTTTGTAACCCTAACCCTAATGTAAAACCCTAGTTTGAAACCCTAACCCTAATGTAAAACACTAGTTTGAAACCGTAACGCTAATTTGAAACCCTAGTTTGAAACACTAACCCTAATGTAAAACCCTAGTTTGAAACCGTAACCCTAATGTAAAACACTAGTTTGAAACCCTAACCCTAATTTGAAACCCTAGTTTGAAACCCTAACCCTAATGCAAAACCCTAGTTTGAAACCCTAACCCTAATGTAAAACCCTAGTTTGTAACCCTAACCCTAATGTAAAACCCTTGTTTGAAACCCTAACCCTAATGTTAAACCCTAGTTTGAAACCCTAACCCTAACGTAAAACCCTAGTTTGAAACCCTAACCCTAATGTAAAACCCTAGTTTGTAACCCTAACCCTAATTTAAAAACCGAGTTTGAAACCCTAGCCCTAACGTAAAACCCCTTGTTTGTAACCCTAACCCTAATTTGAAACCCTAGTTTGAAACCCTAACCCTAATGTTAAACCCTACTTTGAAACCCTAACCCTAATTTGAAACCATAGTTTGAAAACCTAACCCTAATATAAAACCCTAGTTTGAAACCCTAACCCTAACGTAAAACCCTAGTTTGAATCCCTAACCCTAATTTAAAACCCTAGTTTGTAACCCTAACCCTAATGTAAAACCCTAGTTTGAAACCCTAACCATAATGTAAAACCCTAGTTTGAAACCCTAACCCTAATGGTAAACCCTAGTTTGAAACCCTAACCCTAATGTAAAACCCTAGTTTGAAGCATTAACCCTAATGTAAAACCCTAGTTTGAAACCCTAACCATAATGTAAAACCCTAGTTTGAAACCCTAACCCTAATGGTAAACCCTAGTTTGTAACCCTAACCCTAATGCAAAACCCTAGTTTGAAACCCTAACCCTAATGTAAAACCCTAGTTTGTAACCCTAACCCTAATGTAAAACCCTAGTTTGAAACCCTAACCCTAATGTAAAACCCTAGTTTGAAGCATTAACCCTAATGTAAAACCCTTGTTTGAAACCCTAACCCTAATGTTAAACCCTAGTTTGAAACCCTAACCCTAACGTAAAACCCTAGTTTGAAGCCCTAACCCTAATGTAAAACCCTAGTTTGTAACCCTAACCCTAATTTGAAAACCGAGTTTGAAACCCTAACCCTAACGTAAAACCCTAGTTTGAATCCCTAACCCTAATGTAAAACGATTGTTTGAAACCGTAACCCTAATTTGAAACCCTAGTTTGAAACACTAACTCTAATGTAAAACCCTATTTTGCAACCGTAACCCTAATTTGAAACCCTAGTTTGAAACCCTAACCCTAATGTAAAACACTAGTTTGAAACCCTAACCCTAATTTGAAACCCTAGTTTGAAACCCTAACCCTAATGCAAAACCCTAGTTTGAAACCCTAACCCTAATGTAAAACCCTAGTTTGAAACCCTAACCCTAATGTTAAACCCTAGTTTGAAACCCTAACCCTAATTTGAAACCGTAGTTTGAAAACCTAACCCTAATATAAAACCTTAGTTTGAAACCCTAACCCTAACGTAAAACCCTAGTTTGAATCCCTAACCCTAATGCAAAACCCTAGATTGAAACCCTAACTCTAATGTAAAACCCTAGTTTGTAACCCTAACCCTAATGTAAAACCCTAGTTTGAAACACTAACCCTAATGTAAAACACTAGTTTGAAACCGTAACGCTAATTTGAAACCCTAGTTTGAAACACTTACCCTAATGTAAAACCCTAGTTTGAAACCGTAACCCTAATTTGAAACCCTAGTTTGAAACCCTAACCCTAATTTGAAACCCTAGTTTGAAACTCTAACCCTAATGCAAAACCCTTGTTTGAAACCCTAACCCTAATGTAAAACCCTAGTTTGTAACCCTAACCCTAATGTAAAACCCTAGTTTGAAACCCTAACCCTAATGTAAAACCCTAGTTTGAAACCCTAACCCTAATGTTAAACCCTAGTTTGTAACCCTAACCCTAATATAAAAACCCTAGTTTGAAACCCTAACCCTAATTTTAAACCCTAGTTTGAAACATAACCCTAATTTGAAACCCTAGTTTGAAACCCTAACCCTAACCCTAATGTAAAACACTAGTTTGAAACCCTAACCCTAATTTGAAACCCTAGTTTGAAACCCTAACCCTAATGCAAAACCCTAGTTTGAAAACCCTAACCCTAATGTTAAACTCTAGTTTGAATCCCTAACCCTAATGTTAAACCCTAGTTTGAAACCCTAACCCTAATCTAAAACCCCTTGTTTGTAACCCTAACCCTAATTTGAAACCCTAGTTTGAAACCCTAACCCTAATGTTAAACCCTAGTTTGAAACCCTAACCCTAATTTGAAACCCTAGTTTGAAAATCTAACCCTAATATAAAACCCTAGTTTGAAACCCTAACCCTAACGTAAAACCCTAGTTTGAATCCCTAACCCTAATGCAAAACCCTAGTTTGAAACTCTAACCCTAATGTAAAACCCTAGTTTGTAACCCTAACCCTAATGTAAAACCCTAGTTTGAAACCCTAACCCTAATGTAAAACACTAGTTTGAAACCGTAACACTAATTTGAAACCCTAGTTTGAAACACTAACCCTAATGTAAAACCCTAGTTTGAAACCGTAACCCTAATTTGAAACCCTAGTTTGAAACCCTAACCCTAATGTAAAACACTAGTTTGAAACCCTAACCCTAATTTGAAACCCTAGTTTGAAACCCTAACCCTAATGCAAAACCCTAGTTTGAAACCCTAACCCTAATGTAAAACCCTAGTTTGTAACCCTAACCCTAATGTAAAACCCTAGTTTGAAACCCTAACGCTAATGTAAAACCCTAGTTTGAAGCATTAACCCTAATGTAAAACCCTTGTTTGAAACCCTAACCCTAATGTTAAACCCTAGTTTGAAACCCTAACCCTAACGTAAAACCCTAGTTTGAAACCCTAACCCTAATGTAAAACCCTAGTTTGTAACCCTAACCCTAATTTAAAAACCGAGTTTGAAACCCTAGCCCTAACGTAAAACCCTACTTTGAATCCCTAACCCTAATGTAAAACCCTAGTTTGAAACCGTAACCCTAATTTGAAACCCTAGTTTGAAACACTAACTCTAATGTAAAACCCTATTTTGAAACCGTAACCCTAATTTGAAACACTAGTTTGAAACCCTAACCCTAATGTAAAACACTAGTTTGAAACCCTAACCCTAATTTGAAACCCTTGTTTGAAACCCTAACCCTAATGCAAAACCCTAGTTTGAAACCCTAACCCTAATGTAAAACCATAGTTTGAAACCCTAATCCTAATGTTAAACCCTAGTTTGAAACCCTAACCCTAATTTGAAACCGTAGTTTGAAAACCTAACCCTAATATAAAACCCTAGTTTGAAACCCTAACCCTCACGTAAAACCCTAGTTTGAATCCCTAACCCTAATGCAAAACCCTAGTTTGAAACCCTAACCCTAATGTAAAACCCTAGTTTGTAACCCTAACCCTAATGTAAAACCCTAGTTTGAAACCCTAACCCTAATGTAAAACACTAGTTTGAAACCGTAACACTAATTTGAAACCCTAGTTTGAAACACTAACCCTAATGTAAAACCCTAGTTTGAAACCGTAACCCTAATTTGAAACCCTAGTTTGAAACCCTAACCCTAATGTAAAACACTAGTTTGAAACCCTAACCCTAATTTGAAACCCTAGTTTGAAACCCTAACCCTAATGCAAAACCCTAGTTTGAAACCCTAACCCTAATGTAAAACCCTAGTTTGTAACCCTAACCCTAATGTAAAACCCTAGTTTGAAACCCTAACGCTAATGTAAAACCCTAGTTTGAAGCATTAACCCTAATGTAAAACCCTTGTTTGAAACCCTAACCCTAATGTTAAACCCTAGTTTGAAACCCTAACCCTAACGTAAAACCCTAGTTTGAAACCCTAACCCTAATATAAAACCCTAGTTTGTAACCCTAACCCTAATTTAAAAACCGAGTTTGAAACCCTAGCCCTAACGTAAAACCCTAGTTTGAATCCCTAACCCTAATGTAAAACCCTAGTTTGAAACCGTAACCCTAATTTGAAACCCTAGTTTGAAACACTAACTCTAATGTAAAACCCTATTTTGAAACCGTAACCCTAATTTGAAACACTAGTTTGAAACCCTAACCCTAATGTAAAACACTAGTTTGAAACCCTAACCCTAATTTGAAACCCTTGTTTGAAACCCTAACCCTAATGCAAAACCCTAGTTTGAAACCCTAACCCTAATGTAAAACCATAGTTTGAAACCCTAATCCTAATGTTAAACCCTAGTTTGAAACCCTAACCCTAATTTGAAACCGTAGTTTGAAAACCTAACCCTAATATAAAACCCTAGTTTGAAACCCTAACCCTCACGTAAAACCCTAGTTTGAATCCCTAACCCTAATGCAAAACCCTAGTTTGAAACCCTAACCCTAATGTAAAACCCTAGTTTGTAAACCTAACCCTAATGTGAAACCCTAGTTTGAAACACTAACCCTAATGTAAAACACTAGTTTGAAACCGTAACGCTAATTTGAAACCCTAGTTTGAAACACTTGCCCTAATGTAAAACCCTAGTTTGAAACCGTAACCCTAATTTGAAACCCTAGTTTGAAACCCTAACCCTAATTTGAAACCCTAGTTTGAAACCCTAACCCTAATGCAAAACCCTTGTTTGAAACCCTAACTCTAATGTAAAACCCTAGTTTGTAACCCTAACCCTAATGTAAAACCCTAGTTTGAAACACTAACCCTAATGTAAAACACTAGTTTGAAACCGTAACGCTAATTTGAAACCCTAGTTTGAAACACTTACCCTAATGTAAAACCCTAGTTTGAAACCGTAACCCTAATTTGAAACCCTAGTTTGAAACCCTAACCCTAATTTGAAACCCTAGTTTGAAACCCTAACCCTAATGCAAAACCCTTGTTTGAAACCCTAACCCTAATGTAAAACCCTAGTTTGTAACCCTAAACCTAATGTAAAACCCTAGTTTGAAACCCTAACCCTAATGTAAAACCCTAGTTTGAAACCCTAACCCTAATGTTAAACCCTAGTTTGTAACCCTAACCCTAATATAAAAACCCTAGTTTGAAACCCTAACCCTAATTTTAAACCCTAGTTTGAAACATAACCCTAATTTGAAACCCTAGTTTGAAATCCTAACCCTAATGTAAAACACTAGTTTGAAACACTAACCCTAATTTGAAACCCTAGTTTGAAACCCTAACCCTAATGCAAAACCCTAGTTTGAAACCCTAACCCTAATGCAAAACCCTAGTTTGAAACCCTAACCCTAATGTAAAACCATAGTTTGAAACCCTAACCCTAATGCAAAACCCTAGTTTGAAACCCTAACCCTAATGTTAAACTCTAGTTTGAATCCCTAACCCTAATGTTAAACCCTAGTTTGAAACCCTAACCCTAATCTAAAACCCCTTGTTTGTAACCCTAACCCTAATTTGAAACCCTAGTTTGAAACCCTAACCCTAATGTTAAACCATAGTTTGAAACCCTAACCCTAATTTGAAACCCTAGTTTGAAAATCTAACCCTAATATAAAACCCTAGTTTGAAACCCTAACCCTAACGTAAAACCCTAGTTTGAATCCCTAACCCTAATGCAAAACCCTAGTTTGAAACTCTAACCCTAATGTAAAACCCTAGTTTGTAACCCTAACCCTAATGTAAAACCCTAGTTTGAAACCCTAACCCTAATGTAAAACACTAGTTTGAAACCGTAACGCTAATTTGAAACCCTAGTTTGAAACACTAACCCTAATGTAAAACCCTAGTTTGAAACCGTAACCCTAATTTGAAACCCTAGTTTGAAACCCTAACCCTAATGTAAAACACTAGTTTGAAACCCTAACCCTAATTTGAAACCCTAGTTTGAAACCCTAACCCTAATGCAAAACCCTAGTTTGAAACCCTAACCCTAATGTAAAACCCTAGTTTGTAACCCTAACCCTAATGTAAAACCCTAGTTTGAAACCCTAACGCTAATGTAAAACCCTAGTTTGAAGCATTAACCCTAATGTAAAACCCTTGTTTGAAACCCTAACCCTAATGTTAAACCCTAGTTTGAAACCCTAACCCTAACGTAAAACCCTAGTTTGAAGCCCTAACCCTAATGTAAAACCCTAGTTTGTAACCCTAACCCTAATTTGAAAACCGAGTTTGAAACCCTAACCCTAACGTAAAACCCTAGTTTGAATCCCTAACCCTAATGTAAAACGATTGTTTGAAACCGTAACCCTAATTTGAAACCCTAGTTTGAAACACTAACTCTAATGTAAAACCCTATTTTGCAACCGTAACCCTAATTTGAAACCCTAGTTTGAAACCCTAACCCTAATGTAAAACACTAGTTTGAAACCCTAACCCTAATTTGAAACCCTAGTTTGAAACCCTAACCCTAATGCAAAACCCTAGTTTGAAACCCTAACCCTAATGTAAAACCCTAGTTTGAAACCCTAACCCTAATGTTAAACCCTAGTTTGAAACCCTAACCCTAATTTGAAACCGTAGTTTGAAAACCTAACCCTAATATAAAACCTTAGTTTGAAACCCTAACCCTAACGTAAAACCCTAGTTTGAATCCCTAACCCTAATGCAAAACCCTAGATTGAAACCCTAACTCTAATGTAAAACCCTAGTTTGTAACCCTAACCCTAATGTAAAACCCTAGTTTGAAACACTAACCCTAATGTAAAACACTAGTTTGAAACCGTAACGCTAATTTGAAACCCTAGTTTGAAACACTTACCCTAATGTAAAACCCTAGTTTGGAACCGTAACCCTAATTTGAAACCCTAGTTTGAAACCCTAACCCTAATTTGAAACCCTAGTTTGAAACCCTAACCCTAATGCAAAACCCTTGTTTGAAACCCTAACCCTAATGTAAAACCCTAGTTTGTAACCCTAACCCTAATGTAAAACCCTAGTTTGAAACCCTAACCCTAATGTAAAACCCTAGTTTGAAACCCTAACCCTAATGTTAAACCCTAGTTTGTAACCCTAACCCTAATATAAAAACCCTAGTTTGAAACCCTAACCCTAATTTTAAACCCTAGTTTGAAACATAACCCTAATTTGAAACCCTAGTTTGAAACCCTAACCCTAACCCTAATGTAAAAAACTAGTTTGAAACCCTAACCCTAATTTGAAACCCTAGTTTGAAACCCTAACCCTAATGCAAAACCCTAGTTTGAAACCCTAACCCTAATGTTAAACTCTAGTTTGAATCCCTAACCCTAATGTTAAACCCTAGTTTGAAACCCTAACCCTAATCTAAAACCCCTTGTTTGTAACCCTAACCCTAATTTGAAACCCTAGTTTGAAACCCTAACCCTAATGTTAAACACTAGTTTGAAACCCTAACCCTAATTTGAAACCCTAGTTTGAAACCCTAACCCTAATGCAAAACCCTAGTTTGAAACCCTAACCCTAATGTAAAACCCTAGTTTGTAACCCTAACCCTAATTTAAAACCCTAGTTTGAAACCCTAACGCTAATGTAAAACCCTAGTTTGAAGCATTAACCCTAATGTAAAACCCTAGTTTGTAACCCTAACCCTAATGTAAAACCCTAGTTTGAAACCCTAACCCTAATGTAAAACACTAGTTTGAAACCGTAACGCTAATTTGAAACCCTAGTTTGAAACACTAACCCTAATGTAAAACCCTAGTTTGAAACCGTAACCCTAATGTAAAACACTAGTTTGAAACCCTAACCCTAATTTGAAACCCTAGTTTGAAACCCTAACCCTAATGCAAAACCCTAGTTTGAAACCCTAACCCTAATGTAAAACCCTAGTTTGTAACCCTAACCCTAATGTAAAACCCTAGTTTGAAACCCTAACGCTAATGTAAAACCCTAGTTTGAAGCATTAACCCTAATGTAAAACCCTTGTTTGAAACCCTAACCCTAATGTTAAACCCTAGTTTGAAACCCTAACCCTAACGTAAAACCCTAGTTTGAAACCCTAACCCTAATGTAAAACCCTAGTTTGTAACCCTAACCCTAATTTAAAAACCGAGTTTGAAACCCTAGCCCTAACGTAAAACCCCTTGTTTGTAACCCTAACCCTAATTTGAAACCCTAGTTTGAAACCCTAACCCTAATGTTAAACCCTACTTTGAAACCCTAACCCTAATTTGAAACCATAGTTTGAAAACCTAACCCTAATATAAAACCCTAGTTTGAAACCCTAACCCTAACGTAAAACCCTAGTTTGAATCCCTAACCCTAATTTAAAACCCTAGTTTGTAACCCTAACCCTAATGTAAAACCCTAGTTTGAAACCCTAACCATAATGTAAAACCCTAGTTTGAAACCCTAACCCTAATGGTAAACCCTAGTTTGAAACCCTAACCCTAATGTAAAACCCTAGTTTGAAGCATTAACCCTAATGTAAAACCCTAGTTTGAAACCCTAACCATAATGTAAAACCCTAGTTTGAAACCCTAACCCTAATGGTAAACCCTAGTTTGTAACCCTAACCCTAATGCAAAACCCTAGTTTGAAACCCTAACCCTAATGTAAAACCCTAGTTTGTAACCCTAACCCTAATGTAAAACCCTAGTTTGAAACCCTAACCCTAATGTAAAACCCTAGTTTGAAGCATTAACCCTAATGTAAAACCCTTGTTTGAAACCCTAACCCTAATGTTAAACCCTAGTTTGAAACCCTAACCCTAACGTAAAACCCTAGTTTGAAGCCCTAACCCTAATGTAAAACCCTAGTTTGTAACCCTAACCCTAATTTGAAAACCGAGTTTGAAACCCTAACCCTAACGTAAAACCCTAGTTTGAATCCCTAACCCTAATGTAAAACGATTGTTTGAAACCGTAACCCTAATTTGAAACCCTAGTTTGAAACACTAACTCTAATGTAAAACCCTATTTTGCAACCGTAACCCTAATTTGAAACCCTAGTTTGAAACCCTAACCCTAATGTAAAACACTAGTTTGAAACCCTAACCCTAATTTGAAACCCTAGTTTGAAACCCTAACCCTAATGCAAAACCCTAGTTTGAAACCCTAACCCTAATGTAAAACCCTAGTTTGAAACCCTAACCCTAATGTTAAACCCTAGTTTGAAACCCTAACCCTAATTTGAAACCGTAGTTTGAAAACCTAACCCTAATATAAAACCTTAGTTTGAAACCCTAACCCTAACGTAAAACCCTAGTTTGAATCCCTAACCCTAATGCAAAACCCTAGATTGAAACCCTAACTCTAATGTAAAACCCTAGTTTGTAACCCTAACCCTAATGTAAAACCCTAGTTTGAAACACTAACCCTAATGTAAAACACTAGTTTGAAACCGTAACGCTAATTTGAAACCCTAGTTTGAAACACTTACCCTAATGTAAAACCCTAGTTTGAAACCGTAACCCTAATTTGAAACCCTAGTTTGAAACCCTAACCCTAATTTGAAACCCTAGTTTGAAACTCTAACCCTAATGCAAAACCCTTGTTTGAAACCCTAACCCTAATGTAAAACCCTAGTTTGTAACCCTAACCCTAATGTAAAACCCTAGTTTGAAACCCTAACCCTAATGTAAAACCCTAGTTTGAAACCCTAACCCTAATGTTAAACCCTAGTTTGTAACCCTAACCCTAATATAAAAACCCTAGTTTGAAACCCTAACCCTAATTTTAAACCCTAGTTTGAAACATAACCCTAATTTGAAACCCTAGTTTGAAACCCTAACCCTAACCCTAATGTAAAACACTAGTTTGAAACCCTAACCCTAATTTGAAACCCTAGTTTGAAACCCTAACCCTAATGCAAAACCCTAGTTTGAAAACCCTAACCCTAATGTTAAACTCTAGTTTGAATCCCTAACCCTAATGTTAAACCCTAGTTTGAAACCCTAACCCTAATCTAAAACCCCTTGTTTGTAACCCTAACCCTAATTTGAAACCCTAGTTTGAAACCCTAACCCTAATGTTAAACCCTAGTTTGAAACCCTAACCCTAATTTGAAACCCTAGTTTGAAAATCTAACCCTAATATAAAACCCTAGTTTGAAACCCTAACCCTAACGTAAAACCCTAGTTTGAATCCCTAACCCTAATGCAAAACCCTAGTTTGAAACTCTAACCCTAATGTAAAACCCTAGTTTGTAACCCTAACCCTAATGTAAAACCCTAGTTTGAAACCCTAACCCTAATGTAAAACACTAGTTTGAAACCGTAACACTAATTTGAAACCCTAGTTTGAAACACTAACCCTAATGTAAAACCCTAGTTTGAAACCGTAACCCTAATTTGAAACCCTAGTTTGAAACCCTAACCCTAATGTAAAACACTAGTTTGAAACCCTAACCCTAATTTGAAACCCTAGTTTGAAACCCTAACCCTAATGCAAAACCCTAGTTTGAAACCCTAACCCTAATGTAAAACCCTAGTTTGTAACCCTAACCCTAATGTAAAACCCTAGTTTGAAACCCTAACGCTAATGTAAAACCCTAGTTTGAAGCATTAACCCTAATGTAAAACCCTTGTTTGAAACCCTAACCCTAATGTTAAACCCTAGTTTGAAACCCTAACCCTAACGTAAAACCCTAGTTTGAAACCCTAACCCTAATGTAAAACCCTAGTTTGTAACCCTAACCCTAATTTAAAAACCGAGTTTGAAACCCTAGCCCTAACGTAAAACCCTACTTTGAATCCCTAACCCTAATGTAAAACCCTAGTTTGAAACCGTAACCCTAATTTGAAACCCTAGTTTGAAACACTAACTCTAATGTAAAACCCTATTTTGAAACCGTAACCCTAATTTGAAACACTAGTTTGAAACCCTAACCCTAATGTAAAACACTAGTTTGAAACCCTAACCCTAATTTGAAACCCTTGTTTGAAACCCTAACCCTAATGCAAAACCCTAGTTTGAAACCCTAACCCTAATGTAAAACCATAGTTTGAAACCCTAATCCTAATGTTAAACCCTAGTTTGAAACCCTAACCCTAATTTGAAACCGTAGTTTGAAAACCTAACCCTAATATAAAACCCTAGTTTGAAACCCTAACCCTCACGTAAAACCCTAGTTTGAATCCCTAACCCTAATGCAAAACCCTAGTTTGAAACCCTAACCCTAATGTAAAACCCTAGTTTGTAACCCTAACCCTAATGTGAAACCCTAGTTTGAAACACTAACCCTAATGTAAAACACTAGTTTGAAACCGTAACGCTAATTTGAAACCCTAGTTTGAAACACTTGCCCTAATGTAAAACCCTAGTTTGAAACCGTAACCCTAATTTGAAACCCTAGTTTGAAACCCTAACCCTAATTTGAAACCCTAGTTTGAAACCCTAACCCTAATGCAAAACCCTTGTTTGAAACCCTAACTCTAATGTAAAACCCTAGTTTGTAACCCTAACCCTAATGTAAAACCCTAGTTTGAAACACTAACCCTAATGTAAAACACTAGTTTGAAACCGTAACGCTAATTTGAAACCCTAGTTTGAAACACTTACCCTAATGTAAAACCCTAGTTTGAAACCGTAACCCTAATTTGAAACCCTAGTTTGAAACCCTAACCCTAATTTGAAACCCTAGTTTGAAACCCTAACCCTAATGCAAAACCCTTGTTTGAAACCCTAACCCTAATGTAAAACCCTAGTTTGTAACCCTAAACCTAATGTAAAACCCTAGTTTGAAACCCTAACCCTAATGTAAAACCCTAGTTTGAAACCCTAACCCTAATGTTAAACCCTAGTTTGTAACCCTAACCCTAATATAAAAACCCTAGTTTGAAACCCTAACCCTAATTTTAAACCCTAGTTTGAAACATAACCCTAATTTGAAACCCTAGTTTGAAATCCTAACCCTAATGTAAAACACTAGTTTGAAACACTAACCCTAATTTGAAACCCTAGTTTGAAACCCTAACCCTAATGCAAAACCCTAGTTTGAAACCCTAACCCTAATGCAAAACCCTAGTTTGAAACCCTAACCCTAATGTAAAACCATAGTTTGAAACCCTAATCCTAATGTTAAACCCTAGTTTGAAACCCTAACCCTAATTTGAAACCGTAGTTTGAAAACCTAACCCTAATATAAAACCCTAGTTTGAAACCCTAACCCTAACGTAAAACCCTAGTTTGAATCCCTAACCCTAATGCAAAACCCTAGTTTGAAACCCTAACCCTAATGTAAAACCCTAGTTTGTAACCCTAACCCTAATGTGAAACCCTAGTTTGAAACACTAACCCTAATGTAAAACACTAGTTTGAAACCGTAACGCTAATTTGAAACCCTAGTTTGAAACCCTAACCCTAATTTGAAACCCTAGTTTGAAACCCTAACCCTAATGCAAAACCCTTGTTTGAAACCCTAACCCTAATGTAAAACCCTAGTTTGTAACCCTAACCCTAATGTAAAACCCTAGTTTGAAACTCTAACCCTAATGTAAAACCCTAGTTTGAAACCCTAACCCTAATGTTAAACCCTAGTTTGTAACCCTAACCCTAATATAAAAACCCTAGTTTGAAACCCTAACCCTAATGTTAAACCCTAGTTTGAAACCCTAACCCTAATGTAAAACCCCTTGTTTGTAACCCTAACCCTAATTTGAAACCCTAGTTTGAAACCCTAAACCTAATGTTAAACCCTACTTTGAAACCCTAACCCTAATTTGAAACCGTAGTTTGAAAACCTAACCCTAATATAAAACCCTAGTTTGAAACCCTAACCCTAACGTAAAACCCTAGTTTGAATCCCTAACCCTAATTTAAAACCCTAGTTTGTAACCCTAACCCTAACGTAAAACCCTATTTTGAAACCCTAACCATAATGTAAAACCCTAGTTTGAAACCTTAACCCTAATGGTAAACCCTAGTTTGAAACCCTAACCCTAATGTAAAACCCTAGTTTGAAGCATTAACCCTAATGTAAAACCCTAGTTTGAAACCCTAACCATAATGTAAAACCCTAGTTTGAAACCCTAACCCTAATGGTAAACCCTAGTTTGTAACCCTAACCCTAATGCAAAACCCTAGTTTGAAACCCTAACCCTAATGTAAAACCCTAGTTTGTAACCCTAACCCTAATGTAAAACCCTAGTTTGAAACCCTAACCCTAATGTAAAACCCTAGTTTGAAGCATTAACCCTAATGTAAAACCCTTGTTTGAAACCCTAACCCTAATGTTAAACCCTAGTTTGAAACCCTAACCCTAACGTAAAACCCTAGTTTGAAGCCCTAACCCTAATGTAAAACCCTAGTTTGTAACCCTAACCCTAATTTGAAAACCGAGTTTGAAACCTTAACCCTAACGTAAAACCCTAGTTTGAATCCCTAACCCTAATGTAAAACGATAGTTTGAAACCCTAACCCTAATTTGAAACCCTTGTTTGAAACCCTAACCCTAATGCAAAACCCTAGTTTGAAACCCTAACCCTAATGTAAAACCATAGTTTGAAACCCTAATCCTAATGTTAAACCCTAGTTTGAAACCCTAACCCTAATTTGAAACCGTAGTTTGAAAACCTAACCCTAATATAAAACCCTAGTTTGAAACCCTAACCCTCACGTAAAACCCTAGTTTGAATCCCTAACCCTAATGCAAAACCCTAGTTTGAAACCCTAACCCTAATGTAAAACCCTAGTTTGTAACCCTAACCCTAATGTGAAACCCTAGTTTGAAACACTAACCCTAATGTAAAACACTAGTTTGAAACCGTAACGCTAATTTGAAACCCTAGTTTGAAACACTTGCCCTAATGTAAAACCCTAGTTTGAAACCGTAACCCTAATTTGAAACCCTAGTTTGAAACCCTAACCCTAATTTGAAACCCTAGTTTGAAACCCTAACCCTAATGCAAAACCCTTGTTTGAAACCCTAACTCTAATGTAAAACCCTAGTTTGTAACCCTAACCCTAATGTAAAACCCTAGTTTGAAACACTAACCCTAATGTAAAACACTAGTTTGAAACCGTAACGCTAATTTGAAACCCTAGTTTGAAACACTTACCCTAATGTAAAACCCTAGTTTGAAACCGTAACCCTAATTTGAAACCCTAGTTTGAAACCCTAACCCTAATTTGAAACCCTAGTTTGAAACCCTAACCCTAATGCAAAACCCTTGTTTGAAACCCTAACCCTAATGTAAAACCCTAGTTTGTAACCCTAAACCTAATGTAAAACCCTAGTTTGAAACCCTAACCCTAATGTAAAACCCTAGTTTGAAACCCTAACCCTAATGTTAAACCCTAGTTTGTAACCCTAACCCTAATATAAAAACCCTAGTTTGAAACCCTAACCCTAATTTTAAACCCTAGTTTGAAACATAACCCTAATTTGAAACCCTAGTTTGAAATCCTAACCCTAATGTAAAACACTAGTTTGAAACACTAACCCTAATTTGAAACCCTAGTTTGAAACCCTAACCCTAATGCAAAACCCTAGTTTGAAACCCTAACCCTAATGCAAAACCCTAGTTTGAAACCCTAACCCTAATGTAAAACCATAGTTTGAAACCCTAATCCTAATGTTAAACCCTAGTTTGAAACCCTAACCCTAATTTGAAACCGTAGTTTGAAAACCTAACCCTAATATAAAACCCTAGTTTGAAACCCTAACCCTAACGTAAAACCCTAGTTTGAATCCCTAACCCTAATGCAAAACCCTAGTTTGAAACCCTAACCCTAATGTAAAACCCTAGTTTGTAACCCTAACCCTAATGTGAAACCCTAGTTTGAAACACTAACCCTAATGTAAAACACTATTTTGAAACCGTAACGCTAATTTGAAACCCTAGTTTGAAACCCTAACCCTAATTTGAAACCCTAGTTTGAAACCCTAACCCTAATGCAAAACCCTTGTTTGAAACCCTAACCCTAATGTAAAACCCTAGTTTGTAACCCTAACCCTAATGTAAAACCCTAGTTTGAAACCCTAACCCTAATGTAAAACCCTAGTTTGAAACCCTAACCCTAATGTTAAAACCTAGTTTGTAACCCTAACCCTAATATAAAAACCCTAGTTTGAAACCCTAACCCTAATTTTAAACCCTAGTTTGAAACATAACCCTAATTTGAAACCCTAGTTTGAAACCCTAACCCTAATGTAAAACACTAGTTTGAAACCCTAACCCTAATTTGAAACCCTAACCCTAATGCAAAACCCTAGTTTGAAACCCTAACCCTAATGTTAAACTCTAGTTTGAATCCCTAACCCTAATGTTAAACCCTAGTTTGAAACCCTAACCCTAATCTAAAACCCCTTGTTTGTAACCCTAACCCTAATTTGAAACCCTAGTTTGAAACCCTAACCCTAATGTTAAACCATAGTTTGAAACCCTAACCCTAATTTGAAACCCTAGTTTGAAAATCTAACCCTAATATAAAACCCTAGTTTGAAACCCTAACCCTAACGTAAAACCCTAGTTTGAATCCCTAACCCTAATGCAAAACCCTAGTTTGAAACTCTAACCCTAATGTAAAACCCTAGTTTGTAACCCTAACCCTAATGTAAAACCCTAGTTTGAAACCCTAACCCTAATGTAAAACACTAGTTTGAAACCGTAACGCTAATTTGAAACCCTAGTTTGAAACACTAACCCTAATGTAAAACCCTAGTTTGAAACCGTAACCCTAATTTGAAACCCTAGTTTGAAACCCTAACCCTAATGTAAAACACTAGTTTGAAACCCTAACCCTAATTTGAAACCCTAGTTTGAAACCCTAACCCTAATGCAAAACCCTAGTTTGAAACCCTAACCCTAACGTAAAACCCTAGTTTGAAACCCTAACCCTAATGTAAAACCCTAGTTTGAATCCCTAACCCTAATGCAAAACCCTAGTTTGAAACCCTAACCCTAATGTAAAACCCTAGTTTGTAACCCTAACCCTAAAGCAAAACCCTAGTTTGAAACACTAACCCTAATGTAAAACACTAGTTTGAAACCGTAACGCTAATTTGAAACCCTAGTTTGAAACACTTGCCCTAATGTAAAACCCTAGTTTGAAACCGTAACCCTAATTTGAAACCCTAGTTTGAAACCCTAACCCTAATTTGAAACCCTAGTTTGAAACCCTAACCCTAATGTAAAACCCTAGTTTGAAACCCTAACCCTAATGTTAAACCCTAGTTTGAAACCCTAACCCTAATTTGAAACCGTAGTTTGAAAACCTAACCCTAATATAAAACCTTAGTTTGAAACCCTAACCCTAACGTAAAACCCTAGTTTGAATCCCTAACCCTAATGCAAAACCCTAGATTGAAACCCTAACTCTAATAGAAAACCCTAGTTTGTAACCCTAACCCTAATGTAAAACCCTAGTTTGAAACACTAACCCTAATGTAAAACACTAGTTTGAAACCGTAACGCTAATTTGAAACCCTAGTTTGAAACACTTACCCTAATGTAAAACCCTAGTTTGAAACCGTAACCCTAATTTGAAACCCTAGTTTGAAACCCTAACCCTAATTTGAAACCCTAGTTTGAAACCCTAACCCTAATGCAAAACCCTTGTTTGAAACCCTAACCCTAATGTAAAACCCTAGTTTGTAACCCTAACCCTAATGTAAAACCCTAGTTTGAAACCCTAACCCTAATGTAAAACCCTAGTTTGAAACCCTAACCCTAATGTTAAACCCTAGTTTGTAACCCTAACCCTAATATAAAAACCCTAGTTTGAAACCCTAACCCTAATTTTAAACCCTAGTTTGAAACATAACCCTAATTTGAAACCCTAGTTTGAAACCCTAACCCTAACCCTAATCTAAAACACTAGTTTGAAACCCTAACCCTAATTTGAAACCCTAGTTTGAAACCCTAACCCTAATGCAAAACCCTAGTTTGAAACCCTAACCCTAATGTTAAACTCTAGTTTGAATCCCTAACCCTAATGTTAAACCCTAGTTTGAAACCCTAACCCTAATCTAAAACCCCTTGTTTGTAACCCTAACCCTAATTTGAAACCCTAGTTTGAAACCCTAACCCTAATGTTAAACCATAGTTTGAAACCCTAACCCTAATTTGAAACCCTAGTTTGAAAATCTAACCCTAATATAAAACCCTAGTTTGAAACCCTAACCCTAACGTAAAACCCTAGTTTGAATCCCTAACCCTAATGCAAAACCCTAGTTTGAAACTCTAACCCTATTGTAAAACCCTAGTTTGTAACCCTAACCCTAATGTAAAACCCTAGTTTGAAACCCTAACCCTAATGTAAAACACTAGTTTGAAACCGTAACGCTAATTTGAAACCCTAGTTTGAAACACTAACCCTAATGTAAAACCCTAGTTTGAAACCGTAACCCTAATTTGAAACCCTAGTTTGAAACCCTAACCCTAATGTAAAACACTAGTTTGAAACCCTAACCCTAATTTGAAACCCTAGTTTGAAACCCTAACCCTAATGCAAAACCCTAGTTTGAAACCCTAACCCTAATGTAAAACCCTAGTTTGTAACCCTAACCCTAATGTAAAACCCTAGTTTGAAACCCTAACGCTAATGTAAAACCCTAGTTTGAAGCATTAACCCTAATGTAAAACCCTTGTTTGAAACCCTAACCCTAATGTTAAACCCTAGTTTGAAACCCTAACCCTAACGTAAAACCCTAGTTTGAAGCCCTAACCCTAATGTAAAACCCTAGTTTGTAACCCTAACCCTAATTTGAAAACCGAGTTTGAAACCCTAACCCTAACGTAAAACCCTAGTTTGAATCCCTAACCCTAATGTAAAACGATTGTTTGAAACCGTAACCCTAATTTGAAACCCTAGTTTGAAACACTAACTCTAATGTAAAACCCTATTTTGCAACCGTAACCCTAATTTGAAACCCTAGTTTGAAACCCTAACCCTAATGTAAAACACTAGTTTGAAACCCTAACCCTAATTTGAAACCCTAGTTTGAAACCCTAACCCTAATGCAAAACCCTAGTTTGAAACCCTAACCCTAATGTAAAACCCTAGTTTGAAACCCTAACCCTAATGTTAAACCCTAGTTTGAAACCCTAACCCTAATTTGAAACCGTAGTTTGAAAACCTAACCCTAATATAAAACCTTAGTTTGAAACCCTAACCCTAACGTAAAACCCTAGTTTGAATCCCTAACCCTAATGCAAAACCCTAGATTGAAACCCTAACTCTAATGTAAAACCCTAGTTTGTAACCCTAACCCTAATGTAAAACCCTAGTTTGAAACACTAACCCTAATGTAAAACACTAGTTTGAAACCGTAACGCTAATTTGAAACCCTAGTTTGAAACACTTACCCTAATGTAAAACCCTAGTTTGGAACCGTAACCCTAATTTGAAACCCTAGTTTGAAACCCTAACCCTAATTTGAAACCCTAGTTTGAAACCCTAACCCTAATGCAAAACCCTTGTTTGAAACCCTAACCCTAATGTAAAACCCTAGTTTGTAACCCTAACCCTAATGTAAAACCCTAGTTTGAAACCCTAACCCTAATGTAAAACCCTAGTTTGAAACCCTAACCCTAATGTTAAACCCTAGTTTGTAACCCTAACCCTAATATAAAAACCCTAGTTTGAAACCCTAACCCTAATTTTAAACCCTAGTTTGAAACATAACCCTAATTTGAAACACTAGTTTGAAACCCTAACCCTAATTTGAAACCCTAGTTTGAAACCCTAACCCTAATGCAAAACCCTAGTTTGAAACCCTAACCCTAATGTTAAACTCTAGTTTGAATCCCTAACCCTAATGTTAAACCCTAGTTTGAAACCCTAACCCTAATCTAAAACCCCTTGTTTGTAACCCTAACCCTAATTTGAAACCCTAGTTTGAAACCCTAACCCTAATGTTAAACCCTAGTTTGAAACCCTAACCCTAATTTGAAACCCTAGTTTGAAAATCTAACCCTAATATAAAACCCTAGTTTGAAACCCTAACCCTAACGTAAAACCCTAGTTTGAATCCCTAACCCTAATGCAAAACCCTAGTTTGAAACTCTAACCCTAATGTAAAACCCTAGTTTGTAACCCTAACCCTAATGTAAAACCCTAGTTTGAAACCCTAACCCTAATGTAAAACACTAGTTTGAAACCGTAACGCTAATTTGAAACCCTAGTTTGAAACACTAACCCTAATGTAAAACCCTAGTTTGAAACCGTAACCCTAATGTAAAACACTAGTTTGAAACCCTAACCCTAATTTGAAACCCTAGTTTGAAACCCTAACCCTAATGCAAAACCCTAGTTTGAAACCCTAACCCTAATGTAAAACCCTAGTTTGTAACCCTAACCCTAATGTAAAACCCTAGTTTGAAACCCTAACGCTAATGTAAAACCCTAGTTTGAAGCATTAACCCTAATGTAAAACCCTTGTTTGAAACCCTAACCCTAATGTTAAACCCTAGTTTGAAACCCTAACCCTAACGTAAAACCCTAGTTTGAAACCCTAACCCTAATGTAAAACCCTAGTTTGTAACCCTAACCCTAATTTAAAAACCGAGTTTGAAACCCTAGCCCTAACGTAAAACCCCTTGTTTGTAACCCTAACCCTAATTTGAAACCCTAGTTTGAAACCCTAACCCTAATGTTAAACCCTACTTTGAAACCCTAACCCTAATTTGAAACCATAGTTTGAAAACCTAACCCTAATATAAAACCCTAGTTTGAAACCCTAACCCTAACGTAAAACCCTAGTTTGAATCCCTAACCCTAATTTAAAACCCTAGTTTGTAACCCTAACCCTAATGTAAAACCCTAGTTTGAAACCCTAACCATAATGTAAAACCCTAGTTTGAAACCCTAACCCTAATGGTAAACCCTAGTTTGAAACCCTAACCCTAATGTAAAACCCTAGTTTGAAGCATTAACCCTAATGTAAAACCCTAGTTTGAAACCCTAACCATAATGTAAAACCCTAGTTTGAAACCCTAACCCTAATGGTAAACCCTAGTTTGTAACCCTAACCCTAATGCAAAACCCTAGTTTGAAACCCTAACCCTAATGTAAAACCCTAGTTTGTAACCCTAACCCTAATGTAAAACCCTAGTTTGAAACCCTAACCCTAATGTAAAACCCTAGTTTGAAGCATTAACCCTAATGTAAAACCCTTGTTTGAAACCCTAACCCTAATGTTAAACCCTAGTTTGAAACCCTAACCCTAACGTAAAACCCTAGTTTGAAGCCCTAACCCTAATGTAAAACCCTAGTTTGTAACCCTAACCCTAATTTGAAAACCGAGTTTGAAACCCTAACCCTAACGTAAAACCCTAGTTTGAATCCCTAACCCTAATGTAAAACGATTGTTTGAAACCGTAACCCTAATTTGAAACCCTAGTTTGAAACACTAACTCTAATGTAAAACCCTATTTTGCAACCGTAACCCTAATTTGAAACCCTAGTTTGAAACCCTAACCCTAATGTAAAACACTAGTTTGAAACCCTAACCCTAATTTGAAACCCTAGTTTGAAACCCTAACCCTAATGCAAAACCCTAGTTTGAAACCCTAACCCTAATGTAAAACCCTAGTTTGAAACCCTAACCCTAATGTTAAACCCTAGTTTGAAACCCTAACCCTAATTTGAAACCGTAGTTTGAAAACCTAACCCTAATATAAAACCTTAGTTTGAAACCCTAACCCTAACGTAAAACCCAAGTTTGAATCCCTAACCCTAATGCAAAACCCTAGATTGAAACCCTAACTCTAATGTAAAACCCTAGTTTGTAACCCTAACCCTAATGTAAAACCCTAGTTTGAAACACTAACCCTAATGTAAAACACTAGTTTGAAACCGTAACGCTAATTTGAAACCCTAGTTTGAAACACTTACCCTAATGTAAAACCCTAGTTTGAAACCGTAACCCTAATTTGAAACCCTAGTTTGAAACCCTAACCCTAATTTGAAACCCTAGTTTGAAACTCTAACCCTAATGCAAAACCCTTGTTTGAAACCCTAACCCTAATGTAAAACCCTAGTTTGTAACCCTAACCCTAATGTAAAACCCTAGTTTGAAACCCTAACCCTAATGTAAAACCCTAGTTTGAAACCCTAACCCTAATGTTAAACCCTAGTTTGTAACCCTAACCCTAATATAAAAACCCTAGTTTGAAACCCTAACCCTAATTTTAAACCCTAGTTTGAAACATAACCCTAATTTGAAACCCTAGTTTGAAACCCTAACCCTAACCCTAATGTAAAACACTAGTTTGAAACCCTAACCCTAATTTGAAACCCTAGTTTGAAACCCTAACCCTAATGCAAAACCCTAGTTTGAAACCCTAACCCTAATGTTAAACTCTAGTTTGAATCCCTAACCCTAATGTTAAACCCTAGTTTGAAACCCTAACCCTAATCTAAAACCCCTTGTTTGTAACCCTAACCCTAATTTGAAACCCTAGTTTGAAACCCTAACCCTAATGTTAAACCCTAGTTTGAAACCCTAACCCTAATTTGAAACCCTAGTTTGAAAATCTAACCCTAATATAAAACCCTAGTTTGAAACCCTAACCCTAACGTAAAACCCTAGTTTGAATCCCTAACCCTAATGCAAAACCCTAGTTTGAAACTCTAACCCTAATGTAAAACCCTAGTTTGTAACCCTAACCCTAATGTAAAACCCTAGTTTGAAACCCTAACCCTAATGTAAAACACTAGTTTGAAACCGTAACACTAATTTGAAACCCTAGTTTGAAACACTAACCCTAATGTAAAACCCTAGTTTGAAACCGTAACCCTAATTTGAAACCCTAGTTTGAAACCCTAACCCTAATGTAAAACACTAGTTTGAAACCCTAACCCTAATTTGAAACCCTAGTTTGAAACCCTAACCCTAATGCAAAACCCTAGTTTGAAACCCTAACCCTAATGTAAAACCCTAGTTTGTAACCCTAACCCTAATGTAAAACCCTAGTTTGAAACCCTAACGCTAATGTAAAACCCTAGTTTGAAGCATTAACCCTAATGTAAAACCCTTGTTTGAAACCCTAACCCTAATGTTAAACCCTAGTTTGAAACCCTAACCCTAACGTAAAACCCTAGTTTGAAACCCTAACCCTAATATAAAACCCTAGTTTGTAACCCTAACCCTAATTTAAAAACCGAGTTTGAAACCCTAGCCCTAACGTAAAACCCTAGTTTGAATCCCTAACCCTAATGTAAAACCCTAGTTTGAAACCGTAACCCTAATTTGAAACCCTAGTTTGAAACACTAACTCTAATGTAAAACCCTATTTTGAAACCGTAACCCTAATTTGAAACACTAGTTTGAAACCCTAACCCTAATGTAAAAAACTAGTTTGAAACCCTAACCCTAATTTGAAACCCTTGTTTGAAACCCTAACCCTAATGCAAAACCCTAGTTTGAAACCCTAACCCTAATGTAAAACCATAGTTTGAAACCCTAATCCTAATGTTAAACCCTAGTTTGAATCCCTAACCCTAATGCAAAACCCTAGTTTGAAACCCTAACCCTAATGTAAAACCCTAGTTTGTAAACCTAACCCTAATGTGAAACCCTAGTTTGAAACACTAACCCTAATGTAAAACACTAGTTTGAAACCGTAACGCTAATTTGAAACCCTAGTTTGAAACACTTGCCCTAATGTAAAACCCTAGTTTGAAACCGTAACCCTAATTTGAAACCCTAGTTTGAAACCCTAACCCTAATTTGAAACCCTAGTTTGAAACCCTAACCCTAATGCAAAACCCTTGTTTGAAACCCTAACTCTAATGTAAAACCCTAGTTTGTAACCCTAACCCTAATGTAAAACCCTAGTTTGAAACACTAACCCTAATGTAAAACACTAGTTTGAAACCGTAACGCTAATTTGAAACCCTAGTTTGAAACACTTACCCTAATGTAAAACCCTAGTTTGAAACCGTAACCCTAATTTGAAACCCTAGTTTGAAACCCTAACCCTAATTTGAAACCCTAGTTTGAAACCCTAACCCTAATGCAAAACCCTTGTTTGAAACCCTAACCCTAATGTAAAACCCTAGTTTGTAACCCTAAACCTAATGTAAAACCCTAGTTTGAAACCCTAACCCTAATGTAAAACCCTAGTTTGAAACCCTAACCCTAATGTTAAACCCTAGTTTGTAACCCTAACCCTAATATAAAAACCCTAGTTTGAAACCCTAACCCTAATTTTAAACCCTAGTTTGAAACATAACCCTAATTTGAAACCCTAGTTTGAAATCCTAACCCTAATGTAAAACACTAGTTTGAAACACTAACCCTAATTTGAAACCCTAGTTTGAAACCCTAACCCTAATGCAAAACCCTAGTTTGAAACCCTAACCCTAATGCAAAACCCTAGTTTGAAACCCTAACCCTAATGTAAAACCATAGTTTGAAACCCTAACCCTAATGCAAAACCCTAGTTTGAAACCCTAACCCTAATGTTAAACTCTAGTTTGAATCCCTAACCCTAATGTTAAACCCTAGTTTGAAACCCTAACCCTAATCTAAAACCCCTTGTTTGTAACCCTAACCCTAATTTGAAACCCTAGTTTGAAACCCTAACCCTAATGTTAAACCATAGTTTGAAACCCTAACCCTAATTTGAAACCCTAGTTTG
Organism: Vanacampus margaritifer; assembly: GCF_051991255.1. Taxonomy (NCBI): domain Eukaryota; kingdom Metazoa; phylum Chordata; class Actinopteri; order Syngnathiformes; family Syngnathidae; genus Vanacampus; species Vanacampus margaritifer. The sequence continues at coordinate 596,339 of NW_027520737.1, read as the reverse complement.
AAAATCTAACCCTAATATAAAACCCTAGTTTGAAACCCTAACCCTAACGTAAAACCCTAGTTTGAATCCCTAACCCTAATGCAAAACCCTAGTTTGAAACTCTAACCCTAATGTAAAACCCTAGTTTGTAACCCTAACCCTAATGTAAAACCCTAGTTTGAAACCCTAACCCTAATGTAAAACACTAGTTTGAAACCGTAACGCTAATTTGAAACCCTAGTTTGAAACACTAACCCTAATGTAAAACCCTAGTTTGAAACCGTAACCCTAATTTGAAACCCTAGTTTGAAACCCTAACCCTAATGTAAAACACTAGTTTGAAACCCTAACCCTAATTTGAAACCCTAGTTTGAAACCCTAACCCTAATGCAAAACCCTAGTTTGAAACCCTAACCCTAATGTAAAACCCTAGTTTGTAACCCTAACCCTAATGTAAAACCCTAGTTTGAAACCCTAACGCTAATGTAAAACCCTAGTTTGAAGCATTAACCCTAATGTAAAACCCTTGTTTGAAACCCTAACCCTAATGTTAAACCCTAGTTTGAAACCCTAACCCTAACGTAAAACCCTAGTTTGAAGCCCTAACCCTAATGTAAAACCCTAGTTTGTAACCCTAACCCTAATTTGAAAACCGAGTTTGAAACCCTAACCCTAACGTAAAACCCTAGTTTGAATCCCTAACCCTAATGTAAAACGATTGTTTGAAACCGTAACCCTAATTTGAAACCCTAGTTTGAAACACTAACTCTAATGTAAAACCCTATTTTGCAACCGTAACCCTAATTTGAAACCCTAGTTTGAAACCCTAACCCTAATGTAAAACACTAGTTTGAAACCCTAACCCTAATTTGAAACCCTAGTTTGAAACCCTAACCCTAATGCAAAACCCTAGTTTGAAACCCTAACCCTAATGTAAAACCCTAGTTTGAAACCCTAACCCTAATGTTAAACCCTAGTTTGAAACCCTAACCCTAATTTGAAACCGTAGTTTGAAAACCTAACCCTAATATAAAACCTTAGTTTGAAACCCTAACCCTAACGTAAAACCCTAGTTTGAATCCCTAACCCTAATGCAAAACCCTAGATTGAAACCCTAACTCTAATGTAAAACCCTAGTTTGTAACCCTAACCCTAATGTAAAACCCTAGTTTGAAACACTAACCCTAATGTAAAACACTAGTTTGAAACCGTAACGCTAATTTGAAACCCTAGTTTGAAACACTTACCCTAATGTAAAACCCTAGTTTGGAACCGTAACCCTAATTTGAAACCCTAGTTTGAAACCCTAACCCTAATTTGAAACCCTAGTTTGAAACCCTAACCCTAATGCAAAACCCTTGTTTGAAACCCTAACCCTAATGTAAAACCCTAGTTTGTAACCCTAACCCTAATGTAAAACCCTAGTTTGAAACCCTAACCCTAATGTAAAACCCTAGTTTGAAACCCTAACCCTAATGTTAAACCCTAGTTTGTAACCCTAACCCTAATATAAAAACCCTAGTTTGAAACCCTAACCCTAATTTTAAACCCTAGTTTGAAACATAACCCTAATTTGAAACCCTAGTTTGAAACCCTAACCCTAACCCTAATGTAAAAAACTAGTTTGAAACCCTAACCCTAATTTGAAACCCTAGTTTGAAACCCTAACCCTAATGCAAAACCCTAGTTTGAAACCCTAACCCTAATGTTAAACTCTAGTTTGAATCCCTAACCCTAATGTTAAACCCTAGTTTGAAACCCTAACCCTAATCTAAAACCCCTTGTTTGTAACCCTAACCCTAATTTGAAACCCTAGTTTGAAACCCTAACCCTAATGTTAAACACTAGTTTGAAACCCTAACCCTAATTTGAAACCCTAGTTTGAAACCCTAACCCTAATGCAAAACCCTAGTTTGAAACCCTAACCCTAATGTAAAACCCTAGTTTGTAACCCTAACCCTAATTTAAAACCCTAGTTTGAAACCCTAACGCTAATGTAAAACCCTAGTTTGAAGCATTAACCCTAATGTAAAACCCTAGTTTGTAACCCTAACCCTAATGTAAAACCCTAGTTTGAAACCCTAACCCTAATGTAAAACACTAGTTTGAAACCGTAACGCTAATTTGAAACCCTAGTTTGAAACACTAACCCTAATGTAAAACCCTAGTTTGAAACCGTAACCCTAATGTAAAACACTAGTTTGAAACCCTAACCCTAATTTGAAACCCTAGTTTGAAACCCTAACCCTAATGCAAAACCCTAGTTTGAAACCCTAACCCTAATGTAAAACCCTAGTTTGTAACCCTAACCCTAATGTAAAACCCTAGTTTGAAACCCTAACGCTAATGTAAAACCCTAGTTTGAAGCATTAACCCTAATGTAAAACCCTTGTTTGAAACCCTAACCCTAATGTTAAACCCTAGTTTGAAACCCTAACCCTAACGTAAAACCCTAGTTTGAAACCCTAACCCTAATGTAAAACCCTAGTTTGTAACCCTAACCCTAATTTAAAAACCGAGTTTGAAACCCTAGCCCTAACGTAAAACCCCTTGTTTGTAACCCTAACCCTAATTTGAAACCCTAGTTTGAAACCCTAACCCTAATGTTAAACCCTACTTTGAAACCCTAACCCTAATTTGAAACCATAGTTTGAAAACCTAACCCTAATATAAAACCCTAGTTTGAAACCCTAACCCTAACGTAAAACCCTAGTTTGAATCCCTAACCCTAATTTAAAACCCTAGTTTGTAACCCTAACCCTAACGTAAAACCCTAGTTTGAATCCCTAACCCTAATTTAAAACCCTAGTTTGTAACCCTAACCCTAATGTAAAACCCTAGTTTGAAACCCTAACCATAATGTAAAACCCTAGTTTGAAACCCTAACCCTAATGGTAAACCCTAGTTTGAAACCCTAACCCTAATGTAAAACCCTAGTTTGAAGCATTAACCCTAATGTAAAACCCTAGTTTGAAACCCTAACCATAATGTAAAACCCTAGTTTGAAACCCTAACCCTAATGGTAAACCCTAGTTTGTAACCCTAACCCTAATGCAAAACCCTAGTTTGAAACCCTAACCCTAATGTAAAACCCTAGTTTGTAACCCTAACCCTAATGTAAAACCCTAGTTTGAAACCCTAACCCTAATGTAAAACCCTAGTTTGAAGCATTAACCCTAATGTAAAACCCTTGTTTGAAACCCTAACCCTAATGTTAAACCCTAGTTTGAAACCCTAACCCTAACGTAAAACCCTAGTTTGAAGCCCTAACCCTAATGTAAAACCCTAGTTTGTAACCCTAACCCTAATTTGAAAACCGAGTTTGAAACCCTAACCCTAACGTAAAACCCTAGTTTGAATCCCTAACCCTAATGTAAAACGATTGTTTGAAACCGTAACCCTAATTTGAAACCCTAGTTTGAAACACTAACTCTAATGTAAAACCCTATTTTGCAACCGTAACCCTAATTTGAAACCCTAGTTTGAAACCCTAACCCTAATGTAAAACACTAGTTTGAAACCCTAACCCTAATTTGAAACCCTAGTTTGAAACCCTAACCCTAATGCAAAACCCTAGTTTGAAACCCTAACCCTAATGTAAAACCCTAGTTTGAAACCCTAACCCTAATGTTAAACCCTAGTTTGAAACCCTAACCCTAATTTGAAACCGTAGTTTGAAAACCTAACCCTAATATAAAACCTTAGTTTGAAACCCTAACCCTAACGTAAAACCCTAGTTTGAATCCCTAACCCTAATGCAAAACCCTAGATTGAAACCCTAACTCTAATGTAAAACCCTAGTTTGTAACCCTAACCCTAATGTAAAACCCTAGTTTGAAACACTAACCCTAATGTAAAACACTAGTTTGAAACCGTAACGCTAATTTGAAACCCTAGTTTGAAACACTTACCCTAATGTAAAACCCTAGTTTGAAACCGTAACCCTAATTTGAAACCCTAGTTTGAAACCCTAACCCTAATTTGAAACCCTAGTTTGAAACTCTAACCCTAATGCAAAACCCTTGTTTGAAACCCTAACCCTAATGTAAAACCCTAGTTTGTAACCCTAACCCTAATGTAAAACCCTAGTTTGAAACCCTAACCCTAATGTAAAACCCTAGTTTGAAACCCTAACCCTAATGTTAAACCCTAGTTTGTAACCCTAACCCTAATATAAAAACCCTAGTTTGAAACCCTAACCCTAATTTTAAACCCTAGTTTGAAACATAACCCTAATTTGAAACCCTAGTTTGAAACCCTAACCCTAACCCTAATGTAAAACACTAGTTTGAAACCCTAACCCTAATTTGAAACCCTAGTTTGAATTCCTAACCCTAATGCAAAACCCTAGTTTGAAACCCTAACCCTAATGTTAAACTCTAGTTTGAATCCCTAACCCTAATGTTAAACCCTAGTTTGAAACCCTAACCCTAATCTAAAACCCCTTGTTTGTAACCCTAACCCTAATTTGAAACCCTAGTTTGAAACCCTAACCCTAATGTTAAACCCTAGTTTGAAACCCTAACCCTAATTTGAAACCCTAGTTTGAAAATCTAACCCTAATATAAAACCCTAGTTTGAAACCCTAACCCTAACGTAAAACCCTAGTTTGAATCCCTAACCCTAATGCAAAACCCTAGTTTGAAACTCTAACCCTAATGTAAAACCCTAGTTTGTAACCCTAACCCTAATGTAAAACCCTAGTTTGAAACCCTAACCCTAATGTAAAACACTAGTTTGAAACCGTAACACTAATTTGAAACCCTAGTTTGAAACACTAACCCTAATGTAAAACCCTAGTTTGAAACCGTAACCCTAATTTGAAACCCTAGTTTGAAACCCTAACCCTAATGTAAAACACTAGTTTGAAACCCTAACCCTAATTTGAAACCCTAGTTTGAAACCCTAACCCTAATGCAAAACCCTAGTTTGAAACCCTAACCCTAATGTAAAACCCTAGTTTGTAACCCTAACCCTAATGTAAAACCCTAGTTTGAAACCCTAACGCTAATGTAAAACCCTAGTTTGAAGCATTAACCCTAATGTAAAACCCTTGTTTGAAACCCTAACCCTAATGTTAAACCCTAGTTTGAAACCCTAACCCTAACGTAAAACCCTAGTTTGAAACCCTAACCCTAATGTAAAACCCTAGTTTGTAACCCTAACCCTAATTTAAAAACCGAGTTTGAAACCCTAGCCCTAACGTAAAACCCTACTTTGAATCCCTAACCCTAATGTAAAACCCTAGTTTGAAACCGTAACCCTAATTTGAAACCCTAGTTTGAAACACTAACTCTAATGTAAAACCCTATTTTGAAACCGTAACCCTAATTTGAAACACTAGTTTGAAACCCTAACCCTAATGTAAAACACTAGTTTGAAACCCTAACCCTAATTTGAAACCCTTGTTTGAAACCCTAACCCTAATGCAAAACCCTAGTTTGAAACCCTAACCCTAATGTAAAACCATAGTTTGAAACCCTAATCCTAATGTTAAACCCTAGTTTGAAACCCTAACCCTAATTTGAAACCGTAGTTTGAAAACCTAACCCTAATATAAAACCCTAGTTTGAAACCCTAACCCTCACGTAAAACCCTAGTTTGAATCCCTAACCCTAATGCAAAACCCTAGTTTGAAACCCTAACCCTAATGTAAAACCCTAGTTTGTAACCCTAACCCTAATGTGAAACCCTAGTTTGAAACACTAACCCTAATGTAAAACACTAGTTTGAAACCGTAACGCTAATTTGAAACCCTAGTTTGAAACACTTGCCCTAATGTAAAACCCTAGTTTGAAACCGTAACCCTAATTTGAAACCCTAGTTTGAAACCCTAACCCTAATTTGAAACCCTAGTTTGAAACCCTAACCCTAATGCAAAACCCTTGTTTGAAACCCTAACTCTAATGTAAAACCCTAGTTTGTAACCCTAACCCTAATGTAAAACCCTAGTTTGAAACACTAACCCTAATGTAAAACACTAGTTTGAAACCGTAACGCTAATTTGAAACCCTAGTTTGAAACACTTACCCTAATGTAAAACCCTAGTTTGAAACCGTAACCCTAATTTGAAACCCTAGTTTGAAACCCTAACCCTAATTTGAAACCCTAGTTTGAAACCCTAACCCTAATGCAAAACCCTTGTTTGAAACCCTAACCCTAATGTAAAACCCTAGTTTGTAACCCTAAACCTAATGTAAAACCCTAGTTTGAAACCCTAACCCTAATGTAAAACCCTAGTTTGAAACCCTAACCCTAATGTTAAACCCTAGTTTGTAACCCTAACCCTAATATAAAAACCCTAGTTTGAAACCCTAACCCTAATTTTAAACCCTAGTTTGAAACATAACCCTAATTTGAAACCCTAGTTTGAAATCCTAACCCTAATGTAAAACACTAGTTTGAAACACTAACCCTAATTTGAAACCCTAGTTTGAAACCCTAACCCTAATGCAAAACCCTAGTTTGAAACCCTAACCCTAATGCAAAACCCTAGTTTGAAACCCTAACCCTAATGTAAAACCATAGTTTGAAACCCTAATCCTAATGTTAAACCCTAGTTTGAAACCCTAACCCTAATTTGAAACCGTAGTTTGAAAACCTAACCCTAATATAAAACCCTAGTTTGAAACCCTAACCCTAACGTAAAACCCTAGTTTGAATCCCTAACCCTAATGCAAAACCCTAGTTTGAAACCCTAACCCTAATGTAAAACCCTAGTTTGTAACCCTAACCCTAATGTGAAACCCTAGTTTGAAACACTAACCCTAATGTAAAACACTAGTTTGAAACCGTAACGCTAATTTGAAACCCTAGTTTGAAACCCTAACCCTAATTTGAAACCCTAGTTTGAAACCCTAACCCTAATGCAAAACCCTTGTTTGAAACCCTAACCCTAATGTAAAACCCTAGTTTGTAACCCTAACCCTAATGTAAAACCCTAGTTTGAAACTCTAACCCTAATGTAAAACCCTAGTTTGAAACCCTAACCCTAATGTTAAACCCTAGTTTGTAACCCTAACCCTAATATAAAAACCCTAGTTTGAAACCCTAACCCTAATGTTAAACCCTAGTTTGAAACCCTAACCCTAATGTAAAACCCCTTGTTTGTAACCCTAACCCTAATTTGAAACCCTAGTTTGAAACCCTAAACCTAATGTTAAACCCTACTTTGAAACCCTAACCCTAATTTGAAACCGTAGTTTGAAAACCTAACCCTAATATAAAACCCTAGTTTGAAACCCTAACCCTAACGTAAAACCCTAGTTTGAATCCCTAACCCTAATTTAAAACCCTAGTTTGTAACCCTAACCCTAACGTAAAACCCTATTTTGAAACCCTAACCATAATGTAAAACCCTAGTTTGAAACCTTAACCCTAATGGTAAACCCTAGTTTGAAACCCTAACCCTAATGTAAAACCCTAGTTTGAAGCATTAACCCTAATGTAAAACCCTAGTTTGAAACCCTAACCATAATGTAAAACCCTAGTTTGAAACCCTAACCCTAATGGTAAACCCTAGTTTGTAACCCTAACCCTAATGCAAAACCCTAGTTTGAAACCCTAACCCTAATGTAAAACCCTAGTTTGTAACCCTAACCCTAATGTAAAACCCTAGTTTGAAACCCTAACCCTAATGTAAAACCCTAGTTTGAAGCATTAACCCTAATGTAAAACCCTTGTTTGAAACCCTAACCCTAATGTTAAACCCTAGTTTGAAACCCTAACCCTAACGTAAAACCCTAGTTTGAAGCCCTAACCCTAATGTAAAACCCTAGTTTGTAACCCTAACCCTAATTTGAAAACCGAGTTTGAAACCTTAACCCTAACGTAAAACCCTAGTTTGAATCCCTAACCCTAATGTAAAACGATAGTTTGAAACCCTAACCCTAATTTGAAACCCTTGTTTGAAACCCTAACCCTAATGCAAAACCCTAGTTTGAAACCCTAACCCTAATGTAAAACCATAGTTTGAAATCCTAATCCTAATGTTAAACCCTAGTTTGAAACCCTAACCCTAATTTGAAACCGTAGTTTGAAAACCTAACCCTAATATAAAACCCTAGTTTGAAACCCTAACCCTCACGTAAAACCCTAACTTGAATCCCTAACCCTAATGCAAAACCCTAGTTTGAAACCCTAACCCTAATGTAAAACCCTAGTTTGTAACCCTAACCCTAATGTGAAACCCTAGTTTGAAACACTAACCCTAATGTAAAACACTAGTTTGAAACCGTAACGCTAATTTGAAACCCTAGTTTGAAACACTTGCCCTAATGTAAAACCCTAGTTTGAAACCGTAACCCTAATTTGAAACCCTAGTTTGAAACCCTAACCCTAATTTGAAACCCTAGTTTGAAACCCTAACCCTAATGCAAAACCCTTGTTTGAAACCCTAACTCTAATGTAAAACCCTAGTTTGTAACCCTAACCCTAATGTAAAACCCTAGTTTGAAACACTAACCCTAATGTAAAACACTAGTTTGAAACCGTAACGCTAATTTGAAACCCTAGTTTGAAACACTTACCCTAATGTAAAACCCTAGTTTGAAACCGTAACCCTAATTTGAAACCCTAGTTTGAAACCCTAACCCTAATTTGAAACCCTAGTTTGAAACCCTAACCCTAATGCAAAACCCTTGTTTGAAACCCTAACCCTAATGTAAAACCCTAGTTTGTAACCCTAAACCTAATGTAAAACCCTAGTTTGAAACCCTAACCCTAATGTAAAACCCTAGTTTGAAACCCTAACCCTAATGTTAAACCCTAGTTTGTAACCCTAACCCTAATATAAAAACCCTAGTTTGAAACCCTAACCCTAATTTTAAACCCTAGTTTGAAACATAACCCTAATTTGAAACCCTAGTTTGAAATCCTAACCCTAATGTAAAACACTAGTTTGAAACACTAACCCTAATTTGAAACCCTAGTTTGAAACCCTAACCCTAATGCAAAACCCTAGTTTGAAACCCTAACCCTAATGCAAAACCCTAGTTTGAAACCCTAACCCTAATGTAAAACCATAGTTTGAAACCCTAATCCTAATGTTAAACCCTAGTTTGAAACCCTAACCCTAATTTGAAACCGTAGTTTGAAAACCTAACCCTAATATAAAACCCTAGTTTGAAACCCTAACCCTAACGTAAAACCCTAGTTTGAATCCCTAACCCTAATGCAAAACCCTAGTTTGAAACCCTAACCCTAATGTAAAACCCTAGTTTGTAACCCTAACCCTAATGTGAAACCCTAGTTTGAAACACTAACCCTAATGTAAAACACTAGTTTGAAACCGTAACGCTAATTTGAAACCCTAGTTTGAAACCCTAACCCTAATTTGAAACCCTAGTTTGAAACCCTAACCCTAATGCAAAACCCTTGTTTGAAACCCTAACCCTAATGTAAAACCCTAGTTTGTAACCCTAACCCTAATGTAAAACCCTAGTTTGAAACTCTAACCCTAATGTAAAACCCTAGTTTGAAACCCTAACCCTAATGTTAAACCCTAGTTTGTAACCCTAACCCTAATATAAAAACCCTAGTTTGAAACCCTAACCCTAATGTTAAACCCTAGTTTGAAACCCTAACCCTAATGTAAAACCCCTTGTTTGTAACCCTAACCCTAATTTGAAACCCTAGTTTGAAACCCTAAACCTAATGTTAAACCCTACTTTGAAACCCTAACCCTAATTTGAAACCGTAGTTTGAAAACCTAACCCTAATATAAAACCCTAGTTTGAAACCCTAACCCTAACGTAAAACCCTAGTTTGAATCCCTAACCCTAATTTAAAACCCTAGTTTGTAACCCTAACCCTAACGTAAAACCCTATTTTGAAACCCTAACCATAATGTAAAACCCTAGTTTGAAACCTTAACCCTAATGGTAAACCCTAGTTTGAAACCCTAACCCTAATGTAAAACCCTAGTTTGAAGCATTAACCCTAATGTAAAACCCTAGTTTGAAACCCTAACCATAATGTAAAACCCTAGTTTGAAACCCTAACCCTAATGGTAAACCCTAGTTTGTAACCCTAACCCTAATGCAAAACCCTAGTTTGAAACCCTAACCCTAATGTAAAACCCTAGTTTGTAACCCTAACCCTAATGTAAAACCCTAGTTTGAAACCCTAACCCTAATGTAAAACCCTAGTTTGAAGCATTAACCCTAATGTAAAACCCTTGTTTGAAACCCTAACCCTAATGTTAAACCCTAGTTTGAAACCCTAACCCTAACGTAAAACCCTAGTTTGAAGCCCTAACCCTAATGTAAAACCCTAGTTTGTAACCCTAACCCTAATTTGAAAACCGAGTTTGAAACCTTAACCCTAACGTAAAACCCTAGTTTGAATCCCTAACCCTAATGTAAAACGATAGTTTGAAACCGTAACCCTAATTTGAAACCCTAGTTTGAAACACTAACTCTAATGTAAAACCCTATTTTGAAACCGTAACCCTAATTTGAAACCCTAGTTTGAAACCCTAACCCTAATGTAAAACACTAGTTTGAAACCCTAACCCTAATTTGAAACCCTAGTTTGAAACCCTAACCCTAATGCAAAACCCTAGTTTGAATCCCTAACCCTAATGTAAAACCCTAGTTTGAAACCCTAACCCTAATGTTAAACCCTAGTTTGAAACCCTAACTCTAATTTGAAACCGTAGTTTGAAAACCTAACCCTAATATAAAACCCTAGTTTGAATCCCTAACCCTAATGCAAAACCCTAGTTTGAAACCCTAACTCTAATGTAAAACCCTAGTTTGTAACCCTAACCCTAATGTAAAACCCTAGTTTGAAACACTAACCCTAATGTAAAACACTAGTTTGAAACCGTAACGCTAATTTGAAACCCTAGTTTGAAACACTTACCCTAATGTAAAACCCTAGTTTGAAACCGTAACCCTAATTTGAAACCCTAGTTTGAAACCCTAACCCTAATGCAAAACCCTTGTTTGAAACCCTAACCCTAATGTAAAACCCTAGTTTGTAACCCTAAACCTAATGTAAAACCCTAGTTTGAAACCCTAACCCTAATGTAAAACCCTAGTTTGAAACCCTAACCCTAATGTTAAACCCTAGTTTGTAACCCTAACCCTAATATAAAAACCCTAGTTTGAAACCCTAACCCTAATTTTAAACCCTAGTTTGAAACATAACCCTAATTTGAAACCCTAGTTTGAAACCCTAACCCTAATGTAAAACACTAGTTTGAAACCCTAACCCTAATTTGAAACCCTAGTTTGAAACCCTAACCCTAATGCAAAACCCTAGTTTGAAACCCTAACCCTAATGTAAAACCCTAGTTTGTAACCCTAACCCTAATGTTAAACCCTAGTTTGAAACCCTAACCCTAATTTGAAACCGTAGTTTGAAAACCTAACCCTAATATAAAACCCTAGTTTGAAACCCTAACCCTAACGTAAAACCCTAGTTTGAATCCCTAACCCTAATGCAAAACCCTAGTTTGAAACCCTAACCCTAATGTAAAACCCTAGATTGTAACCCTAACCCTAATGTAAAACCCTAGTTTGAATCCCTAACCCTAATGTAAAACCCTAGTTTGAAACCGTAACCCTAATTTGAAACCCTAGTTTGAAACCCTAACCCTAATCTAAAACCCCTTCTTTGTAACCCTAACCCTAATGTAAAACCCTAGTTTGAAACCCTAACACTAATGTAAAACCCTAGTTTGAAACCCTAAGCCTAATGTTAAACTCTAGTTTGAATCCCTAACCCTAATGTTAAACCCTAGTTTGAAACCCTAACCCTAATCTAAAACCCCTTCTTTGTAACCCTAACCCTAATTTGAAACCCTAGTTTGAAACCCTAACCCTAATGTTAAACCCTAGTTTGAAACCCTAACCCTAATTTGAAACCCTAGTTTGAAAATCTAACCCTAATATAAAACCCTAGTTTGAAACCCTAACCCTAACGTAAAACCCTAGTTTGAATCCCTAACCCTAATGCAAAACCCTAGTTTGAAACTCTAACCCTAATGTTAAACCCTAGTTTGTAACCCTAACCCTAATGTAAAACCCTAGTTTGAAACACTAACTCTAATGTAAAACCCTATTTTGAAACCGTAACCCTAATTTGAAACCCTAGTTTGAAACCCTAACCCTAATGTAAAACACTAGTTTGAAACCCTAACCCTAATTTGAAACCCTAGTTTGAAACCCTAACCCTAATGCAAAACCCTAGTTTGAATCCCTAACCCTAATGTAAAACCCTAGTTTGAAACCCTAACCCTAATGTTAAACCCTAGTTTGAAACCCTAACTCTAATTTGAAACCGTAGTTTGAAAACCTAACCCTAATATAAAACCCTAGTTTGAATCCCTAACCCTAATGCAAAACCCTAGTTTGAAACCCTAACTCTAATGTAAAACCCTAGTTTGTAACCCTAACCCTAATGTAAAACCCTAGTTTGAAACACTAACCCTAATGTAAAACACTAGTTTGAAACCGTAACGCTAATTTGAAACCCTAGTTTGAAACACTTACCCTAATGTAAAACCCTAGTTTGAAACCGTAACCCTAATTTGAAACCCTAGTTTGAAACCCTAACCCTAATTTGAAACCCTAGTTTGAAACCCTAACCCTAATGCAAAACCCTTGTTTGAAACCCTAACCCTAATGTAAAACCCTAGTTTGTAACCCTAAACCTAATGTAAAACCCTAGTTTGAAACCCTAACCCTAATGTAAAACCCTAGTTTGAAACCCTAACCCTAATGTTAAACCCTAGTTTATAACCCTAACCCTAATATAAAAACCCTAGTTTGAAACCCTAACCCTAATTTTAAACCCTAGTTTGAAACATAACCCTAATTTGAAACCCTAGTTTGAAACCCTAACCCTAATGTAAAACACTAGTTTGAAACCCTAACCCTAATTTGAAACCCTAGTTTGAAACCCTAACCCTAATGCAAAACCCTAGTTTGAAACCCTAACCCTAATGTAAAACCCTAGTTTGTAACCCTAACCCTAATGTTAAACCCTAGTTTGAAACCCTAACCCTAATTTGAAACCATAGTTTGAAAACCTAACCCTAATATAAAACCCTAGTTTGAAACCCTAACCCTAACGTAAAACCCTAGTTTGAATCCCTAACCCTAATGCAAAACCCTAGTTTGAAACCCTAACCCTAATGTAAAACCCTAGATTGTAACCCTAACCCTAATGTAAAACCCTAGTTTGAATCCCTAACCCTAATGTAAAACCCTAGTTTGAAACCGTAACCCTAATTTGAAACCCTAGTTTGAAACACTAACCCTAATGTAAAACACTAGTTTGAAACCCTAACCCTAATTTGAAACCCTAGTTTGAAACCCTAACCCTAATCTAAAACCCCTTCTTTGTAACCCTAACCCTAATGTAAAACCCTAGTTTGAAACCCTAACACTAATGTAAAACCCTAGTTTGAAACCCTAAGCCTAATGTTAAACTCTAGTTTGAATCCCTAACCCTAATGTTAAACCCTAGTTTGAAACCCTAACCCTAATCTAAAACCCCTTCTTTGTAACCCTAACCCTAATTTGAAACCCTAGTTTGAAACCCTAACCCTAATGTTAAACCCTAGTTTGAAACCCTAACCCTAATTTGAAACCCTAGTTTGAAAATCTAACCCTAATATAAAACCCTAGTTTGAAACCCTAACCCTAACGTAAAACCCTAGTTTGAATCCCTAACCCTAATGCAAAACCCTAGTTTGAAACTCTAACCCTAATGTAAAACCCTAGTTTGTAACCCTAACCCTAATGTAAAACCCTAGTTTGAAACCCTAACCCTAATGTAAAACACTAGTTTGAAACCGTAACGCTAATTTGAAACCCTAGTTTGAAACACTAACCCTAATGTAAAACCCTAGTTTGAAACCGTAACCCTAATTTGAAACCCTAGTTTGAAACCCTAACCCTAATGTAAAACACTAGTTTGAAACCCTAACCCTAATTTGAAACCCTAGTTTGAAACCCTAACCCTAATGCAAAACCCTAGTTTGAAACCCTAACCCTAATGTAAAACCCTAGTTTGAAGCATTAACCCTAATGTAAAACCCTTGTTTGAAACCCTAACCCTAATGTTAAACCCTAGTTTGAAACCCTAACCCTAACGTAAAACCCTAGTTTGAAGCCCTAACCCTAATGTAAAACCCTAGTTTGAATCCCTAACCCTAATGTAAAACCCTAGTTTGAAACCGTAACCCTAATTTGAAACCCTAGTTTGAAACACTAACCCTAATGTAAAACCCTAGTTTGAAACCGTAACCCTAATTTGAAACCCTAGTTTGAAACCCTAACCCTAATTTGAAACCCTAGTTTGAAACCCTAACCCTAATGCAAAACCCTTGTTTGAAACCCTAACCCTAATGTAAAACCCTAGTTTGTAACCCTAAACCTAATGTAAAACCCTAGTTTGAAACCCTAACCCTAATGTAAAACCCTAGTTTGAAACCCTAACCCTAATGTTAAACCCTAGTTTATAACCCTAACCCTAATATAAAAACCCTAGTTTGAAACCCTAACCCTAATTTTAAACCCTAGTTTGAAACATAACCCTAATTTGAAACCCTAGTTTGAAACCCTAACCCTAATGTAAAACACTAGTTTGAAACCCTAACCCTAATTTGAAACCCTAGTTTGAAACCCTAACCCTAATGCAAAACCCTAGTTTGAAACCCTAACCCTAATGTAAAACCCTAGTTTGTAACCCTAACCCTAATGTTAAACCCTAGTTTGAAACCCTAACCCTAATTTGAAACCATAGTTTGAAAACCTAACCCTAATATAAAACCCTAGTTTGAAACCCTAACCCTAACGTAAAACCCTAGTTTGAATCCCTAACCCTAATGCAAAACCCTAGTTTGAAACCCTAACCCTAATGTAAAACCCTAGATTGTAACCCTAACCCTAATGTAAAACCCTAGTTTGAATCCCTAACCCTAATGTAAAACCCTAGTTTGAAACCGTAACCCTAATTTGAAACCCTAGTTTGAAACACTAACCCTAATGTAAAACACTAGTTTGAAACCCTAACCCTAATTTGAAACCCTAGTTTGAAACCCTAACCCTAATCTAAAACCCCTTCTTTGTAACCCTAACCCTAATGTAAAACCCTAGTTTGAAACCCTAACACTAATGTAAAACCCTAGTTTGAAACCCTAAGCCTAATGTTAAACTCTAGTTTGAATCCCTAACCCTAATGTTAAACCCTAGTTTGAAACCCTAACCCTAATCTAAAACCCCTTCTTTGTAACCCTAACCCTAATTTGAAACCCTAGTTTGAAACCCTAACCCTAATGTTAAACCCTAGTTTGAAACCCTAACCCTAATTTGAAACCCTAGTTTGAAAATCTAACCCTAATATAAAACCCTAGTTTGAAACCCTAACCCTAACGTAAAACCCTAGTTTGAATCCCTAACCCTAATGCAAAACCCTAGTTTGAAACTCTAACCCTAATGTAAAACCCTAGTTTGTAACCCTAACCCTAATGTAAAACCCTAGTTTGAAACCCTAACCCTAATGTAAAACACTAGTTTGAAACCGTAACGCTAATTTGAAACCCTAGTTTGAAACACTAACCCTAATGTAAAACCCTAGTTTGAAACCGTAACCCTAATTTGAAACCCTAGTTTGAAACCCTAACCCTAATGTAAAACACTAGTTTGAAACCCTAACCCTAATTTGAAACCCTAGTTTGAAACCCTAACCCTAATGCAAAACCCTAGTTTGAAACCCTAACCCTAATGTAAAACCCTAGTTTGAAGCATTAACCCTAATGTAAAACCCTTGTTTGAAACCCTAACCCTAATGTTAAACCCTAGTTTGAAACCCTAACCCTAACGTAAAACCCTAGTTTGAAGCCCTAACCCTAATGTAAAACCCTAGTTTGAATCCCTAACCCTAATGTAAAACCCTAGTTTGAAACCGTAACCCTAATTTGAAACCCTAGTTTGAAACACTAACCCTAATGTAAAACCCTAGTTTGAAACCGTAACCCTAATTTGAAACCCTAGTTTGAAACCCTAACCCTAATGTAAAACACTAGTTTGAAACCCTAACCCTAATTTAAACCCTAGTTTGAAACCCTAACCCTAATCTAAAACCCCTTCTTTGTAACCCTAACCCTAATGTAAAACCCTAGTTTGAAACCCTAACACTAATGTAAAACCCTAGTTTGAAACCCTAAGCCTAATGTTAAACTCTAGTTTGAATCCCTAACCCTAATGTTAAACCCTAGTTTGAAACCCTAACCCTAATCTAAAACCCCTTCTTTGTAACCCTAACCCTAATTTGAAACCCTAGTTTGAAACCCTAACCCTAATGTTAAACCCTAGTTTGAAACCCTACCCCTAATTTGAAACCCTAGTTTGAAAATCTAACCCTAATATAAAACCCTAGTTTGAAACCCTAACCCTAACGTAAAACCCTAGTTTGAATCCCTAACCCTAATGCAAAACCCTAGTTTGAAACTCTAACCCTAATGTAAAACCCTAGTTTGTAACCCTAACCCTAATGTAAAACCCTAGTTTGAAACCCTAACCCTAATGTAAAACACTAGTTTGAAACCGTAACCCTAATTTGAAACCCTAGTTTGAAACCCTAACCCTAATGTAAAACACTAGTTTGAAACCCTAACCCTAATTTGAAACCCTAGTTTGAAACCCTAACCCTAATGCAAAACCCTAGTTTGAAACCCTAACCCTAATGTAAAACCCTAGTTTGAAGCATTAACCCTAATGTAAAACCCTTGTTTGAAACCCTAACCCTAATGTTAAACCCTAGTTTGAAACCCTAACCCTAACGTAAAACCCTAGTTTGAAGCCCTAACCCTAATGTAAAACCCTAGTTTGTAACCCTAACCCTAATTTGAAAACCGAGTTTGAAACCTTAACCCTAACGTAAAACCCTAGTTTGAATCCCTAACCCTAATGTAAAACGATAGTTTGAAACCGTAACCCTAATTTGAAACCCTAGTTTGAAACACTTACTCTAATGTAAAACCCTATTTTGAAACCGTAACCCTAATTTGAAACCCTAGTTTGAAACCCTAACCCTAATGTAAAAGACTAGTTTGAAACCCTAACCCTAATTTGAAACCCTAGTTTGAAACCCTAACCCTAATGCAAAACCCTAGTTTGAATCCCTAACCCTAATGTAAAACCCTAGTTTGAAACCCTAACCCTAATGTTAAACCCTAGTTTGAAACCCTAACTCTAATTTGAAACCGTAGTTTGAAAACCTAACCCTAATATAAAACCCTAGTTTGAATCCCTAACCCTAATGCAAAACCCTAGTTTGAAACCCTAACTCTAATGTAAAACCCTAGTTTGTAACCCTAACCCTAATGTTAAACCCTAGTTTGAAACCCTAACCCTAACCCTAATTTGAAATCGTAGTTTGAAAACCTAACCCTAATATAAAACCCTAGTTTGAAACCCTAACCCTAACGTAAAACCCTATTTTGAATCCCTAACCCTAATGCAAAACCCTAGTTTGAAACCCTAACCCTAATTTGAAACCGTAGTTTGAAAACCTAACCCTAATATAAAACCCTAGTTTGAAACCCTAACCCTAACGTAAAACCCTAGTTTGAATCCCTAACCCTAATGCAAAACCCTAGTTTGAAACCCTAACCCTAATGTAAAACCCTAGATTGTAACCCTAACCCTAATGTAAAACCCTAGTTTGAATCCCTAACCCTAAAGTAAAACCCTAGTTTGAAACCGTAACCCTAATTTGAAACCCTAGTTTGAAACACTAACCCTAATGTAAAACCCTAGTTTGAAACCGTAACCCTAATTTGAAACCCTAGTTTGAAACCCTAACCCTAATGTAAAACACTAGTTTGAAACCCTAACCCTAATCTAAAACCCCTTCTTTGTAACCCTAACCCTAATGTAAAACCCTATTTTGAAACCCTAACACTAATGTAAAACCCTAGTTTGAAACCCTAAGCCTAATGTTAAACTCTAGTTTGAATCCCTAACCCTAATGTTAAACCCTAGTTTGAAACCCTAACCCTAATCTAAAACCCCTTCTTTGTAACCCTAACCCTAATTTGAAACCCTAGTTTGAAACCCTAACCCTAATGTTAAACCCTAGTTTGAAACCCTAACCCTAATTTGAAACCCTAGTTTGAAAATCTAACCCTAATATAAAACCCTAGTTTGAAACCCTAACCCTAATGTAAAACCCTAGTTTGAAGCATTAACCCTAATGTAAAACCCTTGTTTGAAACCCTAACCCTAATGTTAAACCCTAGTTTGAAACCCTAACCCTAACGTAAAACCCTAGTTTGAAGCCCTAACCCTAATGTAAAACCCTAGTTTGTAACCCTAACCCTAATTTGAAAACCGAGTTTGAAACCTTAACCCTAACGTAAAACCCTAGTTTGAATCCCTAACCCTAATGTAAAACGATAGTTTGAAACCGTAACCCTAATTTGAAACCCTAGTTTGAAACACTAACCCTAATGTAAAACCCTAGTTTGAAACCGTAACCCTAATTTGAAACCCTAGTTTGAAACCCTAACCCTAATGTAAAACACTAGTTTGAAACCCTAACCCTAATTTGAAACCCTAGTTTGAAACCCTAACCCTAATGCAAAACCCTAGTTTGAAACCCTAAGACTAATGTAAAACCCTAGTTTGAAGCATTAACCCTAATGTAAAACCCTTGTTTGAAACCCTAACCCTAATGCAAAACCCTAGTTTGAAACTCTAACCCTAATGTAAAACCCTAGTTTGTAACCCTAACCCTAATGTAAAACCCTAGTTTGAAACCCTAACCCTAATGTAAAACACTAGTTTGAAACCGTAACCCTAATTTGAAACCCTAGTTTGAAACCCTAACCCTAATGTAAAACACTAGTTTGAAACCCTAACCCTAATTTGAAACCCTAGTTTGAAACCCTAACCCTAATGCAAAACCCTAGTTTGAAACCCTAACCCTAATGTAAAACCCTAGTTTGAAGCATTAACCCTAATGTAAAACCCTTGTTTGAAACCCTAACCCTAATGTTAAACCCTAGTTTGAAACCCTAACCCTAACGTAAAACCCTAGTTTGAAGCCCTAACCCTAATGTAAAACCCTAGTTTGTAACCCTAACCCTAATTTGAAAACCGAGTTTGAAACCTTAACCCTAACGTAAAACCCTAGTTTGAATCCCTAACCCTAATGTAAAACGATAGTTTGAAACCGTAACCCTAATTTGAAACCCTAGTTTGAAACACTTACTCTAATGTAAAACCCTATTTTGAAACCGTAACCCTAATTTGAAACCCTAGTTTGAAACCCTAACCCTAATGTAAAAGACTAGTTTGAAACCCTAACCCTAATTTGAAACCCTAGTTTGAAACCCTAACCCTAATGCAAAACCCTAGTTTGAATCCCTAACCCTAATGTAAAACCCTAGTTTGAAACCCTAACCCTAATGTTAAACCCTAGTTTGAAACCCTAACTCTAATTTGAAACCGTAGTTTGAAAACCTAACCCTAATATAAAACCCTAGTTTGAATCCCTAACCCTAATGCAAAACCCTAGTTTGAAACCCTAACTCTAATGTAAAACCCTAGTTTGTAACCCTAACCCTAATGTTAAACCCTAGTTTGAAACCCTAACCCTAACCCTAATTTGAAATCGTAGTTTGAAAACCTAACCCTAATATAAAACCCTAGTTTGAAACCCTAACCCTAACGTAAAACCCTATTTTGAATCCCTAACCCTAATGCAAAACCCTAGTTTGAAACCCTAACCCTAATTTGAAACCGTAGTTTGAAAACCTAACCCTAATATAAAACCCTAGTTTGAAACCCTAACCCTAACGTAAAACCCTAGTTTGAATCCCTAACCCTAATGCAAAACCCTAGTTTGAAACCCTAACCCTAATGTAAAACCCTAGATTGTAACCCTAACCCTAATGTAAAACCCTAGTTTGAATCCCTAACCCTAAAGTAAAACCCTAGTTTGAAACCGTAACCCTAATTTGAAACCCTAGTTTGAAACACTAACCCTAATGTAAAACCCTAGTTTGAAACCGTAACCCTAATTTGAAACCCTAGTTTGAAACCCTAACCCTAATGTAAAACACTAGTTTGAAACCCTAACCCTAATCTAAAACCCCTTCTTTGTAACCCTAACCCTAATGTAAAACCCTATTTTGAAACCCTAACACTAATGTAAAACCCTAGTTTGAAACCCTAAGCCTAATGTTAAACTCTAGTTTGAATCCCTAACCCTAATGTTAAACCCTAGTTTGAAACCCTAACCCTAATCTAAAACCCCTTCTTTGTAACCCTAACCCTAATTTGAAACCCTAGTTTGAAACCCTAACCCTAATGTTAAACCCTAGTTTGAAACCCTAACCCTAATTTGAAACCCTAGTTTGAAAATCTAACCCTAATATAAAACCCTAGTTTGAAACCCTAACCCTAATGTAAAACCCTAGTTTGAAGCATTAACCCTAATGTAAAACCCTTGTTTGAAACCCTAACCCTAATGTTAAACCCTAGTTTGAAACCCTAACCCTAACGTAAAACCCTAGTTTGAAGCCCTAACCCTAATGTAAAACCCTAGTTTGTAACCCTAACCCTAATTTGAAAACCGAGTTTGAAACCTTAACCCTAACGTAAAACCCTAGTTTGAATCCCTAACCCTAATGTAAAACGATAGTTTGAAACCGTAACCCTAATTTGAAACCCTAGTTTGAAACACTAACCCTAATGTAAAACCCTAGTTTGAAACCGTAACCCTAATTTGAAACCCTAGTTTGAAACCCTAACCCTAATGTAAAACACTAGTTTGAAACCCTAACCCTAATTTGAAACCCTAGTTTGAAACCCTAACCCTAATGCAAAACCCTAGTTTGAAACCCTAAGCCTAATGTAAAACCCTAGTTTGAAGCATTAACCCTA
This sequence comes from Vanacampus margaritifer, assembly GCF_051991255.1. Lineage (NCBI taxonomy): Eukaryota > Metazoa > Chordata > Actinopteri > Syngnathiformes > Syngnathidae > Vanacampus > Vanacampus margaritifer. The sequence goes on along the minus strand of NW_027520737.1, from coordinate 575,451 downwards.
ATGTAAAACCCTTGTTTGAAACCCTAACCCTAATGTTAAACCCTAGTTTGAAACCCTAACCCTAACGTAAAACCCTAGTTTGAAGCCCTAACCCTAATGTAAAACCCTAGTTTGTAACCCTAACCCTAATTTGAAAACCGAGTTTGAAACCTTAACCCTAACGTAAAACCCTAGTTTGAATCCCTAACCCTAATGTAAAACGATAGTTTGAAACCGTAACCCTAATTTGAAACCCTAGTTTGAAACACTAACTCTAATGTAAAACCCTATTTTGAAACCGTAACCCTAATTTGAAACCCTAGTTTGAAACCCTAACCCTAATGTAAAACACTAGTTTGAAACCCTAACCCTAATTTGAAACCCTAGTTTGAAACCCTAACCCTAATGCAAAACCCTAGTTTGAATCCCTAAACCTAATGTAAAACCCTAGTTTGAAACCCTAACCCTAATGTTAAACCCTAGTTTGAAACCCTAACTCTAATTTGAAACCGTAGTTTGAAAACCTAACCCTAATATAAAACCCTAGTTTCAATCCCTAACCCTAATGCAAAACCCTAGTTTGAAACCGTAACTCTAATGTAAAACCCTAGTTTGTAACCCTAACCCTAATGTAAAACCCTAGTTTGAAACACTAACCCTAATGTAAAACACTAGTTTGAAACCGTAACTCTAATTTGAAACCCTAGTTTGAAACACTTACCCTAATGTAAAACCCTAGTTTGAAACCGTAACCCTAATTTGAAAGCCTAGTTTGAAACCCTAACCCTAATTTGAAACCCTAGTTTGAAACCCTAACCCTAATGCAAAACCCTTGTTTGAAACCCTAACCCTAATGTAAAACCCTAGTTTGTAACCCTAAACCTAATGTAAAACCCTAGTTTGAAACCCTAACCCTAATGTAAAACCCTAGTTTGAAACCCTAACCCTAATGTTAAACCCTAGTTTGTAACCCTAACCCTAATATAAAAACCCTAGTTTGAAACCCTAACCCTAATTTTAAACCCTAGTTTGAAACATAACCCTAATTTGAAACCCTAGTTTGAAACCCTAACCCTAATGTAAAACACTAGTTTGAAACCCTAACCCTAATTTGAAACCCTAGTTTGAAACCCTAACCCTAATGCAAAACCCTAGTTTGAAACCCTAACCCTAATGTAAAACCCTAGTTTGTAACCCTAACCCTAATGTTAAACCCTAGTTTGAAACCCTAACCCTAACCCTAATTTGAAACCGTAGTTTGAAAACCTAACCCTAATATAAAACCCTAGTTTGAAACCCTAACCCTAACGTAAAACCCTAGTTTGAATCCCTAACCCTAATGCAAAACCCTAGTTTGAAACCCTAACCCTAATGTAAAACCCTAGATTGTAACCCTAACCCTAATGTAAAACCCTAGTTTGAATCCCTAACCCTAATGTAAAACCCTAGTTTGAAACCGTAACCCTAATTTGAAACCCTAGTTTGAAACACTAACCCTAATGTAAAACCCTAGTTTGAAACCGTAACCCTAATTTGAAACCCTAGTTTGAAACCCTAACCCTAATGTAAAACACTAGTTTGAAACCCTAACCCTAATTTGAAACCCTAGTTTGAAACCCTAACCCTAATCTAAAACCCCTTCTTTGTAACCCTAACCCTAATGTAAAACCCTATTTTGAAACCCTAACACTAATGTAAAACCCTAGTTTGAAACCCTAAGCCTAATGTTAAACTCTAGTTTGAATCCCTAACCCTAATGTTAAACCCTAGTTTGAAACCCTAACCCTAATCTAAAACCCCTTCTTTGTAACCCTAACCCTAATTTGAAACCCTAGTTTGAAACCCTAACCCTAATGTTAAACCCTAGTTTGAAACCCTAACCCTAATTTGAAACCCTAGTTTGAAAATCTAACCCTAATATAAAACCCTAGTTTGAAACCCTAACCCTAACGTAAAACCCTAGTTTGAATCCCTAACCCTAATGCAAAACCCTAGTTTGAAACTCTAACCCTAATGTAAAACCCTAGTTTGTAACCCTAACCCTAATGTAAAACCCTAGTTTGAAACCCTAACCCTAATGTAAAACACTAGTTTGAAACCGTAACGCTAATTTGAAACCCTAGTTTGAAACACTAACCCTAATGTAAAACCCTAGTTTGAAACCGTAACCCTAATTTGAAACCCTAGTTTGAAACCCTAACCCTAATGTAAAACACTAGTTTGAAACCCTAACCCTAATTTGAAACCCTAGTTTGAAACCCTAACCCTAATGCAAAACCCTAGTTTGAAACCCTAACCCTAATGTAAAACCCTAGTTTGAAGCATTAACCCTAATGTAAAACCCTTGTTTGAAACCCTAACCCTAATGTTAAACCCTAGTTTGAAACCCTAACCCTAACGTAAAACCCTAGTTTGAAGCCCTAACCCTAATGTAAAACCCTAGTTTGTAACCCTAACCCTAATTTGAAAACCGAGTTTGAAACCTTAACCCTAACGTAAAACCCTAGTTTGAATCCCTAACCCTAATGTAAAACGATAGTTTGAAACCGTAACCCTAATTTGAAACCCTAGTTTGAAACACTAACTCTAATGTAAAACCCTATTTTGAAACCGTAACCCTAATTTGAAACCCTAGTTTGAAACCCTAACCCTAATGTAAAACACTAGTTTGAAACCCTAACCCTAATTTGAAACCCTAGTTTGAAACCCTAACCCTAATGCAAAACCCTAGTTTGAATCCCTAACCCTAATGTAAAACCCTAGTTTGAAACCCTAACCCTAATGTTAAACCCTAGTTTGAAACCCTAACTCTAATTTGAAACCGTAGTTTGAAAACCTAACCCTAATATAAAACCCTAGTTTGAATCCCTAACCCTAATGCAAAACCCTAGTTTGAAACCCTAACTCTAATGTAAAACCCTAGTTTGTAACCCTAACCCTAATGTAAAACCCTAGTTTGAAACACTAACCCTAATGTAAAACACTAGTTTGAAACCGTAACGCTAATTTGAAACCCTAGTTTGAAACACTTACCCTAATGTAAAACCCTAGTTTGAAACCGTAACCCTAATTTGAAACCCTAGTTTGAAACCCTAACCCTAATTTGAAACCCTAGTTTGAAACCCTAACCCTAATGCAAAACCCTTGTTTGAAACCCTAACCCTAATGTAAAACCCTAGTTTGTATCCCTAAACCTAATGTAAAACCCTAGTTTGAAACCCTAACCCTAATGTAAAACCCTAGTTTGAAACCCTAACCCTAATGTTAAACCCTAGTTTGTAACCCTAACCCTAATATAAAAACCCTAGTTTGAAACCCTAACCCTAATTTTAAACCCTAGTTTGAAACATAACCCTAATTTGAAACCCTAGTTTGAAACCCTAACCCTAATGTAAAACACTAGTTTGAAACCCTAACCCTAATTTGAAACCCTAGTTTGAAACCCTAACCCTAATGCAAAACCCTAGTTTGAAACCCTAACCCTAATGTAAAACCCTAGTTTGTAACCCTAACCCTAATGTTAAACCCTAGTTTGAAACCCTAACCCTAACCCTAATTTGAAACCGTAGTTTGAAAACCTAACCCTAATATAAAACCCTAGTTTGAAACCCTAACCCTAACGTAAAACCCTAGTTTGAATCCCTAACCCTAATGCAAAACCCTAGTTTGAAACCCTAACCCTAATGTAAAACCCTAGATTGTAACCCTAACCCTAATGTAAAACCCTAGTTTGAATCCCTAACCTTAAAGTAAAACCCTAGTTTGAAACCGTAACCCTAATTTGAAACCCTAGTTTGAAACACTAACCCTAATGTAAAACCCTAGTTTGAAACCGTAACCCTAATTTGAAACCCTAGTTTGAAACCCTAACCCTAATGTAAAACACTAGTTTGAAACCCTAACCCTAATTTGAAACCCTAGTTTGAAACCCTAACCCTAATCTAAAACCCCTTCTTTGTAACCCTAACCCTAATGTAAAACCCTATTTTGAAACCCTAACACTAATGTAAAACCCTAGTTTGAAACCCTAAGCCTAATGTTAAACTCTAGTTTGAATCCCTAACCCTAATGTTAAACCCTAGTTTGAAACCCTAACCCTAATCTAAAACCCCTTCTTTGTAACCCTAACCCTAATTTCAAACCCTAGTTTGAAACCCTAACCCTAATGTTAAACCCTAGTTTGAAACCCTAACCCTAATTTGAAACCCTAGTTTGAAAATCTAACCCTAATATAAAACCCTAGTTTGAAACCCTAACCCTAATGTAAAACCCTAGTTTGAAGCATTAACCCTAATGTAAAACCCTTGTTTGAAACCCTAACCCTAATGTTAAACCCTAGTTTGAAACCCTAACCCTAACGTAAAACCCTAGTTTGAAGCCCTAACCCTAATGTAAAACCCTAGTTTGTAACCCTAACCCTAATTTGAAAACCGAGTTTGAAACCTTAACCCTAACGTAAAACCCTAGTTTGAATCCCTAACCCTAATGTAAAACGATAGTTTGAAACCGTAACCCTAATTTGACACCCTAGTTTGAAACACTAACCCTAATGTAAAACCCTAGTTTGAAACCCTAACCCTAATGTAAAACCCTAGATTGTAACCCTAACCCTAATGTAAAACCCTAGTTTGAAACCGTAACCCTAATTTGAAACCCTAGTTTGAAACACTAACCCTAATGTAAAACCCTAGTTTGAAACCGTAACCCTAATTTGAAACCCTAGTTTGAAACCCTAACCCTAATGTAAAACACTAGTTTGAAACCCTAACCCTAATTTGAAACCCTAGTTTGAAACCCTAACCCTAATCTAAAACCCCTTCTTTGTAACCCTAACCCTAATGTAAAACCCTATTTTGAAACCCTAACACTAATGTAAAACCCTAGTTTGAAACCCTAAGCCTAATGTTAAACTCTAGTTTGAATCCCTAACCCTAATGTTAAACCCTAGTTTGAAACCCTAACCCTAATCTAAAACCCCTTCTTTGTAACCCTAACCCTAATTTGAAACCCTAGTTTGAAACCCTAACCCTAATGTTAAACCCTAGTTTGAAACCCTAACCCTAATTTGAAACCCTAGTTTGAAAATCTAACCCTAATATAAAACCCTAGTTTGAAACCCTAACGTAAAACCCTAGTTTGAATCCCTAACCCTAATGCAAAACCCTAGTTTGAAACTCTAACCCTAATGTAAAACCCTAGTTTGTAACCCTAACCCTAATGTAAAACCCTAGTTTGAAACCCTAACCCTAATGTAAAACACTAGTTTGAAACCGTAACGCTAATTTGAAACCCTAGTTTGAAACACTAACCCTAATGTAAAACCCTAGTTTGAAACCGTAACCCTAATTTGAAACCCTAGTTTGAAACCCTAACCCTAATGTAAAACACTAGTTTGAAACCCTAACCCTAATTTGAAACCCTAGTTTGAAACCCTAACCCTAATGCAAAACCCTAGTTTGAAACCCTAACCCTAATGTAAAACCCTAGTTTGAAGCCTTAACCCTAATGTAAAACCCTAGTTTGTAACCCTAAACCTAATGTAAAACCCTAGTTTGTAACCCTAACCCTAATGTTAAACCCTAGTTTGTAACCCTAACCCTAATTTTAAACCCTAGTTTGAAACATAACCCTAATTTGAAACCCTAGTTTGAAATCCTAACCCTAATGTAAAACACTAGTTTGAAACACTAACCCTAATTTGAAACCCTAGTTTGAAACCCTAACCCTAATGCAAAACCCTAGTTTGAAACCCTAACCCTAATGCAAAACCCTAGTTTGAAACCCTAACCCTAATGTAAAACCATAGTTTGAAACCCTAATCCTAATGTTAAACCCTAGTTTGAAACCCTAACCCTAATTTGAAACCGTAGTTTGAAAACCTAACCCTAATATAAAACCCTAGTTTGAAACCCTAACCCTAACGTAAAACCCTAGTTTGAATCCCTAACCCTAATGCAAAACCCTAGTTTGAAACCCTAACCCTAATGTAAAACCCTAGTTTGTAACCCTAACCCTAATGTGAAACCCTAGTTTGAAACACTAACCCTAATGTAAAACACTAGTTTGAAACCGTAACGCTAATTTGAAACCCTAGTTTGAAACCCTAACCCTAATTTGAAACCCTAGTTTGAAACCCTAACCCTAATGCAAAACCCTTGTTTGAAACCCTAACCCTAATGTAAAACCCTAGTTTGTAACCCTAACCCTAATGTAAAACCCTAGTTTGAAACTCTAACCCTAATGTAAAACCCTAGTTTGAAACCCTAACCCTAATGTTAAACCCTAGTTTGTAACCCTAACCCTAATATAAAAACCCTAGTTTGAAACCCTAACCCTAATGTTAAACCCTAGTTTGAAACCCTAACCCTAATGTAAAACCCCTTGTTTGTAACCCTAACCCTAATTTGAAACCCTAGTTTGAAACCCTAAACCTAATGTTAAACCCTACTTTGAAACCCTAACCCTAATTTGAAACCGTAGTTTGAAAACCTAACCCTAATATAAAACCCTAGTTTGAAACCCTAACCCTAACGTAAAACCCTAGTTTGAATCCCTAACCCTAATTTAAAACCCTAGTTTGTAACCCTAACCCTAACGTAAAACCCTATTTTGAAACCCTAACCATAATGTAAAACCCTAGTTTGAAACCTTAACCCTAATGGTAAACCCTAGTTTGAAACCCTAACCCTAATGTAAAACCCTAGTTTGAAGCATTAACCCTAATGTAAAACCCTAGTTTGAAACCCTAACCATAATGTAAAACCCTAGTTTGAAACCCTAACCCTAATGGTAAACCCTAGTTTGTAACCCTAACCCTAATGCAAAACCCTAGTTTGAAACCCTAACCCTAATGTAAAACCCTAGTTTGTAACCCTAACCCTAATGTAAAACCCTAGTTTGAAACCCTAACCCTAATGTAAAACCCTAGTTTGAAGCATTAACCCTAATGTAAAACCCTTGTTTGAAACCCTAACCCTAATGTTAAACCCTAGTTTGAAACCCTAACCCTAACGTAAAACCCTAGTTTGAAGCCCTAACCCTAATGTAAAACCCTAGTTTGTAACCCTAACCCTAATTTGAAAACCGAGTTTGAAACCTTAACCCTAACGTAAAACCCTAGTTTGAATCCCTAACCCTAATGTAAAACGATAGTTTGAAACCGTAACCCTAATTTGAAACCCTAGTTTGAAACACTAACTCTAATGTAAAACCCTATTTTGAAACCGTAACCCTAATTTGAAACCCTAGTTTGAAACCCTAACCCTAATGTAAAACACTAGTTTGAAACCCTAACCCTAATTTGAAACCCTAGTTTGAAACCCTAACCCTAATGCAAAACCCTAGTTTGAATCCCTAACCCTAATGTAAAACCCTAGTTTGAAACCCTAACCCTAATGTTAAACCCTAGTTTGAAACCCTAACTCTAATTTGAAACCGTAGTTTGAAAACCTAACCCTAATATAAAACCCTAGTTTGAATCCCTAACCCTAATGCAAAACCCTAGTTTGAAACCCTAACTCTAATGTAAAACCCTAGTTTGTAACCCTAACCCTAATGTAAAACCCTAGTTTGAAACACTAACCCTAATGTAAAACACTAGTTTGAAACCGTAACGCTAATTTGAAACCCTAGTTTGAAACACTTACCCTAATGTAAAACCCTAGTTTGAAACCGTAACCCTAATTTGAAACCCTAGTTTGAAACCCTAACCCTAATGCAAAACCCTTGTTTGAAACCCTAACCCTAATGTAAAACCCTAGTTTGTAACCCTAAACCTAATGTAAAACCCTAGTTTGAAACCCTAACCCTAATGTAAAACCCTAGTTTGAAACCCTAACCCTAATGTTAAACCCTAGTTTGTAACCCTAACCCTAATATAAAAACCCTAGTTTGAAACCCTAACCCTAATTTTAAACCCTAGTTTGAAACATAACCCTAATTTGAAACCCTAGTTTGAAACCCTAACCCTAATGTAAAACACTAGTTTGAAACCCTAACCCTAATTTGAAACCCTAGTTTGAAACCCTAACCCTAATGCAAAACCCTAGTTTGAAACCCTAACCCTAATGTAAAACCCTAGTTTGTAACCCTAACCCTAATGTTAAACCCTAGTTTGAAACCCTAACCCTAATTTGAAACCGTAGTTTGAAAACCTAACCCTAATATAAAACCCTAGTTTGAAACCCTAACCCTAACGTAAAACCCTAGTTTGAATCCCTAACCCTAATGCAAAACCCTAGTTTGAAACCCTAACCCTAATGTAAAACCCTAGATTGTAACCCTAACCCTAATGTAAAACCCTAGTTTGAATCCCTAACCCTAATGTAAAACCCTAGTTTGAAACCGTAACCCTAATTTGAAACCCTAGTTTGAAACCCTAACCCTAATCTAAAACCCCTTCTTTGTAACCCTAACCCTAATGTAAAACCCTAGTTTGAAACCCTAACACTAATGTAAAACCCTAGTTTGAAACCCTAAGCCTAATGTTAAACTCTAGTTTGAATCCCTAACCCTAATGTTAAACCCTAGTTTGAAACCCTAACCCTAATCTAAAACCCCTTCTTTGTAACCCTAACCCTAATTTGAAACCCTAGTTTGAAACCCTAACCCTAATGTTAAACCCTAGTTTGAAACCCTAACCCTAATTTGAAACCCTAGTTTGAAAATCTAACCCTAATATAAAACCCTAGTTTGAAACCCTAACCCTAACGTAAAACCCTAGTTTGAATCCCTAACCCTAATGCAAAACCCTAGTTTGAAACTCTAACCCTAATGTTAAACCCTAGTTTGTAACCCTAACCCTAATGTAAAACCCTAGTTTGAAACACTAACTCTAATGTAAAACCCTATTTTGAAACCGTAACCCTAATTTGAAACCCTAGTTTGAAACCCTAACCCTAATGTAAAACACTAGTTTGAAACCCTAACCCTAATTTGAAACCCTAGTTTGAAACCCTAACCCTAATGCAAAACCCTAGTTTGAATCCCTAACCCTAATGTAAAACCCTAGTTTGAAACCCTAACCCTAATGTTAAACCCTAGTTTGAAACCCTAACTCTAATTTGAAACCGTAGTTTGAAAACCTAACCCTAATATAAAACCCTAGTTTGAATCCCTAACCCTAATGCAAAACCCTAGTTTGAAACTCTAACCCTAATGTAAAACCCTAGTTTGTAACCCTAACCCTAACGTAAAACCCTAGTTTGAATCCCTAACCCTAATGCAAAACCCTAGTTTGAAACTCTAACCCTAATGTAAAACCCTAGTTTGTAACCCTAACCCTAATGTAAAACCCTAGTTTGAAACCCTAACCCTAATGTAAAACACTAGTTTGAAACCGTAACCCTAATTTGAAACCCTAGTTTGAAACCCTAACCCTAATGTAAAACACTAGTTTGAAACCCTAACCCTAATTTGAAACCCTAGTTTGAAACCCTAACCCTAATGCAAAACCCTAGTTTGAAACCCTAACCCTAATGTAAAACCCTAGTTTGAAGCATTAACCCTAATGTAAAACCCTTGTTTGAAACCCTAACCCTAATGTTAAACCCTAGTTTGAAACCCTAACCCTAACGTAAAACCCTAGTTTGAAGCCCTAACCCTAATGTAAAACCCTAGTTTGTAACCCTAACCCTAATTTGAAAACCGAGTTTGAAACCTTAACCCTAACGTAAAACCCTAGTTTGAATCCCTAACCCTAATGTAAAACGATAGTTTGAAACCGTAACCCTAATTTGAAACCCTAGTTTGAAACACTTACTCTAATGTAAAACCCTATTTTGAAACCGTAACCCTAATTTGAAACCCTAGTTTGAAACCCTAACCCTAATGTAAAAGACTAGTTTGAAACCCTAACCCTAATTTGAAACCCTAGTTTGAAACCCTAACCCTAATGCAAAACCCTAGTTTGAATCCCTAACCCTAATGTAAAACCCTAGTTTGAAACCCTAACCCTAATGTTAAACCCTAGTTTGAAACCCTAACTCTAATTTGAAACCGTAGTTTGAAAACCTAACCCTAATATAAAACCCTAGTTTGAATCCCTAACCCTAATGCAAAACCCTAGTTTGAAACCCTAACTCTAATGTAAAACCCTAGTTTGTAACCCTAACCCTAATGTTAAACCCTAGTTTGAAACCCTAACCCTAACCCTAATTTGAAATCGTAGTTTGAAAACCTAACCCTAATATAAAACCCTAGTTTGAAACCCTAACCCTAACGTAAAACCCTATTTTGAATCCCTAACCCTAATGCAAAACCCTAGTTTGAAACCCTAACCCTAATTTGAAACCGTAGTTTGAAAACCTAACCCTAATATAAAACCCTAGTTTGAAACCCTAACCCTAACGTAAAACCCTAGTTTGAATCCCTAACCCTAATGCAAAACCCTAGTTTGAAACCCTAACCCTAATGTAAAACCCTAGATTGTAACCCTAACCCTAATGTAAAACCCTAGTTTGAATCCCTAACCCTAAAGTAAAACCCTAGTTTGAAACCGTAACCCTAATTTGAAACCCTAGTTTGAAACACTAACCCTAATGTAAAACCCTAGTTTGAAACCGTAACCCTAATTTGAAACCCTAGTTTGAAACCCTAACCCTAATGTAAAACACTAGTTTGAAACCCTAACCCTAATCTAAAACCCCTTCTTTGTAACCCTAACCCTAATGTAAAACCCTATTTTGAAACCCTAACACTAATGTAAAACCCTAGTTTGAAACCCTAAGCCTAATGTTAAACTCTAGTTTGAATCCCTAACCCTAATGTTAAACCCTCGTTTGAAACCCTAACCCTAATCTAAAACCCCTTCTTTGTAACCCTAACCCTAATTTGAAACCCTAGTTTGAAACCCTAACCCTAATGTTAAACCCTAGTTTGAAACCCTAACCCTAATTTGAAACCCTAGTTTGAAAATCTAACCCTAATATAAAACCCTAGTTTGAAACCCTAACCCTAATGTAAAACCCTAGTTTGAAGCATTAACCCTAATGTAAAACCCTTGTTTGAAACCCTAACCCTAATGTTAAACCCTAGTTTGAAACCCTAACCCTAACGTAAAACCCTAGTTTGAAGCCCTAACCCTAATGTAAAACCCTAGTTTGTAACCCTAACCCTAATTTGAAAACCGAGTTTGAAACCTTAACCCTAACGTAAAACCCTAGTTTGAATCCCTAACCCTAATGTAAAACGATAGTTTGAAACCGTAACCCTAATTTGAAACCCTAGTTTGAAACACTAACCCTAATGTAAAACCCTAGTTTGAAACCGTAACCCTAATTTGAAACCCTAGTTTGAAACCCTAACCCTAATGTAAAACACTAGTTTGAAACCCTAACCCTAATTTGAAACCCTAGTTTGAAACCCTAACCCTAATGCAAAACCCTAGTTTGAAACCCTAAGCCTAATGTAAAACCCTAGTTTGAAGCATTAACCCTAATGTAAAACCCTTGTTTGAAACCCTAACCCTAATGCAAAACCCTAGTTTGAAACTCTAACCCTAATGTAAAACCCTAGTTTGTAACCCTAACCCTAATGTAAAACCCTAGTTTGAAACCCTAACCCTAATGTAAAACACTAGTTTGAAACCGTAACCCTAATTTGAAACCCTAGTTTGAAACCCTAACCCTAATGTAAAACACTAGTTTGAAACCCTAACCCTAATTTGAAACCCTAGTTTGAAACCCTAACCCTAATGCAAAACCCTAGTTTGAAACCCTAACCCTAATGTAAAACCCTAGTTTGAAGCATTAACCCTAATGTAAAACCCTTGTTTGAAACCCTAACCCTAATGTTAAACCCTAGTTTGAAACCCTAACCCTAACGTAAAACCCTAGTTTGAAGCCCTAACCCTAATGTAAAACCCTAGTTTGTAACCCTAACCCTAATTTGAAAACCGAGTTTGAAACCTTAACCCTAACGTAAAACCCTAGTTTGAATCCCTAACCCTAATGTAAAACGATAGTTTGAAACCGTAACCCTAATTTGAAACCCTAGTTTGAAACACTTACTCTAATGTAAAACCCTATTTTGAAACCGTAACCCTAATTTGAAACCCTAGTTTGAAACCCTAACCCTAATGTAAAAGACTAGTTTGAAACCCTAACCCTAATTTGAAACCCTAGTTTGAAACCCTAACCCTAATGCAAAACCCTAGTTTGAATCCCTAACCCTAATGTAAAACCCTAGTTTGAAACCCTAACCCTAATGTTAAACCCTAGTTTGAAACCCTAACTCTAATTTGAAACCGTAGTTTGAAAACCTAACCCTAATATAAAACCCTAGTTTGAATCCCTAACCCTAATGCAAAACCCTAGTTTGAAACCCTAACTCTAATGTAAAACCCTAGTTTGTAACCCTAACCCTAATGTTAAACCCTAGTTTGAAACCCTAACCCTAACCCTAATTTGAAATCGTAGTTTGAAAACCTAACCCTAATATAAAACCCTAGTTTGAAACCCTAACCCTAACGTAAAACCCTATTTTGAATCCCTAACCCTAATGCAAAACCCTAGTTTGAAACCCTAACCCTAATTTGAAACCGTAGTTTGAAAACCTAACCCTAATATAAAACCCTAGTTTGAAACCCTAACCCTAACGTAAAACCCTAGTTTGAATCCCTAACCCTAATGCAAAACCCTAGTTTGAAACCCTAACCCTAATGTAAAACCCTAGATTGTAACCCTAACCCTAATGTAAAACCCTAGTTTGAAACCCTAACCCTAACGTAAAACCCTAGTTTGAATCCCTAACCCTAATTTAAAACCCTAGTTTGTAACCCTAACCCTAACGTAAAACCCTATTTTGAAACCCTAACCATAATGTAAAACCCTAGTTTGAAACCTTAACCCTAATGGTAAACCCTAGTTTGAAACCCTAACCCTAATGTAAAACCCTAGTTTGAAGCATTAACCCTAATGTAAAACCCTAGTTTGAAACCCTAACCATAATGTAAAACCCTAGTTTGAAACCCTAACCCTAATGGTAAACCCTAGTTTGTAACCCTAACCCTAATGCAAAACCCTAGTTTGAAACCCTAACCCTAATGTAAAACCCTAGTTTGTAACCCTAACCCTAATGTAAAACCCTAGTTTGAAACCCTAACCCTAATGTAAAACCCTAGTTTGAAGCATTAACCCTAATGTAAAACCCTTGTTTGAAACCCTAACCCTAATGTTAAACCCTAGTTTGAAACCCTAACCCTAACGTAAAACCCTAGTTTGAAGCCCTAACCCTAATGTAAAACCCTAGTTTGTAACCCTAACCCTAATTTGAAAACCGAGTTTGAAACCTTAACCCTAACGTAAAACCCTAGTTTGAATCCCTAACCCTAATGTAAAACGATAGTTTGAAACCGTAACCCTAATTTGAAACCCTAGTTTGAAACACTAACTCTAATGTAAAACCCTATTTTGAAACCGTAACCCTAATTTGAAACCCTAGTTTGAAACCCTAACCCTAATGTAAAACACTAGTTTGAAACCCTAACCCTAATTTGAAACCCTAGTTTGAAACCCTAACCCTAATGCAAAACCCTAGTTTGAATCCCTAACCCTAATGTAAAACCCTAGTTTGAAACCCTAACCCTAATGTTAAACCCTAGTTTGAAACCCTAACTCTAATTTGAAACCGTAGTTTGAAAACCTAACCCTAATATAAAACCCTAGTTTGAATCCCTAACCCTAATGCAAAACCCTAGTTTGAAACCCTAACTCTAATGTAAAACCCTAGTTTGTAACCCTAACCCTAATGTAAAACCCTAGTTTGAAACACTAACCCTAATGTAAAACACTAGTTTGAAACCGTAACGCTAATTTGAAACCCTAGTTTGAAACACTTACCCTAATGTAAAACCCTAGTTTGAAACCGTAACCCTAATTTGAAACCCTAGTTTGAAACCCTAACCCTAATGCAAAACCCTTGTTTGAAACCCTAACCCTAATGTAAAACCCTAGTTTGTAACCCTAAACCTAATGTAAAACCCTAGTTTGAAACCCTAACCCTAATGTAAAACCCTAGTTTGAAACCCTAACCCTAATGTTAAACCCTAGTTTGTAACCCTAACCCTAATATAAAAACCCTAGTTTGAAACCCTAACCCTAATTTTAAACCCTAGTTTGAAACATAACCCTAATTTGAAACCCTAGTTTGAAACCCTAACCCTAATGTAAAACACTAGTTTGAAACCCTAACCCTAATTTGAAACCCTAGTTTGAAACCCTAACCCTAATGCAAAACCCTAGTTTGAAACCCTAACCCTAATGTAAAACCCTAGTTTGTAACCCTAACCCTAATGTTAAACCCTAGTTTGAAACCCTAACCCTAATTTGAAACCGTAGTTTGAAAACCTAACCCTAATATAAAACCCTAGTTTGAAACCCTAACCCTAACGTAAAACCCTAGTTTGAATCCCTAACCCTAATGCAAAACCCTAGTTTGAAACCCTAACCCTAATGTAAAACCCTAGATTGTAACCCTAACCCTAATGTAAAACCCTAGTTTGAATCCCTAACCCTAATGTAAAACCCTAGTTTGAAACCGTAACCCTAATTTGAAACCCTAGTTTGAAACCCTAACCCTAATCTAAAACCCCTTCTTTGTAACCCTAACCCTAATGTAAAACCCTAGTTTGAAACCCTAACACTAATGTAAAACCCTAGTTTGAAACCCTAAGCCTAATGTTAAACTCTAGTTTGAATCCCTAACCCTAATGTTAAACCCTAGTTTGAAACCCTAACCCTAATCTAAAACCCCTTCTTTGTAACCCTAACCCTAATTTGAAACCCTAGTTTGAAACCCTAACCCTAATGTTAAACCCTAGTTTGAAACCCTAACCCTAATTTGAAACCCTAGTTTGAAAATCTAACCCTAATATAAAACCCTAGTTTGAAACCCTAACCCTAACGTAAAACCCTAGTTTGAATCCCTAACCCTAATGCAAAACCCTAGTTTGAAACTCTAACCCTAATGTTAAACCCTAGTTTGTAACCCTAACCCTAATGTAAAACCCTAGTTTGAAACACTAACTCTAATGTAAAACCCTATTTTGAAACCGTAACCCTAATTTGAAACCCTAGTTTGAAACCCTAACCCTAATGTAAAACACTAGTTTGAAACCCTAACCCTAATTTGAAACCCTAGTTTGAAACCCTAACCCTAATGCAAAACCCTAGTTTGAATCCCTAACCCTAATGTAAAACCCTAGTTTGAAACCCTAACCCTAATGTTAAACCCTAGTTTGAAACCCTAACTCTAATTTGAAACCGTAGTTTGAAAACCTAACCCTAATATAAAACCCTAGTTTGAATCCCTAACCCTAATACAAAACCCTAGTTTGAAACTCTAACCCTAATGTAAAACCCTAGATTGTAACCCTAACCCTAATGTAAAACCCTAGTTTGAATCCCTAACCCTAATGTAAAACCCTAGTTTGAAACCGTAACCCTAATTTGAAACCCTAGTTTGAAACCCTAACCCTAATCTAAAACCCCTTCTTTGTAACCCTAACCCTAATGTAAAACCCTAGTTTGAAACCCTAACACTAATGTAAAACCCTAGTTTGAAACCCTAAGCCTAATGTTAAACTCTAGTTTGAATCCCTAACCCTAATGTTAAACCCTAGTTTGAAACCCTAACCCTAATCTAAAACCCCTTCTTTGTAACCCTAACCCTAATTTGAAACCCTAGTTTGAAACCCTAACCCTAATGTTAAACCCTAGTTTGAAACCCTAACCCTAATTTGAAACCCTAGTTTGAAAATCTAACCCTAATATAAAACCCTAGTTTGAAACCCTAACCCTAACGTAAAACCCTAGTTTGAATCCCTAACCCTAATGCAAAACCCTAGTTTGAAACTCTAACCCTAATGTTAAACCCTAGTTTGTAACCCTAACCCTAATGTAAAACCCTAGTTTGAAACACTAACTCTAATGTAAAACCCTATTTTGAAACCGTAACCCTAATTTGAAACCCTAGTTTGAAACCCTAACCCTAATGTAAAACACTAGTTTGAAACCCTAACCCTAATTTGAAACCCTAGTTTGAAACCCTAACCCTAATGCAAAACCCTAGTTTGAATCCCTAACCCTAATGTAAAACCCTAGTTTGAAACCCTAACCCTAATGTTAAACCCTAGTTTGAAACCCTAACTCTAATTTGAAACCGTAGTTTGAAAACCTAACCCTAATATAAAACCCTAGTTTGAATCCCTAACCCTAATGCAAAACCCTAGTTTGAAACTCTAACCCTAATGTAAAACCCTAGTTTGTAACCCTAACCCTAACGTAAAACCCTAGTTTGAATCCCTAACCCTAATGCAAAACCCTAGTTTGAAACTCTAACCCTAATGTAAAACCCTAGTTTGTAACCCTAACCCTAATGTAAAACCCTAGTTTGAAACCCTAACCCTAATGTAAAACACTAGTTTGAAACCGTAACCCTAATTTGAAACCCTAGTTTGAAACCCTAACCCTAATGTAAAACACTAGTTTGAAACCCTAACCCTAATTTGAAACCCTAGTTTGAAACCCTAACCCTAATGCAAAACCCTAGTTTGAAACCCTAACCCTAATGTAAAACCCTAGTTTGAAGCATTAACCCTAATGTAAAACCCTTGTTTGAAACCCTAACCCTAATGTTAAACCCTAGTTTGAAACCCTAACCCTAACGTAAAACCCTAGTTTGAAGCCCTAACCCTAATGTAAAACCCTAGTTTGTAACCCTAACCCTAATTTGAAAACCGAGTTTGAAACCTTAACCCTAACGTAAAACCCTAGTTTGAATCCCTAACCCTAATGTAAAACGATAGTTTGAAACCGTAACCCTAATTTGAAACCCTAGTTTGAAACACTTACTCTAATGTAAAACCCTATTTTGAAACCGTAACCCTAATTTGAAACCCTAGTTTGAAACCCTAACCCTAATGTAAAAGACTAGTTTGAAACCCTAACCCTAATTTGAAACCCTAGTTTGAAACCCTAACCCTAATGCAAAACCCTAGTTTGAATCCCTAACCCTAATGTAAAACCCTAGTTTGAAACCCTAACCCTAATGTTAAACCCTAGTTTGAAACCCTAACTCTAATTTGAAACCGTAGTTTGAAAACCTAACCCTAATATAAAACCCTAGTTTGAATCCCTAACCCTAATGCAAAACCCTAGTTTGAAACCCTAACTCTAATGTAAAACCCTAGTTTGTAACCCTAACCCTAATGTTAAACCCTAGTTTGAAACCCTAACCCTAACCCTAATTTGAAATCGTAGTTTGAAAACCTAACCCTAATATAAAACCCTAGTTTGAAACCCTAACCCTAACGTAAAACCCTATTTTGAATCCCTAACCCTAATGCAAAACCCTAGTTTGAAACCCTAACCCTAATTTGAAACCGTAGTTTGAAAACCTAACCCTAATATAAAACCCTAGTTTGAAACCCTAACCCTAACGTAAAACCCTAGTTTGAATCCCTAACCCTAATGCAAAACCCTAGTTTGAAACCCTAACCCTAATGTAAAACCCTAGATTGTAACCCTAACCCTAATGTAAAACCCTAGTTTGAATCCCTAACCCTAAAGTAAAACCCTAGTTTGAAACCGTAACCCTAATTTGAAACCCTAGTTTGAAACACTAACCCTAATGTAAAACCCTAGTTTGAAACCGTAACCCTAATTTGAAACCCTAGTTTGAAACCCTAACCCTAATGTAAAACACTAGTTTGAAACCCTAACCCTAATCTAAAACCCCTTCTTTGTAACCCTAACCCTAATGTAAAACCCTATTTTGAAACCCTAACACTAATGTAAAACCCTAGTTTGAAACCCTAAGCCTAATGTTAAACTCTAGTTTGAATCCCTAACCCTAATGTTAAACCCTAGTTTGAAACCCTAACCCTAATCTAAAACCCCTTCTTTGTAACCCTAACCCTAATTTGAAACCCTAGTTTGAAACCCTAACCCTAATGTTAAACCCTAGTTTGAAACCCTAACCCTAATTTGAAACCCTAGTTTGAAAATCTAACCCTAATATAAAACCCTAGTTTGAAACCCTAACCCTAATGTAAAACCCTAGTTTGAAGCATTAACCCTAATGTAAAACCCTTGTTTGAAACCCTAACCCTAATGTTAAACCCTAGTTTGAAACCCTAACCCTAACGTAAAACCCTAGTTTGAAGCCCTAACCCTAATGTAAAACCCTAGTTTGTAACCCTAACCCTAATTTGAAAACCGAGTTTGAAACCTTAACCCTAACGTAAAACCCTAGTTTGAATCCCTAACCCTAATGTAAAACGATAGTTTGAAACCGTAACCCTAATTTGAAACCCTAGTTTGAA
The DNA here is from genome assembly GCF_051991255.1 of Vanacampus margaritifer. Taxonomy (NCBI): domain Eukaryota; kingdom Metazoa; phylum Chordata; class Actinopteri; order Syngnathiformes; family Syngnathidae; genus Vanacampus; species Vanacampus margaritifer. Next base: position 557,150 of record NW_027520737.1, on the reverse strand, counting down.
ACACTAACCCTAATGTAAAACCCTAGTTTGAAACCGTAACCCTAATTTGAAACCCTAGTTTGAAACCCTAACCCTAATGTAAAACACTAGTTTGAAACCCTAACCCTAATTTGAAACCCTAGTTTGAAACCCTAACCCTAATGCAAAACCCTAGTTTGAAACCCTAAGCCTAATGTAAAACCCTAGTTTGAAGCATTAACCCTAATGTAAAACCCTTGTTTGAAACCCTAACCCTAATGCAAAACCCTAGTTTGAAACTCTAACCCTAATGTAAAACCCTAGTTTGTAACCCTAACCCTAATGTAAAACCCTAGTTTGAAACCCTAACCCTAATGTAAAACACTAGTTTGAAACCGTAACCCTAATTTGAAACCCTAGTTTGAAACCCTAACCCTAATGTAAAACACTAGTTTGAAACCCTAACCCTAATTTGAAACCCTAGTTTGAAACCCTAACCCTAATGCAAAACCCTAGTTTGAAACCCTAACCCTAATGTAAAACCCTAGTTTGAAGCATTAACCCTAATGTAAAACCCTTGTTTGAAACCCTAACCCTAATGTTAAACCCTAGTTTGAAACCCTAACCCTAACGTAAAACCCTAGTTTGAAGCCCTAACCCTAATGTAAAACCCTAGTTTGTAACCCTAACCCTAATTTGAAAACCGAGTTTGAAACCTTAACCCTAACGTAAAACCCTAGTTTGAATCCCTAACCCTAATGTAAAACGATAGTTTGAAACCGTAACCCTAATTTGAAACCCTAGTTTGAAACACTTACTCTAATGTAAAACCCTATTTTGAAACCGTAACCCTAATTTGAAACCCTAGTTTGAAACCCTAACCCTAATGTAAAAGACTAGTTTGAAACCCTAACCCTAATTTGAAACCCTAGTTTGAAACCCTAACCCTAATGCAAAACCCTAGTTTGAATCCCTAACCCTAATGTAAAACCCTAGTTTGAAACCCTAACCCTAATGTTAAACCCTAGTTTGAAACCCTAACTCTAATTTGAAACCGTAGTTTGAAAACCTAACCCTAATATAAAACCCTAGTTTGAATCCCTAACCCTAATGCAAAACCCTAGTTTGAAACCCTAACTCTAATGTAAAACCCTAGTTTGTAACCCTAACCCTAATGTTAAACCCTAGTTTGAAACCCTAACCCTAACCCTAATTTGAAATCGTAGTTTGAAAACCTAACCCTAATATAAAACCCTAGTTTGAAACCCTAACCCTAACGTAAAACCCTATTTTGAATCCCTAACCCTAATGCAAAACCCTAGTTTGAAACCCTAACCCTAATTTGAAACCGTAGTTTGAAAACCTAACCCTAATATAAAACCCTAGTTTGAAACCCTAACCCTAACGTAAAACCCTAGTTTGAATCCCTAACCCTAATGCAAAACCCTAGTTTGAAACCCTAACCCTAATGTAAAACCCTAGATTGTAACCCTAACCCTAATGTAAAACCCTAGTTTGAATCCCTAACCCTAAAGTAAAACCCTAGTTTGAAACCGTAACCCTAATTTGAAACCCTAGTTTGAAACACTAACCCTAATGTAAAACCCTAGTTTGAAACCGTAACCCTAATTTGAAACCCTAGTTTGAAACCCTAACCCTAATGTAAAACACTAGTTTGAAACCCTAACCCTAATCTAAAACCCCTTCTTTGTAACCCTAACCCTAATGTAAAACCCTATTTTGAAACCCTAACACTAATGTAAAACCCTAGTTTGAAACCCTAAGCCTAATGTTAAACTCTAGTTTGAATCCCTAACCCTAATGTTAAACCCTAGTTTGAAACCCTAACCCTAATCTAAAACCCCTTCTTTGTAACCCTAACCCTAATTTGAAACCCTAGTTTGAAACCCTAACCCTAATGTTAAACCCTAGTTTGAAACCCTAACCCTAATTTGAAACCCTAGTTTGAAAATCTAACCCTAATATAAAACCCTAGTTTGAAACCCTAACCCTAATGTAAAACCCTAGTTTGAAGCATTAACCCTAATGTAAAACCCTTGTTTGAAACCCTAACCCTAATGTTAAACCCTAGTTTGAAACCCTAACCCTAACGTAAAACCCTAGTTTGAAGCCCTAACCCTAATGTAAAACCCTAGTTTGTAACCCTAACCCTAATTTGAAAACCGAGTTTGAAACCTTAACCCTAACGTAAAACCCTAGTTTGAATCCCTAACCCTAATGTAAAACGATAGTTTGAAACCGTAACCCTAATTTGAAACCCTAGTTTGAAACACTAACCCTAATGTAAAACCCTAGTTTGAAACCGTAACCCTAATTTGAAACCCTAGTTTGAAACCCTAACCCTAATGTAAAACACTAGTTTGAAACCCTAACCCTAATTTGAAACCCTAGTTTGAAACCCTAACCCTAATGCAAAACGCTAGTTTGAAACCCTAAGCCTAATGTAAAACCCTAGTTTGAAGCATTAACCCTAATGTAAAACCCTTGTTTGAAACCCTAACCCTAATGTTAAACCCTAGTTTGAAACCCTAACCCTAACGTAAAACCCTAGTTTGAAGCCCTAACCCTAATGTAAAACCCTAGTTTGTAACCCTAACCCTAATTTGAAAACCGAGTTTGAAACCTTAACCCTAACGTAAAACCCTAGTTTGAATCCCTAACCCTAATGTAAAACGATAGTTTGAAACCGTAACCCTAATTTGAAACCCTAGTTTGAAACACTAACTCTAATGTAAAACCCTATTTTGAAACCGTAACCCTAATTTGAAACCCTAGTTTGAAACCCTAACCCTAATGTAAAACACTAGTTTGAAACCCTAACCCTAATTTGAAACCCTAGTTTGAAACCCTAACCCTAATGCAAAACCCTAGTTTGAATCCCTAAACCTAATGTAAAACCCTAGTTTGAAACCCTAACCCTAATGTTAAACCCTAGTTTGAAACCCTAACTCTAATTTGAAACCGTAGTTTGAAAACCTAACCCTAATATAAAACCCTAGTTTCAATCCCTAACCCTAATGCAAAACCCTAGTTTGAAACCCTAACTCTAATGTAAAACCCTAGTTTGTAACCCTAACCCTAATGTAAAACCCTAGTTTGAAACACTAACCCTAATGTAAAACACTAGTTTGAAACCGTAACTCTAATTTGAAACCCTAGTTTGAAACACTTACCCTAATGTAAAACCCTAGTTTGAAACCGTAACCCTAATTTGAAAGCCTAGTTTGAAACCCTAACCCTAATTTGAAACCCTAGTTTGAAACCCTAACCCTAATGCAAAACCCTTGTTTGAAACCCTAACCCTAATGTAAAACCCTAGTTTGTAACCCTAAACCTAATGTAAAACCCTAGTTTGAAACCCTAACCCTAATGTAAAACCCTAGTTTGAAACCCTAACCCTAATGTTAAACCCTAGTTTGTAACCCTAACCCTAATATAAAAACCCTAGTTTGAAACCCTAACCCTAATTTTAAACCCTAGTTTGAAACATAACCCTAATTTGAAACCCTAGTTTGAAACCCTAACCCTAATGTAAAACACTAGTTTGAAACCCTAACCCTAATTTGAAACCCTAGTTTGAAACCCTAACCCTAATGCAAAACCCTAGTTTGAAACCCTAACCCTAATGTAAAACCCTAGTTTGTAACCCTAACCCTAATGTTAAACCCTAGTTTGAAACCCTAACCCTAACCCTAATTTGAAACCGTAGTTTGAAAACCTAACCCTAATATAAAACCCTAGTTTGAAACCCTAACCCTAACGTAAAACCCTAGTTTGAATCCCTAACCCTAATGCAAAACCCTAGTTTGAAACCCTAACCCTAATGTAAAACCCTAGATTGTAACCCTAACCCTAATGTAAAACCCTAGTTTGAATCCCTAACCCTAATGTAAAACCCTAGTTTGAAACCGTAACCCTAATTTGAAACCCTAGTTTGAAACACTAACCCTAATGTAAAACCCTAGTTTGAAACCGTAACCCTAATTTGAAACCCTAGTTTGAAACCCTAACCCTAATGTAAAACACTAGTTTGAAACCCTAACCCTAATTTGAAACCCTAGTTTGAAACCCTAACCCTAATCTAAAACCCCTTCTTTGTAACCCTAACCCTAATGTAAAACCCTATTTTGAAACCCTAACACTAATGTAAAACCCTAGTTTGAAACCCTAAGCCTAATGTTAAACTCTAGTTTGAATCCCTAACCCTAATGTTAAACCCTAGTTTGAAACCCTAACCCTAATCTAAAACCCCTTCTTTGTAACCCTAACCCTAATTTGAAACCCTAGTTTGAAACCCTAACCCTAATGTTAAACCCTAGTTTGAAACCCTAACCCTAATTTGAAACCCTAGTTTGAAAATCTAACCCTAATATAAAACCCTAGTTTGAAACCCTAACCCTAACGTAAAACCCTAGTTTGAATCCCTAACCCTAATGCAAAACCCTAGTTTGAAACTCTAACCCTAATGTAAAACCCTAGTTTGTAACCCTAACCCTAATGTAAAACCCTAGTTTGAAACCCTAACCCTAATGTAAAACACTAGTTTGAAACCGTAACGCTAATTTGAAACCCTAGTTTGAAACACTAACCCTAATGTAAAACCCTAGTTTGAAACCGTAACCCTAATTTGAAACCCTAGTTTGAAACCCTAACCCTAATGTAAAACACTAGTTTGAAACCCTAACCCTAATTTGAAACCCTAGTTTGAAACCCTAACCCTAATGCAAAACCCTAGTTTGAAACCCTAACCCTAATGTAAAACCCTAGTTTGAAGCATTAACCCTAATGTAAAACCCTTGTTTGAAACCCTAACCCTAATGTTAAACCCTAGTTTGAAACCCTAACCCTAACGTAAAACCCTAGTTTGAAGCCCTAACCCTAATGTAAAACCCTAGTTTGTAACCCTAACCCTAATTTGAAAACCGAGTTTGAAACCTTAACCCTAACGTAAAACCCTAGTTTGAATCCCTAACCCTAATGTAAAACGATAGTTTGAAACCGTAACCCTAATTTGAAACCCTAGTTTGAAACACTAACTCTAATGTAAAACCCTATTTTGAAACCGTAACCCTAATTTGAAACCCTAGTTTGAAACCCTAACCCTAATGTAAAACACTAGTTTGAAACCCTAACCCTAATTTGAAACCCTAGTTTGAAACCCTAACCCTAATGCAAAACCCTAGTTTGAATCCCTAACCCTAATGTAAAACCCTAGTTTGAAACCCTAACCCTAATGTTAAACCCTAGTTTGAAACCCTAACTCTAATTTGAAACCGTAGTTTGAAAACCTAACCCTAATATAAAACCCTAGTTTGAATCCCTAACCCTAATGCAAAACCCTAGTTTGAAACCCTAACTCTAATGTAAAACCCTAGTTTGTAACCCTAACCCTAATGTAAAACCCTAGTTTGAAACACTAACCCTAATGTAAAACACTAGTTTGAAACCGTAACGCTAATTTGAAACCCTAGTTTGAAACACTTACCCTAATGTAAAACCCTAGTTTGAAACCGTAACCCTAATTTGAAACCCTAGTTTGAAACCCTAACCCTAATTTGAAACCCTAGTTTGAAACCCTAACCCTAATGCAAAACCCTTGTTTGAAACCCTAACCCTAATGTAAAACCCTAGTTTGTATCCCTAAACCTAATGTAAAACCCTAGTTTGAAACCCTAACCCTAATGTAAAACCCTAGTTTGAAACCCTAACCCTAATGTTAAACCCTAGTTTGTAACCCTAACCCTAATATAAAAACCCTAGTTTGAAACCCTAACCCTAATTTTAAACCCTAGTTTGAAACATAACCCTAATTTGAAACCCTAGTTTGAAACCCTAACCCTAATGTAAAACACTAGTTTGAAACCCTAACCCTAATTTGAAACCCTAGTTTGAAACCCTAACCCTAATGCAAAACCCTAGTTTGAAACCCTAACCCTAATGTAAAACCCTAGTTTGTAACCCTAACCCTAATGTTAAACCCTAGTTTGAAACCCTAACCCTAACCCTAATTTGAAACCGTAGTTTGAAAACCTAACCCTAATATAAAACCCTAGTTTGAAACCCTAACCCTAACGTAAAACCCTAGTTTGAATCCCTAACCCTAATGCAAAACCCTAGTTTGAAACCCTAACCCTAATGTAAAACCCTAGATTGTAACCCTAACCCTAATGTAAAACCCTAGTTTGAATCCCTAACCTTAAAGTAAAACCCTAGTTTGAAACCGTAACCCTAATTTGAAACCCTAGTTTGAAACACTAACCCTAATGTAAAACCCTAGTTTGAAACCGTAACCCTAATTTGAAACCCTAGTTTGAAACCCTAACCCTAATGTAAAACACTAGTTTGAAACCCTAACCCTAATTTGAAACCCTAGTTTGAAACCCTAACCCTAATCTAAAACCCCTTCTTTGTAACCCTAACCCTAATGTAAAACCCTATTTTGAAACCCTAACACTAATGTAAAACCCTAGTTTGAAACCCTAAGCCTAATGTTAAACTCTAGTTTGAATCCCTAACCCTAATGTTAAACCCTAGTTTGAAACCCTAACCCTAATCTAAAACCCCTTCTTTGTAACCCTAACCCTAATTTCAAACCCTAGTTTGAAACCCTAACCCTAATGTTAAACCCTAGTTTGAAACCCTAACCCTAATTTGAAACCCTAGTTTGAAAATCTAACCCTAATATAAAACCCTAGTTTGAAACCCTAACCCTAATGTAAAACCCTAGTTTGAAGCATTAACCCTAATGTAAAACCCTTGTTTGAAACCCTAACCCTAATGTTAAACCCTAGTTTGAAACCCTAACCCTAACGTAAAACCCTAGTTTGAAGCCCTAACCCTAATGTAAAACCCTAGTTTGTAACCCTAACCCTAATTTGAAAACCGAGTTTGAAACCTTAACCCTAACGTAAAACCCTAGTTTGAATCCCTAACCCTAATGTAAAACGATAGTTTGAAACCGTAACCCTAATTTGACACCCTAGTTTGAAACACTAACCCTAATGTAAAACCCTAGTTTGAAACCCTAACCCTAATGTAAAACCCTAGATTGTAACCCTAACCCTAATGTAAAACCCTAGTTTGAAACCGTAACCCTAATTTGAAACCCTAGTTTGAAACACTAACCCTAATGTAAAACCCTAGTTTGAAACCGTAACCCTAATTTGAAACCCTAGTTTGAAACCCTAACCCTAATGTAAAACACTAGTTTGAAACCCTAACCCTAATTTGAAACCCTAGTTTGAAACCCTAACCCTAATCTAAAACCCCTTCTTTGTAACCCTAACCCTAATGTAAAACCCTATTTTGAAACCCTAACACTAATGTAAAACCCTAGTTTGAAACCCTAAGCCTAATGTTAAACTCTAGTTTGAATCCCTAACCCTAATGTTAAACCCTAGTTTGAAACCCTAACCCTAATCTAAAACCCCTTCTTTGTAACCCTAACCCTAATTTGAAACCCTAGTTTGAAACCCTAACCCTAATGTTAAACCCTAGTTTGAAACCCTAACCCTAATTTGAAACCCTAGTTTGAAAATCTAACCCTAATATAAAACCCTAGTTTGAAACCCTAACCCTAACGTAAAACCCTAGTTTGAATCCCTAACCCTAATGCAAAACCCTAGTTTGAAACTCTAACCCTAATGTAAAACCCTAGTTTGTAACCCTAACCCTAATGTAAAACCCTAGTTTGAAACCCTAACCCTAATGTAAAACACTAGTTTGAAACCGTAACGCTAATTTGAAACCCTAGTTTGAAACACTAACCCTAATGTAAAACCCTAGTTTGAAACCGTAACCCTAATTTGAAACCCTAGTTTGAAACCCTAACCCTAATGTAAAACACTAGTTTGAAACCCTAACCCTAATTTGAAACCCTAGTTTGAAACCCTAACCCTAATGCAAAACCCTAGTTTGAAACCCTAACCCTAATGTAAAACCCTAGTTTGAAGCCTTAACCCTAATGTAAAACCCTTGTTTGAAACCCTAACCCTAATGTTAAACCCTAGTTTGAAACCCTAACCCTAACGTAAAACCCTAGTTTGAAGCCCTAACCCTAATGTAAAACCCTAGTTTGTAACCCTAACCCTAATTTGAAAACCGAGTTTGAAACCTTAACCCTAACGTAAAACCCTAGTTTGAATCCCTAACCCTAATGTAAAACGATAGTTTGAAACCGTAACCCTAATTTGAAACCCTAGTTTGAAACACTAACTCTAATGTAAAACCCTATTTTGAAACCGTAACCCTAATTTGAAACCCTAGTTTGAAACCCTAACCCTAATGTAAAACACTAGTTTGAAACCCTAACCCTAATTTGAAACCCTAGTTTGAAACCCTAACCCTAATGCAAAACCCTAGTTTGAATCCCTAACCCTAATGTAAAACCCTAGTTTGAAACCCTAACCCTAATGTTAAACCCTAGTTTGAAACCCTAACTCTAATTTGAAACCGTAGTTTGAAAACCTAACCCTAATATAAAACCCTAGTTTGAATCCCTAACCCTAATGCAAAACCCTAGTTTGAAACCCTAACTCTAATGTAAAACCCTAGTTTGTAACCCTAACCCTAATGTAAAACCCTAGTTTGAAACACTAACCCTAATGTAAAACCCTAGTTTGAATCCCTAACCCTAAAGTAAAACCCTAGTTTGAAACCGTAACCCTAATTTGAAACCCTAGTTTGAAACACTAACCCTAATGTAAAACCCTAGTTTGAAACCGTAACCCTAATTTGAAACCCTAGTTTGAAACCCTAACCCTAATGTAAAACACTAGTTTGAAACCCTAACCCTAATTTGAAACCCTAGTTTGAAACCCTAACCCTAATCTAAAACCCCTTCTTTGTAACCCTAACCCTAATGTAAAACCCTATTTTGAAACCCTAACACTAATGTAAAACCCTAGTTTGAAACCCTAAGCCTAATGTTAAACTCTAGTTTGAATCCCTAACCCTAATGTTAAACCCTAGTTTGAAAACCTAACCCTAATCTAAAAACCCTTCTTTGTAACCCTAACCCTAATTTGAAACCCTAGTTTGAAACCCGAACCCTAATGTTAAACCCTAGTTTGAAACCCTAACCCTAATTTGAAACCCTAGTTTGAAAATCTAACCCTAATATAAAACCCTAGTTTGAAACCCTAACCCTAATGTAAAACCCTAGTTTGAAGCATTAACCCTAATGTAAAACCCTTGTTTGAAACCCTAACCCTAATGTTAAACCCTAGTTTGAAACCCTAACCCTAACGTAAAACCCTAGTTTGAAGCCCTAACCCTAATGTAAAGCCCTAGTTTGTAACCCTAACCATAATTTGAAAACCGAGTTTGAAACCTTAACCCTAACGTAAAACCCTAGTTTGAATCCCTAACCCTAATGTAAAACGATAGTTTGAAACCGTAACCCTAATTTGAAACCCTAGTTTGAAACACTAACCCTAATGTAAAACCCTAGTTTGAAACCGTAACCCTAATTTGAAACCCTAGTTTGAAACCCTAACCCTAATGTAAAACACTAGTTTGAAACCCTAACCCTAATTTGAAACCCTAGTTTGAAACCCTAACCCTAATGCAAAACCCTAGTTTGAAACCCTAACCCTAATGTAAAACCCTAGTTTGAAGCATTAACCCTAATGTAAAACCCTTGTTTGAAACCCTAACCCTAATGTTAAACCCTAGTTTGAAACCCTAACCCTAACGTAAAACCCTAGTTTGAAGCCCTAACCCTAATGTAAAACCCTAGTTTGTAACCCTAACCCTAATTTGAAAACCGAGTTTGAAACCTTAACCCTAACGTAAAACCCTAGTTTGAATCCCTAACCCTAATGTAAAACGATAGTTTGAAACCGTAACCCTAATTTGAAACCCTAGTTTGAAACACTAACTCTAATGTAAAACCCTATTTTGAAACCGTAACCCTAATTTGAAACCCTAGTTTGAAACCCTAACCCAAATGTAAAACACTAGTTTGAAACCCTAACCCTAATTTGAAACCCTAGTTTGAAACCCTAACCCTAATGCAAAACCCTAGTTTGAATCCCTAACCCTAATGTAAAACCCTAGTTTGAAACCCTAACCCTAATGTTAAACCCTAGTTTGAAACCCTAACTCTAATTTGAAACCGTAGTTTGAAAACCTAACCCTAATATAAAACCCTAGTTTGAATCCCTAACCCTAATGCAAAACCCTAGTTTGAAACCCTAACTCTAATGTAAAACCCTAGTTTGTAACCCTAACCCTAATGTAAAACCCTAGTTTGAAACACTAACCCTAATGTAAAACACTAGTTTGAAACCGTAACGCTAATTTGAAACCCTAGTTTGAAACACTTACCCTAATGTAAAACCTTAGTTTGAAACCGTAACCCTAATTTGAAACCCTAGTTTGAAACCCTAACCCTAATTTGAAACCCTAGTTTGAAACCCTAACCCTAATGCAAAACCCTTGTTTGAAACCCTAACCCTAATGTAAAACCCTAGTTTGTAACCCTAAACCTAATGTAAAACCCTAGTTTGAAACCCTAACCCTAATGTAAAACCCTAGTTTGAAACCCTAACCCTAATGTTAAACCCTAGTTTGTAACCCTAACCCTAATATAAAAACCCTAGTTTGAAACCCTAACCCTAATTTTAAACCCTAGTTTGAAACATAACCCTAATTTGAAACCCTAGTTTGAAACCCTAACCCTAATGTAAAACACTAGTTTGAAACCCTAACCCTAATTTGAAACCCTAGTTTGAAACCCTAACCCTAATGCAAAACCCTAGTTTGAAACCCTAACCCTAATGTAAAACCCTAGTTTGTAACCCTAACCCTAATGTTAAACCCTAGTTTGAAACCCTAACCCTAACTCTAATTTGAAACCGTAGTTTGAAAACCTAACCCTAATATAAAACCCTAGTTTGAAACCCTAACCCTAACGTAAAACCCTAGTTTGAATCCCTAACCCTAATGCAAAACCCTAGTTTGAAACCCTAACCCTAATGTAAAACCCTAGATTGTAACCCTAACCCTAATGTAAAACCCTAGTTTGAATCCCTAACCTTAAAGTAAAACCCTAGTTTGAAACCGTAACCCTAATTTGAAACCCTAGTTTGAAACACTAACCCTAATGTAAAACCCTAGTTTGAAACCGTAACCCTAATTTGAAACCCTAGTTTGAAACCCTAACCCTAATGTAAAACACTAGTTTGAAACCCTAACCCTAATTTGAAACCCTAGTTTGAAACCCTAACCCTAATCTAAAACCCCTTCTTTGTAACCCTAACTCTAATGTAAAACCCTATTTTGAAACCCTAACACTAATGTAAAACCCTAGTTTGAAACCCTAAGCCTAATGTTAAACTCTAGTTTGAATCCCTAACCCTAATGTTAAACCCTAGTTTGAAACCCTAACCCTAATCTAAAACCCCTTCTTTGTAACCCTAACCCTAATTTGAAACCCTAGTTTGAAACCCTAACCCTAATGTTAAACCCTAGTTTGAAACCCTAACCCTAATTTGAAACCCTAGTTTGAAAATCTAACCCTAATATAAAACCCTAGTTTGAAACCCTAACCCTAATGTAAAACCCTAGTTTGAAGCATTAACCCTAATGTAAAACCCTTGTTTGAAACCCTAACCCTAATGTTAAACCCTAGTTTGAAACCCTAACCCTAACGTAAAACCCTAGTTTGAAGCCCTAACCCTAATGTAAAACCCTAGTTTGTAACCCTAACCCTAATTTGAAAACCGAGTTTGAAACCTTAACCCTAACGTAAAACCCTAGTTTGAATCCCTAACCCTAATGTAAAACGATAGTTTGAAACCGTAACCCTAATTTGACACCCTAGTTTGAAACACTAACCCTAATGTAAAACCCTAGTTTGAAACCCTAACCCTAATGTAAAACCCTAGATTGTAACCCTAACCCTAATGTAAAACCCTAGTTTGAAACCGTAACCCTAATTTGAAACCCTAGTTTGAAACACTAACCCTAATGTAAAACCCTAGTTTGAAACCGTAACCCTAATTTGAAACCCTAGTTTGAAACCCTAACCCTAATGTAAAACACTAGTTTGAAACCCTAACCCTAATTTGAAACCCTAGTTTGAAACCCTAACCCTAATCTAAAACCCCTTCTTTGTAACCCTAACCCTAATGTAAAACCCTATTTTGAAACCCTAACACTAATGTAAAACCCTAGTTTGAAACCCTAAGCCTAATGTTAAACTCTAGTTTGAATCCCTAACCCTAATGTTAAACCCTAGTTTGAAACCCTAACCCTAATCTAAAACCCCTTCTTTGTAACCCTAACCCTAATTTGAAACCCTAGTTTGAAACCCTAACCCTAATGTTAAACCCTAGTTTGAAACCCTAACCCTAATTTGAAACCCTAGTTTGAAAATCTAACCCTAATATAAAACCCTAGTTTGAAACCCTAACCCTAACGTAAAACCCTAGTTTGAATCCCTAACCCTAATGCAAAACCCTAGTTTGAAACTCTAACCCTAATGTAAAACCCTAGTTTGTAACCCTAACCCTAATGTAAAACCCTAGTTTGAAACCCTAACCCTAATGTAAAACACTAGTTTGAAACCGTAACGCTAATTTGAAACCCTAGTTTGAAACACTAACCCTAATGTAAAACCCTAGTTTGAAACCGTAACCCTAATTTGAAACCCTAGTTTGAAACCCTAACCCTAATGTAAAACACTAGTTTGAAACCCTAACCCTAATTTGAAACCCTAGTTTGAAACCCTAACCCTAATGCAAAACCCTAGTTTGAAACCCTAACCCTAATGTAAAACCCTAGTTTGAAGCCTTAACCCTAATGTAAAACCCTTGTTTGAAACCCTAACCCTAATGTTAAACCCTAGTTTGAAACCCTAACCCTAACGTAAAACCCTAGTTTGAAGCCCTAACCCTAATGTAAAACCCTAGTTTGTAACCCTAACCCTAATTTGAAAACCGAGTTTGAAACCTTAACCCTAACGTAAAACCCTAGTTTGAATCCCTAACCCTAATGTAAAACGATAGTTTGAAACCGTAACCCTAATTTGAAACCCTAGTTTGAAACACTAACTCTAATGTAAAACCCTATTTTGAAACCGTAACCCTAATTTGAAACCCTAGTTTGAAACCCTAACCCTAATGTAAAACACTAGTTTGAAACCCTAACCCTAATTTGAAACCCTAGTTTGAAACCCTAACCCTAATGCAAAACCCTAGTTTGAATCCCTAACCCTAATGTAAAACCCTAGTTTGAAACCCTAACCCTAATGTTAAACCCTAGTTTGAAACCCTAACTCTAATTTGAAACCGTAGTTTGAAAACCTAACCCTAATATAAAACCCTAGTTTGAATCCCTAACCCTAATGCAAAACCCTAGTTTGAAACCCTAACTCTAATGTAAAACCCTAGTTTGTAACCCTAACCCTAATGTAAAACCCTAGTTTGAAACACTAACCCTAATGTAAAACACTAGTTTGAAACCGTAACGCTAATTTGAAACCCTAGTTTGAAACACTTACCCTAATGTAAAACCCTAGTTTGAAACCGTAACCCTAATTTGAAACCCTAGTTTGAAACCCTAACCCTAATTTGAAACCCTAGTTTGAAACCCTAACCCTAATGCAAAACCCTTGTTTGAAACCCTAACCCTAATGTAAAACCCTAGTTTGTAACCCTAAACCTAATGTAAAACCCTAGTTTGAAACCCTAACCCTAATGTTAAACCCTAGTTTGTAACCCTAACCCTAATATAAAAACCCTAGTTTGAAACCCTAACCCTAATTTTAAACCCTAGTTTGAAACATAACCCTAATTTGAAACCCTAGTTTGAAACCCTAACCCTAATGTAAAACACTAGTTTGAAACCCTAACCCTAATTTGAAACCCTAGTTTGAAACCCTAACCCTAATGCAAAACCCTAGTTTGAAACCCTAACCCTAATGTAAAACCCTAGTTTGTAACCCTAACCCTAATGTTAAACCCTAGTTTGAAACCCTAACCCTAACCCTAATTTGAAACCGTAGTTTGAAAACCTAACCCTAATATAAAACCCTAGTTTGAAACCCTAACCCTAACGTAAAACCCTAGTTTGAATCCCTAACCCTAATGCAAAACCCTAGTTTGAAACCCTAACCCTAATGTAAAACCCTAGATTGTAACCCTAACCCTAATGTAAAACCCTAGTTTGAATCCCTAACCCTAAAGTAAAACCCTAGTTTGAAACCGTAACCCTAATTTGAAACCCTAGTTTGAAACACTAACCCTAATGTAAAACCCTAGTTTGAAACCGTAACACTAATTTGAAACCCTAGTTTGAAACCCTAACCCTAATGTAAAACACTAGTTTGAAACCCTAACCCTAATTTGAAACCCTAGTTTGAAACCCTAACCCTAATCTAAAACCCCTTCTTTGTAACCCTAACCCTAATGTAAAACCCTATTTTGAAACCCTAACACTAATGTAAAACCCTAGTTTGAAACCCTAAGCCTAATGTTAAACTCTAGTTTGAATCCCTAACCCTAATGTTAAACCCTAGTTTGAAACCCTAACCCTAATCTAAAAACCCTTCTTTGTAACCCTAACCCTAATTTGAAACCCTAGTTTGAAACCCGAACCCTAATGTTAAACCCTAGTTTGAAACCCTAACCCTAATTTGAAACCCTAGTTTGAAAATCTAACCCTAATATAAAACCCTAGTTTGAAACCCTAACCCTAATGTAAAACCCTAGTTTGAAGCATTAACCCTAATGTAAAACCCTTGTTTGAAACCCTAACCCTAATGTTAAACCCTAGTTTGAAACCCTAACCCTAACGTAAAACCCTAGTTTGAAGCCCTAACCCTAATGTAAAGCCCTAGTTTGTAACCCTAACCATAATTTGAAAACCGAGTTTGAAACCTTAACCCTAACGTAAAACCCTAGTTTGAATCCCTAACCCTAATGTAAAACGATAGTTTGAAACCGTAACCCTAATTTGAAACCCTAGTTTGAAACACTAACCCTAATGTAAAACCCTAGTTTGAAACCGTAACCCTAATTTGTAACCCTAGTTTGAAACCCTAACCCTAATGTAAAACACTAGTTTGAAACCCTAACCCTAATTTGAAACCCTAGTTTGAAACCCTAACCCTAATGCAAAACCCTAGTTTGAAACCCTAACCCTAATGTAAAACCCTAGTTTGAAGCATTAACCCTAATGTAAAACCCTTGTTTGAAACCCTAACCCTAATGTTAAACCCTAGTTTGAAACCCTAACGTAAAACCCTAGTTTGAAGCCCTAACCCTAATGTAAAACCCTAGTTTGTAACCCTAACCCTAATTTGAAAACCGAGTTTGAAACCTTAACCCTAACGTAAAACCCTAGTTTGAATCCCTAACCCTAATGTAAAACGATAGTTTGAAACCGTAACCCTAATTTGAAACCCTAGTTTGAAACACTAACTCTAATGTAAAACCCTATTTTGAAACCGTAACCCTAATTTGAAACCCTAGTTTGAAACCCTAACCCTAATGTAAAACACTAGTTTGAAACCCTAACCCTAATTTGAAACCCTAGTTTGAAACCCTAACCCTAATGCAAAACCCTAGTTTGAATCCCTAACCCTAATGTAAAACCCTAGTTTGAAACCCTAACCCTAATGTTAAACCCTAGTTTGAAACCCTAACTCTAATTTGAAACCGTAGTTTGAAAACCTAACCCTAATATAAAACCCTAGTTTGAATCCCTAACCCTAATGCAAAACCCTAGTTTGAAACCCTAACTCTAATGTAAAACCCTAGTTTGTAACCCTAACCCTAATGTAAAACCCTAGTTTGAAACACTAACCCTAATGTAAAACACTAGTTTGAAACCGTAACGCTAATTTGAAACCCTAGTTTGAAACACTTACCCTAATGTAAAACCCTAGTTTGAAACCGTAACCCTAATTTGAAACCCTAGTTTGAAACCCTAACCCTAATTTGAAACCCTAGTTTGAAACCCTAACCCTAATGCAAAACCCTTGTTTGAAACCCTAACCCTAATGTAAAACCCTAGTTTGTAACCCTAAACCTAATGTAAAACCCTAGTTTGAAACCCTAACCCTAATGTAAAACCCTAGTTTGAAACATAACCCTAATTTGAAACCCTAGTTTGAAACCCTAACCCTAATGTAAAACACTAGTTTGAAACCCTAACCCTAATTTGAAACCCTAGTTTGAAACCCTAACCCTAATGCAAAACCCTAGTTTGAAACCCTAACCCTAATGTAAAACCCTAGTTTGTAACCCTAACCCTAATGTTAAACCCTAGTTTGAAACCCTAACCCTAACCCTAATTTGAAACCGTAGTTTGAAAACCTAACCCTAATATAAAACCCTAGTTTGAAACCCTAACCCTAACGTAAAACCCTAGTTTGAATCCCTAACCCTAATGCAAAACCCTAGTTTGAAACCCTAACCCTAATGTAAAACCCTAGATTGTAACCCTAACCCTAATGTAAAACCCTAGTTTGAATCCCTAACCCTAATGTAAAACCCTAGTTTAAAACCGTAACCCTAATTTGAAACCCTAGTTTGAAACACTAACCCTAATGTAAAACCCTAGTTTGAAACCGTAACCCTAATTTGAAACCCTAGTTTGAAACCCTAACCCTAATGTAAAACACTAGTTTGAAACCCTAACCCTAATTTGAAACCCTAGTTTGAAACCCTAACCCTAATCTAAAACCCCTTCTTTGTAACCCTAACCCTAATGTAAAACCCTATTTTGAAACCCTAACACTAATGTAAAACCCTAGTTTGAAACCCTAAGCCTAATGTTAAACTCTAGTTTGAATCCCTAACCCTAATGTTAAACCCTAGTTTGAAACCCTAACCCTAATCTAAAACCCCTTCTTTGTAACCCTAACCCTAATTTGAAACCCTAGTTTGAAACCCTAACCCTAATGTTAAACCCTAGTTTGAAACCCTAACCCTAATTTGAAACCCTAGTTTGAAAATCTAACCCTAATATAAAACCCTAGTTTGAAACCCTAACCCTAACGTAAAACCCTAGTTTGAATCCCTAACCCTAATGCAAAACCCTAGTTTGAAACTCTAACCCTAATGTAAAACCCTAGTTTGTAACCCTAACCCTAATGTAAAACCCTAGTTTGAAACCCTAACCCTAATGTAAAACACTAGTTTGAAACCGTAACGCTAATTTGAAACCCTAGTTTGAAACACTAACCCTAATGTAAAACCCTAGTTTGAAACCGTAACCCTAATTTGAAACCCTAGTTTGAAACCCTAACCCTAATGTAAAACACTAGTTTGAAACCCTAACCCTAATTTGAAACCCTAGTTTGAAACCCTAACCCTAATGCAAAACCCTAGTTTGAAACCCTAACCCTAATGTAAAACCCTAGTTTGTAACCCTAACCCTAATGTAAAACCCTAGTTTGAAACCCTAACCCTAATGTAAAACCCTAGTTTGAAGCATTAACCCTAATGTAAAACCCTTGTTTGAAACCCTAACCCTAATGTTAAACCCTAGTTTGAAACCCTAACCCTAAAGTAAAACCCTAGTTTGAAACCCTAACCCTAATGTAAAACCCTAGTTTGAATCCCTAACCCTAATGCAAAACCCTAGTTTGAAACCCTAACCCTAATGTAAAACCCTAGTTTGTAACCCTAACCCTAAAGTAAAACCCTAGTTTGAAACACTAACCCTAATGTAAAACACTAGTTTGAAACCGTAACGCTAATTTGAAACCCTAGTTTGAAACACTTGCCCTAATGTAAAACCCTAGTTTGAAACCGTAACCCTAATTTGAAACCCTAGTTTGAATCCCTAACCCTAATTTGAAACCCTAGTTTGAAACCCTAACCCTAATGCAAAACCCTTGTTTGAAACCCTAACCCTAATGTAAAACCCTAGTTTGTAACCCTAACCCTTATGTAAAACCCTAGTTTGAAACCCTAACCCTAATGAAAAACCCTAGTTTGAAACCCTAACCCTAATGTTAAACCCTAGTTTGTAACCCTAACCCTAATATAAAAACCCTAGTTTGAAACCCTAACCCTAATGTTAAACCCTAGTTTGAAACCCTAACCCTAATGTAAAACCCTAGTTTGAAGCATTAACCCTAATGTAAAACCCTTGTTTGAAACCCTAACCCTAATGTTAAACCCTAGTTTGAAACCCTAACCCTAACGTAAAACCCTAGTTTGAAACCCTAACCCTAATGTAAAACCCTAGTTTGAATCCCTAACCCTAATGCAAAACCCTAGTTTGAAACCCTAACCCTAATGTAAAACCCTAGTTTGTAACCCTAACCCTAAAGTAAAACCCTAGTTTAAAACACTAACCCTAATGTAAAACACTAGTTTGAAACCGTAACTCTAATTTGAAACCCTAGTTTGAAACACTTGCCCTAATGTAAAACCCTAGTTTGAAACCGTAACCCTAATTTGAAACCCTTGTTTGAAACCCTAACCCTAATTTGAAACCCTAGTTTGAAACCCTAACCCTAATGCAAAACCCTTGTTTGAAACCCTAACCCTAATGTAAAACCCTAGTTTGAAACCCTACCCCTAATGTTAAACCCTAGTTTGTAACCCTAACCCTAATATAAAAACGCTAGTTTGAAACCCTAACCCTAATGTTAAACCCTAGTTTGAAACCCTAACCCTAATGTAAAACCCCTTGTTTGTAACCCTAACCCTAATTTGAAACCCTAGTTTGAAACCCTAACCCTAATGTTAAACCCTACTTTGAAACCCTAACCCTAATTTGAAACCGTAGTTTGAAAACCTAACCCTAATATAAAACATTAGTTTGAAACCCTAACCCTAACGTAAAACCCTAGTTTGAATCCCTAACCCTAATTTAAAACCCTAGTTTGTAACCCTAACCCTAATGTAAAACCCTAGTTTGAAACCCTAACCATAATGTAAAACCCTAGTTTGAAACCCTAACCCTAATGGTAAACCCTAGTTTGAAACCCTAACCCTAATGTAAAACCCTAGTTTGAAGCATAAACCCTAATGTAAAACCCTAGTTTGAAACCCTAACCATAATGTAAAACCCTAGTTTGAAACCCTAACCCTAATGGTAAACCCTAGTTTGTAACCCTAACCCTAATGCAAAACCCTAGTTTGAAACCCTAACCCTAATGTAAAACCCTAGTTTGTAACCCTAACCCTAATGTAAAACCCTAGTTTGAAACCCTAACCCTAATGTAAAACCCTAGTTTGAAGCATTAACCCTAATGTAAAACCCTTGTTTGAAACCCTAACCCTAATGTTAAACCCTAGTTTGAAACCCTAACCCTAACGTAAAACCCTAGTTTGAAGCCCTAACCCTAATGTAAAACCCTAGTTTGTAACCCTAACCCTAATTTGAAAACCGAGTTTGAAACCCTAACCCTAACGTAAAACCCTAGTTTGAATCCCTAACCCTAATGTAAAACGATAGTTTGAAACCGTAACCCTAATTTGAAACCCTAGTTTGAAACACTAACTCTAATGTAAAACCCTATTTTGCAACCGTAACCCTAATTTGAAACCCTAGTTTGAAACCCTAACCCTAATGTAAAACACTAGTTTGAAACCTGAAGACATTTAACATTTTCTATGCATATTTTTACTGTTTATGAATTTACTTATAGTATATAGATGCCATATAAGTGTGATAATGTTTGTGTGAAATATATTGGACATATAACTGTAGTGTAAGGAATAACACTTTTCACTCCCTTCCAGCTGGTGAGATAGGAATGCACAGGGGAGGCATGCATGTTCTCAAGTTGATAACACTGTGGGTCTTAGGGAGTCTAGGTCGCAGGGTCGTACCTGGCTAGTCATATATTTCCGGCTCTGGACAAGACTGGAGTAAACATGTCAATGAGTCACTTGTCTGTTTATTGTAATTGCTAACCCTTTGTCCAGCCTCAGAGGAGGAGTATGCTTTTTTCCTCTATAAAGCGACTGTGTGTTTTTCATATGGACACACTCGAGGCTTAACATCAACTTTGAATGTAAGCATGTCTTGTGTCTTTTAGGAGCTCCTAAAATAAATCTTTTGCAAAAGAAGCTTCTTCATCAGATCTCATTTTTCAATTATTTTGAACACGTAAAGATTACACTTAATATAGTAATTAAGTGATACCTTCAAACCCTAACCCTAATTTGAAACCCTAGTTTGAAACCCTAACCCTAATGCAAAAACCTAGTTTGAAACCCTAACCCTAATGTAAAACCCTAGTTTGAAACCCTAACCCTAATGTTAAACCCTAGTTTGAAACCCTAACCCTAATTTGAAACCGTAGTTTGAAAACCTAACCCTGATATAAAACCTTAGTTTGAAACCCTAACCCTAACGTAAAACCCTAGTTTGAATCCCTAACCCTAATGCAAAACCCTAGATTGAAACCCTAACTCTAATGTAAAACCCTAGTTTGTAACACTAACCCTAATGTAAAACCCTAGTTTGAAACACTAACCCTAATGTAAAACACTAGTTTGAAACCGTAACGCTAATTTGAAACCCTAGTTTGAAACACTTACCCTAATGTAAAACCCTAGTTTGAAACCGTAACCCTAATTTGAAACCCTAGTTTGAAACCCTAACCCTAATTTGAAACCCTAGTTTGAAACCCTAACCCTAATGCAAAACCCTTGTTTGAAACCCTAACCCTAATGTAAAACCCTAGTTTGTAACCCTAACCCTAATGTAAAACCCTAGTTTGAAACACTAACCCTAATGTAAAACCCTAGTTTGAAACCCTAACCCTAATGTTAAACCCTAGTTTGTAACCCTAACCCTAATATAAAAACCCTAGTTTGAAACCCTAACCCTAATTTTAAACCCTAGTTTGAAACATAACCCTAATTTGAAACCCTAGTTTGAAACCCTAACCCTAATGTAAAACACTAGTTTGAAACCCTAACCCTAATTTGAAACCCTAGTTTGAAACCCTAACCCTAATGCAAAACCCTAGTTTGAAACCCTAACCCTAATGTAAAACCCTAGTTTGAAACCCTAATCCTAATGTTAAACCCTAGTTTGAAACCCTAACCCTAATTTGAAACCGTAGTTTGAAAACCTAACCCTAATATAAAACCCTAGTTTGAAACCCTAACCCTAATGTAAAACCCTAGTTTGAAACCCGAATCCTAATGTTAAACCCTAGTTTGAAACCCTAACCCTAATTTGAAACCGTAGTTTGAAAACCTAACCCTAATATAAAACCCTAGTTTGAAACCCTAACCCTAATGTAAAACCCTAGTTTGAAACCCTAATCCTAATGTTAAACCCTAGTTTGAAACCCTAACCCTAATTTGAAACCGTAGTTTGAAAACCTAACCCTAATATAAAACCCTAGTTTGAAACCCTAACCCTAACGTAAAACCCTAGTTTGAATCCCTAACCCTAATGCAAAACCCTAGTTTGAAACCCTAACCCTAATGTAAAACCCTAGTTTGTAACCCTAACCCTAATGTGAAACCCTAGTTTGAAACACTAACCCTAATGTAAAACACTAGTTTGAAACCGTAACGCTAATTTGAAACCCTAGTTTGAAACACTTGCCCTAATGTAAAACCCTAGTTTGAAACCGTAACCCTAATTTGAAACCCTAGTTTGAAACCCTAACCCTAATTTGAAACCCTAGTTTGAAACCCTAACCCTAATGCAAAACCCTTGTTTGAAACCCTAACCCTAATGTAAAACCCTAGTTTGTAACCCTAACCCTAATGTAAAACCCTAGTTTGAAACCCTAACCCTAATGTAAAACCCTAGTTTGAAACCCTAACCCTAATGTTAAACCCTAGTTTGTAACCCTAACCCTAATATAAAAACCCTAGTTTGAAACCCTAACCCTAATGTTAAACCCTAGTTTGAAACCCTAACCCTAATGTAAAACCCCTTGTTTGTAACCCTAACCCTAATGTAAAACCCTAGTTTGAAACCCTAACCCTAATGTAAAACCCTAGTTTGAAACCCTAACCATAATGTAAAACCCTAGTTTGAAACCCTAACCCTAATGGTAAACCCTAGTTTGAAACAATAACCCTAATGTAAAACCCTAGTTTGAAGCATTAACCCTAATGTAAAACCCTAGTTTGAAACCCTAACCATAATGTAAAACACTAGTTTGAAACCCTAACCCTAATTTGAAACCCTAGTTTGAAACCCTAACCCTAATGCAAAACCCTAGTTTGAAACCCTAACCCTAATGTAAAACCCTAGTTTGTAACCCTAACCCTAATGTAAAACCCTAGTTTGAAACCCTAACCCTAATGTAAAACCCTAGTTTGAAGCATTAACCCTAATGTAAAACCCTTGTTTGAAACCCTAACCCTAATGTTAAACCCTAGTTTGAAACCCTAACCCTAACGTAAAACCCTAATTTGAAACCCTAACCCTAATTTTAAACCCGAGTTTGAAACCCTAACCCTAATGTAAAACCCTAGTTTGAAACCCTAACCCTAATGTAAAACCCCTTGTTTGTAACCCTAAACTTAATTTGAAACCCTAGTTTGAAACCCTAACCCTAATGTTAAACCCTAGTTTGAAACCCTAACCCTAATGTAAAACCCTAGTTTGAAACCCTAATCCTAATGTTGAACCCTAGTTTGTAACCCTAACCCTAATGTAAAACCCTAGTTTGAAACCCTAACCCTAATGTTAAACCCTAGTTTGAAACCCTAACCCTAATGTAAAACCCTTGTTTGAAACCCTAACCCTAATGTAAAACCCTAGTTTGTAACCCTAACCCAAATGTAAAACCCTAGTTTGAAAACCTAACACTAATGTAAAACCCTAGTTTGAAACCCTAACCCTAATGTAAAACCCTAGTTTGTAACCCTAACTCTAATGTAAAACCCTAGTTTGAAACCCTAACCCTAATGTAAAACAATAGTTTGAAACCCTAACCCTAATGTAAAACCCTTGTTTGAAACCCTAAACCTAAAACAAAACCCTAGATTGAAACCCTAAGCCTAATTTGAAACCCTAATTTTAAACCCTAACCCAAATGTAAAGCCCTAGTTTGAAACCCTAACCCTTATTTTAACCCCGAGTTTGAAACCCTAACCCTAATGTAAAACCCTAGTTTGAAACCCTAACCCTAATGTAAAACCCCTTGTTTGTAACCCTAACCCTAATTTGAAACCCTAGTTTGAAACCCTAACCCTAATGTTAAACCCTAGTTTGAAACCCAAACCTTAATGTAAAACCCTAGTTTGAAACCCAAAGCCTAATGTAAAACCCTAGTTTGTAACAATAACCCTAATGTAAAACCATAGTTTGAAACCCTAATCCTAATGTAAAACCCTAGTTTGAAACCCTAGCCCTAATGTAAAACCCTAGTTTGTAACCCTAACCCAAATGTAAAACCCTAGTTTGTAACCCTAACCCAAATGTAAAACCCTAGTTTGAAAACCTAACACTAATGTAAAACCCTAGTTTGAAACCCTAACCCTAATGTAAAACCCTAGTTTGAAGCATTAACCCTAATGTAAAACCCTAGTTTGAAGCACTAACCCTAATGTAAAACACTAGTTTGAAACGCTAACTCTAATGTAAAACCCTAGTTTGAAACCCCAAATCTAATTTGAAACCATAGTTTAAAACCCTAACCCTAATGTAAAACCCTAGTTTGAAGCATTAACCCTAATGTAAAACACTAGTTTGAAACGCTAACCCTAATGTTAAA
This sequence comes from Vanacampus margaritifer, assembly GCF_051991255.1. NCBI lineage: Eukaryota > Metazoa > Chordata > Actinopteri > Syngnathiformes > Syngnathidae > Vanacampus > Vanacampus margaritifer. The sequence goes on along the minus strand of NW_027520737.1, from coordinate 533,503 downwards.
CCCTAATTTGAAACCTAACCCTAATGTAAAACCCTAGTTTGAAACCCTAACCCTAATGATAAACCCTAGTTTGAAACACTAACCCTAAATTTAAACCCTAGTTTGAAACCCTAACCCTAAGGTAAAACCCTAGTTTGAAACCCTAACCCTAATGTAAAAGCCTAGTTTGTAACCCTAACCCTAATGTAAAACCATAGTTTGAAACCCTAACCCTAATGTAAAACCCTAGTTTGAAACCCTAACCCTAATGTAAAACCCTAGTTTGTAACCCTAACTCTAATGTAAAACCCTAGTTTGAAACCCTAACCCTAATGTAAAACAATAGTTTGAAACCCTAACCCTAATGTAAAACCCTTGTTTGAAACCCTAAACCTAAAACAAAACCCTAGATTGAAACTCTAAGCCTAATTTGAAACCCTAATTTTAAACCCTAACCCAAATGTAAAGCCCTAGTTTGAAACCCTAACCCTTATTTTAACCCCGAGTTTGAAACCCTAACCCTAATGTAAAACCCTAGTTTGAAACCCTAACCCTAATGTAAAACCCCTTGTTTGTAACCCTAACCCTAATTTGAAACCCTAGTTTGAAACCCTAACCCTAATGTTAAACCCTAGTTTGAAACCCAAACCTTAATGTAAAACCCTAGTTTGAAACCCAAAGCCTAATGTAAAACCCTAGTTTGTAACAATAACCCTAATGTAAAACCATAGTTTGAAACCCTAATCCTAATGTAAAACCCTAGTTTGAAACCCTAACCCTAATGTAAAACCCTAGTTTGTAACCCTAACCCAAATGTAAAACCCTAGTTTGAAAACCTAACACTAATGTAAAACCCTAGTTTGAAACCCTAACCCTAATGTAAAACCCTAGTTTGCAGCATTAACCCTAATGTAAAACCCTAGTTTGAAGCATTAACCCTAATGTAAAACACTAGTTTGAAACGCTAACCCTAATGTTAAACCCTAATTTGAAACCTAACCCTAATGTAAAACCCTAGTTTGAAACCCTAACCCTAATGATAAACCCTAGTTTGAAACACTAACCCTAAATTTAAACCCTAGTTTGAAACCCTAACCCTAAGGTAAAACCCTAGTTTGAAACCCTAACCCTAATGTAAAACCCTAGTTTGTAACCCTAACCCTAATGTAAAACCATAGTTTGAAACCCTAACCCTAATGTAAAACCCTAGTTTGTAACCCTAACCCTAATGTAAAACCCTAGTTTGAAACCCCAAATCTAATTTGAAACCATAGTTTAAAACCCTAACCCTAATGTAAAACCCTAGTTTGAAGCATTAACCCTAATGTAAAACACTAGTTTGAAACGCTAACCCTAATGTTAAACCCTAATTTGAAACCTAACCCTAATGTAAAACCCTAGTTTGAAACCCTAACCCTAATGATAAACCCTAGTTTGAAACACTAACCCTAAATTTAAACCCTAGTTTGAAACCCTAACCCTAAGGTAAAACCCTAGTTTGAAACCTTAACCCTAATGTAAAACCCTAGTTTGTAACCCTAACCCTAATGTAAAACCATAGTTTGAAACCCTAACCCTAATGTAAAACCCTAGTTTGAAACCCTAACCCTAATGTAAAACCCTAGTTTGTAACCCTAACTCTAATGTAAAACCCTAGTTTGAAACCCTAACCCTAATGTAAAACAATAGTTTGAAACCCTAACCCTAATGTAAAACCCTTGTTTGAAACCCTAAACCTAAAACAAAACCCTAGATTGAAACCCTAAGCCTAATTTGAAACCCTAATTTTAAACCCTAACCCAAATGTAAAGCCCTAGTTTGAAACCCTAACCCTTATTTTAACCCCGAGTTTGAAACCCTAACCCTAATGTAAAACCCTAGTTTGAAACCCTAACCCTAATGTAAAACCCCTTGTTTGTAACCCTAACCCTAATTTGAAACCCTAGTTTGAAACCCTAACCCTAATGTTAAACCCTAGTTTGAAACCCAAACCTTAATGTAAAACCCTAGTTTGAAACCCAAAGCCTAATGTAAAACCCTAGTTTGTAACAATAACCCTAATGTAAAACCATAGTTTGAAACCCTAATCCTAATGTAAAACCCTAGTTTGAAACCCTAACCCTAATGTAAAACCCTAGTTTGTAACCCTAACCCAAATGTAAAACCCTAGTTTGAAAACCTAACACTAATGTAAAACCCTAGTTTGAAACCCTAACCCTAATGTAAAACCCTAGTTTGAAGCATTAACCCTAATGTAAAACCCTAGTTTGAAGCATTAACCCTAATGTAAAACACTAGTTTGAAACGCTAACCCTAATGTTAAACCCTAATTTGAAACCTAACCCTAATGTAAAACCCTAGTTTGAAACCCTAACCCTAATGATAAACCCTAGTTTGAAACACTAACCCTAAATTTAAACCCTAGTTTGAAACCCTAACCCTAAGGTAAAACCCTAGTTTGAAACCCTAACCCTAATGTAAAACCCTAGTTTGTAACCCTAACCCTAATGTAAAACCATAGTTTGAAACCCTAAACCTAATGTAAAACCCCAGTTTGAAACCCTAACCCTAATGGAAAACCCTAGTTTGTAACCCTAACTCTAATGTAAAACCCTAGTTTGAAACCCTAACCCTAATGTAAAACAATAGTTTGAAACCCTAACCCTAATGTAAAACCCTTGTTTGAAACCCTAACCCTAAAACAAAAACCCTAGTTTGTAACCCTAACTCTAATTTGAAACCCTAGTTTGAAACCCTAACCCTAATGTTAAACCCTACTTTGAAACCCTAACCCTAATTTGAAACCGTAGTTTGAAAACCTAACCCTAATATAAAACCCTAGTTTGAAACCCTAACCCTAACGTAAAACCCTAGTTTGAATCCCTAACCCTAATTTAAAACCCTAGTTTGTAACCCTAACCCTAACGTAAAACCCTATTTTGAAACCCTAACCATAATGTAAAACCCTAGTTTGAAACCTTAACCCTAATGGTAAACCCTAGTTTGAAACCCTAACCCTAACGTAAAACCCTATTTTGAAACCCTAACCATAATGTAAAACCCTAGTTTGAAACCTTAACCCTAATGGTAAACCCTAGTTTGAAACCCTAACCCTAATGTAAAACCCTAGTTTGAAGCATTAACCCTAATGTAAAACCCTAGTTTGAAACCCTAACCATAATGTAAAACCCTAGTTTGAAACCCTAACCCTAATGTAAAACAATAGTTTGAAACCCTAACCCTAATGTAAAACCCTTGTTTGAAACCCTAACCCTAAAACAAAACCCTAGATTGAAACCCTAAGCCTAATTTGAAACCCTAATTTTAAACCCTAACCCTAATGTAAAGCCCTAGTTTGAAACCCTAACCCTTATTTTAACCCCGAGTTTGAAACCCTAACCCTAATGTAAAACCCTAGTTTGAAACCCTAACCCTAATGTAAAACCCCTTGTTTGTAACCCTAACCCTAATTTGAAACCCTAAATTGAAACCCTAACCCTAATGTTAAACCCTAGTTTGAAACCCAAACCTTAATGTAAAACCCTAGTTTGAAACCCAAAGCCTAATGTAAAACCCTAGTTTGTAACATTAACCCTAATGTAAAACCATAGTTTGAAACCCTAACCCTAATGTAAAACCCTAGTTTGAAACCCTAACCCTAATGTAAAACCCTAGTTTGTAACCCTAACTCTAATGTAAAACCCTAGTTTGAAACCCTAACCCTAATGTAAAACCCTAGTTTGAAACCCTAACCCTAAGGTAAAACCCTAGTTTGAAACCCTAACCCTAATGTAAAACCCTAGTTTGTAACCCTAACCCTAATGTAAAACCATAGTTTGAAACCCTAACCCTAATGTAAAACCCTAGTTTGAAACCCTAACCCTAATGTAAAACCCTAGTTTGAAGCAATAACCCTAAATTATAACCCTAGTTTGAAACTCTTACCCGAATGTAAAACCCTAGTTTGAAACCCTAACCGTAATGTAAAACCCTAGTTTGTAACCCTAACCCTAATGTTAAACCCTAGTTTGAAACCCTAACCCTAATGTGAAACCCTAGTTTGAAACCCTAACCCTAATGTAAAACCCTAGTTTGAAGCACTAACCCTAATGTAAAACACTAGTTTGAAACACTAACTCTAATGTAAAACCCTAGTTTGAAACCCCAAATCTAATTTGAAACCATAGTTTAAAACCCTAACCCTAATGTAAAACCCTAGTTTGAAGCATTAACCCTAATGTAAAACAATAGTTTGAAACGCTAACCCTAATGTTAAACCCTAATTTGAAACCCTAACCCTAATGTAAAACCCTAGTTTGAAACCCTAACCCTAATGATAAACCCTAGTTTGAAACACTCACCCTAAATTTAAACCCTAGTTTGAAACCCTAACCCTAAGGTAAAACCCTAGTTTGAAACCCTAACCCTAATGTAAAACCCTAGTTTGTAACCCTAACCCTAATGTAAAACCATAGTTTGAAACCCTAACCCTAATGTAAAACCCTAGTTTGAAACCCTAACCCTAATGTAAAACCCTAGTTTGTAACCCTAACTCTAATGTAAAACCCTAGTTTGAAACCCTAACCCTAATGTAAAAACCTAGTTTGAAACCCTAACCCTAATGTAAAACCCTTGTTTGAAACCCTAACCATAAATAAAACCCTAGATTGAAACCCTAAGCCTAATTTGAAACCCTAGTTTTAAACCCTAACCCTAATGTAAAGCCCTAGTTTGAAACCCTAACCCTTATTTTAAACCCGAGTTTGAAACCCTAACCCTAATGTAAAACCCTAGTTTGAAACCCTAACCCTAATGTAAAACCCCTTGTTTGTAACCCTAACCCTAATTTGAAACCCTAGTTTGAAACCCTAACCCTAATGTAAAACCCTAGTTTGTAACAATAACCCTAATGTAAAACCATAGTTTGAAACCCTAACCCTTATGTAAAACCCTAGTTTGAAACCCTAACCCTAATTTGAAACCCTAGTTTGAAACCCTAACCCTAATGTTAAACCCTATTTTGAAACCCTAACCCTAATGTTAAACCCTAGTTTGAAACCCTAACCCTAACCCTAATGTAAAACCCTAGTTTGAAACCCCAAACCTAATTTGAAACCCTAGTTTGAAACACTAACCCTAAATTTAAACCCTAGTTTGAAACCCTAACCCTAAGGTAAAACCCTAGTTTGAAACCCTAACCCTAATGTAAAACCCTAGTTTGTAACCCTAACCCTAATGTAAAACCATAGTTTGAAACCCTAAACCTAATGTAAAACCCCAGTTTGAAACCCTAACCCTAATGGAAAACCCTAGTTTGTAACCCTAACTCTAATGTAAAACCCTAGTTTGAAACCCTAACCCTAATGTAAAACAATAGTTTGAAACCCTAACCCTAATGTAAAACCCTTGTTTGAAACCCTAACCCTAAAACAAAACCCTAGTTTGTAACCCTAACTCTAATTTGAAACCCTAGTTTGAAACCCTAACCCTAATGTTAAACCCTACTTTGAAACCCTAACCCTAATTTGAAACCGTAGTTTGAAAACCTAACCCTAATATAAAACCCTAGTTTGAAACCCTAACCCTAACGTAAAACCCTAGTTTGAATCCCTAACCCTAATTTAAAACCCTAGTTTGTAACCCTAACCCTAACGTAAAACCCTATTTTGAAACCCTAACCATAATGTAAAACCCTAGTTTGAAACCTTAACCCTAATGGTAAACCCTAGTTTGAAACCCTAACCCTAACGTAAAACCCTATTTTGAAACCCTAACCATAATGTAAAACCCTAGTTTGAAACCTTAACCCTAATGGTAAACCCTAGTTTGAAACCCTAACCCTAATGTAAAACCCTAGTTTGAAGCATTAACCCTAATGTAAAACCCTAGTTTGAAACCCTAACCATAATGTAAAACCCTAGTTTGAAACCCTAACCCTAATGTAAAACAATAGTTTGAAACCCTAACCCTAATGTAAAACCCTTGTTTGAAACCCTAACCCTAAAACAAAACCCTAGATTGAAACCCTAAGCCTAATTTGAAACCCTAATTTTAAACCCTAACCCTAATGTAAAGCCCTAGTTTGAAACCCTAACCCTTATTTTAACCCCGAGTTTGAAACCCTAACCCTAATGTAAAACCCTAGTTTGAAACCCTAACCCTAATGTAAAACCCCTTGTTTGTAACCCTAACCCTAATTTGAAACCCTAAATTGAAACCCTAACCCTAATGTTAAACCCTAGTTTGAAACCCAAACCTTAATGTAAAACCCTAGTTTGAAACCCAAAGCCTAATGTAAAACCCTAGTTTGTAACATTAACCCTAATGTAAAACCATAGTTTGAAACCCTAACCCTAATGTAAAACCCTAGTTTGAAACCCTAACCCTAATGTAAAACCCTAGTTTGTAACCCTAACTCTAATGTAAAACCCTAGTTTGAAACCCTAACCCTAATGTAAAACTCTAGTTTGAAACCCTAACCCTAAGGTAAAACCCTAGTTTGAAACCCTAACCCTAATGTAAAACCCTAGTTTGTAACCCTAACCCTAATGTAAAACCATAGTTTGAAACCCTAACCCTAATGTAAAACCCTAGTTTGAAACCCTAACCCTAATGTAAAACCCTAGTTTGAAGCAATAACCCTAAATTATAACCCTAGTTTGAAACTCTTACCCGAATGTAAAACCCTAGTTTGAAACCCTAACCGTAATGTAAAACCCTAGTTTGTAACCCTAACCCTAATGTTAAACCCTAGTTTGAAACCCTAACCCTAATGTGAAACCCTAGTTTGAAACCCTAACCCTAATGTAAAACCCTAGTTTGAAGCACTAACCCTAATGTAAAACACTAGTTTGAAACACTAACTCTAATGTAAAACCCTAGTTTGAAACCCCAAATCTAATTTGAAACCATAGTTTAAAACCCTAACCCTAATGTAAAACCCTAGTTTGAAGCATTAACCCTAATGTAAAACAATAGTTTGAAACGCTAACCCTAATGTTAAACCCTAATTTGAAACCCTAACCCTAATGTAAAACCCTAGTTTGAAACCCTAACCCTAATGATAAACCCTAGTTTGAAACACTCACCCTAAATTTAAACCCTAGTTTGAAACCCTAACCCTAAGGTAAAACCCTAGTTTGAAACCCTAACCCTAATGTAAAACCCTAGTTTGTAACCCTAACCCTAATGTAAAACCATAGTTTGAAACCCTAACCCTAATGTAAAACCCTAGTTTGAAACCCTAACCCTAATGTAAAACCCTAGTTTGTAACCCTAACTCTAATGTAAAACCCTAGTTTGAAACCCTAACCCTAATGTAAAAACCTAGTTTGAAACCCTAACCCTAATGTAAAACCCTTGTTTGAAACCCTAACCATAAATAAAACCCTAGATTGAAACCCTAAGCCTAATTTGAAACCCTAGTTTTAAACCCTAACCCTAATGTAAAGCCCTAGTTTGAAACCCTAACCCTTATTTTAAACCCGAGTTTGAAACCCTAACCCTAATGTAAAACCCTAGTTTGAAACCCTAACCCTAATGTAAAACCCCTTGTTTGTAACCCTAACCCTAATTTGAAACCCTAGTTTGAAACCCTAACCCTAATGTAAAACCCTAGTTTGTAACAATAACCCTAATGTAAAACCATAGTTTGAAACCCTAACCCTTATGTAAAACCCTAGTTTGAAACCCTAACCCTAATTTGAAACCCTAGTTTGAAACCCTAACCCTAATGTTAAACCCTATTTTGAAACCCTAACCCTAATGTTAAACCCTAGTTTGAAACCCTAACCCTAACCCTAATGTAAAACCCTAGTTTGAAACCCCAAACCTAATTTGAAACCCTAGTTTGAAACCCTAACCCTAATGTAAAACCCTAGTTTGTAACCCTAACCCTAATGTAAAACCCAAGTTTGAAACCCTAACCCTAATTTAAAACCCCTGTTTTGAAACCCTAACGCTAATGTAAAACCCAAGTTTGAAACCCTAACCCTAATTTAAAACCCCTGTTTTGAAACCCTAACGCTAATGTAAAACCCTTGTTTGAAACCCTAACCCTAATGTAAAACCCTTGTTTGAAACCCTAACCCTAATTTGAAACCCTAGTTTGAAACCCTAACCCTAATATAAAACCCTAGTTTGAAACCCTAACCCTAATTAGAAACCCTAGTTTGAAACCCTAACCCTAATGTAAAACCCTACTTTGAAACCCTAACCCTAATTTGAAACCCTAGTTTGAAACCCTAACTCTAATGTAAAACCCTAGTTTGAAACCCTAACCCTAATGTTAAACCCTAGTTTGAAACCCTAACCCTAATGTAAAACCATAGTTTGTAACCCTAACTCTAATGTAAAACCCTAGTTTGAAACCCTAACCCTAATGTAAAACCCTAGTTTGAAACCCTAACCCTAATGTAAAACCCTTGTTTGAAACCCTAACCCTAATTTTAAACCCGAATTTGAAACCCTAACCCTAATGTAAAACCCTAGTTTGAAACCCTAACCCTAATGTAAAACCCCTTGTTTGTAACCCTAAACTTAATTTGAAACCCTAGTTTGAAACCCTAACCCTAATGTTAAACCCTAGTTTGAAACCCTAACCCTAATGTAAAACCCTAGTTTGAAACCCTAATCCTAATGTTGAACCCTAGTTTGTAACCCTAACCCTAATGTAAAACCCTAGTTTGAAACCCTAACCCTAATGTTAAACCCTAGTTTGAAACCCTAACCCTAATGTAAAACCCTTGTTTGAAACCCTAACCCTAATGTAAAACCCTAGTTTGTAACCCTAACCCAAATGTAAAACCCTAGTTTGAAAACCTAACACTAATGTAAAACCCTAGTTTGAAACCCTAACCCTAATGTAAAACCCTAGTTTGAAGCATTAACCCTAATGTAAAACCCTAGTTTGAAGCACTAACCCTAATGTAAAACACTAGTTTGAAACGCTAACTCTAATGTAAAACCCTAGTTTGAAACCCCAAATCTAATTTGAAACCATAGTTTAAAACCCTAACCCTAATGTAAAACCCTAGATTGAAGCATTAACCCTAATGTAAAACACTAGTTTGAAACGCTAACCCTAATGTTAAACCCTAATTTGAAACCTAACCCTAATGTAAAACCCTAGTTTGAAACCCTAACCCTAATGATAAACCCTAGTTTGAAACACTAACCCTAAATTTAAACCCTAGTTTGAAACCCTAACCCTAAGGTAAAACCCTAGTTTGAAACCCTAACCCTAATGTAAAACCCTAGTTTGTAACCCTAACCCTAATGTAAAACCATAGTTTGAAACCCTAACCCTAATGTAAAACCCTAGTTTGAAACCCTAACCCTAATGTAAAACCCTAGTTTGTAACCCTAACTCTAATGTAAAACCCTAGTTTGAAACCCTAACCCTAATGTAAAACAATAGTTTGAAACCCTAACCCTAATGTAAAACCCTTGTTTGAAACCCTAAACCTAAAACAAAACCCTAGATTGAAACCCTAAGCCTAATTTGAAACCCTAATTTTAAACCCTAACCCAAATGTAAAGCCCTAGTTTGAAACCCTAACCCTTATTTTAACCCCGAGTTTGAAACCCTAACCCTAATGTAAAACCCTAGTTTGAAACCCTAACCCTAATGTAAAACCCCTTGTTTGTAACCCTAACCCTAATTTGAAACCCTAGTTTGAAACCCTAACCCTAATGTTAAACCCTAGTTTGAAACCCAAACCTTAATGTAAAACCCTAGTTTGAAACCCAAAGCCTAATGTAAAACCCTAGTTTGTAACAATAACCCTAATGTAAAACCATAGTTTGAAACCCTAATCCTAATGTAAAACCCTAGTTTGAAACCCTAACCCTAATGTAAAACCCTAGTTTGTAACCCTAACCCAAATGTAAAACCCTAGTTTGAAAACCTAACACTAATGTAAAACCCTAGTTTGAAACCCTAACCCTAATGTAAAACCCTAGTTTGAAGCATTAACCCTAATGTAAAACCCTAGTTTGAAGCATTAACCCTAATGTAAAACACTAGTTTGAAACGCTAACCCTAATGTTAAACCCTAATTTGAAACCTAACCCTAATGTAAAACCCTAGTTTGAAACCCTAACCCTAATGATAAACCCTAGTTTGAAACACTAACCCTAAATTTAAACCCTAGTTTGAAACCCTAACCCTAAGGTAAAACCCTAGTTTGAAACCCTAACCCTAATGTAAAACCCTAGTTTGTAACCCTAACCCTAATGTAAAACCATAGTTTGAAACCCTAACCCTAATGTAAAACCCTAGTTTGAAACCCTAACCCTAATGTAAAACCCTAGTTTGTAACCCTAACTCTAATGTAAAACCCTAGTTTGAAACCCTAACCCTAATGTAAAACAATAGTTTGAAACCCTAACCCTAATGTAAAACCCTTGTTTGAAACCCTAACCCTAAAACAAAACCCTAGATTGAAACCCTAAACCTAATTTGAAACCCTAATTTTAAACCCTAACCCTAATGTAAAGCCCTAGTTTGAAACCCTAACCCTTATTTTAACCCCGAGTTTGAAACCCTAACCCTAATGTAAAACCCTAGTTTGAAACCCTAACCCTAATGTAAAACCCCTTGTTTGTAACCCTAACCCTAATTTGAAACCCTAGTTTGAAACCCTAACCCTAATGTTAAACCCTAGTTTGAAACCCAAACCTTAATGTAAAACCCTAGTTTGAAACCCAAAGCCTAATGTAAAACCCTAGTTTGTAACAATAACCCTAATGTAAAACCATAGTTTGAAACCCTAACCCTAATGTAAAACCCTAGTTTGAAACCCTAACCCTAATGTAAAACCCTAGTTTGTAACCCTAACTCTAATGTAAAACCCTAGTTTGAAACCCTAACCCTAATGTAAAACCCTAGTTTGAAACCCTAACCCTAAGGTAAAACCCTAGTTTGAAACCCTAACCCTAATGTAAAACCCTAGTTTGTAACCCTAACCCTAATGTAAAACCATAGTTTGAAACCCTAACCCTAATGTAAAACCCTAGTTTGAAACCCTAACCCTAATGTAAAACCCCTTGTTTGTAACCCTAAACTTAATTTGAAACCCTAGTTTGAAACCCTAACCCTAATGTTAAACCCTAGTTTAAAACCCTAACCCTAATGTAAAACCCTAGTTTGAAACCCTAATCCTAATGTTGAACCCTAGTTTGTAACCCTAACCCTAATGTAAAACCCTAGTTTGAAACCCTAACCCTAATGTTAAACCCTAGTTTGAAACCCTAACCCTAATGTAAAACCCTTGTTTGAAACCCTAACCCTAATGTAAAACCCTAGTTTGTAACCCTAACCCAAATGTAAAACCCTAGTTTGAAAACCTAACACTAATGTAAAACCCTAGTTTGAAACCCTAACCCTAATGTAAAACCCTAGTTTGAAGCATTAACCCTAATGTAAAACCCTAGTTTGAAGCACTAACCCTAATGTAAAACACTAGTTTGAAACGCTAACCCTAATGTTAAACCCTAATTTGAAACCTAACCCTAATGTAAAACCCTAGTTTGAAACCCTAACCCTAATGATAAACCCTAGTTTGAAACACTAACCCTAAATTTAAACCCTAGTTTGAAACCCTAACCCTAAGGTAAAACCCTAGTTTGAAACCCTAACCCTAATGTAAAACCCTAGTTTGTAACCCTAACCCTAATGTAAAACCATAGTTTGAAACCCTAACCCTAATGTAAAACCTTAGTTTGAAACCCTAACCCTAATGTAAAACCCTAGTTTGTAACCCTAACTCTAATGTAAAACCCTAGTTTGAAACCCTAACCCTAATGTAAAACAATAGTTTGAAACCCTAACCCTAATGTAAAACCCTTGTTTGAATCCCTAAACCTAAAACAAAACCCTAGATTGAAACCCTAAGCCTAATTTGAAACCCTAATTTTAAACCCTAACCCAAATGTAAAGCCCTAGTTTGAAACCCTAACCCTTATTTTAACCCCGAGTTTGAAACCCTAACCCTAATGTAAAACCCTAGTTTGAAACCCTAACCCTAATGTAAAACCCCTTGTTTGTAACCCTAACCCTAATTTGAAACCCTAGTTTGAAACCCTAACCCTAATGTTAAACCCTAGTTTGAAACCCAAACCTTAATGTAAAACCCTAGTTTGAAACCCAAAGCCTAATGTAAAACCCTAGTTTGTAACAATAACCCTAATGTAAAACCATAGTTTGAAACCCTAATCCTAATGTAAAACCCTAGTTTGAAACCCTAACCCTAATGTAAAACCCTAGTTTGTAACCCTAACCCAAATGTACAACCCTAGTTTGAAAACCTAACACTAATGTAAAACCCTAGTTTGAAACCCTAACCCTAATGTAAAACCCTAGTTTGAAGCATTAACCCTAATGTAAAACCCTAGTTTGAAGCATTAACCCTAATGTAAAACACTAGTTTGAAACGCTAACCCTAATGTTAAACCCTAATTTGAAACCTAACCCTAATGTAAAACCCTAGTTTGAACCCTAACCCTAATGATAAACCCTAGTTTGAAACACTAACCCTAAATTTAAACCCTAGTTTGAAACCCTAACCCTAAGGTAAAACCCTAGTTTGAAACCCTAACCCTAATGTAAAACCCTAGTTTGTAACCCTAACCCTAATGTAAAACCATAGTTTGAAACCCTAACCCTAATGTAAAACCCTAGTTTGAAACCCTAACCCTAATGTAAAACCCTAGTTTGTAACCCTAACTCTAATGTAAAACCCTAGTTTGAAACCCTAACCCTAATGTAAAACAATAGTTTGAAACCCTAACCCTAATGTAAAACCCTTGTTTGAAACCCTAACCCTAAAACAAAACCCTAGATTGAAACCCTAAGCCTAATTTGAAACCCTAATTTTAAACCCTAACCCTAATGTAAAGCCCTAGTTTGAAACCCTAACCCTTATTTTAACCCCGAGTTTGAAACCCTAACCCTAATGTAAAACCCTAGTTTGAAACCCTAACCCTAATGTAAAACCCCTTGTTTGTAACCCTAACCCTAATTTGAAACCCTAGTTTGAAACCCTAACCCTAATGTTAAACCCTAGTTTGAAACCCAAACCTTAATGTAAAACCCTAGTTTGAAACCCAAAGCCTAATGTAAAACCCTAGTTTGTAACAATAACCCTAATGTAAAACCATAGTTTGAAACCCTAACCCTAATGTAAAACCCTAGTTTGAAACCCTAACCCTAATGTAAAACCCTAGTTTGTAACCCTAACTCTAATGTAAAACCCTAGTTTGAAACCCTAACCCTAATGTAAAACCCTAGTTTGAAACCCTAACCCTAAGGTAAAACCCTAGTTTGAAACCCTAACCCTAATGTAAAACCCTAGTTTGTAACCCTAACCCTAATGTAAAACCATAGTTTGAAACCCTAACCCTAATGTAAAACCCTAGTTTGAAACCCTAACTCTAATGTAAAACCCTAGTTTGTAACCCTAACCCTAATGTAAAACCCTAGTTTGAAACCCTAACCCTAATGTAAAACCCTAGTTTGAAACCCCAAATCTAATTTGAAACCATAGTTTAAAACCCTAACCCTAATGTAAAACCCTAGTTTGAAGCATTAACCCTAATGTAAAACAATAGTTTGAAACGCTAACCCTAATGTTAAACCCTAATTTGAAACCCTAACCCTAATGTAAAACCCTAGTTTGAAACCCTAACCCTAATGATAAACCCTAGTTTGAAACACTAACCCTAAATTTAAACCCTAGTTTGAAACCCTAACCCTAAGGTAAAACCCTAGTTTGAAACCCTAACCCTAATGTAAAACCCTAGTTTGTAACCCTAACCCTAATGTAAAACCATAGTTTGAAACCCTAACCCTAATGTAAAACCATAGTTTGAAACCCTAACTCTAATGTAAAACCCTAGTTTGAAACCCTAACCCTAATGTAAAAACCTAGTTTGAAACCCTAACCCTAATGTAAAACCCTTGTTTGAAACCCTAACCCTAAAACAAAACCCTAGATTGAAACCCTAAGCCTAATTTGAAACCCTAATTTTAAACCCTAACCCAAATGTAAAGCCCTAGTTTGAAACCCTAACCCTTATTTTAACCCCGAGTTTGAAACCCTAACCCTAATGTAAAACCCTAGTTTGAAACCCTAACCCTAATGTAAAACCCCTTGTTTGTAACCCTAACCCTAATTTGAAACCCTAGTTTGAAACCCTAACCCTAATGTTAAACCCTAGTTTGAAACCCAAACCTTAATGTAAAACCCTAGTTTGAAACCCAAAGCCTAATGTAAAACCCTAGTTTGTAACAATAACCCTAATGTAAAACCATAGTTTGAAACCCTAATCCTAATGTAAAACCCTAGTTTGAAACCCTAACCCTAATGTAAAACCCTAGTTTGTAACCCTAACCCAAATGTACAACCCTAGTTTGAAAACCTAACACTAATGTAAAACCCTAGTTTGAAACCCTAACCCTAATGTAAAACCCTAGTTTGAAGCATTAACCCTAATGTAAAACCCTAGTTTGAAGCATTAACCCTAATGTAAAACACTAGTTTGAAACGCTAACCCTAATGTTAAACCCTAATTTGAAACCTAACCCTAATGTAAAACCCTAGTTTGAACCCTAACCCTAATGATAAACCCTAGTTTGAAACACTAACCCTAAATTTAAACCCTAGTTTGAAACCCTAACCCTAAGGTAAAACCCTAGTTTGAAACCCTAACCCTAATGTAAAACCCTAGTTTGTAACCCTAACCCTAATGTAAAACCATAGTTTGAAACCCTAACCCTAATGTAAAACCCTAGTTTGAAACCCTAACCCTAATGTAAAACCCTAGTTTGTAACCCTAACTCTAATGTAAAACCCTAGTTTGAAACCCTAACCCTAATGTAAAACAATAGTTTGAAACCCTAACCCTAATGTAAAACCCTTGTTTGAAACCCTAACCCTAAAACAAAACCCTAGATTGAAACCCTAAGCCTAATTTGAAACCCTAATTTTAAACCCTAACCCTAATGTAAAGCCCTAGTTTGAAACCCTAACCCTTATTTTAACCCCGAGTTTGAAACCCTAACCCTAATGTAAAACCCTAGTTTGAAACCCTAACCCTAATGTAAAACCCCTTGTTTGTAACCCTAACCCTAATTTGAAACCCTAGTTTGAAACCCTAACCCTAATGTTAAACCCTAGTTTGAAACCCAAACCTTAATGTAAAACCCTAGTTTGAAACCCAAAGCCTAATGTAAAACCCTAGTTTGTAACAATAACCCTAATGTAAAACCATAGTTTGAAACCCTAACCCTAATGTAAAACCCTAGTTTGAAACCCTAACCCTAATGTAAAACCCTAGTTTGTAACCCTAACTCTAATGTAAAACCCTAGTTTGAAACCCTAACCCTAATGTAAAACCCTAGTTTGAAACCCTAACCCTAAGGTAAAACCCTAGTTTGAAACCCTAACCCTAATGTAAAACCCTAGTTTGTAACCCTAACCCTAATGTAAAACCATAGTTTGAAACCCTAACCCTAATGTAAAACCCTAGTTTGAAACCCTAACTCTAATGTAAAACCCTAGTTTGTAACCCTAACCCTAATGTAAAACCCTAGTTTGAAACCCTAACCCTAATGTAAAACCCTAGTTTGAAACCCCAAATCTAATTTGAAACCATAGTTTAAAACCCTAACCCTAATGTAAAACCCTAGTTTGAAGCATTAACCCTAATGTAAAACAATAGTTTGAAACGCTAACCCTAATGTTAAACCCTAATTTGAAACCCTAACCCTAATGTAAAACCCTAGTTTGAAACCCTAACCCTAATGATAAACCCTAGTTTGAAACACTAACCCTAAATTTAAACCCTAGTTTGAAACCCTAACCCTAAGGTAAAACCCTAGTTTGAAACCCTAACCCTAATGTAAAACCCTAGTTTGTAACCCTAACCCTAATGTAAAACCATAGTTTGAAACCCTAACCCTAATGTAAAACCATAGTTTGAAACCCTAACTCTAATGTAAAACCCTAGTTTGAAACCCTAACCCTAATGTAAAAACCTAGTTTGAAACCCTAACCCTAATGTAAAACCCTTGTTTGAAACCCTAACCCTAAAACAAAACCCTAGATTGAAACCCTAAGCCTAATTTGAAACCCTAGTTTTAAACCCTAACCCTAATGTAAAGCCCTAGTTTGAAACCCTAACCCTAATGTAAAACCCTAGTTTGAAACCCTAACCCTAATGTAAAACCATAGTTTGAAACCCTAACCCTAATGTAAAACCCTAGTTTGAAGCAATAACCCTAAATTATAACCCTAGTTTGAAACTCTTACCCGAATGTAAAACCCTAGTTTGAAACCCTAACCGTAATGTAAAACCCTAGTTTGTAACCCTAACCCTAATGTTAAACCCTAGTTTGAAACCCTAACCCTAATGTGAAACCCTAGTTTGAAACCCTAACCCTAATGTAAAACCCGTTTGAAGCACTAACCCTAATGTAAAACACTAGTTTGAAACACTAACTCTAATTTAAAACCCTAGTTTGAAACCCCAAATCTAATTTGAAACCATAGTTTAAAACCCTAACCCTAATGTAAAACCCTAGTTTGAAGCATTAACCCTAATGTAAAACAATAGTTTGAAACGCTAACCCTAATGTTAAACCCTAATTTGAAACCCTAACCCTAATGTAAAACCCTAGTTTGAAACCCTAACCCTAATGATAAACCCTAGTTTGTAACCCTAACCCTAATGTAAAACCATAGTTTGAAACCCTAACCCTAATGTAAAACCCTAGTTTGAAACCCTAACCCTAATGTAAAACCCTAGTTTGTAACCCTAACTCTAATGTAAAACCCTAGTTTGAAACCCTAACCCTAATGTAAAAACCTAGTTTGAAACCCTAACCCTAATGTAAAACCCTTGTTTGAAACCCTAACCCTAAAACAAAACCCTAGATTGAAACCCTAAGCCTAATTTGAAACCCTAGTTTTAAACCCTAACCCTAATGTAAAGCCCTAGTTTGAAACCCTAACCCTTATTTTAAACCCGAGTTTGAAACCCTAACCCTAATGTAAAACCCTAGTTTGAAACCCTAACCCTAATGTAAAACCCCTTGTTTGTAACCCTAACCCTAATTTGAAACCCTAGTTTGAAACCCTAACCCTAATGTAAAACCCTAGTTTGTAACAATAACCCTAATGTAAAACCATAGTTTGAAACCCTAACCCTTATGTAAAACCCTAGTTTGAAACCCTAACCCTAATTTGAAACCCTAGTTTGAAACCCTAACCCTAATGTTAAACCCTATTTTGAAACCCTAACCCTAATGTTAAACCCTAGTTTGAAACCCTAACCCTAACCCTAATGTAAAACCCTAGTTTGAAACCCTAACCCTAATTTGAAACCCTAGTTTGAAACCCTAACCCTAATATAAAACCCTAGTTTGAAACCCTAACCCTAATTAGAAACCCTAGTTTGAAACCCTAACCCTAATGTAAAACCCTACTTTGAAACCCTAACCCTAATTTGAAACCCTAGTTTGAAACCCTAACCCTAATGTAAAACCCTAGTTTGAAACCCTAACCCTAATGTTAAACCCTAGTTTGAAACCCTAACCCTAATGTAAAACCATAGTTTGTAACCCTAACTCTGATGTAAAACCCTAGTTTGAAACCCTAACCCTAATGTAAAACCCTAGTTTGAAACCCTAACCCTAATGTAAAACCCTTGTTTGAAACCCTAACCCTAATTTTAAACCCGAGTTTGAAACCCTAACCCTAATGTAAAACCCTAGTTTGAAACCCTAACCCTAATGTAAAACCCCTTGTTTGTAACCCTAAACTTAATTTGAAACCCTAGTTTGAAACCCTAACCCTAATGTTAAACCCTAGTTTGAAACCCTAACCCTAATGTAAAACCCTAGTTTGAAACCCTAATCCTAATGTTGAACCCTAGTTTGTAACCCTAACCCTAATGTAAAACCCTAGTTTGAAACCCTAACCCTAATGTAAAACCCTAGTTTGAAACCCTAACCCTAATGTAAAACCCTTGTTTGAAACCCTAACCCTAATGTAAAACCCTAGTTTGTAACCCTAACCCAAATGTAAAACCCTAGTTTGAAGCATTAACCCTAATGTAAAACCCTAGTTTGAAGCACTAACCCTAATGTAAAACACTAGTTTGAAACGCTAACTCTAATGTAAAACCCTTGTTTGAAACCCTAAACCTAAAACAAAACCCTAGATTGAAACCCTAAGCCTAATTTGAAACCCTAATTTTAAACCCTAACCCAAATGTAAAGCCCTAGTTTGAAACCCTAACCCTTATTTTAACCCCGAGTTTGAAACCCTAACCCTAATGTAAAACCCTAGTTTGAAACCCTAACCCTAATTTGAAACCCTAGTTTGAAACCCTAACCCTAATGTTAAACCCTAGTTTGAAACCCAAACCTTAATGTAAAAACCTAGTTTGAAACCCAAAGCCTAATGTAAAACCCTAGTTTGTAACAACAACCCTAATGTAAAACCATAGTTTGAAACCCTAATCCTAATGTAAAACCCTAGTTTGAAACCCTAACCCTAATGTAAAACCCTAGTTTGTAACCCTAACCCAAATGTAAAACCCTAGTTTGAAAACCTAACACTAATGTAAAACCCTAGTTTGAAACCCTAACCCTAATGTAAAACCCTAGTTTGAAGCATTAACCCTAATGTAAAACCCTAGTTTGAAGCATTAACCCTAATGTAAAACACTAGTTTGAAACGCTAACCCTAATGTTAAACCCTAATTTGAAACCTAACCCTAATGTAAAACCCTAGTTTGAAACCCTAACCCTAATGATAAACCCTAGTTTGAAACACTAACCCTAAATTTAAACCCTAGTTTGAAACCCTAACCCTAAGGTAAAACCCTAGTTTGAAACCCTAACCCTAATGTAAAACCCTAGTTTGTAACCCTAACCCTAATGTAAAACCATAGTTTGAAACCCTAACCCTAATGTAAAACCCTAGTTTGAAACCCTAACCCTAATGTAAAACCCTAGTTTGTAACCCTAACTCTATAGTAAAACCCTAGTTTGAAACCCTAACCCTAATGTAAAACAATAGTTTGAAACCCTAATCCTAATGTAAAACCCTTGTTTGAAACCCTAACCCTAAAACAAAACCCTAGATTGAAACCCTAAGCCTAATTTGAAACCCTAATTTTAAACCCTAACCCTAATGTAAAGCCCTAGTTTGAAACCCTAACCCTTATTTTAACCCCGAGTTTGAAACCCTAACCCTAATGTAAAACCCTAGTTTGAAACCCTAACCCTAATGTAAAACCCCTTGTTTGTAACCCTAACCCTAATTTGAAACCCTAGTTTGAAACCCTAACCCTAATGTTAAACCCTAGTTTGAAACCCAAACCTTAATGTAAAACCCTAGTTTGAAACCCAAAGCCTAATGTAAAACCCTAGTTTGTAACAATAACCCTAATGTAAAACCATAGTTTGAAACCCTAACCCTAATGTAAAACCCTAGTTTGAAACCCTAACCCTAATGTAAAACCCTAGTTTGTAACCCTAACTCTAATGTAAAACCCTAGTTTGAAACCCTAACCCTAATGTAAAACCCTAGTTTGAAACCCTAACCCTAAGGTAAAACCCTAGTTTGAAACCCTAACCCTAATGTTAAACCCTAGTTTGTAACCCTAACCCTAATGTAAAACCATAGTTTGAAACCCTAACCCTAATGTAAAACCCTAGTTTGAAACCCTAACCCTAATGTAAAACCCCTTGTTTGTAACCCTAAACTTAATTTGAAACCCTAGTTTGAAACCCTAACCCTAATGTTAAACCCTAGTTTGAAACCCTAACCCTAATGTAAAACCCTAGTTTGAAACCCTAATCCTAATGTTGAACCCTAGTTTGTAACCCTAACCCTAATGTAAAACCCTAGTTTGAAACCCTAACCCTAATGTTAAACCCTAGTTTGAAACCCTAACCCTAATGTAAAACCCTTGTTTGAAACCCTAACCCTAATGTAAAACCCTAGTTTGTAACCCTAACCCAAATGTAAAACCCTAGTTTGAAAACCTAACACTAATGTAAAACCCTAGTTTGAAACCCTAACCCTAATGTAAAACCCTAGTTTGAAGCATTAACCCTAATGTAAAACCCTAGTTTGAAGCACTAACCCTAATGTAAAACACTAGTTTGAAACGCTAACTCTAATGTAAAACCCTAGTTTGAAACCCCAAATCTAATTTGAAACCATAATTTAAAACCCTAACCCTAATGTAAAACCCTAGTTTGAAGCATTAACCCTAATGTAAAACACTAGTTTGAAACGCTAACCCTAATGTTAAACCCTAATTTGAAACCTAACCCTAATGTAAAACCCTAGTTTGAAACCCTAACCCTAATGATAAACCCTAGTTTGAAACACTAACCCTAAATTTAAACCCTAGTTTGAAACCCTAACCCTAAGGTAAAACCCTAGTTTGAAACCCTAACCCTAATGTAAAACCCTAGTTTGTAACCCTAACCCTAATGTAAAACCATAGTTTGAAACCCTAACCCTAATGTAAAACCCTAGTTTGAAACCCTAACCCTAATGTAAAACCCTAGTTTGTAACCCTAACTCTAATGTAAAACCCTAGTTTGAAACCCTAACCCTAATGTAAAACAATAGTTTGAAACCCTAACCCTAATGTAAAACCCTTGTTTGAAACCCTAAACCTAAAACAAAACCCTAGATTGAAACCCTAAGCCTAATTTGAAACCCTAATTTTAAACCCTAACCCAAATGTAAAGCCCTAGTTTGAAACCCT
This sequence comes from Vanacampus margaritifer, assembly GCF_051991255.1. Classification (NCBI taxonomy): domain Eukaryota; kingdom Metazoa; phylum Chordata; class Actinopteri; order Syngnathiformes; family Syngnathidae; genus Vanacampus; species Vanacampus margaritifer. Next base: position 512,728 of record NW_027520737.1, on the reverse strand, counting down.
AACCCTTATTTTAACCCCGAGTTTGAAACCCTAACCCTAATGTAAAACCCTAGTTTGAAACCCTAACCCTAATGTAAAACCCCTTGTTTGTAACCCTAACCCTAATTTGAAACCCTAGTTTGAAACCCTAACCCTAATGTTAAACCCTAGTTTGAAACCCAAACCTTAATGTAAAACCCTAGTTTGAAACCCAAAGCCTAATGTAAAACCCTAGTTTGTAACAATAACCCTAATGTAAAACCATAGTTTGAAACCCTAATCCTAATGTAAAACCCTAGTTTGAAACCCTAACCCTAATGTAAAACCCTAGTTTGTAACCCTAACCCAAATGTAAAACCCTAGTTTGAAAACCTAACACTAATGTAAAACCCTAGTTTGAAACCCTAACCCTAATGTAAAACCCTAGTTTGAAGCATTAACCCTAATGTAAAACCCTAGTTTGAAGCATTAACCCTAATGTAAAACACTAGTTTGAAACGCTAACCCTAATGTTAAACCCTAATTTGAAACCTAACCCTAATGTAAAACCCTAGTTTGAAACCCTAACCCTAATGATAAACCCTAGTTTGAAACACTAACCCTAAATTTAAACCCTAGTTTGAAACCCTAACCCTAAGGTAAAACCCTAGTTTGAAACCCTAACCCTAATGTAAAACCCTAGTTTGTAACCCTAACCCTAATGTAAAACCATAGTTTGAAACCCTAACCCTAATGTAAAACCCTAGTTTGAAACCCTAACCCTAATGTAAAACCCTAGTTTGTAACCCTAACTCTAATGTAAAACCCTAGTTTGAAACCCTAACCCTAATGTAAAACAATAGTTTGAAACCCTAACCCTAATGTAAAACCCTTGTTTGAAACCCTAACCCTAAAACAAAACCCTAGATTGAAACCCTAAGCCTAATTTGAAACCCTAATTTTAAACCCTAACCCTAATGTAAAGCCCTAGTTTGAAACCCTAACCCTTATTTTAACCCCAAGTTTGAAACCCTAACCCTAATGTAAAACCCTAGTTTGAAACCCTAACCCTAATGTAAAACCCCTTGTTTGTAACCCTAACCCTAATTTGAAACCCTAGTTTGAAACCCTAACCCTAATGTTAAACCCTAGTTTGAAACCCAAACCTTAATGTAAAACCCTAGTTTGAAACCCAAAGCCTAATGTAAAACCCTAGTTTGTAACAATAACCCTAATGTAAAACCATAGTTTGAAACCCTAACCCTAATGTAAAACCCTAGTTTGAAACCCTAACCCTAATGTAAAACCCTAGTTTGTAACCCTAACTCTAATGTAAAACCCTAGTTTGAAACCCTAACCCTAATGTAAAACCCTAGTTTGAAACCCTAACCCTAAGGTAAAACCCTAGTTTGAAACCCTAACCCTAATGTAAAACCCTAGTTTGTAACCCTAACCCTAATGTAAAACCATAGTTTGAAACCCTAACCCTAATGTAAAACCCTAGTTTGAAACCCTAACCCTAATGTAAAACCCCTTGTTTGTAACCCTAAACTTAATTTGAAACCCTAGTTTGAAACCCTAACCCTAATGTTAAACCCTAGTTTGAAACCCTAACCCTAATGTAAAACCCTAGTTTGAAACCCTAATCCTAATGTTGAACCCTAGTTTGTAACCCTAACCCTAATGTAAAACCCTAGTTTGAAACCCTAACCCTAATGTTAAACCCTAGTTTGAAACCCTAACCCTAATGTAAAACCCTTGTTTGAAACCCTAACCCTAATGTAAAACCCTAGTTTGTAACCCTAACCCAAATGTAAAACCCTAGTTTGAAAACCTAACACTAATGTAAAACCCTAGTTTGAAACCCTAACCCTAATGTAAAACCCTAGTTTGAAGCATTAACCCTAATGTAAAACCCTAGTTTGAAGCACTAACCCTAATGTAAAACACTAGTTTGAAACGCTAACCCTAATGTTAAACCCTAATTTGAAACCTAACCCTAATGTAAAACCCTAGTTTGTAACCCTAACCCTAATGTAAAACCATAGTTTGAAACCCTAACCCTAATGTAAAACCTTAGTTTGAAACCCTAACCCTAATGTAAAACCCTAGTTTGTAACCCTAACTCTAATGTAAAACCCTAGTTTGAAACCCTAACCCTAATGTAAAACAATAGTTTGAAACCCTAACCCTAATGTAAAACCCTTGTTTGAAACCCTAAACCTAAAACAAAACCCTAGATTGAAACCCTAAGCCTAATTTGAAACCCTAATTTTAAACCCTAACCCAAATGTAAAGCCCTAGTTTGAAACCCTAACCCTTATTTTAACCCCGAGTTTGAAACCCTAACCCTAATGTAAAACCCTAGTTTGAAACCCTAACCCTAATGTAAAACCCCTTGTTTGTAACCCTAACCCTAATTTGAAACCCTAGTTTGAAACCCTAACCCTAATGTTAAACCCTAGTTTGAAACCCAAAGCCTAATGTAAAACCCTAGTTTGTAACAATAACCCTAATGTAAAACCATAGTTTGAAACCCTAATCCTAATGTAAAACCCTAGTTTGAAACCCTAACCCTAATGTAAAACCCTAGTTTGTAACCCTAACCCAAATGTACAACCCTAGTTTGAAAACCTAACACTAATGTAAAACCCTAGTTTGAAACCCTAACCCTAATGTAAAACCCTAGTTTGAAACCCTAACCCTAATGTAAAACCCCTTGTTTGTAACCCTAACCCTAATTTGAAACCCTAGTTTGAAACCCTAACCCTAATGTTAAACCCTAGTTTGAAACCCAAAGCCTAATGTAAAACCCTAGTTTGTAACAATAACCCTAATGTAAAACCATAGTTTGAAACCCTAATCCTAATGTAAAACCCTAGTTTGAAACCCTAACCCTAATGTAAAACCCTAGTTTGTAACCCTAACCCAAATGTACAACCCTAGTTTGAAAACCTAACACTAATGTAAAACCCTAGTTTGAAACCCTAACCCTAATGTAAAACCCTAGTTTGAAGCATTAACCCTAATGTAAAACCCTAGTTTGAAGCATTAACCCTAATGTAAAACACTAGTTTGAAACGCTAACCCTAATGTTAAACCCTAATTTGAAACCTAACCCTAATGTAAAACCCTAGTTTGAACCCTAACCCTAATGATAAACCCTAGTTTGAAACACTAACCCTAAATTTAAACCCTAGTTTGAAACCCTAACCCTAAGGTAAAACCCTAGTTTGAAACCCTAACCCTAATGTAAAACCCTAGTTTGTAACCCTAACCCTAATGTAAAACCATAGTTTGAAACCCTAACCCTAATGTAAAACCCTAGTTTGAAACCCTAACCCTAATGTAAAACCCTAGTTTGTAACCCTAACTCTAATGTAAAACCCTAGTTTGAAACCCTAACCCTAATGTAAAACAATAGTTTGAAACCCTAACCCTAATGTAAAACCCTTGTTTGAAACCCTAACCCTAAAACAAAACCCTAGATTGAAACCCTAAGCCTAATTTGAAACCCTAAGCCTAATTTGAAACCCTAATTTTAAACCCTAACCCTAATGTAAAGCCCTAGTTTGAAACCCTAACCCTTATTTTAACCCCGAGTTTGAAACCCTAACCCTAATGTAAAACCCTAGTTTGAAACCCTAACCCTAATGTAAAACCCCTTGTTTGTAACCCTAACCCTAATTTGAAACCCTAGTTTGAAACCCTAACCCTAATGTTAAACCCTAGTTTGAAACCCAAACCTTAATGTAAAACCCTAGTTTGAAACCCAAAGCCTAATGTAAAACCCTAGTTTGTAACAATAACCCTAATGTAAAACCATAGTTTGAAACCCTAACCCTAATGTAAAACCCTAGTTTGAAACCCTAACCCTAATGTAAAACCCTAGTTTGTAACCCTAACTCTAATGTAAAACCCTAGTTTGAAACCCTAACCCTAATGTGAAACCCTAGTTTGAAACCCTAACCCTAATGTAAAACCCTAGTTTGAAGCACTAACCCTAATGTAAAACACTAGTTTGAAACACTAACTCTAATGTAAAACCCTAGTTTGAAACCCCAAATCTAATTTGAAACCATAGTTTAAAACCCTAACCCTAATGTAAAACCCTAGTTTGAAACCCTAACCCTAATGTAAAACCCTAGTTTGTAACCCTAACCCTAATGTTAAACCCTAATTTGAAACCTAACCCTAATGTAAAACCCTAGTTTGAAACCCTAACCCTAATGATAAACCCTAGTTTGAAACACTAACCCTAAATTTAAACCCTAGTTTGAAACCCTAACCCTAAGGTAAAACCCTAGTTTGAAACCCTAACCCTAATGTAAAACCCTAGTTTGTAACCCTAACCCTAATGTAAAACCATAGTTTGAAACCCTAACCCTAATGTAAAACCCTAGTTTGAAACCCTAACCCTAATGTAAAACCCTAGTTTGTAACCCTAACTCTAATGTAAAACCCTAGTTTGAAACCCTAACCCTAATGTAAAACAATAGTTTGAAACCCTAACCCTAATGTAAAACCCTTGTTTGAAACCCTAAACCTAAAACAAAACCCTAGATTGAAACCCTAAGCCTAATTTGAAACCCTAATTTTAAACCCTAACCCAAATGTAAAGCCCTAGTTTGAAACCCTAACCCTTATTTTAACCCCGAGTTTGAAACCCTAACCCTAATGTAAAACCCTAGTTTGAAACCCTAACCCTAATTTGAAACCCTAGTTTGAAACCCTAACCCTAATGTTAAACTCTAGTTTGAAACCCAAACCTTAATGTAAAAACCTAGTTTGAAACCCAAAGCCTAATGTAAAACCCTAGTTTGTAACAACAACCCTAATGTAAAACCATAGTTTGAAACCCTAATCCTAATGTAAAACCCTAGTTTGAAACCCTAACCCTAATGTAAAACCCTAGTTTGTAACCCTAACCCAAATGTAAAACCCTAGTTTGAAAACCTAACACTAATGTAAAACCCTAGTTTGAAACCCTAACCCTAATGTAAAACCCTAGTTTGAAGCATTAACCCTAATGTAAAACCCTAGTTTGAAGCATTAACCCTAATGTAAAACACTAGTTTGAAACGCTAACCCTAATGTTAAACCCTAATTTGAAACCTAACCCTAATGTAAAACCCTAGTTTGAAACACTAACCCTAAATTTAAACCCTAGTTTGAAACCCTAACCCTAAGGTAAAACCCTAGTTTGAAACCCTAACCCTAATGTAAAACCCTAGTTTGTAACCCTAACCCTAATGTAAAACCATAGTTTGAAACCCTAACCCTAATGTAAAACCCTAGTTTGAAACCCTAACCCTAATGTAAAACCCTAGTTTGTAACCCTAACTCTATAGTAAAACCCTAGTTTGAAACCCTAACCCTAATGTAAAACAATAGTTTGAAACCCTAACCCTAATGTAAAACCCTTGTTTGAAACCCTAACCCTAAAACAAAACCCTAGATTGAAACCCTAAGCCTAATTTGAAACCCTAATTTTAAACCCTAACCCTAATGTAAAGCCCTAGTTTGAAACCCTAACCCTTATTTTAACCCCGAGTTTGAAACCCTAACCCTAATGTAAAACCCTAGTTTGAAACCCTAACCCTAATGTAAAACCCCTTGTTTGTAACCCTAACCCTAATTTGAAACCCTAGTTTGAAACCCTAACCCTAATGTTAAACCCTAGTTTGAAACCCAAACCTTAATGTAAAACCCTAGTTTGAAACCCAAAGCCTAATGTAAAACCCTAGTTTGTAACAATAACCCTAATGTAAAACCATAGTTTGAAACCCTAACCCTAATGTAAAACCCTAGTTTGAAACCCTAACCCTAATGTAAAACCCTAGTTTGTAACCCTAACTCTAATGTAAAACCCTAGTTTGAAACCCTAACCCTAATGTAAAACCCTAGTTTGAAACCCTAACCCTAAGGTAAAACCCTAGTTTGAAACCCTAACCCTAATGTAAAACCCTAGTTTGTAACCCTAACCCTAATGTAAAACCATAGTTTGTAACCCTAACTCTAATGTAAAACCCTAGTTTGAAACCCTAACCCTAATGTAAAACCCTAGTTTGAAACCCTAACCCTAAGGTAAAACCCTAGTTTGAAACCCTAACCCTAATGTAAAACCCTAGTTTGTAACCCTAACCCTAATGTAAAACCATAGTTTGAAACCCTAACCCTAATGTAAAACCCTAGTTTGAAACCCTAACCCTAATGTAAAACCCCTTGTTTGTAACCCTAAACTTAATTTGAAACCCTAGTTTGAAACCCTAACCCTAATGTTAAACCCTAGTTTGAAACCCTAACCCTAATGTAAAACCCTAGTTTGAAACCCTAATCCTAATGTTGAACCCTAGTTTGTAACCCTAACCCTAATGTAAAACCCTAGTTTGAAACCCTAACCCTAATGTTAAACCCTAGTTTGAAACCCTAACCCTAATGTAAAACCCTTGTTTGAAACCCTAACCCTAATGTAAAACCCTAGTTTGTAACCCTAACCCAAATGTAAAACCCTAGTTTGAAAACCTAACACTAATGTAAAACCCTAGTTTGAAACCCTAACCCTAATGTAAAACCCTAGTTTGAAGCATTAACCCTAATGTAAAACCCTAGTTTGAAGCACTAACCCTAATGTAAAACACTAGTTTGAAACGCTAACTCTAATGTAAAACCCTAGTTTGAAACCCCAAATCTAATTTGAAACCATAGTTTAAAACCCTAACCCTAATGTAAAACCCTAGTTTGAAGCATTAACCCTAATGTAAAACACTAGTTTGAAACGCTAACCCTAATGTTAAACCCTAATTTGAAACCTAACCCTAATGTAAAACCCTAGTTTGAAACCCTAACCCTAATGATAAACCCTAGTTTGAAACACTAACCCTAAATTTAAACCCTAGTTTGAAACCCTAACCCTAAGGTAAAACCCTAGTTTGAAACCCTAACCCTAATGTAAAACCCTAGTTTGTAACCCTAACCCTAATGTAAAACCATAGTTTGAAACCCTAACCCTAATGTAAAACCCTAGTTTGAAACCCTAACCCTAATGTAAAACCCTAGTTTGTAACCCTAACTCTAATGTAAAACCCTAGTTTGAAACCCTAACCCTAATGTAAAACAATAGTTTGAAACCCTAACCCTAATGTAAAACCCTTGTTTGAAACCCTAAACCTAAAACAAAACCCTAGATTGAAACCCTAAGCCTAATTTGAAACCCTAATTTTAAACCCTAACCCAAATGTAAAGCCCTAGTTTGAAACCCTAACCCTTATTTTAACCCCGAGTTTGAAACCCTAACCCTAATGTAAAACCCTAGTTTGAAACCCTAACCCTAATTTGAAACCCTAGTTTGAAACCCTAACCCTAATGTTAAACCCTAGTTTGAAACCCAAACCTTAATGTAAAAACCTAGTTTGAAACCCAAAGCCTAATGTAAAACCCTAGTTTGTAACAACAACCCTAATGTAAAACCATAGTTTGAAACCCTAATCCTAATGTAAAACCCTAGTTTGAAACCCTAACCCTAATGTAAAACCCTAGTTTGTAACCCTAACCCAAATGTAAAACCCTAGTTTGAAAACCTAACACTAATGTAAAACCCTAGTTTGAAACCCTAACCCTAATGTAAAACCCTAGTTTGAAGCATTAACCCTAATGTAAAACCCTAGTTTGAAGCATTAACCCTAATGTAAAACACTAGTTTGAAACGCTAACCCTAATGTTAAACCCTAATTTGAAACCTAACCCTAATGTAAAACCCTAGTTTGAAACACTAACCCTAAATTTAAACCCTAGTTTGAAACCCTAACCCTAAGGTAAAACCCTAGTTTGAAACCCTAACCCTAATGTAAAACCCTAGTTTGTAACCCTAACCCTAATGTAAAACCATAGTTTGAAACCCTAACCCTAATGTAAAACCCTAGTTTGAAACCCTAACCCTAATGTAAAACCCTAGTTTGTAACCCTAACTCTATAGTAAAACCCTAGTTTGAAACCCTAACCCTAATGTAAAACAATAGTTTGAAACCCTAACCCTAATGTAAAACCCTTGTTTGAAACCCTAACCCTAAAACAAAACCCTAGATTGAAACCCTAAGCCTAATTTGAAACCCTAATTTTAAACCCTAACCCAAATGTAAAGCCCTAGTTTGAAACCCTAACCCTTATTTTAACCCCGAGTTTGAAACCCTAACCCTAATGTAAAACCCTAGTTTGAAACCCTAACCCTAATGTAAAACCCCTTGTTTGTAACCCTAACCCTAATTTGAAACCCTAGTTTGAAACCCTAACCCTAATGTTAAACCCTAGTTTGAAACCCAAACCTTAATGTAAAACCCTAGTTTGAAACCCAAAGCCTAATGTAAAACCCTAGTTTGTAACAATAACCCTAATGTAAAACCATAGTTTGAAACCCTAACCCTAATGTAAAACCCTAGTTTGAAACCCTAACCCTAATGTAAAACCCTAGTTTGTAACCCTAACTCTAATGTAAAACCCTAGTTTGAAACCCTAACCCTAATGTAAAACCCTAGTTTGAAACCCTAACCCTAAGGTAAAACCCTAGTTTGAAACCCTAACCCTAATGTAAAACCCTAGTTTGTAACCCTAACCCTAATGTAAAACCATAGTTTGTAACCCTAACTCTAATGTAAAACCCTAGTTTGAAACCCTAACCCTAATGTAAAACCCTAGTTTGAAACCCTAACCCTAAGGTAAAACCCTAGTTTGAAACCCTAACCCTAATGTAAAACCCTAGTTTGTAACCCTAACACTAATGTAAAACCATAGTTTGAAACCCTAACCCTAATGTAAAACCCTAGTTTGAAACCCTAACCCTAATGTAAAACCCCTTGTTTGTAACCCTAAACTTAATTTGAAACCCTAGTTTGAAACCCTAACCCTAATGTTAAACCCTAGTTTGAAACCCTAACCCTAATGTAAAACCCTAGTTTGAAACCCTAATCCTAATGTTGAACCCTAGTTTGTAACCCTAACCCTAATGTAAAACCCTAGTTTGAAACCCTAACCCTAATGTTAAACCCTAGTTTGAAACCCTAACCCTAATGTAAAACCCTTGTTTGAAACCCTAACCCTAATGTAAAACCCTAGTTTGTAACCCTAACCCAAATGTAAAACCCTAGTTTGAAAACCTAACACTAATGTAAAACCCTAGTTTGAAACCCTAACCCTAATGTAAAACCCTAGTTTGAAGCATTAACCCTAATGTAAAACCCTAGTTTGAAGCACTAACCCTAATGTAAAACACTAGTTTGAAACGCTAACTCTAATGTAAAACCCTAGTTTGAAACCCCAAATCTAATTTGAAACCATAGTTTAAAACCCTAACCCTAATGTAAAACCCTAGTTTGAAGCATTAACCCTAATGTAAAACACTAGTTTGAAACGCTAACCCTAATGTTAAACCCTAATTTGAAACCTAACCCTAATGTAAAACCCTAGTTTGAAACCCTAACCCTAATGATAAACCCTAGTTTGAAACACTAACCCTAAATTTAAACCCTAGTTTGAAACCCTAACCCTAAGGTAAAACCCTAGTTTGAAACCCTAACCCTAATGTAAAACCCTAGTTTGTAACCCTAACCCTAATGTAAAACCATAGTTTGAAACCCTAACCCTAATGTAAAACCCTAGTTTGAAACCCTAACCCTAATGTAAAACCCTAGTTTGTAACCCTAACTCTAATGTAAAACCCTAGTTTGAAACCCTAACCCTAATGTAAAACAATAGTTTGAAACCCTAACCCTAATGTAAAACCCTTGTTTGAAACCCTAAACCTAAAACAAAACCCTAGATTGAAACCCTAAGCCTAATTTGAAACCCTAATTTTAAACCCTAACCCAAATGTAAAGCCCTAGTTTGAAACCCTAACCCTTATTTTAACCCCGAGTTTGAAACCCTAACCCTAATGTAAAACCCTAGTTTGAAACCCTAACCCTAATGTAAAACCCCTTGTTTGTAACCCTAACCCTAATTTGAAACCCTAGTTTGAAACCCTAACCCTAATGTTAAACCCTAGTTTGAAACCCAAACCTTAATGTAAAACCCTAGTTTGAAACCCAAAGCCTAATGTAAAACCCTAGTTTGTAACAATAACCCTAATGTAAAACCATAGTTTGAAACCCTAATCCTAATGTAAAACCCTAGTTTGAAACCCTAACCCTAATGTAAAACCCTAGTTTGTAACCCTAACCCAAATGTAAAACCCTAGTTTGAAAACCTAACACTAATGTAAAACCCTAGTTTGAAACCCTAACCCTAATGTAAAACCCTAGTTTGAAGCATTAACCCTAATGTAAAACCCTAGTTTGAAGCATTAACCCTAATGTAAAACACTAGTTTGAAACGCTAACCCTAATGTTAAACCCTAATTTGAAACCTAACCCTAATGTAAAACCCTAGTTTGAAACCCTAACCCTAATGATAAACCCTAGTTTGAAACACTAACCCTAAATTTAAACCCTAGTTTGAAACCCTAACCCTAAGGTAAAACCCTAGTTTGAAACCCTAACCCTAATGTAAAACCCTAGTTTGTAACCCTAACCCTAATGTAAAACCATAGTTTGAAACCCTAACCCTAATGTAAAACCCTAGTTTGAAACCCTAACCCTAATGTAAAACCCTAGTTTGTAACCCTAACTCTAATGTAAAACCCTAGTTTGAAACCCTAACCCTAATGTAAAACAATAGTTTGAAACCCTAACCCTAATGTAAAACCCTTGTTTGAAACCCTAAACCTAAAACAAAACCCTAGATTGAAACCCTAAGCCTAATTTGAAACCCTAATTTTAAACCCTAACCCAAATGTAAAGCCCTAGTTTGAAACCCTAACCCTTATTTTAACCCCGAGTTTGAAACCCTAACCCTAATGTAAAACCCTAGTTTGAAACCCTAACCCTAATGTAAAACCCCTTGTTTGTAACCCTAACCCTAATTTAAAACCCTAGTTTGAAACCCTAACCCTAATGTTAAACCCTAGTTTGAAACCCAAACCTTAATGTAAAACCCTAGTTTGAAACCCAAAGCCTAATGTAAAACCCTAGTTTGTAACAATAACCCTAATGTAAAACCATAGTTTGAAACCCTAATCCTAATGTAAAACCCTAGTTTGAAACCCTAACCCTAATGTAAAACCCTAGTTTGTAACCCTAACCCAAATGTAAAACCCTAGTTTGAAAACCTAACACTAATGTAAAACCCTAGTTTGAAACCCTAACCCTAATGTAAAACCCTAGTTTGAAGCATTAACCCTAATGTAAAACCCTAGTTTGAAGCATTAACCCTAATGTAAAACACTAGTTTGAAACGCTAACCCTAATGTTAAACCCTAATTTGAAACCTAACCCTAATGTAAAACCCTAGTTTGAAACCCTAACCCTAATGATAAACCCTAGTTTGAAACACTAACCCTAAATTTAAACCCTAGTTTGAAACCCTAACCCTAAGGTAAAACCCTAGTTTGAAACCCTAACCCTAATGTAAAACCCTAGTTTGTAACCCTAACCCTAATGTAAAACCATAGTTTGAAACCCTAACCCTAATGTAAAACCCTAGTTTGAAACCCTAACCCTAATGTAAAACCCTAGTTTGTAACCCTAACTCTAATGTAAAACCCTAGTTTGAAACCCTAACCCTAATGTAAAACAATAGTTTGAAACCCTAACCCTAATGTAAAACCCTTGTTTGAAACCCTAACCCTAAAACAAAACCCTAGATTGAAACCCTAAGCCTAATTTGAAACCCTAATTTTAAACCCTAACCCTAATGTAAAGCCCTAGTTTGAAACCCTAACCCTTATTTTAACCCCGAGTTTGAAACCCTAACCCTAATGTAAAACCCTAGTTTGAAACCCTAACCCTAATGTAAAACCCCTTGTTTGTAACCCTAACCCTAATTTGAAACCCTAGTTTGAAACCCTAACCCTAATGTTAAACCCTAGTTTGAAACCCAAACCTTAATGTAAAACCCTAGTTTGAAACCCAAAGCCTAATGTAAAACCCTAGTTTGTAACAATAACCCTAATGTAAAACCATAGTTTGAAACCCTAACCCTAATGTAAAACCCTAGTTTGAAACCCTAACCCTAATGTAAAACCCTAGTTTGAAACCCTAACCCTAATGTAAAACCCTAGTTTGAAACCCTAACCCTAATGTAAAACCCTAGTTTGAAACCCTAACCCTAAGGTAAAACCCTAGTTTGAAACCCTAACCCTAATGTAAAACCCTAGTTTGTAACCCTAACCCTAATGTAAAACCATAGTTTGAAACCCTAACCCTAATGTAAAACCCTAGTTTGAAACCCTAACCCTAATGTAAAACCCCTTGTTTGTAACCCTAAACTTAATTTGAAACCCTAGTTTGAAACCCTAACCCTAATGTTAAACCCTAGTTTGAAACCCTAACCCTAATGTAAAACCCTAGTTTGAAAACCTAATCCTAATGTTGAACCCTAGTTTGTAACCCTAACCCTAATGTAAAACCCTAGTTTGAAACCCTAACCCTAATGTTAAACCCTAGTTTGAAACCCTAACCCTAATGTAAAACCCTTGTTTGAAACCCTAACCCTAATGTAAAACCCTAGTTTGTAACCCTAACCCAAATGTAAAACCCTAGTTTGAAAACCTAACACTAATGTAAAACCCTAGTTTGAAACCCTAACCCTAATGTAAAACCCTAGTTTGAAGCATTAACCCTAATGTAAAACCCTAGTTTGAAGCACTAACCCTAATGTAAAACACTAGTTTGAAACGCTAACCCTAATGTTAAACCCTAATTTGAAACCTAACCCTAATGTAAAACCCTAGTTTGAAACCCTAACCCTAATGATAAACCCTAGTTTGAAACACTAACCCTAAATTTAAACCCTAGTTTGAAACCCTAACCCTAAGGTAAAACCCTAGTTTGAAACCCTAACCCTAATGTAAAACCCTAGTTTGTAACCCTAACCCTAATGTAAAACCATAGTTTGAAACCCTAACCCTAATGTGAAACCTTAGTTTGAAACCCTAACCCTAATGTAAAACCCTAGTTTGTAACCCTAACTCTAATGTAAAACCCTAGTTTGAAACCCTAACCCTAATGTAAAACAATAGTTTGAAACCCTAACCCTAATGTAAAACCCTTGTTTGAAACCCTAAACCTAAAACAAAACCCTAGATTGAAACGCTAAGCCTAATTTGAAACCCTAATTTTAAACCCTAACCCAAATGTAAAGCCCTAGTTTGAAACCCTAACCCTTATTTTAACCCCGAGTTTGAAACCCTAACCCTAATGTAAAACCCTAGTTTGAAACCCTAACCCTAATGTAAAACCCCTTGTTTGTAACCCTAACCCTAATTTGAAACCATAGTTTGAAACCCTAACCCTAATGTTAAACCCTAGTTTGAAACCCAAACCTTAATGTAAAACCCTAGTTTGAAACCCAAAGCCTAATGTAAAACCCTAGTTTGTAACAATAACCCTAATGTAAAACCATAGTTTGAAACCCTAATCCTAATGTAAAACCCTAGTTTGAAACCCTAACCCTAATGTAAAACCCTAGTTTGTAACCCTAACCCAAATGTACAACCCTAGTTTGAAAACCTAACACTAATGTAAAACCCTAGTTTGAAACCCTAACCCTAATGTAAAACCCTAGTTTGAAGCATTAACCCTAATGTAAAACCCTAGTTTGAAGCATTAACCCTAATGTAAAACACTAGTTTGAAACGCTAACCCTAATGTTAAACCCTAATTTGAAACCTAACCCTAATGTAAAACCCTAGTTTGAACCCTAACCCTAATGATAAACCCTAGTTTGAAACACTAACCCTAAATTTAAACCCTAGTTTGAAACCCTTACCCTAAGGTAAAACCCTAGTTTGAAACCCTAACCCTAATGTAAAACCCTAGTTTGTAACCCTAACCCTAATGTAAAACCATAGTTTGAAACCCTAACCCTAATGTAAAACCCTAGTTTGAAACCCTAACCCTAATGTAAAACCCTAGTTTGTAACCCTAACTCTAATGTAAAACCCTAGTTTGAAACCCTAACCCTAATGTAAAACAATAGTTTGAAACCCTAACCCTAATGTAAAACCCTTGTTTGAAACCCTAACCCTAAAACAAAACCCTAGATTGAAACCCTAAGCCTAATTTGAAACCCTAAGCCTAATTTGAAACCCTAATTTTAAACCCTAACCCTAATGTAAAGCCCTAGTTTGAAACCCTAACCCTTATTTTAACCCCGAGTTTGAAACCCTAACCCTAATGTAAAACCCTAGTTTGAAACCCTAACCCTAATGTAAAACCCCTTGTTTGTAACCCTAACCCTAATTTGAAACCCTAGTTTGAAACCCTAACCCTAATGTTAAACCCTAGTTTGAAACCCAAACCTTAATGTAAAACCCTAGTTTGAAACCCAAAGCCTAATGTAAAACCCTAGTTTGTAACAATAACCCTAATGTAAAACCATAGTTTGAAACCCTAACCCTAATGTAAAACCCTAGTTTGAAACCCTAACCCTAATGTAAAACCCTAGTTTGTAACCCTAACTCTAATGTAAAACCCTAGTTTGAAACCCTAACCCTAATGTAAAACCCTAGTTTGAAACCCTAACCCTAAGGTAAAACCCTAGTTTGAAACCCTAACCCTAATGTAAAACCCTAGTTTGTAACCCTAACCCTAATGTAAAACCATAGTTTGAAACCCTAACCCTAATGTAAAACCCTAGTTTGAAACCCTAACCCTAATGTAAAACCCTAGTTTGAAGCAATAACCCTAAATTATAACCCTAGTTTGAAACTCTTACCCGAATGTAAAACCCTAGTTTGAAACCCTAACCGTAATGTAAAACCCTAGTTTGTAACCCTAACCCTAATGTTAAACCCTAGTTTGAAACCCTAACCCTAATGTGAAACCCTAGTTTGAAACCCTAACCCTAATGTAAAACCCTAGTTTGAAGCACTAACCCTAATGTAAAACACTAGTTTGAAACACTAACTCTAATGTAAAACCCTAGTTTGAAACCCCAAATCTAATTTGAAACCATAGTTTAAAACCCTAACCCTAATGTAAAACCCTAGTTTGAAACCCTAACCCTAATGTAAAACCCTAGTTTGTAACCCTAACTCTAATGTAAAACCCTAGTTTGAAACCCTAACCCTAATGTAAAAACCTAGTTTGAAACCCTAACCCTAATGTAAAACCCTTGTTTGAAACCCTAACCCTAAAACAAAACCCTAGATTGAAACCCTAAGCCTAATTTGAAACCCTAGTTTTAAACCCTAACCCTAATGTAAAGCCCTAGTTTGAAACCCTAACCCTTATTTTAAACCCGAGTTTGAAACCCTAACCCTAATGTAAAACCCTAGTTTGAAACCCTAACCCTAATGTAAAACCCCTTGTTTGTAACCCTAACCCTAATTTGAAACCCTAGTTTGAAACCCTAACCCTAATGTAAAACCCTAGTTTGTAACAATAACCCTAATGTAAAACCATAGTTTGAAACCCTAACCCTTATGTAAAACCCTAGTTTGAAACCCTAACCCTAATTTGAAACCCTAGTTTGAAACCCTAACCCTAATGTTAAACCCTATTTTGAAACCCTAACCCTAATGTTAAACCCTAGTTTGAAACCCTAACCCTAACCCTAATGTAAAACCCTAGTTTGAAACCCTAACCCTAATTTGAAACCCTAGTTTGAAACCCTAACCCTAATATAAAACCCTAGTTTGAAACCCTAACCCTAATTAGAAACCCTAGTTTGAAACCCTAACCCTAATGTAAAACCCTACTTTGAAACCCTAACCCTAATTTGAAACCCTAGTTTGAAACCCTAACCCTAATGTAAAACCCTAGTTTGAAACCCTAACCCTAATGTTAAACCCTAGTTTGAAACCCTAACCCTAAAGTAAAACCATAGTTTGTAACCCTAACTCTAATGTAAAACCCTAGTTTGAAACCCTAACCCTAATGTAAAACCCTAGTTTGAAACCCAAACCCTAATGTAAAACCCTTGTTTGAAACCCTAACCCTAATTTTAAACCCGAGTTTGAAACCCTAACCCTAATGTAAAACCCTAGTTTGAAACCCTAACCCTAATGTAAAACCCCTTGTTTGTAACCCTAAACTTAATTTGAAACCCTAGTTTGAAACCCTAACCCTAATGTTAAACCCTAGTTTGAAACCCTAACCCTAATGTAAAACCCTAGTTTGAAACCCTAACCCTAATGTAAAACCCTAGTTTGAAACCCTAACCCTAATGTAAAACCCTTGTTTGAAACCCTAACCCTAATGTAAAACCCTAGTTTGTAACCCTAACCCAAATGTAAAACCCTAGTTTGAAGCATTAACCCTAATGTAAAACCCTAGTTTGAAGCACTAACCCTAATGTAAAACACTAGTTTGAAACGCTAACTCTAATGTAAAACCCTAGTTTGAAACCCCAAATCTAATTTGAAACCATAGTTTAAAACCCTAACCCTAATGTAAAACCCTAGTTTGAAGCATTAACCCTAATGTAAAACACTAGTTTGAAACGCTAACCCTAATGTTAAACCCTAATTTGAAACCTAACCCTAATGTAAAACCCTAGTTTGAAACCCTAACCCTAATGATAAACCCTAGTTTGAAACACTAACCCTAAATTTAAACCCTAGTTTGAAACCCTAACCCTAAGGTAAAACCCTAGTTTGAAACCCTAACCCTAATGTAAAACCCTAGTTTGTAACCCTAACCCTAATGTAAAACCATAGTTTGAAACCCTAACCCTAATGTAAAACCCTAGTTTGAAACCCTAACCCTAATGTAAAACCCTAGTTTGTAACCCTAACTCTAATGTAAAACCATAGTTTGAAACCCTAACCCTAATGTAAAACCCTAGTTTGAAACCCTAACCCTAATGTAAAACCCCTTGTTTGTAACCCTAAACTTAATTTGAAACCCTAGTTTGAAACCCTAACCCTAATGTTAAACCCTAGTTTGAAACCCTAACCCTAATGTAAAACCCTAGTTTGAAACCCTAATCCTAATGTTGAACCCTAGTTTGTAACCCTAACCCTAATGTAAAACCCTAGTTTGAAACCCTAACCCTAATGTTAAACCCTAGTTTGAAACCCTAACCCTAATGTAAAACCCTTGTTTGAAACCCTAACCCTAATGTAAAACCCTAGTTTGTAACCCTAACCCAAATGTAAAACCCTAGTTTGAAAACCTAACACTAATGTAAAACCCTAGTTTGAAACCCTAACCCTAATGTAAAACCCTAGTTTGAAGCATTAACCCTAATGTAAAACCCTAGTTTGAAGCACTAACCCTAATGTAAAACACTAGTTTGAAACGCTAACCCTAATGTTAAACCCTAATTTGAAACCTAACCCTAATGTAAAACCCTAGTTTGAAACCCTAACCCTAATGATAAACCCTAGTTTGAAACACTAACCCTAAATTTAAACCCTAGTTTGAAACCCTAACCCTAAGGTAAAACCCTAGTTTGAAACCCTAACCCTAATGTAAAACCCTAGTTTGTAACCCTAACCCTAATGTAAAACCATAGTTTGAAACCCTAACCCTAATGTGAAACCTTAGTTTGAAACCCTAACCCTAATGTAAAACCCTAGTTTGTAACCCTAACTCTAATGTAAAACCCTAGTTTGAAACCCTAACCCTAATGTAAAACAATAGTTTGAAACCCTAACCCTAATGTAAAACCCTTGTTTGAAACCCTAAACCTAAAACAAAACCCTAGATTGAAACGCTAAGCCTAATTTGAAACCCTAATTTTAAACCCTAACCCAAATGTAAAGCCCTAGTTTGAAACCCTAACCCTTATTTTAACCCCGAGTTTGAAACCCTAACCCTAATGTAAAACCCTAGTTTGAAACCCTAACCCTAATGTAAAACCCCTTGTTTGTAACCCTAACCCTAATTTGAAACCCTAGTTTGAAACCCTAACCCTAATGTTAAACCCTAGTTTGAAACCCAAACCTTAATGTAAAACCCTAGTTTGAAACCCAAAGCCTAATGTAAAACCCTAGTTTGTAACAATAACCCTAATGTAAAACCATAGTTTGAAACCCTAATCCTAATGTAAAACCCTAGTTTGAAACCCTAACCCTAATGTAAAACCCTAGTTTGTAACCCTAACCCAAATGTACAACCCTAGTTTGAAAACCTAACACTAATGTAAAACCCTAGTTTGAAACCCTAACCCTAATGTAAAACCCTAGTTTGAAGCATTAACCCTAATGTAAAACCCTAGTTTGAAGCATTAACCCTAATGTAAAACACTAGTTTGAAACGCTAACCCTAATGTTAAACCCTAATTTGAAACCTAACCCTAATGTAAAACCCTAGTTTGAACCCTAACCCTAATGATAAACCCTAGTTTGAAACACTAACCCTAAATTTAAACCCTAGTTTGAAACCCTAACCCTAAGGTAAAACCCTAGTTTGAAACCCTAACCCTAATGTAAAACCCTAGTTTGTAACCCTAACCCTAATGTAAAACCATAGTTTGAAACCCTAACCCTAATGTAAAACCCTAGTTTGAAACCCTAACCCTAATGTAAAACCCTAGTTTGTAACCCTAACTCTAATGTAAAACCCTAGTTTGAAACCCTAACCCTAATGTAAAACAATAGTTTGAAACCCTAACCCTAATGTAAAACCCTTGTTTGAAACCCTAACCCTAAAACAAAACCCTAGATTGAAACCCTAAGCCTAATTTGAAACCCTAAGCCTAATTTGAAACCCTAATTTTAAACCCTAACCCTAATGTAAAGCCCTAGTTTGAAACCCTAACCCTTATTTTAACCCCGAGTTTGAAACCCTAACCCTAATGTAAAACCCTAGTTTGAAACCCTAACCCTAATGTAAAACCCCTTGTTTGTAACCCTAACCCTAATTTGAAACCCTAGTTTGAAACCCTAACCCTAATGTTAAACCCTAGTTTGAAACCCAAACCTTAATGTAAAACCCTAGTTTGAAACCCAAAGCCTAATGTAAAACCCTAGTTTGTAACAATAACCCTAATGTAAAACCATAGTTTGAAACCCTAACCCTAATGTAAAACCCTAGTTTGAAACCCTAACCCTAATGTAAAACCCTAGTTTGTAACCCTAACTCTAATGTAAAACCCTAGTTTGAAACCCTAACCCTAATGTAAAACCCTAGTTTGAAACCCTAACCCTAAGGTAAAACCCTAGTTTGAAACCCTAACCCTAATGTAAAACCCTAGTTTGTAACCCTAACCCTAATGTAAAACCATAGTTTGAAACCCTAACCCTAATGTAAAACCCTAGTTTGAAACCCTAACCCTAATGTAAAACCCTAGTTTGAAGCAATAACCCTAAATTATAACCCTAGTTTGAAACTCTTACCCGAATGTAAAACCCTAGTTTGAAACCCTAACCGTAATGTAAAACCCTAGTTTGTAACCCTAACCCTAATGTTAAACCCTAGTTTGAAACCCTAACCCTAATGTGAAACCCTAGTTTGAAACCCTAACCCTAATGTAAAACCCTAGTTTGAAGCACTAACCCTAATGTAAAACACTAGTTTGAAACACTAACTCTAATGTAAAACCCTAGTTTGAAACCCCAAATCTAATTTGAAACCATAGTTTAAAACCCTAACCCTAATGTAAAACCCTAGTTTGAAACCCTAACCCTAATGTAAAACCCTAGTTTGTAACCCTAACTCTAATGTAAAACCCTAGTTTGAAACCCTAACCCTAATGTAAAAACCTAGTTTGAAACCCTAACCCTAATGTAAAACCCTTGTTTGAAACCCTAACCCTAAAACAAAACCCTAGATTGAAACCCTAAGCCTAATTTGAAACCCTAGTTTTAAACCCTAACCCTAATGTAAAGCCCTAGTTTGAAACCCTAACCCTTATTTTAAACCCGAGTTTGAAACCCTAACCCTAATGTAAAACCCTAGTTTGAAACCCTAACCCTAATGTAAAACCCCTTGTTTGTAACCCTAACCCTAATTTGAAACCCTAGTTTGAAACCCTAACCCTAATGTAAAACCCTAGTTTGTAACAATAACCCTAATGTAAAACCATAGTTTGAAACCCTAACCCTTATGTAAAACCCTAGTTTGAAACCCTAACCCTAATTTGAAACCCTAGTTTGAAACCCTAACCCTAATGTTAAACCCTATTTTGAAACCCTAACCCTAATGTTAAACCCTAGTTTGAAACCCTAACCCTAACCCTAATGTAAAACCCTAGTTTGAAACCCTAACCCTAATTTGAAACCCTAGTTTGAAACCCTAACCCTAATATAAAACCCTAGTTTGAAACCCTAACCCTAATTAGAAACCCTAGTTTGAAACCCTAACCCTAATGTAAAACCCTACTTTGAAACCCTAACCCTAATTTGAAACCCTAGTTTGAAACCCTAACCCTAATGTAAAACCCTAGTTTGAAACCCTAACCCTAATGTTAAACCCTAGTTTGAAACCCTAACCCTAAAGTAAAACCATAGTTTGTAACCCTAACTCTAATGTAAAACCCTAGTTTGAAACCCTAACCCTAATGTAAAACCCTAGTTTGAAACCCAAACCCTAATGTAAAACCCTTGTTTGAAACCCTAACCCTAATTTTAAACCCGAGTTTGAAACCCTAACCCTAATGTAAAACCCTAGTTTGAAACCCTAACCCTAATGTAAAACCCCTTGTTTGTAACCCTAAACTTAATTTGAAACCCTAGTTTGAAACCCTAACCCTAATGTTAAACCCTAGTTTGAAACCCTAACCCTAATGTAAAACCCTAGTTTGAAACCCTAACCCTAATGTAAAACCCTAGTTTGAAACCCTAACCCTAATGTAAAACCCTTGTTTGAAACCCTAACCCTAATGTAAAACCCTAGTTTGTAACCCTAACCCAAATGTAAAACCCTAGTTTGAAGCATTAACCCTAATGTAAAACCCTAGTTTGAAGCACTAACCCTAATGTAAAACACTAGTTTGAAACGCTAACTCTAATGTAAAACCCTAGTTTGAAACCCCAAATCTAATTTGAAACCATAGTTTAAAACCCTAACCCTAATGTAAAACCCTAGTTTGAAGCATTAACCCTAATGTAAAACACTAGTTTGAAACGCTAACCCTAATGTTAAACCCTAATTTGAAACCTAACCCTAATGTAAAACCCTAGTTTGAAACCCTAACCCTAATGATAAACCCTAGTTTGAAACACTAACCCTAAATTTAAACCCTAGTTTGAAACCCTAACCCTAAGGTAAAACCCTAGTTTGAAACCCTAACCCTAATGTAAAACCCTAGTTTGTAACCCTAACCCTAATGTAAAACCATAGTTTGAAACCCTAACCCTAATGTAAAACCCTAGTTTGAAACCCTAACCCTAATGTAAAACCCTAGTTTGTAACCCTAACTCTAATGTAAAACCCTAGTTTGAAACCCTAACCCTAATGTAAAACAATAGTTTGAAACCCTAACCCTAATGTAAAACCCTTGTTTGAAACCCTAAACCTAAAACAAAACCCTAGATTGAAACCCTAAGCCTAATTTGAAACCCTAATTTTAAACCCTAACCCAAATGTAAAGCCCTAGTTTGAAACCCTAACCCTAATTTGAAACCCTAGTTTGAAACCCTAACCCTAATGTTAAACCCTAGTTTGAAACCCAAACCTTAATGTAAAAACCTAGTTTGAAACCCAAAGCCTAATGTAAAACCCTAGTTTGTAACAACAACCCTAATGTAAAACCATAGTTTGAAACCCTAATCCTAATGTAAAACCCTAGTTTGAAACCCTAACCCTAATGTAAAACCCTAGTTTGTAACCCTAACCCAAATGTAAAACCCTAGTTTGAAAACCTAACACTAATGTAAAACCCTAGTTTGAAACCCTAACCCTAATGTAAAACCCTAGTTTGAAGCATTAACCCTAATGTAAAACCCTAGTTTGAAGCATTAACCCTAATGTAAAACACTAGTTTGAAACGCTAACCCTAATGTTAAACCCTAATTTGAAACCTAACCCTAATGTAAAACCCTAGTTTGAAACCCTAACCCTAATGATAAACCCTAGTTTGAAATACTAACCCTAAATTTAAACCCTAGTTTGAAACCCTAACCCTAAGGTAAAACCCTAGTTTGAAACCCTAACCCTAATGTAAAACCCTAGTTTGTAACCCTAACCCTAATGTAAAACCATAGTTTGAAACCCTAACCCTAATGTAAAACCCTAGTTTGAAACCCTAACCCTAATGTAAAACCCTAGTTTGTAACCCTAACTCTATAGTAAAACCCTAGTTTGAAACCCTAACCCTAATGTAAAACAATAGTTTGAAACCCTAACCCTAATGTAAAACCCTTGTTTGAAACCCTAACCCTAAAACAAAACCCTAGATTGAAACCCTAAGCCTAATTTGAAACCCTAATTTTAAACCCTAACCCTAATGTAAAGCCCTAGTTTGAAACCCTAACCCTTATTTTAACCCCGAGTTTGAAACCCTAACCCTAATGTAAAACCCTAGTTTGAAACCCTAACCCTAATGTAAAACCCCTTGTTTGTAACCCTAACCCTAATTTGAAACCCTAGTTTGAAACCCTAACCCTAATGTAAAACAATAGTTTGAAACCCTAACCCTAATGTAAAACCCTTGTTTGAAACCCTAACCCTAAAACAAAACCCTAGATTGAAACCCTAAGCCTAATTTGAAACCCTAATTTTAAACCCTAACCCTAATGTAAAGCCCTAGTTTGAAACCCTAACCCTTATTTTAACCCCGAGTTTGAAACCCTAACCCTAATGTAAAACCCTAGTTTGAAACCCTAACCCTAATGTAAAACCCCTTGTTTGTAACCCTAACCCTAATTTGAAACCCTAGTTTGAAACCCTAACCCTAATGTTAAACCCTAGTTTGAAACCCAAACCTTAATGTAAAACCCTAGTTTGAAACCCAAAGCCTAATGTAAAACCCTAGTTTGTAACAATAACCCTAATGTAAAACCATAGTTTGAAACCCTAACCCTAATGTAAAACCCTAGTTTGAAACCCTAACCCTAATGTAAAACCCTAGTTTGTAACCCTAACTCTAATGTAAAACCCTAGTTTGAAACCCTAACCCTAATGTAAAACCCTAGTTTGAAACCCTAACCCTAAGGTAAAACCCTAGTTTGAAACCCTAACCCTAATGTAAAACCCTAGTTTGTAACCCTAACCCTAATGTAAAACCATAGTTTGAAACCCTAACCCTAATGTAAAACCCTAGTTTGAAACCCTAACCCTAATGTAAAACCCCTTGTTTGTAACCCTAAACTTAATTTGAAACCCTAGTTTGAAACCCTAACCCTAATGTTAAACCCTAGTTTGAAACCCTAACCCTAATGTAAAACCCTAGTTTGAAACCCTAATCCTAATGTTGAACCCTAGTTTGTAACCCTAACCCTAATGTAAAACCTTAGTGTGAAACCCTAACCCTAAATTGAAACCCCAGTTTGAAACCCTAACACTAATGTATAACCCTAGTTTGTAACCCTAACCCTAATGTAAAACCTTAGTGTGAAACCCTAACCCTAATGTAAAACCCTAGTTTGAAACCCTAACCCTAATGTAAAACCCTAGTTTGAAACCCTAACCCTAATTTGAAACCCTAGTTTGAAGCATTAACCCTAATGTAAAACACTAGTTTGAAACCCTAACCCTAATTATAAGCCCTAGTTTGAAACCCTAACCCTAATGTAAAACCCTAGTTTGAAACCCTAACCCTAATGATAAACCCTAGTTTGAAACCCTAACCCTAATGTAAAACCCTTATTTGAAACCCTAACCCTAAAACAAAACCCTAGATTGAAACCCTAAGCCTAATTTGAAACCCTATTTTGAAACCCTAACCCTAATTTGAAACCCTAGTTAAAAACCCTAACCCTAATGTAAAACCCTAGTTTGAAACCCTAACCCTAATTAGAAACCCTAGTTTGAAACCCTAACCCTAATGTAAAACCCTAGTTTGTAACCCTAACCCTAATGTAAAATGACTGTTTTGAAACCCTAACTCTAATGTAAAACCCTTGTTTGAAACCCTAACCCTAATGTAAAACCCTAGTTTGAAAACCTAACCCTAATGTAAAACCCTAGCGTGAAACCCTAACCCTAATTTTTAACCCCTGTTTTTAAACCCTAACCCTAATGTAAAACCCTAGTTTGAAACCCTAAACGTAATGTAAAACCCTAGTTTGAAACCCTAACCCTAATGTAAAACCCTAGTTTGAAACCCTAACCCTAATGTAAAACCCTTGTTTGAAACCCTAACCCTAATTTTAAACCCGAGTTTGAAACCCTAACCCTAATGTAAAACCCTAGTTTGAAACCCTAACCCTAATGTAAAACCCCTTGTTTGTAACCCTAACCCTAATTTGAAACCCTAGTTTGAAACCCTAACCCTAATGTTAAACCCTAGTTTGAAACCCTAACCCTAATGTAAAACCCTAGTTTGAAACCCTACCCCTAATTTGAAACCCTAGTTTGAAATCCTAACCCTAATGTAAAACCCCTTGTTTGTAACCCTAAACCTAATTTGAAACCCTAGTTTGAAACCCTAACCCTAATGTTAAACCCTAGTTTGAAACCCTAACCCGAATGTAAAACCCTAGTTTGAAACCCTAAACCTAATTTGAAACCCTTGTTTGAAACCCTAACCCTAATTTGAAACCCCTGTTTGAAATCCTAACTCTAATGTGAAACCTTAGTTTGAAACCCTAACCCTCATAAAAAACCCTAGTTTGTAACCCTAACCCTAATGTAAAATCCTAGTTTGAAACCCTAACCCTAATGATAAACCCTAGTTTGAAACCCTAACCCTAATGTAAAACCCTAGTTTGAAACCCTAACCCTAATGTAAAACCCTAGTTTGAAGCATTAACCCTAATGTAAAACCCTAGTTTGAAACCCTAACCCTAATGATAAACCCTAGTTTGAAACCCTAACCCTAAATTGAAACCCTAGTTTGAAACCCTAACCCTAATGTAAAACCCTAGTTTGAAACCCTAACCCTAATGTAAAACCCTAGTTTGAAACCCTAACCCTAATGTAAAACCATAGTTTGAAGCACTAACCCTAATGTAAAACACTAGTTTGAAACGCTAACTCTAATGTAAAACCCTAGTTTGAAGCATTAACCCTAATGTTAAACCCTAGTTTGAAACCCTAACACTAAATTGAAACCCCAGTTTGAAACCCTAACACTAATGTAAAACCCTAGTTTGTAACCCTAACCCTAATGTAAAACCTTAGTGTAAAACCCTAACCCTAATGTAAAATCCTAGTTTGAAGCACTAACCCTAATGTAAAACACTAGTTTGAAACGCTAACTCTAATGTAAAACCCAAGTTTGAAACCCCAAATCTAATTTGAAACCATAGTTTAAAACCCTAACCCTAATGTAAAACCCTAGTTTGAAGCATTAACCCTAATGTAAAACAATAGTTTGAAACGCTAACCCTAATGTTAAACCCTAATTTGAAACCCTAACCCTAATGTAAAACCCTAGTTTGAAACCCTAACCCTAATGATAAACCCTAGTTTGAAACACAAACCCAAAATTAAAACCCTAGTTTGAAACCCTAACCCTAAGGTAAAACCCTAGTTTGAAACCCTAACCCTAATGTAAAACCCTAGTTTGTAACCCTAACCCTAATGTAAAACCATAGTTTGAAACCCTAACCCTAATGTAAAACCCTAGTTTGAAACCCTAACCCTAATGTAAAACCCTAGTTTGTAACCCTAACTCTAATGTAAAACCCTAGTTTGAAACCCTAACCCTAATGTAAAAACCTAGTTTGAAACCCTAACCCTAATGTAAAACCCTTGTTTGAAACCCTAACCCTAAAACAAAACCCTTGTTTGAAACCCTTACCCTAATTTTAAACCCGAGTTTGAAACCCTAACCCTAATGTAAAACCCTAGTTTGAAACCCTAACCCTAATGTAAAACCCCTTGTTTGTAACCCTAACCCTAATTTGAAACCCTAGTTTGAAACCCTAACCCTAATGTAAAACCCTAGTTTGAAACCCTAACCCTAATGTAAAACCCTTGTTTGAAACCCTAACCTAATGTAAAACCATAGTTTGAAGCACTAACCCTAATGTAAAACACTAGTTTGAAACCCTAACACTAAATTGAAACCCTAGTTTGAAACCCTAACCCTAATTTAAAACCCTAGTTTGAAACCCTAACCCTAATGTAAAACCCTAGTTTGTAACCCTAACCCTAAAGTAAAACCCTAGTTTGAAACCCTAAACCTAATGTAAAACCCTAGTTTGAAACCCTAACCCTAATGTAAAACCCTTGTTTGAAACCCTAACCCTAAAACAAAACCCTAGATTGAAACCCTAAGCCTAATTTGAAACCCTAGTTTGAAACCCTAACCCTAATTTGAAACCCTAGTTTGAAACCCTAACCCTAATGTAAAACCCTAGTTTGAAACCCTAACCCTAATTAGAAACCCTAGTTTGAAACCCTAACCCTAATGTAAAACCCTAGTTTGTAACCCTAACCCTAATGTAAAATGACTGTTTTGAAACCCTAACCCTAATGTAAAACCCTTGTTTGAAACCCTAACCCTAATGTAAAACCCTAGTTTGAAAACCTAACCCTAATGTAAAACCCTAGTGTGAAACCCTAACCCTAATTTTTAACCCCTGTTTTTAAACCCTAAACCTAATTTAAAACCCTAGTTTGAAACCCTAAACCTAATGTAAAACCCTAGTTTGAAACCCTAACCCTAATGTAAAACCCTAGTTTGAAACCCTAACCCTAATGTAAAACCCTTGTTTGAAACCCTAACCCTAATTTTAAACCCGAGTTTGAAACCCTAACCCTATTGTAAAACCCTAGTTTGAAACCCTAACCCTAATGTAAAACCCCTTGTTTGTAACCCTAACCCTAATTTGAAACCCTAGTTTGAAACCCTAACCCTAATGTTAAACCCTAGTTTGAAACCCTAACCCTAATGTAAAACCCTAGTTTGAAACCCTACCCCTAATTTGAAACCCTAGTTTGAAATCCTAACCCTAATGTAAAACCCCTTGTTTGTAACCCTAACCCTAATTTGAAACCCTAGTTTGAAACCCTAACCCTAATGTTAAACCCTAGTTTGAAACCCTAACCCTAATGTAAAACCCTAGTTTGAAACCTTAACCCTAATTTGAAACCCTTGTTTGAAACCCTAAGCCTAATTTGAAACCCCTGTTTGAAATCCTAACTCTAATGTGAAACCTTAGTTTGAAACCCTAACCCTCATAAAAAACCCTAGTTTGTAACCCTAACCCTAATGTAAAATCCTAGTTTGTATCCCTAACCCTAATGTTAAACCCTAGTTTGAAACCCTAACCCTAATGTAAAACCCTAGTTTGAAACCCTAACCCTAATGATAAACCCTAGTTTGAAACCTTAACCCTAATGCAAAACCCTAGTTTGAAACCCTAACCCTAATGTAAAACCCTAGTTTGTAAACCTAACCCAAATGTAAAACCCTAGTTTGAAACACTAACCCTAATGTAAAACCCTAGTTTGAAACGCTAACCCTAATGTAAAACCCTAGTTTGAAGCATTAAACCTAAAGTAAAACACTAGTTTGAAACCCTAACCCTAATGTTAAACCCTAGTTTGAAACCCTAACCCTAATGTAAAACCCTAGTTTGAAACCCTAACCCTAATGATAAACCCTAGTTTGAAACCCTAACCCTAAATTGAAACCCTAGTTTGAAACCCTAACCCTAATGTAAAACCCTAGTTTGAAACCCTAACACTAATGTAAAACCCTAGTTTGTAACCCTAACCCTAATGTAAAACCTTAGTGTGAAACCCTAACCCTAATGTAAAACCCTAGTTTGAAACCCTAACCCTAATGTAAAACACTAGTTTGAAACCCTAACCCTAATTTGAAACCCTAGTTTGAAACCCTAACCCTGATGTAAAACCCTAGTTTGAAACCCTAACCCTAACGTTAAACCCTAGTTTGAAACCCTAACCGTAATGTAAAACCATAGTTTGAAACCCTACCCCTAATTTGAAACCCGAGTTTGAAACCCTAGCGCTAATGTAGAACCCTAGTTTGCAACCCTAACCCTAATTTGAAACCCTAGTTTGAAACCCTAACCCTAATGTTAAACCCTATTTTGAAACCCTAACCCTAATGTAAAACCCTAGTTTGAAACCCTAACCCTAACCCTAATGTAAAACCTCAATTTGAAACCCCAAACCTAATTTGAAACCCTAGTTTGAAACCCTAACCCTAATGTAAAACCCTAGTTTGTAACCCTAATCCTAATTTAAAACCCCTGTTTTGAAACCCTAACCCTAATGTAAAACCCTTGTTTGAAACCCTAACCCTAATGTAAAACCCTTGTTTGAAACCCTAACCCTAATTTGAAACCCTAGTTTGAAACCCTAACCCTAATATAAAACCCTAGTTTGAAACCCTAACCCTAATTAGAAACCCTAGTTTGAAACCCTAACCCTAATGTAAAACCCTAGTTTGAAACCCTAACCCTAATGATAAACCCTAGTTTAAAACCCTAACCCTAATTAGAAAGCCTAGTTTGATACCCTAACCCTAATTTGAAACCCTAGTTTGAAACCCTAACCCTAATGTAAAACCCTAGTTTGTAACCTTAACACTAATGTAAAACCCTAGTTTGGAACCCTAACCCTAATGTTAAACCCTAGTTTGAAACCCTAACCCTAATGTAAAACCCTTGTTTGAAACCCTAACCCTCATGTAAAACCCTAGTTTGAAGCAGTAACCCTAATGTAAAACCCTAGTTTGAAACTCTAACCCTAATTTTAAACCCTAGTTTGAAACCCTAACCCTATTGTATAACCCTAGTTTGAAAGCGTAACCCTAATGTAAAACCCTAGTTTGAAGCATTAACCCTAATGTAAAACCCTAGTTTGAAACCCTAACACTAACGTTAAACCCTAGTTTGAAACCCTAACCGTAATGTAAAACCCTAGTTTGTAACCCTAACCCTAATGTAAAACCCTAGTTTGAAACCCTAACCCTAATGCAAAACCCTAGTTTGAAACCCTAACCCTAATGTAAAACCCTTGTTTGTAACCCTAACCCAAATGTAAAGCCCTAGTTTGAAACCCAACCCTAATGTAAAACCCTAGTTTGAAGCATTAACCCTAATGTAAAACACTAGTTTGAAACCCTAACCCTAATAATAAGCCCTAGTTTGAAACCCTAACCCTAATGTAAAACCCTAGTTTGAAACCCTAACCCTAATGATAAACCCTAGTTTGAAACCCTAACCCTAAATTGAAACCCTAGTTTGAAACCCTAACCCTAATGTAAAACCCTAGTTTGAAACCCTAACCCTAATGTAAAACCCTAGTTTGTAACCCTAACCCTAATGTAAAACCCTAGTTTGAAACCCTAAACCTAATGTAAAACCCTAGTTTGAAACCCTAACCCTAATGTAAAACCCTTGTTTGAAACCCTAACCCTAAAACAAAACCCTAGATTGAAAACCTAAGCCTAATTTGAAACCCTAGTTTGAAACCCTAACCCTAATGTAAAACCCTAGTTTGAAACCCTAATCCTAATGTTGAGCCCTAGTTTGTAACCCTAACCCTAATGTAAAACCCTAGTTTGAAACCCTAACCCTAATGTTAAACCCTAGTTTGAAACCCTAACCCTAATGTAAAACCCTTGTTTGAAACCCTAACCCTAATGTAAAACCCTAGTTTGTAACCCTAACCCAAATGTAAAACCCTAGTTTGAAGCATTAACCCTAATGTAAAACCCTAGTTTGAAGCACTAACCCTAATGTAAAACACTAGTTTGAAACGCTAACTCTAATGTAAAACCCTAGTTTGAAACCCCAAATCTAATTTGAAACCATAGTTTAAAACCCTAACCCTTATGTAAAACCCTAGTTTGAAGCATTAACCCTAATGTAAAACACTAGTTTGAAACGCTAACCCTAATGTTAAACCCTAATTTGAAACCCTAACCCTAATGTAAAACCCTAGTTTGAAACCCTAACCCTAATGATAAACCCTAGTTTGAAACACTAACCCTAAATTTAAACCCTAGTTTGTAACCCTAACCCTAATGTAAAACCTTAGTGTGAAACCCTAATGTAAAACCCTAGTTTGAAACCCTAACCCTAATGTAAAACACTAATTTGAAACCCTAACCCTAATTTGAAACCCTAGTTTGAAACCCTAACCCTGATGTAAAACCCTAGTTTGAAACCCTAACCCTAACGTTAAACCCTAGTTTGAAACCCTACCCCTAATTTGACACCCGAGTTTGAAACCCTAGCGCTAATGTAAAACCCTAGTTTGCAACCCTAACCCTAATTTGAAACCCTAGTTTGAAACCCTAACCCTAATGTTAAACCCTATTTTGAAACCCTAACCCTAATGTTAAACCCTAGTTTGAAACCCTAACCCTAATTTAAAACCCCTGTTTTGAAACCCTAACCCTGATGTAAAACCCTTGTTTGAAACCCTAACCCTAATGTAAAACCCTTGTTTGAAACCCTAACCCTAATTTGAAACCCTAGTTTGAAACCCTAACCCTAATATAAAACCCTAGTTTGAATCCCTAACCCTAAATAGAAACCCTAGTTTGAAACCCTAACCCTAATGTAAAACCCTAGTTTGAAACCCTAACCCTAATTTGAAACCCTAGTTTGAAACCCTAACCCTAATGTAAAACCCTAGTTTGAAACCCTAACCCTAATGTTAAACCCTAGTTTGAAACCCTAACCCTAATGTAAAACCATAGTTTGAAACCCTAACCCTAATGTAAAACCCTAGTTTGAAACCCTAACCCTAATGTAAAACCCTAGTTTGTAACCCTAACTCTAATGTAAAACCCTAGTTTGAAACCCTAACCCTAAAGTAAAACCCTTGTTTGAAACCCTAACCCTAATGTAAAACCCTTGTTTGAAACCCTAACCCTAATTTTAAACCCGAGTTTGAAACCCTAACCCTCATGTAAAACCCTAGTTTGAAACCCTAACCCTAATGTAAAACCCCTTGTTTGTAACCCTAAACTTAATTTGAAACCCTAGTTTGAAACCCTAACCCTAATGTTAAACCCTAGTTTGAAACCCTAACCCTAATGTAAAACCCTAGTTTGAAACCCTAATCCTAATGTTGAACCCTAGTTTGTAACCCTAACCCTAATGTAAAACCCTAGTTTGAAACCCTAACCCTAATGTTAAACCCTAGTTTGAAACCCTAACCCTAATGTAAAACCCTTGTTTGAAACCCTTACCCTAATGTAAAACCCTAGTTTGTAACCCTAACCCAAATGTAAAACCCTAGTTTGAAAACCTAACACTAATGTAAAACCCTAGTTTGAAACCCTAACCCTAATGTAAAACCCTAGTTTGAAGCATTAACCCTAATGTAAAACCCTAGTTTGAAGCACTAACCCTAATGTAAAACACTAGTTTGAAACGCTAACTCTAATGTAAAACCCTAGTTTGAAACCCCAAATCTAATTTGAAACCATAGTTTAAAACCCTAACCCTAATGTAAAACCCTAGTTTGAAGCATTAACCCTAATGTAAAACACTAGTTTGAAACGCTAACCCTAATGTTAAACCCTAATTTGAAACCTAACCCTAATGTAAAACCCTAGTTTGAAACCCTAACCCTAATGATAAACCCTAGTTTGAAACACTAACCCTAATGTAAAACCATAGTTTGAAACCCTAACCCTAACGTTAAACCCTAGTTTGAAACCCTAACCCTAATGTTAAACCCTAGTTTGAAACCCTAACCCTAATGTAAAACCATAGTTTGAAACCCTAACCCTAATGTAAAACCCTAGTTTGAAACCCTAACCCTAATGTAAAACCCTAGTTTGTAACCCTAACTCTAATGTAAAACCCTAGTTTGAAACCCTAACCCTAAAGTAAAACCCTTGTTTGAAACCCTAACCCTAATGTAAAACCCTTGTTTGAAACCCTAACCCTAATTTTAAACCCGAGTTTGAAACCCTAACCCTAATGTAAAACCCTAGTTTGAAACCCTAACCCTAATGTAAAACCCCTTGTTTGTAACCCTAAACTTAATTTGAAACCCTAGTTTGAAACCCTAACCCTAATGTTAAACCCTAGTTTGAAACCCTAACCCTAATGTAAAACCCTAGTTTGAAACCCTAATCCTAATGTTGAACCCTAGTTTGTAACCCTAACCCTAATGTAAAACCCTAGTTTGAAACCCTAACCCTAATGTTAAACCCTAGTTTGAAACCCTAACCCTAATGTAAAACCCTTGTTTGAAACCCTTACCCTAATGTAAAACCCTAGTTTGTAACCCTAACCCAAATGTAAAACCCTAGTTTGAAAACCTAACACTAATGTAAAACCCTAGTTTGAAACCCTAACCCTAATGTAAAACCCTAGTTTGAAGCATTAACCCTAATGTAAAACCCTAGTTTGAAGCACTAACCCTAATGTAAAACACTAGTTTGAAACGCTAACTCTAATGTAAAACCCTAGTTTGAAACCCCAAATCTAATTTGAAACCATAGTTTAAAACCCTAACCCTAATGTAAAACCCTAGTTTGAAGCATTAACCCTAATGTAAAACACTAGTTTGAAACGCTAACCCTAATGTTAAACCCTAATTTGAAACCTAACCCTAATGTAAAACCCTAGTTTGAAACCCTAACCCTAATGATAAACCCTAGTTTGAAACACTAACCCTAAATTTAAACCCTAGTTTGAAACCCTAACCCTAAGGTAAAACCCTAGTTTGAAACCCTAACCCTAATGTAAAACCCTAGTTTGTAACCCTAACCCTAATGTAAAACCATAGTTTGAAACCCTAACCCTAATGTAAAACCCTAGTTTGAAACCCTAACCCTAATGTAAAACCCTAGTTTGTAACCCTAACTCTAATGTAAAACCCTAGTTTGAAACCCTAACCCTAATGTAAAACAATAGTTTGAAACCCTAACCCTAATGTAAAACCCTTGTTTGAAACCCTAAACCTAAAACAAAACCCTAGATTGAAACCCTAAGCCTAATTTGAAACCCTAATTTTAAACCCTAACCCTAATGTAAAGCCCTAGTTTGAAACCCTAACCCTTATTTTAACCCCGAGTTTGAAACCCTAACCCTAATGTAAAACCCTAGTTTGAAAACCTAACCCTAATGTAAAACCCCTTGTTTGTAACCCTAACCCTAATTTGAAACCCTAGTTTGAAACCCTAACCCTAATGTTAAACCCTAGTTTGAAACCCAAACCTTAATGTAAAACCCTAGTTTGAAACCCTAACCCTAATTTGAAACCCCTGTTTGAAATCCTAACTCTAATGTGAAACCTAAGTTTGAAACCCTAACCCTCATAAAAAACCCTAGTTTGTAACCCTAACCCAAATGTAAAACCCTAGTTTGAAACACTAACCCTAATGTAAAACCCTAGTTTGAAACCCTAACCCTAATGTAAAACCCTAGTTTGAAACCCTAACCCTAATGTAAAACCCTAGTTTGAAACCCTAACCCTAATGTAAAACCCTATTTTGAAGCACTAACCCTAATGTAAAACACTAGTTTGAAACACTAACCCTAATGTAAAACCCTAGTTTGAAGCATTAACCCTAATGTTAAACCCTAGTTTGAAACCCTAACACTAAATTGAAACCCCAGTTTGAAACCCTAACCCTAATGTAAAACCCTAGTTTGAAACCCTAACCCTAATGTAAAACCCTAGTTTGAAACCCTAACCCTAATGTAAAACCCTTGTTTGAAACCCTAACCCTAATTTTAAACCCGAGTTTGAAACCCTAACCCTAATGTAAAACCCTAGTTTGAAACCCTAACCCTAATGTAAAACCCCTTGTTTGTAACCCTAACCCTAATTTGAAACCCTAGTTTGAAACCCTAACCCTAATGTTAAACCCTAGTTTGAAACCCTAACCCTAATGTAAAACCCTAGTTTGAAACCCTAACCCTAATTTGAAACCCTAGTTTGAAACCCTAACCGTAATGTAAAACCCCTTGTTTGTAACCCTAACCCTAATTTGAAACCCTAGTTTGAAACCCTAACCCTAATGTTAAACCCTAGTTTGAAACTCTAACCCTAATTTGAAACCCTAGTTTGAAACCCTAACCCTAATGTAAAACCCTAGTTTGAAAGCGAAACCCTAATGTAAAACCCTAGTTTGAAGCATTAACCCTAATGTAAAACCCTAGCTTGAAACCCTAACCCTAATGTAAAACCCTAGTTTGAAAACCTAACCCTAATGTAAAACCCCTTGTTTGTAACCCTAACCCTAATTTGAAACCCTAGTTTGAAACCCTAACCCTAATGTTAAACCCTAGTTTGAAACCCAAACCTTAATGTAAAACCCTAGTTTGAAACCCTAACCCTAATTTGAAACCCCTGTTTGAAATCCTAACTCTAATGTGAAACCTAAGTTTGAAACCCTAACCCTCATAAAAAACCCTAGTTTGTAACCCTAACCCAAATGTAAAACCCTAGTTTGAAACACTAACCCTAATGTAAAACCCTAGTTTGAAACCCTAACCCTAATGTAAAACCCTAGTTTGAAACCCTAACCCTAATGTAAAACCCTAGTTTGAAACCCTAACCCTAATGTAAAACCCTATTTTGAAGCACTAACCCTAATGTAAAACACTAGTTTGAAACACTAACCCTAATGTAAAACCCTAGTTTGAAGCATTAACCCTAATGTTAAACCCTAGTTTGAAACCCTAACACTAAATTGAAACCCCAGTTTGAAACCCTAACCCTAATGTAAAACCCTAGTTTGAAACCCTAACCCTAATGTAAAACCCTAGTTTGTAACCCTAACCCTAATGTAAAACCATAGTTTGAAACCCTAACCCTAATGTAAAACCCTAGTTTGAAACCCTAACCCTAATGTAAAACCCTAGTTTGTAACCCTAACTCTAATGTAAAACCCTAGTTTGAAACCCTAACCCTAATGTAAAACCCTAGTTTGAAACCCTAACCCTAATGTAAAACCCTTGTTTGAAACCCTAACCCTAATTTTAAACCCGAGTTTGAAACCCTAACCCTAATGTAAAACCCTAGTTTGAAACCCTAACCCTAATGTAAAACCCCTTGTTTGTAACCCTAACCCTAATTTGAAACCCTAGTTTGAAACCCTAACCCTAATGTTAAACCCTAGTTTGAAACCCTAACCCTAATGTAAAACCCTAGTTTGAAACCCTAACCCTAATTTGAAACCCTAGTTTGAAACCCTAACCCTAATGTAAAACCCCTTGTTTGTAACCCTAACCCTAATTTGAAACCCTAGTTTGAAACCCTAACCCTAATGTTAAACCCTAGTTTGAAACTCTAACCCTAATTTGAAACCCTAGTTTGAAACCCTAACCCTAATGTAAAACCCTAGTTTGAAAGCGAAACCCTAATGTAAAACCCTAGTTTGAAGCATTAACCCTAATGTAAAACCCTAGCTTGAAACCCTAACCCTAACGTTAAACCCTAGTTTGAAACCCTAACACTAAATTGAAACCCCAGTTTGAAACCCTAACACTAATGTAAAACCCTAGTTTGTAACCCTAACCCTAATGTAAAACCTTAGTGTGAAACCCTAACCCTAATGTAAAACCCTAGTTTGAAACCCTAACCCTAATGTAAAACACTAGTTTGAAACCCTAACCCTAATTTGAAACCCTAGTTTGAAACCCTAACCCTGATGTAAAACCCTAGTTTGAAACCCTAACCGTAATGTAAAACCCTAGTTTGAAACCCTACCCCTAATTTGAAACCCGAGTTTGAAACCCTAGCGCTAATGTAAAACCCTAGTTTGCAAACCTAACCCTAATTTGAAACCCTAGTTTGAAACCCTAACCCTAATGTTAAACCCTATTTTGAAACCCTAACCCTAATGTAAAACCCTAGTTTGAAACCCTAACCCTAACACTAATGTAAAACCCTAGTTTGAAACCCCAAACCTAATTTGAAACCCTAGTTTGAAACCCTAACCCTAATGTAAAACCCTAGTTTGTAACCCTAATCCTAATGTAAAACCTCAATTTGAAGCCCAAACCCTAATTTGAAACCCTAGTTTGAAACCCTAAACCTAATGTAAAACCCAAGTTTGAAACCCTAACCCTAATTTAAAACCCCTGTTTTGAAACCCTAACCCTAATGTAAAACCCTTGTTTGAAACCCTAACCCTAATGTAAAACCCTTGTTTGAAACCCTAACCCTAATTTGAAACCCTAGTTTGAAACCCTAACCCTAATATAAAACCCTAGTTTGAAACCCTAACCCTAATTAGAAACCCTAGTTTGAAACCCTAACCCTAATGTAAAACCCTAGTTTGAAACCCTAACCCTAATGATAAACCCTAGTTTAAAACCCTAACCCTAATTAGAAAGCCTAGTTTGATACCCTAACCCTATTTTGAAACCCTAGTTTGAAACCCTAACCCTAATGTAAAACCCTAGTTTGTAACCTTAACACTAATGTAAAACCCTAGTTTGGAACCCTAACCCTAATGTTAAACCCTAGTTTGAAAACTTAACCCTATTGTAAAACCCTAGTTTGAAAGCGTAACCCTAATGTAAAACCCTAGTTTGAAGCATTAACCCTAATGTAAAACCCTAGTTTGAAACCCTAACACTAACGTTAAACCCTAGTTTGAAACCCTAACCGTAATGTAAAACCCTAGTTTGTACCCCTAACCCTAATGTAAAACCCTAGTTTGAAACCCTAACCCTAATGCAAAACCCTAGTTTGAAACCCTAACCCTAATGTAAAACCCTTGTTTGTAACCCTAACCCAAATGTAAAGCCCTAGTTTGAAACCCAACCCTAATGTAAAACCCTAGTTTGAAGCAATAACCCTAATGTAAAACACTAGTTTGAAACCCTAACCCTAATAATAAGCCCTAGTTTGAAACCCTAACCCTAATGTAAAACCCTAGTTTGAAACCCTAACCCTAATGATAAACCCTAGTTTGAAACCCTAACCCTAAATTGAAACCCTAGTTTGAAACCCTAACCCTAATGTAAAACCCTAGTTTGTAACCCTAACCCTAATGTAAAACCCTAGTTTGAAACCCTAAACCTAATGTAAAACCCTAGTTTGAAACCCTAACCCTAATGTAAAACCCTTGTTTGAAACCCTAACCCTAAAACAAAACCCTAGATTGAAAACCTAAGCCTAATTTGAAACCCTAGTTTGAAACCCTAACCCTAATGTAAAACCCTAGTTTGAAACCCTAATCCTAATGTTGAGCCCTAGTTTGTAACCCTAACCCTAATGTAAAACCCTAGTTTGAAACCCTAACCCTAATGTTAAACCCTAGTTTGAAACCCTAACCCAAATGTAAAACCCTAGTTTGAAAACCTAACACTAATGTAAAACCCTAGTTTGAAACCCTAACCCTAATGTAAAACCCTAGTTTGAAGCATTAACCCTAATGTAAAACCCTAGTTTGAAGCACTAACCCTAATGTAAAACACTAGTTTGAAACGCTAACTCTAATGTAAAACCCTAGTTTGAAACCCCAAATCTAATTTGAAACCATAGTTTAAAACCCTAACCCTAATGTAAAACCCTAGTTTGAAGCATTAACCCTAATGTAAAACACTAGTTTGAAACGCTAACCCTAAAGTTAAACCCTAATTTGAAACCCTAACCCTAATGTAAAACCCTAGTTTGAAACCCTAACCCTAATGATAAACCCTAGTTTGAAACACTAACCCTAAATTTAAACCCTAGTTTGTAACCCTAACCCTAATTTAAAACCTTAGTGTGAAACCCTAACCCTAATGTAAAACCCTAGTTTGAAACCCTAACCCTAATGTAAAACACTAATTTGAAACCCTAACCCTAATTTGAAACCCTAGTTTGAAACCCTAACCCTGATGTAAAACCCTAGTTTGAAACCCTAACCCTAACGTTAAACCCTAATTTGAAACCCTAACCGTAATGTAAAACCCTAGTTTGAAACCCTACCCCTAATTTGAAACCCGAGTTTGAAACCCTAGCGCTAATGTAAAACCCTAGTTTGCAACCCTAACCCTAATTTGAAACCCTAGTTTGAAACCCTAACCCTAATGTTTAACCCTATTTTGAAACCCTAACCCTAATGTAAAACCCTAGTTTGAAACCCTAACCCTAACCCTAATGTAAAACCCTAGTTTGAAACCCTAACCCTAACCCTAATGTAAAACCCTAGTTTGAAACCCCAAACCTAATTTGAAACCCTAGTTTGAAACCCTAACCCTAATGTAAAACCCTAGTTTGTAACCCTAACCCTAATGTAAAACCCAAGTTTGAAACCCTAACCCTAATTTAAAACCCCTGTTTTGAAACCCTAACCCTAATGTAAAACCCTTGTTTGAAACCCTAACCCTAATGTAAAACCTTTGTTTGAAACCCTAACACTAATTTGAAACCCTAGTTTGAAACCCTAACCCTAATATAAAACCCTAGTTTGAAACCCTAACCCTAATTAGAAACCCTAGTTTGAAACCCTAACCCTAATGTAAAACCCTAGTTTGAAACCCTAACCCTAATTTGAAACCCTAGTTTGAAACCCTAATCCTAATGTTGAGCCCTAGTTTGTAACCCTAACCCTAATGTAAAACCCTAGTTTGAAACCCTAACCCTAATGTTAAACCCTAGTTTGAAACCCTAACCCTAATGTAAAACCCTTGTTTGAAACCCTAACCCTAATGTAAAACCCTAGTTTGTAACCCTAACCCAAATGTAAAACCCTAGTTTGAAAACCTAACACTAATGTAAAACCCTAGTTTGAAACCCTAACCCTAATGTAAAACCCTAGTTTGAAGCATTAACCCTAATGTAAAACCCTAGTTTGAAGCACTAACCCTAATGTAAAACACTAGTTTGAAACGCTAACTCTAATGTAAAACCCTAGTTTGAAACCCCAAATCTAATTTGAAACCATAGTTTAAAACCCTAACCCTAATGTAAAACCCTAGTTTGAAGCATTAACCCTAATGTAAAACACTAGTTTGAAACGCTAACCCTAATGTTAAACCCTAATTTGAAACCCTAACCCTAATGTAAAACCCTAGTTTGAAACCCTAACCCTAATGATAAACCCTAGTTTGAAACACTAACCCTAAATTTAAACCCTAGTTTGTAACCCTAACCCTAATGTAAAACCTTAGTGTGAAACCCTAACCCTAATGTAAAACCCTAGTTTGAAACCCTAACCCTAATGTAAAACACTAATTTGAAACCCTAACCCTAATTTGAAACCCTAGTTTGAAACCCTAACCCTGATGTAAAACCCTAGTTTGAAACCCTAACCCTAACGTTAAACCCTAGTTTGAAACCCTAACCGTAATGTAAAACCCTAGTTTGAAACCCTACCCCTAATTTGAAACCCTAGCGCTAATGTAAAACCCTAGTTTGCAACCCTAACCCTAATTTGAAACCCTAGTTTGAAACCCTAACCCTAATGTTAAACCCTATTTTGAAACCCTAACCCTAATGTAAAACCCTAGTTTGAAACCCTAACCCTAACCCTAATGTAAAACCCTAGTTTGAAACCCCAAACCTAATTTGAAACCCTAGTTTGAAACCCTAACCCTAATGTAAAACCCTAGTTTGTAACCCTAACCCTAATGTAAAACCCAAGTTTGAAACCCTAACCCTAATTTAAAACCCCTGTTTTGAAACCCTAACCCTAATGTAAAACCCTTGTTTGAAACCCTAACCCTAATGTAAAACCCTTGTTTGAAACCCTAACCCTAATTTGAAACCCTAGTTTGAAACCCTAACCCTAATATAAAACCCTAGTTTGAAACCCTAACCCTAATTACAAACCCTAGTTTGAAACCCTAACCCTAATGTAAAACCCTAGTTTGAAACCCTAACCCTAATTTAAAACCCCTGTTTTGAAACCCTAACCCTAATGTAAAACCCTAGTTTGGAACCCTAACCCTATTGTTAAACCCTAGTTTGAAACCCTAACCCTAATGTAAAACCCTTGTTTGAAACCCTAACCCTAATGTAAAACCCTAGTTTGAAGCAGTAACCCTAATGTAAAACCCTAGTTTGAAACTCTAACCCTAATTTTAAACCCTAGTTTGAAACCCTAACCCTAATGTAAAACCCTAGTTTGAAAGCGTAACCCTAATGTAAAACCCTAGTTTGAAGCATTAACCCTAATGTAAAACCCTAGTTTGAAACCCTAACCCTAATGTAAAACCCTAGTTTAAAATCCTAACCCTAATGATAAACCCTAGTTTGAAACCCTAACCCTAAATTGAAACCCTAGTTTGAAACCCTAACCCTAATGTAAAACCCTAGTTTGAAACCCTAACCCTAATGTAAAACCCTAGTTTGTAACCCTAACCCTAATGTAAAACCCTAGTTTGAAACCCTAAACCTAATGTAAAACCCTAGTTTGAAACCCTAACCCTAATGTAAAACCCTTGTTTGAAACCCTAACCCTAAAACAAAACCCTAGATTGAAACCCTAAGCCTAATTTGAAACCCTAGTTTGAAACCCTAACCCTAATGTAAAACCCTAGTTTGAAACCCTAATCCTAATGTTGAACCCTAGTTTGTAACCCTAACCCTAATGTAAAACCCTAGTTTGAAACCCTAACCCTAATGTTAAACCCTAGTTTGAAACCCTAACCCTAATGTAAAACCCTTGTTTGAAACCCTAACCCTAATGTAAAACCCTAGTTTGTAACCCTAACCCAAATGTAAAACCCTAGTTTGAAAACCTAACACTAATGTAAAACCCTAGTTTGAAACCCTAACCCTAATGTAAAACCCTAGTTTGAAGCATTAACCCTAATGTAAAACCCTAGTTTGAAGCACTAACCCTAATGTAAAACACTAGTTTGAAACGCTAACTCTAATGTAAAACCCTAGTTTGAAACCCCAAATCTAATTTGAAACCATAGTTTAAAACCCTAACCCTAATGTAAAACCCTAGTTTGTAACCCTAACCCAAATGTAAAACCCTAGTTTGAAAACCTATCACTAATGTAAAACCCTAGTTTGAAACCCTAACCCTAATGTAAAACCCTAGTTTGAAGCATTAACCCTAATGTAAAACCCTAGTTTGAAGCACTAACCCTAATGTAAAACACTAGTTTGAAACGCTAACTCTAAT
Source organism: Vanacampus margaritifer (assembly GCF_051991255.1). Taxonomy (NCBI): domain Eukaryota; kingdom Metazoa; phylum Chordata; class Actinopteri; order Syngnathiformes; family Syngnathidae; genus Vanacampus; species Vanacampus margaritifer. The sequence continues at coordinate 471,655 of NW_027520737.1, read as the reverse complement.
GTAAAACCCTAGTTTGAAACCCCAAATCTAATTTGAAACCATAGTTTAAAACCCTAACCCCAATGTAAAACCCTAGTTTGAAGCATTAACCCTAATGTAAAACACTAGTTTGAAACGCTAACCCAAATGTTAAACCCTAATTTGAAACCCTAACCCTAATGTAAAACCCTAGTTTGAAACCCTAACCCTAATGATAAACCCTAGTTTGAAACACTAACCCTAAATTTAAACCCTAGTTTGTAACCCTAACCCTACTGTAAAACCTTAGTGTGAAACCCTAACCCTAATGTAAAACCCTAGTTTGAAACCCTAACCCTAATGTAAAACACTAATTTGAAACCCTAACCCTAATTTGAAACCCTAGTTTGAAACCCTAACCCTGATGTAAAACCCTAGTTTGAAACCCTAACCCTAACGTTAAACCCTAGTTTGAAACCCTAACCGTAATGTAAAACCCTAGTTTGAAACCCTACCCCTAATTTGAAACCCTAGTTTGAAACCCTAACCCTAATGTTAAACCCTATTTTGAAACCCTAACCCTAATGTAAAACCCTAGTTTGAAACCCTAACCCTAACCCTAATGTAAAACCCTAGTTTGAAACCCAAAACCTAATTTGAAACCCTAGTTTGAAACCCTAACCCTAATGTAAAACCCTAGTTTGTAACCCTAACCCTAATGTAAAACCCAAGTTTGAAACCCTAACCCTAATGTAAAACCCTTGTTTGAAACCCTAACCCTAATGTAAAACCCTTGTTTGAAACCCTAACCCTAATTTGAAACCCTAGTTTGAAACCCTAACCCTAATATAAAACCCTAGTTTGAAACCCTAACCCTAATTAGAAACCCTAGTTTGAAACCCTAACCCTAATGTAAAACCCTAGTTTGAAACCCTAACCCTAATTTGAAACCCTAGTTTGAAACCCTAACCCTAATGTAAAACCCTAGTTTGTAACCCTAACCCTAATGTAAAACCCAAGTTTGAAACCCTAACCCTAATTTAAAACCCCTGTTTTGAAACCCTAACCCTAATGTAAAACCCTAGTTTGGAACCCTAACCCTAATGTTAAACCCTAGTTTGAAACCCTAACCCTAATGTAAAACCCTTGTTTGAAACCCTAACCCTAATGTAAAACCCTAGTTTGAAGCAGTAACCCTAATGTAAAACCCTAGTTTGAAACTCTAACCCTAATTTTAAACCCTAGTTTGAAACCCTAACCCTAATGTAAAACCCTAGTTTGAAAGCGTAACCCTAATGTAAAACCCTAGTTTGAAGCATTAACCCTAATGTAAAACCCTAGTTTGAAACCCTAACACTAACGTTAAACCCTAGTTTGAAACCCTAACCGTAATGTAAAACCCTAGTTTGTAACCCTAACCCTAATGTAAAACCCTAGTTTGAAACCCTAACCCTAATGATAAACCCTAGTTTGAAACCCTAACCCTAATGCAAAACCCTAGTTTGAAACCCTAACCCTAATGTAAAACCCTTGTTTGTAACCCTAACCCAAATGTAAAGCCCTAGTTTGAAACCCAACCCTAATGTAAAACCCTAGTTTGAAGCATTAACCCTAATGTAAAACACTAGTTTGAAACCCTAACCCTAATTATAAGCCCTAGTTTGAAACCCTAACCCTATTGTAAAACCCTAGTTTAAAATCCTAACCCTAATGATAAACCCTAGTTTGAAACCCTAACCCTAAATTGAAACCCTAGTTTGAAACCCTAACCCTAATGTAAAACCCTAGTTTGAAACCCTAACCCTAATGTAAAACCCTAGTTTGTAACCCTAACCCTAATGTAAAACCCTAGTTTGAAACCGTAAACCTAATGTAAAACCCTAGTTTGAAACCCTAACCCTAATGTAAAACCCTTGTTTGAAACCCTAACCCTAAAACAAAACCCTAGATTGAAACCCTAAGCCTAATTTGAAACCCTAGTTTGAAACCCTAACCCTAATGTAAAACCCTAGTTTGAAACCCTAATCCTAAAGTTGAACCCTAGTTTGTAACCCTAACCCTAATGTAAAACCCTAGTTTGAAACCCTAACCCTAATGTTAAACCCTAGTTTGAAACCCTAACCTAATGTAAAACCCTTGTTTGAAACCCTAACCCTAATGTAAAACCCTAGTTTGTAACCCTAACCCAAATGTAAAACCCTAGTTTGAAAACCTAACACTAATGTAAAACCCTAGTTTGAAACCCTAACCCTAATGTAAAACCCTAGTTTGAAGCATTAACCCTAATGTAAAACCCTAGTTTGAAGCACTAACCCTAATGTAAAACACTAGTTTGAAACGCTAACTCTAATGTAAAACCCTAGTTTGAAACCCCAAATCTAATTTGAAACCATAGTTTAAAACCCTAACCCTAATGTAAAACCCTAGTTTGAAGCATTAACCCTAATGTAAAACACTAGTTTGAAACGCTAACCCTAATGTTAAACCCTAATTTGAAACCTAACCCTAATGTAAAACCCTAGTTTGAAACCCTAACCCTAATTTGAAACCCTAGTTTGAAACCCTAACCCTAATGTAAAACCCTAGTTTGTAACCCTAACCCTAATGTAAAACCCTAGTTTGAAAACCTAACACTAATGTAAAACCCTTGTTTGAAACCCTAACCCTAATGTAAAACCCTAGTTTGAAGCAGTAACCCTAATTTTAAACCCTAGTTTGAAACCCTAACCCTAATGTAAAACCCTAGTTTGAAAGCGTAACCCTAATGTAAAACCCTAGTTTGAAGCATTAACCCTAATGTAAAACCCTAGTTTGAAACCCTAACACTAACGTTAAACCCTAGTTTGAAACCCTAACCGTAATGTAAAACCCTAGTTTGTAAACCTAACCCTAATGTAAAACCCTAGTTTGAAACTCTAACCCTAATGATAAACCCTAGTTTGAAACCCTAACCCTAATGCAAAACCCTAGTTTGAAACCCTAACCCTAATGTAAAACCCTTGTTTGTAACCCTAACCCAAATGTAAAGCCCTAGTTTGAAACCCAACCCTAATGTAAAACCCTAGTTTGAAGCATTAACCCTAATGTAAAACACTAGTTTGAAACCCTAACCCTAATTATAAGCCCTAGTCTGAAACCCTAACCCTAATGTAAAACCCTAGTTTAAAATCCTAACCCTAATGATAAACCCTAGTTTGAAACCCTAACACTAATGTAAAACCCTAGTTTGTAACCCTAACCCTAATGTAAAACCCTAGTTTGAAACCCTAAACCTAATGTAAAACCCTAGTTTGAAACCCTAACCCTAAATTGAAACCCTAGTTTGAAACCCTAACCCTAATGTAAAACCCTAGTTTGAAACCCTAACACTAATGTAAAACCCTAGTTTGTAACCCTAACCCTAATGTAAAACCCTAGTTTGAAACCCTAAACCTAATGTAAAACCCTAGTTTGAAACCCTAACCCTAATGTAAAACCCTTGTTTGAAACCCTAAACCTAAAACAAAACCCTAGATTGAAACCCTAAGCCTAATTTGAAACCCTAGTTTGAAACCCTAACCCTAATGTAAAACCCTAGTTTGAAACCCTAATCCTAATGTTGAACCCTAGTTTGTAACCCTAACCCTAATGTAAAACCCTAGTTTGAAACCCTAACCCTAATGTTAAACCCTAGTTTGAAACCCTAACCCTAATGTAAAACCCTTGTTTGAAACCCTAACCCTAATGTAAAACCCTAGTTTGTAACCCTAACCCAAATGTAAAACCCTAGTTTGAAAACCTAACACTAATGTAAAACCCTAGTTTGAAACCCTAACCCTAATGTAAAACCCTAGTTTGAAGCATTAACCCTAATGTAAAACCCTAGTTTGAAGCACAAACCCTAATGTAAAACACTAGTTTGAAACGCTAACTCTAATGTAAAACCCTAGTTTGAAACCCCAAATCTAATTTGAAACCATAGTTTAAAACCCTAACCCTAATGTAAAACCCTAGTTTGAAGCATTAACCCTAATGTAAAACACTAGTTTGAAACGCTAACCCTAATGTTAAACCCTAATTTGAAACCTAACCCTAATGTAAAACCCTAGTTTGAAACCCTAACCCTAATGATAAACCCTAGTTTGAAACACTAACCCTAAATTTAAACCCTAGTTTGAAACCCTAACCCTAAGGTAAAACCCTAGTTTGAAACCCTAACCCTAATGTAAAACCCTAGTTTGTAACCCTAACCCTAATGTAAAACCATAGTTTGAAACCCTAACCCTAATGTAAAACCCTAGTTTGAAACCCTAACCCTAATGTAAAACCCTAGTTTGTAACCCTAACTCTAATGTAAAACCCTAGTTTGAAACCCTAACCCTAATGTAAAACAATAGTTTGAAACCCTAACCCTAATGTAAAACCCTTGTTTGAAACCCTAAACCTAAAACAAAACCCTAGATTGAAACCCTAAGCGTAATTTGAAACCCTAATTTTATACCCTTACCCTAATGTAAAGCCCTAGTTTGAAACCCTAACCCTTATTTTAAACCCGAGTTTGAAACCCTAACCCTAATGTAAAACCCTAGTTTGAAACCCTAACCCTAATGTAAAACCCTAGTTTGTAACCCTAACCCTAAATTGAAACCCTAGTTTGAAACCCTAACCCTAAATTTAAACCCTAGTTTGAAACCCTAACCCTAAGGTAAAACCCTAGTTTGAAACCGTAACCCTAATGTAAAACCCTAGTTTGTTACCCTAACCCTAATGTAAAACCATAGTTTGAAACCCTAACCCTAATGTAAAACCCTAGTTTGAAACCCTAACCCTAATGTAAAACCCTAGTTTGAAACCCTAACCCTAATGTAAAACCCTAGTTTGAAACCCTAAGCCTAATTTGAAACCCTAGTTTGAAACCCTAACCCTAATGTAAAACCCTAGTGTGTAACCCTAACCCAAATGTAAAACCCTAGTTTGAAACCCTAACCCTAATGTAAAACCCTAGTTTGAAACCCTAACCCTAATGTAAAACCCTAGTTTGAAGCATTAACCCTAATGTAAAACCCTAGTTTGAAGCACAAACCCTAATGTAAAACACTAGTTTGAAACGCTAACCCTAATGTAAAACCCTAATTTGAAACCCTAACCCTAATGTAAAACCCTAGTTTGAAACCCTAACCCTAATGATAAACCCTAGTTTGTAACCCTAACCCTAATGTAAAACCCTAGTTTGAAGCACTTACCCTAATGTAAAACACTAGTTTGAAACGCTAACCCTAATATAAAACCCTAATTTGAAGCATTAACCCTAATGTTAAACCCTAGTTTGAAACCCTAACACTAAATTGAAACCCCAGTTTGAAACCCTAACCCTAATGTAAAACCCTAGTTTGAAACCCTAACCCTAATGTAAAACCCTAGTTTGAAACCCTAACCCTAATTTGAAACCCTAGTTTGAAACCCTAACCCTAATGTAAAACCCTTGTTTGAAACCCTAACCCTAATGTAAAACCCTAGTTTGAAACCCTAACCCTAATGTTAAAGCCTAGTTTGTAACCCTAACCCTAATGAAAAACCGTAGTTTGAAACCCTAACCCTAATGTTAAACCCTAGTTTGAAACCCTAACCCTAATGTAAAACCCTTGTTTGAAACCCTAACCCTAATGTAAAACCCTAGTTTGAAACCCTAACCCTAATGTAAAACCCTAGTTTGAAACCCTTACCCTAATGTTAAACCCTAGTTTGAAACCCTAACCCTAATGTAAAACCCTAGTTTGAAACCCTAACCCTAATTTGAAACCCTAGTTTTAAAACCTAACCCTAATGTAAAACCCTAGTTTGAAACCCTAACCCTAATGCAAAACCCTAGTTTGAAACCCTAACCCTAATGTAAAACCCTAGTTTGAAACCCTAACCCTAATGTAAAACCCTAGTTTGAAACCCTAACCCTAATGTTAAACCCTAGTTTGAAACCCTAACCCTAATGTAAAACCCTAGTTTGAAACCCTAACCCTAATTTGAAACCCTAGTTTGAAAACCTAACCCTAATGTAAAACCCTATTTTGAAACCCTAACCCTAATGATAAACCTTAGTTTGAAACCGTAACCCTTATTTGAAACCCTAGTTTGAAACCCTAACCCTAATTTGAAACCCCTGTTTGAAATCCTAAATCTAATGTGAAACCTTAGTTTGAAACCCTAACCCTCATAAAAAACCCTAGTTTGTAACCCTAACCCTAATGTAAAACCCTTGTTTGTAACCCTAACCCAAATGTAAAGCCCTAGTTTGAAACCCAAACCTAATGTAAAACCCTAGTTTGAAGCATTAACCCTAATGTAAAACAATAGTTTGAAACCCTAACCCTAATTATAAGCCCTAGTTTGAAACCCTAACCCTAATGTAAAACCCTAGTTTGAAACCCTAACCCTAATGTAAAACCCTAGTTTGAAACCCTAACCCTAATGTAAAACACTTGTTTGAAACCCTAACCCTAATGTAAAACCCTAGTTTGAAACCCTAACCCTAATGTAAAACCCTAGTTTGAAGCATTCACTCTAATGTAAAACCCTAGTTTGAAGCACAAACCCTAATGTAAAACACTAGTTTGAAACGCTAACCCTAATGTAAAACCCTAGTTTGAAAGCCTAACCCTTATTTTAAACCCGAGTTTGAAACCCTAACCCTAATGTAAAACCCTAGTTTGAAACCCTAACCCTAATGTTAAACCCTAGTTTGAAACCCTAACCCTAATGTAAAACCCTTGTTTGAAACCCTAACCCTAATGTAAAACCCTAGTTTGAAACCCTAAGCCTAATTTGAAACCCTAGTTTGAAACCCTAACCCTAATGTAAAACCCTAGTTTGTAACCCTAACCCAAATGTAAAACCCTAGTTTGAAACCCTAACCCTAATGTAAAACCCTAGTTTGAAACCCTAACCCTAATGTAAAACCCTAATTTGAAGCATTAACCCTAATGTAAAACCCTAGTTTGAAACCCTAACCCAAATGTTAAACCCTAGTTTAAAACCCTAACCCTAAATTGAAACCCTAGTTTGAAACCCTAACCCTAAATTGAAACCCTAGTTTGAAACCCTAACCCTAATGTAAAACCCTAGTTTGAAACCCTAACCCTAATGTAAAACCCTAGTTTGTAACCCTAACCCTAAATTGAAACCCTAGTTTGAAACCCTAACCCTAAATTTAAACCCTAGTTTGAAACCCTAACCCTAAGGTAAAACCCTAGTTTGAAACCGTAACCCTAATGTAAAACCCTAGTTTGTAACCCTAACCCTAATGTAAAACCATAGTTTGAAACCCTAACCCTAATGTAAAACCCTAGTTTGAAACCCTAACCCTAATGTAAAACCCTAGTTTGTAACCCTAACTCTAATGTAAAACCCTAGTTTGAAACCCTAACCCTAATGTAAAACCCTAGTTTGAAACCCTAACCCTAATGTAAAACCCTAGTTTGAAACCCTAAGCCTAATTTGAAACCCTAGTTTGAAACCCTAACCCTAATGTAAAACCCTAGTGTGTAACCCTAACCCAAATGTAAAACCCTAGTTTGAAACCCTAACCCTAATGTAAAACCCTAGTTTGAAACCCTAACCCTAATGTAAAACCCTAGTTTGAAGCATTAACCCTAATGTAAAACCCTAGTTTGAAGCACAAACCCTAATGTAAAATACTAGTTTGAAACGCTAACCCTAATGTAAAACCCTAGTTTGAAACCCCACATCTAATTTGAAACCATAGTTTAAAACCCTAACCCTAATGTAAAACCCTAGTTTGAAGCATTAACCCTAATGTAAAACACTCGTTTGAAACGCTAACCCTAATGTTAAACCCTAATTTGAAACCCTAACCCTAATGTAAAACCCTAGTTTGTAACCCTAACCCTAATGATAAACCCTAGTTTGTAACCCTAACCCTAATGTAAAACCCTAGTTTGAAGCACTAACCCAAATGTAAAACACTAGTTTGAAACGCTAACCCTAATGTAAAACCCTAATTTGAAGCATTAACCCTAATGTTAAACCCTAGTTTGAAACCCTAACACTAAATTGAAACCCCAGTTTGAAACCCTAACCCTAATGTAAAACCCTAGTTTGAAACCCTAACCCTAATGTAAAACCCTAGTTTGAAACCCTAACCCTAATTTGAAACCCTAGTTTGAAACCCTAACCCTAATGTAAAACCCTTGTTTGAAACCCTAACCCTAATGTAAAACCCTAGTTTGAAACCCTAACCCTAATGTTAAAGCCTAGTTTGTAACCCTAACCCTAATGAAAAACCCTAGTTTGAAACCCTAACCCTAATGTTAAACCCTAGTTTGAAACCCTAACCCTAATGTAAAACCCTTGTTTGAAACCCTAACCCTAATGTAAAACCCTAGTTTGAAACCCTAACCCAAATGTTAAACCCTAGTTTAAAACCCTAACCCTAAATTGAAACCCTAGTTTGAAACCCTAACCCTAAATTGAAACCCTAGTTTGAAACCCTAACCCTAATGTAAAACCCTAGTTTGAAACCCTAACCCTAATGTAAAACCCTAGTTTGTAACCCTAACCCTAAATTGAAACCCTAGTTTGAAACCCTAACCCTAAATTTAAACCCTAGTTTCAAACCCTAACCCTAAGGTAAAACCCTAGTTTGAAACCGTAACCCTAATGTAAAACCCTAGTTTGTAACCCTAACCCTAATGTAAAACCATAGTTTGAAACCCTAACCCTAATGTAAAACCCTAGTTTGAAACCCTAACCCTAATGTAAAACCCTAGTTTGTAACCCTAACTCTAATGTAAAACCCTAGTTTGAATTCCTAACCCTAATGTAAAACCCTAGTTTGAAACCCTAACCCTAATGTAAAACCCTTGTTTGAAACCCTAACCCTAAAACAAAACCCTAGATTGAAACCCTAAGGCTAATTTGAAACCCTAGTTTTAAACCCGAACCCTAATGTAAAGCCCTAGTTTGAAACCCTAACCCTAATTTTAAACCCGAGTTTGAAACCCTAACCCTAATGTAAAACCCTAATTTGAAACCCTAACCCTAATGTAAAACCCCTTAATTGTAACCCTAACCCTAATTTGAAACCCTAGTTTGAAACCCTAACCCTAATTTGAAACCCTAGTTTGAAACCCTAACCCTAATGTAAAACCCTAGTTTGAAACCCTAACCCTAATGTAAAACCCTAGTTTGTAACCCTAACCCTAATGTAAAATGACTGTTTTGAAACCCTAACCCTAAAGTTAAACCCTAGTTTGAAACCCTAACCCTAATGTAAAACCCTAGTTTGAAACCCTAACCCTTATTTGAAACCCTAGTTTGAAAACCTAACCCTAATGTAAAACCCTAGTTTGAAACCCTAACCCTAATGCAAAACCCTAGTTTGAAACCCTAACCCTAATGTAAAACCCTAGTTTGTAACCCTAACCCTAATGTAAAACCCTTGTTTGTAACCCTAACCCAAATGTAAAGCCCTAGTTTGAAACCCAAACCTAATGTAAAACCCTAGTTTGAAGTATTAACCCTAATTTGAAACCCTACTTTGAAAACCTAACCCTAATGTAAAACCCTAGTTTGAAACCCTAACCCTAATGCAAAACCCTAGTTTGAAACCCTAACCCTAATGTAAAACCCTAGTTTGAAACCCTAACCCTAATGTAAAACCCTAGTTTGAAACCCTAACCCTAATGTTAAACCCTAGTTTGAAACCCTAACCCTAATGTAAAACCCTAGTTTGAAACCCTAACCCTAATTTGAAACCCTAGTTTGAAAACCTAACCCTAATGTAAAACCCTATTTTGAAACCCTAACCCTAATGATAAACCTTAGTTTGAAACCGTAACCCTTATTTGAAACCCTAGTTTGAAACCCTAACCCTAATTTGAAACCCCTGTTTGAAATCCTAAATCTAATGTGAAACCTTAGTTTGAAACCCTAACCCTCATAAAAAACCCTAGTTTGTAACCCTAACCCTAATGTAAAACCCTTGTTTGTAACCCTAACCCAAATGTAAAGCCCTAGTTTGAAACCCAAACCTAATGTAAAACCCTAGTTTGAAGCATTAACCCTAATGTAAAACAATAGTTTGAAACCCTAACCCTAATTATAAGCCCTAGTTTGAAACCCTAACCCTAATGTAAAACCCTAGTTTGAAACCCTAACCCTAATGTAAAACCCTAGTTTGAAACCCTAACCCTAATGTAAAACACTTGTTTGAAACCCTAACTCTAATGTAAAACCCTAGTTTGAAACCCTAACCCTAATGTAAAACCCTAGTTTGAAGCATTAACTCTAATGTAAAACCCTAGTTTGAAGCACAAACCCTAATGTAAAACACTAGTTTGAAACGCTAACCCTAATGTAAAACCCTAGTTTGAAACCCTAACCCTTATTTTAAACCCGAGTTTGAAACCCTAACCCTAATGTAAAACCCTAGTTTGAAACCCTAACCCTAATGTTAAACCCTAGTTTGAAACCCTAACCCTAATGTAAAACCCTTGTTTGAAACCCTAACCCTAATGTAAAACCCTAGTTTGAAACCCTAAGCCTAATTTGAAACCCTAGTTTGAAACCCTAACCCTAATGTAAAACCCTAGTTTGTAACCCTAACCCAAATGTAAAACCCTAGTTTGAAACCCTAACCCTAATGTAAAACCCTAGTTTGAAACCCTAACCCTAATGTAAAACCCTAATTTGAAGCATTAACCCTAATGTAAAACCCTAGTTTGAAACCCTAACCCAAATGTTAAACCCTAGTTTAAAACCCTAACCCTAAATTGAAACCCTAGTTTGAAACCCTAACCCTAAATTGAAACCCTAGTTTGAAACCCTAACCCTAATGTAAAACCCTAGTTTGAAACCCTAACCCTAATGTAAAACCCTAGTTTGTAACCCTAACCCTAAATTGAAACCCTAGTTTGAAACCCTAACCCTAAATTTAAACCCTAGTTTGAAACCCTAACCCTAAGGTAAAACCCTAGTTTGAAACCGTAACCCTAATGTAAAACCCTAGTTTGTAACCCTAACCCTAATGTAAAACCATAGTTTGAAACCCTAACCCTAATGTAAAACCCTAGTTTGAAACCCTAACCCTAATGTAAAACCCTAGTTTGTAACTCTAACTCTAATGTAAAACCCTAGTTTGAAACCCTAACCCTAATGTAAAACCCTAGTTTGAAACCCTAACCCTAATGTAAAACCCTAGTTTGAAACCCTAAGCCTAATTTGAAACCCTAGTTTGAAACCCTAACCCTAATGTAAAACCCTAGTGTGTAACCCTAACCCAAATGTAAAACCCTAGTTTGAAACCCTAACCCTAATGTAAAACCCTAGTTTGAAACCCTAACCCTAATGTAAAACCCTAGTTTGAAGCATTAACCCTAATGTAAAACCCTAGTTTGTAGCACAAACCCTAATGTAAAACACTAGTTTGAAACGCTAACCCTAATGTAAAACCCTAGTTTGAAACCCCACATCTAATTTGAAACCATAGTTTAAAACCTTAACCCTAATGTAAAACCCTAGTTTGAAGCATTAACCCTAATGTAAAACACTCGTTTGAAACGCTAACCCTAATGTTAAACCCTAATTTGAAACCCTAACCCTAATGTAAAACCCTAGTTTGAAACCCTAACCCTAATGATAAACCCTAGTTTGTAACCCTAACCCTAATGTAAAACCCTAGTTTGAAGCACTAACCCAAATGTAAAACACTAGTTTGAAACGCTAACCCTAATGTAAAACCCTAATTTGAAGCATTAACCCTAATGTTAAACCCTAGTTTGAAACCCTAACACTAAATTGAAACCCCAGTTTGAAACCCTAACCCTAATGTAAAACCCTAGTTTGAAACCCTAACCCTAATGTAAAACCCTAGTTTGAAACCCTAACCCTAATTTGAAACCCTAGTTTGAAACCCTAACCCTAATATAAAACCCTTGTTTGAAACCCTAACCCTAATGTAAAACCCTAGTTTGAAACCCTAACCCTAATGTTAAAGCCTAGTTTGTAACCCTAACCCTAATGAAAAACCCTAGTTTGAAACCCTAACCCTAATGTTAAACCCTAGTTTGAAACCCTAACCCTAATGTAAAACCCTTGTTTGAAACCCTAACCCTAATGTAAAACCCTAGTTTGAAACCCTAACCCAAATGTTAAACCCTAGTTTAAAACCCTAACCCTAAATTGAAACCCTAGTTTGAAACCCTAACCCTAAATTGAAACCCTAGTTTGAAACCCTAACCCTAATGTAAAACCCTAGTTTGAAACCCTAACCCTAATGTAAAACCCTAGTTTGTAACCCTAACCCTAAATTGAAACCCTAGTTTGAAACCCTAACCCTAAATTTAAACCCTAGTTTGAAACCCTAACCCTAAGGTAAAACCCTAGTTTGAAACCGTAACCCTAATGTAAAACCCTAGTTTGTAACCCTAACCCTAATGTAAAACCATAGTTTGAAACCCTAACCCTAATGTAAAACCCTAGTTTGAAACCCTAACCCTAATGTAAAACCCTAGTTTGTAACCCTAACTCTAATGTAAAACCCTAGTTTGAAACCCTAACCCTAATGTAAAACCCTAGTTTGAAACCCTAACCCTAATGTAAAACCCTTGTTTGAAACCCTAACCCTAAAACAAAACCCTAGATTGAAACCCTAAGGCTAATTTGAAACCCTAGTTTTAAACCCGAACCCTAATGTAAAGCCCTAGTTTGAAACCCTAACCCTAATTTTAAACCCGAGTTTGAAACCCTAACCCTAATGTAAAACCCTAATTTGAAACCCTAACCCTAATGTAAAACCCCTTAATTGTAACCCTAACCCTAATTTGAAACCCTAGTTTGAAACCCTAACCCTAATTTTAAACCCTAGTTTGAAACCCTAACCCTAATGTAAAACCCTAGTTTGAAACCCTAACCCTAATGTAAAACCCTAGTTTGTAACCCTAACCCTAATGTAAAATGACTGTTTTGAAACCCTAACCCTAAAGTTAAACCCTAGTTTGAAACCCTAACCCTAATGTAAAACCCTAGTTTGAAACCCTAACCCTTATTTGAAACCCTAGTTTGAAAACCTAACCCTAATGTAAAACCCTAGTTTGAAACCCTAACCCTAATGCAAAACCCTAGTTTGAAACCCTAACCCTAATGTAAAACCCTAGTTTGAAACCCTAACCCTAATGTAAAACCCTAGTTTGAAACCCTAACCCTAATGTTAAACCCTAGTTTGAAACCCTAACCCTAATGTAAAACCCTAGTTTGAAACCCTAACCCTAATTTGAAACCCTAGTTTGAAAACCTAACCCTAATGTAAAACCCTAGTTTGAAACCCTAACCCTAATGATAAACCCTAGTTTGAAACCGTAACCCTTATTTGAAACCCTAGTTTGAAACCCTAACCCTAATTTGAAACCCCTGTTTGAAATCCTAAATCTAATGTGAAACCTTAGTTTGAAACCCTAACCCTCATAAAAAACCCTAGTTTGTAACCCTAACCCTAATGTAAAACCCTTGTTTGTTACCCTAACCCAAATGTAAAGCCCTAGTTTGAAACCCAAACCTAATGTAAAACCCTAGTTTGAAGTATTAACCCTAATGTAAAACAATAGTTTGAAACCCTAACCCTAATTATAAGCCCTAGTTTGAAACCCTAACCCTAATGTAAAACCCTAGTTTGAAACCCTAACCCTAATGTAAAACCCTAGTTTGAAACCCTAACCCTAATGTAAAACACTTGTTTGAAACCCTAACCCTAATGTAAAACCCTAGTTTGAAACCCTAACCCTAATGTAAAACCCTAGTTTGAAGCATTAACCCTAATGTAAAACCCTAGTTTGAAGCACAAACCCTAATGTAAAACACTAGTTTGAAACGCTAACCCTAATGTAAAACCCTAGTTTGAAACCCCACATCTAATTTGAAACCATAGTTTAAAACCCTAACCCTAATGTAAAACCCTAGTTTGAAGCATTAACCCTAATGTAAAACACTAGTTTGAAACGCTAACCCTAATGTTAAACCCTAATTTGAAACCCTAACCGTAATGTAAAACCCTAGTTTGAAACCCTAACCCTAATGATAAACCCTAGTTTGTAACCGTAACCCTAATGTAAAACCCTAGTTTGAAACCCTAACCCTAATGTAAAACCCTAGTTTGAAACCCTAACCCTAATGTAAAACCCTAGTTTGAAGCACTTACCCTAATGTAAAAAACTAGTTTGAAACGCTAACCCTAATGTAAAACCCTAATTTGAAGCATTAACCCTAATGTTAAACCCTAGTTTTAAACCCTAACACTAAATTGAAACCCCAGTTTGAAACCCTAACCCTAATGTAAAACCCTAGTTTGAAACCCTAACCCTAATGTAAAACCCTAGTTTGAAACCCTAACCCTTATGTAAAACCCTAGTTTGAAACCCTAACCCTAATGTAAAACCCTAGTTTGTAACCCTAACCCTAATGTAAAACCTTAGTGTGAAACCCTAACCCTAATGTAAAACCCTAGTTTGAAACCCTAACCCTAATGTAAAACCCTAGTTTGAAACCCTAACCCTAATTTGAAACCCTAGTTTGAAACCCTAACCCTAATGTAAAAACCTAGTTTGAAACCCTAACCCTAATTTGAAACCCTAGTTTGAAACCCTAACCCTAATGTAAAACCCTAGTTTGTAACCCTAACCCAAATGAAAAAACCCTAGTTTGAAACTCTTACCCTAATGTAAAACCCTAGTTTGAAACCCTAACCGTAATGTAAAACCCTAGTTTTAAACCCTAACCCTAATGTAAAGCCCTAGTTTGAAACCCTAACCCTAATTTGAAACCCGAGTTTGAAAACCTAACCCTAATGTAAAACCCTAGTTTGAAACCCTAACCCTAATGTAAAACCCCTTGTTTGTAACCCTAACCCTAATTTGAAACCCTTGTTTGAAACCCTAACCCTAATGTTAAACCCTAGTTTGAAACCCTAACCCTAATGTAAAACCCTAGTTTGAAACCCTAACCCTAATTTGAAACCCTAGTTTGAAAACCTAACCCTAATGTAAAACCCTAGTTTGAAACCCTACCCCTAATGATAAACCCTAGTTTGAAACCCTAACCCTAATTTGAAACCCCTGTTTGAAATCCTAACTCTAATGTGAAACCCTAGTTTGAAACCCTAACCCTAATGATAAACCCTAGTTTGAAACCCTAACCCTAAGGTAAAACCCTAGTTTGAAACCCTAACCCTAATGTAAAACCCTAGTTTGAAACCCTAACCCTAATGTAAAACCCTAGTTTGTAACCCTAACTCTAATGTAAAACCCTAGTTTGAAACCCTAACCCTAATGTAAAACAATAGTTTGAAACCCTAACCCTAATGTAAAACCCTTGTTTGAAACCCTAACCCTAAAACAAAACCCTAGATTAAAACCCTAAGCCTAATTTGAAACCCTAGTTTTAAACCCTAACCCTAATGTAAAGCCCTAGTTTGAAACCCTAACCCTTATTTTAAACCCGAGTTTGAAACCCTAACCCTAATGTAAAACCATAGTTTGAAACCCTAACCCTAATGTAAAACCCTAGTTTGAAACCCTAACCCTAATGTAAAACCCTAGTTTGAAGCACTAACCCTAAATTATAACCCTAGTTTGAAACTCTTACCCTAATGTAAAACCCTAGTTTGAAACCCTAACCGTAATGTAAAACCCTAGTTTGTAACCCTAACCCTAATGTTAAACCCTAGTTTGAAACCCTAACCCTAATGTAAAACCCTAGTTTGAAACCCTAACCCTAATGATAAACCCTAGTTTGAAACCCTAACCCTAATGCAAAACCCTAGTTTGAAACCCTAACCCTAATGTAAAACCCTTGTTTGTAACCCTAACCCAAATGTAAAACCCTAGTTTGAAACCCAACCCTAATGTAAAACCCTAGTTTGAAGCATTAACCCTAATGTAAAACACTAGTTTGAAACCCTAACCCTAATTATAAGCCCTAGTTTGAAACCCTATTCCTAATGTAAAACCCTAGTTTGAAACCCTAACCCTAATGACAAACCCTAGTTTGAAACCCTAACCCTAAATTGAAACCCTAGTTTGAAACCCTAACCCTAATGTAAAACCCTAGTTTGAAACCCTAACCCTAATGTAAAACCCTAGTTTGAAGCATTAACCCTAATGTTAAACCCTAGTTTGAAACCCTAACCCTAATGTTAAACCCTAGTTTGAAACCCTAACCCTAAATTGAAACCCTAGTTTGAAACTCTAGTTTGAAACCCTAACCCTAATGTAAAACCCTAGTTTGTAACCCTAACCCTAATGTAAAACCTTAGTGTGAAACCCTAACCCTAATTTGAAACCCTAGTTTGAAACCCTAACCCTAATGTAAAACCCTAGTTTGAAACCCTAACCCTAATGTAAAATGACTGTATTGAAACCCTAACCCTAATGTAAAACCCTTGTTTGAAACCCTAACCCTAATTTAAAACCCTAGTTTGAAACCCTAATCCTAATGTTAAACCCTAGTTTGTAACCCTAACCCTAATGTAAAACCCTTGTTTGAAATCCTAACCCTAATGTAAAACCCTAGTTTGAAACCCTAAGCCTAATTTGAAGCCCTAGTTTGAAACCCTAAACCTAATGTAAAACCCTAGTTTGTAACCCTAACCCAAATGTAAAACCCTAGTTTGAAGCATTAACCCTAATGTAAAACCCTAGTTTGAAGCACTAACCCTAATGTAAAACCCTAGTTTGAAGCACTAACCCTAATGTGAAACACTAGTTTGAAACGCTAACCATAATGTAAAACCCTAGTTTGAAACCCCAAATCTAATTTGAAACCATAGTTTAAAACCCTAACCCTAATGTAAAACACTAGTTTGAAGCATTAACCCTAATGTAAAACACTAGTTTGAAACGCTAACCCTAATGTTAAACCCTAATTTGAAACCCTAACCCTAATGTAAAACCCTAGTTTGAAACCCTAACCCTAATAATAAACCCTAGTTTGAAACACTAACCCTAAATTTAAACCCTAGTTTGAAACCCTACCCCTAATGATAAACCCTAGTTTGAAACCGTAACCCTAATTTGAAACCCTAGTTTGAAACCCTAACCCTAATTTGAAACCCCTGTTTGAAATCCTAACTCTAATGTGAAACCCTAGTTTGAAACACTAACCCTAATGATAAACCCTAGTTTGAAACCCTAACCCTAAGGTAAAACCCTAGTTTGAAACCCTAACCCTAATGTAAAACCCTAGTTTGTAACCCTAACCCTAATGTAAAACCATAGTTTGAAACCCTAACCCTAATGTTAAACCCTAGTTTGAAACCCTAACCCTAAATTGAAACCCTAGTTTGAAACCCTAGTTTGAAACCCTAACCCTAATGTAAAACCCTAGTTTGAAACCCTAACCCTAATGTAAAACCCTAGTTTGAAGCACTAACCCTAAATTATAACCCTAGTTTGAAACTCTTACCCTAATGTAAAACCCTAGTTTGAAACCCTAACCGTAATGTAAAACCCTAGTTTGTAACCCTAACCCTAATGTTAAACCCTAGTTTGAAATCCTAACCCTAATGTAAAACCCTAGTTTGAAACCCTAACCCTAATGATAAACCCTAGTTTGAAACCCTAACCCTAATGCAAAACCCTAGTTTGAAACCCTAACCCTAATGTAAAACCCTTGTTTGTAACCCTAACCCAAATGTAAAACCCTAGTTTGAAACCCAACCCTAATGTAAAACCCTAGTTTGAAGCATTAACCCTAATGTAAAACACTAGTTTGAAACCCTAACCCTAATTATAAGCCCTAGTTTGAAACCCTAACCCTAATGTAAAACCCTAGTTTGAAACCCTAACCCTAATGATAAACCCTAGTTTGAAACCCTAACCCTAAATTGAAACCCTAGTTTGAAACCCTAACCCTAATGTAAAACCCTAGTTTGAAACCCTAACCCTAATGTAAAACCCTAGTTTGAAACCCCAAATCTAATTTGAAACCATAGTTTAAAACCCTAACCCTAATGTAAAACCCTAGTTTGAAGCATTAACCCTAATGTAAAACACTAGTTTGAAACGCTAACCCTAATGTTAAACCCTAATTTGAAACACTAACCCTAATGTAAAACCCTAGTTTGAAACCCTAACCCTAATGATAAACCCTAGTTTGAAACACTAACCCTAAATTTAAACCCTAGTTTGAAACCCTAACCCTAAGGTAAAACCCTAGTTTGAAACCGTAACCCTAATTTGAAACCCTAGTTTGAAACCCTAACCCTAATTTGAAACCCATGTTTGAAATCCTAACTCTAATGTGAAACCTTCGTTTGAAACCCTAACCCTCATAAAAAACCCTAGTTTGTAACCATAACCAAAATGTAAAACCCTAGTTTGAAACACTAACCCTAATGTAAAACCCTAGTTTGAAACGCTAACCCTAATGTAAAACCCTAGTTTGAAGCATTAACCCTAAAGTAAAACACTAGTTTGAAACCCTAACCCTAATGTTAAACCCTAGTTTGAAACCCTAACTCTAATGTAAAACCCTAGTTTGAAACCCTAACCCTAATGATAAACCCTAGTTTGAAACCCTAACCCTAAATTGAAACCCTAGTTTGAAACCCTAACCCTAATGTAAAACCCTAGTTTGAAACCCTAACCCTAATGTAAAACCCTAGTTTGTAACCCTAACCCTAATGTAAAACCCTAGTTTGAAACCCTAACCCTAATGTAAAACCCTAGTTTGAAACCCTAACCCTAATGTAAAACCCTAGTTTGAAGCACTAACCCTAATGTAAAACACTAGTTTGAAACGCTAACCCTAATGTAAAACCCTAGTTTGAAACCCCAAATCTAATTTGAAACCATAGTTTAAAACCCTAAACCTAATGTAAAACCCTAGTTTGAAGCATTAACCCTAATGTAAAACACTAGTTTAAAACGCTAACCCTATTGTTAAACCCTAATTTGAAACCCTAACCCTAATGTAAAACACTAGTTTAAAACGCTAACCCTATTGTTAAACCCTAATTTGAAACCCTAACCCTAATGTAAAACCCTAGTTTGAAACCCTAACCCAAATGTAAAACCCTAGTTTGTAACCCTAACCCTAATGTAAAACCATAGTTTGAAACCCTAACCCTAATGTAAAACCCTAGTTTTAAACCCTAACCCTAATATAAAACCCTAGTTTGAAGCAATAACCCAAAATTATAACCCTAGTTTGAAACTCTTACCCTAATGTAAAACCCTAGTTTGAACCCCTAACCGTAATGTAAAACCCTAGTTTGTAACCCTAACCCTAATGTTAAACCCTAGTTTGAAACCCTAACCCTAATGTAAAACCCTAGTTTGAAACCCTAACCCTAATGATAAACCCTAGTTTGAAACCCTAACCCTAATGCAAAACCCTAGTTTGAAACCCTAACCCTAATGTAAAACCCTTGTTTGTAACCCTAACCCAAATGTAAAGCCCTAGTTTGAAACCCAAACCTAATGTAAAACCCTAGTTTGAAGCATTAACCCTAATGTAAAACCATAGTTTGAAACCCTAACCCTAATTATAAGCCCTAGTTTGAAACCCTAACCCTAATGTAAAACCCTAGTTTGAAAAACTAACCCTAATGTAAAACCCTAGTTTGAAACCCTAACCCTAATGTAAAACACTTGTTTGAAACCCTAACCCTAATGTAAAACCCTAGTTTGAAACCCTAACCCTAATGTAAAACCCTAGTTTGAAACCCTAAGCCTAATTTGAAACCCTAGTTTGAAACCCTAACCCTAATGTAAAACCCTAGTTTGTAACCCTAACCCAAATGTAAAACCCTAGTTTGAAACCCTAACCCTAATGTAAAACCCTAGTTTGAAACCCTAACCCTAATGTAAAACCCTAGTTTGAAGCATTAACCCTAATGTAAAACCCTAGTTTGAAGCACAAACCCTAATGTAAAACCCTAGTTTGAAACCCTAACCCAAATGTAAAAACCTAGTTTGTAACCCTAACCCTAATGTAAAACCCTAGTTTGAAACCCTAACCCTAATGTAAAACCCCTTGTTTGTAACCTAACCCTAATTTGAAACCCTAGTTTGAAACCCTAACCCTAATGTTAAACCCTAGTTTGAAACCCTAACCCTAATGTAAAACCCTAGTTTGTAACCCTAACCCTAATTTGAAACCCTAGTTTGAAACCCCTAACCCTAAGGTAAAACCCTAGTTTGAAACCCTAACCCTAATGTAAAACCCTAGTTTGTAACCCTAACCCTAATGTAAAACCATAGTTTGAAACCCTAACCCTAATGTAAAACCCTAGTTTGAAACCCTAACCCTAATGTAAAACCCTAGTTTATAAACCTAACTCTAATGTAAAACCCTAGTTTGAAACCCTAACCCTAATGTAAAACCCTAGTTTGAAACCCTAACCCTAATGTAAAACCCTTGTTTGAAACCCTAACCCTAAAACAAAACCCTAGATTGAAACCCTAAGGCTAATTTGAAACCCTAGTTTTAAACCCGAACCCTAATGTAAAGCCCTAGTTTGAAACCCTAACCCTAATTTTAAACCCGAGTTTGAAACCCTAACCCTAATGTAAAACCCTAGTTTGAAACCCTAACCCTAATGTAAAACCCCTTGTTTGTAACCCTAACCCTAATTTGAAACCCTAGTTTGAAACCCTAACCCTAATGTTAAACCCTAGTTTGAAACCCTAACCCTAATGTAAAACCCTAGTTTGAAACCCTAACCCTAATTTGAAACCCTAGTTTGAAACCCTAACCCTAATGATAAACCCTAGTTTGAAACCGTAACCCTTATTTGAAACCCTAGTTTGAAACCCTAACCCTAATTTGAAACCCCTGTTTGAAATCCTAAATCTAATGTGAAACCTTAGTTTGAAACCCTAACCCTCATAAAAAACCCTAGTTTGTAACCCTAACCCAAATGTAAAACCCTAGTTTGAAACACTAACCCTAATGTAAAACCCTAGTTTGAAACGCTAACCCTAATGTAAAACCCTAGTTTGAAGCATTAACCCTAAAGTAAAACACTAGTTTGAAACCCTAACCCTAATGTTAAACCCTAGTTTGAAACCCTGACCCTAATGTAAAACCCTAGTTTGAAACCCAAACCCTAATGATAAACCCTAGTTTGAAACCCTAACCCTAAATTGAAACCCTAGTTTGAAACCCTAACCCTAATGTAAAACCCTAGTTTGAAACCCTAACCCTAATGTAAAACCCTAGTTTGTAACCCTAACCCTAATGTAAAACCCTAGTTTGAAACCCTAACCCTAATGTAAAACCCTAGTTTGAAACCCTAACACTAAATTGAATCCCCAGTTTGAAACCCTAACCCTAATGTAAAACCCTAGTTTGAAACCCTAACCCTAATGTAAAACCCTAGTTTGTAACCCTAACCCTAATGTAAAACCTTAGTGTGAAACCCTAACCCTAATGTAAAACCCTAGTTTGAAACCCTAACCCTAATGTAAAACCCTAGTTTGAAACCCTAACCCTAATTTGAAACCCTAGTTTGAAACCCTAACCCTAATGTAAAACCCTAGTTTGTAACCCTAACCCAAATGAAAAAACCCTAGTTTGAAACCCTAACCCTAATGTAAAACCCTAGTTTGAAACCCTAACCCTAATGTAAAACCCTAGTTTGAAGCATTAACCCTAATGTAAAACCCTAGTTTGAAACCCTAACCCAAATGTTAAACCCTAGTTAGAAACCCTAACCCTAAATTGAAACCCTAGTTTGAAACCCTAACCCTAATGTAAAACCCTAGTTTGAAACCCTAACCCTAATGTAAAACCCTAGTTTGTAACCCTAACCCTAATGTAAAACCCTAGTTTGAAACCCTAACGCTAATGTAAAACCCTAGTTTGAAACCCTAACCCTAATGTAAAACCCTAGTTTGAAGCACTAACCCTAATGTAAAACACTAGTTTGAAACGCTAACCCTGATGTAAAACCCTAGTTTGAAACCCCAAATCTAATTTGAAACCATAGTTTAAAACCCTAAACCTAATGTAAAACCCTAGTTTGAAGCATTAACCCTAATGTAAAACACCAGTTTGAAACGCTAACCCTAATGTTAAACCCTAATTTGAAACCCTAACCCTAATGTAAAACCCTAGTTTGAAACCCTAACCCTAATGATAAACCCTAGTTTGAAACCCTAACCCTAAATTTAAACCCTAGTTTGAAACCCTAACCCTAAGGTAAAACCCTAGTTTGAAACCCTAACCCTAATGTAAAACCCTAGTTTGTAACCCTAACCCTAAAGTAAAACCATAGTTTGAAACCCTAACCCTAATGTAAAACCCTAGTTTGAAACCCTAACCCTAATGTAAAACCTTAGTTTGAAGCAATAACCCAAAATTATAACCCTAGTTTGAAACTCTTACCCTAATGTAAAACCCTAGTTTGAAACCCTAACCGTAATGTAAAACCCTAGTTTTAAACCCTAACCCTAATGTAAAGCCCTAGTTTGAAACCCTAACCCTAATTTGAAACCCGAGTTTGAAAACCTAACCCTAATGTAAAACCCTAGTTTGAAACCCTAACCCTAATGTAAAACCCCTTGTTTGTAACCCTAACCCTAATTTGAAACCCTTGTTTGAAACCCTAACCCTAATGTTAAACCCTAGTTTGAAACCCTAACCCTAATGTAAAACCCTAGTTTGAAACCCTAACCCTAATTTGAAACCCTAGTTTGAAAACCTAACCCTAATGTAAAACCCTAGTTTGAAACCCTACCCCTAATGATAAACCCTAGTTTGAAACCGTAACCCTAATTTGAAACCCTAGTTTGAAACCCTAACCCTAATTTGAAACCCCTGTTTGAAATCCTAACTCTAATGTGAAACCCTAGTTTGAAACCCTAACCCTAATGATAAACCCTAGTTTGAAACCCTAACCCTAAGGTAAAACCCTAGTTTGAAACCCTAACCCTAATGTAAAACCCTAGTTTGAAACCCTAACCCTAATGTAAAACCCTAGTTTGTAACCCTAACTCTAATGTAAAACCCTAGTTTGAAACCCTAACCCTAATGTAAAACAATAGTTTGAAACCCTAACCCTAATGTAAAACCCTTGTTTGAAACCCTAACCCTAAAACAAAACCCTAGATTAAAACCCTAAGCCTAATTTGAAACCCTAGTTTTAAACCCTAACCCTAATGTAAAGCCCTAGTTTGAAACCCTAACCCTTATTTTAAACCCGAGTTTGAAACCCTAACCCTAATGTAAAACCATAGTTTGAAACCCTAACCCTAATGTAAAACCCTAGTTTGAAACCCTAACCCTAATGTAAAACCCTAGTTTGAAGCACTAACCCTAAATTATAACCCTAGTTTGAAACTCTTACCCTAATGTAAAACCCTAGTTTGAAACCCTAACCGTAATGTAAAACCCTAGTTTGTAACCCTAACCCTAATGTTAAACCCTAGTTTGAAACCCTAACCCTAATGTAAAACCCTAGTTTGAAACCCTAACCCTAATGATAAACCCTAGTTTGAAACCCTAACCCTAATGCAAAACCCTAGTTTGAAACCCTAACCCTAATGTAAAACCCTTGTTTGTAACCCTAACCCAAATGTAAAACCCTAGTTTGAAACCCAACCCTAATGTAAAACCCTAGTTTGAAGCATTAACCCTAATGTAAAACACTAGTTTGAAACCCTAACCCTAATTATAAGCCCTAGTTTGAAACCCTATTCCTAATGTAAAACCCTAGTTTGAAACCCTAACCCTAATGACAAACCCTAGTTTGAAACCCTAACCCTAAATTGAAACCCTAGTTTGAAACCCTAACCCTAATGTAAAACCCTAGTTTGAAACCCTAACCCTAATGTAAAACCCTAGTTTGAAGCATTAACCCTAATGTTAAACCCTAGTTTGAAACCCTAACCCTAATTTTAAACCCTAGTTTGAAACCCTAACCCTAAATTGAAACCCTAGTTTGAAACTCTAGTTTGAAACCCTAACCCTAATGTAAAACCCTAGTTTGTAACCCTAACCCTAATGTAAAACCTTAGTGTGAAACCCTAACCCTAATTTGAAACCCTAGTTTGAAACCCTAACCCTAATGTAAAACCCTAGTTTGAAACCCTAACCCTAATGTAAAATGACTGTATTGAAACCCTAACCCTAATGTAAAACCCTTGTTTGAAACCCTAACCCTAATTTAAAACCCTAGTTTGAAACCCTAATCCTAATGTTAAACCCTAGTTTGTAACCCTAACCCTAATGTAAAACCCTTGTTTGAAATCCTAACCCTAATGTAAAACCCTAGTTTGAAACCCTAAGCCTAATTTGAAGCCCTAGTTTGAAACCCTAAACCTAATGTAAAACCCTAGTTTGTAACCCTAACCCAAATGTAAAACCCTAGTTTGAAGCATTAACCCTAATGTAAAACCCTAGTTTGAAGCACTAACCCTAATGTGAAACACTAGTTTGAAGCATTAACCCTAATGTAAAACCCTAGTTTGAAGCACTAACCCTAATGTGAAACACTAGTTTGAAACGCTAACCATAATGTAAAACCCTAGTTTGAAACCCCAAATCTAATTTGAAACCATAGTTTAAAACCCTAACCCTAATGTAAAACACTAGTTTGAAGCATTAACCCTAATGTAAAACACTAGTTTGAAACGCTAACCCTAATGTTAAACCCTAATTTGAAACCCTAACCCTAATGTAAAACCCTAGTTTGAAACCCTAACCCTAATAATAAACCCTAGTTTGAAACACTAACCCTAAATTTAAACCCTAGTTTGAAACCCTACCCCTAATGATAAACCCTAGTTTGAAACCGTAACCCTAATTTGAAACCCTAGTTTGAAACCCTAACCCTAATTTGAAACCCTTGTTTGTAACCCTAACCCAAATGTAAAACCCTAGTTTGAAACCCAACCCTAATGTAAAACCCTAGTTTGAAGCATTAACCCTAATGTAAAACACTAGTTTGAAACCCTAACCCTAATTATAAGCCCTAGTTTGAAACCCTATTCCTAATGTAAAACCCTAGTTTGAAACCCTAACCCTAATGACAAACCCTAGTTTGAAACCCTAACCCTAAATTGAAACCCTAGTTTGAAACCCTAACCCTAATGTAAAACCCTAGTTTGAAACCCTAACCCTAATGTAAAACCCTAGTTTGAAGCATTAACCCTAATGTTAAACCCTAGTTTGAAACCCTAACCCTAATTTTAAACCCTAGTTTGAAACCCTAACCCTAAATTGAAACCCTAGTTTGAAACTCTAGTTTGAAACCCTAACCCTAATGTAAAACCCTAGTTTGTAACCCTAACCCTAATGTAAAACCTTAGTGTGAAACCCTAACCCTAATTTGAAACCCTAGTTTGAAACCCTAACCCTAATGTAAAACCCTAGTTTGAAACCCTAACCCTAATGTAAAATGACTGTATTGAAACCCTAACCCTAATGTAAAACCCTTGTTTGAAACCCTAACCCTAATTTAAAACCCTAGTTTGAAACCCTAATCCTAATGTTAAACCCTAGTTTGTAACCCTAACCCTAATGTAAAACCCTTGTTTGAAATCCTAACCCTAATGTAAAACCCTAGTTTGAAACCCTAAGCCTAATTTGAAGCCCTAGTTTGAAACCCTAAACCTAATGTAAAACCCTAGTTTGTAACCCTAACCCAAATGTAAAACCCTAGTTTGAAGCATTAACCCTAATGTAAAACCCTAGTTTGAAGCACTAACCCTAATGTGAAACACTAGTTTGAAGCATTAACCCTAATGTAAAACCCTAGTTTGAAGCACTAACCCTAATGTGAAACACTAGTTTGAAACGCTAACCATAATGTAAAACCCTAGTTTGAAACCCCAAATCTAATTTGAAACCATAGTTTAAAACCCTAACCCTAATGTAAAACACTAGTTTGAAGCATTAACCCTAATGTAAAACACTAGTTTGAAACGCTAACCCTAATGTTAAACCCTAATTTGAAACCCTAACCCTAATGTAAAACCCTAGTTTGAAACCCTAACCCTAATAATAAACCCTAGTTTGAAACACTAACCCTAAATTTAAACCCTAGTTTGAAACCCTACCCCTAATGATAAACCCTAGTTTGAAACCGTAACCCTAATTTGAAACCCTAGTTTGAAACCCTAACCCTAATTTGAAACCCCTGTTTGAAATCCTAACTCTAATGTGAAACCCTAGTTTGAAACACTAACCCTAATGATAAACCCTAGTTTGAAACCCTAACCCTAAGGTAAAACCCTAGTTTGAAACCCTAACCCTAATGTAAAACCCTAGTTTGTAACCCTAACCCTAATGTAAAACCATAGTTTGAAACCCTAACCCTAATGTTAAACCCTAGTTTGAAACCCTAACCCTAAATTGAAACCCTAGTTTGAAACCCTAGTTTGAAACCCTAACCCTAATGTAAAACCCTAGTTTGAAACCCTAACCCTAATGTAAAACCCTAGTTTGAAGCACTAACCCTAAATTATAACCCTAGTTTGAAACTCTTACCCTAATGTAAAACCCTAGTTTGAAACCCTAACCGTAATGTAAAACCCTAGTTTGTAACCCTAACCCTAATGTTAAACCCTAGTTTGAAATCCTAACCCTAATGTAAAACCCTAGTTTGAAACCCTAACCCTAATGATAAACCCTAGTTTGAAACCCTAACCCTAATGCAAAACCCTAGTTTGAAACCCTAACCCTAATGTAAAACCCTTGTTTGTAACCCTAACCCAAATGTAAAACCCTAGTTTGAAACCCAACCCTAATGTAAAACCCTAGTTTGAAGCATTAACCCTAATGTAAAACACTAGTTTGAAACCCTAACCCTAATTATAAGCCCTAGTTTGAAACCCTAACCCTAATGTAAAACCCTAGTTTGAAACCCTAACCCTAATGATAAACCCTAGTTTGAAACCCTAACCCTAAATTGAAACCCTAGTTTGAAACCCTAACCCTAATGTAAAACCCTAGTTTGAAACCCTAACCCTAATGTAAAACCCTAGTTTGAAGCATTAACCCTAATGTTAAACCCTAGTTTGAAACCCTAACCCTAATGTTAAACCCTAGTTTGAAACCCTAACCCTAAATTGAAACCCTAGTTTGAAACCCTAACCCTAATGTAAAACCCTAGTTTGTAACCCTAACCCTAATGTAAAACCATAGTGTGAAACCCTAACCCTAATTTGAAACCCTAGTTTGAAACCCTAACCCTAATGTAAAATCCTAGTTTGAAACCCTAACCCTAATGTAAAATGACTTTTTTGAAACCCTAACCCTAATGTAAAACCCTTGTTTGAAACCCTAACCCTAATGTAAAACCCTAGTTTGAAACCCTAATCCTAATGTTAAACCCTAGTTTGTAACCCTAACCCTAATGTAAAACCCTTGTTTGAAACCCTAAACCTAATGTAAAACCCTAGTTTGTAACCCTAACCCAAATGTAAAACCCTAGTTTGAAAACCTAACACTAATGTAAAACCCTAGTTTGAAACCCTAACCCTAATGTAAAACCCTAGTTTGAAGCATTAACCCTAATGTAAAACCCTAGTTTGAAGCACAAACCCTAATGTGAAACACTAGTTTGAAACGCTAACCCTAATGTAAAACCCTTGTTTGAAACCCCAAATCTAATTTGAAACCATAGTTTAAAACCCTAACCCTAATGTAAAACCCTAGTTTGAAGCATTAACCCTAATGTAAAACACTAGTTTGAAACGCTAACCCTAATGTTAAACCCTAATTTGAAACCCTAACCCTAATTTTAAACCCTAGTTTGAAACCCTAACCCTAATAATAAACCCTAGTTTGAAACACTAACCCTAAATTTAAACCCTAGTTTGAAACCCTACCCCTAATGATAAACCCTAGTTTGAAACCGTAACCCTAATTTGAAACCCTAGTTTGAAACCCTAACCCTAATTTGAAACCCCTGTTTGAAATCCTAACTCTAATGTGAAACCCTAGTTTGAAACCCTAACCCTAATGATAAACCCTAGTTTGAAACCCTAACCCTAAGGTAAAACCCTAGTTTGAAACCCTAACCCTAATGTAAAACCCTAGTTTGTAACCCTAACCCTAATGTAAAACCATAGTTTGAAACCCTAACCCTAATGTAAAACCCTAGTTTGAAACCCTAACCCTAATGTAAAACACTAGTTTGATGCACTAACCCTAAATTATAACCCTAGTTTGAAACTCTTACCCTAATGTAAAACCCTAGTTTGAAACCCTAACCGTAATGTAAAACCCTAGTTTGTAACCCTAACCTTAATGTTAAACCCTAGTTTGAAACCCTAACCCTAATGTAAAACCCTAGTTTGAAACCCTAACCCTAATGATAAACCCTAGTTTGAAACCCTAACCCTAATGCAAAACCCTAGTTTGAAACCCTAACCCTAATGTAAAACCCTTGTTTGTAACCCTAACCCAAATGTAAAACCCTAGTTTGAAACCCAACCCTAATGTAAAACCCTCGTTTGAAGCATTAACTCTAATGTAAAACACTAGTTTGAAACCCTAACCCTAATTATAAGCCCTAGTTTGAAACCCTAACCCTAATGTAAAACCCTAGTTTGAAACCCTAACCCTAATGATAAACCCTAGTTTGAAACCCTAACCCTAAATTGAAACCCTAGTTTGAAACCCTAACCCTAATGTAAAACCCTAGTTTGAAACCCTAACCCTAATGTAAAACCCTAGTTTGAAGCATTAACCCTAATGTTAAACCCTAGTTTGAAACCCTAACCCTAATGTTAAACCCTAGTTTGAAACCCTAACCCTAAATTGAAACCCTAGTTTGAAACCCTAGTTTGAAACCCTAACCCTAATGTAAAACCCTAGTTTGTAACCCTAACCCTAATGTAAAACCTTAGTGTGAAACCCTAACCCTAATTTGAAACCCTAGTTTGAAACCCTAACCCTAATGTAAAACCCTAGTTTGAAACCCTAACCCTAATGTAAAATGACTGTTTTGAAACCCTAACCCTAATGTAAAACCCTTGTTTGAAACCCTAACCCTAATGTAAAACCCTAGTTTGAAACCCTAATCCTAATGTTAAACCCTAGTTTGTAACCCTAACCCTAATGTAAAACCCTTGTTTGAAACCTTAACCCTAATGTAAAACCCTAGTTTGAAACCCTAAGCCTAATTTGAAACCCTAGTTTGAAACCCTAAACCTAATGTAAAACCCTAGTTTGAAAACCTAACACTAATGTAAAACCCTAGTTTGAAACCCTAACCCTAATGTAAAACCCTAGTTTGAAGCATTAACCCTAATGTAAAACCCTAGTTTGAATTACTAACCCTAATGTGAAACACTAGTTTGAAACGCTAACCCTAATGTAAAACCCTAGTTTGAAACGCCAAATCTAATTTGAAACCATAGTTTAAAACCCTAACCCTAATGTAAAACCCTAGTTTGAAGCATTAACCCTAATGTAAAACACTAGTTTGAAACGCTAACCCTAATGTTAAACCCTAATTTGAAACCCTAACCCTAATGTAAAACCCTAGTTTGAAACCCTAACCCTAATAATAAACCCTAGTTTGAAACACTAACCCTAAATTTAAACCCTAGTTTAAAACCCTAACCCTAAGGTAAAACCCTAGTTTGAAATCGTAACCCTAATTTGAAACACTAGTTTGAAACCCTAACCCTAATTTGAAACCCCTGTTTGAATTCCTAACTCTAATGTGAAACCTTAGTTTGAAACCCTAACCCTCATAAAAAACCCTAGTTTGTAACCCTAACCCAAATGTAAAACCCTAGTTTGAAACACTAACCCTAATGTAAAACCCTAGTTTGAAACGCTAACCCTAATGATAAACCCTAGTTTGAAACCCTAACCCTAATGTAAAACCCTAGTTTGAAACCCTAACCCTAATGATAAACCCTAGTTTGAGACCCTAACCCTAAATTGAAAACCTAGTTTGAAACCCTAACCCTAATGTAAAACCCTAGTTTGAGACCCTAACCCTAAATTGAAACCCTAGTTTGAAACCCTAACCCTAATGTAAAACCCTAGTTTGAAACCCTAACCCTAATGTAAAACCCTAGTTTGTAACCCTAACCCTAATGTAAAACCCTAGTTTGAAACCCTAACCCTAATGTAAAACCCTAGTTTGAAACCCTAACCCTAATGTAAAACCCTAGTTTGAAGCACTAACCCTAATGTAAAACACTAGTTTGAAACGCTAACCCTAATGTAAAACCCTAGTTTGAAGCACTAACCCTAATGTAAAACACTAGTTTGAAACGCTAACCCTAATGTAAAACCCTAGTTTGAAGCATTAACCCTAATGTTAAACCCTAGTTTGAAACCCTAACACTAAATTGAAACCCCAGTTTGAAACCCTAACCCTAATGTAAAACCCTAGTTTGAAACCCTAACCCTAATGTAAAACCCTAGTTTGTAACCCTAACCCTAATCTAAAACCTTAGTGTGAAACCCTAACCCTAATGTAAAACCCTAGTTTGAAACCCTAACCCTAATGTAAAACCCTAGTTTGAAACCCTAACCCTAATTTGAAACCCTAGTTTGAAACCCTAACCCTAATGTAAAACCCTTGTTTGAAACCCTAACCCTAATGTAAAACCCTAGTTTGAAACCCTAACCCTAATGTTAAAGCCTAGTTTGTAACCCTAACCCTAATGTAAAACCCTAGTTTGAAACCCTAACCCTAATGTTAAACCCTAGTTTGAAACCCTAACCCTAATGTAAAACCCTTGTTTGAAACCCTAACCCTAATGTAAAACCCTAGTTTGAAACCCTAAGCCTAATTTGAAACCCTAGTTTGAAACCCTAACCCTAATGTAAAACCCTAGTTTGTAACCCTAACCCAAATGTAAAACCCTAGTTTGAAACCCTAACCCTAATGTAAAACCCTAGTTTGTAACCCTAACCCAAATGTAAAACCCTAGTTTGAAACCCTAACCCTAATGTAAAACCCTAGTTTGAAACCCTAACCTTAATGTAAAACCCTAGTTTGAAGCATTAACCCTAATGTAAAACCCTAGTTTGAAACCCTAACCCAAATGTTAAACCCTAGTTTGAAACCCTAACCCTTAATTGAAACCCTAGTTTGAAACCCTAACCCTAATGTAAAACCCTAGTTTGAAACCCTAACCCTAATGTAAAACCCTAGTTTGTAACCCTAACCCTAAATTGAAACCCTAGTTTGAAACCCTAACCCTAAATTTAAACCCTAGTTTGAAACCCTAACCCTAAGGTAAAACCCTAATTTGAATTATTAACCCTAATGTAAAACCTTAGTTTGAAACCCTAACCCTAATGTAAAACCCTAGTTTGTAACCCTAACCCTAATGTAAAACCATAGTTTGAAACCCTAACCCTAATTTGAAACCCTAGTTTGAAACCCTAACCCTAATGTAAAACCCTAGTTTGTAACCCTAACCCAAACGTAAAACCCTAGTTTGAAACCCTAACCCTAATGTAAAACCCTAGTTTGAAACCCTAACCCTAATGTAAAACCCTAATTTGAAGCATTAACCCTAATGTAAAACCCTAGTTTGAAACCCTAACCCAAATGTTAAACCCTAGTTTGAAACCCTAACCCTAAATTGAAACCCTAGTTTGAAACCCTAACCCTAATGTAAAACCCTAGTTTGTAACCCTAACCCTAAATTGAAACCCTAGTTTGAAACCCTAACCCTAAATTTAAACCCTAGTTTGAAACCCTAACCCTAAGGTAAAACCCTAGTTTGAAACCCTAACCCTAATGTAAAACCCTAGTTTGTAACCCTAACCCTAATGTCAAACCATAGTTTAAAACCCTAACCCTAATGTAAAACCCTAGTTTGAAACCCTAACCCTAATGTAAAACCCTAGTTTGTAACCCTAACTCTAATGTAAAACCCTAGTTTGAAACCCTAACCCTATTGTAAAACCCTAGTTTGAAACCCTAACCCTAATGTTAAACCCTAGTTTGAAACCCTAACCCTAATGTAAAACCCCTAGTTTGAAAGCCTAACCCTAATGATAAACCCTAGTTTGAAACCCTAACCCTAAATTGAAACCCTAGTTTGAAACCCTAACCCTAATGTAAAACCCTAGTTTGAAACCCTAACCCTAATGTAAAACCGTAGTTTGTAACCCTAACCCTAATGTAAAACCCTAGTTTGAAGCACTAACCCTAATGTAAAACACTAGTTTGAAACGCTAACCCTAATGTAAAACCCTAGTTTGAAGCATTAACCCTAATGTTAAACCCTAGTTTGAAACCCTAACACTAAATTGAAACCCCAGTTTGAAACCCTAACCCTAATGTAAAACCCTAGTTTGAAACCCTAACCCTAATGTATAACCCTAGTTTGAAGCACTAACCCTAATGTAAAACCCTAGTTTGAAACGCTAACCCTAATGTAAAACCCTAGTTTGAAGCATTAACCCTAATGTTAAACCCTAGTTTGAAACCCTAACACTAAATTGAAACCCCAGTTTGATACCCTAACCCGAATGTAAAACCCTAGTTTGAAACCCTAACCCTAATGTAAAACCTTAGTTTGTAACCCTAACCCTAATGTAAAACCCCTGTTTTGAAACCCTAACCCTAATGTAAAACCCTAGTTTGGAACCCTAACCCTAATGTTAAACCCTAGTTTGAAACCCTAACCCTAATGTAAAACCCTTGTTTGAAACCCTAACCCTAATGTAAAACCCTAGTTTGAAGCAGTAACCCTAATGTAAAACCCTAGTTTGAAACTCTAACCCTAATTTTAAACCCTAGTTTGAAACCCTAACCCTAATGTAAAACCCTAGTTTGAAAGCGTAACCCTAATGTAAAACCCTAGTTTGAAGCATTAACCCTAATGTAAAACCCTAGTTTGAAACCCTAACACTAACGTTAAACCCTAGTTTGAAACCCTAACCGTAATGTAAAACCCTAGTTTGTAAACCTAACCCTAATGTAAAACTCTAGTTTGAAACCCTAACCCTAATGATAAACCCTAGTTTGAAACCCTAACCCTAATGTAAAACCCTAGTTTGAAACCCTAACCCTAATGTAAAACACTAGTTTGAAAGACTAAACCTAATTTGAAACCCTAGTTTGAAACCCTAACCCTAATTTGAAACCCTAGTTTGAAACCCTAACCCTAATGTAAAACCCTAGTTTGTAACCCTAACCCTAATGTAAAACCCTAGTTTGAAACCCTAACCCTAATGTAAAACCCTAGTTTGAAACCCTAACCCTAATGATAAACCCTTGTTTGAAACCCTAACCCTAATTTGAAACCCTAGTTTGAAACCGTAACCCTAATTTGAAACCCTAGTTTGAAACACTAACCCTAATGTAAAACCCTAGTTTGAAACCGTAACCCTAATTTGAAACCCTAGTTTGAAACCCTAACCCTAATGTAAAACCCTAGTTTGAAACCCTAACCCAAATGTTAAACCCTAGCTTGTAACCCTAACCCTAATGTAAAACCCTAGCTTGAAACCCTAACCCTAATGTTAAACCCTAGTTTGAAACCCTAACCCTAATGTAAAACCCTAGTTTGAAACCGTAACCCTAATTTGAAACCCTAGTTTGAAACCCTAACCCTAATGTAAAACAATAGTTTGAAACCCTAACCCTAATTTGAAACCCTAGTTTGAAACCCTAACCCTAATGCAAAACCCTAGTTTGAAACCCTAAACCTAATGTAAAACCCTAGTTTGTAACCCTAACCCTAATTTGAAACCCGAGTTTGAAACCCTAACCCTAATGTAAAACCCTAGTTTGAAACCCGAACCCTAATGATAAACCCTAGTTTGTAACCCTAACCCTAATATAAAAACCCTAGTTTCTAACCCTAACCCTAATGTAAAACCCTAGTTTGAAACCCTAACCCTAATGTTAAACCCTAGTTTGAAACGCTAACCCTAATGTAAAACCCCTTGTTTGTAACCCTAACCCTAATTTGAAACACTATTTTGAAACCCTAACCCTAATGTTAAACCCTAGTTTGAAACCCTAACCCTAATTTGAAACCGTAGTTTGAAAACCTAACCCTAATATAAAACCCTAGTTTGAAACCCTAACCCTAACGTAAAACCCTAGTTTCAATCCCTAACCCTAATGCAAAACCCTAGTTTAAAACCCTAACCCTAATGTAAAACCCTAGTTTGTAACCCTAACCCTAATGTAAAACCCTAGTTTGAAACACCAACCCTAATGTAAAACGCGAGTTTGAAACCGTAACGCTAATTTGAAACCCTAGTTTGAAACACTTACCCTAATGTAAAACCCTAGTTTGAAACCGTAACCCTAATTTGAAACCCTAGTTTGAAACCCTAACCCTAATGTAAAACACTAGTTTGAAACCCTAACCCTAATTTGAAACCCTAGTTTGAAACCCTAACCCTAATGCAAAACCCTAGTTTGAAACCCTAACCTTAATGTAAAACCCTAGTTTGTAACCCTAACCCTAATGTAAAACCCTAGTTTGTAACCCTAACCCTAATGTAAAACCCTAGTTTGAAACCCTAACCCTAATGTAAAACCCTTGTTTGAAACCCTAACCCTAATGTAAAACCCTAGTTTGAAACCCTAAGCCTAATTTGAAACCCTAGTTTGAAACCCTAACCCTAATGTAAAACCCTAGTTTGTAACCCTAACCCAAATGTAAAACCCTAGTTTGAAACCCTAACCCTAATGTAAAACCCTAGTTTGAAACCCTAAACCTAATGTAAAACCCTAATTTGAAGCATTAACCCTAATGTAAAACCCTAGTTTGAAACCCTAACCCAAATGTTAAACCCTAGTTTGAAACCCTAACCCTAAATTGAAACCCTAGTTTGAAACCCTAACCCTAATGTAAAACCCGAGTTTGAAACCCTAACCCTAATGTAAAACCCTAGTTTGTAACCCTAACCCTAAATTGAAACCCTAGTTTGAAACCCTAACCCTAAATTTAAACACTAGTTTGAAACCCTAACCCTAAGGTAAAACCCTAGTTTGAAACCCTAACCCTAATGTAAAACCCTAGTTTGTAACCCTAACTCTAATGTAAAACCCTAGTTTGAAACCCTAACCCTAATGTAAAACCCTAGTTTGAAACCCTAACCCTAATGTAAAACCCTTGTTTGAAACCATAACCCTAAAACAAAACCCTAGATTGAAACCCTAAGCCTAATTTGAAACCCTAGTTTTAAACCCGAACCCTAATGTAAAGCCCTAGTTTGAAACCCTAACCCTAATTTTAAACCCGAGTTTGAAACCCTAACCCTAATGTAAAACCCTAGTTTGAAACCCTAACCCTAATGTAAAACCCTAGTTTGAAACCCTAACCCTAATTTGAAACCCTAGTTTGAAACCCTAACCCTAATTTGAAACCCCTGTTTGAAATCCTAACTCTAATGTGAAACCTTAGTTTGAAATCCTAACTCTCATAAAAAACCCTAGTTTGTAACCCTAACCCAAATGTAAAACCCTAGTTTGAAACACTAACCCTAATGTAAAACCCTAGTTTGAAACGCTAACCCTAATGTAAAACCCTAGTTTGAAGCATTAACCCTAAAGTAAAACACTAGTTTGAAACCCTAACCCTAATGTTAAACCCTAGTTTGAAGCACTAACCCTAATGTAAAACCCTAGTTTGAAACGCTGACCCTAATGTAAAACCCTAGTTTGAAGCATTAACCCTAATGTTAAACACTAGTTTGAAACCCTAACACTAAATTGAAACCCCAGTTTGAAACCCTAACCCTAATGTAAAACCCTAGTTTGAAACCCTAACCCTAATGTAAAACCCTAGTTTGAAACCCTAACCCTAATTTGAAACCCTAGTTTGAAACCCTAACCCTAATGTAAAACCCTTGTTTGAAACCCTAACCCTAATGTAAAACCCTAGTTTGAAACCCTAACCCTAATGTTAAAGCCTAGTTTGTAACCCTAACCCTAATGTAAAACCCTAGTTTGAAACCCTAACCCTAATGTTAAACCCTAGTTTAAAACCCTAACCCTAATGTAAAACACTTGTTTGAAACCCTAACCCTAATGTAAAACCCTAGTTTGAAACCCTAACCCTAATGTAAAACCCTAGTTTGAAGCACTAACCCTAATGTAAAACACTAGTTTGAAACGCTAACCCTAATGTAAAACCCTAGTTTGAAGCATTAACCCTAATGTTAAACCCTAGTTTGAAACCCTAACACTAAATTGAAACCCCAGTTTGAAACCCTAACCCTAATGTAAAACCCTAGTTTGAAACCCTAACCCTAATGTAAAACCCTAGTTTGTAACCCTAACCCTAATGTAAAACCTTAGTGTGAAACCCTAACCCTAATGTAAAACCCTAGTTTGAAACCCTAACCCTAATGTAAAACCCTAGTTTGAAACCCTAACCCTAATTTGAAACCCTAGTTTGAAACCCTAACCCTAATGTAAAACCCTTGTTTGAAACCCTAACCCTAATGTAAAACCCTAGTTTGAAACCCTAACCCTAATGTTAAAGCCTAGTTTGTAACCCTAACCCTAATGTAAAACCCTAGTTTGAAACCCTAACCCTAATGTTAAACCCTAGTTTGAAACCCTAACCCTAATGTAAAACCCTTGTTTGAAACCCTAACCCTAATGTAAAACCCTTGTTTGAAACCCTAAGCCTAATTTGAAACCCTAGTTTGAAACCCTAACCCTAATGTAAAACCCCAGTTTGCAACCCTAACCCAAATGTAAAACCCTAGTTTGAAACACTAACCCTAATGTAAAACCCTAGTTTGAAACCCTAACCCTAATGTAAAACCCTAATTTGAAGCATTAACCCTAATGTAAAACCTTAGTTTGAAACCCTAACCCTAATGTAAAACCCTAGTTTGTAACCCTAACCCTAATGTAAAACCATAGTTTGAAACCCTAACCCTAATGTAAAACCCTAGTTTGAAACCCTAACCCTAATGTAAAACCCTAGTTTGTAACCCTAACTCTAATGTAAAACCCTAGTTTGAAATCCTAACCCTAATGTAAAACCCTAGTTTGAAACCCTAACCCTAATGTAAAACCCTTGTTTGAAACCCTAACCCTAAAACAAAACCCTAGATTGAAACCCTAAGCCTAATTTGAAACCCTAGTTTTAAACCCGAACCCTAATGTAAAGCCCTAGTTTGAAACCCTAACCCTAATTTTAAACCCGAGTTTGAAACCCTAACCCTAATGTAAAACCCTAGTTTGAAACCCTAACCCTAATGTAAAACCCCTTGTTTGTAACCCTAACCCTAATTTGAAACCCTAGTTTGAAACCCTAACCCTAATGTTAAACCCTAGTTTGAAACCCTAACCCTAATGTAAAACCCCTAGTTTGAAACCCTAACCCTAATGATAAACCCTAGTTTGAAACCCTAACCCTAAATTGAAACCCTAGTTTGAAACCCTAACCCTAATGTAAAACCCTAGTTTGAAACCCTAACCCTAATGTAAAACCCTAGTTTGTAACCCTAACCCTAATGTAAAACCCTAGTTTGAAACCCTAACCCTAATGTAAAACCCTAGTTTGAAACCCTAACCCTGATGTAAAACCCTAGTTTGAAGCACTAACCCTAATGTAAAACACTAGTTTGAAACGCTAACCCTAATGTAAAACCCTTGTTTGAAGCACTAACCCTAATGTAAAACACTAGTTTGAAACCCTAACCCTAATGTAAAACCCTTGTTTGAAACCCTAAGCCTAATTTGAAACCCTAGTTTGAAACCCTAACCCTAATGTAAAACCCCAGTTTGCAACCCTAACCCAAATGTAAAACCCTAGTTTGAAACACTAACCCTAATGTAAAACCCTAGTTTGAAACCCTAACCCTAATGTAAAACCCTAATTTGAAGCATTAACCCTAATGTAAAACCTTAGTTTGAAACCCTAACCCTAATGTAAAACCCTAGTTTGTAACCCTAACCCTAATGTAAAACCATAGTTTGAAACCCTAACCCTAATGTAAAACCCTAGTTTGAAACCCTAACCCTAATGTAAAACCCTAGTTTGTAACCCTAACTCTAATGTAAAACCCTAGTTTGAAATCCTAACCCTAATGTAAAACCCTAGTTTGAAACCCTAACCCTAATGTAAAACCCTTGTTTGAAACCCTAACCCTAAAACAAAACCCTAGATTGAAACCCTAAGCCTAATTTGAAACCCTAGTTTTAAACCCGAACCCTAATGTAAAGCCCTAGTTTGAAACCCTAACCCTAATTTTAAACCCGAGTTTGAAACCCTAACCCTAATGTAAAACCCTAGTTTGAAACCCTAACCCTAATGTAAAACCCCTTGTTTGTAACCCTAACCCTAATTTGAAACCCTAGTTTGAAACCCTAACCCTAATGTTAAACCCTAGTTTGAAACCCTAACCCTAATGTAAAACCCCTAGTTTGAAACCCTAACCCTAATGATAAACCCTAGTTTGAAACCCTAACCCTAAATTGAAACCCTAGTTTGAAACCCTAACCCTAATGTAAAACCCTAGTTTGAAACCCTAACCCTAATGTAAAACCCTAGTTTGTAACCCTAACCCAAATGTAAAACCCTAGTTTGAAACCCTAACCCTAATGTAAAACCCTAGTTTGAAACCCTAACCCTAATGTAAAACACTAGTTTGAAACGCTAACCCTAATGTAAAACCCTAGTTTGAAGCATTAACCCTAATGTTAAACCCTAGTTTGAAACCCTAACACTAAATTGAAACCCCAGTTTGAAACCCTAACCCTAATGTAAAACCCTAGTTTGAAACCCTAACCCTAATGTAAAACCCTAGTTTGTAACCCTAACCCTAATGTAAAACCTTAGTGTGAAACCCTAACCCTAATGTAAAACCCTAGTTTGAAACCCTAACCCTAATGTAAAACCCTAGTTTGAAACCCTAACCCTAATTTGAAACCCTAGTTTGAAACCCTAACCCTAATGTAAAACCCTTGTTTGAAACCCTAACCCTAATGTAAAACCCTAGTTTGAAACCCTAAGCCTAATTTGAAACCCTAGTTTGAAACCCTAACCCTAATGTAAAACCCTAGTTTGTAACCCTAACCCAAATGTAAAACCCTAGTTTGAAACCCTAACCCTAATGTAAAACCCTAGTTTGAAACCCTAACCTTAATGTAAAACCCTAGTTTGAAGCATTAACCCTAATGTAAAACCCTAGTTTGAAACCCTAACCCAAATGTTAAACCCTAGTTTGAAACCCTAACCCTAAATTGAAACCCTAGTTTGAAACCCTAACCCTAATGTAAAACCCTAGTTTGAAACCCTAACCCTAATGTAAAACCCTAGTTTGTAACCCTAACCCTAAATTGAAACCCTAATTTGAAACCCTAGCCCTAAATTTAAACCCTAGTTTGAAACCCTAACCCTAATGTAAAACCCTAGTTTGTAACCCTAACCCTAAATTGAAACCCTAATTTGAAACCCTAGCCCTAAATTTAAACCCTAGTTTGAAACCCTAACCCTAATGTAAAACCCTAGTTTGAAACCCTAACCCTAATGTAAAACCCTAGTTTGTAACCCTAACCCTAAATTGAAACCCTAATTTGAAACCCTAGCCCTAAATTTAAACCCTAGTTTGAAACCCTAACCCTAAGGTAAAACCCTAATTTGAAGCATTAACCCTAATGTAAAACCTTAGTTTGAAACCCTAACCCTAATGTAAAACCCTAGTTTGTAACCCTAACCCTAATGTAAAACCATAGTTTGAAACCCTAACCCTAATGTAAAACCCTAGTTTGAAACCCTAACCCTAATGTAAAACCCTAGTTTGTAACCCTAACTCTAATGTAAAACCCTAGTTTGAAATCCTAACCCTAATGTTAAACCCTAGTTTGAAACCCTAACCCTAATGTAAAACCCTTGTTTGAAACCCTAACCCTAAAACAAAACCCTAGATTGAAACCCTAAGCCTAATTTGAAACCCTAGTTTGAAACCCTAACCCTAACGTAAAACCCTAGTTTGATACCCTAACCCTAATGTAAAACCCCAGTTTGTAACCCTAACCCTAACGTAAAACCCTAGTTTGAAACCCTAACCCTAATGTTAAATCCTAGTTTGAAACCCTAACCCTGATGTAAAACCCTAGTTTGAAGCACTAACCCTAATGTAAAACACTAGTTTGAAACGCTAACCCTAATGTAAAACCCTTGTTTGAAGCACTAACCCTAATGTAAAACACTAGTTTGAAACCCTAACCCTAATGTAAAACCCTTGTTTGAAACCCTAAGCCTAATTTGAAACCCTAGTTTGAAACCCTAACCCTAATGTAAAACCCCAGTTTGCAACCCTAACCCAAATGTAAAACCCTAGTTTGAAACACTAACCCTAATGTAAAACCCTAGTTTGAAACCCTAACCCTAATGTAAAACCCTAATTTGAAGCATTAACCCTAATGTAAAACCTTAGTTTGAAACCCTAACCCTAATGTAAAACCCTAGTTTGTAACCCTAACCCTAATGTAAAACCATAGTTTGAAACCCTAACCCTAATGTAAAACCCTAGTTTGAAACCCTAACCCTAATGTAAAACCCTAGTTTGTAACCCTAACTCTAATGTAAAACCCTAGTTTGAAATCCTAACCCTAATGTAAAACCCTAGTTTGAAACCCTAACCCTAATGTAAAACCCTTGTTTGAAACCCTAACCCTAAAACAAAACCCTAGATTGAAACCCTAAGCCTAATTTGAAACCCTAGTTTTAAACCCGAACCCTAATGTAAAGCCCTAGTTTGAAACCCTAACCCTAATTTTAAACCCGAGTTTGAAACCCTAACCCTAATGTAAAACCCTAGTTTGAAACCCTAACCCTAATGTAAAACCCCTTGTTTGTAACCCTAACCCTAATTTGAAACCCTAGTTTGAAACCCTAACCCTAATGTTAAACCCTAGTTTGAAACCCTAACCCTAATGTAAAACCCCTAGTTTGAAACCCTAACCCTAATGATAAACCCTAGTTTGAAACCCTAACCCTAAATTGAAACCCTAGTTTGAAACCCTAACCCTAATGTAAAACCCTAGTTTGAAACCCTAACCCTAATGTAAAACCCTAGTTTGTAACCCTAACCCTAATGTAAAACCCTAGTTTGAAACCCTAACCCTAATGTAAAACCCTAGTTTGAAACCCTAACCCTAATGTAAAACACTAGTTTGAAACGCTAACCCTAATGTAAAACCCTAGTTTGAAGCATTAACCCTAATGTTAAACCCTAGTTTGAAACCCTAACACTAAATTGAAACCCCAGTTTGAAACCCTAACCCTAATGTAAAACCCTAGTTTGAAACCCTAACCCTAATGTAAAACCCTAGTTTGTAACCCTAACCCTAATGTAAAACCTTAGTGTGAAACCCTAACCCTAATGTAAAACCCTAGTTTGAAACCCTAACCCTAATGTAAAACCCTAGTTTGAAACCCTAACCCTAATTTGAAACCCTAGTTTGAAACCCTAACCCTAATGTAAAACCCTAGTTTGAAACCCTAACCCAAATGTTAAACCCTAGTTTGAAACCCTAACCCTAAATTGAAACCCTAGTTTGAAACCCTAACCCTAATGTAAAACCCTAGTTTGAAACCCTAACCCTAATGTAAAACCCTAGTTTGTAACCCTAACCCTAAATTGAAACCCTAATTTGAAACCCTAGCCCTAAATTTAAACCCTAGTTTGAAACCCTAACCCTAAGGTAAAACCCTAATTTGAAGCATTAACCCTAATGTAAAACCTTAGTTTGAAACCCTAACCCTAATGTAAAACCCTAGTTTGTAACCCTAACCCTAATGTAAAACCATAGTTTGAAACCCTAACCCTAATGTAAAACCCTAGTTTGAAACCCTAACCCTAATGTAAAACCCTAGTTTGTAACCCTAACTCTAATGTAAAACCCTAGTTTGAAATCCTAACCCTAATGTTAAACCCTAGTTTGAAACCCTAACCCTAATGTAAAACCCTTGTTTGAAACCCTAACCCTAAAACAAAACCCTAGATTGAAACCCTAAGCCTAATTTGAAACCCTAGTTTGAAACCCTAACCCTAACGTAAAACCCTAGTTTGATACCCTAACCCTAATGTAAAACCCCAGTTTGTAACCCTAACCCTAACGTAAAACCCTAGTTTGAAACCCTAACCCTAATGTTAAATCCTAGTTTGAAACCCTAACCCTGATGTAAAACCCTAGTTTGAAGCACTAACCCTAATGTAAAACACTAGTTTGAAACGCTAACCCTAATGTAAAACCCTTGTTTGAAGCACTAACCCTAATGTAAAACACTAGTTTGAAACCCTAACCCTAATGTAAAACCCTTGTTTGAAACCCTAAGCCTAATTTGAAACCCTAGTTTGAAACCCTAACCCTAATGTAAAACCCCAGTTTGCAACCCTAACCCAAATGTAAAACCCTAGTTTGAAACACTAACCCTAATGTAAAACCCTAGTTTGAAACCCTAACCCTAATGTAAAACCCTAATTTGAAGCATTAACCCTAATGTAAAACCTTAGTTTGAAACCCTAACCCTAATGTAAAACCCTAGTTTGTAACCCTAACCCTAATGTAAAACCATAGTTTGAAACCCTAACCCTAATGTAAAACCCTAGTTTGAAACCCTAACCCTAATGTAAAACCCTAGTTTGTAACCCTAACTCTAATGTAAAACCCTAGTTTGAAATCCTAACCCTAATGTAAAACCCTAGTTTGAAACCCTAACCCTAATGTAAAACCCTTGTTTGAAACCCTAACCCTAAAACAAAACCCTAGATTGAAACCCTAAGCCTAATTTGAAACCCTAGTTTTAAACCCGAACCCTAATGTAAAGCCCTAGTTTGAAACCCTAACCCTAATTTTAAACCCGAGTTTGAAACCCTAACCCTAATGTAAAACCCTAGTTTGAAACCCTAACCCTAATGTAAAACCCCTTGTTTGTAACCCTAACCCTAATTTGAAACCCTAGTTTGAAACCCTAACCCTAATGTTAAACCCTAGTTTGAAACCCTAACCCTAATGTAAAACCCCTAGTTTGAAACCCTAACCCTAATGATAAACCCTAGTTTGAAACCCTAACCCTAAATTGAAACCCTAGTTTGAAACCCTAACCCTAATGTAAAACCCTAGTTTGAAACCCTAACCCTAATGTAAAACCCTAGTTTGTAACCCTAACCCTAATGTAAAACCCTAGTTTGAAACCCTAACCCTAATGTAAAACCCTAGTTTGAAACCCTAACCCTAATGTAAAACACTAGTTTGAAACGCTAACCCTAATGTAAAACCCTAGTTTGAAGCATTAACCCTAATGTTAAACCCTAGTTTGAAACCCTAACACTAAATTGAAACCCCAGTTTGAAACCCTAACCCTAATGTAAAACCCTAGTTTGAAACCCTAACCCTAATGTAAAACCCTAGTTTGTAACCCTAACCCTAATGTAAAACCTTAGTGTGAAACCCTAACCCTAATGTAAAACCCTAGTTTGAAACCCTAACCCTAATGTAAAACCCTAGTTTGAAACCCTAACCCTAATTTGAAACCCTAGTTTGAAACCCTAACCCTAATGTAAAACCCTTGTTTGAAACCCTAACCCTAATGTAAAACCCTAGTTTGAAACCCTAAGCCTAATTTGAAACCCTAGTTTGAAACCCTAACCCTAATGTAAAACCCTAGTTTGTAACCCTAACCCAAATGTAAAACCCTAGTTTGAAACCCTAACCCTAATGTAAAACCCTAGTTTGAAACCCTAACCTTAATGTAAAACCCTAGTTTGAAGCATTAACCCTAATGTAAAACCCTAGTTTGAAACCCTAACCCAAATGTTAAACCCTAGTTTGAAACCCTAACCCTAAATTGAA
The DNA here is from genome assembly GCF_051991255.1 of Vanacampus margaritifer. Taxonomy (NCBI): domain Eukaryota; kingdom Metazoa; phylum Chordata; class Actinopteri; order Syngnathiformes; family Syngnathidae; genus Vanacampus; species Vanacampus margaritifer. Next base: position 427,938 of record NW_027520737.1, on the reverse strand, counting down.
ACCCTAGTTTGAAACCCTAACCCTAATGTAAAACCCTAGTTTGAAACCCTAACCCTAATGTAAAACCCTAGTTTGTAACCCTAACCCTAAATTGAAACCCTAATTTGAAACCCTAGCCCTAAATTTAAACCCTAGTTTGAAACCCTAACCCTAAGGTAAAACCCTAATTTGAAGCATTAACCCTAATGTAAAACCTTAGTTTGAAACCCTAACCCTAATGTAAAACCCTAGTTTGTAACCCTAACCCTAATGTAAAACCATAGTTTGAAACCCTAACCCTAATGTAAAACCCTAGTTTGAAACCCTAACCCTAATGTAAAACCCTAGTTTGTAACCCTAACTCTAATGTAAAACCCTAGTTTGAAATCCTAACCCTAATGTTAAACCCTAGTTTGAAACCCTAACCCTAATGTAAAACCCTTGTTTGAAACCCTAACCCTAAAACAAAACCCTAGATTGAAACCCTAAGCCTAATTTGAAACCCTAATTTGAAACCCTAACCCTAACGTAAAACCCTAGTTTGATACCCTAACCCTAATGTAAAACCCCAGTTTGTAACCCTAACCCTAACGTAAAACCCTAGTTTGAAACCCTAACCCTAATGTTAAATCCTAGTTTGAAACCCTAACACTAACGTAAAACCCTAGTTTGAAACCGTAACCCTAATTTTAAACCCTAGTTTGAAACACTAACCCTAATGTAAAACCCTAGTTTGAAACCGTAACCCTAATTTGAAACCCTAATTTGAAACCCTTACCCTAATGTAAAACACTAGTTTGAAACCCTAACCCTAATGTAAAACACTAGTTTGAAAGACTAAACCTAATTTGAAACCCTAGTTTTAAATCCTAACCCTAATTTGAAACCCTAGTTTGAAACCCTAACCCTAATGTAAAACCCTAGTTTGTAACCCTAACCCTAATGTAAAACCCTAGTTTGAAACCCTAACCCTAATGTAAAACCCTAGTTTGAAACCCTAACCCTAATGATAAACCCTTGTTTGAAACCCTAACCCTAATTTGAAACCCTAGTTTGAAACCGTAACCCTAATTTGAAACCCTAGTTTGAAACACTAACCCTAATGTAAAACCCTAGTTTGAAACCGTAACCCTAATTTGAAACCCTAGTTTGAAACCCTAACCCTAATGTAAAATCCTAGTTTGAAACCCTAACCCTAATGTTAAACCCTAGTTTGTAACCCTAACCCTAATGTAAAACCCTAGTTTGAAACCCTAACCCTAATGTTAAACCCTAGTTTGAAACCCTAACCCTAATGTAAAACCCTAGTTTGAAACCGTAACCCTAATTTGAAACCCTAGTTTGAAACCCTAACCCTAATGTAAAACAATAGTTTGAAACCCTAACCCTAATTTGAAACCCTAGTTTGAAACCCTAACCCTAATGCAAAACCCTAGTTTGAAACCCTAAACCTAATGTAAAACCCTAGTTTGAAACCGTAACCCTAATTTGAAACCCTAGTTTGAAACCCTAACCCTAATGCAAAACCCTAGTTTGTAACCCTAACCCTAATGTAAAACCCTAGTTTGTAACCCTAACCCTAATGTAAAACCCTAGTTTGAAACCGTAACCCTAAATTGAAACCCTAATTTGAAACCCTTACCCTAATGTAAAACACTAGTTTGAAACCCTAACCCTAATTTGAAACCCTAGTTTGAAACCCTAATCCTAATGCAAAACCCTAGTTTGAAACCCTAACCCTAATGTAAAACCCTAGTTTGAAGCATTAACCCTAATATAAAACCCTAGTTTGAAACCCTAACCCTAATGTTAAACCCTAGTTTGTAACCCTAACCCTAATGTAAAACCCTAGTTTGTAACCCTAACCCTAATGTAAAACCCTAGTTTGTAACCCTAACCCTAATGTAAAACCCTAGTTTGAAACCCTAACCCTAATGTTAAACCCTAGTTTGAAACCCAAACCATGATGTTAAACCCTAGTTTGAAACCCTAACCCTAATGTAAAACCCCTTGTTTGTAACCCTTACCCTAATTTGAAACCCTAGTTTGAAACCCTAACCCTAATGCAAAACCCTAGTTTGAAACACTAACCCTAATGTAAAACCCTAGTTTGAAACCATAACCCTAATTTGAAACCCTAGTTTGAAACCCTAACTCTAATGTAAAACCCTAGTTTGTAACCCTAACCCTAATGTAAAACCCTAGTTTGAAACCCTAACCCTAATGTTAAACCCTAGTTTGAAACCCAAACCCTGATGTTAAACCCTAGTTTGAAACCCTAACCCTAATGTAAAACCCCTTGTTTGTAACCCTTATCCTAATTTGAAACCCTAGTTTGAAAGCCTAACCCTAATGTTAAACCCTAGTTTGAAACCCTAACCCTAATGCAAAACCCTAGTTTGAAACACTAACCCTAATGTAAAACCCTAGTTTGAAACCATAACCCTAATTTGAAACCCTAGTTTGAAACCCTAACTCTAATGTAAAACACTAGTTTGAAACCCTAACCCTAATTTGAAACCCTAGTTTGAAACCCTAACCCTAATGCAAAACCCTAGTTTGAAACCCTAACCCTAATGTAAAACCCTAGTTTGAAACCCTAACCCTAATGTAAAACCCTAGTTTGAAGCATTAACCCTAATGTAAAACCCTAGTTTGAAACCCTAACCCTAATGTTAAACCCTAGTTTGAAACCCTAACCCTAACGTAAAACCCTAGTTTGAAACCCTAACCCTAATGTAAAACCCTAGTTTGTAACCCTAACCCTAATTTGAAACCCGAGTTTGAAACCCTAACCCTAACGTAAAACCCTATATTGAATCCCTAACCCTAATGTAAAACCCTATTTTGAAACCGTAACGCTAATTTGAAACCCTAGTTTGAAACACTAACCCTAATGTAAAACCCGAGTTTGAAACCGTAACCCTAATTTGAAACCCTAGCTTGAAACCCTAACCCTAATGTCAAACACTAGTTTGAAACCCTAACCCTAATTTTAAACCCTAGTTTGAAACCCTAACCCTAATGCAAAACCCTAGTTTGAAACCCTAACCCTAATGTAAAACCCTAGTTTGTAACCCTAACCCTAATGTAAAACCCTAGTTTGAAACCCTAACCCTAATGTTAAACCCTAGTTTGAAACCCTAACCCTAATGTTAAACCCTAGTTTGAAACCCTAACCCTAATGTAAAACCCTAGTTTGAAACCCTAACCCTAATGTAAAACCCTAGTTTGAAGCATTAACCCTAATGTAAAACCCTAGTTTGAAACCCTAACCCTAATGTTAAAGCCTAGTTTGAAACCCTAACCCTAACGTAAAACCCTAGTTTGAAACCCTAACCCTAATATAAAACCCCAGTTTGTAACCCTAACCCTAACGTAAAACCCTAGTTTGAAACCCTAACCCTAATGTTAAACCTCAGTTTGAAACCCTAACCGTAATGTAAAACCCTAGTTTGAAACCCTAACCCTAATGTTAAACCCTAGTTTGAAACCCTAAACCTAATGTAAAACCCTAGTTTGTTACCCTAACCCTAATGTAAAACCCTAGTTTGAAACCCTAACCCTAATGTAAAACCCCAGTTTGTAACCCTAACCCTAACGTAAAACCCTAGTTTGAAACCCTAACCCTAATGTTAAACCCTAGTTTGAAACCCTAACCCTAACGTAAAACCCTAGTTTGAAACCCTAACCCTAATGTAAAACCCTAGTGTGTAACCCTAACCCTAATTTGAAACCCGAGTTTGAAACCCTAACCCTAACGTAAAACCCTATATTGAATCCCTAACCCTAATGTAAAACCCTATTTTGAAACCGTAACGCTAATTTGAAACCCTAGTTTGAAACACTAACCCTAATGTAAAACCCGAGTTTGAAACCGTAACCCTAATTTGAAACCCTAGTTTGAAACCCTAACCCTAATGTCAAACACTAGTTTGAAACCCTAACCCTAATTTTAAACCCTAGTTTGAAACCCTAACCCTAATGCAAAACCCTAGTTTGAAACCCTAACCCTAATGTAAAACCCTAGTTTGTAACCCTAACCCTAATGTAAAACCCTAGTTTGAAACCCTAACCCTAATGTTAAACCCTAGTTTGAAACCCTAACCCTAATGTTAAACCCTAGTTTGAAACCCTAACCCTAATGTAAAACCCTAGTTTGAAACCCTAACCCTAATGTAAAACCCTAGTTTGAAGCATTAACCCTAATGTATAACCCTAGTTTGAAACCCTAACCCTAATGTTAAACCCTAGTTTGAAACCCTAACCCTAACGTAAAACCCTAGTTTGAAACCCTAACCCTAATATAAAACCCCAGTTTTTAATCCTAACCCTAACGTAAAACCCTAGTTTGAAACCCTAACCCTAATGTTAAACCCTAGTTTGAAACCCTAACCCTAATGTAAAACCCTAGTTTGAAACCCTAACCCTAATGTTAAACCCTAGTTTGAAACCCTAACCCTAATGTAAAACCCTAGTTTGAAACCCTAACCCTAATGTTAAACCCTAGTTTGAAACCCTAACCCTAACGTAAAACCCTAGTTTGAAACCCTAACCCTAATGTAAAACCCTAGTTTGTAACCCTAACGTAAAACCCTAGTTTGAAACCCTAACCCTAATGTAAAACCCTAGTTTGTAACCCTAACCCTAATGTAAAACCCTAGTTTGAAACCCTAACCCTAATGTAAAACACTAGTTTGAAAGACTAAACCTAATTTGAAACCCTAGTTTGAAACCCTAACCCTAATTTGAAACCCTAGTTTGAAACCCTAACCCTAATGTAAAACCCTAGTTTGTAACCCTAACCCTAATGTAAAACCCTAGTTTGAAACCCTAACCCTAATGTAAAACCCTAGTTTGTAACCCTAACCCTAATTTGAAACCCGAGTTTGAAACCCTAACCCTAATGTAAAACCCTAGTTTGAAACCCTAACCCTAATGATAAACCCTAGTTTGTAACCCTAACCCTAATATAAAAACCCTAGTTTCTAACCCTAACCCTAATGTAAAACCCTAGTTTGAAACCCTAACCCTAATGTTAAACCCTAGTTTGAAACGCTAACCCTAATGTAAAACCCCTTGTTTGTAACCCTAACCCTAATTTGAAACACTATTTTGAAACCCTAACCCTAATGTTAAACCCTAGTTTGAAACCCTAACCCTAATTTGAAACCGTAGTTTGAAAACCTAACCCTAATATAAAACCCTAGTTTGAAACCCTAACCCTAACGTAAAACCCTAGTTTCAATCCCTAACCCTAATGCAAAACCCTAGTTTAAAACCCTAACCCTAATGTAAAACCCTAGTTTGTAACCCTAACCCTAATGTAAAACCCTAGTTTGAAACACCAACCCTAATGTAAAACGCGAGTTTGAAACCGTAACGCTAATTTGAAACCCTAGTTTGAAACACTTACCCTAATGTAAAACCCTAGTTTGAAACCGTAACCCTAATTTGAAACCCTAGTTTGAAACCCTAACCCTAATGTAAAACACTAGTTTGAAACCCTAACCCTAATTTGAAACCCTAGTTTGAAACCCTAACCCTAATGCAAAACCCTAGTTTGAAACCCTAACCTTAATGTAAAACCCTAGTTTGTAACCCTAACCCTAATGTAAAACCCTAGTTTGTAACCCTAACCCTAATGTAAAACCCTAGTTTGAAACCCTAACCCTAATGTAAAACCCTTGTTTGAAACCCTAACCCTAATGTAAAACCCTAGTTTGAAACCCTAAGCCTAATTTGAAACCCTAGTTTGAAACCCTAACCCTAATGTAAAACCCTAGTTTGTAACCCTAACCCAAATGTAAAACCCTAGTTTGAAACCCTAACCCTAATGTAAAACCCTAGTTTGAAACCCTAAACCTAATGTAAAACCCTAATTTGAAGCATTAACCCTAATGTAAAACCCTAGTTTGAAACCCTAACCCAAATGTTAAACCCTAGTTTGAAACCCTAACCCTAAATTGAAACCCTAGTTTGAAACCCTAACCCTAATGTAAAACCCTAGTTTGAAACCCTAACCCTAATGTAAAACCCTAGTTTGTAACCCTAACCCTAAATTGAAACCCTAGTTTGAAACCCTAACCCTAAATTTTAACACTAGTTTGAAACCCTAACCCTAAGGTAAAACCCTAGTTTGAAACCCTAACCCTAATGTAAAACCATAGTTTGAAACCCTAACCCTAATGTAAAACCCTATTTTGAAACCGTAACGCTAATTTGAAACCCTAGTTTGAAACACTAACCCTAATGTAAAACCCGAGTTTGAAACCGTAACCCTAATTTGAAACCCTAGTTTGAAACCCTAACCCTAATGTCAAACACTAGTTTGAAACCCTAACCCTAATTTTAAACCCTAGTTTGAAACCCTAACCCTAATGCAAAACCCTAGTTTGAAACCCTAACCCTAATGTAAAACCCTAGTTTGTAACCCTAACCCTAATGTAAAACCCTAGTTTGAAACCCTAACCCTAATGTTAAACCCTAGTTTGAAACCCTAACCCTAATGTTAAACCCTAGTTTGAAACCCTAACCCTAATGTAAAACCCTAGTTTGAAACCCTAACCCTAATGTAAAACCCTAGTTTGAAGCATTAACCCTAATGTATAACCCTAGTTTGAAACCCTAACCCTAATGTTAAACCCTAGTTTGAAACCCTAACCCTAACGTAAAACCCTAGTTTGAAACCCTAACCCTAATATAAAACCCCAGTTTTTAATCCTAACCCTAACGTAAAACCCTAGTTTGAAACCCTAACCCTAATGTTAAACCCTAGTTTGAAACCCTAACCCTAATGTAAAACCCTAGTTTGAAACCCTAACCCTAATGTTAAACCCTAGTTTGAAACCCTAACCCTAATGTAAAACCCTAGTTTGAAACCCTAACCCTAATGTTAAACCCTAGTTTGAAACCCTAACCCTAACGTAAAACCCTAGTTTGAAACCCTAACCCTAATGTAAAACCCTAGTTTGTAACCCTAACGTAAAACCCTAGTTTGAAACCCTAACCCTAATGTAAAACCCTAGTTTGTAACCCTAACCCTAATGTAAAACCCTAGTTTGAAACCCTAACCCTAATGTAAAACACTAGTTTGAAAGACTAAACCTAATTTGAAACCCTAGTTTGAAACCCTAACCCTAATTTGAAACCCTAGTTTGAAACCCTAACCCTAATGTAAAACCCTAGTTTGTAACCCTAACCCTAATGTAAAACCCTAGTTTGAAACCCTAACCCTAATGTAAAACCCTAGTTTGTAACCCTAACCCTAATTTGAAACCCGAGTTTGAAACCCTAACCCTAATGTAAAACCCTAGTTTGAAACCCTAACCCTAATGATAAACCCTAGTTTGTAACCCTAACCCTAATATAAAAACCCTAGTTTCTAACCCTAACCCTAATGTAAAACCCTAGTTTGAAACCCTAACCCTAATGTTAAACCCTAGTTTGAAACGCTAACCCTAATGTAAAACCCCTTGTTTGTAACCCTAACCCTAATTTGAAACACTATTTTGAAACCCTAACCCTAATGTTAAACCCTAGTTTGAAACCCTAACCCTAATTTGAAACCGTAGTTTGAAAACCTAACCCTAATATAAAACCCTAGTTTGAAACCCTAACCCTAACGTAAAACCCTAGTTTCAATCCCTAACCCTAATGCAAAACCCTAGTTTAAAACCCTAACCCTAATGTAAAACCCTAGTTTGTAACCCTAACCCTAATGTAAAACCCTAGTTTGAAACACCAACCCTAATGTAAAACGCGAGTTTGAAACCGTAACGCTAATTTGAAACCCTAGTTTGAAACACTTACCCTAATGTAAAACCCTAGTTTGAAACCGTAACCCTAATTTGAAACCCTAGTTTGAAACCCTAACCCTAATGTAAAACACTAGTTTGAAACCCTAACCCTAATTTGAAACCCTAGTTTGAAACCCTAACCCTAATGCAAAACCCTAGTTTGAAACCCTAACCTTAATGTAAAACCCTAGTTTGTAACCCTAACCCTAATGTAAAACCCTAGTTTGTAACCCTAACCCTAATGTAAAACCCTAGTTTGAAACCCTAACCCTAATGTAAAACCCTTGTTTGAAACCCTAACCCTAATGTAAAACCCTAGTTTGAAACCCTAAGCCTAATTTGAAACCCTAGTTTGAAACCCTAACCCTAATGTAAAACCCTAGTTTGTAACCCTAACCCAAATGTAAAACCCTAGTTTGAAACCCTAACCCTAATGTAAAACCCTAGTTTGAAACCCTAAACCTAATGTAAAACCCTAATTTGAAGCATTAACCCTAATGTAAAACCCTAGTTTGAAACCCTAACCCAAATGTTAAACCCTAGTTTGAAACCCTAACCCTAAATTGAAACCCTAGTTTGAAACCCTAACCCTAATGTAAAACCCTAGTTTGAAACCCTAACCCTAATGTAAAACCCTAGTTTGTAACCCTAACCCTAAATTGAAACCCTAGTTTGAAACCCTAACCCTAAATTTTAACACTAGTTTGAAACCCTAACCCTAAGGTAAAACCCTAGTTTGAAACCCTAACCCTAATGTAAAACCATAGTTTGAAACCCTAACCCTAATGTAAAACCCTAGTTTGAAACCCTAACCCTAATGTAAAACCCTAGTTTGTAACCCTAACTCTAATGTAAAACCCTAGTTTGAAACCCTAACCCTAATGTAAAACCCTAGTTTGAAACCCTAACCCTAATGTAAAACCCTTGTTTGAAACCATAACCCTAAAACAAAACCCTAGATTGAAACCCTAAGCCTAATTTGAAACCCTAGTTTTAAACCCGAACCCTAATGTAAAGCCCTAGTTTGAAACCCTAACCCTAATTTTAAACCCGAGTTTGAAACCCTAACCCTAATGTAAAACCCTAGTTTGAAACCCTAACCCTAATGTAAAACCCCTTGTTTGTAACCCTAACCCTAATTTGAAACCCTAGTTTGAAACCCTAACCCTAATGTTAAACCCTAGTTTGAAACCCTAACCCTAATGTAAAACCCTAGTTTGAAACCCTAACCCTAATTTGAAACCCTAGTTTGAAACCCTAACCCTAATTTGAAACCCCTGTTTGAAATCCTAACTCTAATGTGAAACCTTAGTTTGAAATCCTAACTCTCATAAAAAACCCTAGTTTGTAACCCTAACCCAAATGTAAAACCCTAGTTTGAAACACTAACCCTAATGTAAAACCCTAGTTTGAAACGCTAACCCTAATGTAAAACCCTAGTTTGAAGCATTAACCCTAAAGTAAAACACTAGTTTGAAACCCTAACCCTAATGTTAAACCCTAGTTTGAAGCACTAACCCTAATGTAAAACACTAGTTTGAAACGCTGACCCTAATGTAAAACCCTAGTTTGAAGCATTAACCCTAATGTTAAACACTAGTTTGAAACCCTAACACTAAATTGAAACCCCAGTTTGAAACCCTAACCCTAATGTAAAACCCTAGTTTGAAACCCTAACCCTAATGTAAAACCCTAGTTTGAAACCCTAACCCTAATTTGAAACCCTAGTTTGAAACCCTAACCCTAATGTAAAACCCTTGTTTGAAACCCTAACCCTAATGTAAAACCCTAGTTTGAAACCCTAACCCTAATGTTAAAGCCTAGTTTGTAACCCTAACCCTAATGTAAAACCCTAGTTTGAAACCCTAACCCTAATGTTAAACCCTAGTTTGAAACCCTAACCCTAATGTAAAACACTTGTTTGAAACCCTAACCCTAATGTAAAACCCTAGTTTGAAACCCTAACCCTAATGTAAAACCCTAGTTTGAAGCACTAACCCTAATGTAAAACACTAGTTTGAAACGCTAACCCTAATGTAAAACCCTAGTTTGAAGCATTAACCCTAATGTTAAACCCTAGTTTGAAACCCTAACACTAAATTGAAACCCCAGTTTGAAACCCTAAACCTAATGTAAAACCCTAGTTTGAAACCCTAAACCTAATGTAAAACCCTAGTTTGTAACCCTAACCCTAATGTAAAACCTTAGTGTGAAACCCTAACCCTAATGTAAAACCCTAGTTTGAAACCCTAACCCTAATGTAAAACCCTTGTTTGAAACCCTAACCCTAATGTAAAACCCTAGTTTGAAACCCTAACCCTAATGTTAAAGCCTAGTTTGTAACCCTAACCCTAATGTAAAACCCTAGTTTGAAACCCTAACCCTAATGTTAAACCCGAGTTTGAAACCCTAACCCTAATGTAAAACCCTTGTTTGAAACCCTAACCCTAATGTAAAACCCTTGTTTGAAACCCTAAGCCTAATTTGAAACCCTAGTTTGAAACCCTAACCCTAATGTAAAACCCCAGTTTGCAACCCTAACCCAAATGTAAAACCCTAGTTTGAAACACTAACCCTAATGTAAAACCCTAGTTTGAAACCCTAACCCTAATGTAAAACCCTAATTTGAAGCATTAACCCTAATGTAAAACCTTAGTTTGAAACCCTAACCCTAATGTAAAACCCTAGTTTGTAACCCTAACCCTAATGTAAAACCATAGTTTGAAACCCTAACCCTAATGTAAAACCCTAGTTTGAAACCCTAACCCTAATGTAAAACCCTAGTTTGTAACCCTAACTCTAATGTAAAACCCTAGTTTGAAATCCTAACCCTAATGTAAAACCCTAGTTTGAAACCCTAACCCTAATGTAAAACCCTTGTTTGAAACCCTAACCCTAAAACAAAACCCTAGATTGAAACCCTAAGCCTAATTTGAAACCCTAGTTTTAAACCCGAACCCTAATGTAAAGCCCTAGTTTGAAACCTTAACCCTAATTTTAAACCCGAGTTTGAAACCCTAACCCTAATGTAAAACCCTAGTTTGAAACCCTAACCCTAATGTAAAACCCCTTGTTTGTAACCCTAACCCTAATTTGAAACCCTAGTTTGAAACCCTAACCCTAATGTTAAACCCTAGTTTGAAACCCTAACCCTAATGTAAAACCCCTAGTTTGAAACCCTAACCCTAATGATAAACCCTAGTTTGAAACCCTAACCCTAAATTGAAACCCTAGTTTGAAACCCTAACCCTAATGTAAAACCCTAGTTTGAAACCCTAACCCTAATGTAAAACCCTAGTTTGTAACCCTAACCCTAATGTAAAACCCTAGTTTGAAACCCTAACCCTAATGTAAAACCCTAGTTTGAAACCCTAACCCTAATGTAAAACACTAGTTTGAAACGCTAACCCTAATGTAAAACCCTAGTTTGAAGCATTAACCCTAATGTTAAACCCTAGTTTGAAACCCTAACACTAAATTGAAACCCCAGTTTGAAACCCTAACCCTAATGTAAAACCCTAGTTTGAAACCCTAACCCTAATGTAAAACCCTAGTTTGTAACCCTAACCCTAATGTAAAACCTTAGTGTGAAACCCTAACCCTAATGTAAAACCCTAGTTTGAAACCCTAACCCTAATGTAAAACCCTAGTTTGAAACCCTAACCCTAATTTGAAACCCTAGTTTGAAACCCTAACCCTAATGTAAAACCCTTGTTTGAAACCCTAACCCTAATGTAAAACCCTAGTTTGAAACCCTAAGCCTAATTTGAAACCCTAGTTTGAAACCCTAACCCTAATGTAAAACCCTAGTTTGTAACCCTAACCCAAATGTAAAACCCTAGTTTGAAACCCTAACCCTAATGTAAAACCCTAGTTTGAAACCCTAACCTTAATGTAAAACCCTAGTTTGAAGCATTAACCCTAATGTAAAACCCTAGTTTGAAACCCTAACCCAAATGTTAAACCCTAGTTTGAAACCCTAACCCTAAATTGAAACCCTAGTTTGAAACCCTAACCCTAATGTAAAACCCTAGTTTGAAACCCTAACCCTAATGTAAAACCCTAGTTTGTAACCCTAACCCTAAATTGAAACCCTAATTTGAAACCCTAGCCCTAAATTTAAACCCTAGTTTGAAACCCTAACCCTAAGGTAAAACCCTAATTTGAAGCATTAACCCTAATGTAAAACCTTAGTTTGAAACCCTAACCCTAATGTAAAACCCTAGTTTGTAACCCTAACCCTAATGTAAAACCATAGTTTGAAACCCTAACCCTAATGTAAAACCCTAGTTTGAAACCCTAACCCTAATGTAAAACCCTAGTTTGTAACCCTAACTCTAATGTAAAACCCTAGTTTGAAATCCTAACCCTAATGTTAAACCCTAGTTTGAAACCCTAACCCTAATGTAAAACCCTTGTTTGAAACCCTAACCCTAAAACAAAACCCTAGATTGAAACCCTAAGCCTAATTTGAAACCCTAGTTTGAAACCCTAACCCTAACGTAAAACCCTAGTTTGATACCCTAACCCTAATGTAAAACCCCAGTTTGTAACCCTAACCCTAACGTAAAACCCTAGTTTGAAACCCTAACCCTAATGTTAAATCCTAGTTTGAAACCCTAACACTAACGTAAAACCCTAGTTTGAAACCGTAACCCTAATTTTAAACCCTAGTTTGAAACACTAACCCTAATGTAAAACCCTAGTTTGAAACCGTAACCCTAAATTGAAACCCTAGTTTGAAACCCTAACCCTAATGTAAAACCCTAGTTTGAAACCCTAACCCTAATGTAAAACCCTAGTTTGTAACCCTAACCCTAATGTAAAACCCTAGTTTGAAACCCTAACCCTAATGTAAAACCCTAGTTTGAAACCCTAACCCTGATGTAAAACCCTAGTTTGAAGCACTAACCCTAATGTAAAACACTAGTTTGAAACGCTAACCCTAATGTAAAACCCTTGTTTGAAGCACTAACCCTAATGTAAAACACTAGTTTGAAACCCTAACCCTAATGTAAAACCCTTGTTTGAAACCCTAAGCCTAATTTGAAACCCTAGTTTGAAACCCTAACCCTAATGTAAAACCCCAGTTTGCAACCCTAACCCAAATGTAAAACCCTAGTTTGAAACACTAACCCTAATGTAAAACCCTAGTTTGAAACCCTAACCCTAATGTTAAACCCTAATTTGAAGCATTAACCCTAATGTAAAACCTTAGTTTGAAACCCTAACCCTAATGTAAAACCCTAGTTTGTAACCCTAACCCTAATGTAAAACCATAGTTTGAAACCCTAACCCTAATGTAAAACCCTAGTTTGAAACCCTAACCCTAATGTAAAACCCTAGTTTGTAACCCTAACTCTAATGTAAAACCCTAGTTTGAAATCCTAACCCTAATGTAAAACCCTAGTTTGAAACCCTAACCCTAATGTAAAACCCTTGTTTGAAACCCTAACCCTAAAACAAAACCCTAGATTGAAACCCTAAGCCTAATTTGAAACCCTAGTTTTAAACCCGAACCCTAATGTAAAGCCCTAGTTTGAAACCCTAACCCTAATTTTAAACCCGAGTTTGAAACCCTAACCCTAATGTAAAACCCTAGTTTGAAACCCTAACCCTAATGTAAAACCCCTTGTTTGTAACCCTAACCCTAATTTGAAACCCTAGTTTGAAACCCTAACCCTAATGTTAAACCCTAGTTTGAAACCCTAACCCTAATGTAAAACCCCTAGTTTGAAACCCTAACCCTAATGATAAACCCTAGTTTGAAACCCTAACCCTAAATTGAAACCCTAGTTTGAAACCCTAACCCTAATGTAAAACCCTAGTTTGAAACCCTAACCCTAATGTAAAACCCTAGTTTGTAACCCTAACCCTAATGTAAAACCCTAGTTTGAAACCCTAACCCTAATGTAAAACCCTAGTTTGAAACCCTAACCCTGATGTAAAACCCTAGTTTGAAGCACTAACCCTAATGTAAAACACTAGTTTGAAACGCTAACCCTAATGTAAAACCCTAGTTTGAAGCATTAACCCTAATGTTAAACCCTAGTTTGAAACCCTAACACTAAATTGAAACCCCAGTTTGAAACCCTAACCCTAATGTAAAACCCTAGTTTGAAACCCTAACCCTAATGTAAAACCCTAGTTTGTAACCCTAACCCTAATGTAAAACCTTAGTGTGAAACCCTAACCCTAATGTAAAACCCTAGTTTGAAACCCTAACCCTAATGTAAAACCCTAGTTTGAAACCCTAACCCTAATTTGAAACCCTAGTTTGAAACCCTAACCCTAATGTAAAACCCTTGTTTGAAACCCTAACCCTAATGTAAAACCCTAGTTTGAAACCCTAAGCCTAATTTGAAACCCTAGTTTGAAACCCTAACCCTAATGTAAAACCCTAGTTTGTAACCCTAACCCAAATGTAAAACCCTAGTTTGAAACCCTAACCCTAATGTAAAACCCTAGTTTGAAACCCTAACCTTAATGTAAAACCCTAGTTTGAAGCATTAACCCTAATGTAAAACCCTAGTTTGAAACCCTAACCCAAATGTTAAACCCTAGTTTGAAACCCTAACCCTAAATTGAAACCCTAGTTTGAAACCCTAACCCTAATGTAAAACCCTAGTTTGAAACCCTAACCCTAATGTAAAACCCTAGTTTGTAACCCTAACCCTAAATTGAAACCCTAATTTGAAACCCTAGCCCTAAATTTAAACCCTAGTTTGAAACCCTAACCCTAAGGTAAAACCCTAATTTGAAGCATTAACCCTAATGTAAAACCTTAGTTTGAAACCCTAACCCTAATGTAAAACCCTAGTTTGTAACCCTAACCCTAATGTAAAACCATAGTTTGAAACCCTAACCCTAATGTAAAACCCTAGTTTGAAACCCTAACCCTAATGTAAAACCCTAGTTTGTAACCCTAACTCTAATGTAAAACCCTAGTTTGAAATCCTAACCCTAATGTTAAACCCTAGTTTGAATCCCTAACCCTAATGTAAAACCCTTGTTTGAAACCCTAACCCTAAAACAAAACCCTAGATTGAAACCCTAAGCCTAATTTGAAACCCTAGTTTGAAACCCTAACCCTAACGTAAAACCCTAGTTTGATACCCTAACCCTAATGTAAAACCCCAGTTTGTAACCCTAACCCTAACGTAAAACCCTAGTTTGAAACCCTAACCCTAATGTTAAATCCTAATTTGAAACCCTAACACTAACGTAAAACCCTAGTTTGAATCCCTAACCCTAATGTAAAACCCTAGTTCTAAACCGTAACCCTAATTTTAAACCCTAGTTTGAAACACTAACCCTAATGTAAAACCCTAGTTTGAAACCGTAACCCTAATTTGAAACCCTAATTTGAAACCCTTACCCTAATGTAAAACACTAGTTTGAAACCCTAACCCTAATGTAAAACACTAGTTTGAAAGACTAAACCTAATTTGAAACCCTAGTTTGAAATCCTAACCCTAATTTGAAACCCTAGTTTGAAACCCTAACCCTAATGTAAAACCCTAGTTTGTAACCCTAACCCTAATGTAAAACCCTAGTTTGAAACCCTAACCCTAATGTAAAACCCTAGTTTGAAACCCTAACCCTAATGATAAACCCTTGTTTGAAACCCTAACCCTAATTTGAAACCCTAGTTTGAAACCGTAACCCTAATTTGAAACCCTAGTTTGAAACACTAACCCTAATGTAAAACCCTAGTTTGAAACCGTAACCCTAATTTGAAACCCTAGTTTGAAACCCTAACCCTAATGTAAAATCCTAGTTTGAAACCCTAACCCTAATGTTAAACCCTAGTTTGTAACCCTAACCCTAATGTAAAACCCTAGTTTGAAACCCTAACCCTAATGTTAAACCCTAGTTTAAAACCCTAACCCTAATGTAAAACCCTAGTTTGTAACCCTAACCCTAATGTAAAACCCTAGTTTGAAACACCAACCCTAATGTAAAACGCGAGTTTGAAACCGTAACGCTAATTTGAAACCCTAGTTTGAAACACTTACCCTAATGTAAAACCCTAGTTTGAAACCGTAACCCTAATTTGAAACCCTAGTTTGAAACCCTAACCCTAATGTAAAACACTAGTTTGAAACCCTAACCCTAATTTGAAACCCTAGTTTGAAACCCTAACCCTAATGCAAAACCCTAGTTTGAAACCCTAACCTTAATGTAAAACCCTAGTTTGTAACCCTAACCCTAATGTAAAACCCTAGTTTGTAACCCTAACCCTAATGTAAAACCCTAGTTTGAAACCCTAACCCTAATGTAAAACCCTTGTTTGAAACCCTAACCCTAATGTAAAACCCCAGTTTGTAACCCTAACCCTAACGTAAAACCCTAGTTTGAAACCCTAACCCTAATGTTAAACCCTAGTTTGAAACCCTAACCCTAACGTAAAACCCTAGTTTGAAACCCTAACCCTAATGTAAAACCCTAGTGTGTAACCCTAACCCTAATTTGAAACCCGAGTTTGAAACCCTAACCCTAACGTAAAACCCTATATTGAATCCCTAACCCTAATGTAAAACCCTATTTTGAAACCGTAACGCTAATTTGAAACCCTAGTTTGAAACACTAACCCTAATGTAAAACCCGAGTTTGAAACCGTAACCCTAATTTGAAACCCTAGTTTGAAACCCTAACCCTAATGTCAAACACTAGTTTGAAACCCTAACCCTAATTTTAAACCCTAGTTTGAAACCCTAACCCTAATGCAAAACCCTAGTTTGAAACCCTAACCCTAATGTAAAACCCTAGTTTGTAACCCTAACCCTAATGTAAAACCCTAGTTTGAAACCCTAACCCTAATGTTAAACCCTAGTTTGAAACCCTAACCCTAATGTTAAACCCTAGTTTGAAACCCTAACCCTAATGTAAAACCCTAGTTTGAAACCCTAACCCTAATGTAAAACCCTAGTTTGAAGCATTAACCCTAATGTATAACCCTAGTTTGAAACCCTAACCCTAATGTTAAACCCTAGTTTGAAACCCTAACCCTAACGTAAAACCCTAGTTTGAAACCCTAACCCTAATATAAAACCCCAGTTTTTAATCCTAACCCTAACGTAAAACCCTAGTTTGAAACCCTAACCCTAATGTTAAACCCTAGTTTGAAACCCTAACCCTAATGTAAAACCCTAGTTTGAAACCCTAACCCTAATGTTAAACCCTAGTTTGAAACCCTAACCCTAATGTAAAACCCTAGTTTGAAACCCTAACCCTAATGTTAAACCCTAGTTTGAAACCCTAACCCTAACGTAAAACCCTAGTTTGAAACCCTAACCCTAATGTAAAACCCTAGTTTGTAACCCTAACGTAAAACCCTAGTTTGAAACCCTAACCCTAATGTAAAACCCTAGTTTGTAACCCTAACCCTAATGTAAAACCCTAGTTTGAAACCCTAACCCTAATGTAAAACACTAGTTTGAAAGACTAAACCTAATTTGAAACCCTAGTTTGAAACCCTAACCCTAATTTGAAACCCTAGTTTGAAACCCTAACCCTAATGTAAAACCCTAGTTTGTAACCCTAACCCTAATGTAAAACCCTAGTTTGAAACCCTAACCCTAATGTAAAACCCTAGTTTGAAACCCTAACCCTAATGATAAACCCTTGTTTGAAACCCTAACCCTAATTTGAAACCCTAGTTTGAAACCGTAACCCTAATTTGAAACCCTAGTTTGAAACACTAACCCTAATGTAAAACCCTAGTTTGAAACCGTAACCCTAATTTGAAACCCTAGTTTGAAAACCCAACCCTAATGTAAAACCCTAGTTTGAAACCCTAACCCAAATGTTAAACCCTAGCTTGTAACCCTAACCCTAATGTAAAACCCTAGCTTGAAACCCTAACCCTAATGTTAAACCCTAGTTTGAAACCCTAACCCTAATGTAAAACCCTAGTTTGAAACCGTAACCCTAATTTGAAACCCTAGTTTGAAACCCTAACCCTAATGTAAAACAATAGTTTAAAACCCTAACCCTAATTTGAAACCCTAGTTTGAAACCCTAACCCTAATGCAAAACCCTAGTTTGAAACCCTAAACCTAATGTAAAACCCTAGTTTGTAACCCTAACCCTAATTTGAAACCCGAGTTTGAAACCCTAACCCTAATGTAAAACCCTAGTTTGAAACCCTAACCCTAATGATAAACCCTAGTTTGTAACCCTAACCCTAATATAAAAACCCTAGTTTCTAACCCTAACCCTAATGTAAAACCCTAGTTTGAAACCCTAACCCTAATGTTAAACCCTAGTTTGAAACGCTAACCCTAATGTAAAACCCCTTGTTTGTAACCCTAACCCTAATTTGAAACACTATTTTGAAACCCTAACCCTAATGTTAAACCCTAGTTTGAAACCCTAACCCTAATTTGAAACCGTAGTTTGAAAACCTAACCCTAATATAAAACCCTAGTTTGAAACCCTAACCCTAACGTAAAACCCTAGTTTCAATCCCTAACCCTAATGCAAAACCCTAGTTTAAAACCCTAACCCTAATGTAAAACCCTAGTTTGTAACCCTAACCCTAATGTAAAACCCTAGTTTGAAACACCAACCCTAATGTAAAACGCGAGTTTGAAACCGTAACGCTAATTTGAAACCCTAGTTTGAAACACTTACCCTAATGTAAAACCCTAGTTTGAAACCGTAACCCTAATTTGAAACCCTAGTTTGAAACCCTAACCCTAATGTAAAACACTAGTTTGAAACCCTAACCCTAATTTGAAACCCTAGTTTGAAACCCTAACCCTAATGCAAAACCCTAGTTTGAAACCCTAACCTTAATGTAAAACCCTAGTTTGTAACCCTAACCCTAATGTAAAACCCTAGTTTGTAACCCTAACCCTAATGTAAAACCCTAGTTTGAAACCCTAACCCTAATGTAAAACCCTTGTTTGAAACCCTAACCCTAATGTAAAACCCTAGTTTGAAACCCTAAGCCTAATTTGAAACCCTAGTTTGAAACCCTAACCCTAATGTAAAACCCTAGTTTGTAACCCTAACCCAAATGTAAAACCCTAGTTTGAAACCCTAACCCTAATGTAAAACCCTAGTTTGAAACCCTAAACCTAATGTAAAACCCTAATTTGAAGCATTAACCCTAATGTAAAACCCTAGTTTGAAACCCTAACCCAAATGTTAAACCCTAGTTTGAAACCCTAACCCTAAATTGAAACCCTAGTTTGAAACCCTAACCCTAATGTAAAACCCTAGTTTGAAACCCTAACCCTAATGTAAAACCCTAGTTTGTAACCCTAACCCTAAATTGAAACCCTAGTTTGAAACCCTAACCCTAAATTTTAACACTAGTTTGAAACCCTAACCCTAAGGTAAAACCCTAGTTTGAAACCCTAACCCTAATGTAAAACCATAGTTTGAAACCCTAACCCTAATGTAAAACCCTAGTTTGAAACCCTAACCCTAATGTAAAACCCTAGTTTGTAACCCTAACTCTAATGTAAAACCCTAGTTTGAAACCCTAACCCTAATGTAAAACCCTAGTTTGAAACCCTAACCCTAATGTAAAACCCTTGTTTGAAACCATAACCCTAAAACAAAACCCTAGATTGAAACCCTAAGCCTAATTTGAAACCCTAGTTTTAAACCCGAACCCTAATGTAAAGCCCTAGTTTGAAACCCTAACCCTAATTTTAAACCCGAGTTTGAAACCCTAACCCTAATGTAAAACCCTAGTTTGAAACCCTAACCCTAATGTAAAACCCCTTGTTTGTAACCCTAACCCTAATTTGAAACCCTAGTTTGAAACCCTAACCCTAATGTTAAACCCTAGTTTGAAACCCTAACCCTAATGTAAAACCCTAGTTTGAAACCCTAACCCTAATTTGAAACCCTAGTTTGAAACCCTAACCCTAATTTGAAACCCCTGTTTGAAATCCTAACTCTAAAGTGAAACCTTAGTTTGAAATCCTAACTCTCATAAAAAACCCTAGTTTGTAACCCTAACCCAAATGTAAAACCCTAGTTTGAAACACTAACCCTAATGTAAAACCCTAGTTTGAAACGCTAACCCTAATGTAAAACCCTAGTTTGAAGCATTAACCCTAAAGTAAAACACTAGTTTGAAACCCTAACCCTAATGTTAAACCCTAGTTTGAAGCACTAACCCTAATGTAAAACACTAGTTTGAAACGCTGACCCTAATGTAAAACCCTAGTTTGAAGCATTAACCCTAATGTTAAACACTAGTTTGAAACCCTAACACTAAATTGAAACCCCAGTTTGAAACCCTAACCCTAATGTAAAACCCTAGTTTGAAACCCTAACCCTAATGTAAAACCCTAGTTTGAAACCCTAACCCTAATTTGAAACCCTAGTTTGAAACCCTAACCCTAATGTAAAACCCTTGTTTGAAACCCTAACCCTAATGTAAAACCCTAGTTTGAAACCCTAACCCTAATGTTAAAGCCTAGTTTGTAACCCTAACCCTAATGTAAAACCCTAGTTTGAAACCCTAACCCTAATGTTAAACCCTAGTTTGAAACCCTAACCCTAATGTAAAACACTTGTTTGAAACCCTAACCCTAATGTAAAACCCTAGTTTGAAACCCTAACCCTAATGTAAAACCCTAGTTTGAAGCACTAACCCTAATGTAAAACACTAGTTTGAAACGCTAACCCTAATGTAAAACCCTAGTTTGAAGCATTAACCCTAATGTTAAACCCTAGTTTGAAACCCTAACACTAAATTGAAACCCCAGTTTGAAACCCTAACCCTAATGTAAAACCCTAGTTTGAAACCCTAACCCTAATGTAAAACCCTAGTTTGTAACCCTAACCCTAATGTAAAACCTTAGTGTGAAACCCTAACCCTAATGTAAAACCCTAGTTTGAAACCCTAACCCTAATGTAAAACCCTTGTTTGAAACCCTAACCCTAATGTAAAACCCTAGTTTGAAACCCTAACCCTAATGTTAAAGCCTAGTTTGTAACCCTAACCCTAATGTAAAACCCTAGTTTGAAACCCTAACCCTAATGTTAAACCCGAGTTTGAAACCCTAACCCTAATGTAAAACCCTTGTTTGAAACCCTAACCCTAATGTAAAACCCTTGTTTGAAACCCTAAGCCTAATTTGAAACCCTAGTTTGAAACCCTAACCCTAATGTAAAACCCCAGTTTGCAACCCTAACCCAAATGTAAAACCCTAGTTTGAAACACTAACCCTAATGTAAAACCCTAGTTTGAAACCCTAACCCTAATGTAAAACCCTAATTTGAAGCATTAACCCTAATGTAAAACCTTAGTTTGAAACCCTAACCCTAATGTAAAACCCTAGTTTGTAACCCTAACCCTAATGTAAAACCATAGTTTGAAACCCTAACCCTAATGTAAAACCCTAGTTTGAAACCCTAACCCTAATGTAAAACCCTAGTTTGTAACCCTAACTCTAATGTAAAACCCTAGTTTGAAATCCTAACCCTAATGTAAAACCCTAGTTTGAAACCCTAACCCTAATGTAAAACCCTTGTTTGAAACCCTAACCCTAAAACAAAACCCTAGATTGAAACCCTAAGCCTAATTTGAAACCCTAGTTTTAAACCCGAACCCTAATGTAAAGCCCTAGTTTGAAACCCTAACCCTAATTTTAAACCCGAGTTTGAAACCCTAACCCTAATGTAAAACCCTAGTTTGAAACCCTAACCCTAATGTAAAACCCCTTGTTTGTAACCCTAACCCTAATTTGAAACCCTAGTTTGAAACCCTAACCCTAATGTTAAACCCTAGTTTGAAACCCTAACCCTAATGTAAAATCCCTAGTTTGAAACCCTAACCCTAATGATAAACCCTAGTTTGAAACCCTAACCCTAAATTGAAACCCTAGTTTGAAACCCTAACCCTAATGTAAAACCCTAGTTTGAAACCCTAACCCTAATGTAAAACCCTAGTTTGTAACCCTAACCCTAATGTAAAACCCTAGTTTGAAACCCTAACCCTAATGTAAAACCCTAGTTTGAAACCCTAACCCTGATGTAAAACCCTAGTTTGAAGCACTAACCCTAATGTAAAACACTAGTTTGAAACGCTAACCCTAATGTAAAACCCTTGTTTGAAGCACTAACCCTAATGTAAAACACTAGTTTGAAACCCTAACCCTAATGTAAAACCCTTGTTTGAAACCCTAAGCCTAATTTGAAACCCTAGTTTGAAACCCTAACCCTAATGTAAAACCCTAGTTTGAAACCCTAACCCTAATGTAAAACCCTAGTTTGTAACCCTAACCCTAATGTAAAACCTTAGTGTGAAACCCTAACCCTAATGTAAAACCCTAGTTTGAAACCCTAACCCTAATGTAAAACCCTAGTTTGAAACCCTAACCCTAATTTGAAACCCTAGTTTGAAACCCTAACCCTAATGTAAAACCCTTGTTTGAAACCCTAACCCTAATGTAAAACCCTAGTTTGAAACCCTAAGCCTAATTTGAAACCCTAGTTTGAAACCCTAACCCTAATGTAAAACCCTAGTTTGTAACCCTAACCCAAATGTAAAACCCTAGTTTGAAACCCTAACCCTAATGTAAAACCCTAGTTTGAAACCCTAACCTTAATGTAAAACCCTAGTTTGAAGCATTAACCCTAATGTAAAACCCTAGTTTGAAACCCTAACCCAAATGTTAAACCCTAGTTTGAAACCCTAACCCTAAATTGAAACCCTAGTTTGAAACCCTAACCCTAATGTAAAACCCTAGTTTGAAACCCTAACCCTAATGTAAAACCCTAGTTTGTAACCCTAACCCTAAATTGAAACCCTAATTTGAAACCCTAGCCCTAAATTTAAACCCTAGTTTGAAACCCTAACCCTAAGGTAAAACCCTAATTTGAAGCATTAACCCTAATGTAAAACCTTAGTTTGAAACCCTAACCCTAATGTAAAACCCTAGTTTGTAACCCTAACCCTAATGTAAAACCATAGTTTGAAACCCTAACCCTAATGTAAAACCCTAGTTTGAAACCCTAACCCTAATGTAAAACCCTAGTTTGTAACCCTAACTCTAATGTAAAACCCTAGTTTGAAATCCTAACCCTAATGTTAAACCCTAGTTTGAATCCCTAACCCTAATGTAAAACCCTTGTTTGAAACCCTAACCCTAAAACAAAACCCTAGATTGAAACCCTAAGCCTAATTTGAAACCCTAGTTTGAAACCCTAACCCTAACGTAAAACCCTAGTTTGATACCCTAACCCTAATGTAAAACCCCAGTTTGTAACCCTAACCCTAACGTAAAACCCTAGTTTGAAACCCTAACCCTAATGTTAAATCCTAGTTTGAAACCCTAACACTAACGTAAAACCCTAGTTTGAATCCCTAACCCTAATGTAAAACCCTAGTTTGAAACCGTAACCCTAATTTTAAACCCTAGTTTGAAACACTAACCCTAATGTAAAACCCTAGTTTGAAACCGTAACCCTAATTTGAAACCCTAATTTGAAACCCTTACCCTAATGTAAAACACTAGTTTGAAACCCTAACCCTAATGTAAAACACTAGTTTGAAAGACTAAACCTAATTTGAAACCCTAGTTTGAAATCCTAACCCTAATTTGAAACCCTAGTTTGAAACCCTAACCCTAATGTAAAACCCTAGTTTGTAACCCTAACCCTAATGTAAAACCCTAGTTTGAAACCCTAACCCTAATGTAAAACCCTAGTTTGAAACCCTAACCCTAATGATAAACCCTTGTTTGAAACCCTAACCCTAATTTGAAACCCTAGTTTGAAACCGTAACCCTAATTTGAAACCCTAGTTTGAAACACTAACCCTAATGTAAAACCCTAGTTTGAAACCGTAACCCTAATTTGAAACCCTAGTTTGAAACCCTAACCCTAATGTAAAATCCTAGTTTGAAACCCTAACCCTAATGTTAAACCCTAGTTTGTAACCCTAACCCTAATGTAAAACCCTAGTTTGAAACCCTAACCCTAATGTTAAACCCTAGTTTGAAACCCTAACCCTAATGTAAAACCCTAGTTTGAAACCGTAAACCTAATTTGAAACCCTAGTTTGAAACCCTAACCCTAATGTAAAACAATAGTTTGAAACCCTAACCCTAATTTGAAACCCTAGTTTGAAACCCTAACCCTAATGCAAAACCCTAGTTTGAAACCCTAAACCTAATGTAAAACCCTAGTTTGAAACCGTAACCCTAATTTGAAACCCTAGTTTGAAACCCTAACCCTAATGCAAAACCCTAGTTTGTAACCCTAACCCTAATGTAAAACCCTAGTTTGAAACCCTAACCCTAATGTAAAACCCTAGTTTGAAACCCTAACCCTAATGATAAACCCTTGTTTGAAACCCTAACCCTAATTTGAAACCCTAGTTTGAAACCGTAACCCTAATTTGAAACCCTAGTTTGAAACACTAACCCTAATGTTAAACCCTAGTTTGAAACCCTAACCCTAATGTAAAACCCTAGTTTGAAACCGTAACCCTAATTTGAAACCCTAGTTTGAAACCCTAACCCTAATGTAAAACAATAGTTTGAAACCCTAAACCCTAATTTGAAACCCTAGTTTGAAACCCTAACCCTAATGCAAAACCCTAGTTTGAAACCCTAAACCTAATGTAAAACCCTAGTTTGTAACCCTAACCCTAATGTAAAACCCTAGTTTGAAACCCTAACCCTAATGTAAAACAATAGTTTGAAACCCAAACCCTAATTTGAAACCCTAGTTTGAAACCCTAACCCTAATGCAAAACCCTAGTTTGAAACCCTAACCCTAATGCAAAACCCTAGTTTGTAACCCTAACCCTAATGTTAAACCCTAGTTTGAAACCCTAACCCTAATGTAAAACCCTAGTTTGAAACCCAACCCTAATGTTAAACCCTAGTTTGAAACCCTAACCCTAATGTAAAACCCTAGTTTGAAACCCTAACCCTAATGTAAAACCCTAGTTTGAAGCATTAACCCTAATGTAAAACCCTAGTTTGAAACCCTAACCCTAATGTTAAACCCTAGTTTGAAACCCTAACCCTAACGTAAAACCCTAGTTTGAAACCCTAACCCTAATGTAAAACCCCAGTTTGTAACCCTAACCCTAACGTAAAACCCTAGTTTGAAACCCTAACCCTAATGTTAAATCCTAGTTTGAAACCCTAACACTAACGTAAAACCCTAGTTTGAATCCCTAATCCCTAATGTAAAACCCTAGTTTGAAACCGTAACCCTAATTTTAAACCCTAGTTTGAAACACTAACCCTAATGTAAAACCCTAGTTTGAAACCGTAACCCTAAATTGAAACCCTAATTTGAAACCCTTACCCTAATGTAAAACACTAGTTTGAAACCCTAACCCTAATTTGAAACCCTAGTTTGAAACCCTAATCCTAATGCAAAACCCTAGTTTGAAACCCTAACCCTAATGTAAAACCCTAGTTTGAAGCATTAACCCTAATATAAAACCCTAGTTTGAAACCCTAACCCTAATGTTAAACCCTAGTTTGTAACCCTAACCCTAATGTAAAACCCTAGTTTGAAACCCAAACCCTGATGTTAAACCCTAGTTTGTAACCCTAACCCTAATGTAAAACCCTAGTTTGTAACCCTAACCCTAATGTAAAACCCTAGTTTGAGACCCTAACCCTAATGTTAAACCCTAGTTTGAAACCCAAACCCTGATGTTAAACCCTAGTTTGAAACCCTAACCCTAATGTAAAACCCCTTGTTTGTAACCCTTACCCTAATTTGAAACCCTAGTTTGAAAGCCTAACCCTAATGTTAAACCCTAGTTTGAAATCCTAACCCTAATGCAAAACCCTAGTTTGAAACACTAACCCTAATGTAAAACCCTAGTTTGAAACCATAACCCTAATTTGAAACCCTAGTTTGAAACCCTAACTCTAATGTAAAACCCTAGTTTGTAACCCTAACCCTAATGTAAAACCCTAGTTTGAAACCCTAACCCTAATGTTAAATCCTAGTTTGAAACCCTAACACTAACGTAAAACCCTAGTTTGAAACCCTAACCCTAATGCAAAACCCTAGTTTGAAACACTAACCCTAATGTAAAACCCTAGTTTGAAACCATAACCCTAATTTGAAACCCTAGTTTGAAACCCTAACTCTAATGTAAAACCCTAGTTTGTAACCCTAACCCTAACGTAAAACCCTAGTTTGAAACCCTAACCCTAATGTTAAATCCTAGTTTGAAACCCTAACACTAACGTAAAACCCTAGTTTGAATCCCTAATCCCTAATGTAAAACCCTAGTTTGAAACCGTAACCCTAATTTTAAACCCTAGTTTGAAACACTAACCCTAATGTAAAACCCTAGTTTGAAACCGTAACCGTAAATTGAAACCCTAATTTGAAACCCTTACCCTAATGTAAAACACTAGTTTGAAACCCTAACCCTAATTTGAAACCCTAGTTTGAAACCCTAATCCTAATGTAAAACCCTAGTTTCAATCCCTAACCCTAATGCAAAACCCTAGTTTAAAACCCTAACCCTAATGTAAAACCCTAGTTTGTAACCCTAACCCTAATGTAAAACCCTAGTTTGAAACACCAACCCTAATGTAAAACGCTAGTTTGAAACCGTAACGCTAATTTGAAACCCTAGTTTGAAACACTTACCCTAATGTAAAACCCTAGTTTGAAACCGTAACCCTAATTTGAAACCCTAGTTTGAAACCCTAACCCTAATGTAAAACACTAGTTTGAAACCCTAACCCTAATTTGAAACCCTAGTTTGAAACCCTAACCCTAATGCAAAACCCTAGTTTGTAACCCTAACCCTAATGTAAAACCCTAGTTTGTAACCCTAACCCTAATGTAAAACCCTAGTTTGAAACCCTAACCCTAATGTAAAACCCTAGTTTGAAGCATTAACCCTAATGTAAAACCCTAGTTTGAAACCATAACCCTAATTTGAAAACCGAGTTTGAAACCCTAAACCTAACGTAAAACCCTAGTTTGAATCCCTAACTCTAATGTAAAACCCTAGTTTGAAACCGTAACCCTAATTTGAAACCCTAGTTTGAAACACTAACCCTAATGTAAAACCCTAGTTTGAAACCGTAACCCTAATTTGAAACCCTAGTTTGAAACACTTACCCTAATGTAAAACCCTAGTTTGAAACCGTAACCCTAATTTGAAACCCTAGTTTGAAACCCTAACCCTAATGTAAAACACTAGTTTGAAACCCTAACCCTAATTTGAAACCCTAGTTTGAAACCCTAACCCTAATGCAAAACCCTAGTTTGAAACCCTAACCCTAATGTAAAACCCTAGTTTGTAACCCTAACCCTAATGTAAAACCCTAGTTTGAAACCCTAACCCTAATGTAAAACTCTAGTTTGAAGCATTAACCCTAATGTAAAACCCTAGTTTAAAACCATAACCCTAATGTTAAACCCTAGTTTGAAAACCTAACCCTAACGTAAAACCCTAGTTTGAAACCCTAACCCTAATGTAAAACCCTAGTTTGCAACCCTAACCCTAATTTTAAAACCGAGTTTGAAACCCTAACCCTAACGTAAAACCCTAGTTTGAATCCCTAACTCTAATGTAAAACCCTAGTTTGAAACCGTAACCCTAATTTGAAACCCTAGTTTGAAACACTAACCCTAATGTAAAACCCTAGTTTGAAACCGTAACCCTAATTTGAAACCCTAATTTGAAACCCTTACCCTAATGTAAAACACTAGTTTGAAACCCTAACCCTAATGTAAAACACTAGTTTGAAAGACTAAACCTAATTTGAAACCCTAGTTTGAAACCCTAACCCTAATTTGAAACCCTAGTTTGAAACCCTAACCCTAATGTAAAACCCTAGTTTGTAACCCTAACCCTAATGTAAAACCCTAGTTTGAAACCCTAACCCTAATGTAAAACCCTAGTTTGAAACCCTAACCCTAATGATAAACCCTTGTTTGAAACCCTAACCCTAATTTGAAACCCTAGTTTGAAACCGTAACCCTAATTTGAAACCCTAGTTTGAAACACTAACCCTAATGTAAAACCCTAGTTTGAAACCGTAACCCTAATTTGAAACCCTAGTTTGAAACCCTAACCCTAATGTAAAATCCTAGTTTGAAACCCTAACCCTAATGTTAAACCCTAGTTTGTAACCCTAACCCTAATGTAAAACCCTAGTTTGAAACCCTAACCCTAATGTTAAACCCAAGTTTAAACCCTAACCATAATGTAAAACCCTAGTTTGAAACCGTAACCCTAATTTGAAACCCTAGTTTGAAACCCTAACCCTAATGTAAAACAATAGTTTGAAACCCTAACCCTAATTTGAAACCCTAGTTTGAAACCCTAACCCTAATGCAAAACCCTAGTTTGAAACCCTAAACCTAATGTAAAACCCTAGTTTGAAACCGTAACCCTAATTTGAAACCCTAGTTTGAAACCCTAACCCTAATGTAAAACCCTAGTTTGTAACCCTAACCCTAATGTAAAACCCTAGTTTGAAACCCTAACCCTAATGTAAAACCCTAGTTTGAAACCCTAACCCTAATGATAAACCCTTGTTTGAAACCCTAACCCTAATTTGAAACCCTAGTTTGAAACCGTAACCCTAATTTGAAACCCTAGTTTGAAACACTAACCCTAATGTTAAACCCTAGTTTGAAACCCTAACCCTAATGTAAAACCCTAGTTTGAAACCGTAACCCTAATTTGAAACCCTAGTTTGAAACCCTAACCCTAATGTAAAACAATAGTTTGAAACCCTAACCCTAATTTGAAACCCTAGTTTGAAACCCTAACCCTAATGCAAAACCCTAGTTTGAAACCCTAAACCTAATGTAAAACCCTAGTTTGTAACTCTAACCCTAATGTAAAACCCTAGTTTGAAACCCTAACCCTAATGTAAAACAATAGTTTGAAACCCAAACCCTAATTTGAAACCCTAGTTTGAAACCCTAACCCTAATGCAAAACCCTAGTTTGAAACCCTAACCCTAATGCAAAACCCTAGTTTGTAACCCTAACCCTAATGTTAAACCCTAGTTTGAAACCCTAACCCTAATGTAAAACCCTAGTTTGAAACCCAACCCTAATGTTAAACCCTAGTTTGAAACCCCAACCCTAATGTAAAACCCTAGTTTGAAACCCTAACCCTAATGTAAAACCCTAGTTTGAAGCATTAACCCTAATGTAAAACCCTAGTTTGAAACCCTAACCCTAATGTTAAACCCTAGTTTGAAACCCTAACCCTAACGTAAAACCCTAGTTTGAAACCCTAACCCTAATGTAAAACCCGTTTGTAACCCTAACCCTAACGTAAAACCCTAGTTTGAAACCCTAACCCTAATGTTAAATCCTAGTTTGAAACCCTAACACTAACTTAAAACCCTAGTTTGAATCCCTAATCCCTAATGTAAAACCCTAGTTTGAAACCGTAACCCTAATTTTAAACCCTAGTTTGAAACACTAACCCTAATGTAAAACCCTAGTTTGAAACCGTAACCCTAATTTGAAACCCTAATTTGAAACCCTTACCCTAATGTAAAACACTAGTTTGAAACCCTAACCCTAATGTAAAACCCTAGTTTGTAACCCTAACCCTAATGTAAAACCCTAGTTTGTAACCCTAACCCTAATGTAAAACCCTAGTTTGAAACCCTAACCCTAATGTTAAACCCTAGTTTGAAACCCTAACCCTAATGCAAAACCCTAGTTTGAAACACTAACCCTAATGTAAAACCCTAGTTTGAAACCATAACCCTAATTTGAAACCCTAGTTTGAAACCCTAACTCTAATGTAAAACCCTAGTTTGTAACCCTAACCCTAATGTAAAACCCTAGTTTGAAACCCTAACCCTAATGTTAAACCCTAGTTTGAAACCCAAACCCTGATGTTAAACCCTAGTTTGAAACCCTAACCCTAATGTAAAACCCCTTGTTTGTAACCCTTACCCTAATTTGAAACCCTAGTTTGAAAGCCTAACCCTAATGTTAAACCCTAGTTTGAAACCCTAACCCTAATGCAAAACCCTAGTTTGAAACACTAACCCTAATGTAAAACCCTAGTTTGAAACCATAACCCTAATTTGAAACCCTAGTTTGAAACCCTAACTCTAATGTAAAACACTAGTTTGAAACCCTAACACTAATTTGAAACCCTAGTTTGAAACCCTAACCCTAATGCAAAACCCTAGTTTGAAACACTAACCCTAATGTAAAACCCTAGTTTGAAACCATAACCCTAATTTGAAACCCTAGTTTGAAACCCTAACCCTAATGTTAAACCCTAGTTTGAAACCCTAACCCTAACGTAAAACCCTAGTTTGAAACCCTAACCCTAATGTAAAACCCTAGTTTGTAACCGTAACCCTAATTTGAAACCCGAGTTTGAAACCCTAACCCTAACGTAAAACCCTATATTAAATCCCTAACCCTAATGTAAAACCCTATTTTGAAACCGTAACGCTAATTTGAAACGCTAGTTTGAAACACTAACCCTAATGTAAAACCCGAGTTTGAAACCGTAACCCTAATTTGAAACCCTAGTTTGAAACCCTAACCCTAATGTCAAACACTAGTTTGAAACCCTAACCCTAATTTTAAACCCTAGTTTGAAACCCTAACCCTAATGCAAAACCCTAGTTTGAAACCCTAACCCTAATGTAAAACCCTAGTTTGTAACCCTAACCCTAATGTAAAACCCTAGTTTGAAACCCTAACCCTAATGTTAAACCCTAGTTTGAAACCCTAACCCTAATGTTAAACCCTAGTTTGAAACCCTAACCCTAATGTAAAACCCTAGTTTGAAACCCTAACCCTAATGTAAAACCCTAGTTTGAAGCATTAACCCTAATGTAAAACCCTAGTTTGAAACCCTAACCCTAATGTTAAAGCCTAGTTTGAAACCCTAACCCTAACGTAAAACCCTAGTTTGAAACCCTAACCCTAATATAAAACCCCAGTTTGTAACCCTAACCCTAACGTAAAACCCTAGTTTGAAACCCTAACCCTAATGTTAAACCTCAGTTTGAAACCCTAACCGTAATGTAAAACCCTAGTTTGAAACCCTAACCCTAATGTTAAACCCTAGTTTGAAACCCTAAACCTAATGTAAAACCCTAGTTTGTTACCCTAACCCTAATGTAAAACCCTAGTTTGAAACCCTAACCCTAATGTAAAACCCCAGTTTGTAACCCTAACCCTAACGTAAAACCCTAGTTTGAAACCCTAACCCTAATGTTAAACCCTAGTTTGAAACCCTAACCCTAACGTAAAACCCTAGTTTGAAACCCTAACCCTAATGTAAAACCCTAGTGTGTAACCCTAACCCTAATTTGAAACCCGAGTTTGAAACCCTAACCCTAACGTAAAACCCTATATTGAATCCCTAACCCTAATGTAAAACCCTATTTTGAAACCGTAACGCTAATTTGAAACCCTAGTTTGAAACACTAACCCTAATGTAAAACCCGAGTTTGAAACCGTAACCCTAATTTGAAACCCTAGTTTGAAACCCTAACCCTAATGTCAAACACTAGTTTGAAACCCTAACCCTAATTTTAAACCCTAGTTTGAAACCCTAACCCTAATGCAAAACCCTAGTTTGAAACCCTAACCCTAATGTAAAACCCTAGTTTGTAACCCTAACCCTAATGTAAAACCCTAGTTTGAAACCCTAACCCTAATGTTAAACCCTAGTTTGAAACCCTAACCCTAATGTTAAACCCTAGTTTGAAACCCTAACCCTAATGTAAAACCCTAGTTTGAAACCCTAACCCTAATGTAAAACCCTAGTTTGAAGCATTAACCCTAATGTATAACCCTAGTTTGAAACCCTAACCCTAATGTTAAACCCTAGTTTGAAACCCTAACCCTAACGTAAAACCCTAGTTTGAAACCCTAACCCTAATATAAAACCCCAGTTTTTAATCCTAACCCTAACGTAAAACCCTAGTTTGAAACCCTAACCCTAATGTTAAACCCTAGTTTGAAACCCTAACCCTAATGTAAAACCCTAGTTTGAAACCCTAACCCTAATGTTAAACCCTAGTTTGAAACCCTAACCCTAATGTTAAACCCTAGTTTGAAACCCTAACCCTAATGTAAAACCCTAGTTTGAAACCCTAACCCTAATGTTAAACCCTAGTTTGAAACCCTAACCCTAACGTAAAACCCTAGTTTGAAACCCTAACCCTAATGTAAAACCCTAGTTTGTAACCCTAACGTAAAACCCTAGTTTGAAACCCTAACCCTAATGTAAAACCCTAGTTTGTAACCCTAACCCTAATGTAAAACCCTAGTTTGAAACCCTAACCCTAATGTAAAACACTAGTTTGAAAGACTAAACCTAATTTGAAACCCTAGTTTGAAACCCTAACCCTAATTTGAAACCCTAGTTTGAAACCCTAACCCTAATGTAAAACCCTAGTTTGTAACCCTAACCCTAATGTAAAACCCTAGTTTGAAACCCTAACCCTAATGTAAAACCCTAGTTTGAAACCCTAACCCTAATTTGAAACCCTAGTTTGAAACCGTAACCCTAATTTGAAACCCTAGTTTGAAACACTAACCCTAATGTAAAACCCTAGTTTGAAACCGTAACCCTAATTTGAAACCCTAGTTTGAAACCCTAACCCTAATGTAAAACCCTAGTTTGAAACCCTAACCCAAATGTTAAACCCTAGCTTGTAACCCTAACCCTAATGTAAAACCCTAGCTTGAAACCCTAACCCTAATGTTAAACCCTAGTTTGAAACCCTAACCCTAATGTAAAACCCTAGTTTGAAACCGTAACCCTAATTTGAAACCCTAGTTTGAAACCCTAACCCTAATGTAAAACAATAGTTTGAAACCCTAACCCTAATTTGAAACCCTAGTTTGAAACCCTAACCCTAATGCAAAACCCTAGTTTGTAACCCTAACCCTAATGTAAAACCCTAGTTTGAAACCCTAACCCTAATGTAAAACCCTAGTTTGAAACCCTAACCCTAATGATAAACCCTAGTTTGAAACCCTAAACCTAATGTAAAACCCTAGTTTGTAACCCTAACCCTAATTTGAAACCCGAGTTTGAAACCCTAACCCTAATGTAAAACCCTAGTTTGAAACCCTAACCCTAATGATAAACCCTAGTTTGTAACCCTAACCCTAATATAAAAACCCTAGTTTCTAACCCTAACCCTAATGTAAAACCCTAGTTTGAAACCCTAACCCTAATGTTAAACCCTAGTTTGAAACGCTAACCCTAATGTAAAACCCCTTGTTTGTAACCCTAACCCTAATTTGAAACACTATTTTGAAACCCTAACCCTAATGTTAAACCCTAGTTTGAAACCCTAACCCTAATTTGAAACCGTAGTTTGAAAACCTAACCCTAATATAAAACCCTAGTTTGAAACCCTAACCCTAACGTAAAACCCTAGTTTCAATCCCTAACCCTAATGCAAAACCCTAGTTTAAAACCCTAACCCTAATGTAAAACCCTAGTTTGTAACCCTAACCCTAATGTAAAACCCTAGTTTGAAACACCAACCCTAATGTAAAACGCGAGTTTGAAACCGTAACGCTAATTTGAAACCCTAGTTTGAAACACTTACCCTAATGTAAAACCCTAGTTTGAAACCGTAACCCTAATTTGAAACCCTAGTTTGAAACCCTAACCCTAATGTAAAACACTAGTTTGAAACCCTAACCCTAATTTGAAACCCTAGTTTGAAACCCTAACCCTAATGCAAAACCCTAGTTTGAAACCCTAACCTTAATGTAAAACCCTAGTTTGTAACCCTAACCCTAATGTAAAACCCTAGTTTGTAACCCTAACCCTAATGTAAAACCCTAGTTTGAAACCCTAACCCTAATGTAAAACCCTAGTTTGAAGCATTAACCCTAATGTAAAACCCTAGTTTGAAACCATAACCCTAATTTGAAACCCTAGTTTGAAACACTAACCCTAATGTAAAACCCTAGTTTGAAACCCTAACCCTAATGTAAAACCCTAGTTTGAAGCATTAACCCTAATATAAAACCCTAGTTTGAAACCCTAACCCTAATGTTAAACCCTAGTTTGTAACCCTAACCCTAATGTAAAACCCTAGTTTGTAACCCTAACCCTAATGTAAAACCCTAGTTTGTAACCCTAACCCTAATGTAAAACCCTAGTTTGAAACCCTAACCCTAATGTTAAACCCTAGTTTGAAACCCAAACCCTGATGTTAAACCCTAGTTTGAAACCCTAACCCTAATGTTAAACCCCTTGTTTGTAACCCTTACCCTAATTTGAAACCCTAGTTTGAAAGCCTAACCCTAATGTTAAACCCTAGTTTGAAACCCTAACCCTAATGCAAAACCCTAGTTTGAAACACTAACCCTAATGTAAAACCCTAGTTTGAAACCATAACCCTAATTTGAAACCCTAGTTTGAAACCCTAACTCTAATGTAAAACACTAGTTTGAAACTCTAACCCTAATTTGAAACCCTAGTTTGAAACCCTAACCCTAATGCAAAACCCTAGTTTGAAACCCTATCCCTAATGTAAAACCCTAGTTTGAAACCCTAACCCTAATGTAAAACCCTAGTTTGAAGCATTAACCCTAATGTAAAACCCTAGTTTGAAACCCTAACCCTAATGTTAAACCCTAGTTTGAAACCATAACCCTAACGTAAAACCCTAGTTTGAAACCCTAACCCTAATGTAAAACCCTAGTTTGTAACCCTAACCCTAATTTTAAACCCGAGTTTGAAACCCTAACCCTAACGTAAAACCCTATATTGAATCCCTAACCCTAATGTAAAACCCTATTTTGAAACCGTAACGCTAATTTGAAACCCTAGTTTGAAACACTAACCCTAATGTAAAACCCGAGTTTGAAACCGTAACCCTAATTTGAAACCCTAGTTTGAAACCCTAACCCTAATGTCAAACACTAGTTTGAAACCCTAACCCTAATTTTAAACCCTAGTTTGAAACCCTAACCCTAATGCAAAACCCTAGTTTGAAAACCTAACCCTAATGTAAAACCCTAGTTTGTAACCCTAACCCTAATGTAAAACCCTAGTTTGAAACCCTAACCCTAATGTTAAACCCTAGTTTGAAACCCTAACCCTAATGTTAAACCCTAGTTTGAAACCCTAACCCTAATGTAAAACCCTAGTTTGAAACCCTAACCCTAATGTAAAACCCTAGTTTGAAGCATTAACCCTAATGTAAAACCCTAGTTTGAAACCCTAACCCTAATGTTAAAGCCTAGTTTGAAACCCTAACCCTAACGTAAAACCCTAGTTTGAAACCCTAACCCTAATATAAAACCCCAGTTTGTAACACTAACCCTAACGTAAAACCCTAGTTTGAAACCCTAACCCTAATGTTAAACCCTAGTTTGAAACCCTAACCGTAATGTAAAACCCTAGTTTGAAACCCTAACCCTAATGTTAAACCCTAGTTTGAAACCCTAAACCTAATGTAAAACCCTAGTTTGTTACCCTAACCCTAATGTAAAAACCTAGTTTGAAACCCTAACCCTAATGTAAAACCCCAGTTTGTAACCCTAACCCTAACGTAAAACCCTAGTTTGAAACCCTAACCCTAATGTTAAACCCTAGTTTCAAACCCTAACCCTAACGTAAAACCCTAGTTTCAATCCCTAACCCTAATGCAAAACCCTAGTTTAAAACCCTAACCCTAATGTAAAACCCTAGTTTGTAACCCTAACCCTAATGTAAAACCCTAGTTTGAAACACCAACCCTAATGTAAAACGCTAGTTTGAAACCGTAACGCTAATTTGAAACCCTAGTTTGAAACACATACCCTAATGTAAAACCCTAGTTTGAAACCGTAACCCTAATTTGAAACCCTAGTTTGAAACCCTAACCCTAATGTAAAACACTAGTTTGAAACCCTAACCCTAATTTGAAACCCTAGTTTGAAACCCTAACCCTAATGCAAAACCCTAGTTTGTAACCCTAACCCTAATGTTAAACCCTAGTTTGTAACCCTAACCCTAATGTAAAACCCTAGTTTGAAACCCTAACCCTAATGTAAAACCCTAGTTTGAAGCATTAACCCTAATGTAAAACCCTAGTTTGAAACCATAACCCTAATTTGAAAACCGAGTTTGAAACCCTAAACCTAACGTAAAACCCTAGTTTGAATCCCTAACTCTAATGTAAAACCCTAGTTTGAAACCGTAACCCTAATTTGAAACCCTAGTTTGAAACACTAACCCTAATGTAAAACCCTAGTTTGAAACCGTAACCCTAATTTGAAACCCTAGTTTGAAACACTTACCCTAATGTAAAACCCTAGTTTGAAACCGTAACCCTAATTTGAAACCCTAGTTTGAAACCCTAACCCTAATGTAAAACACTAGTTTGAAACCCTAACCCTAATTTGAAACCCTAGTTTGAAACCCTAACCCTAATGCAAAACCCTAGTTTGAAACCCTAACCCTAATGTAAAACCCTAGTTTGTAACCCTAACCCTAATGTAAAACCCTAGTTTGAAACCCTAACCCTAATGTAAAACTCTAGTTTGAAGCATTAACCCTAATGTAAAACCCTAGTTTAAAACCATAACCCTAACGTAAAACCCTAGTTTGAAACCCTAACCCTAATGTAAAACCCTAGTTTGCAACCCTAACCCTAATTTTAAAACCGAGTTTGAAACCCTAACCCTAATGTAAAACCCTAGTTTGAAACCCTAACCCTAATGTAAAACCCTTGTTTGAAACCATAACCCTAAAACAAAACCCTAGATTGAAACCCTAAGCCTAATTTGAAACCCTAGTTTTAAACCCGAACCCTAATGTAAAGCCCTAGTTTGAAACCCTAACCCTAATTTTAAACCCGAGTTTGAAACCCTAACCCTAATGTAAAACCCTAGTTTGAAACCCTAACCCTAATGTAAAACCCCTTGTTTGTAACCCTAACCCTAATTTGAAACCCTAGTTTGAAACCCTAACCCTAATGTTAAACCCTAGTTTGAAACCCTAACCCTAATGTAAAACCCTAGTTTGAAACCCTAACCCTAATTTGAAACCCTAGTTTGAAACCCTAACCCTAATTTGAAACCCCTGTTTGAAATCCTAACTCTAAAGTGAAACCTTAGTTTGAAATCCTAACTCTCATAAAAAACCCTAGTTTGTAACCCTAACCCAAATGTAAAACCCTAGTTTGAAACACTAACCCTAATGTAAAACCCTAGTTTGAAACGCTAACCCTAATGTAAAACCCTAGTTTGAAGCATTAACCCTAAAGTAAAACACTAGTTTGAAACCCTAACCCTAATGTTAAACCCTAGTTTGAAGCACTAACCCTAATGTAAAACACTAGTTTGAAACGCTGACCCTAATGTAAAACCCTAGTTTGAAGCATTAACCCTAATGTTAAACACTAGTTTGAAACCCTAACACTAAATTGAAACCCCAGTTTGAAACCCTAACCCTAATGTAAAACCCTAGTTTGAAACCCTAACCCTAATGTAAAACCCTAGTTTGAAACCCTAACCCTAATTTGAAACCCTAGTTTGAAACCCTAACCCTAATGTAAAACCCTTGTTTGAAACCCTAACCCTAATGTAAAACCCTAGTTTGAAACCCTAACCCTAATGTTAAAGCCTAGTTTGTAACCCTAACCCTAATGTAAAACCCTAGTTTGAAACCCTAACCCTAATGTTAAACCCTAGTTTGAAACCCTAACCCTAATGTAAAACACTTGTTTGAAACCCTAACCCTAATGTAAAACCCTAGTTTGAAACCCTAACCCTAATGTAAAACCCTAGTTTGAAGCACTAACCCTAATGTAAAACACTAGTTTGAAACGCTAACCCTAATGTAAAACCCTAGTTTGAAGCATTAACCCTAATGTTAAACCCTAGTTTGAAACCCTAACACTAAATTGAAACCCCAGTTTGAAACCCTAACCCTAATATAAAACCCTAGTTTGAAACCCTAACCCTAATGTAAAACCCTAGTTTGTAACCCTAACCCTAATGTAAAACCTTAGTGTGAAACCCTAACCCTAATGTAAAACCCTAGTTTGAAACCCTAACCCTAATGTAAAACCCTTGTTTGAAACCCTAACCCTAATGTAAAACCCTAGTTTGAAACCCTAACCCTAATGTTAAAGCCTAGTTTGTAACCCTAACCCTAATGTAAAACCCTAGTTTGAAACCCTAACCCTAATGTTAAACCCGAGTTTGAAACCCTAACCCTAATGTAAAACCCTTGTTTGAAACCCTAACCCTAATGTAAAACCCTTGTTTGAAACCCTAAGCCTAATTTGAAACCCTAGTTTGAAACCCTAACCCTAATGTAAAACCCCAGTTTGCAACCCTAACCCAAATGTAAAACCCTAGTTTGAAACACTAACCCTAATGTAAAACCCTAGTTTGAAACCCTAACCCTAATGTAAAACCCTAATTTGAAGCATTAACCCTAATGTAAAACCTTAGTTTGAAACCCTAACCCTAATGTAAAACCCTAGTTTGTAACCCTAACCCTAATGTAAAACCATAGTTTGAAACCCTAACCCTAATGTAAAACCCTAGTTTGAAACCCTAACCCTAATGTAAAACCCTAGTTTGTAACCCTAACTCTAATGTAAAACCCTAGTTTGAAATCCTAACCCTAATGTAAAACCCTAGTTTGAAACCCTAACCCTAATGTAAAACCCTTGTTTGAAACCCTAACCCTAAAACAAAACCCTAGATTGAAACCCTAAGCCTAATTTGAAACCCTAGTTTTAAACCCGAACCCTAATGTAAAGCCCTAGTTTGAAACCCTAACCCTAATTTTAAACCCGAGTTTGAAACCCTAACCCTAATGTAAAACCCTAGTTTGAAACCCTAACCCTAATGTAAAACCCCTTGTTTGTAACCCTAACCCTAATTTGAAACCCTAGTTTGAAACCCTAACCCTAATGTTAAACCCTAGTTTGAAACCCTAACCCTAATGTAAAACCCCTAGTTTGAAACCCTAACCCTAATGATAAACCCTAGTTTGAAACCCTAACCCTAAATTGAAACCCTAGTTTGAAACCCTAACCCTAATGTAAAACCCTAGTTTGAAACCCTAACCCTAATGTAAAACCCTAGTTTGTAACCCTAACCCTAATGTAAAACCCTAGTTTGAAACCCTAACCCTAATGTAAAACCCTAGTTTGAAACCCTAACCCTGATGTAAAACCCTAGTTTGAAGCACTAACCCTAATGTAAAACACTAGTTTGAAACGCTAACCCTAATGTAAAACCCTTGTTTGAAGCACTAACCCTAATGTAAAACACTAGTTTGAAACCCTAACCCTAATGTAAAACCCTTGTTTGAAACCCTAAGCCTAATTTGAAACCCTAGTTTGAAACCCTAACCCTAATGTAAAACCCTAGTTTGAAACCCTAACCCTA
This sequence comes from Vanacampus margaritifer, assembly GCF_051991255.1. Taxonomy (NCBI): domain Eukaryota; kingdom Metazoa; phylum Chordata; class Actinopteri; order Syngnathiformes; family Syngnathidae; genus Vanacampus; species Vanacampus margaritifer. The sequence continues at coordinate 388,810 of NW_027520737.1, read as the reverse complement.
ATGTAAAACCCTAGTTTGTAACCCTAACCCTAATGTAAAACCTTAGTGTGAAACCCTAACCCTAATGTAAAACCCTAGTTTGAAACCCTAACCCTAATGTAAAACCCTAGTTTGAAACCCTAACCCTAATTTGAAACCCTAGTTTGAAACCCTAACCCTAATGTAAAACCCTTGTTTGAAACCCTAACCCTAATGTAAAACCCTAGTTTGAAACCCTAAGCCTAATTTGAAACCCTAGTTTGAAACCCTAACCCTAATGTAAAACCCTAGTTTGTAACCCTAACCCAAATGTAAAACCCTAGTTTGAAACCCTAACCCTAATGTAAAACCCTAGTTTGAAACCCTAACCTTAATGTAAAACCCTAGTTTGAAGCATTAACCCTAATGTAAAACCCTAGTTTGAAACCCTAACCCAAATGTTAAACCCTAGTTTGAAACCCTAACCCTAAATTGAAACCCTAGTTTGAAACCCTAACCCTAATGTAAAACCCTAGTTTGAAACCCTAACCCTAATGTAAAACCCTAGTTTGTAACCCTAACCCTAAATTGAAACCCTAATTTGAAACCCTAGCCCTAAATTTAAACCCTAGTTTGAAACCCTAACCCTAAGGTAAAACCCTAATTTGAAGCATTAACCCTAATGTAAAACCTTAGTTTGAAACCCTAACCCTAATGTAAAACCCTAGTTTGTAACCCTAACCCTAATGTAAAACCATAGTTTGAAACCCTAACCCTAATGTAAAACCCTAGTTTGAAACCCTAACCCTAATGTAAAACCCTAGTTTGTAACCCTAACTCTAATGTAAAACCCTAGTTTGAAATCCTAACCCTAATGTTAAACCCTAGTTTGAATCCCTAACCCTAATGTAAAACCCTTGTTTGAAACCCTAACCCTAAAACAAAACCCTAGATTGAAACCCTAAGCCTAATTTGAAACCCTAGTTTGAAACCCTAACCCTAACGTAAAACCCTAGTTTGATACCCTAACCCTAATGTAAAACCCCAGTTTGTAACCCTAACCCTAACGTAAAACCCTAGTTTGAAACCCTAACCCTAATGTTAAATCCTAGTTTGAAACCCTAACACTAACGTAAAACCCTAGTTTGAATCCCTAACCCTAATGTAAAACCCTAGTTTGAAACCGTAACCCTAATTTTAAACCCTAGTTTGAAACACTAACCCTAATGTAAAACCCTAGTTTGAAACCGTAACCCTAATTTGAAACCCTAATTTGAAACCCTTACCCTAATGTAAAACACTAGTTTGAAACCCTAACCCTAATGTAAAACACTAGTTTGAAAGACTAAACCTAATTTGAAACCCTAGTTTGAAATCCTAACCCTAATTTGAAACCCTAGTTTGAAACCCTAACCCTAATGTAAAACCCTAGTTTGTAACCCTAACCCTAATGTAAAACCCTAGTTTGAAACCCTAACCCTAATGTAAAACCCTAGTTTGAAACCCTAACCCTAATGATAAACCCTTGTTTGAAACCCTAACCCTAATTTGAAACCCTAGTTTGAAACCGTAACCCTAATTTGAAACCCTAGTTTGAAACACTAACCCTAATGTAAAACCCTAGTTTGAAACCGTAACCCTAATTTGAAACCCTAGTTTGAAACCCTAACCCTAATGTAAAATCCTAGTTTGAAACCCTAACCCTAATGTTAAACCCTAGTTTGTAACCCTAACCCTAATGTAAAACCCTAGTTTGAAACCCTAACCCTAATGTTAAACCCTAGTTTGAAACCCTAACCCTAATGTAAAACCCTAGTTTGAAACCGTAACCCTAATTTGAAACCCTAGTTTGAAACCCTAACCCTAATGTAAAACAATAGTTTGAAACCCTAACCCTAATTTGAAACCCTAGTTTGAAACCCTAACCCTAATGCAAAACCCTAGTTTGAAACCCTAAACCTAATGTAAAACCCTAGTTTGAAACCGTAACCCTAATTTGAAACCCTAGTTTGAAACCCTAACCCTAATGCAAAACCCTAGTTTGTAACCCTAACCCTAATGTAAAACCCTAGTTTGAAACCCTAACCCTAATGTAAAACCCTAGTTTGAAACCCTAACCCTAATGATAAACCCTTGTTTGAAACCCTAACCCTAATTTGAAACCCTAGTTTGAAACCGTAACCCTAATTTGAAACCCTAGTTTGAAACACTAACCCTAATGTTAAACCCTAGTTTGAAACCCTAACCCTAATGTAAAACCCTAGTTTGAAACCGTAACCCTAATTTGAAACCCTAGTTTGAAACCCTAACCCTAATGTAAAACAATAGTTTGAAACCCTAAACCCTAATTTGAAACCCTAGTTTGAAACCCTAACCCTAATGCAAAACCCTAGTTTGAAACCCTAAACCTAATGTAAAACCCTAGTTTGTAACCCTAACCCTAATGTAAAACCCTAGTTTGAAACCCTAACCCTAATGTAAAACAATAGTTTGAAACCCAAACCCTAATTTGAAACCCTAGTTTGAAACCCTAACCCTAATGCAAAACCCTAGTTTGAAACCCTAACCCTAATGCAAAACCCTAGTTTGTAACCCTAACCCTAATGTTAAACCCTAGTTTGAAACCCTAACCCTAATGTAAAACCCTAGTTTGAAACCCAACCCTAATGTTAAACCCTAGTTTGAAACCCTAACCCTAATGTAAAACCCTAGTTTGAAACCCTAACCCTAATGTAAAACCCTAGTTTGAAGCATTAACCCTAATGTAAAACCCTAGTTTGAAACCCTAACCCTAATGTTAAACCCTAGTTTGAAACCCTAACCCTAACGTAAAACCCTAGTTTGAAACCCTAACCCTAATGTAAAACCCCAGTTTGTAACCCTAACCCTAACGTAAAACCCTAGTTTGAAACCCTAACCCTAATGTTAAATCCTAGTTTGAAACCCTAACACTAACGTAAAACCCTAGTTTGAATCCCTAATCCCTAATGTAAAACCCTAGTTTGAAACCGTAACCCTAATTTTAAACCCTAGTTTGAAACACTAACCCTAATGTAAAACCCTAGTTTGAAACCGTAACCCTAAATTGAAACCCTAATTTGAAACCCTTACCCTAATGTAAAACACTAGTTTGAAACCCTAACCCTAATTTGAAACCCTAGTTTGAAACCCTAATCCTAATGCAAAACCCTAGTTTGAAACCCTAACCCTAATGTAAAACCCTAGTTTGAAGCATTAACCCTAATATAAAACCCTAGTTTGAAACCCTAACCCTAATGTTAAACCCTAGTTTGTAACCCTAACCCTAATGTAAAACCCTAGTTTGAAACCCAAACCCTGATGTTAAACCCTAGTTTGTAACCCTAACCCTAATGTAAAACCCTAGTTTGTAACCCTAACCCTAATGTAAAACCCTAGTTTGAGACCCTAACCCTAATGTTAAACCCTAGTTTGAAACCCAAACCCTGATGTTAAACCCTAGTTTGAAACCCTAACCCTAATGTAAAACCCCTTGTTTGTAACCCTTACCCTAATTTGAAACCCTAGTTTGAAAGCCTAACCCTAATGTTAAACCCTAGTTTGAAATCCTAACCCTAATGCAAAACCCTAGTTTGAAACACTAACCCTAATGTAAAACCCTAGTTTGAAACCATAACCCTAATTTGAAACCCTAGTTTGAAACCCTAACTCTAATGTAAAACCCTAGTTTGTAACCCTAACCCTAATGTAAAACCCTAGTTTGAAACCCTAACCCTAATGTTAAATCCTAGTTTGAAACCCTAACACTAACGTAAAACCCTAGTTTGAAACCCTAACCCTAATGCAAAACCCTAGTTTGAAACACTAACCCTAATGTAAAACCCTAGTTTGAAACCATAACCCTAATTTGAAACCCTAGTTTGAAACCCTAACTCTAATGTAAAACCCTAGTTTGTAACCCTAACCCTAACGTAAAACCCTAGTTTGAAACCCTAACCCTAATGTTAAATCCTAGTTTGAAACCCTAACACTAACGTAAAACCCTAGTTTGAATCCCTAATCCCTAATGTAAAACCCTAGTTTGAAACCGTAACCCTAATTTTAAACCCTAGTTTGAAACACTAACCCTAATGTAAAACCCTAGTTTGAAACCGTAACCGTAAATTGAAACCCTAATTTGAAACCCTTACCCTAATGTAAAACACTAGTTTGAAACCCTAACCCTAATTTGAAACCCTAGTTTGAAACCCTAATCCTAATGTAAAACCCTAGTTTCAATCCCTAACCCTAATGCAAAACCCTAGTTTAAAACCCTAACCCTAATGTAAAACCCTAGTTTGTAACCCTAACCCTAATGTAAAACCCTAGTTTGAAACACCAACCCTAATGTAAAACGCTAGTTTGAAACCGTAACGCTAATTTGAAACCCTAGTTTGAAACACTTACCCTAATGTAAAACCCTAGTTTGAAACCGTAACCCTAATTTGAAACCCTAGTTTGAAACCCTAACCCTAATGTAAAACACTAGTTTGAAACCCTAACCCTAATTTGAAACCCTAGTTTGAAACCCTAACCCTAATGCAAAACCCTAGTTTGTAACCCTAACCCTAATGTAAAACCCTAGTTTGTAACCCTAACCCTAATGTAAAACCCTAGTTTGAAACCCTAACCCTAATGTAAAACCCTAGTTTGAAGCATTAACCCTAATGTAAAACCCTAGTTTGAAACCATAACCCTAATTTGAAAACCGAGTTTGAAACCCTAAACCTAACGTAAAACCCTAGTTTGAATCCCTAACTCTAATGTAAAACCCTAGTTTGAAACCGTAACCCTAATTTGAAACCCTAGTTTGAAACACTAACCCTAATGTAAAACCCTAGTTTGAAACCGTAACCCTAATTTGAAACCCTAGTTTGAAACACTTACCCTAATGTAAAACCCTAGTTTGAAACCGTAACCCTAATTTGAAACCCTAGTTTGAAACCCTAACCCTAATGTAAAACACTAGTTTGAAACCCTAACCCTAATTTGAAACCCTAGTTTGAAACCCTAACCCTAATGCAAAACCCTAGTTTGAAACCCTAACCCTAATGTAAAACCCTAGTTTGTAACCCTAACCCTAATGTAAAACCCTAGTTTGAAACCCTAACCCTAATGTAAAACTCTAGTTTGAAGCATTAACCCTAATGTAAAACCCTAGTTTAAAACCATAACCCTAATGTTAAACCCTAGTTTGAAAACCTAACCCTAACGTAAAACCCTAGTTTGAAACCCTAACCCTAATGTAAAACCCTAGTTTGCAACCCTAACCCTAATTTTAAAACCGAGTTTGAAACCCTAACCCTAACGTAAAACCCTAGTTTGAATCCCTAACTCTAATGTAAAACCCTAGTTTGAAACCGTAACCCTAATTTGAAACCCTAGTTTGAAACACTAACCCTAATGTAAAACCCTAGTTTGAAACCGTAACCCTAATTTGAAACCCTAATTTGAAACCCTTACCCTAATGTAAAACACTAGTTTGAAACCCTAACCCTAATGTAAAACACTAGTTTGAAAGACTAAACCTAATTTGAAACCCTAGTTTGAAACCCTAACCCTAATTTGAAACCCTAGTTTGAAACCCTAACCCTAATGTAAAACCCTAGTTTGTAACCCTAACCCTAATGTAAAACCCTAGTTTGAAACCCTAACCCTAATGTAAAACCCTAGTTTGAAACCCTAACCCTAATGATAAACCCTTGTTTGAAACCCTAACCCTAATTTGAAACCCTAGTTTGAAACCGTAACCCTAATTTGAAACCCTAGTTTGAAACACTAACCCTAATGTAAAACCCTAGTTTGAAACCGTAACCCTAATTTGAAACCCTAGTTTGAAACCCTAACCCTAATGTAAAATCCTAGTTTGAAACCCTAACCCTAATGTTAAACCCTAGTTTGTAACCCTAACCCTAATGTAAAACCCTAGTTTGAAACCCTAACCCTAATGTTAAACCCAAGTTTAAACCCTAACCATAATGTAAAACCCTAGTTTGAAACCGTAACCCTAATTTGAAACCCTAGTTTGAAACCCTAACCCTAATGTAAAACAATAGTTTGAAACCCTAACCCTAATTTGAAACCCTAGTTTGAAACCCTAACCCTAATGCAAAACCCTAGTTTGAAACCCTAAACCTAATGTAAAACCCTAGTTTGAAACCGTAACCCTAATTTGAAACCCTAGTTTGAAACCCTAACCCTAATGTAAAACCCTAGTTTGTAACCCTAACCCTAATGTAAAACCCTAGTTTGAAACCCTAACCCTAATGTAAAACCCTAGTTTGAAACCCTAACCCTAATGATAAACCCTTGTTTGAAACCCTAACCCTAATTTGAAACCCTAGTTTGAAACCGTAACCCTAATTTGAAACCCTAGTTTGAAACACTAACCCTAATGTTAAACCCTAGTTTGAAACCCTAACCCTAATGTAAAACCCTAGTTTGAAACCGTAACCCTAATTTGAAACCCTAGTTTGAAACCCTAACCCTAATGTAAAACAATAGTTTGAAACCCTAACCCTAATTTGAAACCCTAGTTTGAAACCCTAACCCTAATGCAAAACCCTAGTTTGAAACCCTAAACCTAATGTAAAACCCTAGTTTGTAACTCTAACCCTAATGTAAAACCCTAGTTTGAAACCCTAACCCTAATGTAAAACAATAGTTTGAAACCCAAACCCTAATTTGAAACCCTAGTTTGAAACCCTAACCCTAATGCAAAACCCTAGTTTGAAACCCTAACCCTAATGCAAAACCCTAGTTTGTAACCCTAACCCTAATGTTAAACCCTAGTTTGAAACCCTAACCCTAATGTAAAACCCTAGTTTGAAACCCAACCCTAATGTTAAACCCTAGTTTGAAACCCCAACCCTAATGTAAAACCCTAGTTTGAAACCCTAACCCTAATGTAAAACCCTAGTTTGAAGCATTAACCCTAATGTAAAACCCTAGTTTGAAACCCTAACCCTAATGTTAAACCCTAGTTTGAAACCCTAACCCTAACGTAAAACCCTAGTTTGAAACCCTAACCCTAATGTAAAACCCGTTTGTAACCCTAACCCTAACGTAAAACCCTAGTTTGAAACCCTAACCCTAATGTTAAATCCTAGTTTGAAACCCTAACACTAACTTAAAACCCTAGTTTGAATCCCTAATCCCTAATGTAAAACCCTAGTTTGAAACCGTAACCCTAATTTTAAACCCTAGTTTGAAACACTAACCCTAATGTAAAACCCTAGTTTGAAACCGTAACCCTAATTTGAAACCCTAATTTGAAACCCTTACCCTAATGTAAAACACTAGTTTGAAACCCTAACCCTAATGTAAAACCCTAGTTTGTAACCCTAACCCTAATGTAAAACCCTAGTTTGTAACCCTAACCCTAATGTAAAACCCTAGTTTGAAACCCTAACCCTAATGTTAAACCCTAGTTTGAAACCCTAACCCTAATGCAAAACCCTAGTTTGAAACACTAACCCTAATGTAAAACCCTAGTTTGAAACCATAACCCTAATTTGAAACCCTAGTTTGAAACCCTAACTCTAATGTAAAACCCTAGTTTGTAACCCTAACCCTAATGTAAAACCCTAGTTTGAAACCCTAACCCTAATGTTAAACCCTAGTTTGAAACCCAAACCCTGATGTTAAACCCTAGTTTGAAACCCTAACCCTAATGTAAAACCCCTTGTTTGTAACCCTTACCCTAATTTGAAACCCTAGTTTGAAAGCCTAACCCTAATGTTAAACCCTAGTTTGAAACCCTAACCCTAATGCAAAACCCTAGTTTGAAACACTAACCCTAATGTAAAACCCTAGTTTGAAACCATAACCCTAATTTGAAACCCTAGTTTGAAACCCTAACTCTAATGTAAAACACTAGTTTGAAACCCTAACACTAATTTGAAACCCTAGTTTGAAACCCTAACCCTAATGCAAAACCCTAGTTTGAAACACTAACCCTAATGTAAAACCCTAGTTTGAAACCATAACCCTAATTTGAAACCCTAGTTTGAAACCCTAACCCTAATGTTAAACCCTAGTTTGAAACCCTAACCCTAACGTAAAACCCTAGTTTGAAACCCTAACCCTAATGTAAAACCCTAGTTTGTAACCGTAACCCTAATTTGAAACCCGAGTTTGAAACCCTAACCCTAACGTAAAACCCTATATTAAATCCCTAACCCTAATGTAAAACCCTATTTTGAAACCGTAACGCTAATTTGAAACGCTAGTTTGAAACACTAACCCTAATGTAAAACCCGAGTTTGAAACCGTAACCCTAATTTGAAACCCTAGTTTGAAACCCTAACCCTAATGTCAAACACTAGTTTGAAACCCTAACCCTAATTTTAAACCCTAGTTTGAAACCCTAACCCTAATGCAAAACCCTAGTTTGAAACCCTAACCCTAATGTAAAACCCTAGTTTGTAACCCTAACCCTAATGTAAAACCCTAGTTTGAAACCCTAACCCTAATGTTAAACCCTAGTTTGAAACCCTAACCCTAATGTTAAACCCTAGTTTGAAACCCTAACCCTAATGTAAAACCCTAGTTTGAAACCCTAACCCTAATGTAAAACCCTAGTTTGAAGCATTAACCCTAATGTAAAACCCTAGTTTGAAACCCTAACCCTAATGTTAAAGCCTAGTTTGAAACCCTAACCCTAACGTAAAACCCTAGTTTGAAACCCTAACCCTAATATAAAACCCCAGTTTGTAACCCTAACCCTAACGTAAAACCCTAGTTTGAAACCCTAACCCTAATGTTAAACCTCAGTTTGAAACCCTAACCGTAATGTAAAACCCTAGTTTGAAACCCTAACCCTAATGTTAAACCCTAGTTTGAAACCCTAAACCTAATGTAAAACCCTAGTTTGTTACCCTAACCCTAATGTAAAACCCTAGTTTGAAACCCTAACCCTAATGTAAAACCCCAGTTTGTAACCCTAACCCTAACGTAAAACCCTAGTTTGAAACCCTAACCCTAATGTTAAACCCTAGTTTGAAACCCTAACCCTAACGTAAAACCCTAGTTTGAAACCCTAACCCTAATGTAAAACCCTAGTGTGTAACCCTAACCCTAATTTGAAACCCGAGTTTGAAACCCTAACCCTAACGTAAAACCCTATATTGAATCCCTAACCCTAATGTAAAACCCTATTTTGAAACCGTAACGCTAATTTGAAACCCTAGTTTGAAACACTAACCCTAATGTAAAACCCGAGTTTGAAACCGTAACCCTAATTTGAAACCCTAGTTTGAAACCCTAACCCTAATGTCAAACACTAGTTTGAAACCCTAACCCTAATTTTAAACCCTAGTTTGAAACCCTAACCCTAATGCAAAACCCTAGTTTGAAACCCTAACCCTAATGTAAAACCCTAGTTTGTAACCCTAACCCTAATGTAAAACCCTAGTTTGAAACCCTAACCCTAATGTTAAACCCTAGTTTGAAACCCTAACCCTAATGTTAAACCCTAGTTTGAAACCCTAACCCTAATGTAAAACCCTAGTTTGAAACCCTAACCCTAATGTAAAACCCTAGTTTGAAGCATTAACCCTAATGTATAACCCTAGTTTGAAACCCTAACCCTAATGTTAAACCCTAGTTTGAAACCCTAACCCTAACGTAAAACCCTAGTTTGAAACCCTAACCCTAATATAAAACCCCAGTTTTTAATCCTAACCCTAACGTAAAACCCTAGTTTGAAACCCTAACCCTAATGTTAAACCCTAGTTTGAAACCCTAACCCTAATGTAAAACCCTAGTTTGAAACCCTAACCCTAATGTTAAACCCTAGTTTGAAACCCTAACCCTAATGTTAAACCCTAGTTTGAAACCCTAACCCTAATGTAAAACCCTAGTTTGAAACCCTAACCCTAATGTTAAACCCTAGTTTGAAACCCTAACCCTAACGTAAAACCCTAGTTTGAAACCCTAACCCTAATGTAAAACCCTAGTTTGTAACCCTAACGTAAAACCCTAGTTTGAAACCCTAACCCTAATGTAAAACCCTAGTTTGTAACCCTAACCCTAATGTAAAACCCTAGTTTGAAACCCTAACCCTAATGTAAAACACTAGTTTGAAAGACTAAACCTAATTTGAAACCCTAGTTTGAAACCCTAACCCTAATTTGAAACCCTAGTTTGAAACCCTAACCCTAATGTAAAACCCTAGTTTGTAACCCTAACCCTAATGTAAAACCCTAGTTTGAAACCCTAACCCTAATGTAAAACCCTAGTTTGAAACCCTAACCCTAATTTGAAACCCTAGTTTGAAACCGTAACCCTAATTTGAAACCCTAGTTTGAAACACTAACCCTAATGTAAAACCCTAGTTTGAAACCGTAACCCTAATTTGAAACCCTAGTTTGAAACCCTAACCCTAATGTAAAACCCTAGTTTGAAACCCTAACCCAAATGTTAAACCCTAGCTTGTAACCCTAACCCTAATGTAAAACCCTAGCTTGAAACCCTAACCCTAATGTTAAACCCTAGTTTGAAACCCTAACCCTAATGTAAAACCCTAGTTTGAAACCGTAACCCTAATTTGAAACCCTAGTTTGAAACCCTAACCCTAATGTAAAACAATAGTTTGAAACCCTAACCCTAATTTGAAACCCTAGTTTGAAACCCTAACCCTAATGCAAAACCCTAGTTTGTAACCCTAACCCTAATGTAAAACCCTAGTTTGAAACCCTAACCCTAATGTAAAACCCTAGTTTGAAACCCTAACCCTAATGATAAACCCTAGTTTGAAACCCTAAACCTAATGTAAAACCCTAGTTTGTAACCCTAACCCTAATTTGAAACCCGAGTTTGAAACCCTAACCCTAATGTAAAACCCTAGTTTGAAACCCTAACCCTAATGATAAACCCTAGTTTGTAACCCTAACCCTAATATAAAAACCCTAGTTTCTAACCCTAACCCTAATGTAAAACCCTAGTTTGAAACCCTAACCCTAATGTTAAACCCTAGTTTGAAACGCTAACCCTAATGTAAAACCCCTTGTTTGTAACCCTAACCCTAATTTGAAACACTATTTTGAAACCCTAACCCTAATGTTAAACCCTAGTTTGAAACCCTAACCCTAATTTGAAACCGTAGTTTGAAAACCTAACCCTAATATAAAACCCTAGTTTGAAACCCTAACCCTAACGTAAAACCCTAGTTTCAATCCCTAACCCTAATGCAAAACCCTAGTTTAAAACCCTAACCCTAATGTAAAACCCTAGTTTGTAACCCTAACCCTAATGTAAAACCCTAGTTTGAAACACCAACCCTAATGTAAAACGCGAGTTTGAAACCGTAACGCTAATTTGAAACCCTAGTTTGAAACACTTACCCTAATGTAAAACCCTAGTTTGAAACCGTAACCCTAATTTGAAACCCTAGTTTGAAACCCTAACCCTAATGTAAAACACTAGTTTGAAACCCTAACCCTAATTTGAAACCCTAGTTTGAAACCCTAACCCTAATGCAAAACCCTAGTTTGAAACCCTAACCTTAATGTAAAACCCTAGTTTGTAACCCTAACCCTAATGTAAAACCCTAGTTTGTAACCCTAACCCTAATGTAAAACCCTAGTTTGAAACCCTAACCCTAATGTAAAACCCTAGTTTGAAGCATTAACCCTAATGTAAAACCCTAGTTTGAAACCATAACCCTAATTTGAAACCCTAGTTTGAAACACTAACCCTAATGTAAAACCCTAGTTTGAAACCCTAACCCTAATGTAAAACCCTAGTTTGAAGCATTAACCCTAATATAAAACCCTAGTTTGAAACCCTAACCCTAATGTTAAACCCTAGTTTGTAACCCTAACCCTAATGTAAAACCCTAGTTTGTAACCCTAACCCTAATGTAAAACCCTAGTTTGTAACCCTAACCCTAATGTAAAACCCTAGTTTGAAACCCTAACCCTAATGTTAAACCCTAGTTTGAAACCCAAACCCTGATGTTAAACCCTAGTTTGAAACCCTAACCCTAATGTTAAACCCCTTGTTTGTAACCCTTACCCTAATTTGAAACCCTAGTTTGAAAGCCTAACCCTAATGTTAAACCCTAGTTTGAAACCCTAACCCTAATGCAAAACCCTAGTTTGAAACACTAACCCTAATGTAAAACCCTAGTTTGAAACCATAACCCTAATTTGAAACCCTAGTTTGAAACCCTAACTCTAATGTAAAACACTAGTTTGAAACTCTAACCCTAATTTGAAACCCTAGTTTGAAACCCTAACCCTAATGCAAAACCCTAGTTTGAAACCCTATCCCTAATGTAAAACCCTAGTTTGAAACCCTAACCCTAATGTAAAACCCTAGTTTGAAGCATTAACCCTAATGTAAAACCCTAGTTTGAAACCCTAACCCTAATGTTAAACCCTAGTTTGAAACCATAACCCTAACGTAAAACCCTAGTTTGAAACCCTAACCCTAATGTAAAACCCTAGTTTGTAACCCTAACCCTAATTTTAAACCCGAGTTTGAAACCCTAACCCTAACGTAAAACCCTATATTGAATCCCTAACCCTAATGTAAAACCCTATTTTGAAACCGTAACGCTAATTTGAAACCCTAGTTTGAAACACTAACCCTAATGTAAAACCCGAGTTTGAAACCGTAACCCTAATTTGAAACCCTAGTTTGAAACCCTAACCCTAATGTCAAACACTAGTTTGAAACCCTAACCCTAATTTTAAACCCTAGTTTGAAACCCTAACCCTAATGCAAAACCCTAGTTTGAAAACCTAACCCTAATGTAAAACCCTAGTTTGTAACCCTAACCCTAATGTAAAACCCTAGTTTGAAACCCTAACCCTAATGTTAAACCCTAGTTTGAAACCCTAACCCTAATGTTAAACCCTAGTTTGAAACCCTAACCCTAATGTAAAACCCTAGTTTGAAACCCTAACCCTAATGTAAAACCCTAGTTTGAAGCATTAACCCTAATGTAAAACCCTAGTTTGAAACCCTAACCCTAATGTTAAAGCCTAGTTTGAAACCCTAACCCTAACGTAAAACCCTAGTTTGAAACCCTAACCCTAATATAAAACCCCAGTTTGTAACCCTAACCCTAACGTAAAACCCTAGTTTGAAACCCTAACCCTAATGTTAAACCCTAGTTTGAAACCCTAACCGTAATGTAAAACCCTAGTTTGAAACCCTAACCCTAATGTTAAACCCTAGTTTGAAACCCTAAACCTAATGTAAAACCCTAGTTTGTTACCCTAACCCTAATGTAAAAACCTAGTTTGAAACCCTAACCCTAATGTAAAACCCCAGTTTGTAACCCTAACCCTAACGTAAAACCCTAGTTTGAAACCCTAACCCTAATGTTAAACCCTAGTTTCAAACCCTAACCCTAACGTAAAACCCTAGTTTCAATCCCTAACCCTAATGCAAAACCCTAGTTTAAAACCCTAACCCTAATGTAAAACCCTAGTTTGTAACCCTAACCCTAATGTAAAACCCTAGTTTGAAACACCAACCCTAATGTAAAACGCTAGTTTGAAACCGTAACGCTAATTTGAAACCCTAGTTTGAAACACATACCCTAATGTAAAACCCTAGTTTGAAACCGTAACCCTAATTTGAAACCCTAGTTTGAAACCCTAACCCTAATGTAAAACACTAGTTTGAAACCCTAACCCTAATTTGAAACCCTAGTTTGAAACCCTAACCCTAATGCAAAACCCTAGTTTGTAACCCTAACCCTAATGTTAAACCCTAGTTTGTAACCCTAACCCTAATGTAAAACCCTAGTTTGAAACCCTAACCCTAATGTAAAACCCTAGTTTGAAGCATTAACCCTAATGTAAAACCCTAGTTTGAAACCATAACCCTAATTTGAAAACCGAGTTTGAAACCCTAAACCTAACGTAAAACCCTAGTTTGAATCCCTAACTCTAATGTAAAACCCTAGTTTGAAACCGTAACCCTAATTTGAAACCCTAGTTTGAAACACTAACCCTAATGTAAAACCCTAGTTTGAAACCGTAACCCTAATTTGAAACCCTAGTTTGAAACACTTACCCTAATGTAAAACCCTAGTTTGAAACCGTAACCCTAATTTGAAACCCTAGTTTGAAACCCTAACCCTAATGTAAAACACTAGTTTGAAACCCTAACCCTAATTTGAAACCCTAGTTTGAAACCCTAACCCTAATGCAAAACCCTAGTTTGAAACCCTAACCCTAATGTAAAACCCTAGTTTGTAACCCTAACCCTAATGTAAAACCCTAGTTTGAAACCCTAACCCTAATGTAAAACTCTAGTTTGAAGCATTAACCCTAATGTAAAACCCTAGTTTAAAACCATAACCCTAACGTAAAACCCTAGTTTGAAACCCTAACCCTAATGTAAAACCCTAGTTTGCAACCCTAACCCTAATTTTAAAACCGAGTTTGAAACCCTAACCCTAATGTAAAACCCTAGTTTGAAACCCTAACCCTAATGATAAACCCTAGTTTGTAACCCTAACCCTAATATAAAAACCCTAGTTTCTAACCCTAACCCTAATGTAAAACCCTAGTTTGAAACCCTAACCCTAATGTTAAACCCTAGTTTGAAACGCTAACCCTAATGTAAAACCCCTTGTTTGTAACCCTAACCCTAATTTGAAACACTATTTTGAAACCCTAACCCTAATGTTAAACCCTAGTTTGAAACCCTAACCCTAATTTGAAACCGTAGTTTGAAAACCTAACCCTAATATAAAACCCTAGTTTGAAACCCTAACCCTAACGTAAAACCCTAGTTTCAATCCCTAACCCTAATGCAAAACCCTAGTTTAAAACCCTAACCCTAATGTAAAACCCTAGTTTGTAACCCTAACCCTAATGTAAAACCCTAGTTTGAAACACCAACCCTAATGTAAAACGCGAGTTTGAAACCGTAACGCTAATTTGAAACCCTAGTTTGAAACACTTACCCTAATGTAAAACCCTAGTTTGAAACCGTAACCCTAATTTGAAACCCTAGTTTGAAACCCTAACCCTAATGTAAAACACTAGTTTGAAACCCTAACCCTAATTTGAAACCCTAGTTTGAAACCCTAACCCTAATGCAAAACCCTAGTTTGAAACCCTAACCTTAATGTAAAACCCTAGTTTGTAACCCTAACCCTAATGTAAAACCCTAGTTTGTAACCCTAACCCTAATGTAAAACCCTAGTTTGAAACCCTAACCCTAATGTAAAACCCTAGTTTGAAGCATTAACCCTAATGTAAAACCCTAGTTTGAAACCATAACCCTAATTTGAAACCCTAGTTTGAAACACTAACCCTAATGTAAAACCCTAGTTTGAAACCCTAACCCTAATGTAAAACCCTAGTTTGAAGCATTAACCCTAATATAAAACCCTAGTTTGAAACCCTAACCCTAATGTTAAACCCTAGTTTGTAACCCTAACCCTAATGTAAAACCCTAGTTTGTAACCCTAACCCTAATGTAAAACCCTAGTTTGTAACCCTAACCCTAATGTAAAACCCTAGTTTGAAACCCTAACCCTAATGTTAAACCCTAGTTTGAAACCCAAACCCTGATGTTAAACCCTAGTTTGAAACCCTAACCCTAATGTAAAACCCCTTGTTTGTAACCCTTACCCTAATTTGAAACCCTAGTTTGAAAGCCTAACCCTAATGTTAAACCCTAGTTTGAAACCCTAACCCTAATGCAAAACCCTAGTTTGAAACACTAACCCTAATGTAAAACCCTAGTTTGAAACCATAACCCTAATTTGAAACCCTAGTTTGAAACCCTAACTCTAATGTAAAACACTAGTTTGAAACCCTAACCCTAATTTGAAACCCTAGTTTGAAACCCTAACCCTAATGCAAAACCCTAGTTTGAAACCCTATCCCTAATGTAAAACCCTAGTTTGAAACCCTAACCCTAATGTAAAACCCTAGTTTGAAGCATTAACCCTAATGTAAAACCCTAGTTTGAAACCCTAACCCTAATGTTAAACCCTAGTTTGAAACCCTAACCCTAACGTAAAACCCTAGTTTGAAACCCTAACCCTAATGTAAAACCCTAGTTTGTAACCCTAACCCTAATTTTAAACCCGAGTTTGAAACCCTAACCCTAACGTAAAACCCTATATTGAATCCCTAACCCTAATGTAAAACCCTATTTTGAAACCGTAACGCTAATTTGAAACCCTAGTTTGAAACACTAACCCTAATGTAAAACCCGAGTTTGAAACCGTAACCCTAATTTGAAACCCTAGTTTGAAACCCTAACCCTAATGTCAAACACTAGTTTGAAACCCTAACCCTAATTTTAAACCCTAGTTTGAAACCCTAACCCTAATGCAAAACCCTAGTTTGAAAACCTAACCCTAATGTAAAACCCTAGTTTGTAACCCTAACCCTAATGTAAAACCCTAGTTTGAAACCCTAACCCTAATGTTAAACCCTAGTTTGAAACCCTAACCCTAATGTTAAACCCTAGTTTGAAACCCTAACCCTAATGTAAAACCCTAGTTTGAAACCCTAACCCTAATGTAAAACCCTAGTTTGAAGCATTAACCCTAATGTAAAACCCTAGTTTGAAACCCTAACCCTAATGTTAAAGCCTAGTTTGAAACCCTAACCCTAACGTAAAACCCTAGTTTGAAACCCTAACCCTAATATAAAACCCCAGTTTGTAACCCTTACCCTAACGTAAAACCCTAGTTTGAAACCCTAACCCTAATGTTAAACCCTAGTTTGAAACCCTAACCGTAATGTAAAACCCTAGTTTGAAACCCTAACCCTAATGTTAAACCCTAGTTTGAAACCCTAAACCTAATGTAAAACCCTAGTTTGTTACCCTAACCCTAATGTAAAAACCTAGTTTGAAACCCTAACCCTAATGTAAAACCCCAGTTTGTAACCCTAACCCTAACGTAAAACCCTAGTTTGAAACCCTAACCCTAATGTTAAACCCTAGTTTCAAACCCTAACCCTAACGTAAAACCCTAGTTTCAATCCCTAACCCTAATGCAAAACCCTAGTTTAAAACCCTAACCCTAATGTAAAACCCTAGTTTGTAACCCTAACCCTAATGTAAAACCCTAGTTTGAAACACCAACCCTAATGTAAAAACGCTAGTTTGAAACCGTAACGCTAATTTGAAACCCTAGTTTGAAACACATACCCTAATGTAAAACCCTAGTTTGAAACCGTAACCCTAATTTGAAACCCTAGTTTGAAACCCTAACCCTAATGTAAAACACTAGTTTGAAACCCTAACCCTAATGTTAAACCCTAGTTTGTAACCCTAACCCTAATGTAAAACCCTAGTTTGAAACCCTAACCCTAATGTAAAACCCTAGTTTGAAGCATTAACCCTAATGTAAAACCCTAGTTTGAAACCATAACCCTAATTTGAAAACCGAGTTTGAAACCCTAAACCTAACGTAAAACCCTAGTTTGAATCCCTAACTCTAATGTAAAACCCTAGTTTGAAACCGTAACCCTAATTTGAAACCCTAGTTTGAAACACTAACCCTAATGTAAAACCCTAGTTTGAAACCGTAACCCTAATTTGAAACCCTAGTTTGAAACACTTACCCTAATGTAAAACCCTAGTTTGAAACCGTAACCCTAATTTGAAACCCTAGTTTGAAACCCTAACCCTAATGTAAAACACTAGTTTGAAACCCTAACCCTAATTTGAAACCCTAGTTTGAAACCCTAACCCTAATGCAAAACCCTAGTTTGAAACCCTAACCCTAATGTAAAACCCTAGTTTGTAACCCTAACCCTAATGTAAAACCCTAGTTTGAAACCCTAACCCTAATGTAAAACTCTAGTTTGAAGCATTAACCCTAATGTAAAACCCTAGTTTAAAACCATAACCCTAACGTAAAACCCTAGTTTGAAACCCTAACCCTAATGTAAAACCCTAGTTTGCAACCCTAACCCTAATTTTAAAACCGAGTTTGAAACCCTAACCCTAACGTAAAA
The DNA here is from genome assembly GCF_051991255.1 of Vanacampus margaritifer. NCBI lineage: Eukaryota > Metazoa > Chordata > Actinopteri > Syngnathiformes > Syngnathidae > Vanacampus > Vanacampus margaritifer. Next base: position 370,880 of record NW_027520737.1, on the reverse strand, counting down.
CCCTAGTTTGAATCCCTAACTCTAATGTAAAACCCTAGTTTGAAACCGTAACCCTAATTTGAAACCCTAGTTTGAAACACTAACCCTAATGTAAAACCCTAGTTTGAAACCGTAACCCTAATTTGAAACCCTAATTTGAAACCCTTACCCTAATGTAAAACACTAGTTTGAAACCCTAACCCTAATGTAAAACACTAGTTTGAAAGACTAAACCTAATTTGAAACCCTAGTTTGAAACCCTAACCCTAATTTGAAACCCTAGTTTGAAACCCTAACCCTAATGTAAAACCCTAGTTTGTAACCCTAACCCTAATGTAAAACCCTAGTTTGAAACCCTAACCCTAATGTAAAACCCTAGTTTGAAACCCTAACCCTAATGATAAACCCTTGTTTGAAACCCTAACCCTAATTTGAAACCCTAGTTTGAAACCGTAACCCTAATTTGAAACCCTAGTTTGAAACACTAACCCTAATGTAAAACCCTAGTTTGAAACCGTAACCCTAATTTGAAACCCTAGTTTGAAACCCTAACCCTAATGTAAAATCCTAGTTTGAAACCCTAACCCTAATGTTAAACCCTAGTTTGTAACCCTAACCCTAATGTAAAACCCTAGTTTGAAACCCTAACCCTAATGTTAAACCCAAGTTTAAACCCTAACCCTAATGTAAAACCCTAGTTTGAAACCGTAACCCTAATTTGAAACCCTAGTTTGAAACCCTAACCCTAATGTAAAACAATAGTTTGAAACCCTAACCCTAATTTGAAACCCTAGTTTGAAACCCTAACCCTAATGCAAAACCCTAGTTTGAAACCCTAAACCTAATGTAAAACCCTAGTTTGAAACCGTAACCCTAATTTGAAACCCTAGTTTGAAACCCTAACCCTAATGTAAAACCCTAGTTTGAAACCCTAACCCTAATGATAAACCCTTGTTTGAAACCCTAACCCTAATTTGAAACCCTAGTTTGAAACCGTAACCCTAATTTGAAACCCTAGTTTGAAACACTAACCCTAATGTTAAACCCTAGTTTGAAACCCTAACCCTAATGTAAAACCCTAGTTTGAAACCGTAACCCTAATTTGAAACCCTAGTTTGAAACCCTAACCCTAATGTAAAACAATAGTTTGAAACCCTAACCCTAATTTGAAACCCTAGTTTGAAACCCTAACCCTAATGCAAAACCCTAGTTTGAAACCCTAAACCTAATGTAAAACCCTAGTTTGTAACCCTAACCCTAATGTAAAACCCTAGTTTGAAACCCTAACCCTAATGTAAAACAATAGTTTGAAACCCAAACCCTAATTTGAAACCCTAGTTTGAAACCCTAACCCTAATGCAAAACCCTAGTTTGAAACCCTAACCCTAATGCAAAACCCTAGTTTGTAACCCTAACCCTAATGTTAAACCCTAGTTTGAAACCCTAACCCTAATGTAAAACCCTAGTTTGAAACCCAACCCTAATGTTAAACCCTAGTTTGAAACCCCAACCCTAATGTAAAACCCTAGTTTGAAACCCTAACCCTAATGTAAAACCCTAGTTTGAAGGATTAACCCTAATGTAAAACCCTAGTTTGAAACCCTAACCCTAATGTTAAACCCTAGTTTGAAACCCTAACCCTAACGTAAAACCCTAGTTTGAAACCCTAACCCTAATGTAAAACCCCAGTTTGTAACCCTAACCCTAACGTAAAACCCTAGTTTGAAACCCTAACCCTAATGTTAAATCCTAGTTTGAAACCCTAACACTAACTTAAAACCCTAGTTTGAATCCCTAATCCCTAATGTAAAACCCTAGTTTGAAACCGTAACCCTAATTTTAAACCCTAGTTTGAAACACTAACCCTAATGTAAAACCCTAGTTTGAAACCGTAACCCTAATTTGAAACCCTAATTTGAAACCCTTACCCTAATGTAAAACACTAGTTTGAAACCCTAACCCTAATGTAAAACCCTAGTTTGTAACCCTAACCCTAATGTAAAACCCTAGTTTGAAACCCTAACCCTGATGTTAAACCCTAGTTTGAAACCCTAACCCTAATGTAAAACCCCTTGTTTGTAACCCTTACCCTAATTTGAAACCCTAGTTTGAAAGCCTAACCCTAATGTTAAACCCTAGTTTGAAACCCTAACCCTAATGCAAAACCCTAGTTTGAAACACTAACCCTAATGTAAAACCCTAGTTTGAAACCATAACCCTAATTTGAAACCCTAGTTTGAAACCCTAACTCTAATGTAAAACACTAGTTTGAAACCCTAACCCTAATTTGAAACCCTAGTTTGAAACCCTAACCCTAATGTAAAACCCTAGTTTGAAACCCTAACCCTAATGTAAAACCCTAGTTTGAAGCATTAACCCTAATGTAAAACCCTAGTTTGAAACCATAACCCTAATGTTAAACCCTAGTTTGAAACCCTAACCCTAACGTAAAACCCTAGTTTGAAACCCTAACCCTAATGTAAAACCCTAGTTTGTAACCGTAACCCTAATTTGAAACCCGAGTTTGAAACCCTAACCCTAACGTAAAACCCTATATTGAATCCCTAACCCTAATGTAAAACCCTATTTTGAAACCGTAACGCTAATTTGAAACGCTAGTTTGAAACACTAACCCTAATGTAAAACCCGAGTTTGAAACCGTAACCCTAATTTGAAACCCTAGTTTGAAACCCTAACCCTAATGTCAAACACTAGTTTGAAACCCTAACCCTAATTTTAAACCCTAGTTTGAAACCCTAACCCTAATGCAAAACCCTAGTTTGAAACCCTAACCCTAATGTAAAACCCTAGTTTGTAACCCTAACCCTAATGCAAAACCCTAGTTTGAAACCCTAACCCTAATGTTAAACCCTAGTTTGAAACCCTAACCCTAATGCAAAACCCTAGTTTGAAACACTAACCCTAATGTAAAACCCTAGTTTGAAACCATAACCCTAATTTGAAACCCGAGTTTGAAACCCTAACCCTAACGTAAAACCCTATATTGAATCCCTAACCCTAATGTAAAACCCTATTTTGAAACCGTAACGCTAATTTGAAACCCTAGTTTGAAACACTAACCCTAATGTAAAACCCGAGTTTGAAACCGTAACCCTAATTTGAAACCCTAGTTTGAAACCCTAACCCTAATGTCAAACACTAGTTTGAAACCCTAACCCTAATTTTAAACCCTAGTTTGAAACCCTAACCCTAATGCAAAACCCTAGTTTGAAACCCTAACCCTAATGTAAAACCCTAGTTTGTAACCCTAACCCTAATGTAAAACCCTAGTTTGAAACCCTAACCCTAATGTTAAACCCTAGTTTGAAACCCTAACCCTAATGTTAAACCCTAGTTTGAAACCCTAACCCTAATGTAAAACCCTAGTTTGAAACCCTAACCCTAATGTAAAACCCTAGTTTGAAGCATTAACCCTAATGTATAACCCTAGTTTGAAACCCTAACCCTAATGTTAAACCCTAGTTTGAAACCCTAACCCTAACGTAAAACCCTAGTTTGAAACCCTAACCCTAATATAAAACCCCAGTTTTTAATCCTAACCCTAACGTAAAACCCTAGTTTGAAACCCTAACCCTAATGTTAAACCCTAGTTTGAAACCCTAACCCTAATGTAAAACCCTAGTTTGAAACCCTAACCCTAATGTTAAACCCTAGTTTGAAACCCTAACCCTAATGTTAAACCCTAGTTTGAAACCCTAACCCTAATGTAAAACCCTAGTTTGAAACCCTAACCCTAATGTTAAACCCTAGTTTGAAACCCTAACCCTAATGTAAAACCCTAGTTTGAAACCCTAACCCTAATGTTAAACACAGTTTGAAACCCTAACCCTAACGTAAAACCCTAGTTTGAAACCCTAACCCTAATGTAAAACCCTAGTTTGTAACCCTAACGTAAAACCCTAGTTTGAAACCCTAACCCTAATGTAAAACCCTAGTTTGTAACCCTAACCCTAATGTAAAACCCTAGTTTGAAACCCTAACCCTAATGTAAAACACTAGTTTGAAAGACTAAACCTAATTTGAAACCCTAGTTTGAAACCCTAACCCTAATTTGAAACCCTAGTTTGAAACCCTAACCCTAATGTAAAACCCTAGTTTGTAACCCTAACCCTAATGTAAAACCCTAGTTTGAAACCCTAACCCTAATGTAAAACCCTAGTTTGAAACCCTAACCCTAATTTGAAACCCTAGTTTGAAACCGTAACCCTAATTTGAAACCCTAGTTTGAAACACTAACCCTAATGTAAAACCCTAGTTTGAAACCGTAACCCTAATTTGAAACCCTAGTTTGAAACCCTAACCCTAATGTAAAACCCTAGTTTGAAACCCTAACCCAAATGGTAAACCCTAGCTTGTAACCCTAACCCTAATGTAAAACCCTAGCTTGAAACCCTAACCCTAATGTTAAACCCTAGTTTGAAACCCTAACCCTAATGTAAAACCCTAGTTTGAAACCGTAACCCTAATTTGAAACCCTAGTTTGAAACCCTAACCCTAATGTAAAACAATAGTTTGAAACCCTAACCCTAATTTGAAACCCTAGTTTGAAACCCTAACCCTAATGCAAAACCCTAGTTTGAAACCCTAAACCTAATGTAAAACCCTAGTTTGTAACCCTAACCCTAATTTGAAACCCGAGTTTGAAACCCTAACCCTAATGTAAAACCCTAGTTTGAAACCCTAACCCTAATGATAAACCCTAGTTTGTAACCCTAACCCTAATATAAAAACCCTAGTTTCTAACCCTAACCCTAATGTAAAACCCTAGTTTGAAACCCTAACCCTAATGTTAAACCCTAGTTTGAAACGCTAACCCTAATGTAAAACCCCTTGTTTGTAACCCTAACCCTAATTTGAAACACTATTTTGAAACCCTAACCCTAATGTTAAACCCTAGTTTGAAACCCTAACCCTAATTTGAAACCGTAGTTTGAAAACCTAACCCTAATATAAAACCCTAGTTTGAAACCCTAACCCTAACGTAAAACCCTAGTTTCAATCCCTAACCCTAATGCAAAACCCTAGTTTAAAACCCTAACCCTAATGTAAAACCCTAGTTTGTAACCCTAACCCTAATGTAAAACCCTAGTTTGAAACACCAACCCTAATGTAAAACGCGAGTTTGAAACCGTAACGCTAATTTGAAACCCTAGTTTGAAACACTTACCCTAATGTAAAACCCTAGTTTGAAACCGTAACCCTAATTTGAAACCCTAGTTTGAAACCCTAACCCTAATGTAAAACACTAGTTTGAAACCCTAACCCTAATTTGAAACCCTAGTTTGAAACCCTAACCCTAATGCAAAACCCTAGTTTGAAACCCTAACCTTAATGTAAAACCCTAGTTTGTAACCCTAACCCTAATGTAAAACCCTAGTTTGTAACCCTAACCCTAATGTAAAACCCTAGTTTGAAACCCTAACCCTAATGTAAAACCCTAGTTTGAAGCATTAACCCTAATGTAAAACCCTAGTTTGAAACCATAACCCTAATTTGAAACCCTAGTTTGAAACACTAACCCTAATGTAAAACCCTAGTTTGAAACCCTAACCCTAATGTAAAACCCTAGTTTGAAGCATTAACCCTAATATAAAACCCTAGTTTGAAACCCTAACCCTAATGTTAAACCCTAGTTTGTAACACTAACCCTAATGTAAAACCCTAGTTTGTAACCCTAACCCTAATGTAAAACCCTAGTTTGTAACCCTAACCCTAATGTAAAACCCTAGTTTGAAACCCTAACCCTAATGTTAAACCCTAGTTTGAAACCCAAACCCTGATGTTAAACCCTAGTTTGAAACCCTAACCCTAATGTAAAACCCCTTGTTTGTAACCCTTACCCTAATTTGAAACCCTAGTTTGAAAGCCTAACCCTAATGTTAAACCCTAGTTTGAAACCCTAACCCTAATGCAAAACCCTAGTTTGAAACACTAACCCTAATGTAAAACCCTAGTTTGAAACCATAACCCTAATTTGAAACCCTAGTTTGAAACCCTAACTCTAATGTAAAACACTAGTTTGAAACCCTAACCCTAATTTGAAACCCTAGTTTGAAACCCTAATCCTAATGCAAAACCCTAGTTTGAAACCCTATCCCTAATGTAAAACCCTAGTTTGAAACCCTAACCCTAATGTAAAACCCTAGTTTGAAGCATTAACCCTAATGTAAAACCCTAGTTTGAAACCCTAACCCTAATGTTAAACCCTAGTTTGAAACCCTAACCCTAACGTAAAACCCTAGTTTGTAACCCTAACCCTAATGTAAAACCCTAGTTTGTAACCCTAACCCTAATTTTAAACCCGAGTTTGAAACCCTAACCCTAACGTAAAACCCTATATTGAATCCCTAACCCTAATGTAAAACCCTATTTTGAAACCGTAACGCTAATTTGAAACCCTAGTTTGAAACACTAACCCTAATGTAAAACCCGAGTTTGAAACCGTAACCCTAATTTGAAACCCTAGTTTGAAACCCTAACCCTAATGTCAAACACTAGTTTGAAACCCTAACCCTAATTTTAAACCCTAGTTTGAAACCCTAACCCTAATGCAAAACCCTAGTTTGAAAACCTAACCCTAATGTAAAACCCTAGTTTGTAACCCTAACCCTAATGTAAAACCCTAGTTTGAAACCCTAACCCTAATGTTAAACCCTAGTTTGAAACCCTAACCCTAATGTTAAACCCTAGTTTGAAACCCTAACCCTAATGTAAAACCCTAGTTTGAAACCCTAACCCTAATGTAAAACCCTAGTTTGAAGCATTAACCCTAATGTAAAACCCTAGTTTGAAACCCTAACCCTAATGTTAAAGCCTAGTTTGAAACCCTAACCCTAACGTAAAACCCTAGTTTGAAACCCTAACCCTAATATAAAACCCCAGTTTGTAACCCTAACCCTAACGTAAAACGCTAGTTTGAAACCCTAACCCTAATGTTAAACCCTAGTTTGAAACCCTAACCGTAATGTAAAACCCTAGTTTGAAACCCTAACCCTAATGTTAAACCCTAGTTTGAAACCCTAAACCTAATGTAAAACCCTAGTTTGTTACCCTAACCCTAATGTAAAAACCTAGTTTGAAACCCTAACCCTAATGTAAAACCCCAGTTTGTAACCCTAACCCTAACGTAAAACCCTAGTTTGAAACCCTAACCCTAATGTTAAACCCTAGTTTCAAACCCTAACCCTAACGTAAAACCCTAGTTTCAATCCCTAACCCTAATGCAAAACCCTAGTTTAAAACCCTAACCCTAATGTAAAACCCTAGTTTGTAACCCTAACCCTAATGTAAAACCCTAGTTTGAAACACCAACCCTAATGTAAAACGCTAGTTTGAAACCGTAACGCTAATTTGAAACCCTAGTTTGAAACACTTACCCTAATGTAAAACCCTAGTTTGAAACCGTAACCCTAATTTGAAACCCTAGTTTGAAACCCTAACCCTAATGTAAAACACTAGTTTGAAACCCTAACCCTAATTTGAAACCCTAGTTTGAAACCCTAACCCTAATGCAAAACCCTAGTTTGTAACCCTAACCCTAATGTTAAACCCTAGTTTGTAACCCTAACCCTAATGTAAAACCCTAGTTTGAAACCCTAACCCTAATGTAAAACCCTAGTTTGAAGCATTAACCCTAATGTAAAACCCTAGTTTGAAACCATAACCCTAATTTGAAAACCGAGTTTGAAACCCTAAACCTAACGTAAAACCCTAGTTTGAATCCCTAACTCTAATGTAAAACCCTAGTTTGAAACCGTAACCCTAATTTGAAACCCTAGTTTGAAACACTAACCCTAATGTAAAACCCTAGTTTGAAACCGTAACCCTAATTTGAAACCCTAGATTGAAATACTTACCCTAATGTAAAACCCTAGTTTGAAACCGTAACCCTAATTTGAAACCCTAGTTTGAAACCCTAACCCTAATGTAAAACACTAGTTTGAAACCCTAACCCTAATTTGAAACCCTAGTTTGAAACCCTAACCCTAATGCAAAACCCTAGTTTGAAACCCTAACCCTAATGTAAAACCCTAGTTTGTAACCCTAACCCTAATGTAAAACCCTAGTTTGAAACCCTAACCCTAATGTAAAACTCTAGTTTGAAGCATTAACCCTAATGTAAAACCCTAGTTTAAAACCATAACCCTAATGTTAAACCCTAGTTTGAAAACCTAACCCTAACGTAAAACCCTAGTTTGAAACCCTAACTCTAATGTAAAACCCTAGTTTGCAACCCTAACCCTAATTTTAAAACCGAGTTTGAAACCCTAACCCTAACGTAAAACCCTAGTTTGAATCCCTAACTCTAATGTAAAACCCTAGTTTGAAACCGTAACCCTAATTTGAAACCCTAGTTTGAAACACTAACCCTAATGTAAAACCCTAGTTTGAAACCGTAACCCTAATTTGGAACCCTAGTTTGAAACCCTAACCCTAACGTAAAACCCTAGTTTGAAACCCTAACCCTTATGTAAAACCCTAGTTTGTAACCCTAACACTAATTTGAAACACGAGTTTGAAACCCTAACCCTAACGTAAAACCCTAGTTTGAATCCCTAACCCTAATGTAAAACCCTAGTTTGAAACCGTAACGCTAATTTGAAACCCTAATTTGAAACACTAACCCTAATGTAAAACCCTAGTTTTAAACCGTAACCCTAATTTGAAACCCTAGTTTGAAACCCTAAACCTAATGTAAAACACTAGTTTGAAAGCCTAACCCTAATTTGAAACCCTAGTTTGAAACCCTAACCCTAATTTGAAACCCTAGTTTGAAACCCTAACCCTAATGTAAAACCCTAGTTTTAAACCGTAACCCTAATTTGAAACCCTAGTTTGAAACACTTACCCTAATGTAAAACCCTAGTTTGAAACCGTAACCCTAATTTGAAACCCTAGTTTGAAACCCTAACCCTAATGTAAAACACTAGTTTGAAACCCTAACCCTAATTTGAAACCCTAGTTTGAAACCCTAACCCTAATGCAAAACCCTAGTTTGAAACCCTAACCCTAATGGTAAACCCTAGTTTGAAAACCTAACCCTAACGTAAAACCCTAGTTTGAAACCCTAACCCTAATGTAAAACCCTAGTTTGTAACCCTAACCCTAATTTGTAAACCGAGTTTGAAACCCTAACCCTAACGTAAAACCCTAGTTTGAATCCCTAACTCTAATGTAAAACCCTAGTTTGAAACCGTAACCCTAATTTGAAGCCCTAGTTTGAAACACTAACCCTAATGTAAAACCCTAGTTTGAAACCGTAACCCTAATTTGAAACCCTAGTTTGAAACACTAACCCTAACGTAAAACCCTAGTTTGAAACCCTAACCCTTATGTAAAACCCTAGTTTGTAACCCTAACACTAATTTGAAACCCGATTTTGAAAGCCTAACCCTAACGTAAAACCCTAGTTTGAATCCCTAACCCTAATGTAAAACCCTAGTTTGAAACCGTAACGCTAATTTGAAACCCTAATTTGAAACACTAACCCTAATGTAAAACCCTAGTTTTAAACCGTAACCCTAATTTGAAACCCTAGTTTGAAACCCTAACCCTAATGTAAAACCCTAGTTTGAAACCCTAACCCTAATTTGAAACCCTAGTTTGAAACACTAACCCTAATGTAAAACCCTAGTTTGTAACCCTAACCCTAATTTGAAACCCAAGTTTGAAACCCTAACCCTAACGTAAAAACCTAGTTTGAATCCCTAACCCTAATGTAAAACCCTAGTTTGAAACCGTAACTCTAATTTAAAACCCTAGTTTGAAACCCTAACCCTAATGTTAAACCCTAGTTTGAAACGCTAACCCTAATGTAAAACCCCTTGTTTGTAACACTAACCCTAATTTGAAACAATATTTTGAAACCCTAACCCTAATGTTAAACCCTAGTTTGAAACCCTAACCCTAATTTAAAACCGTAGTTTTAAAACCTAACCCTAATATAAAACCCTAGTTTGAAACCCTAACCCTAACGTAAAACCCTAGTTTCAATCCCTAACCCTAATGCAAAACCCTAGTTTAAAACCCTAACCCTAATGTAAAACCCTAGTTTGAAACCGTAACTCTAATTTAAAACCCTAGTTTGAAACACTAACCCTAATGTAAAACCCTAGTTTGAAACACTAACCCTAATGTAAAACCCTAGTTTGAAACCCTACCCCTAATGCAAAACCCTAGTTTGAAACCCTAACCCTAATGTAAAACCCTAGTTTGTAACCCTAACCCTAATGTAAAACCCTAGTTTGAAACCCTAACCCTAATGTAAAACCCTAGTTTGAAACGCTAACCCTAATGTTTAACCCTAGTTTGTAACCCTAACCCTAATATAGAAACCCTAGTTTTTAACCCTAACCCTAATGTAAAACCCTAGTTTGAAACCCTAACCCTAATGTTAAACCCTAGTTTGCAACCCTAAACCTAATGTAAAACCCCTTGTTTGTAACCCTAACCCTAATTTGAAACCCTAGTTTGAAACCCTAAGCCTAATGTTAAACCCTAGTTTGAAACCCTAACCCTAACGTAAAACCCTAGTTTCAATCCCTAACCCTAATGCAAAACCCTAGTTTAAAACCCTAACCCTAATGTAAAACCCTAGTTTGTAACCCTAACCCTAATGTAAAACCCTAGTTTGAAACACTTACTCTAATGTAAAACGCTAGTTTGAAACCGTAACGCTAATTTGAAACCCTAGTTTGAAACACTTACCCTAATGTAAAACCCTAGTTTGAAACCGTAACCCTAATTTGAAACCCTAGTTTGAAACCCTAACCCTAATGTAAAACACTAGTTTGAAACCCTAACCCTAATTTGAAACCCTAGTTTGAAACCCTAACCCTAATGCAAAACCCTAGTTTGAAACCCTAACCCTAATGGTAAACCCTAGTTTGAAAACCTAACCCTAACGTAAAACCCTAGTTTGAAACCCTAACCCTAATGTAAAACCCTAGTTTGTAACCCTAACCCTAATTTGAAAACCGAGTTTGAAACCCTAACCCTAACGTAAAACCCTAATTTGAAACCCTAGTTTGAAAGCCTAACCCTAATGTTAAACCCTAGTTTGAAACCCTAACCCTAATGCAAAACCCTAGTTTGAAACACTAACCCTAATGTAAAACCCTAGTTTGAAACCATAACCCTAATTTGAAACCCTAGTTTGAAACCCTAACTCTAATGTAAAACACTAGTTTGAAACCCTAACCCTAATTTGAAACCCTAGTTTGAAACCCTAACCCTAATGCAAAACCCTAGTTTGAAACCCTAACCCTAATGTAAAACCCTAGTTTGAAACCCTAACCCTAATGTAAAACCCTAGTTTGAAGCATTAACCCTAATGTAAAACCCTAGTTTGAAACCCTAACCCTAATGTTAAACCCTAGTTTGAAACCCTAACCCTAACGTAAAACCCTAGTTTGAAACCCTAACCCTAATGTAAAACCCTAGTTTGTAACCCTAACCCTAATTTGAAACCCGAGTTTGAAACCCTAACCCTAACGTAAAACCCTATATTGAATCCCTAACCCTAATGTAAAACCCTATTTTGAAACCGTAACGCTAATTTGAAACCCTAGTTTGAAACACTAACCCTAATGTAAAACCCGAGTTTGAAACCGTAACCCTAATTTGAAACCCTAGTTTGAAACCCTAACCATAATGTCAAACACTAGTTTGAAACCCTAACCCTAATTTTAAACCCTAGTTTGAAACCCTAACCCTAATGCAAAACCCTAGTTTGAAACCCTAACCCTAATTTGAAACCCTAGTTTGAAACCCTAAGCCTAATGTTAAACCCTAGTTTGAAACCCTAACCCTAACGTAAAACCCTAGTTTCAATCCCTAACCCTAATGCAAAACCCTAGTTTAAAACCCTAACCCTAATGTAAAACCCTAGTTTGTAACCCTAACCCTAATGTAAAACCCTAGTTTGAAACACTTGCCCTAATGTAAAACGCTAGTTTGAAACCGTAACGCTAATTTGAAACCCTAGTTTGAAACACTTACCCTAATGTAAAACCCTAGTTTGAAACCGTAACCCTAATTTGAAACCCTAGTTTGAAACCCTAACCCTAATGTAAAACACTAGTTTGAAACCCTAACCCTAATTTGAAACCCTAGTTTGAAACCCTAACCCTAATGCAAAACCCTAGTTTGAAACCCTAACCCTAATGGTAAACCCTAGTTTGAAAACCTAACCCTAACGTAAAACCCTAGTTTGAAACCCTAACCCTAATGTAAAACCCTAGTTTGTAACCTTAACCCTAATTTGAAAACCGAGTTTGAAACCCTAACCCTAACGTAAAACCCTAGTTTGAATCCCTAAATCTAATGTAAAACCCTAGTTTGAAACCGTAACCCTAATTTGAAGCCCTAGTTTGAAACACTAACCCTAATGTAAAACCCTAGTTTGAAACCGTAACCCTAATTTGAAACCCTAGTTTGAAACACTAACCCTAACGTAAAACCCTAGTTTGAAAACCTAACCCTTATGTAAAACCCTAGTTTGTAACCCTAACACTAATTTGAAACCCGAGTTTGAAAGCCTAACCCTAACGTAAAACCCTAGTTTGAATCCCTAACCCTAATGTAAAACCCTAGTTTGAAACCGTAACGCTAATTTGAAACCCTAATTTGAAACACTAACCCAAATGTAAAACCCTAGTTTTAAACCGTAACCCTAATTTGAAACCCTAGTTTGAAACCCTAACCCTAATGTAAAACACTAGTTTGAAAGCCTAACCCTAATTTGAAACCCTAGTTTGAAACCCTAACCCTAATTTGAAACCCTAGTTTGAAACCCTAACCCTAATGTAAAACCCTAGTTTGAAACCCTAACCCTAATGATAAACCCTAGTTTGAAACCCTAACCCTAATTTGAAACCCTAGTTTGAAACCCTAACCCTAATTTGAAACCCTAGTTTGAAACCCTAACCCTAATTTGAAACCCTAGTTTGAAACCCTAACCCTAATGTAAAACCCTAGTTTGTAACCCTAACCCTAATTTGAAACCCAAGTTTGAAACCCTAACCCTAACGTAAAACCCTAGTTTGAATCTCTAACCCTAATGTAAAACCCTAGTTTGAAACCGTAACTCTAATTTGAAACCCTAGTTTGAAACCCTAACCCTAATGTTAAACCCTAGTTTGAAACGCTAACCCTAATGTAAAACCCCTTGTTTGTAACACTAACCCTAATTTGAAACAATATTTTGAAACCCTAACCCTAATGTTAAACCCTAGTTTGAAACCCTAACCCTAATTTGAAACCGTAGTTTTAAAACTTAACCCTAATTTGAAACCGTAGTTTTAAAACTTAACCCTAATATAAAACCCTAGTTTGAAACCCTAACCCTAACGTAAAACCCTAGTTTCAATCCCTAACCCTAATGCAAAACCCTAGTTTAAAACCCTAACCCTAATGTAAAACCCTAGTTTGAAACCGTAACTCTAATTTGAAACCCTAGTTTGAAACACTAACCCTAATGTAAAACCCTAGTTTGAAACACTAACCCTAATGTAAAACCCTAGTTTGAAACCCTAACCCTAATGCAAAACCCTAGTTTGAAACCCTAACCCTAATGTAAAACCCTAGTTTGTAACCCTAACCCTAATGTAAAACCCTAGTTTGAAACCCTAACCCTAATGTAAAACCCTAGTTTGAAACCCTAACCCTAATGTTAAACCCTAGTTTGTAACCCTAACCCTAATATAGAAACCCTAGTTTGAAACCCTAACCCTAACGTAAAACCCTAGTTTCAATCCCTAACCCTAATGCAAAACCCTAGTTTAAAACCCTAACCCTAATGTAAAACCCTAGTTTGTAACCCTAACCCTAATGTAAAACCCTAGTTTGAAACCGTAACCCTAATTTGAAACCCTAGTTTGAAACCCTAACCCTAATGATAAACCCTAGTTTGAAACCCTAACCCTAATTTGAAACCCTAGTTTGAAACCCTAACCCTAATTTGAAACCCTAGTTTGAAACCCTAACCCTAATTTGAAACCCTAGTTTGAAACACTAACCCTAATGTAAAACCCTAGTTTGTAACCCTAACCCTAATTTGAAACCCAAGTTTGAAACCCTAACCCTAACGTAAAACCCTAGTTTGAATCCCTAACCCTAATGTAAAACCCTAGTTTGAAACCGTAACTCTAATTTGAAACCCTAACCCTAATGTTAAACCCTAGTTTGAAACGCTAACCCTAATGTAAAACCCCTTGTTTGTAACACTAACCCTAATTTGAAACAATATTTTGAAACCCTAACCCTAATGTTAAACCCTAGTTTGAAACCCTAACCCTAATTTGAAACCGTAGTTTTAAAACCTAACCCTAATATAAAACCCTAGTTTGAAACCCTAACGTAAAACCCTAGTTTCAATCCCTAACCCTAATGGTAAACCCTAGTTTGAAAACCTAACCCTAACGTAAAACCCTAGTTTGAAACCCTAACCCTAATGTAAAACCCTAGTTTGTAACCCTAACCCTAATTTGTAAACCGAGTTTGAAACCCTAACCCTAACGTAAAACCCTAGTTTGAATCCCTAACTCTAATGTAAAACCCTAGTTTGAAACCGTAACCCTAATTTGAAGCCCTAGTTTGAAACACTAACCCTAATGTAAAACCCTAGTTTGAAACCGTAACCCTAATTTGAAACCCTAGTTTGAAACACTAACCCTAACGTAAAACCCTAGTTTGAAACCCTAACCCTTATGTAAAACCCTAGTTTGTAACCCTAACACTAATTTGAAACCCGAGTTTGAAAGCCTAACCCTAACGTAAAACCCTAGTTTGAATCCCTAACCCTAATGTAAAACCCTAGTTTGAAACCGTAACGCTAATTTGAAACCCTAATTTGAAACACTAACCCTAATGTAAAACCCTAGTTTTAAACCTTAACCCTAATTTGAAACCCTAGTTTGAAACCCTAACCCTAATGTAAAACACTAGTTTGAAAGCCTAACCCTAATTTGAAACCCTAGTTTGAAACCCTAACCCTAATTTGAAACCCTAGTTTGAAACCCTAACCCTAATGTAAAACCCTAGTTTGAAACCCTAACCCTAATGATAAACCCTAGTTTGAAACCCTAACCCTAATTTGAAACCCTAGTTTGAAACCCTAACCCTAATTTGAAACCCTAGTTTGAGACCCTAACCCTAATTTGAAACCCTAGTTTGAAACACTAACCCTAATGTAAAACCCTAGTTTGTAACCCTAACCCTAATTTGAAACCCAAGTTTGAAACCCTAACCCTAACGTAAAACCCTAGTTTGAATCCCTAACCCTAATGTAAAACCCTAGTTTGAAACCGTAACTCTAATTTGAAACCCTAGTTTGAAACCCTAACCCTAATGTTAAACCCTAGTTTGAAACGCTAACCCTAATGTAAAACCCCTTGTTTGTAACACTAACCCTAATTTGAAACAATATTTTGAAACCCTAACCCTAATGTTAAACCCTAGTTTGAAACCCTAACCCTAATTTGAAACCGTAGTTTTAAAACCTAACCCTAATATAAAACCCTAGTTTGAAACCCTAACCCTAACGTAAAACCCTAGTTTCAATCCCTAACCCTAATGCAAAACCCTAGTTTAAAACCCTAACCCTAATGTAAAACCCTAGTTTGAAACCGTAACTCTAATTTAAAACCCTAGTTTGAAACACTAACCCTAATGTAAAACCCTAGTTTGAAACACTAACCCTAATGTAAAACCCTAGTTTGAAACCCTACCCCTAATGCAAAACCCTAGTTTGAAACCCTAACCCTAATGTAAAACCCTAGTTTGTAACCCTAACCCTAATGTAAAACCCTAGTTTGAAACCCTAACCCTAATGTAAAACCCTAGTTTGAAACGCTAACCCTAATGTTAAACCCTAGTTTGTAACCCTAACCCTAATATAGAAACCCTAGTTTTTAACCCTAACCCTAATGTAAAACCCTAGTTTGAAACCCTAACCCTAATGTTAAACCCTAGTTTGCAACCCTAACCCTAATGTAAAACCCCTTGTTTGTAACCCTAACCCTAATTTGAAACCCTAGTTTGAAACCCTAAGCCTAATGTTAAACCCTAGTTTGAAACCCTAACCCTAACGTAAAACCCTAGTTTCAATCCCTAACCCTAATGCAAAACCCTAGTTTAAAACCCTAACCCTAATGTAAAACCCTAGTTTGTAACCCTAACCCTAATGTAAAACCCTAGTTTGAAACACTTACCCTAATGTAAAACGCTAGTTTGAAACCGTAACGCTAATTTGAAACCCTAGTTTGAAACACTTACCCTAATGTAAAACCCTAGTTTGAAACCGTAACCCTAATTTGAAACCCTAGTTTGAAACCCTAACCCTAATGTAAAACACTAGTTTGAAACCCTTACCCTAATTTGAAACCCTAGTTTGAAACCCTAACCCTAATGCAAAACCCTAGTTTGAAACCCTAACCCTAATGGTAAACCCTAGTTTGAAAACCTAACCCTAACGTAAAACCCTAGTTTGAAACCCTAACCCTAATGTAAAACCCTAGTTTGTAACCCTAACCCTAATTTGAAAACCGAGTTTGAAACCCTAACCCTAACGTAAAACCCTAGTTTGAATCCCTAACTCTAATGTAAAACCCAAGTTTGAAACCGTAACTCTAATTTGAAACCCTAGTTTGAAACCCTAACCCTAATGTTAAACCCTAGTTTGAAACCCTAACCCTAATGTTAAACCCTAGTTTGAAACCCTAACCCTAATGTAAAACCCTAGTTTGAAACCCTAACCCTAATGTAAAACCCTAGTTTGAAGCATTAACCCTAATGTAAAACCCTAGTTTGAAACCCTAACCCTAATGTTAAAGCCTAGTTTGAAACCCTAACCCTAACGTAAAACCCTAGTTTGAAACCCTAACCCTAATATAAAACCCCAGTTTGTAACCCTAACCCTAACGTAAAACCCTAGTTTGAAACCCTAACCCTAATGTTAAACCCTAGTTTGAAACCCTAACCGTAATGTAAAACCCTAGTTTGAAACCCTAACCCTAATGTTAAACCCTAGTTTGAAACCCTAAACCTAATGTAAAACCCTAGTTTGTTACCCTAACCCTAATGTAAAACCCTAGTTTGAAACCCTAACCCTAATGTAAAACCCCAGTTTGTAACCCTAACCCTAACGTAAAACCCTAGTTTGAAACCCTAACCCTAATGTTAAACCCTAGTTTGAAACCCTAACCCTAACGTAAAACCCTAGTTTGAAACCCTAACCCTAATGTAAAACCCTAGTGTGTAACCCTAACCCTAATTTGAAACCCGAGTTTGAAACCCTAACCCTAACGTAAAACCCTATATTGAATCCCTAACCCTAATGTAAAACCCTATTTTGAAACCGTAACGCTAATTCGAAACCCTAGTTTGAAACACTAACCCTAATGTAAAACCCGAGTTTGAAACCGTAACCCTAATTTGAAACCCTAGTTTGAAACCCTAACCCTAATGTCAAACACTAGTTTGAAACCCTAACCCTAATTTTAAACCCTAGTTTGAAACCCTAACCCTAATGCAAAACCCTAGTTTGAAACCCTAACCCTAATGTAAAACCCTAGTTTGTAACCCTAACCCTAATGTAAAACCCTAGTTTGAAACCCTAACCCTAATGTTAAACCCTAGTTTGAAACCCTAACCCTAATGTTAAACCCTAGTTTGAAACCCTAACCCTAATGTAAAACCCTAGTTTGAAACCCTAACCCTAATGTAAAACCCTAGTTTGAAGCATTAACCCTAATGTATAACCCTAGTTTGAAACCCTAACCCTAATGTTAAACCCTAGTTTGAAACCCTAACCCTAACGTAAAACCCTAGTTTTAAACCCTAACCCTAATATAAAACCCCAGTTTTTAATCCTAACCCTAACGTAAAACCCTAGTTTGAAACCCTAACCCTAATGTTAAACCCTAGTTTGAAACCCTAACCCTAATGTAAAACCCTAGTTTGAAACCCTAACCCTAATGTTAAACCCTAGTTTGAAACCCTAACCCTAATGTTAAACCCTAGTTTGAAACCCTAACCCTAATGTAAAACCCTAGTTTGAAACCCTAACCCTAATGTTAAACCCTAGTTTGAAACCCTAACCCTAACGTAAAACCCTAGTTTGAAACCCTAACCCTAATGTAAAACCCTAGTTTGTAACCCTAACGTAAAACCCTAGTTTGAAACCCTAACCCTAATGTAAAACCCTAGTTTGTAACCCTAACCCTAATGTAAAACCCTAGTTTGAAACCCTAACCCTAATGTAAAACACTAGTTTGAAAGACTAAACCTAATTTGAAACCCTAGTTTTAAACCCTAACCCTAATTTGAAACCCTAGTTTGAAACCCTAACCCTAATGTAAAACCCTAGTTTGTAACCCTAATCCTAATGTAAAACCCTAGTTTGAAACCCTAACCCTAATGTAAAACCCTAGTTTGAAACCCTAACCCTAATGATAAACCCTTGTTTGAAACCCTAACCCTAATTTGAAACCCTAGTTTGAAACCGTAACCCTAATTTGAAACCCTAGTTTGAAACACTTACCCTAATGTAAAACCCTAGTTTGAAACCGTAACCCTAATTTGAAACCCTAGTTTGAAACCCTAACCCTAATGTAAAACACTAGTTTGAAACCCTTACCCTAATTTGAAACCCTAGTTTGAAACCCTAACCCTAATGCAAAACCCTAGTTTGAAACCCTAACCCTAATGGTAAACCCTAGTTTGAAAACCTAACCCTAACGTAAAACCCTAGTTTGAAACCCTAACCCTAATGTAAAACCCTAGTTTGTAACCCTAACCCTAATTTGAAAACCGAGTTTGAAACCCTAACCCTAACGTAAAACCCTAGTTTGAATCCCTAACTCTAATGTAAAACCCAAGTTTGAAACCGTAACTCTAATTTGAAACCCTAGTTTGAAACCCTAACCCTAATGTTAAACCCTAGTTTGAAACCCTAACCCTAATGTTAAACCCTAGTTTGAAACCCTAACCCTAATGTAAAACCCTAGTTTGAAACCCTAACCCTAATGTAAAACCCTAGTTTGAAGCATTAACCCTAATGTAAAACCCTAGTTTGAAACCCTAACCCTAATGTTAAAGCCTAGTTTGAAACCCTAACCCTAACGTAAAACCCTAGTTTGAAACCCTAACCCTAATATAAAACCCCAGTTTGTAACCCTAACCCTAACGTAAAACCCTAGTTTGAAACCCTAACCCTAATGTTAAACCCTAGTTTGAAACCCTAACCGTAATGTAAAACCCTAGTTTGAAACCCTAACCCTAATGTTAAACCCTAGTTTGAAACCCTAACCCTAATGTTAAACCCTAGTTTGAAACCCTAACCCTAATGTAAAACCCTAGTTTGAAACCCTAACCCTAATGTAAAACCCTAGTTTGAAGCATTAACCCTAATGTATAACCCTAGTTTGAAACCCTAACCCTAATGTTAAACCCTAGTTTGAAACCCTAACCCTAACGTAAAACCCTAGTTTGAAACCCTAACCCTAATATAAAACCCCAGTTTTTAATCCTAACCCTAACGTAAAACCCTAGTTTGAAACCCTAACCCTAATGTTAAACCCTAGTTTGAAACCCTAACCCTAATGTAAAACCCTAGTTTGAAACCCTAACCCTAATGTTAAACCCTAGTTTGAAACCCTAACCCTAATGTTAAACCCTAGTTTGAAACCCTAACCCTAATGTAAAACCCTAGTTTCAAACCCTAACCCTAATGTTAAACCCTAGTTTGAAACCCTAACCCTAACGTAAAACCCTAGTTTGAAACCCTAACCCTAATGTAAAACCCTAGTTTGTAACCCTAACGTAAAACCCTAGTTTGAAACCCTAACCCTAATGTAAAACCCTAGTTTGTAACCCTAACCCTAATGTAAAACCCTAGTTTGAAACCCTAACCCTAATGTAAAACACTAGTTTGAAAGACTAAACCTAATTTGAAACCCTAGTTTTAAACCCTAACCCTAATTTGAAACCCTAGTTTGAAACCCTAACCCTAATGTAAAACCCTAGTTTGTAACCCTAATCCTAATGTAAAACCCTAGTTTGAAACCCTAACCCTAATGTAAAACCCTAGTTTGAAACCCTAACCCTAATGATAAACCCTTGTTTGAAACCCTAACCCTAATTTGAAACCCTAGTTTGAAACCGTAACCCTAATTTGAAACCCTAGTTTGAAACACTAACCCTAATGTAAAACCCTAGTTTCAAACCGTAACCCTAATTTGAAACCCTAGTTTGAAACCCTAACCCTAATGTAAAACCCTAGTTTGAAACCCTAACCCAAATGTTAAACCCTAGCTTGTAACCCTAACCCTAATGTAAAACCCTAGCTTGAAACCCTAACCCTAATGTTAAACCCTAGTTTGAAACCCTAACCCTAATGTAAAACCCTAGTTTGAAACCGTAACCCTAATTTGAAACCCTAGTTTGAAACCCTAACCCTAATGTAAAACAATAGTTTGAAACCCTAACCCTAATTTGAAACCCTAGTTTGAAACCCTAACCCTAATGCAAAACCCTAGTTTGAAACCCTAAACCTAATGTAAAACCCTAGTTTGTAACCCTAACCCTAATTTGAAACCCGAGTTTGAAACCCTAACCCTAATGATAAACCCTAGTTTGTAACCCTAACCCTAATATAAAAACCCTAGTTTCTAACCCTAACCCTAATGTAAAACCCTAGTTTGAAACCCTAACCCTAATGTTAAACCCTAGTTTGAAACGCTAACCCTAATGTAAAACCCCTTGTTTGTAACCCTAACCCTAATTTGAAACACTATTTTGAAACCCTAACCCTAATGTTAAACCCTAGTTTGAAACCCTAACCCTAATTTGAAACCGTAGTTTGAAAACCTAACCCTAATATAAAACCCTAGTTTGAAACCCTAACCCTAACGTAAAACCCTAGTTTCAATCCCTAACCCTAATGCAAAACCCTAGTTTAAAACCCTAACCCTAATGTAAAACCCTAGTTTGTAACCCTAACCCTAATGTAAAACCCTAGTTTGAAACCGTAACCCTAATTTGAAACCCTAGTTTGAAACCCTAACCCTAATGTAAAACACTAGTTTGAAACCCTAACCCTAATTTGAAACCCTAGTTTGAAACCCTAACCCTAATGCAAAACCCTAGTTTGAAACCCTAACCTTAATGTAAAACCCTAGTTTGTAACCCTAACCCTAATGTAAAACCCTAGTTTGTAACCCTAACCCTAATTTGAAACCCGAGTTTGAAACCCTAACCCTAACGTAAAACCCTATATTG
Source organism: Vanacampus margaritifer (assembly GCF_051991255.1). Classification (NCBI taxonomy): domain Eukaryota; kingdom Metazoa; phylum Chordata; class Actinopteri; order Syngnathiformes; family Syngnathidae; genus Vanacampus; species Vanacampus margaritifer. The sequence continues at coordinate 349,601 of NW_027520737.1, read as the reverse complement.
AATCCCTAACCCTAATGTAAAACCCTATTTTGAAACCGTAACGCTAATTTGAAACCCTAGTTTGAAACACTAACCCTAATGTAAAACCCGAGTTTGAAACCGTAACCCTAATTTGAAACCCTAGTTTGAAACCCTAACCCTAATGTCAAACACTAGTTTGAAACCCTAACCCTAATTTTAAACCCTAGTTTGAAACCCTAACCCTAATGCAAAACCCTAGTTTGAAACCCTAACCCTAATGTAAAACCCTAGTTTGTAACCCTAACCCTAATGTAAAACCCTAGTTTGAAACCCTAACCCTAATGTTAAACACTAGTTTGAAACCCTAACCCTAATGTTAAACCCTAGTTTGAAACCCTAACCCTAATGTAAAACCCTAGTTTGAAACCCTAACCCTAATGTAAAACCCTAGTTTGAAGCATTAACCCTAATGTAAAACCCTAGTTTGAAACCCTAAACCCTAATATTAAAGCCTAGTTTGAAACCCTAACCCTAACGTAAAACCCTAGTTTGAAACCCTAACCCTAATATAAAACCCCAGTTTGTAACCCTAACCCTAACGTAAAACCCTAGTTTGAAACCCTAACCCTAATGTTAAACCCTAGTTTGAAACCCTAACCGTAATGTAAAACCCTAGTTTGAAACCCTAACCCTAATGTTAAACCCTAGTTTGAAACCCTAAACCTAATGTAAAACCCTAGTTTGTTACCCTAACCCTAATGTAAAACCCCAGTTTGAAACCCTAACCCTAATGCAAAACCCCAGTTTGTAACCCTAACCCTAACGTAAAACCCTAGTTTGAAACCCTAACCCTAATGTTAAACCCTAGTTTGAAACCCTAACCCTAACGTAAAACCCTAGTTTGAAACCCTAACCCTAATGTAAAACCCTAGTGTGTAACCCTAACCCTAATTTGAAACCCGAGTTTGAAACCCTAACCCTAACTTAAAACCCTATATTGAATCCCTAACCCTAATGTAAAACCCTATTTTGAAACCGTAACGCTAATTTGAAATCCTAGTTTGAAACACTAACCCTAATGTAAAACCCGAGATTGAAACCGTAACCCTAATTTGAAACCCTAGTTTGAAACCCTAACCCTAATGTCAAACACTAGTTTGGAACCCTAACCCTAATTTTAAACCCTAGTTTGAAACCCTAACCCTAATGCAAAACCCTAGTTTGAAACCCTAACCCTACTGTAAAACCCTAGTTTGTAACCCTAACCCTAATGTAAAACCCTAGTTTGAAACCCTAACCCTAATGTTAAACCCTAGTTTGAAACCCTAACCCTAATGTTAAACCCTAGTTTGAAACCTTAACCCTAATGTAAAACCCTAGTTTGAAACCCTAACCCTAATGTAAAACCCTAGTTTGAAGCATTAACCCTAATGTATAACCCTAGTTTGAAACCCTAACCCTAATGTTAAACCCTAGTTTGAAACCCTAACCCTAACGTAAAACCCTAGTTTGAAACCCTAACCCTAATATAAAACCCCAGTTTTTAATCCTTACCCTAACGTAAAACCCTAGTTTGAAACCCTAACCCTAATGTTAAACCCTAGTTTGAAACCCTAACCCTAATGTAAAACCCTAGTTTGAAACCCTAACCCTAATGTTAAACCCTAGTTTGAAACCCTAACCCTAATGTTAAACCCTAGTTTGAAACCCTAACCCTAATGTAAAACCCTAGTTTGAAACCCTAACCCTAATGTTAAACCCTAGTTTGAAACCCTAACCCTAACGTAAAACCCTAGTTTGAAACCCTAACCCTAATGTAAAACCCTAGTTTGTAACCCTAACGTAAAACCCTAGTTTGAAACCCTAACCCTAATGTAAAACCCTAGTTTGTAACCCTAACCCTAATGTAAAACCCTAGTTTGAAACCCTAACCCTAATGTAAAACACTAGTTTGAAAGACTAAACCTAATTTGAAACCCTAGTTTGAAACCCTAACCCTAATTTGAAACCCTAGTTTGAAACCCTAACCCTAATGTAAAACCCTAGTTTGTAACCCTAACCCTAATGTAAAACCCTAGTTTGAAACCCTAACCCTAATGTAAAACCCTAGTTTGAAACCCTAACCCTAATGATAAACCCTTGTTTGAAACCCTAACCCTAATTTGAAACCCTAGTTTGAAACCGTAACCCTAATTTGAAACCCTAGTTTGAAACACTAACCCTAATGTAAAACCCTAGTTTGAAACCGTAACCCTAATTTGAAACCCTAGTTTGAAACCCTAACCCTAATGTAAAACCCTAGTTTGAAACCCTAACCCAAATGTTAAACCCTAGCTTGTAACCCTAACCCTAATGTAAAACCCTAGCTTGAAACCCTAACCCTAATGTTAAACCCTAGTTTGAAACCCTAACCCTAATGTAAAACCCTAGTTTGAAACCGTAACCCTAATTTGAAACCCTAGTTTGAAACCCTAACCCTAATGTAAAACAATAGTTTGAAACCCTAACCCTAATTTGAAACCCTAGTTTGAAACCCTAACCCTAATGCAAAACCCTAGTTTGAAACCCTAAACCTAATGTAAAACCCTAGTTTGTAACCCTAACCCTAATTTGAAACCCGAGTTTGAAACCCTAACCCTAATGTAAAACCCTAGTTTGAAACCCTAACCCTAATGATAAACCCTAGTTTGTAACCCTAACCCTAATATAAAAACCCTAGTTTCTAACCCTAACCCTAATGTAAAACCCTAGTTTGAAACCCTAACCCTAACGTAAAACCCTAGTTTGAATCCCTAACCCTAATGTAAAACCCTAATTTGAAACCGTAACGCTAATTTGAAACCCTAATTTGAAACACTAACCCTAATGTAAAACCCTAGTTTTAAACCGTAACCCTAATTTGAAACCCTTGTTTGAAACCCTAAACCTAATGTAAAACACTAGTTTGAAAGCCTAACCCTAATTTGAAACCCTAGTTTGAAACCCTAACCCTAATTTGAAACCCTAGTTTGAAACCCTAACCCTAATGTAAAACCCTAGTTTGAAACCCTAACCCTAATTTGAAACCCTAGTTTGAAACCCTAACCCTAATGTAAAACACTAGTTTGAAACCCTAACCCTAATTTGAAACCCTAGTTTAAAACCCTAACCCTATTGCAAAACCCTAGTTTGAAACCCTAACCCTAATGTAAAACCCTAGTTTGTAACCCTAACCCTAATTTGAAAACCGAGTTTGAAACCCTAACCCTAACGTAAAACCCTAGTTTGAATCCCTAACTCTAATGTAAAACCCTAGTTTGAAAGCCTAACCCTAATGTTAAACCCTAGTTTGAAACCCTAACCCTAATGCAAAACCCTAGTTTGAAACACTAACCCTAATGTAAAAACCCTAGTTTCTAACCCTAACCCTAATGTAAAACCCTAGTTTGAAACCCTAACCCTAACGTAAAACCCTAGTTTGAATCCCTAACCCTAATGTAAAACCCTAATTTGAAACCGTAACGCTAATTTGAAACCCTAATTTGAAACACTAACCCTAATGTAAAACCCTAGTTTTAAACCGTAACCCTAATTTGAAACCCTAGTTTAAAACCCTAACCCTAATGCAAAACCCTAGTTTGAAACCCTAACCCTAATTTGAAACCCTAGTTTGAAACCCTAACCCTAATTTGAAACCCTAGTTTGAAACCCTAACCCTAATGTAAAACCCTAGTTTGAAACCGTAACCCTAATTTGAAACCCTAGTTTGAAACCCTAACCCTAATGTAAAACACTAGTTTGAAACCCTAACCCTAATTTGAAACCCTAGTTTAAAACCCTAACCCTAATGCAAAACCCTAGTTTGAAACCCTAACCCTAATGTAAAACCCTAGTTTGTAACCCTAACCCTAATTTGAAAACCGAGTTTGAAACCCTAACCCTAACGTAAAACCCTAGTTTGAATCCCTAACTCTAATGTAAAACCCTAGTTTGAAAGCCTAACCCTAATGTTAAACCCTAGTTTGAAACCCTAACCCTAATGCAAAACCCTAGTTTGAAACACTAACCCTAATGTAAAACCCTAGTTTGAAACCATAACCCTAATTTGAAACCCTAGTTTGAAACCCTAACTCTAATGTAAAACACTAGTTTGAAACCCTAACCCTAATTTGAAACCCTAGTTTGAAATCCTAACCCTAATGCAAAACCCTAGTTTGAAACCCTAACCCTAATGTAAAACCCTAGTTTGAAACCCTAACCCTAATGTAAAACCCTAGTTTGAAGCATTAACCCTAATGTAAAACCCTAGTTTGAAACCCTAACCCTAATGTTAAACCCTAGTTTGAAACCCTAACCCTAACGTAAAACCCTAGTTTGAAACCCTAACCCTAATGTAAAACCCTAGTTTGTAACCCTAACCCTAATTTGAAACCCGAGTTTGAAACCCTTACCCTAACGTAAAACCCTATATTGAATCCCTAACCCTAATGTAAAACCCTATTTTGAAACCGTAACGCTAATTTGAAACCCTAGTTTGAAACACTAACCCTAATGTAAAACCCGAGTTTGAAACCGTAACCCTAATTTGAAACCCTAGTTTGAAACCCTAACCCTAATGTCAAACACTAGTTTGAAACCCTAACCCTAATTTTAAACCCTAGTTTGAAACCCTAACCCTAATGCAAAACCCTAGTTTGAAACCCAAACCCTAATGTAAAACCCTAGTTTGTAACCCTAACCCTAATGTAAAACCCTAGTTTGAAACCCTAACCCTAATGTTAAACCCTAGTTTGAAACCCTAACCCTAATGTTAAACCCTAGTTTGAAACCCTAACCCTAATGTAAAACCCTAGTTTGAAACCCTAACCCTAATGTAAAACCCTAGTTTGAAGCATTAACCCTAATGTAAAACCCTAGTTTGAAACCCTAACCCTAATGTTAAACCCTAGTTTGAAACCCTAACCGTAATGTAAAACCCTAGTTTGAAACCCTAACCCTAATGTTAAACCCTAGTTTGAAACCCTAAACCTAATGTAAAACCCTAGTTTGTTACCCTAACCCTAATGTAAAACCCCAGTTTGAAACCCTAACCCTAATGTAAAACCCCAGTTTGTAACCCTAACCCTAACGTAAAACCCTAGTTTGAAACCCTAACCCTAATGTTAAACCCTAGTTTGAAACCCTAACCCTAACGTAAAACCCTAGTTTGAAACCCTAACCCTAATGTAAAACCCTAGTTTGAAACCCTAACCCTAACTTAAAACCCTATATTGAATCCCTAACCCTAATTTAAAACCCTATTTTGAAACCGTAACGCTAATTTGAAATCCTAGTTTGAAACACTAACCCTAATGTAAAACCCGAGATTGAAACCGTAACCCTAATTTGAAACCCTAGTTTGAAACCCTAACCCTAATGTCAAACACTAGTTTGGAACCCTAACCCTAATTTTAAACCCTAGTTTGAAACCCTAACCCTAATGCAAAACCCTAGTTTGAAACCCTAACCCTACTGTAAAACCCTAGTTTGTAACCCTAACCCTAATGTAAAACCCTAGTTTGAAACCCTAACCCTAATGTTAAACCCTAGTTTGAAACCCTAACCCTAATGTTAAACCCTAGTTTGAAACCTTAACCCTAATGTAAAACCCTAGTTTGAAACCCTAACCCTAATGTAAAACCCTAGTTTGAAGCATTAACCTTAATGTATAACCCTAGTTTGAAACCCTAACCCTAATGTTAAACCCTAGTTTGAAACCCTAACCCTAACGTAAAACCCTAGTTTGAAACCCTAACCCTAATATAAAACCCCAGTTTTTAATCCTAACCCTAACGTAAAACCCTAGTTTGAAACCCTAACCCTAATGTTAAACCCTAGTTTGAAACCCTAACCCTAATGTAAAACCCTAGTTTGAAACCCTAACCCTAATGTTAAACCCTAGTTTGAAACCCTAACCCTAATGTTAAACCCTAGTTTGAAACCCTAACCCTAATGTAAAACCCTAGTTTGAAACCCTAACCCTAACGTTAAACCCTAGTTTGAAACCCTAACCCTAACGTAAAACCCTAGTTTGAAACCCTAACCCTAATGTAAAACCCTAGTTTGTAACCCTAACGTAAAACCCTAGTTTGAAACCCTAACCCTAATTTGAAACCCTAGTTTGTAACCCTAACCCTAATGTAAAACCCTAGTTTGTAACCCTAACCCTAATGTAAAACCCTAGTTTGAAACCCTAACCCTAATGTAAAACCCTAGTTTGAAACCCTAACCCTAATGATAAACCCTTGTTTGAAACCCTAACCCTAATTTGAAACCCTAGTTTGAAACCGTAACCCTAATTTGAAACCCTAGTTTGAAACACTAACCCTAATGTAAAACCCTAGTTTGAAACCGTAACCCTAATTTGAAACCCTAGTTTGAAACCCTAACCCTAATGTAAAACCCTAGTTTGAAACCCTAACCCAAATGTTAAACCCTAGCTTGTAACCCTAACCCTAATGTAAAACCCTAGCTTGAAACCCTAACCCTAATGTTAAACCCTAGTTTGAAACCCTAACCCTAATGTAAAACCCTAGTTTGAAACCGTAACCCTAATTTGAAACCCTAGTTTGAAACCCTAACCCTAATGTAAAACAATAGTTTGAAACCCTAACCCTAATTTGAAACCCTAGTTTGAAACCCTAACCCTAATGCAAAACCCTAGTTTGAAACCCTAAACCTAATGTAAAACCCTAGTTTGTAACCCTAACCCTAATTTGAAACCCGAGTTTGAAACCCTAACCCTAATGTAAAACCCTAGTTTGAAACCCTAACCCTAATGATAAACCCTAGTTTGTAACCCTAACCCTAATATAAAAACCCTAGTTTCTAACCCTAACCCTAATGTAAAACCCTAGTTTGAAACCCTAACCCTAACGTAAAACCCTAGTTTGAATCCCTAACCCTAATGTAAAACCCTAATTTGAAACCATAACGCTAATTTGAAACCCTAATTTGAAACACTAACCCTAATGTAAAACCCTAGTTTTAAACCGTAACCCTAATTTGAAACCCTTGTTTGAAACCCTAACCCTAATGTAAAACCCTAGTTTGTAACCCTAACCCTAATTTGAAACCTGAGTTTGAAACCCTAACCCTAACGTAAAACCCTATATTGAATCCCTAACCCTAATGTAAAACCCTATTTTGAAACCGTAACGCTAATTTGAAACCCTAGTTTGAAACACTAACCCTAATGTAAAACCCGAGTTTGAAACCGTAACCCTAATTTGAAACCCTAGTTTGAAACCCTAACCCTAATGTAAAACCCTAGTTTGAAACCCTAACCCTAATGTTAAACCCTAGTTTGAAACCCTAACCCTAATGTTAAACCCTAGTTTGAAACCCTAACCCTAATGTAAAACCCTAGTTTGAAACCCTAACCCTAATGTAAAACCCTAGTTTGAAGCATTAACCCTAATGTAAAACCCTAGTTTGAAACCCTAACCCTAATGTTAAAGCCTAGTTTGAAACCCTAACCCTAACGTAAAACCCTAGTTTGAAACCCTAACCCTAATATAAAACCCCAGTTTGTAACCCTAACCCTAACGTAAAACCCTAGTTTGAAACCCTAACCCTAATGTTAAACCCTAGTTTGAAACCCTAACCGTAATGTAAAACCCTAGTTTGAAACCCTAACCCTAATGTTAAACCCTAGTTTGAAACCCTAAACCTAATGTAAAACCCTAGTTTGTTACCCTAACCCTAATGTAAAACCCCAGTTTGAAACCCTAACCCTAATGTAAAACCCCAGTTTGTAACCCTAACCCTAACGTAAAACCCTAGTTTGAAACCCTAACCCTAATGTTAAACCCTAGTTTGAAACCCTAACCCTAACGTAAAACCCTAGTTTGAAACCCTAACCCTAATGTAAAACCCTAGTGTGTAACCCTAACCCTAATTTGAAACCCGAGTTTGAAACCCTAACCCTAACTTAAAACCCTATATTGAATCCCTAACCCTAATGTAAAACCCTATTTTGAAACCGTAACGCTAATTTGAAATCCTAGTTTGAAACACTAACCCTAATGTAAAACCCGAGATTGAAACCGTAACCCTAATTTGAAACCCTAGTTTGAAACCCTAACCCTAATGTCAAACACTAGTTTGGAACCCTAACCCTAATTTTAAACCCTAGTTTGAAACCCTAACCCTAATGCAAAACCCTAGTTTGAAACCCTAACCCTACTGTAAAACCCTAGTTTGTAACCCTAACCCTAATGTAAAACCCTAGTTTGAAACCCTAACCCTAATGTTAAACCCTAGTTTGAAACCCTAACCCTAATGTTAAACCCTAGTTTGAAACCTTAACCCTAATGTAAAACCCTAGTTTGAAACCCTAACCCTAATGTAAAACCCTAGTTTGAAGCATTAACCTTAATGTATAACCCTAGTTTGAAACCCTAACCCTAATGTTAAACCCTAGTTTGAAACCCTAACCCTAACGTAAAACCCTAGTTTGAAACCCTAACCCTAATATAAAACCCCAGTTTTTAATCCTAACCCTAACGTAAAACCCTAGTTTGAAACCCTAACCCTAATGTTAAACCCTAGTTTGAAACCCTAACCCTAATGTAAAACCCTAGTTTGAAACCCTAACCCTAATGTTAAACCCTAGTTTGAAACCCTAACCCTAATGTAAAACCCTAGTTTGAAACCCTAACCCTAATGTTAAACCCTAGTTTGAAACCCTAACCCTAACGTAAAACCCTAGTTTGAAACCCTAACCCTAACCCTAACGTAAAACCCTAGTTTGTAACCCTAACGTAAAACCCTAGTTTGAAACCCTAACCCTAATGTAAAACCCAAGTTTGTAACCCTAACCCTAATGTAAAACCCTAGTTTGAAACCCTAACCCTAATGTAAAACACTAGTTTGAAAGACTAAACCTAATTTGAAACCCTAGTTTGAAACCCTAACCCTAATTTGAAACCCTAGTTTGAAACCCTAACCCTAATGTAAAACCCTAGTTTGTAACCCTAACCCTAATGTAAAACCCTAGTTTGAAACCCTAACCCTAATGTAAAACCCTAGTTTGAAACCCTAACCCTAATGATAAACCCTTGTTTGAAACCCTAACCCTAATTTGAAACCCTAGTTTGAAACCGTAACCCTAATTTGAAACCCTAGTTTGTAACCCTGACCCTAATATAAAAACCCTAGTTTCTAACCCTAACCCTAATGTAAAACCCTAGTTTGAAACCCTAACCCTAACGTAAAACCCTAGTTTGAATCCCTAACCCTAATGTAAAACCCTAATTTGAAACCGTAACGCTAATTTGAAACCCTAATTTGAAACACTAACCCTAATGTAAAACCCTAGTTTTAAACCGTAACCCTAATTTGAAACCCTTGTTTGAAACCCTAAACCTAATGTAAAACACTAGTTTGAAAGCCTAACCCTAATTTGAAACCCTAGTTTGAAACCCTAACCCTAATTTGAAACCCTAGTTTGAAACCCTAACCCTAATGTAAAACCCTAGTTTGAAACCGTAACCCTAATTTGAAACCCTAGTTTGAAACCCTAACCCTAATGTAAAACACTAGTTTGAAACCCTAACCCTAATTTGAAACCCTAGTTTAAAACCCTAACCCTAATGCAAAACCCTAGTTTGAAACCCTAACCCTAATGTAAAACCCTAGTTTGTAACCCTAACCCTAATTTGAAAACCGAGTTTGAAACCCTAACCCTAACGTAAAACCCTAGTTTGAATCCCTAACTCTAATGTAAAACCCTAGTTTGAAACCGTAACCCTAATTTGAAACCCTAGTTTGAAACACTAACCCTAATGTAAAACCCTAGTTTGTAACCCTAACCCTCATGTAAAACCCTTGTTTGAAACCCTAACCCTAATGTAAAACCCTAGTTTGAAACCCTAACCCTAATGTTAAACCCTAGTTTGTAACCCTAACCCTAATATAAAAACCCTAGTTTGTAACCCTAACCCTAATGTAAAACGCTAGTTTGAAACCCTAACCCTAATGTTAAACCCTAGTTTGAAACCCTAACCCTAATGTAAAACCCCTTGTTTGTAACCCTAACCCTAATTTGAAACCCTAGTTTGAAACCCTAACCCTAATGTTAAACCCTAGTTTGAAACCCTAACCCTAATGTAAAACCCTAGTTTGAAACCCTAACCCTAATGATAAACCCTAGTTTGAAGCCATAACCCTAATTTGAAACCTTAGTTTGAAACCCTAACCCTAATGCAAAACCCTAGTTTGAAACCCTAACCCTAATGTAAAACCCTAGTTTGTAACCCTAAACCTAATTTGAAACCCGAGTTTGAAACCCTAACCCTAACGTAAAACCCTAGTTTGAATCCCTAACCCTAACCGTAACCCTAATTTGAAACCCTAGTTTGAAACACTAACCCTAATGTAAAACCCTAGTTTGAAACCGTAACCCTAATTTGAAACCCTAGTTTGAAACCCTAACCCTAATGTAAAACCCTAGTTTGAAACCCTAACCCAAATGTTAAACCCTAGCTTGTAACCCTAACCCTAATGTAAAACCCTAGCTTGAAACCCTAACCCTAATGTTAAACCCTAGTTTGAAACCCTAACCCTAATGTAAAACCCTAGTTTGAAACCGTAACCCTAATTTGAAACCCTAGTTTGAAACCCTAACCCTAATGTAAAACAATAGTTTGAAACCCTAACCCTAATTTGAAACCCTAGTTTGAAACCCTAACCCTAATGCAAAAACCTTGTTTGAAACCCTAAACCTAATGTAAAACCCTAGTTTGTAACCCTAACCCTAATTTGAAACCCGAGTTTGAAACCCTAACCCTAATGTAAAACCCTAGTTTGAAACCCTAACCCTAATGATAAACCCTAGTTTGTAACCCTAACCCTAATATAAAAACCCTAGTTTCTAACCCTAACCCTAATGTAAAACCCTAGTTTGAAACCCTAACCCTAACGTAAAACCCTAGTTTGAATCCCTAACCCTAATGTAAAACCCTAGTTTGAAGCATTAACCCTAATGTAAAACCCTAGTTTGAAACCCTAACCCTAATGTTAAAGCCTAGTTTGAAACCCTAACCCTAACGTAAAACCCTAGTTTGAAACCCTAACCCTAATATAAAACCCCAGTTTGTAACCCTAACCCTAACGTAAAACCCTAGTTTGAAACCCTAACCCTAATGTTAAACCCTAGTTTGAAACCCTAACCGTAATGTAAAACCCTAGTTTGAAACACTAACCCTAATGTTAAACCCTAGTTTGAAACCCTAAACCTAATGTAAAACCCTAGTTTGTTACCCTAACCCTAATGTAAAACCCCAGTTTGAAACCCTAACCCTAATGTAAAACCCCAGTTTGTAACCCTAACCCTAACGTAAAACCCTAGTTTGAAACCCTAACCCTAATGTTAAACCCTAGTTTGAAACCCTAACCCTAACGTAAAACCCTAGTTTGAAACCCTAACCCTAATGTAAAACCCTAGTGTGTAACCCTAACCCTAATTTGAAACCCGAGTTTGAAACCCTAACCCTAACTTAAAACCCTATATTGAATCCCTAACCCTAATGTAAAACCCTATTTTGAAACCGTAACGCTAATTTGAAATCCTAGTTTGAAACACTAACCCTAATGTAAAACCCGAGATTGAAACCGTAACCCTAATTTGAAACCCTAGTTTGAAACCCTAACCCTAATGTCAAACACTAGTTTGGAACCCTAACCCTAATTTTAAACCCTAGTTTAAAACCCTAACCCTAATGCAAAACCCTAGTTTGAAACCCTAACCCTACTGTAAAACCCTAGTTTGTAACCCTAACCCTAATGTAAAACCCTAGTTTGAAACCCTAACCTTAATGTTAAACCCTAGTTTGAAACCCTAACCCTAATGTTAAACCCTAGTTTGAAACCTTAACCCTAATGTAAAACCCTAGTTTGAAACCCTAACCCTAATGTAAAACCCTAGTTTGAAGCATTAACCTTAATGTATAACCCTAGTTTGAAACCCTAACCCTAATGTTAAACCCTAGTTTGAAACCCTAACCCTAACGTAAAACCCTAGTTTGAAACCCTAACCCTAATATAAAACCCCAGTTTTTAATCCTAACCCTAACGTAAAACCCTAGTTTGAAACCCTAACCCTAATGTTAAACCCTAGTTTGAAACCCTAACCCTAATGTAAAACCCTAGTTTGAAACCCTAACCCTAATGTTAAACCCTAGTTTGAAACCCTAACCCTAATGTTAAACCCTAGTTTGAAACCCTAACCCTAATGTAAAACCCTAGTTTGAAACCCTAACCCTAATGTTAAACCCTAGTTTGAAACCCTAACCCTAACGTAAAACCCTAGTTTGAAACCCTAACCCTAATGTAAAACCCTAGTTTGTAACCCTAACGTAAAACCCTAGTTTGAAACCCTAACCCTAATGTAAAACCCAAGTTTGTAACCCTAACCCTAATGTAAAACCCTAGTTTGAAACCCTAACCCTAATGTAAAACACTAGTTTGAAAGACTAAACCTAATTTGAAACCCTAGTTTGAAACCCTAACCCTAATTTGAAACCCTAGTTTGAAACCCTAACCCTAATGTAAAACCCTAGTTTGTAACCCTAACCCTAATGTAAAACCCTAGTTTGAAACCCTAACCCTAATGTAAAACCCTAGTTTGAAACCCTAACCCTAATGATAAACCCTTGTTTGAAACCCTAACCCTAATTTGAAACCCTAGTTTGAAACCGTAACCCTAATTTGAAACCCTAGTTTGTAACCCTAACCCTAATATAAAAACCCTAGTTTCTAACCCTAACCCTAATGTAAAACCCTAGTTTGAAACCCTAACCCTAACGTAAAACCCTAGTTTGAATCCCTAACCCTAATGTAAAACCCTAATTTGAAACCGTAACGCTAATTTGAAACCCTAATTTGAAACACTAACCCTAATGTAAAACCCTAGTTTTAAACCGTAACCCTAATTTGAAACCCTTGTTTGAAACCCTAAACCTAATGTAAAACACTAGTTTGAAAGCCTAACCCTAATTTGAAACCCTAGTTTGAAACCCTAACCCTAATTTGAAACCCTAGTTTGAAACCCTAACCCTAATGTAAAACCCTAGTTTGAAACCGTAACCCTAATTTGAAACCCTAGTTTGAAACCCTAACCCTAATGTAAAACACTAGTTTGAAACCCTAACCCTAATTTGAAACCCTAGTTTAAAACCCTAACCCTAATGCAAAACCCTAGTTTGAAACCCTAACCCTAATGTAAAACCCTAGTTTGTAACCCTAACCCTAATTTGAAAACCGAGTTTGAAACCCTAACCCTAACGTAAAACCCTAGTTTGAATCCCTAACTCTAATGTAAAACCCTAGTTTGAAACCGTAACCCTAATTTGAAACCCTAGTTTGAAACACTAACCCTAATGTAAAACCCTAGTTTGTAACCCTAACCCTCATGTAAAACCCTTGTTTGAAACCCTAACCCTAATGTAAAACCCTAGTTTGAAACCCTAACCCTAATGTTAAACCCTAGTTTGTAACCCTAACCCTAATATAAAAACCCTAGTTTGTAACCCTAACCCTAATGTAAAACGCTAGTTTGAAACCCTAACCCTAATGTTAAACCCTAGTTTGAAACCCTAACCCTAATGTAAAACCCCTTGTTTGTAACCCTAACCCTAATTTGAAACCCTAGTTTGAAACCCTAACCCTAATGTTAAACCCTAGTTTGAAACCCTAACCCTAATGTAAAACCCTAGTTTGAAACCCTAACCCTAATGATAAACCCTAGTTTGAAGCCATAACCCTAATTTGAAACCTTAGTTTGAAACCCTAACCCTAATGCAAAACCCTAGTTTGAAACCCTAACCCTAATGTAAAACGCTAGTTTGTAACCCTAAACCTAATTTGAAACCCGAGTTTGAAACCCTAACCCTAACGTAAAACCCTAGTTTGAATCCCTAACCCTAACCGTAACCCTAATTTGAAACCCTAGTTTGAAACACTAACCCTAATGTAAAACCCTAGTTTGAAACCGTAACCCTAATTTGAAACCCTAGTTTGAAACCCTAACCCTAATGTAAAACCCTAGTTTGAAACCCTAACCCAAATGTTAAACCCTAGCTTGTAACCCTAACCCTAATGTAAAACCCTAGCTTGAAACCCTAACCCTAATGTTAAACCCTAGTTTGAAACCCTAACCCTAATGTAAAACCCTAGTTTGAAACCGTAACCCTAATTTGAAACCCTAGTTTGAAACCCTAACCCTAATGTAAAACAATAGTTTGAAACCCTAACCCTAATTTGAAACCCTAGTTTGAAACCCTAACCCTAATGCAAAAACCTAGTTTGAAACCCTAAACCTAATGTAAAACCCTAGTTTGTAACCCTAACCCTAATTTGAAACCCGAGTTTGAAACCCTAACCCTAATGTAAAACCCTAGTTTGAAACCCTAACCCTAATGATAAACCCTAGTTTGTAACCCTAACCCTAATATAAAAACCCTAGTTTCTAACCCTAACCCTAATGTAAAACCCTAGTTTGAAACCCTAACCCTAACGTAAAACCCTAATTTGAATCCCTAACCCTAATGTAAAACCCTAATTTGAAACCGTAACGCTAATTTGAAACCCTAATTTGAAACACTAACCCTAATGTAAAACCCTAGTTTTAAACCGTAACCCTAATTTGAAACCCTTGTTTGAAACCCTAAACCTAATGTAAAACACTAGTTTGAAAGCCTAACCCTAATTTGAAACCCTAGTTTGAAACCCTAACCCTAATTTGAAACCCTAGTTTGAAACCCTAACCCTAATGTAAAACCCTAGTTTGAAACCGTAACCCTAATTTGAAACCCTAGTTTGAAACCCTAACCCTAATGTAAAACACTAGTTTGAAACCCTAACCCTAATTTGAAACCCTAGTTTAAAACCCTAACCCTAATGCAAAACCCTAGTTTGAAACCCTAACCCTAATGTAAAACCCTAGTTTGTAACCCTAACCCTAATTTGAAAACCGAGTTTGAAACCCTAACCCTATCGTAAAACCCTAGTTTGAATCCCTAACTCTAATGTAAAACCCTAGTTTGAAACCGTAACCCTAATTTGAAACCCTAGTTTGAAACACTAACCCTAATGTAAAACCCTAGTTTGTTACCCTAACCCTCATGTAAAACCCTTGTTTGAAACCCTAACCCTAATGTAAAACCCTAGTTTGAAACCCTAACCCTAATGTTAAACCCTAGTTTGTAACCCTAACCCTAATATAAAAACCCTAGTTTGTAACCCTAACCCTAATGTAAAACGCTAGTTTGAAACCCTAACCCTAATGTTAAACCCTAGTTTGAAACCCTAACCCTAATGTAAAACCCCTTGTTTGTAACCCTAACCCTAATTTGAAACCCTAGTTTGAAACCCTAACCCTAATGTTAAAGCCTAGTTTGAAACCCTAACCCTAACGTAAAACCCTAGTTTGAAACCCTAACCCTAATATAAAACCCCAGTTTGTAACCCTAACCCTAACGTAAAACCCTAGTTTGAAACCCTAACCCTAATGTTAAACCCTAGTTTGAAACCCTAACCGTAATGTAAAACCCTAGTTTGAAACCCTAACCCTAATGTTAAACCCTAGTTTGAAACCCTAAACCTAATGTAAAACCCTAGTTTGTTACCCTAACCCTAATGTAAAACCCCAGTTTGAAACCCTAACCCTAATGTAAAACCCCAGTTTGTAACCCTAACCCTAACGTAAAACCCTAGTTTGAAACCCTAACCCTAATGTTAAACCCTAGTTTGAAACCCTAACCCTAACGTAAAACCCTAGTTTGAAACCCTAACCCTAATGTAAAACCCTAGTGTGTAACCCTAACCCTAATTTGAAACCCGAGTTTGAAACCCTAACCCTAACTTAAAACCCTATATTGAATCCCTAACCCTAATGTAAAACCCTATTTTGAAACCGTAACGCTAATTTGAAATCCTAGTTTGAAACACTAACCCTAATGTAAAACCCGAGATTGAAACCGTAACCCTAATTTGAAACCCTAGTTTGAAACCCTAACCCTAATGTCAAACACTAGTTTGGAACCCTAACCCTAATTTTAAACCCTAGTTTGAAACCCTAACCCTAATGCAAAACCCTAGTTTGAAACCCTAACCCTACTGTAAAACCCTAGTTTGTAACCCTAACCCTAATGTAAAACCCTAGTTTGAAACCCTAACCCTAATGTTAAACCCTAGTTTGAAACCTTAACCCTAATGTAAAACCCTAGTTTGAAACCCTAACCCTAATGTAAAACCCTAGTTTGAAGCATTAACCCTAATGTATAACCCTAGTTTGAAACCCTAACCCTAATGTTAAACCCTAGTTTGAAACCCTAACCCTAACGTAAAACCCTAGTTTGAAACCCTAACCCTAATATAAAACCCCAGTTTTTAATCCTAACCCTAACGTAAAACCCTAGTTTGAAACCCTAACCCTAATGTTAAACCCTAGTTTGAAACCCTAACCCTAATGTAAAACCCTAGTTTGAAACCCTAACCCTAATGTTAAACCCTAGTTTGAAACCCTAACCCTAATGTTAAACCCTAGTTTGAAACCCTAACCCTAATGTAAAACCCTAGTTTGAAACCCTAACCCTAATGTTAAACCCTAGTTTGAAACCCTAACCCTAACGTAAAACCCTAGTTTGAAACCCTAACCCTAATGTAAAACCCTAGTTTGTAACCCTAACGTAAAACCCTAGTTTGAAACCCTAACCCTAATGTAAAACCCTAGTTTGTAACCCTAACCCTAATGTAAAACCCTAGTTTGAAACCCTAACCCTAATGTAAAACACTAGTTTGAAAGACTAAACCTAATTTGAAACCCTAGTTTGAAACCCTAACCCTAATTTGAAACCCTAGTTTGAAACCCTAACCCTAATGTAAAACCCTAGTTTGTAACCCTAACCCTAATATAAAACCCCAGTTTTTAATCCTAACCCTAACGTAAAACCCTAGTTTGAAACCCTAACCCTAATGTTAAACCCTAGTTTGAAACCCTAACCCTAATGTAAAACCCTAGTTTGTAACCCTAACCCTAATGTAAAACCCTAGTTTGAAACCCTAACCCTAATGTAAAACACTAGTTTGAAAGACTAAACCTAATTTGAAACCCTAGTTTGAAACCCTAACCCTAATTTGAAACCCTAGTTTGAAACCCTAACCCTAATGTAAAACCCTAGTTTGTAACCCTAACCCTAATGTAAAACCCTAGTTTGAAACCCTAACCCTAATGTAAAACCCTAGTTTGAAACCCTAACCCTAATGATAAACCCTTGTTTGAAACCCTAACCCTAATTTGAAACCCTAGTTTGAAACCGTAACCCTAATTTGAAACCCTAGTTTGAAACACTAACCCTATAGTAAAACCCTAGTTTGAAACCGTAACCCTAATTTGAAACCCTAGTTTGAAACCCTAACCCTAATGTAAAACCCTAGTTTGAAACCCTAACCCAAATGTTAAACCCTAGCTTGTAACCCTAACCCTAATGTAAAACCCTAGCTTGAAACCCTAACCCTAATGTTAAACCCTAGTTTGAAACCCTAACCCTAATGTAAAACCCTAGTTTGAAACCGTAACCCTAATTTGAAACCCTAGTTTGAAACCCTAACCCTAATGTAAAACCCTAGTTTGAAACCCTAACCCTAATTTGAAACCCTAGTTTGAAACCCTAACCCTAATGCAAAACCCTAGTTTGAAACCCTAAACCTAATGTAAAACCCTAGTTTGTAACCCTAACCCTAATTTGAAACACGAGTTTGAAACCCTAACCCTAATGTAAAACCCTAGTTTGAAACCCTAACCCTAATGATAAACCCTAGTTTGTAACCCTAACCCTAATATAAAAACCCTAGTTTCTAACCCTAACCCTAACGTAAAACCCTAGTTTGAATCCCTAACCCTAATGTAAAACCCTAATTTGAAACCGTAACGCTAATTTGAAACCCTAATTTGAAACACTAACCCTAATGTAAAACCCTAGTTTTAAACCGTAACCCTAATTTGAAACCCTTGTTTGAAACCCTAAACCTAATGTAAAACACTAGTTTGAAAGCCTAACCCTAATTTGAAACCCTAGTTTGAAACCCTAACCCTAATTTGAAACCCTAGTTTGAAACCCTAACCCTAATGTAAAACCCTAGTTTGAAACCGTAACCCTAATTTGAAACCCTAGTTTGAAACCCTAACCCTAATGTAAAACACTAGTTTGAAACCCTAACCCTAATTTGAAACCCTAGTTTAAAACCCTAACCCTAATGCAAAACCCTAGTTTGAAACCCTAACCCTAATGTAAAACCCTAGTTTGTAACCCTAACCCTAATTTGAAAACCGAGTTTGAAACCCTAACCCTAACGTAAAACCCTAGTTTGAATCCCTAACTCTAATGTAAAACCCTAGTTTGAAACCGTAACCCTAATTTGAAACCCTAGTTTGAAACACTAACCCTAATGTAAAACCCTAGTTTGTAACCCTAACCCTCATGTAAAACCCTTGTTTGAAACCCTAACCCTAATATAAAAACCCTAGTTTGTAACCCTAACCCTAATGTAAAACGCTAGTTTGAAACCCTAACCCTAATGTTAAACCCTAGTTTGAAACCCTAACCCTAATGTAAAACCCCTTGTTTGTAACCCTAACCCTAATTTGAAACCCTAGTTTGAAACCCTAACCCTAATGTTAAAGCCTAGTTTGAAACCCTAACCCTAACGTAAAACCCTAGTTTGAAACCCTAACCCTAATATAAAACCCCAGTTTGTAACCCTAACCCTAACGTAAAACCCTAGTTTGAAACCCTAACTCTAATGTTAAACCCTAGTTTGAAACCCTAACCGTAATGTAAAACCCTAGTTTGAAACCCTAACCCTAATGTTAAACCCTAGTTTGAAACCCTAAACCTAATGTAAAACCCTAGTTTGTTACCCTAACCCTAATGTAAAACCCCAGTTTGAAACCCTAACCCTAATGTAAAACCCCAGTTTGTAACCCTAACCCTAACGTAAAACCCTAGTTTGAAACCCTAACCCTAATGTTAAACCCTAGTTTGAAACCCTAACCCTAACGTAAAACCCTAGTTTGAAACCCTAACCCTAATGTAAAACCCTAGTGTGTAACCCTAACCCTAATTTGAAACCCGAGTTTGAAACCCTAACCCTAACTTAAAACCCTATATTGAATCCCTAACCCTAATGTAAAACCCTATTTTGAAACCGTAACGCTAATTTGAAATCCTAGTTTGAAACACTAACCCTAATGTAAAACCCGAGATTGAAACCGTAACCCTAATTTGAAACCCTAGTTTGAAACCCTAACCCTAATGTCAAACACTAGTTTGGAACCCTAACCCTAATTTTAAACCCTAGTTTGAAACCCTAACCCTAATGCAAAACCCTAGTTTGAAACCCTAACCCTACTGTAAAACCCTAGTTTGTAACCCTAACCCTAATGTAAAACCCTAGTTTGAAACCCTAACTCTAATGTTAAACCCTAGTTTGAAACCCTAACCCTAATGTTAAACCCTAGTTTGAAACCTTAACCCTAATGTAAAACCCTAGTTTGAAACCCTAACCCTAATGTAAAACCCTAGTTTGAAGCATTAACCCTAATGTATAACCCTAGTTTGAAACCCTAACCCTAATGTTAAACCCTAGTTTGAAACCCTAACCCTAACGTAAAACCCTAGTTTGAAACCCTAACCCTAATATAAAACCCCAGTTTTTAATCCTAACCCTAACGTAAAACCCTAGTTTGAAACCCTAACCCTAATGTTAAACCCTAGTTTGAAACCCTAACCCTAATGTAAAACCCTAGTTTGAAACCCTAACCCTAATGTTAAACCCTAGTTTGAAACCCTAACCCTAATGTTAAACCCTAGTTTGAAACCCTAACCCTAATGTAAAACCCTAGTTTGAAACCCTAACCCTAATGTTAAACCCTAGTTTGAAACCCTAACCCTAACGTAAAACCCTAGTTTGAAACCCTAACCCTAATGTAAAACCCTAGTTTGTAACCCTAACGTAAAACCCTAGTTTGAAACCCTAACCCTAATGTAAAACCCTAGTTTGTAACCCTAACCCTAATGTAAAACCCTAGTTTGAAACCCTAACCCTAATGTAAAACACTAGTTTGAAAGACTAAACCTAATTTGAAACCCTAGTTTGAAACCCTAACCCTAATTTGAAACCCTAGTTTGAAACCCTAACCCTAATGTAAAACCCTAGTTTGTAACCCTAACCCTAATGTAAAACCCTAGTTTGAAACCCTAACCCTAATGTAAAACCCTAGTTTGAAACCCTAACCCTAATGATAAACCCTTGTTTGAAACCCTAACCCTAATTTGAAACCCTAGTTTGAAACCGTAACCCTAATTTGAAACCCTAGTTTGAAACACTAACCCTAATGTAAAACCCTAGTTTGAAACCGTAACCCTAATTTGAAACCCTAGTTTGAAACCCTAACCCTAATGTAAAACCCTAGTTTGAAACCCTAACCCAAATGTTAAACCCTAGCTTGTAACCCTAACCCTAATGTAAAACCCTAGCTTGAAACCCTAACCCTAATGTTAAACCCTAGTTTGAAACCCTAACCCTAATGTAAAACCCTAGTTTGAAACCGTAACCCTTATTTGAGACCCTAGTTTGAAACCCTAACCCTAATGTAAAACAATAGTTTGAAACCCTAACCCTAATTTGAAACCCTAGTTTGAAACCCTAACCCTAATGTAAAACCCTAGTTTGAAACCCTAACCCTAATGATAAACCCTAGTTTGAAACCCTAACCCTAATTTGAAACCCTAGTTTGAAACCCTAACCCTAATTTGAAACCCTAGTTTGTAACCCTAACCCTAATTTGAAACCTGAGTTTGAAACCCTAACCCTAATGTAAAACCCTAGTTTGAAACCCTAACCCTAATGTTAAACCCTAGTTTGTAACCCTAACCCTAATATAAAAACCCTAGTTTGTAACCCTAACCCTAATGTAAAACCCTAGTTTGAAACCCTAACCCTAATGTTAAACCCTAGTTTGAAACGCAAACCCTAATGTAAAACCCCTTGTTTGTAACCCTAACCCTAATATGAAACACTATTTTGAAACCCTAACCCTAATGTTAAACCCTAGTTTGAAACCCTAACCCTAATGTAAAACCCTAGTTTGAAACCCTAACCCTAATGATAAACCCTAGTTTGAAGCCATAACCCTAATTTGAAACCTTAGTTTGAAACCCTAACCCTAATGCAAAACCCTAGTTTGAAACCCTAACCCTAATGTAAAACCCTAGTTTGTAACCCTAAACCTAATTTGAAACCCGAGTTTGAAACCCTAACCCTAACGTAAAACCCTAGTTTGAATCCCTAACCCTAACCGTAACCCTAATTTGAAACCCTAGTTTGAAACACTAACCCTAATGTAAAACCCTAGTTTGAAACCGTAACCCTAATTTGAAACCCTAGTTTGAAACCCTAACCCTAATGTAAAACCCTAGTTTGAAACCCTAACCCAAATGTTAAACCCTAGCTTGTAACCCTAACCCTAATGTAAAACCCTAGCTTGAAACCCTAACCCTAATGTTAAACCCTAGTTTGAAACCCTAACCCTAATGTAAAACCCTAGTTTGAAACCGTAACCCTAATTTGAAACCCTAGTTTGAAACCCTAACCCTAATGTAAAACAATAGTTTGAAACCCTAACCCTAATTTGAAACCCTAGTTTGAAACCCTAACCCTAATGCAAAAACCTAGTTTGAAACCCTAAACCTAATGTAAAACCCTAGTTTGTAACCCTAACCCTAATTTGAAACCCGAGTTTGAAACCCTAACCCTAATGTAAAACCCTAGTTTGAAACCCTAACCCTAATGATAAACCCTAGTTTGTAACCCTAACCCTAATATAAAAACCCTAGTTTCTAACCCTAACCCTAATGTAAAACCCTAGTTTGAAACCCTAACCCTAACGTAAAACCCTAGTTTGAATCCCTAACCCTAATGTAAAACCCTAATTTGAAACCGTAACGCTAATTTGAAACCCTAATTTGAAACACTAACCCTAATGTAAAACCCTAGTTTTAAACCGTAACCCTAATTTGAAACCCTTGTTTGAAACCCTAAACCTAATGTAAAACACTAGTTTGAAAGCCTAACCCTAATTTGAAACCCTAGTTTGAAACCCTAACCCTAACGTTAAACCCTAGTTTCAATCCCTAACCCTAATGCAAAACCCTAGTTTAAAACCCTAACCCTAATGTAAAACCCTAGTTTGAAACCGTAACTCTAATTTAAAACCCTAGTTTGAAACACTAACCCTAATGTAAAACCCTAGTTTGAAACACTAACCCTAATGTAAAACCCTAGTTTGAAACCCTACCCATAATGCAAAACCCTAGTTTGAAACCCTAACCCTAATGTAAAACCCTAGTTTGTAACCCTAACCCTAATGTAAAACCCTAGTTTGAAACCCTAACCCTAATGTAAAACCCTAGTTTGAAACGCTAACCCTAATGTTAAACCCTAGTTTGTAACCCTAACCCTAATATAGAAACCCTAGTTTTTAACCCTAACCCTAATGTAAAACCCTAGTTTGAAACCCTAACCCTAATGTTAAACCCTAGTTTGCAACCCTAACCCTAATGTAAAACCCCTTGTTTGTAACCCTAACCCTAATTTGAAACCCTAGTTTGAAACCCTAAGCCTAATGTTAAACCCTAGTTTGAAACCCTAACCCTAACGTAAAACCCTAGTTTCAATCCCTAACCCTAATGCAAAACCCTAGTTTAAAACCCTAACCCTAATGTAAAACCCTAGTTTGTAACCCTAACCCTAATGTAAAACCCTAGTTTGAAACACTTACCCTAATGTAAAACGCTAGTTTGAAACCGTAACGCTAATTTGAAACCCTAGTTTGAAACACTTACCCTAATGTAAAACCCTAGTTTGAAACCGTAACCCTAATTTGAAACCCTAGTTTGAAACCCTAACCCTAATGTAAAACACTAGTTTGAAACCCTAACCCTAATTTGAAACCCTAGTTTGAAACCCTAACCCTAATGCAAAACCCTAGTTTGAAACCCTAACCCTAATGGTAAACCCAATTTTTAAAACCTAACCCTAACGTAAAACCCTAGTTTGAAACCCTAACCCTAATGGTAAACCCAATTTTTAAAACCTAACCCTAACGTAAAACCCTAGTTTGAAACCCTAACCCTAATGTAAAACACTAGTTTGTAACCCTAACCCTAATTTGAAAACCGAGTTTAAAACCCTAACCCTAACGTAAAACCCTAGTTTGAATCCCTAACTCTAATGTAAAACCCAAGTTTGAAACCGTAACTCTAATTTGAAACCCTAGTTTGAAACCCTAACCCTAATGTTAAACCCTAGTTTGAAACGCTAACCCTAATGTAAAACCCCTTGTTTGTAACACTAACCCTAATTTGAAACAATATTTTGAAACCCTAACCCTAATGTTACACCCTAGTTTGAAACCCTAACCCTAATTTGAAACCGTAGTTTTAAAACCTAACCCTAATATAAAACCCTAGTTTGAAACCCTAACCCTAACGTAAAACCCTAGTTTCAATCCCTAACCCTAATGCAAAACCCTAGTTTAAAACCCTAACCCTAATGTAAAACCCTAGTTTGAAACCGTAACTCTAATTTGAAACCCTAGTTTGAAACACTAACCCTAATGTTAAACCCTAGTTTGCAACCCTAACCCTAATGTAAAACCCCTTGTTTGTAACCCTAACCCTAATTTGAAACCCTAGTTTGAAACCCTAAGCCTAATGTTAAACCCTAGTTTGAAACCCTAACCCTAACGTAAAACCCTAGTTTCAATCCCTAACCCTAATGCAAAACCCTAGTTTAAAACCCTAACCCTAATGTAAAACCCTAGTTTGTAACCCTAACCCTAATGTAAAACCCTAGTTTGAAACACTTACCCTAATGTAAAACGCGAGTTTGAAACCGTAACGCTAATTTGAAACCCTAGTTTGAAACACTTACCCTAATGTAAAACCCTAGTTTGAAACCGTAACCCTAATTTGAAACCCTAGTTTGAAACCCTAACCCTAATGTAAAACACTAGTTTGAAACCCTAACCCTAATTTGAAACCCTAGTTTGAAACCCTAACCCTAATGCAAAACCCTAGTTTGAAACCCTAACCCTAATGGTAAACCCTAGTTTGAAAACCTAACCCTAACGTAAAACCCTAGTTTGAAACCCTAACCCTAATGTAAAACCCTAGTTTAAAACCCTAACCCTAATTTGAAAACCGAGTTTGAAACCCTAACCCTAACGTAAAACCCTAGTTTGAATCCCTAACTCTAATGTAAAACCCTAGTTTGAAACCGTAACCCTAATTTGAAGCCCTAGTTTGAAACACTAACCCTAATGTAAAACCCTAGTTTGAAACCGTAACCCTAATTTGAAACCCTAGTTTGAAACACTAACCCTAACGTAAAACCCTAGTTTGAAACCCTAACCCTTATGTAAAACCCTAGTTTGTAACCCTAACACTAATATGAAACCCGAGTTTGAAAGCCTAACCCTAACGTAAAACCCTAGTTTGAATCCCTAACCCTAATGTAAAACCCTAGTTTGAAACCGTAACGCTAATTTGAAACCCTAATTTGAAACACTAACCCAAATGTAAAACCCTAGTTTTAAACCGTAACCCTAATTTGAAACCCTAGTTTGAAACCCTAACCCTAATGTAAAACACTAGTTTGAAAGCCTAACCCTAATTTGAAACCCTAGTTTGAAACCCTAACCCTAATTTGAAACCCTAGTTTGAAACCCTAACCCTAATGTAAAACCCTAGTTTGAAACCCTAACCCTAATGATAAACCCTAGTTTGAAACCCTAACCCTAATTTGAAACCCTAGTTTGAAACCCTAACCCTAATTTGAAACCCTAGTTTGTAACCCTAACCCTAATTTGAAACCTGAGTTTGAAACCCTAACCCTAATGTAAAACCCTAGTTTGAAACCCTAACCCTAATGTTAAACCCTAGTTTGTAACCCTAACCCTAATATAAAAACCCTAGTTTGTAACCCTAACCCTAATGTAAAACCCTAGTTTGAAACCCTAACCCTAATGTTAAACCCTAGTTTGAAACGCAAACCCTAATGTAAAACCCCTTGTTTGTAACCCTAACCCTAATATGAAACACTATTTTGAAACCCTAACCCTAATGTTAAACCCTAGTTTGAAACCCTAACCCTAATGTAAAACCCTAGTTTGAAACCCTAACCCTAATGATAAACCCTAGTTTGAAGCCATAACCCTAATTTGAAACCTTAGTTTGAAACCCTAACCCTAATGCAAAACCCTAGTTTGAAACCCTAACCCTAATGTAAAACCCTAGTTTGTAACCCTAAACCTAATTTGAAACCCGAGTTTGAAACCCTAACCCTAACGTAAAACCCTAGTTTGAATCCCTAACCCTAACCGTAACCCTAATTTGAAACCCTAGTTTGAAACACTAACCCTAATGTAAAACCCTAGTTTGAAACCGTAACCCTAATTTGAAACCCTAGTTTGAAACCCTAACCCTAATGTAAAACCCTAGTTTGAAACCCTAACCCAAATGTTAAACCCTAGCTTGTAACCCTAACCCTAATGTAAAACCCTAGCTTGAAACCCTAACCCTAATGTTAAACCCTAGTTTGAAACCCTAACCCTAATGTAAAACCCTAGTTTGAAACCGTAACCCTAATTTGAAACCCTAGTTTGAAACCCTAACCCTAATGTAAAACAATAGTTTGAAACCCTTACCCTAATTTGAAACCCTAGTTTGAAACCCTAACCCTAATGCAAAAACCTAGTTTGAAACCCTAAACCTAATGTAAAACCCTAGTTTGTAACCCTAACCCTAATTTGAAACCCGAGTTTGAAACCCTAACCCTAATGTAAAACCCTAGTTTGAAACCCTAACCCTAATGATAAACCCTAGTTTGTAACCCTAACCCTAATATAAAAACCCTAGTTTCTAACCCTAACCCTAATGTAAAACCCTAGTTTGAAACCCTAACCCTAACGTAAAACCCTAGTTTGAATCCCTAACCCTAATGTAAAACCCTAATTTGAAACCGTAACGCTAATTTGAAACCCTAATTTGAAACACTAACCCTAATGTAAAACCCTAGTTTTAAACCGTAACCCTAATTTGAAACCCTTGTTTGAAACCCTAAACCTAATGTAAAACACTAGTTTGAAAGCCTAACCCTAATTTGAAACCCTAGTTTGAAACCCTAACCCTAATTTGAAACCCTAGTTTGAAACCCTAACCCTAATGTAAAACCCTAGTTTGAAACCGTAACCCTAATTTGAAACCCTAGTTTGAAACCCTAACCCTAATGTAAAACACTAGTTTGAAACCCTAACCCTAATTTGAAACCCTAGTTTAAAACCCTAACCCTAATGCAAAACCCTAGTTTGAAACCCTAACCCTAATGTAAAACCCTAGTTTGTAACCCTAACCCTAATTTGAAAACCGAGTTTGAAACCCTAACCCTATCGTAAAACCCTAGTTTGAATCCCTAACTCTAATGTAAAACCCTAGTTTGAAACCGTAACCCTAATTTGAAACCCTAGTTTGAAACACTAACCCTAATGTAAAACCCTAGTTTGTAACCCTAACCCTCATGTAAAACCCTTGTTTGAAACCCTAACCCTAATGTAAAACCCTAGTTTGAAACCCTAACCCTAATGTTAAACCCTAGTTTGTAACCCTAACCCTAATATAAAAACCCTAGTTTGTAACCCTAACCCTAATGTAAAACGCTAGTTTGAAACCCTAACCCTAATGTTAAACCCTAGTTTGAAACCCTAACCCTAATGTAAAACCCCTTGTTTGTAACCCTAACCCTAATTTGAAACCCTAGTTTGAAACCCTAACCCTAATGTTAAAGCCTAGTTTGAAACCCTAACCCTAACGTAAAACCCTAGTTTGAAACCCTAACCCTAATATAAAACCCCAGTTTGTAACCCTAACCCTAACGTAAAACCCTAGTTTGAAACCCTAACCCTAATGTTAAACCCTAGTTTGAATCCCTAACCCTAATGTAAAACCCTAATTTGAAACCGTAACGCTAATTTGAAACCCTAATTTGAAACACTAACCCTAATGTAAAACCCTAGTTTTAAACCGTAACCCTAATTTGAAACCCTTGTTTGAAACCCTAAACCTAATGTAAAACACTAGTTTGAAAGCCTAACCCTAATTTGAAACCCTAGTTTGAAACCCTAACCCTAATTTGAAACCCTAGTTTGAAACCCTAACCCTAATGTAAAACCCTAGTTTGAAACCGTAACCCTAATTTGAAACCCTAGTTTGAAACCCTAACCCTAATGTAAAACACTAGTTTGAAACCCTAACCCTAATTTGAAACCCTAGTTTAAAACCCTAACCCTAATGCAAAACCCTAGTTTGAAACCCTAACCCTAATGTAAAACCCTAGTTTGTAACCCTAACCCTAATTTGAAAACCGAGTTTGAAACCCTAACCCTATCGTAAAACCCTAGTTTGAATCCCTAACTCTAATGTAAAACCCTAGTTTGAAACCGTAACCCTAATTTGAAACCCTAGTTTGAAACACTAACCCTAATGTAAAACCCTAGTTTGTAACCCTAACCCTCATGTAAAACCCTTGTTTGAAACCCTAACCCTAATGTAAAACCCTAGTTTGAAACCCTAACCCTAATGTTAAACCCTAGTTTGTAACCCTAACCCTAATATAAAAACCCTAGTTTGTAACCCTAACCCTAATGTAAAACGCTAGTTTGAAACCCTAACCCTAATGTTAAACCCTAGTTTGAAACCCTAACCCTAATGTAAAACCCCTTGTTTGTAACCCTAACCCTAATTTGAAACCCTAGTTTGAAACCCTAACCCTAATGTTAAAGCCTAGTTTGAAACCCTAACCCTAACGTAAAACCCTAGTTTGAAACCCTAACCCTAATATAAAACCCCAGTTTGTAACCCTAACCCTAACGTAAAACCCTAGTTTGAAACCCTAACCCTAATGTTAAACCCTAGTTTGAAACCCTAACCGTAATGTAAAACCCTAGTTTGAAACCCTAACCCTAATGTTAAACCCTAGTTTGAAACCCTAAACCTAATGTAAAACCCTAGTTTGTTACCCTAACCCTAATGTAAAACCCCAGTTTGAAACCCTAACCCTAATGTAAAACCCCAGTTTGTAACCCTAACCCTAACGTAAAACCCTAGTTTGAAACCCTAACCCTAACGTAAAACCCTAGTTTGAAACCCTAACCCTAATGTAAAACCCTAGTGTGTAACCCTAACCCTAATTTGAAACCCGAGTTTGAAACCCTAACCCTAACTTAAAACCCTATATTGAATCCCTAACCCTAATGTAAAACCCTATTTTGAAACCGTAACGCTAATTTGAAATCCTAGTTTGAAACACTAACCCTAATGTAAAACCCGAGATTGAAACCGTAACCCTAATTTGAAACCCTAGTTTGAAACCCTAACCCTAATGTCAAACACTAGTTTGGAACCCTAACCCTAATTTTAAACCCTAGTTTGAAACCCTAACCCTAATGCAAAACCCTAGTTTGAAACCCTAACCCTACTGTAAAACCCTAGTTTGTAACCCTAACCTTAATGTAAAACCCTAGTTTGAAACCCTAACCCTAATGTTAAACCCTAGTTTGAAACCTTAACCCTAATGTAAAACCCTAGTTTGAAACCCTAACCCTAATGTAAAACCCTAGTTTGAAGCATTAACCCTAATGTATAACCCTAGTTTGAAACCCTAACCCTAATGTTAAACCCTAGTTTGAAACCCTAACCCTAACGTAAAACCCTAGTTTGAAACCCTAACCCTAATATAAAACCCCAGTTTTTAATCCTAACCCTAACGTAAAACCCTAGTTTGAAACCCTAACCCTAATGTTAAACCCTAGTTTGAAACCCTAACCCTAATGTAAAACCATAGTTTGAAACCCTAACCCTAATGTTAAACCCTAGTTTGAAACCCTAACCCTAATGTTAAACCCTAGTTTGAAACCCTAACCCTAATGTAAAACCCTAGTTTGAAACCCTAACCCTAATGTTAAACCCTAGTTTGAAACCCTAACCCTAACGTAAAACCCTAGTTTGAAACCCTAACCCTAATGTAAAACCCTAGTTTGTAACCCTAACGTAAAACCCTAGTTTGAAACCCTAACCCTAATGTAAAACCCTAGTTTGTAACCCTAACCCTAATGTAAAACCCTAGTTTGAAACCCTAACCCTAATGTAAAACACTAGTTTGAAAGACTAAACCTAATTTGAAACCCTAGTTTGAAACCCTAACCCTAATTTGAAACCCTAGTTTGAAACCCTAACCCTAATGTAAAACCCTAGTTTGTAACCCTAACCCTAATATAAAACCCCAGTTTTTAATCCTAACCCTAACGTAAAACCCTAGTTTGAAACCTTAACCCTAATGTTAAACCCTAGTTTGAAACCCTAACCCTAATGTAAAACCCTAGTTTGTAACCCTAACCCTAATGTAAAACCCTAGTTTGAAACCCTAACCCTAATGTAAAACACTAGTTTGAAAGACTAAACCTAATTTGAAACCCTAGTTTGAAACCCTAACCCTAATTTGAAACCCTAGTTTGAAACCCTAACCCTAATGTAAAACCCTAGTTTGTAACCCTAACCCTAATGTAAAACCCTAGTTTGAAACCCTAACCCTAATGTAAAACCCTAGTTTGAAACCCTAACCCTAATGATAAACCCTTGTTTGAAACCCTAACCCTAATTTGAAACCCTAGTTTGAAACCGTAACCCTAATTTGAAACCCTAGTTTGAAACACTAACCCTATAGTAAAACCCTAGTTTGAAACCGTAACCCTAATTTGAAACCCTAGTTTGAAACCCTAACCCTAATGTAAAACCCTAGTTTGAAACCCTAACCCAAATGTTAAACCCTAGCTTGTAACCCTAACCCTAATGTAAAACCCTAGCTTGAAACCCTAACCCTAATGTTAAACCCTAGTTTGAAACCCTAACCCTAATGTAAAACCCTAGTTTGAAACCGTAACCCTAATTTGAAACCCTAGTTTGAAACCCTAACCCTAATGTAAAACAATAGTTTGAAACCCTAACCCTAATTTGAAACCCTAGTTTGAAACCCTAACCCTAATGCAAAACCCTAGTTTGAAACCCTAAACCTAATGTAAAACCCTAGTTTGTAACCCTAACCCTAATTTGAAACCCGAGTTTGAAACCCTAACCCTAATGTAAAACCCTAGTTTGAAACCCTAACCCTAATGATAAACCCTAGTTTGTAACCCTAACCCTAATATAAAAACCCTAGTTTCTAACCCTAACCCTAACGTAAAACCCTAGTTTGAATCCCTAACCCTAATGTAAAACCCTATTTTGAAACCGTAACGCTAATTTGAAACCCTAATTTGAAACACTAACCCTAATGTAAAACCCTAGTTTTAAACCGTAACCCTAATTTGAAACCCTTGTTTGAAACCCTAAACCTAATGTAAAACACTAGTTTGAAAGCCTAACCCTAATTTGAAACCCTAGTTTGAAACCC
This sequence comes from Vanacampus margaritifer, assembly GCF_051991255.1. NCBI lineage: Eukaryota > Metazoa > Chordata > Actinopteri > Syngnathiformes > Syngnathidae > Vanacampus > Vanacampus margaritifer. The sequence continues at coordinate 319,055 of NW_027520737.1, read as the reverse complement.
TAACCCTAATTTGAAACCCTAGTTTGAAACCCTAACCCTAATGTAAAACCCTAGTTTGAAACCGTAACCCTAATTTGAAACCCTAGTTTGAAACCCTAACCCTAATGTAAAACACTAGTTTGAAACCCTAACCCTAATTTGAAACCCTAGTTTAAAACCCTAACCCTAATGCAAAACCCTAGTTTGAAACCCTAACCCTAATGTAAAACCCTAGTTTGTAACCCTAACCCTAATTTGAAAACCGAGTTTGAAACCCTAACCCTAACGTAAAACCCTAGTTTGAATCCCTAACTCTAATGTAAAACCCTAGTTTGAAACCGTAACCCTAATTTGAAACCCTAGTTTGAAACACTAACCCTAATGTAAAACCCTAGTTTGTAACCCTAACCCTCATGTAAAACCCTTGTTTGAAACCCTAACCCTAATGTAAAACCCTAGTTTGAAACCCTAACCCTAATGTTAAACCCTAGTTTGTAACCCTAACCCTAATATAAAAACCCTAGTTTGTAACCCTAACCCTAATGTAAAACGCTAGTTTGAAACCCTAACCCTAATGTTAAACCCTAGTTTGAAACCCTAACCCTAATGTAAAACCCCTTGTTTGTAACCCTAACCCTAATTTGAAACCCTAGTTTGAAACCCTAACCCTAATGTTAAAGCCTAGTTTGAAACCCTAACCCTAACGTAAAACCCTAGTTTGAAACCCTAACCCTAATATAAAACCCCAGTTTGTAACCCTAACCCTAACGTAAAACCCTAGTTTGAAACCCTAACCCTAATGTTAAACCCTAGTTTGAAACCCTAACCGTAATGTAAAACCCTAGTTTGAAACCCTAACCCTAATGTTAAACCCTAGTTTGAAACCCTAAACCTAATGTAAAACCCTAGTTTGTTACCCTAACCCTAATGTAAAACCCCAGTTTGAAACCCTAACCCTAATGTAAAACCCCAGTTTGTAACCCTAACCCTAACGTAAAACCCTAGTTTGAAACCCTAACCCTAATGTTAAACCCTAGTTTGAAACCCTAACCCTAACGTAAAACCCTAGTTTGAAACCCTAACCCTAATGTAAAACCCTAGTGTGTAACCCTAACCCTAATTTGAAACCCGAGTTTGAAACCCTAACCCTAACTTAAAACCCTATATTGAATCCCTAACCCTAATGTAAAACCCTATTTTGAAACCGTAACGCTAATTTGAAATCCTAGTTTGAAACACTAACCCTAATGTAAAACCCGAGATTGAAACCGTAACCCTAATTTGAAACCCTAGTTTGAAACCCTAACCCTAATGTCAAACACTAGTTTGGAACCCTAACCCTAATTTTAAACCCTAGTTTGAAACCCTAACCCTAATGCAAAACCCTAGTTTGAAACCCTAACCCTACTGTAAAACCCTAGTTTGTAACCCTAACCCTAATGTAAAACCCTAGTTTGAAACCCTAACTCTAATGTTAAACCCTAGTTTGAAACCCTAACCCTAATGTTAAACCCTAGTTTGAAACCTTAACCCTAATGTAAAACCCTAGTTTGAAACCCTAACCCTAATGTAAAACCCTAGTTTGAAGCATTAACCCTAATGTATAACCCTAGTTTGAAACCCTAACCCTAATGTTAAACCCTAGTTTGAAACCCTAACCCTAACGTAAAACCCTAGTTTGAAACCCTAACCCTAATATAAAACCCCAGTTTTTAATCCTAACCCTAACGTAAAACCCTAGTTTGAAACCCTAACCCTAATGTTAAACCCTAGTTTGAAACCCTAACCCTAATGTAAAACCCTAGTTTGAAACCCTAACCCTAATGTTAAACCCTAGTTTGAAACCCTAACCCTAATGTTAAACCCTAGTTTGAAACCCTAACCCTAATGTAAAACCCTAGTTTGAAACCCTAACCCTAATGTTAAACCCTAGTTTGAAACCCTAACCCTAACGTAAAACCCTAGTTTGAAACCCTAACCCTAATGTAAAACCCTAGTTTGTAACCCTAACGTAAAACCCTAGTTTGAAACCCTAACCCTAATGTAAAACCCTAGTTTGTAACCCTAACCCTAATGTAAAACCCTAGTTTGAAACCCTAACCCTAATGTATAACACTAGTTTGAAAGACTAAACCTAATTTGAAACCCTAGTTTGAAACCCTAACCCTAATTTGAAACCCTAGTTTGAAACCCTAACCCTAATGTAAAACCCTAGTTTGTAACCCTAACCCTAATGTAAAACCCTAGTTTGAAACCCTAACCCTAATGTAAAACCCTAGGTTGAAACCCTAACCCTAATGATAAACCCTTGTTTGAAACCCTAACCCTAATTTGAAACCCTAGTTTGAAACCGTAACCCTAATTTGAAACCCTAGTTTGAAACACTAACCCTAATGTAAAACCCTAGTTTGAAACCGTAACCCTAATTTGAAACCCTAGTTTGAAACCCTAACCCTAATGTAAAACCCTAGTTTGAAACCCTAACCCAAATGTTAAACCCTAGCTTGTAACCCTAACCCTAATGTAAAACCCTAGCTTGAAACCCTAACCCTAATGTTAAACCCTAGTTTGAAACCCTAACCCTAATGTAAAACCCTAGTTTGAAACCGTAACCCTTATTTGAGACCCTAGTTTGAAACCCTAACCCTAATGTAAAACAATAGTTTGAAACCCTAACCCTAATTTGAAACCCTAGTTTGAATTCCTAACCCTAATGCAAAACCCTAGTTTGAAACCCTAAACCTAATGTAAAACCCTAGTTTGTAACCCTAACCCTAATTTGAAACCCGAGTTTGAAACCCTAACCCTAATGTAAAACCCTAGTTTGAAACCCTAACCCTAATGATAAACCCTAGTTTGTAACCCTAACCCTAATATAAAAACCCTAGTTTCTAACCCTAACCCTAATGTAAAACCCTAGTTTGAAACCCTAACCCTAACGTAAAACCCTAGTTTGAATCCCTAACCCTAATGTAAAACCCTAATTTGAAACCGTAACGCTAATTTGAAACCCTAATTTGAAACACTAACCCTAATGTAAAACCCTAGTTTTAAACCGTAACCCTAATTTGAAACCCTTGTTTGAAACCCTAAACCTAATGTAAAACACTAGTTTGAAAGCCTAACCCTAATTTGAAACCCTAGTTTGAAACCCTAACCCTAATTTGAAACCCTAGTTTGAAACCCTAACCCTAATGTAAAACCCTAGTTTGAAACCGTAACCCTAATTTGAAACCCTAGTTTGAAACCCTAACCCTAATGTAAAACACTAGTTTGAAACCCTAACCCTAATTTGAAACCCTAGTTTAAAACCCTAACCCTAATGCAAAACCCTAGTTTGAAACCCTAACCCTAATGTAAAACCCTAGTTTGTAATCCTAACCCTAATTTGAAAACCGAGTTTGAAACCCTAACCCTAACGTAAAACCCTAGTTTGAATCCCTAACTCTAATGTAAAACCCTAGTTTGAAACCGTAACCCTAATTTGAAACCCTAGTTTGAAACACTAACCCTAATGTAAAACCCTAGTTTGTAACCCTAACCCTCATGTAAAACCCTTGTTTGAAACCCTAACCCTAATGTAAAACCCTAGTTTGAAACCCTAACCCTAATGTTAAACCCTAGTTTGTAACCCTAACCCTAATATAAAAACCCTAGTTTGTAACCCTAACCCTAATGTAAAACGCTAGTTTGAAACCCTAACCCTAATGTTAAACCCTAGTTTGAAACCCTAACCCTAATGTAAAACCCCTTGTTTGTAACCCTAACCCTAATTTGAAACCCTAGTTTGAAACCCTAACCCTAATGTTAAACCCTAGTTTGAAACCCTAACCCTAATGTAAAACCCTAGTTTGAAACCCTAACCCTAATGATAAACCCTAGTTTGAAGCCATAACCCTAATTTGAAACCTTAGTTTGAAACCCTAACCCTAATGCAAAACCCTAGTTTGAAACCCTAACCCTAATGTAAAACCCTAGTTTGTAACCCTAAACCTAATTTGAAACCCGAGTTTGAAACCCTAACCCTAACGTAAAACCCTAGTTTGAATCCCTAACCCTAACCCTAACCCTAGTTTGAAACCCTAACCCTACTGTAAAACCCTAGTTTGTAACCCTAACCCTAATGCAAAACCCTAGTTTGAAACCCTAACTCTAATGTAAAACCCTAGTTTGTAACCCTAACCCTAATGTAAAACCCTAGTTTGAAACCCTAACCCTAATGTAAAACCCTAGTTTGAAGCATTAACCCTAATGTAAAACCCTAGTTTGAAACCCTAACCCTAATGTTAAACCCTAGTTTTAAACCCTAACCCTAACGTAAAACCCTAGTTTGAAACCCTAACCCTAATGTAAAACCCTAGTTTGTAACCCTAACACAAATTTGAAACCCGAGTTTGAAACCCTAACCCTAACGTAAAACCCTAGTTTGAAACCCTAACACTAATTTGAAACCGTAGTTTGAAAACCGAACCCTAATATAAAACCCTAGTTTGAAACCCTAACCCTAACGTAAAACCCTAGTTTCAATCCCTAACCCAAATGCAAAGCCCTAGTTTAAAACCCTAACCCTAATGTAAAACCCTAGTTTGTAACCCTAACCCTAATGTAAAACCCTAGTTTGAAACACTTACCCTAATGTAAAACGCTAGTTTGAAACCGTAACGCTAATTTGAAACCCTAGTTTGAAACACTTACCCTAATGTAAAACCCTAGTTTGAAACCGTAACCCTAATTTGAAACCCTAGTTTGAAACCCTTACCCTAATGTAAAACACTAGTTTGAAACCCTAACCCTAATTTGAAACCCTAGTTTGAAACCCTAACCCTAATGCAAAACCCTAGTTTGAAACCCTAACCCTAATGGTAAACCCTAGTTTGAAAACCTAACCCTAACGTAAAACCCTAGTTTGAAACCCTAACCCTAATGTAAAACCCTAGTTTGTAACCCTAACCCTAATTTGTAAACCGAGTTTGAAACCCTAACCCTAACGTAAAACCCTAGTTTGAATCCCTAACTCTAATGTAAAACCCTAGTTTGAAACCGTAACCCTAATTTGAAGCCCTAGTTTGAAACACTAACCCTAATGTAAAACCCTAGTTTGAAACCGTAACCCTAATTTGAAACCCTAGTTTGAAACACTAACCCTAACGTAAAACCCTAGTTTGAAACCCTAACCCTTATGTAAAACCCTAGTTTGTAACCCTAACACTAATTTGAAACCCGAGTTTGAAAGCCTAACCCTAACGTAAAACCCTAGTTTGAATCCCTAACCCTAATGTAAAACCCTAGTTTGAAACCGTAACGCTAATTTGAAACCCTAATTTGAAACACTAACCCTAATGTAAAACCCTAGTTTTAAACCGTAACCCTAATTTGAAACCCTAGTTTGAAACCCTAACCCTAATGTAAAACACTAGTTTGAAAGCCTAACCCTAATTTGAAACCCTAGTTTGAAACCCTAACCCTAATTTGAAACCCTAGTTTGAAACCCTAACCCTAATGTAAAACCCTAGTTTGAATCCCTAACCCTAATGATAAACCCTAGTTTGAAACCCTAACCCTAATTTGAAACCCTAGTTTGAAACCCTAACCCTAATTTGAAACCCTAGTTTGAAACCCTAACCCTAATTTGAAACCCTAGTTTGAAACACTAACCCTAATCTAAAACCCTAGTTTGTAACCCTAACCCTAATTTGAAACCCAAGTTTGAAACCCTAACCCTAATGTTAAACCCTAGTTTGAAACGCTAACCCTAATGTAAAACCCCTTGTTTGTAACACTAACCCTAATTTGAAACAATATTTTGAAACCCTAACCCTAATGTTAAACCCTAGTTTGAAACCCTAACCCTAATTTGAAACCGTAGTTTTAAAACCTAACCCTAATATAAAACCCTAGTTTGAAACCCTAACCCTAACGTTAAACCCTAGTTTCAATCCCTAACCCTAATGCAAAACCCTAGTTTAAAACCCTAACCCTAATGTAAAACCCTAGTTTGAAACCGTAACTCTAATTTAAAACCCTAGTTTGAAACACTAACCCTAATGTAAAACCCTAGTTTGAAACACTAACCCTAATGTAAAACCCTAGTTTGAAACCCTACCCATAATGCAAAACCCTAGTTTGAAACCCTAACCCTAATGTAAAACCCTAGTTTGTAACCCTAACCCTAATGTAAAACCCTAGTTTGAAACCCTAACCCTAATGTAAAACCCTAGTTTGAAACGCTAACCCTAATGTTAAACCCTAGTTTGTAACCCTAACCCTAATATAGAAACCCTAGTTTTTAACCCTAACCCTAATGTAAAACCCTAGTTTGAAACCCTAACCCTAATGTTAAACCCTAGTTTGCAACCCTAACCCTAATGTAAAACCCCTTGTTTGTAACCCTAACCCTAATTTGAAACCCTAGTTTGAAACCCTAAGCCTAATGTTAAACCCTAGTTTGAAACCCTAACCCTAACGTAAAACCCTAGTTTCAATCCCTAACCCTAATGCAAAACCCTAGTTTAAAACCCTAACCCTAATGTAAAACCCTAGTTTGTAACCTTAACCCTAATGTAAAACCCTAGTTTGAAACACTTACCCTAATGTAAAACGCTAGTTTGAAACCGTAACGCTAATTTGAAACCCTAGTTTGAAACACTTACCCTAATGTAAAACCCTAGTTTGAAACCGTAACCCTAATTTGAAACCCTAGTTTGAAACCCTAACCCTAATGTAAAACACTAGTTTGAAACCCTAACCCTAATTTGAAACCCTAGTTTGAAACCCTAACCCTAATGCAAAACCCTAGTTTGAAACCCTAACCCTAATGGTAAACCCAATTTTTAAAACCTAACCCTAACGTAAAACCCTAGTTTGAAACCCTAACCCTAATGGTAAACCCAATTTTTAAAACCTAACCCTAACGTAAAACCCTAGTTTGAAACCCTAACCCTAATGTAAAACACTAGTTTGTAACCCTAACCCTAATTTGAAAACCGAGTTTAAAACCCTAACCCTAACGTAAAACCCTAGTTTGAATCCCTAACTCTAATGTAAAACCCAAGTTTGAAACCGTAACTCTAATTTGAAACCCTAGTTTGAAACCCTAACCCTAATGTTAAACCCTAGTTTGAAACGCTAACCCTAATGTAAAACCCCTTGTTTGTAACACTAACCCTAATTTGAAACAATATTTTGAAACCCTAACCCTAATGTTACACCCTAGTTTGAAACCCTAACCCTAATTTGAAACCGTAGTTTTAAAACCTAACCCTAATATAAAACCCTAGTTTGAAACCCTAACCCTAACGTAAAACCCTAGTTTCAATCCCTAACCCTAATGCAAAACCCTAGTTTAAAACCCTAACCCTAATGTAAAACCCTAGTTTGAAACCGTAACTCTAATTTGAAACCCTAGTTTGAAACACTAACCCTAATGTTAAACCCTAGTTTGCAACCCTAACCCTAATGTAAAACCCCTTGTTTGTAACCCTAACCCTAATTTGAAACCCTAGTTTGAAACCCTAAGCCTAATGTTAAACCCTAGTTTGAAACCCTAACCCTAACGTAAAACCCTAGTTTCAATCCCTAACCCTAATGCAAAACCCTAGTTTAAAACCCTAACCCTAATGTAAAACCCTAGTTTGTAACCCTAACCCTAATGTAAAACCCTAGTTTGAAACACTTACCCTAATGTAAAACGCGAGTTTGAAACCGTAACGCTAATTTGAAACCCTAGTTTGAAACACTTACCCTAATGTAAAACCCTAGTTTGAAACCGTAACCCTAATTTGAAACCCTAGTTTGAAACCCTAACCCTAATGTAAAACACTAGTTTGAAACCCTAACCCTAATTTGAAACCCTAGTTTGAAACCCTAACCCTAATGCAAAACCCTAGTTTGAAACCCTAACCCTAATGGTAAACCCTAGTTTGAAAACCTAACCCTAACGTAAAACCCTAGTTTGAAACCCTAACCCTAATGTAAAACCCTAGTTTGTAACCCTAACCCTAATTTGAAAACCGAGTTTGAAACCCTAACCCTAACGTAAAACCCTAGTTTGAATCCCTAACTCTAATGTAAAACCCTAGTTTGAAACCGTAACCCTAATTTGAAGCCCTAGTTTGAAACACTAACCCTAATGTAAAACCCTAGTTTGAAACCATAACCCTAATTTGAAACCCTAGTTTGAAACACTAACCCTAACGTAAAACCCTAGTTTGAAACCCTAACCCTTATGTAAAACCCTAGTTTGTAACCCTAACACTAATTTGAAACCCGAGTTTGAAAGCCTAACCCTAACGTAAAACCCTAGTTTGAATCCCTAACCCTAATGTAAAACCCTAGTTTGAAACCGTAACGCTAATTTGAAACCCTAATTTGAAACACTAACCCAAATGTAAAACCCTAGTTTTAAACCGTAACCCTAATTTGAAACCCTAGTTTGAAACCCTAACCCTAATGTAAAACACTAGTTTGAAAGCCTAACCCTAATTTGAAACCCTAGTTTGAAACCCTAACCCTAATTTGAAACCCTAGTTTGAAACCCTAACCCTAATGTAAAACCCTAGTTTGAAACCCTAACCCTAATGATAAACCCTAGTTTGAAACCCTAACCCTAATTTGAAACCCTAGTTTGAAACCCTAACCCTAATTTGAAACCCTAGTTTGTAACCCTAACCCTAATTTGAAACCTGAGTTTGAAACCCTAACCCTAATGTAAAACCCTAGTTTGAAACCCTAACCCTAATGTTAAACCCTAGTTTGTAACCCTAACCCTAATATAAAAACCCTAGTTTGTAACCCTAACCGTAATGTAAAACCCTAGTTTGAAACCCTAACCCTAATGTTAAACCCTAGTTTGAAACGCAAACCCTAATGTAAAACCCCTTGTTTGTAACCCTAACCCTAATTTGAAACACTATTTTGAAACCCTAACCCTAATGTTAAACCCTAGTTTGAAACCTTAACACTAATTTGAAACCGTAGTTTGAAACCCTAACCCTAATGTAAAACCCTAGTTTGAAACCCTAACCCTAATGTTAAACCCTAGTTTGAAACCCTAACCCTAACGTAAAACCCTAGTTTCAATCCCTAACCCTAATGCAAAACCCTAGTTTAAAACCCTAACCCTAATGTAAAACCCTAGTTTGAAACCGTAACCCTAATTTGAAACCCTAGTTTGAAACCCTAACCCTAATGATAAACCCTAGTTTGAAACCCTAACCCTTATTTGAAACCCTAGTTTGAAACCCTAACCCTAATTTGAAACCCTAGTTTGAAACCCTAACCCTAATTTGAAACCCTAGTTTGAAACACTAACCCTAATGTAAAACCCTAGTTTGTAACCCTAACCCTAATTTGAAACCCAAGTTTGAAACCCTAACCCTAACGTAAAACCCTAGTTTGAATCCCTAACCCTAATGTAAAACCCTAGTTTGAAACCGTAACTCTAATTTGAAACCCTAGTTTGAAACCCTAACCCTAATGTTAAACCCTAGTTTGAAACGCTAACCCTAATGTAAAACCCCTTGTTTGTAACACTAACCCTAATTTGAAACAATATTTTGAAACCCTAACCCTAATGTTAAACCCTAGTTTGAAACCCTAACCCTAATTTGAAACCGTAGTTTTAAAACCTAACCCTAATATAAAACCCTAGTTTGAAACCCTAACCCTAACGTAAAACCCTAGTATCAATCCCTAACCCTAATGGTAAACCCTAGTTTGAAAACCTAACCCTAACGTAAAACCCTAGTTTGAAACCCTAACCCTAATGTAAAACCCTAGTTTGTAACCCTAACCCTAATTTGTAAACCGAGTTTGAAACCCTAACCCTAACGTAAAACCCTAGTTTGAATCCCTAACTCTAATATAAAACCCTAGTTTGAAACCGTAACCCTAATTTGAAGCCCTAGTTTGAAACACTAACCCTAATGTAAAACCCTAGTTTGAAACCGTAACCCTAATTTGAAACCCTAGTTTGAAACACTAACCCTAACGTAAAACCCTAGTTTGAAACCCTAACCCTTATGTAAAACCCTAGTTTGTAACCCTAACACTAATTTGAAACCCGAGTTTGAAAGCCTAACCCTAACGTAAAACCCTAGTTTGAATCCCTAACCCTAATGTAAAACCCTAGTTTGAAACCGTAACGCTAATTTGAAACCCTAATTTGAAACACTAACCCTAATGTAAAACCCTAGTTTTAAACCGTAACCCTAATTTGAAACCCTAGTTTGAAACCCTAACCCTAATGTAAAACACTAGTTTGAAAGCCTAACCCTAATTTGAAACCCTAGTTTGAAACCCTAACCCTAATGTTAAACCCTAGTTTGAAACGCTAACCCTAATGTAAAACCCCTTGTTTGTAACACTAACCCTAATTTGAAACAATATTTTGAAACCCTAACCCTAATGTTACACCCTAGTTTGAAACCCTAACCCTAATTTGAAACCGTAGTTTTAAAACCTAACCCTAATATAAAACCCTAGTTTGAAACCCTAACCCTAACGTAAAACCCTAGTTTCAATCCCTAACCCTAATGCAAAACCCTAGTTTAAAACCCTAACCCTAATGTAAAACCCTAGTTTGAAACCGTAACTCTAATTTGAAACCCTAGTTTGAAACACTAACCCTAATGTTAAACCCTAGTTTGCAACCCTAACCCTAATGTAAAACCCCTTGTTTGTAACCCTAACCCTAATTTGAAACCCTAGTTTGAAACCCTAAGCCTAATGTTAAACCCGAGTTTGAAAGCCTAACCCTAACGTAAAACCCTAGTTTGAATCCCTAACCCTAATGTAAAACCCTAGTTTGAAACCGTAACGCTAATTTGAAACCCTAATTTGAAACACTAACCCTAATGTAAAACCCTAGTTTTAAACCGTAACCCTAATTTGAAACCCTAGTTTGAAACCCTAACCCTAATGTAAAACACTAGTTTGAAAGCCTAACCCTAATTTGAAACCCTAGTTTGAAACCCTAACCCTAATTTGAAACCCTAGTTTGAAACCCTAACCCTAATGTAAAACCCTAGTTTGAATCCCTAACCCTAATGATAAACCCTAGTTTGAAACCCTAACCCTAATTTGAAACCCTAGTTTGAAACCCTAACCCTAATTTGAAACCCTAGTTTGAAACCCTAACCCTAATTTGAAACCCTAGTTTGAAACACTAACCCTAATCTAAAACCCTAGTTTGTAACCCTAACCCTAATTTGAAACCCAAGTTTGAAACCCTAACCCTAATGTTAAACCCTAGTTTGAAACGCTAACCCTAATGTAAAACCCCTTGTTTGTAACACTAACCCTAATTTGAAACAATATTTTGAAACCCTAACCCTAATGTTAAACCCTAGTTTGAAATTCTAACCCTAATTTGAAACCGTAGTTTTAAAACCTAACCCTAATATAAAACCCTAGTTTGAAACCCTAACCCTAACGTAAAACCCTAGTTTCAATCCCTAACCCTAATGCAAAACCCTAGTTTAAAACCCTAACCCTAATGTAAAACCCTAGTTTGAAACCGTAACTCTAATTTAAAACCCTAGTTTGAAACACTAACCCTAATGTAAAACCCTAGTTTGAAACACTAACCCTAATGTAAAACCCTAGTTTGAAACCCTACCCCTAATGCAAAACCCTAGTTTGAAACCCTAACCCTAATGTAAAACCCTAGTTTGTAACCCTAACCCTAATGTAAAACCCTAGTTTGAAACCCTAACCCTAATGTAAAACCCTAGTTTGAAACGCTAACCCTAATGTTAAACCCTAGTTTGTAACCCTAACCCTAATATAGAAACCCTAGTTTTTAACCCTAACCCTAATGTAAAACCCTAGTTTGAAACCCTAACCCTAATGTTAAACTCTAGTTTGCAACCCTAACCCTAATGTAAAACCCCTTGTTTGTAACCCTAACCCTAATTTGAAACCCTAGTTTGAAACCCTAAGCCTAATGTTAAACCCTAGTTTGAAACCCTAACCCTAACGTAAAACCCTAGTTTCAATCCCTAACCCTAATGCAAAACCCTAGTTTAAAACCCTAACCCTAATGTAAAACCCTAGTTTGTAACCCTAACCCTAATGTAAAACCCTAGTTTGAAACACTTACCCTAATGTAAAACGCTAGTTTGAAACCGTAACGCTAATTTGAAACCCTAGTTTGAAACACTTACCCTAATGTAAAACCCTAGTTTGAAACCGTAACCCTAATTTGAAACCCTAGTTTGAAACCCTAACCCTAATGTAAAACACTAGTTTGAAACCCTAACCCTAATTTGAAACCCTAGTTTGAAACCCTAACCCTAATGCAAAACCCTAGTTTGAAACCCTAACCCTAATGGTAAACCCAATTTTTAAAACCTAACCCTAACGTAAAACCCTAGTTTGAAACCCTAACCCTAATGTAAAACCCTAGTTTGTAACCCTAACCCTAATTTGAAAACCGAGTTTAAAACCCTAACCCTAACGTAAAACCCTAGTTTGAATCCCTAACTCTAATGTAAAACCCAAGTTTGAAACCGTAACTCTAATTTGAAACCCTAGTTTGAAACCCTAACCCTAATGTTAAACCCTAGTTTGAAACGCTAACCCTAATGTAAAACCCCTTGTTTGTAACACTAACCCTAATTTGAAACAATATTTTGAAACCCTAACCCTAATGTTACACCCTAGTTTAAAACCCTAACCCTAATGTAAAACCCTAGTTTGAAACCGTAACTCTAATTTAAAACCCTAGTTTGAAACACTAACCCTAATGTAAAACCCTAGTTTGAAACACTAACCCTAATGTAAAACCCTAGTTTGAAACCCTACCCCTAATGCAAAACCCTAGTTTGAAACCCTAACCCTAATGTAAAACCCTAGTTTGTAACCCTAACCCTAATGTAAAACCCTAGTTTGAAACCCTAACCCTAATGTAAAACCCTAGTTTGAAACGCTAACCCTAATGTTAAACCCTAGTTTGTAACCCTAACCCTAATATAGAAACCCTAGTTTTTAACCCTAACCCTAATGTAAAACCCTAGTTTGAAACCCTAACCCTAATGTTAAACTCTAGTTTGCAACCCTAACCCTAATGTAAAACCCCTTGTTTGTAACCCTAACCCTAATTTGAAACCCTAGTTTGAAACCCTAAGCCTAATGTTAAACCCTAGTTTGAAACCCTAACCCTAACGTAAAACCCTAGTTTCAATCCCTAACCCTAATGCAAAACCCTAGTTTAAAACCCTAACCCTAATGTAAAACCCTAGTTTGTAACCCTAACCCTAATGTAAAACCCTAGTTTGAAACACTTACCCTAATGTAAAACGCTAGTTTGAAACCGTAACGCTAATTTGAAACCCTAGTTTGAAACACTTACCCTAATGTAAAACCCTAGTTTGAAACCGTAACCCTAATTTGAAACCCTAGTTTGAAACCCTAACCCTAATGTAAAACACTAGTTTGAAACCCTAACCCTAATTTGAAACCCTAGTTTGAAACCCTAACCCTAATGCAAAACCCTAGTTTGAAACCCTAACCCTAATGGTAAACCCAATTTTTAAAACCTAACCCTAACGTAAAACCCTAGTTTGAAACCCTAACCCTAATGTAAAACCCTAGTTTGTAACCCTAACCCTAATTTGAAAACCGAGTTTAAAACCCTAACCCTAACGTAAAACCCTAGTTTGAATCCCTAACTCTAATGTAAAACCCAAGTTTGAAACCGTAACTCTAATTTGAAACCCTAGTTTGAAACCCTAACCCTAATGTTAAACCCTAGTTTGAAACGCTAACCCTAATGTAAAACCCCTTGTTTGTAACACTAACCCTAATTTGAAACAATATTTTGAAACCCTAACCCTAATGTTACACCCTAGTTTGAAACCCTAACCCTAATTTGAAACCGTAGTTTTAAAACCTAACCCTAATATAAAACCCTAGTTTGAAACCCTAACCCTAACGTAAAACCCTAGTTTCAATCCCTAACCCTAATGCAAAACCCTAGTTTAAAACCCTAACCCTAATGTAAAACCCTAGTTTGAAACCGTAACTCTAATTTGAAACCCTAGTTTGAAACACTAACCCTAATGTTAAACCCTAGTTTGCAACCCTAACCCTAATGTAAAACCCCTTGTTTGTAACCCTAACCCTAATTTGAAACCCTAGTTTGAAACCCTAAGCCTAATGTTAAACCCTAGTTTGAAACCCTAACCCTAACGTAAAACCCTAGTTTCAATCCCTAACCCTAATGCAAAACCCTAGTTTAAAACCCTAACCCTAATGTAAAACCCTAGTTTGTAACCCTAACCCTAATGTAAAACCCTAGTTTGAAACACTTACCCTAATGTAAAACGCGAGTTTGAAACCGTAACGCTAATTTGAAACCCTAGTTTGAAACACTTACCCTAATGTAAAACCCTAGTTTGAAACCGTAACCCTAATTTGAAACCCTAGTTTGAAACCCTAACCCTAATGTAAAACACTAGTTTGAAACCCTAACCCTAATTTGAAACCCTAGTTTGAAACCCTAACCCTAATGCAAAACCCTAGTTTGAAACCCTAACCCTAATGGTAAACCCTAGTTTGAAAACCTAACCCTAACGTAAAACCCTAGTTTGAAACCCTAACCCTAATGTAAAACCCTAGTTTGTAACCCTAACCCTAATTTGAAAACCGAGTTTGAAACCCTAACCCTAACGTAAAACCCTAGTTTGAATCCCTAACTCTAATGTAAAACCCTAGTTTGAAACCGTAACCCTAATTTGAAGCCCTAGTTTGAAACACTAACCCTAATGTAAAACCCTAGTTTGAAACCATAACCCTAATTTGAAACCCTAGTTTGAAACACTAACCCTAACGTAAAACCCTAGTTTGAAACCCTAACCCTTATGTAAAACCCTAGTTTGTAACCCTAACACTAATTTGAAACCCGAGTTTGAAAGCCTAACCCTAACGTAAAACCCTAGTTTGAATCCCTAACCCTAATGTAAAACCCTAGTTTGAAACCGTAACGCTAATTTGAAACCCTAATTTGAAACACTAACCCAAATGTAAAACCCTAGTTTTAAACCGTAACCCTAATTTGAAACCCTAGTTTGAAACCCTAACCCTAATGTAAAACACTAGTTTGAAAGCCTAACCCTAATTTGAAACCCTAGTTTGAAACCCTAACCCTAATTTGAAACCCTAGTTTGAAACCCTAACCCTAATGTAAAACCCTAGTTTGAAACCCTAACCCTAATGATAAACCCTAGTTTGAAACCCTAACCCTAATTTGAAACCCTAGTTTGAAACCCTAACCCTAATTTGAAACCCTAGTTTGTAACCCTAACCCTAATTTGAAACCTGAGTTTGAAACCCTAACCCTAATGTAAAACCCTAGTTTGAAACCCTAACCCTAATGTTAAACCCTAGTTTGTAACCCTAACCCTAATATAAAAACCCTAGTTTGTAACCCTAACCGTAATGTAAAACCCTAGTTTGAAACCCTAACCCTAATGTTAAACCCTAGTTTGAAACGCAAACCCTAATGTAAAACCCCTTGTTTGTAACCCTAACCCTAATTTGAAACACTATTTTGAAACCCTAACCCTAATGTTAAACCCTAGTTTGAAACCTTAACACTAATTTGAAACCGTAGTTTGAAAACCTAACCCTAATATAAAACCCTAGTTTGAAACCCTAACCCTAACGTAAAACCCTAGTTTCAATCCCTAACCCTAATGCAAAACCCTAGTTTAAAACCCTAACCCTAATGTAAAACCCTAGTTTGAAACCGTAACCCTAATTTGAAACCCTAGTTTGAAACCCTAACCCTAATGATAAACCCTAGTTTGAAACCCTAACCCTTATTTGAAACCCTAGTTTGAAACCCTAACCCTAATTTGAAACCCTAGTTTGAAACCCTAACCCTAATTTGAAACCCTAGTTTGAAACACTAACCCTAATGTAAAACCCTAGTTTGTAACCCTAACCCTAATTTGAAACCCAAGTTTGAAACCCTAACCCTAACGTAAAACCCTAGTTTGAATCCCTAACCCTAATGTAAAACCCTAGTTTGAAACCGTAACTCTAATTTGAAACCCTAGTTTGAAACCCTAACCCTAATGTTAAACCCTAGTTTGAAACGCTAACCCTAATGTAAAACCCCTTGTTTGTAACACTAACCCTAATTTGAAACAATATTTTGAAACCCTAACCCTAATGTTAAACCCTAGTTTGAAACCCTAACCCTAATTTGAAACCGTAGTTTTAAAACCTAACCCTAATATAAAACCCTAGTTTGAAACCCTAACCCTAACGTAAAACCCTAGTTTCAATCCCTAACCCTAATGGTAAACCCTAGTTTGAAAACCTAACCCTAACGTAAAACCCTAGTTTGAAACCCTAACCCTAATGTAAAACCCTAGTTTGTAACCCTAACCCTAATTTGTAAACCGAGTTTGAAACCCTAACCCTAACGTAAAACCCTAGTTTGAATCCCTAACTCTTATATAAAACCCTAGTTTGAAACCGTAACCCTAATTTGAAGCCCTAGTTTGAAACACTAACCCTAATGTAAAACCCTAGTTTGAAACCGTAACCCTAATTTGAAACCCTAGTTTGAAACACTAACCCTAACGTAAAACCCTAGTTTGAAACCCTAACCCTTATGTAAAACCCTAGTTTGTAACCCTAACACTAATTTGAAACCCGAGTTTGAAAGCCTAACCCTAACGTAAAACCCTAGTTTGAATCCCTAACCCTAATGTAAAACCCTAGTTTGAAACCGTAACGCTAATTTGAAACCCTAATTTGAAACACTAACCCTAATGTAAAACCCTAGTTTTAAACCGTAACCCTAATTTGAAACCCTAGTTTGAAACCCTAACCCTAATGTAAAACACTAGTTTGAAAGCCTAACCCTAATTTGAAACCCTAGTTTGAAACCCTAACCCTAATGTTAAACCCTAGTTTGAAACCCTAACCCTTATGTAAAACCCTAGTTTGTAACCCTAACACTAATTTGAAACCCGAGTTTGAAAGCCTAACCCTAACGTAAAACCCTAGTTTGAATCCCTAACCCTAATGTAAAACCCTAGTTTGAAACCGTAACGCTAATTTGAAACCCTAATTTGAAACACTAACCCTAATGTAAAACCCTAGTTTTAAACCGTAACCCTAATTTGAAACCCTAGTTTGAAACCCTAACCCTAATGTAAAACACTAGTTTGAAAGCCTAACCCTAATTTGAAACCCTAGTTTGAAACCCTAACCCTAATGTTAAACCCTAGTTTGAAACGCTAACCCTAATGTAAAACCCCTTGTTTGTAACACTAACCCTAATTTGAAACAATATTTTGAAACCCTAACCCTAATGTTACACCCTAGTTTGAAACCCTAACCCTAATTTGAAACCGTAGTTTTAAAACCTAACCCTAATATAAAACCCTAGTTTGAAACCCTAACCCTAACGTAAAACCCTAGTTTCAATCCCTAACCCTAATGCAAAACCCTAGTTTAAAACCCTAACCCTAATGTAAAACCCTAGTTTGAAACCGTAACTCTAATTTGAAACCCTAGTTTGAAACACTAACCCTAATGTTAAACCCTAGTTTGCAACCCTAACCCTAATGTAAAACCCCTTGTTTGTAACCCTAACCCTAATTTGAAACCCTAGTTTGAAACCCTAAGCCTAATGTTAAACCCGAGTTTGAAAGCCTAACCCTAACGTAAAACCCTAGTTTGAATCCCTAACCCTAATGTAAAACCCTAGTTTGAAACCGTAACGCTAATTTGAAACCCTAATTTGAAACACTAACCCTAATGTAAAACCCTAGTTTTAAACCGTAACCCTAATTTGAAACCCTAGTTTGAAACCCTAACCCTAATGTAAAACACTAGTTTGAAAGCCTAACCCTAATTTGAAACCCTAGTTTGAAACCCTAACCCTAATTTGAAACCCTAGTTTGAAACCCTAACCCTAATGTAAAACCCTAGTTTGAATCCCTAACCCTAATGATAAACCCTAGTTTGAAACCCTAACCCTAATTTGAAACCCTAGTTTGAAACCCTAACCCTAATTTGAAACCCTAGTTTGAAACCCTAACCCTAATTTGAAACCCTAGTTTGAAACACTAACCCTAATCTAAAACCCTAGTTTGTAACCCTAACCCTAATTTGAAACCCAAGTTTGAAACCCTAACCCTAATGTTAAACCCTAGTTTGAAACGCTAACCCTAATGTAAAACCCCTTGTTTGTAACACTAACCCTAATTTGAAACAATATTTTGAAACCCTAACCCTAATGTTAAACCCTAGTTTGAAACCCTAACCCTAATTTGAAACCGTAGTTTTAAAACCTAACCCTAATATAAAACCCTAGTTTGAAACCCTAACCCTAACGTAAAACCCTAGTTTCAATCCCTAACCCTAATGCAAAACCCTAGTTTAAAACCCTAACCCTAATGTAAAACCCTAGTTTGAAACCGTAACTCTAATTTAAAACCCTAGTTTGAAACACTAACCCTAATGTAAAACCCTAGTTTGAAACACTAACCCTAATGTAAAACCCTAGTTTGAAACCCTACCCCTAATGCAAAACCCTAGTTTGAAACCCTAACCCTAATGTAAAACCCTAGTTTGTAACCCTAACCCTAATGTAAAACCCTAGTTTGAAACCCTAACCCTAATGTAAAACCCTAGTTTGAAACGCTAACCCTAATGTTAAACCCTAGTTTGTAACCCTAACCCTAATATAGAAACCCTAGTTTTTAACCCTAACCCTAATGTAAAACCCTAGTTTGAAACCCTAACCCTAATGTTAAACCCCTTGTTTGTAACCCTAACCCTAATTTGAAACCCTAGTTTGAAACCCTAAGCCTAATGTAAAACCCTAGTTTGCAACCCTAACCCTAATGTAAAACCCCTTGTTTGTAACCCTAACCCTAATTTGAAACCCTAGTTTGAAACCCTAAGCCTAATGTTAAACCCTAGTTTGAAACCCTAACCCTAACGTAAAACCCTAGTTTCAATCCCTAACCCTAATGCAAAACCCTAGTTTAAAACCCTAACCCTAATGTAAAACCCTAGTTTGTAACCCTAACCCTAATGTAAAACCCTAGTTTGAAACACTTACCCTAATGTAAAACGCTAGTTTGAAACCGTAACGCTAATTTGAAACCCTAGTTTGAAACACTTACCCTAATGTAAAACCCTAGTTTGAAACCGTAACCCTAATTTGAAACCCTAGTTTGAAACCCTAACCCTAATGTAAAACACTAGTTTGAAACCCTAACCCTAATTTGAAACCCTAGTTTGAAACCCTAACCCTAATGCAAAACCCTAGTTTGAAACCCTAACCCTAATGGTAAACCCAATTTTTAAAACCTAACCCTAACGTAAAACCCTAGTTTGAAACCCTAACCCTAATGTAAAACCCTAGTTTGTAACCCTAACCCTAATTTGAAAACCGAGTTTAAAACCCTAACCCTAACGTAAAACCCTAGTTTGAATCCCTAACTCTAATGTAAAACCAAGTTTGAAACCGTAACTCTAATTTGAAACCCTAGTTTGAAACCCTAACCCTAATGTTAAACCCTAGTTTGAAACGCTAACCCTAATGTAAAACCCCTTGTTTGTAACACTAACCCTAATTTGAAACAATATTTTGAAACCCTAACCCTAATGTTACACCCTAGTTTGAAACCCTAACCCTAATTTGAAACCGTAGTTTTAAAACCTAACCCTAATATAAAACCCTAGTTTGAAACCCTAACCCTAACGTAAAACCCTAGTTTCAATCCCTAACCCTAATGCAAAACCCTAGTTTAAAACCCTAACCCTAATGTAAAACCCTAGTTTGAAACCGTAACTCTAATTTGAAACCCTAGTTTGAAACACTAACCCTAATGTTAAACCCTAGTTTGCAACCCTAACCCTAATGTAAAACCCCTTGTTTGTAACCCTAACCCTAATTTGAAACCCTAGTTTGAAACCCTAAGCCTAATGTTAAACCCTAGTTTGAAACCCTAACCCTAACGTAAAACCCTAGTTTCAATCCCTAACCCTAATGCAAAACCCTAGTTTAAAACCCTAACCCTAATGTAAAACCCTAGTTTGTAACCCTAACCCTAATGTAAAACCCTAGTTTGAAACACTTACCCTAATGTAAAACGCGAGTTTGAAACCGTAACGCTAATTTGAAACCCTAGTTTGAAACACTTACCCTAATGTAAAACCCTAGTTTGAAACCGTAACCCTAATTTGAAACCCTAGTTTGAAACCCTAACCCTAATGTAAAACACTAGTTTGAAACCCTAACCCTAATTTGAAACCCTAGTTTGAAACCCTAACCCTAATGCAAAACCCTAGTTTGAAACCCTAACCCTAATGGTAAACCCTAGTTTGAAAACCTAACCCTAACGTAAAACCCTAGTTTGAAACCCTAACCCTAATGTAAAACCCTAGTTTGTAACCCTAACCCTAATTTGAAAACCGAGTTTGAAACCCTAACCCTAACGTAAAACCCTAGTTTGAATCCCTAACTCTAATGTAAAACCCTAGTTTGAAACCGTAACCCTAATTTGAAGCCCTAGTTTGAAACACTAACCCTAATGTAAAACCCTAGTTTGAAACCATAACCCTAATTTGAAACCCTAGTTTGAAACACTAACCCTAACGTAAAACCCTAGTTTGAAACCCTAACCCTTATGTAAAACCCTAGTTTGTAACCCTAACACTAATTTGAAACCCGAGTTTGAAAGCCTAACCCTAACGTAAAACCCTAGTTTGAATCCCTAACCCTAATGTAAAACCCTAGTTTGAAACCGTAACGCTAATTTGAAACCCTAATTTGAAACACTAACCCAAATGTAAAACCCTAGTTTTAAACCGTAACCCTAATTTGAAACCCTAGTTTGAAACCCTAACCCTAATGTAAAACACTAGTTTGAAAGCCTAACCCAAATTTGAAACCCTAGTTTGAAACCCTAACCCTAATTTGAAACCCTAGTTTGAAACCCTAACCCTAATGTAAAACCCTAGTTTGAAACCCTAACCCTAATGATAAACCCTAGTTTGAAACCCTAACCCTAATTTGAAACCCTAGTTTGAAACCCTAACCCTAATTTGAAACCCTAGTTTGTAACCCTAACCCTAATTTGAAACCTGAGTTTGAAACCCTAACCCTAATGTAAAACCCTAGTTTGAAACCCTAACCCTAATGTTAAACCCTAGTTTGTAACCCTAACCCTAATATAAAAACCCTAGTTTGTAACCCTAACCGTAATGTAAAACCCTAGTTTGAAACCCTAACCCTAATGTTAAACCCTAGTTTGAAACGCAAACCCTAATGTAAAACCCCTTGTTTGTAACCCTAACCCTAATTTGAAACACTATTTTGAAACCCTAACCCTAATGTTAAACCCTAGTTTGAAACCTTAACACTAATTTGAAACCGTAGTTTGAAAACCTAACCCTAATATAAAACCCTAGTTTGAAACCCTAACCCTAACGTAAAACCCTAGTTTCAATCCCTAACCCTAATGCAAAACCCTAGTTTAAAACCCTAACCCTAATGTAAAACCCTAGTTTGAAACCGTAACCCTAATTTGAAACCCTAGTTTGAAACCCTAACCCTAATGATAAACCCTAGTTTGAAACCCTAACCCTTATTTGAAACCCTAGTTTGAAACCCTAACCCTAATTTGAAACCCTAGTTTGAAACCCTAACCCTAATTTGAAACCCTAGTTTGAAACACTAACCCTAATGTAAAACCCTAGTTTGTAACCCTAACCCTAATTTGAAACCCAAGTTTGAAACCCTAACCCTAACGTAAAACCCTAGTTTGAATCCCTAACCCTAATGTAAAACCCTAGTTTGAAACCGTAACTCTAATTTGAAACCCTAGTTTGAAACCCTAACCCTAATGTTAAACCCTAGTTTGAAACGCTAACCCTAATGTAAAACCCCTTGTTTGTAACACTAACCCTAATTTGAAACAATATTTTGAAACCCTAACCCTAATGTTAAACCCTAGTTTGAAACCCTAACCCTAATTTGAAACCGTAGTTTTAAAACCTAACCCTAATATAAAACCCTAGTTTGAAACCCTAACCCTAACGTAAAACCCTAGTTTCAATCCCTAACCCTAATGGTAAACCCTAGTTTGAAAACCTAACCCTAACGTAAAACCCTAGTTTGAAACCCTAACCCTAATGTAAAACCCTAGTTTGTAACCCTAACCCTAATTTGTAAACCGAGTTTGAAACCCTAACCCTAACGTAAAACCCTAGTTTGAATCCCTAACTCTAATATAAAACCCTAGTTTGAAACACTAACCCTAATGTAAAACCCTAGTTTGAAACCGTAACCCTAATTTGAAACCCTAGTTTGAAACACTAACCCTAACGTAAAACCCTAGTTTGAAACCCTAACCCTTATGTAAAACCCTAGTTTGTAACCCTAACACTAATTTGAAACCCGAGTTTGAAAGCCTAACCCTAACGTAAAACCCTAGTTTGAATCCCTAACCCTAATGTAAAACCCTAGTTTGAAACCGTAACGCTAATTTGAAACCCTAATTTGAAACACTAACCCTAATGTAAAACCCTAGTTTTAAACCGTAACCCTAATTTGAAACCCTAGTTTGAAACCCTAACCCTAATGTAAAACACTAGTTTGAAAGCCTAACCCTAATTTGAAACCCTAGTTTGAAACCCTAACCCTAATTTGAAACCCTAGTTTGAAACCCTAACCCTAATGTAAAACCCTAGTTTGAAACCCTAACCCTAATGATAAACCCTAGTTTGAAACCCTAACCCTAATTTGAAACCCTAGTTTGAAACCCTAACCCTAATTTGAAACCCTAGTTTGAAACCCTAACCCTAATTTGAAACCCTAGTTTGAAACACTAACCCTAATGTAAAACCCTAGTTTGTAACCCTAACCCTAATTTGAAACCCAAGTTTGAAACCCTAACCCTAACGTAAAACCCTAGTTTGAATCCCTAACCCTAATGTAAAACCCTAGTTTGAAACCGTAACTCTAATTTGAAACCCTAGTTTGAAACCCTAACCCTAATGTTAAACCCTAGTTTGAAACGCTAACCCTAATGTAAAACCCCTTGTTTGTAATACTAACCCTAATTTGAAACAATATTTTGAAACCCTAACCCGAATGTTAAACCCTAGTTTGAAACCCTAACCCTAATTTGAAACCGTAGTTTTAAAACCTAACCCTAATATAAAACCCTAGTTTGAAACCCTAACCCTAACGTAAAACCCTAGTTTCAATCCCTAACCCTAATGCAAAACCCTAGTTTAAAACCCTAACCCTAATGTAAAACCCTAGTTTGAAACCGTAACCCTAATTTGAAACCCTAGTTTGAAACCCTAACCCTAATGATAAACCCTAGTTTGAAACCCTAACCCTTATTTGAAACCCTAGTTTGAAACCCTAACCCTAATTTGAAACCCTAGTTTGAAA
Source organism: Vanacampus margaritifer (assembly GCF_051991255.1). Classification (NCBI taxonomy): domain Eukaryota; kingdom Metazoa; phylum Chordata; class Actinopteri; order Syngnathiformes; family Syngnathidae; genus Vanacampus; species Vanacampus margaritifer. Next base: position 295,636 of record NW_027520737.1, on the reverse strand, counting down.
CCCTAACCCTAATTTGAAACCCTAGTTTGAAACACTAACCCTAATGTAAAACCCTAGTTTGTAACCCTAACCCTAATTTGAAACCCAAGTTTGAAACCCTAACCCTAACGTAAAACCCTAGTTTGAATCCCTAACCCTAATGTAAAACCCTAGTTTGAAACCGTAACTCTAATTTGAAACCCTAGTTTGAAACCCTAACCCTAATGTTAAACCCTAGTTTGAAACGCTAACCCTAATGTAAAACCCCTTGTTTGTAACACTAACCCTAATTTGAAACAATATTTTGAAACCCTAACCCTAATGTTAAACCCTAGTTTGAAACCCTAACCCTAATTTGAAACCCTAGTTTGAAACCCTAAGCCTAATGTTAAACCCTAGTTTGAAACCCTAACCCTAACGTAAAACCCTAGTTTCAATCCCTAACCCTAATGCAAAACCCTAGTTTAAAACCCTAACCCTAATGTAAAACCCTAGTTTGTAACCCTAACCCTAATGTAAAACCCTAGTTTGAAACACTTACCCTAATGTAAAACGCGAGTTTGAAACCGTAACGCTAATTTGAAACCCTAGTTTGAAACACTTACCCTAATGTAAAACCCTAGTTTGAAACCGTAACCCTAATTTGAAACCCTAGTTTGAAACCCTAACCCTAATGTAAAACACTAGTTTGAAACCCTAACCCTAATTTGAAACCCTAGTTTGAAACCCTAACCCTAATGCAAAACCCTAGTTTGAAACCCTAACCCTAATGGTAAACCCTAGTTTGAAAACCTAACCCTAACGTAAAACCCTAGTTTGAAACCCTAACCCTAATGTAAAACCCTAGTTTGTAACCCTAACCCTAATTTGAAAACCGAGTTTGAAACCCTAACCCTAACGTAAAACCCTAGTTTGAATCCCTAACTCTAATGTAAAACCCTAGTTTGAAACCGTAACCCTAATTTGAAGCCCTAGTTTGAAACACTAACCCTAATGTAAAACCCTAGTTTGAAACCATAACCCTAATTTGAAACCCTAGTTTGAAACACTAACCCTAACGTAAAACCCTAGTTTGAAACCCTAACCCTTATGTAAAACCCTAGTTTGTAACCCTAACACTAATTTGAAACCCGAGTTTGAAAGCCTAACCCTAACGTAAAACCCTAGTTTGAATCCCTAACCCTAATGTAAAACCCTAGTTTGAAACCGTAACGCTAATTTGAAACCCTAATTTGAAACACTAACCCAAATGTAAAACCCTAGTTTTAAACCGTAACCCTAATTTGAAACCCTAGTTTGAAACCCTAACCCTAATGTAAAACACTAGTTTGAAAGCCTAACCCTAATTTGAAACCCTAGTTTGAAACCCTAACCCTAATTTGAAACCCTAGTTTGAAACCCTAACCCTAATGTAAAACCCTAGTTTGAAACCCTAACCCTAATGATAAACCCTAGTTTGAAACCCTAACCCTAATTTGAAACCCTAGTTTGAAACCCTAACCCTAATTTGAAACCCTAGTTTGTAACCCTAACCCTAATTTGAAACCTGAGTTTGAAACCCTAACCCTAATGTAAAACCCTAGTTTGAAACCCTAACCCTAATGTTAAACCCTAGTTTGTAACCCTAACCCTAATATAAAAACCCTAGTTTGTAACCCTAACCGTAATGTAAAACCCTAGTTTGAAACCCTAACCCTAATGTTAAACCCTAGTTTGAAACGCAAACCCTAATGTAAAACCCCTTGTTTGTAACCCTAACCCTAATTTGAAACACTATTTTGAAACCCTAACCCTAATGTTAAACCCTAGTTTGAAACCTTAACACTAATTTGAAACCGTAGTTTGAAAACCTAACCCTAATATAAAACCCTAGTTTGAAACCCTAACCCTAACGTAAAACCCTAGTTTCAATCCCTAACCCTAATGCAAAACCCTAGTTTAAAACCCTAACCCTAATGTAAAACCCTAGTTTGAAACCGTAACCCTAATTTGAAACCCTAGTTTGAAACCCTAACCCTAATGATAAACCCTAGTTTGAAACCCTAACCCTTATTTGAAACCCTAGTTTGAAACCCTAACCCTAATTTGAAACCCTAGTTTGAAACCCTAACCCTAATTTGAAACCCTAGTTTGAAACACTAACCCTAATGTAAAACCCTAGTTTGTAACCCTAACCCTAATTTGAAACCCAAGTTTGAAACCCTAACCCTAACGTAAAACCCTAGTTTGAATCCCTAACCCTAATGTAAAACCCTAGTTTGAAACCGTAACTCTAATTTGAAACCCTAGTTTGAAACCCTAACCCTAATGTTAAACCCTAGTTTGAAACGCTAACCCTAATGTAAAACCCCTTGTTTGTAACACTAACCCTAATTTGAAACAATATTTTGAAACCCTAACCCTAATGTTAAACCCTAGTTTGAAACCCTAACCCTAATTTGAAACCGTAGTTTTAAAACCTAACCCTAATATAAAACCCTAGTTTGAAACCCTAACCCTAACGTAAAACCCTAGTTTCAATCCCTAACCCTAATGGTAAACCCTAGTTTGAAAACCTAACCCTAACGTAAAACCCTAGTTTGAAACCCTAACCCTAATGTAAAACCCTAGTTTGTAACCCTAACCCTAATTTGTAAACCGAGTTTGAAACCCTAACCCTAACGTAAAACCCTAGTTTGAATCCCTAACTCTTATATAAAACCCTAGTTTGAAACCGTAACCCTAATTTGAAGCCCTAGTTTGAAACACTAACCCTAATGTAAAACCCTAGTTTGAAACCGTAACCCTAATTTGAAACCCTAGTTTGAAACACTAACCCTAACGTAAAACCCTAGTTTGAAACCCTAACCCTTATGTAAAACCCTAGTTTGTAACCCTAACACTAATTTGAAACCCGAGTTTGAAAGCCTAACCCTAACGTAAAACCCTAGTTTGAATCCCTAACCCTAATGTAAAACCCTAGTTTGAAACCGTAACGCTAATTTGAAACCCTAATTTGAAACACTAACCCTAATGTAAAACCCTAGTTTTAAACCGTAACCCTAATTTGAAACCCTAGTTTGAAACCCTAACCCTAATGTAAAACACTAGTTTGAAAGCCTAACCCTAATTTGAAACCCTAGTTTGAAACCCTAACCCTAATGTTAAACCCTAGTTTGAAACGCTAACCCTAATGTAAAACCCCTTGTTTGTAACACTAACCCTAATTTGAAACAATATTTTGAAACCCTAACCCTAATGTTACACCCTAGTTTGAAACCCTAACCCTAATTTGAAACCGTAGTTTTAAAACCTAACCCTAATATAAAACCCTAGTTTGAAACCCTAACCCTAACGTAAAACCCTAGTTTCAATCCCTAACCCTAATGCAAAACCCTAGTTTAAAACCCTAACCCTAATGTAAAACCCTAGTTTGAAACCGTAACTCTAATTTGAAACCCTAGTTTGAAACACTAACCCTAATGTTAAACCCTAGTTTGCAACCCTAACCCTAATGTAAAACCCCTTGTTTGTAACCCTAACCCTAATTTGAAACCCTAGTTTGAAACCCTAAGCCTAATGTTAAACCCGAGTTTGAAAGCCTAACCCTAACGTAAAACCCTAGTTTGAATCCCTAACCCTAATGTAAAACCCTAGTTTGAAACCGTAACGCTAATTTGAAACCCTAATTTGAAACACTAACCCTAATGTAAAACCCTAGTTTTAAACCGTAACCCTAATTTGAAACCCTAGTTTGAAACCCTAACCCTAATGTAAAACACTAGTTTGAAAGCCTAACCCTAATTTGAAACCCTAGTTTGAAACCCTAACCCTAATTTGAAACCCTAGTTTGAAACCCTAACCCTAATGTAAAACCCTAGTTTGAATCCCTAACCCTAATGATAAACCCTAGTTTGAAACCCTAACCCTAATTTGAAACCCTAGTTTGAAACCCTAACCCTAATTTGAAACCCTAGTTTGAAACCCTAACCCTAATTTGAAACCCTAGTTTGAAACACTAACCCTAATCTAAAACCCTAGTTTGTAAACCTAACCCTAATTTGAAACCCAAGTTTGAAACCCTAACCCTAATGTTAAACCCTAGTTTGAAACGCTAACCCTAATGTAAAACCCCTTGTTTGTAACACTAACCCTAATTTGAAACAATATTTTGAAACCCTAACCCTAATGTTAAACCCTAGTTTGAAACCCTAACCCTAATTTGAAACCGTAGTTTTAAAACCTAACCCTAATATAAAACCCTAGTTTGAAACCCTAACCCTAACGTAAAACCCTAGTTTCAATCCCTAACCCTAATGCAAAACCCTAGTTTAAAACCCTAACCCTAATGTAAAACCCTAGTTTGAAACCGTAACTCTAATTTAAAACCCTAGTTTGAAACACTAACCCTAATGTAAAACCCTAGTTTGAAACACTAACCCTAATGTAAAACCCTAGTTTGAAACCCTACCCCTAATGCAAAACCCTAGTTTGAAACCCTAACCCTAATGTAAAACCCTAGTTTGTAACCCTAACCCTAATGTAAAACCCTAGTTTGAAACCCTAACCCTAATGTAAAACCCTAGTTTGAAACGCTAACCCTAATGTTAAACCCTAGTTTGTAACCCTAACCCTAATATAGAAACCCTAGTTTTTAACCCTAACCCTAATGTAAAACCCTAGTTTGAAACCCTAACCCTAATGTTAAACTCTAGTTTGCAACCCTAACCCTAATGTAAAACCCCTTGTTTGTAACCCTAACCCTAATTTGAAACCCTAGTTTGAAACCCTAAGCCTAATGTTAAACCCTAGTTTGAAACCCTAACCCTAACGTAAAACCCTAGTTTCAATCCCTAACCCTAATGCAAAACCCTAGTTTAAAACCCTAACCCTAATGTAAAACCCTAGTTTGTAACCCTAACCCTAATGTAAAACCCTAGTTTGAAACACTTACCCTAATGTAAAACGCTAGTTTGAAACCGTAACGCTAATTTGAAACCCTAGTTTGAAACACTTACCCTAATGTAAAACCCTAGTTTGAAACCGTAACCCTAATTTGAAACCCTAGTTTGAAACCCTAACCCTAATGTAAAACACTAGTTTGAAACCCTAACCCTAATTTGAAACCCTAGTTTGAAACCCTAACCCTAATGCAAAACCCTAGTTTGAAACCCTAACCCTAATGGTAAACCCAATTTTTAAAACCTAACCCTAACGTAAAACCCTAGTTTGAAACCCTAACCCTAATGTAAAACCCTAGTTTGTAACCCTAACCCTAATTTGAAAACCGAGTTTAAAACCCTAACCCTAACGTAAAACCCTAGTTTGAATCCCTAACTCTAATGTAAAACCAAGTTTGAAACCGTAACTCTAATTTGAAACCCTAGTTTGAAACCCTAACCCTAATGTTAAACCCTAGTTTGAAACGCTAACCCGAATGTAAAACCCCTTGTTTGTAACACTAACCCTAATTTGAAACAATATTTTGAAACCCTAACCCTAATGTTACACCCTAGTTTGAAACCCTAACCCTAATTTGAAACCGTAGTTTTAAAACCTAACCCTAATATAAAACCCTAGTTTGAAACCCTAACCCTAACGTAAAACCCTAGTTTCAATCCCTAACCCTAATGCAAAACCCTAGTTTAAAACCCTAACCCTAATGTAAAACCCTAGTTTGAAACCGTAACTCTAATTTGAAACCCTAGTTTGAAACACTAACCCTAATGTTAAACCCTAGTTTGCAACCCTAACCCTAATGTAAAACCCCTTGTTTGTAACCCTAACCCTAATTTGAAACCCTAGTTTGAAACCCTAAGCCTAATGTTAAACCCTAGTTTGAAACCCTAACCCTAACGTAAAACCCTAGTTTCAATCCCTAACCCTAATGCAAAACCCTAGTTTAAAACCCTAACCCTAATGTAAAACCCTAGTTTGTAACCCTAACCCTAATGTAAAACCCTAGTTTGAAACACTTACCCTAATGTAAAACGCGAGTTTGAAACCGTAACGCTAATTTGAAACCCTAGTTTGAAACACTTACCCTAATGTAAAACCCTAGTTTGAAACCGTAACCCTAATTTGAAACCCTAGTTTGAAACCCTAACCCTAATGTAAAACACTAGTTTGAAACCCTAACCCTAATTTGAAACCCTAGTTTGAAACCCTAACCCTAATGCAAAACCCTAGTTTGAAACCCTAACCCTAATGGTAAACCCTAGTTTGAAAACCTAACCCTAACGTAAAACCCTAGTTTGAAACCCTAACCCTAATGTAAAACCCTAGTTTGTAACCCTAACCCTAATTTGAAAACCGAGTTTGAAACCCTAACCCTAACGTAAAACCCTAGTTTGAATCCCTAACTCTAATGTAAAACCCTAGTTTGAAACCGTAACCCTAATTTGAAGCCCTAGTTTGAAACACTAACCCTAATGTAAAACCCTAGTTTGAAACCATAACCCTAATTTGAAACCCTAGTTTGAAACACTAACCCTAACGTAAAACCCTAGTTTGAAACCCTAACCCTTATGTAAAACCCTAGTTTGTAACCCTAACACTAATTTGAAACCCGAGTTTGAAAGCCTAACCCTAACGTAAAACCCTAGTTTGAATCCCTAACCCTAATGTAAAACCCTAGTTTGAAACCGTAACGCTAATTTGAAACCCTAATTTGAAACACTAACCCAAATGTAAAACCCTAGTTTTAAACCGTAACCCTAATTTGAAACCCTAGTTTGAAACCCTAACCCTAATGTAAAACACTAGTTTGAAAGCCTAACCCAAATTTGAAACCCTAGTTTGAAACCCTAACCCTAATTTGAAACCCTAGTTTGAAACCCTAACCCTAATGTAAAACCCTAGTTTGAAACCCTAACCCTAATGATAAACCCTAGTTTGAAACCCTAACCCTAATTTGAAACCCTAGTTTGAAACCCTAACCCTAATTTGAAACCCTAGTTTGTAACCCTAACCCTAATTTGAAACCTGAGTTTGAAACCCTAACCCTAATGTAAAACCCTAGTTTGAAACCCTAACCCTAATGTTAAACCCTAGTTTGTAACCCTAACCCTAATATAAAAACCCTAGTTTGTAACCCTAACCGTAATGTAAAACCCTAGTTTGAAACCCTAACCCTAATGTTAAACCCTAGTTTGAAACGCAAACCCTAATGTAAAACCCCTTGTTTGTAACCCTAACCCTAATTTGAAACACTATTTTGAAACCCTAACCCTAATGTTAAACCCTAGTTTGAAACCTTAACACTAATTTGAAACCGTAGTTTGAAAACCTAACCCTAATATAAAACCCTAGTTTGAAACCCTAACCCTAACGTAAAACCCTAGTTTCAATCCCTAACCCTAATGCAAAACCCTAGTTTAAAACCCTAACCCTAATGTAAAACCCTAGTTTGAAACCGTAACCCTAATTTGAAACCCTAGTTTGAAACCCTAACCCTAATGATAAACCCTAGTTTGAAACCCTAACCCTTATTTGAAACCCTAGTTTGAAACCCTAACCCTAATTTGAAACCCTAGTTTGAAACCCTAACCCTAATTTGAAACCCTAGTTTGAAACACTAACCCTAATGTAAAACCCTAGTTTGTAACCCTAACCCTAATTTGAAACCCAAGTTTGAAACCCTAACCCTAACGTAAAACCCTAGTTTGAATCCCTAACCCTAATGTAAAACCCTAGTTTGAAACCGTAACTCTAATTTGAAACCCTAGTTTGAAACCCTAACCCTAATGTTAAACCCTAGTTTGAAACGCTAACCCTAATGTAAAACCCCTTGTTTGTAACACTAACCCTAATTTGAAACAATATTTTGAAACCCTAACCCTAATGTTAAACCCTAGTTTGAAACCCTAACCCTAATTTGAAACCGTAGTTTTAAAACCTAACCCTAATATAAAACCCTAGTTTGAAACCCTAACCCTAACGTAAAACCCTAGTTTCAATCCCTAACCCTAATGGTAAACCCTAGTTTGAAAACCTAACCCTAACGTAAAACCCTAGTTTGAAACCCTAACCCTAATGTAAAACCCTAGTTTGTAACCCTAACCCTAATTTGTAAACCGAGTTTGAAACCCTAACCCTAACGTAAAACCCTAGTTTGAATCCCTAACTCTAATATAAAACCCTAGTTTGAAACACTAACCCTAATGTAAAACCCTAGTTTGAAACCGTAACCCTAATTTGAAACCCTAGTTTGAAACACTAACCCTAACGTAAAACCCTAGTTTGAAACCCTAACCCTTATGTAAAACCCTAGTTTGTAACCCTAACACTAATTTGAAACCCGAGTTTGAAAGCCTAACCCTAACGTAAAACCCTAGTTTGAATCCCTAACCCTAATGTAAAACCCTAGTTTGAAACCGTAACGCTAATTTGAAACCCTAATTTGAAACACTAACCCTAATGTAAAACCCTAGTTTTAAACCGTAACCCTAATTTGAAACCCTAGTTTGAAACCCTAACCCTAATGTAAAACACTAGTTTGAAAGCCTAACCCTAATTTGAAACCCTAGTTTGAAACCCTAACCCTAATTTGAAACCCTAGTTTGAAACCCTAACCCTAATGTAAAACCCTAGTTTGAAACCCTAACCCTAATGATAAACCCTAGTTTGAAACCCTAACCCTAATTTGAAACCCTAGTTTGAAACCCTAACCCTAATTTGAAACCCTAGTTTGAAACCCTAACCCTAATTTGAAACCCTAGTTTGAAACACTAACCCTAATGTAAAACCCTAGTTTGTAACCCTAACCCTAATTTGAAACCCAAGTTTGAAACCCTAACCCTAACGTAAAACCCTAGTTTGAATCCCTAACCCTAATGTAAAACCCTAGTTTGAAACCGTAACTCTAATTTGAAACCCTAGTTTGAAACCCTAACCCTAATGTTAAACCCTAGTTTGAAACGCTAACCCTAATGTAAAACCCCTTGTTTGTAATACTAACCCTAATTTGAAACAATATTTTGAAACCCTAACCCGAATGTTAAACCCTAGTTTGAAACCCTAACCCTAATTTGAAACCGTAGTTTTAAAACCTAACCCTAATATAAAACCCTAGTTTGAAACCCTAACCCTAACGTAAAACCCTAGTTTCAATCCCTAACCCTAATGCAAAACCCTAGTTTAAAACCCTAATCCTAATGTAAAACCCTAGTTTGAAACCGTAACTCTAATTTAAAACCCTAGTTTGAAACACTAACCCTAATGTAAAACCCTAGTTTGAAACACTAACCCTAATGTAAAACCCTAGTTTGAAACCCTACCCCTAATGCAAAACCCTAGTTTGAAACCCTAACCCTAATGTAAAACCCTAGTTTGTAACCCTAACCCTAATGTAAAACCCTAGTTTGAAACCCTAACCCTAATGTAAAACCCTAGTTTGAAACGCTAACCCTAATGTTAAACCCTAGTTTGTAACCCTAACCCTAATATAGAAACCCTAGTTTTTAACCCTAACCCTAATGTAAAACCCTAGTTTGAAACCCTAACCCTAATGTTAAACCCTAGTTTGCAACCCTAACCCTAATGTAAAACCCCTTGTTTGTAACCCTAACCCTAATTTGAAACCCTAGTTTGAAACCCTAAGCCTAATGTAAAACCCTAGTTTGAAACCCTAACCCTAACGTAAAACCCTAGTTTCAATCCCTAACCCTAATGCAAAACCCTAGTTTAAAACCCTAAACCTAATGTAAAACCCTAGTTTGTAACCCTAACCCTAATGTAAAACCCTAGTTTGAAACACTTACCCTAATGTAAAACACTAGTTTGAAACCGTAACGCTAATTTGAAACCCTAGTTTGAAACACTTACCCTAATGTAAAACCCTAGTTTGAAACCGTAACCCTAATTTGAAACCCTAGTTTGAAACCCTAACCCTAATGTAAAACACTAGTTTGAAACCCTAACCCTAATTTGAAACCCTAGTTTGAAACCCTAACCCTAATGCAAAACCCTAGTTTGAAACCCTAACCCTAATGGTAAACCCTAGTTTGAAAACCTAACCCTAACGTAAAACCCTAGTTTGAAACCCTAACCCTAATGTAAAACCCTAGTTTGTAACCCTAACCCTAATTTGAAAACCGAGTTTGAAACCCTAACCCTAACGTAAAACCCTAGTTTGAATCCCTAACTCTAATGTAAAACCCAAGTTTGAAACCGTAACTCTAATTTGAAACCCTAGTTTGAAACCCTAACCCTAATGTTAAACCCTAGTTTGAAACGCTAACCCTAATGTAAAACCCCTTGTTTGTAACACTAACCCTAATTTGAAACAATATTTTGAAACCCTAACCCTAATGTTAAACCCTAGTTTCAATCCCTAACCCTAATGCAAAACCCTAGTTTAAAACCCTAACCCTAATGTAAAACCCTAGTTTGTAACCCTAACCCTAATGTAAAACCCTAGTTTGAAACACTTACCCTAATGTAAAACGCTAGTTTGAAACCGTAACGCTAATTTGAAACCCTAGTTTGAAACACTTACCCTAATGTAAAACCCTAGTTTGAAACCGTAACCCTAATTTGAAACCCTAGTTTGAAACCCTAACCCTAATGTAAAACACTAGTTTGAAACCCTAACCCTAATTTGAAACCCTAGTTTGAAACCCTAACCCTAATGCAAAACCCTAGTTTGAAACCCTAACCCTAATGGTAAACCCAATTTTTAAAACCTAACCCTAACGTAAAACCCTAGTTTGAAACCCTAACCCTAATGTAAAACCCTAGTTTGTAACCCTAACCCTAATTTGAAAACCGAGTTTAAAACCCTAACCCTAACGTAAAACCCTAGTTTGAATCCCTAACTCTAATGTAAAACCAAGTTTGAAACCGTAACTCTAATTTGAAACCCTAGTTTGAAACCCTAACCCTAATGTTAAACCCTAGTTTGAAACGCTAACCCGAATGTAAAACCCCTTGTTTGTAACACTAACCCTAATTTGAAACAATATTTTGAAACCCTAACCCTAATGTTACACCCTAGTTTGAAACCCTAACCCTAATTTGAAACCGTAGTTTTAAAACCTAACCCTAATATAAAACCCTAGTTTGAAACCCTAACCCTAACGTAAAACCCTAGTTTCAATCCCTAACCCTAATGCAAAACCCTAGTTTAAAACCCTAACCCTAATGTAAAACCCTAGTTTGAAACCGTAACTCTAATTTGAAACCCTAGTTTGAAACACTAACCCTAATGTTAAACCCTAGTTTGCAACCCTAACCCTAATGTAAAACCCCTTGTTTGTAACCCTAACCCTAATTTGAAACCCTAGTTTGAAACCCTAAGCCTAATGTTAAACCCTAGTTTGAAACCCTAACCCTAACGTAAAACCCTAGTTTCAATCCCTAACCCTAATGCAAAACCCTAGTTTAAAACCCTAACCCTAATGTAAAACCCTAGTTTGTAACCCTAACCCTAATGTAAAACCCTAGTTTGAAACACTTACCCTAATGTAAAACGCGAGTTTGAAACCGTAACGCTAATTTGAAACCCTAGTTTGAAACACTTACCCTAATGTAAAACCCTAGTTTGAAACCGTAACCCTAATTTGAAACCCTAGTTTGAAACCCTAACCCTAATGTAAAACACTAGTTTGAAACCCTAACCCTAATTTGAAACCCTAGTTTGAAACCCTAACCCTAATGCAAAACCCTAGTTTGAAACCCTAACCCTAATGGTAAACCCTAGTTTGAAAACCTAACCCTAACGTAAAACCCTAGTTTGAAACCCTAACCCTAATGTAAAACCCTAGTTTGTAACCCTAACCCTAATTTGAAAACCGAGTTTGAAACCCTAACCCTAACGTAAAACCCTAGTTTGAATCCCTAACTCTAATGTAAAACCCTAGTTTGAAACCGTAACCCTAATTTGAAGCCCTAGTTTGAAACACTAACCCTAATGTAAAACCCTAGTTTGAAACCATAACCCTAATTTGAAACCCTAGTTTGAAACACTAACCCTAACGTAAAACCCTAGTTTGAAACCCTAACCCTTATGTAAAACCCTAGTTTGTAACCCTAACACTAATTTGAAACCCGAGTTTGAAAGCCTAACCCTAACGTAAAACCCTAGTTTGAATCCCTAACCCTAATGTAAAACCCTAGTTTGAAACCGTAACGCTAATTTGAAACCCTAATTTGAAACACTAACCCAAATGTAAAACCCTAGTTTTAAACCGTAACCCTAATTTGAAACCCTAGTTTGAAACCCTAACCCTAATGTAAAACACTAGTTTGAAAGCCTAACCCAAATTTGAAACCCTAGTTTGAAACCCTAACCCTAATTTGAAACCCTAGTTTGAAACCCTAACCCTAATGTAAAACCCTAGTTTGAAACCCTAACCCTAATGATAAACCCTAGTTTGAAACCCTAACCCTAATTTGAAACCCTAGTTTGAAACCCTAACCCTAATTTGAAACCCTAGTTTGTAACCCTAACCCTAATTTGAAACCTGAGTTTGAAACCCTAACCCTAATGTAAAACCCTAGTTTGAAACCCTAACCCTAATGTTAAACCCTAGTTTGTAACCCTAACCCTAATATAAAAACCCTAGTTTGTAACCCTAACCGTAATGTAAAACCCTAGTTTGAAACCCTAACCCTAATGTTAAACCCTAGTTTGAAACGCAAACCCTAATGTAAAACCCCTTGTTTGTAACCCTAACCCTAATTTGAAACACTATTTTGAAACCCTAACCCTAATGTTAAACCCTAGTTTGAAACCTTAACACTAATTTGAAACCGTAGTTTGAAAACCTAACCCTAATATAAAACCCTAGTTTGAAACCCTAACCCTAACGTAAAACCCTAGTTTCAATCCCTAACCCTAATGCAAAACCCTAGTTTAAAACCCTAACCCTAATGTAAAACCCTAGTTTGAAACCGTAACCCTAATTTGAAACCCTAGTTTGAAACCCTAACCCTAATGATAAACCCTAGTTTGAAACCCTAACCCTTATTTGAAACCCTAGTTTGAAACCCTAACCCTAATTTGAAACCCTAGTTTGAAACCCTAACCCTAATTTGAAACCCTAGTTTGAAACACTAACCCTAATGTAAAACCCTAGTTTGTAACCCTAACCCTAATTTGAAACCCAAGTTTGAAACCCTAACCCTAACGTAAAACCCTAGTTTGAATCCCTAACCCTAATGTAAAACCCTAGTTTGAAACCGTAACTCTAATTTGAAACCCTAGTTTGAAACCCTAACCCTAATGTTAAACCCTAGTTTGAAACGCTAACCCTAATGTAAAACCCCTTGTTTGTAACACTAACCCTAATTTGAAACAATATTTTGAAACCCTAACCCTAATGTTAAACCCTAGTTTGAAACCCTAACCCTAATTTGAAACCGTAGTTTTAAAACCTAACCCTAATATAAAACCCTAGTTTGAAACCCTAACCCTAACGTAAAACCCTAGTTTCAATCCCTAACCCTAATGGTAAACCCTAGTTTGAAAACCTAACCCTAACGTAAAACCCTAGTTTGAAACCCTAACCCTAATGTAAAACCCTAGTTTGTAACCCTAACCCTAATTTGTAAACCGAGTTTGAAACCCTAACCCTAACGTAAAACCCTAGTTTGAATCCCTAACTCTAATATAAAACCCTAGTTTGAAACACTAACCCTAATGTAAAACCCTAGTTTGAAACCGTAACCCTAATTTGAAACCCTAGTTTGAAACACTAACCCTAACGTAAAACCCTAGTTTGAAACCCTAACCCTTATGTAAAACCCTAGTTTGTAACCCTAACACTAATTTGAAACCCGAGTTTGAAAGCCTAACCCTAACGTAAAACCCTAGTTTGAATCCCTAACCCTAATGTAAAACCCTAGTTTGAAACCGTAACGCTAATTTGAAACCCTAATTTGAAACACTAACCCTAATGTAAAACCCTAGTTTTAAACCGTAACCCTAATTTGAAACCCTAGTTTGAAACCCTAACCCTAATGTAAAACACTAGTTTGAAAGCCTAACCCTAATTTGAAACCCTAGTTTGAAACCCTAACCCTAATTTGAAACCCTAGTTTGAAACCCTAACCCTAATGTAAAACCCTAGTTTGAAACCCTAACCCTAATGATAAACCCTAGTTTGAAACCCTAACCCTAATTTGAAACCCTAGTTTGAAACCCTAACCCTAATTTGAAACCCTAGTTTGAAACCCTAACCCTAATTTGAAACCCTAGTTTGAAACACTAACCCTAATGTAAAACCCTAGTTTGTAACCCTAACCCTAATTTGAAACCCAAGTTTGAAACCCTAACCCTAACGTAAAACCCTAGTTTGAATCCCTAACCCTAATGTAAAACCCTAGTTTGAAACCGTAACTCTAATTTGAAACCCTAGTTTGAAACCCTAACCCTAATGTTAAACCCTAGTTTGAAACGCTAACCCTAATGTAAAACCCCTTGTTTGTAATACTAACCCTAATTTGAAACAATATTTTGAAACCCTAACCCGAATGTTAAACCCTAGTTTGAAACCCTAACCCTAATTTGAAACCGTAGTTTTAAAACCTAACCCTAATATAAAACCCTAGTTTGAAACCCTAACCCTAACGTAAAACCCTAGTTTCAATCCCTAACCCTAATGCAAAACCCTAGTTTAAAACCCTAATCCTAATGTAAAACCCTAGTTTGAAACCGTAACTCTAATTTAAAACCCTAGTTTGAAACACTAACCCTAATGTAAAACCCTAGTTTGAAACACTAACCCTAATGTAAAACCCTAGTTTGAAACCCTACCCCTAATGCAAAACCCTAGTTTGAAACCCTAACCCTAATGTAAAACCCTAGTTTGTAACCCTAACCCTAATGTAAAACCCTAGTTTGAAACCCTAACCCTAATGTAAAACCCTAGTTTGAAACGCTAACCCTAATGTTAAACCCTAGTTTGTAACCCTAACCCTAATATAGAAACCCTAGTTTTTAACCCTAACCCTAATGTAAAACCCTAGTTTGAAACCCTAACCCTAATGTTAAACCCTAGTTTGCAACCCTAACCCTAATGTAAAACCCCTTGTTTGTAACCCTAACCCTAATTTGAAACCCTAGTTTGAAACCCTAAGCCTAATGTAAAACCCTAGTTTGAAACCCTAACCCTAACGTAAAACCCTAGTTTCAATCCCTAACCCTAATGCAAAACCCTAGTTTAAAACCCTAAACCTAATGTAAAACCCTAGTTTGTAACCCTAACCCTAATGTAAAACCCTAGTTTGAAACACTTACCCTAATGTAAAACACTAGTTTGAAACCGTAACGCTAATTTGAAACCCTAGTTTGAAACACTTACCCTAATGTAAAACCCTAGTTTGAAACCGTAACCCTAATTTGAAACCCTAGTTTGAAACCCTAACCCTAATGTAAAACACTAGTTTGAAACCCTAACCCTAATTTGAAACCCTAGTTTGAAACCCTAACCCTAATGCAAAACCCTAGTTTGAAACCCTAACCCTAATGGTAAACCCTAGTTTGAAAACCTAACCCTAACGTAAAACCCTAGTTTGAAACCCTAACCCTAATGTAAAACCCTAGTTTGTAACCCTAACCCTAATTTGAAAACCGAGTTTGAAACCCTAACCCTAACGTAAAACCCTAGTTTGAATCCCTAACTCTAATGTAAAACCCAAGTTTGAAACCGTAACTCTAATTTGAAACCCTAGTTTGAAACCCTAACCCTAATGTTAAACCCTAGTTTGAAACGCTAACCCTAATGTAAAACCCCTTGTTTGTAACACTAACCCTAATTTGAAACAATATTTTGAAACCCTAACCCTAATGTTAAACCCTAGTTTGAAACCCTAACCCTAATTTGAAACCGTAGTTTTAAAACCTAACCCTAATATAAAACCCTAGTTTGAAACCCTAACCCTAACGTAAAACCCTAGTTTCAATCCCTAACCCTAATGCAAAACCCTAGTTTAAAACCCTAACCCTAATGTAAAACCCTAGTTTGAAACCGTAACTCTAATTTGAAACCCTAGTTTGAAACACTAACCCTAATGTTAAACCCTAGTTTGCAACCCTAACCCTAATGTAAAACCCCTTGTTTGTAACCCTAACCCTAATTTGAAACCCTAGTTTGAAACCCTAAGCCTAATGTTAAACCCTAGTTTGAAACCCTAACCCTAACGTAAAACCCTAGTTTCAATCCCTAACCCTAATGCAAAACCCTAGTTTAAAACCCTAACCCTAATGTAAAACCCTAGTTTGTAACCCTAACCCTAATGTAAAACCCTAGTTTGAAACACTTACCCTAATGTAAAACGCTAGTTTGAAACCGTAACGCTAATTTGAAACCCTAGTTTGAAACACTTACCCTAATGTAAAACCCTAGTTTGAAACCGTAACCCTAATTTGAAACCCTAGTTTGAAACCCTAACCCTAATGTAAAACACTAGTTTGAAACCCTAACCCTAATTTGAAACCCTAGTTTGAAACCCTAACCCTAATGCAAAACCCTAGTTTGAAACCCTAACCCTAATGGTAAACCCTAGTTTGAAAACCTAACCCTAACGTAAAACCCTAGTTTGAAACCCTAACCCTAATGTAAAACCCTAGTTTGTAACCCTAACCCTAATTTGAAAACCGAGTTTGAAACCCTAACCCTAACGTAAAACCCTAGTTTGAATCCCTAACTCTAATGTAAAACCCTAGTTTGAAACCGTAACCCTAATTTGAAGCCCTAGTTTGAAACACTAACCCTAATGTAAAACCCTAGTTTGAAACCGTAACCCTAATTTGAAACCCTAGTTTGAAACCCTAACCCTAATGTAAAACACTAGTTTGAAAGCCTAACCCTAATTTGAAACCCTAGTTTGAAACCCTAACCCTAATTTGAAACCCTAGTTTGAAACCCTAACCCTAATGTAAAACCCTAGTTTGAAACCCTAACCCTAATGATAAACCCTAGTTTGAAACCCTAACCCTAATTTGAAACCCTAGTTTGAAACCCTAACCCTAATTTGAAACCCTAGTTTGAAACCCTAACCCTAATTTGAAACCCAAGTTTGAAACCCTAACCCTAACGTAAAACCCTAGTTTGAATCCCTAACCCTAATGTAAAACCCTAGTTTGAAACCCTAACCCTAACGTAAAACCCTAGTTTGAATCCCTAACCCTAATGTAAAACCCTAGTTTGAAACCGTAACTCTAATTTGAAACCCTAGTTTGAAACCCTAACCCTAATGTTAAACCCTAGTTTGAAACGCTAACCCTAATGTAAAACCCCTTGTTTGTAACACTAACCCTAATTTGAAACAATATTTTGAAACCCTAACCCTAATGTTAAACCCTAGTTTGAAACCCTAACCCTAATTTGAAACCGTAGTTTTAAAACTTAACCCTAATATAAAACCCTAGTTTGAAACCCTAACCCTAACGTAAAACCCTAGTTTCAATCCCTAACCCTAATGCAAAACCCTAGTTTAAAACCCTAACCCTAATGTAAAACCCTAGTTTGAAACCGTAACTCTAATTTGAAACCCTAGTTTGAAACACTAACCCTAATGTAAAACCCTAGTTTGAAACACTAACCCTAATGTAAAACCCTAGTTTGAAACCCTAACCCTAATGCAAAACCCTAGTTTGAAACCCTAACCCTAATGTAAAACCCTAGTTTGTAACCCTAACCCTAATGTAAAACCCTAGTTTGAAACCCTAACCCTAATGTAAAACCCTAGTTTGAAACCCTAACCCTAATGTTAAACCCTAGTTTGTAACCCTAACCCTAATATAGAAACCCTAGTTTTTAACCCTAACCCTAATGTAAAACCCTAGTTTGAAACCCTAACCCTAATGTTAAACCCTAGTTTGAAACCCTAACCCTAATGTAAAACCCCTTGTTTGTAACCCTAACCCTAATTTGAAACCCTAGTTTGAAACCCTAAGCCTAATGTTAAACCCTAGTTTGAAACCCTAACCCTAATGTAAAACCCTAGTTTGAAACCCTAACCCTAATGATAAACCCTAGTTTAAAACCCTAACCCTAATTTGAAACCTTAGTTTGAAACCCTAACCCTAATGCAAAACCCTAGTTTGAAACCCTAACCCTAATGTAAAACCCAAGATTGTAACCCTAACCCTAATTTGAAACCTGAGTTTGAAACCCTAACCCTAATGTAAAACCCTAGTTTGAAACCCTAACCCTAATGTTAAACCCTAGTTTGTAACCCTAACCCTAATATAAAAACCCTAGTTTGTAACCCTAACCCTAATGTAAAACCCTAGTTTGAAACCCTAACCCTAATGTTAAACCCTAGTTTGAAACGCAAACCCTAATGTAAAACCCCTTGTTTGTAACCCTAACCCTAATTTGAAACACTATTTTGAAACCCTAACCCTAATGTTAAACCCTAGTTTGAAACCCTAACACTAATTTGAAACCGTAGTTTGAAAACCTAACCCTAATATAAAACCCTAGTTTGAAACCCTAACCCTAACGTAAAACCCTAGTTTCAATCCCTAACCCTAATGCAAAACCCTAGTTTAAAACCCTAACCCTAATGTAAAACCCTAGTTTGTAACCCTAACCCTAATGTAAAACCCTAGTTTGAAACCGTAACCCTAATATGAAACCCTAGTTTGAAACCCTAACCCTAATGTAAAACGCTAGTTTGAAACCGTAACGCTATTTTGAAACCCTAGTTTGAAACACTTACCCTAATGCAAAACCCTAGTTTGAAACCCTAACCCTAATGGTAAACCTTAGTTTGAAAACCTAACCCTAACGTAAAACCCTAGTTTGAAACCCTAACCCTAATGTAAAACCCTAGTTTGTAACCCTAACCCTAATTTGAAAACCGAGTTTGAAACCCTAACCCTAACGTAAAACCCTAGTTTGAATCCCTAACTCTAATGTAAAACCCTAGTTTGAAACCGTAACCCTAATTTGAAGCCCTAGTTTGAAACACTAACCCTAATGTAAAACCCTAGTTTGAAACCGTAACCCTAATTTGAAACCCTAGTTTGAAACACTAACCCTAACGTAAAACCCTAGTTTGAAACCCTAACCCTAACGTAAAACCCGAGTTTCAATCCCTAACCCTAATGCAAAACCCTAGTTTAAAACCCTAACCCTAATGTAAAACCCTAGTTTGTAACCCTAACCCTAATGTAAAACCCTAGTTTGAAACACTTACCCTAATGTAAAACCCTAGTTTGAAACACTAACCCTAATGTAAAACCCTAGTTTGAAACCCTACCCCTAATGCAAAACCCTAGTTTGAAACCCTAACCCTAATGTAAAACCCTAGTTTGTAACCCTAACCCTAATGTAAAACCCTAGTTTGAAACCCTAACCCTAATGTAAAACCCTAGTTTGAAACGCTAACCCTAATGTTAAACCCTAGTTTGTAACCCTAACCCTAATATAGAAACCCTAGTTTTTAACCCTAACCCTAATGTAAAACCCTAGTTTGAAACCCTAACCCTAATGTTAAACCCTAGTTTGAAACGCTAACCCTAATGTAAAACCCCTTGTTTGTAACACTAACCCTAATTTGAAACAATATTTTGAAACCCTAACCCTAATGTTAAACCCTAGTTTGAAACCCTAACCCTAATTTGAAACCGTAGTTTTAAAACCTAACCCTAATATAAAACCCTAGTTTGAAACCCTAACCCTAACGTAAAACCCTAGTTTCAATCCCTAACCCTAATGCAAAACCCTAGTTTAAAACCCTAACCCTAATGTAAAACCCTAGTTTGAAACCGTAACTCTAATTTGAAACCCTAGTTTGAAACACTAACCCTAATGTAAAACCCTAGTTTGAAACCGTAACCCTAATTTGAAACCCTAGTTTGAAACACTAACCCTAACGTAAAACCCTAGTTTGAAACCCTAACCCTTATGTAAAACCCTAGTTTGTCACCCTAACACTAATTTGAAACCCGAGTTTGAAAGCCTAACCCTAACGTAAAACCCTAGTTTGAATCCCTAACCCTAATGTAAAACCCTAGTTTGAAACCGTAACGCTAATTTGAAACCCTAATTTGAAACACTAACCCTAATGTAAAACCCTAGTTTTAAACCGTAACCCTAATTTGAAACCCTTGTTTGAAACCCTAACCCTAATGTAAAACACTAGTTTGAAAGCCTAACCCTAATTTGAAACCCTAGTTTGAAACCCTAACCCTAATTTGAAACCCTAGTTTGAAACCCTAACCCTAATGTAAAACCCTAGTTTGAATCCCTAACCCTAATGATAAACCCTAGTTTGAAACCCTAACCCTAATTTGAAACCCTAGTTTGAAACCCTAACCCTAATTTGAAACCCTAGTTTGAAACCCTAACCCTAATTTGAAACCCTAGTTTGAAACACTAACCCTAATCTAAAACCCTAGTTTGTAACCCTAACCCTAATTTGAAACCCAAGTTTGAAACCCTAACCCTAATGTTAAACCCTAGTTTGAAACGCTAACCCTAATGTAAAACCCCTTGTTTGTAACACTAACCCTAATTTGAAACAATATTTTGAAACCCTAACCCTAATGTTAAACCCTAGTTTGAAACCCTAACCCTAATTTGAAACCGTAGTTTTAAAACCTAACCCTAATATAAAACCCTAGTTTGAAACCCTAACCCTAACGTAAAACCCTAGTTTCAATCCCTAACCCTAATGCAAAACCCTAGTTTAAAACCCTAACCCTAATGTAAAACCCTAGTTTGAAACCGTAACTCTAATTTAAAACCCTAGTTTGAAACACTAACCCTAATGTAAAACCCTAGTTTTAAACACTAACCCTAATGTAAAACCCTAGTTTGAAACCCTACCCCTAATGCAAAACCCTAGTTTGAAACCCTAACCCTAATGTAAAACCCTAGTTTGTAACCCTAACCCTAATGTAAAACCCTAGTTTGAAACCCTAACCCTAATGTAAAACCCTAGTTTGAAACGCTAACCCTAATGTTAAACCCTAGTTTGTAACCCTAACCCTAATATAGAAACCCTAGTTTTTAACCCTAACCCTAATGTAAAACCCTAGTTTGAAACCCTAACCCTAATGTTAAACCCTAGTTTGCAACCCTAACCCTAATGTAAAACCCCTTGTTTGTAACCCTAACCCTAATTTGAAACCCTAGTTTGAAACCCTAAGCCTAATGTTAAACCCTAGTTTGAAACCCTAACCCTAACGTAAAACCCTAGTTTCAATCCCTAACCCTAATGCAAAACCCTAGTTTAAAACCCTAACCCTAATGTAAAACCCTAGTTTGTAACCCTAACCCTAATGTAAAACCCTAGTTTGAAACACTTACCCTAATGTAAAACGCTAGTTTGAAACCCTAACCCTAATGCTAAACCCTAGTTTGAAACCCTAACCCTAATGGTAAACCCAATTTTTAAAACCTAACCCTAACGTAAAACCCTAGTTTGAAACCCTAACCCTAATGTAAAACCCTAGTTTGTAACCCTAACCCTAATTTGAAAACCGAGTTTAAAACCCTAACCCTAACGTAAAACCCTAGTTTGAATCCCTAACTCTAATGTAAAATCCAAGTTTGAAACCGTAACTCTAATTTGAAACCCTAGTTTGAAACCCTAACCCTAATGTTAAACCCTAGTTTGAAACGCTAACCCTAATGTAAAACCCCTTGTTTGTAACACTAACCCTAATTTGAAACAATATTTTGAAACCCTAACCCTAATGTTACACCCTAGTTTGAAACCCTAACCCTAATTTGAAACCGTAGTTTTAAAACCTAACCCTAACATAAAACCCTAGTTTGAAACCCTAACCCTAACGTAAAACCCTAGTTTCAATCCCTAACCCTAATGCAAAACCCTAGTTTAAAACCCTAACCCTAATGTAAAACCCTAGTTTGAAACCGTAACTCTAATTTGAAACCCTAGTTTGAAACACTAACCCTAATGTTAAACCCTAGTTTGCAACCCTAACCCTAATGTAAAACCCCTTGTTTGTAACCCTAACCCTAATTTGAAACCCTAGTTTGAAACCCTAAGCCTAATGTTAAACCCTAGTTTGAAACCCTAACCCTAACGTAAAACCCTAGTTTGAAACACTTACCCTAATGTAAAAACGCGAGTTTGAAACCGTAACGCTAATTTGAAACCCTAGTTTGAAACACTTACCCTAATGTAAAACCCTAGTTTGAAACCGTAACCCTAATTTGAAACCCTAGTTTGAAACCCTAACCCTAATGTAAAACACTAGTTTGAAACCCTAACCCTAATTTGAAACCCTAGTTTGAAACCCTAACCCTAATGCAAAACCCTAGTTTGAAACCCTAACCCTAATGGTAAACCCTAGTTTGAAAACCTAACCCTAACGTAAAACCCTAGTTTGAAACCCTAACCCTAATGTAAAACCCTAGTTTGTAACCCTAACCCTAATTTGAAAACCGAGTTTGAAACCCTAACCCTAACGTAAAACCCTAGTTTGAATCCCTAACTCTAATGTAAAACCCTAGTTTGAAACCGTAACCCTAATTTGAAGCCCTAGTTTGAAACACTAACCCTAATGTAAAACCCTAGTTTGAAACCGTAACCCTAATTTGAAACCCTAGTTTGAAACACTAACCCTAACGTAAAACCCTAGTTTGAAACCCTAACCCTTATGTAAAACCCTAGTTTGTAACCCTAACACTAATTTGAAACCCGAGTTTGAAAGCCTAACCCTAACGTAAAACCCTAGTTTGAATCCCTAACCCTAATGTAAAACCCTAGTTTGAAACCGTAACGCTAATTTGAAACCCTAATTTGAAACACTAACCCAAATGTAAAACCCTAGTTTTAAACCGTAACCCTAATTTGAAACCCTAGTTTGAAACCCTAACCCTAATGTAAAACACTAGTTTGAAAGCCTAACCCTAATTTGAAACCCTAGTTTGAAACCCTAACCCTAATTTGAAACCCTAGTTTGAAACCCTAACCCTAATGTAAAACCCTAGTTTGAAACCCTAACCCTAATGATAAACCCTAGTTTGAAACCCTAACCCTAATTTGAAACCCTAGTTTGAAACCCTAACCCTAATTTGAAACCCTAGTTTGTAACCCTAACCCTAATTTGAAACCTGAGTTTGAAACCCTAACCCTAATGTAAAACCCTAGTTTGAAACCCTAACCCTAATGTTAAACCCTAGTTTGTAACCCTAACCCTAATATAAAAACCCTAGTTTGTAACCCTAACCGTAATGTAAAACCCTAGTTTGAAACCCTAACCCTAATGTTAAACCCTAGTTTGAAACGCAAACCCTAATGTAAAACCCCTTGTTTGTAACCCTAACCCTAATTTGAAACACTATTTTGAAACCCTAACCCTAATGTTAAACCCTAGTTTGAAACCTTAACACTAATTTGAAACCGTAGTTTGAAAACCTAACCCTAATATAAAACCCTAGTTTGAAACCCTAACCCTAACGTAAAACCCTAGTTTCAATCCCTAACCCTAATGCAAAACCCTAGTTTAAAACCCTAACCCTAATGTAAAACCCTAGTTTGAAACCGTAACCCTAATTTGAAACCCTAGTTTGAAACCCTAACCCTAATGATAAACCCTAGTTTGAAACCCTAACCCTTATTTGAAACCCTAGTTTGAAACCCTAACCCTAATTTGAAACCCTAGTTTGAAACCCTAACCCTAATTTGAAACCCTAGTTTGAAACACTAACCCTAATGTAAAACCCTAGTTTGTAACCCTAACCCTAATTTGAAACCCAAGTTTGAAACCCTAACCCTAACGTAAAACCCTAGTTTGAATCCCTAACCCTAATGTAAAACCCTAGTTTGAAACCGTAACTCTAATTTGAAACCCTAGTTTGAAACCCTAACCCTAATGTTAAACCCTAGTTTGAAACGCTAACCCTAATGTAAAACCCCTTGTTTGTAACACTAACCCTAATTTGAAACAATATTTTGAAACCCTAACCCTAATGTTAAACCCTAGTTTGAAACCCTAACCCTAATTTGAAACCGTAGTTTTAAAACCTAACCCTAATATAAAACCCTAGTTTGAAACCCTAACCCTAACGTAAAACCCTAGTTTCAATCCCTAACCCTAATGGTAAACCCTAGTTTGAAAACCTAACCCTAACGTAAAACCCTAGTTTGAAACCCTAACCCTAATGTAAAACCCTAGTTTGTAACCCTAACCCTAATTTGTAAACCGAGTTTGAAACCCTAACCCTAACGTAAAACCCTAGTTTGAATCCCTAACTCTAATGTAAAACCCTAGTTTGAAACCGTAACCCTAATTTGAAGCCCTAGTTTGAAACACTAACCCTAATGTAAAACCCTAGTTTGAAACCGTAACCCTAATTTGAAACCCTAGTTTGAAACACTAACCCTAACGTAAAACCCTAGTTTGAAACCCTAACCCTTATGTAAAACCCTAGTTTGTAACCCTAACACTAATTTGAAACCCGAGTTTGAAAGCCTAACCCTAACGTAAAACCCTAGTTTGAATCCCTAACCCTAATGTAAAACCCTAGTTTGAAACCGTAACGCTAATTTGAAACCCTAATTTGAAACACTAACCCTAATGTAAAACCCTAGTTTTAAACCGTAACCCTAATTTGAAACCCTAGTTTGAAACCCTAACCCTAATGTAAAACACTAGTTTGAAAGCCTAACCCTAATTTGAAACCCTAGTTTGAAACCCTAACCCTAATTTGAAACCCTAGTTTGAAACCCTAACCCTAATGTAAAACCCTAGTTTGAAACCCTAACCCTAATGATAAACCCTAGTTTGAAACCCTAACCCTAATTTGAAACCCTAGTTTGAAACCCTAACCCTAATTTGAAACCCTAGTTTGAAACCCTAACCCTAATTTGAAACCCTAGTTTGAAACACTAACCCTAATGTAAAACCCTAGTTTGTAACCCTAACCCTAATTTGAAACCCAAGTTTGAAACCCTAACCCTAACGTAAAACCCTAGTTTGAATCCCTAACCCTAATGTAAAACCCTAGTTTGAAACCGTAACTCTAATTTGAAACCCTAGTTTGAAACCCTAACCCTAATGTTAAACCCTAGTTTGAAACGCTAACCCTAATGTAAAACCCCTTGTTTGTAACACTAACCCTAATTTGAAACAATATTTTGAAACCCTAACCCTAATGTTAAACCCTAGTTTGAAACCCTAACCCTAATTTGAAACCGTAGTTTTAAAACCTAACCCTAATATAAAACCCTAGTTTGAAACCCTAACCCTAACGTAAAACCCTAGTTTCAATCCCTAACCCTAATGCAAAACCCTAGTTTAAAACCCTAACCCTAATGTAAAACCCTAGTTTGAAACACTAACCCTAATGTAAAACCCTAGTTTGAAACCCTACCCCTAATGCAAAACCCTAGTTTGAAACCCTAACCCTAATGTAAAACCCTAGTTTGTAACCCTAACCCTAATGTAAAACCCTAGTTTGAAACCCTAACCCTAATGTAAAACCCTAGTTTGAAACGCTAACCCTAATGTTAAACCCTAGTTTGTAACCCTAACCCTAATATAGAAACCCTAGTTTTTAACCCTAACCCTAATGTAAAACCCTAGTTTGAAACCCTAACCCTAATGTTAAACCCTAGTTTGCAACCCTAACCCTAATGTAAAACCCCTTGTTTGTAACCCTAACCCTAATATGAAACCCTAGTTTGAAACCCTAAGCCTAATGTAAAACCCTAGTTTGAAACCCTAACCCTAACGTAAAACCCTAGTTTCAATCCCTAACCCTAATGCAAAACCCTAGTTTAAAACCCTAACCCTAATGTAAAACCCTAGTTTGTAACCCTAACCCTAATGTAAAACCCTAGTTTGAAACACTTACCCTAATGTAAAACGCTAGTTTGAAACCGTAACGCTAATTTGAAACCCTAGTTTGAAACACTTACCCTAATGTAAAACCCTAGTTTGAAACCGTAACCCTAATTTGAAACCCTAGTTTGAAACCCTAACCCTAATGTAAAACACTAGTTTGAAACCCTAACCCTAATTTGAAACCCTAGTTTGAAACCCTAACCCTAATGCAAAACCCTAGTTTGAAACCCTAACCCTAATGGTAAACCCTAGTTTGAAAACCTAACCCTAACGTAAAACCCTAGTTTGAAACCCTAACCCTAATGTAAAACCCTAGTTTGTAACCCTAACCCTAATTTGAAAACCGAGTTTGAAACCCTAACCCTAACGTAAAACCCTAGTTTGAATCCCTAACTCTAATGTAAAACCCAAGTTTGAAACCGTAACTCTAATTTGAAACCCTAGTTTGAAACCCTAACCCTAATGTTAAACCCTAGTTTGAAACGCTAACCCTAATGTAAAACCCCTTGTTTGTAACACTAACCCTAATTTGAAACAATATTTTGAAACCCTAACCCTAATGTTAAACCCTAGTTTGAAACCCTAACCCTAATTTGAAACCGTAGTTTTAAAACCTAACCCTAATATAAAACCCTAGTTTGAAACCCTAACCCTAACGTAAAACCCTAGTTTCAATCCCTAACCCTAATGCAAAACCCTAGTTTAAAACCCTAACCCTAATGTAAAACCCTAGTTTGAAACCGTAACTCTAATTTGAAACCCTAGTTTGAAACACTAACCCTAATGTTAAACCCTAGTTTGCAACCCTAACCCTAATGTAAAACCCCTTGTTTGTAACCCTAACCCTAATTTGAAACCCTAGTTTGAAACCCTAAGCCAAATGTTAAACCCTAGTTTGAAACCCTAACCCTAACGTAAAACCCTAGTTTCAATCCCTAACCCTAATGCAAAACCCTAGTTTAAAACCCTAACCGTAATGTAACACCCTAGTTTGTAACCCTAACCCTAATGTAAAACCCTAGTTTGAAACACTTACCCTAATGTAAAACGCTAGTTTGAAACCGTAACGCTAATTTGAAACCCTAGTTTGAAACACTTACCCTAATGTAAAACCCTAGTTTGAAACCGTAACCCTAATTTGAAACCCTAGTTTGAAACCCTAACCCTAATGTAAAACACTAGTTTGAAACCCTAACCCTAATTTGAAACCCTAGTTTGAAACCCTAACCCTAATGCAAAACCCTAGTTTGAAACCCTAACCCTAATGGTAAACCCTAGTTTGAAAACCTAACCCTAACGTAAAACCCTAGTTTGAAACCCTAACCCTAATGTAAAACCCTAGTTTGTAACCCTAACCCTAATTTGAAAACCGAGTTTGAAACCCTAACCCTAACGTAAAACCCTAGTTTGAATCCCTAACTCTAATGTAAAACCCTAGTTTGAAACCGTAACCCTAATTTGAAGCCCTAGTTTGAAACACTAACCCTAATGTAAAACCCTAGTTTGAAACCGTAACCCTAATTTGAAACCCTAGTTTGAAACACTAACCCTAACGTAAAACCCTTGTTTGAAACCCTAACCCTTATGTAAAACCCTAGTTTGTAACCCTAACACTAATTTGAAACCCGAGTTTGAAAGCCTAACCCTAACGTAAAACCCTAGTTTGAATCCCTAACCCTAATGTAAAACCCTAGTTTGAAACCGTAACGCTAATTTGAAACCCTAATTTGAAACACTAACCCAAATGTAAAACCCTAGTTTTAAACCGTAACCCTAATTTGAAACCCTAGTTTGAAACCCTAACCCTAATGATAAACCCTAGTTTGAAACCCTAACCCTAATTTGAAACCCTAGTTTGAAACCCTAACCCTAATTTGAAACCCTAGTTTGAAACCCTAACCCTAATTTGAAACCCAAGTTTGAAACCCTAACCCTAACGTAAAACCCTAGTTTGAATCCCTAACCCTAATGTAAAACCCTAGTTTGAAACCCTAACCCTAACGTAAAACCCTAGTTTGAATCCCTAACCCTAATGTAAAACCCTAGTTTGAAACCGTAACTCTAATTTGAAACCCTAGTTTGAAACCCTAACCCTAATGTTAAACCCTAGTTTGAAACGCTAACCCTAATGTAAAACCCCTTGTTTGTAACACTAACCCTAATTTGAAACAATATTTTGAAACCCTAACCCTAATGTTAAACCCTAGTTTGAAACCCTAACCCTAATTTGAAACCGTAGTTTTAAAACTTAACCCTAATATAAAACCCTAGTTTGAAACCCTAACCCTAACGTAAAACCCTAGTTTCAATCCCTAACCCTAATGCAAAACCCTAGTTTAAAACCCTAACCCTAATGTAAAACCCTAGTTTGAAACCGTAACTCTAATTTGAAACCCTAGTTTGAAACACTAACCCTAATGTAAAACCCTAGTTTGAAACACTAACCCTAATGTAAAACCCTAGTTTGAAACCCTAACCCTAATGCAAAACCCTAGTTTGAAACCCTAACCCTAATGTAAAACCCTAGTTTGTAACCCTAACCCTAATGTAAAACCCTAGTTTGAAACCCTAACCCTAATGTAAAACCCTAGTTTGAAACCCTAACCCTAATGTTAAACCCTAGTTTGTAACCCTAACCCTAATATAGAAACCCTAGTTTTTAACCCTAACCCTAATGTAAAACCCTAGTTTGAAACCCTAACCCTAATGTTAAACCCTAGTTTGAAACCCTAACCCTAATGTAAAACCCCTTGTTTGTAACCCTAACCCTAATTTGAAACCCTAGTTTGAAACCCTAAGCCTAATGTTAAACCCTAGTTTGAAACCCTAACCCTAATGTAAAACCCTAGTTTGAAACCCTAACCCTAATGATAAACCCTAGTTTAAAACCCTAACCCTAATTTGAAACCTTAGTTTGAAACCCTAACCCTAATGCAAAACCCTAGTTTGAAACCCTAACCCTAATGTAAAACCCAAGATTGTAACCCTAACCCTAATTTGAAACCTGAGTTTGAAACCCTAACCCTAATGTAAAACCCTAGTTTGAAACCCTAACCCTAATGTTAAACCCTAGTTTGTAACCCTAACCCTAATATAAAAACCCTAGTTTGTAACCCTAACCCTAATGTAAAACCCTAGTTTGAAACCCTAACCCTAATGTTAAACCCTAGTTTGAAACGCAAACCCTAATGTAAAACCCCTTGTTTGTAACCCTAACCCTAATTTGAAACACTATTTTGAAACCCTAACCCTAATGTTAAACCCTAGTTTGAAACCCTAACACTAATTTGAAACCGTAGTTTGAAAACCTAACCCTAATATAAAACCCTAGTTTGAAACCCTAACCCTAACGTAAAACCCTAGTTTCAATCCCTAACCCTAATGCAAAACCCTAGTTTAAAACCCTAACCCTAATGTAAAACCCTAGTTTGTAACCCTAACCCTAATGTAAAACCCTAGTTTGAAACCGTAACCCTAATATGAAACCCTAGTTTGAAACCCTAACCCTAATGTAAAACGCTAGTTTGAAACCGTAACGCTATTTTGAAACCCTAGTTTGAAACACTTACCCTAATGTAAAACCCTAGTTTGAAACCGTAACCCTAATTTGAAACCCTAGTTTGAAACCCTAACCCTAATGTAAAACACTAGTTTGAAACCCTAACCCTAATTTGAAACCCTAGTTTGAAACCCTAACCCTAATGCAAAACCCTAGTTTGAAACCCTAACCCTAATGGTAAACCTTAGTTTGAAAACCTAACCCTAACGTAAAACCCTAGTTTGAAACCCTAACCCTAATGTAAAACCCTAGTTTGTAACCCTAACCCTAATTTGAAAACCGAGTTTGAAACCCTAACCCTAACGTAAAACCCTAGTTTGAATCCCTAACTCTAATGTAAAACCCTAGTTTGAAACCGTAACCCTAATTTGAAGCCCTAGTTTGAAACACTAACCCTAATGTAAAACCCTAGTTTGAAACCGTAACCCTAATTTGAAACCCTAGTTTGAAACACTAACCCTAACGTAAAACCCTAGTTTGAAACCCTAACCCTAACGTAAAACCCGAGTTTCAATCCCTAACCCTAATGCAAAACCCTAGTTTAAAACCCTAACCCTAATGTAAAACCCTAGTTTGTAACCCTAACCCTAATGTAAAACCCTAGTTTGAAACACTTACCCTAATGTAAAACCCTAGTTTGAAACACTAACCCTAATGTAAAACCCTAGTTTGAAACCCTACCCCTAATGCAAAACCCTAGTTTGAAACCCTAACCCTAATGTAAAACCCTAGTTTGTAACCCTAACCCTAATGTAAAACCCTAGTTTGAAACCCTAACCCTAATGTAAAACCCTAGTTTGAAACGCTAACCCTAATGTTAAACCCTAGTTTGTAACCCTAACCCTAATATAGAAACCCTAGTTTTTAACCCTAACCCTAATGTAAAACCCTAGTTTGAAACCCTAACCCTAATGTTAAACCCTAGTTTGCAACCCTAACCCTAATGTAAAACCCCTTGTTTGTAACCCTAACCCTAATTTGAAACCCTAGTTTGAAACCCTAACCCTAATGTAAAACACTAGTTTGAAACCCTAACCCTAATTTGAAACCCTAGTTTGAAACCCTAACCCTAATGCAAAACCCTAGTTTGAAACCCTAACCCTAATGGTAAACCCTAGTTTGAAAACCTAACCCTAACGTAAAACCCTAGTTTGAAACCCTAACCCTAATGTAAAACCCTAGTTTGTAACCCTAACCCTAATTTGAAAACCGAGTTTGAAACCCTAACCCTAACGTAAAACCCTAGTTTGAATCCCTAACTCTAATGTAAAACCCAAGTTTGAAACCGTAACTCTAATTTGAAACCCTAGTTTGAAACCCTAACCCTAATGTTAAACCCTAGTTTGAAACGCTAACCCTAATGTAAAACCCCTTGTTTGTAACACTAACCCTAATTTGAAACAATATTTTGAAACCCTAACCCTAATGTTAAACCCTAGTTTGAAACCCTAACCCTAATTTGAAACCGTAGTTTTAAAACCTAACCCTAATATAAAACCCTAGTTTGAAACCCTAACCCTAACGTAAAACCCTAGTTTCAATCCCTAACCCTAATGCAAAACCCTAGTTTAAAACCCTAACCCTAATGTAAAACCCTAGTTTGAAACCGTAACTCTAATTTGAAACCCTAGTTTGAAACACTAACCCTAATGTTAAACCCTAGTTTGCAACCCTAACCCTAATGTAAAACCCCTTGTTTGTAACCCTAACCCTAATTTGAAACCCTAGTTTGAAACCCTAAGCCTAATGTTAAACCCTAGTTTGAAACCCTAACCCTAACGTAAAACCCTAGTTTCAATCCCTAACCCTAATGCAAAACCCTAGTTTAAAACCCTAACCTTAATGTAAAACCCTAGTTTGTAACCCTAACCCTAATGTAAAACCCTAGTTTGAAACACTTACCCTAATGTAAAACGCTAGTTTGAAACCGTAACGCTAATTTGAAACCCTAGTTTGAAACACTTACCCTAATGTAAAACCCTAGTTTGAAACCGTAACCCTAATTTGAAACCCTAGTTTGAAACCCTAACCCTAATGTAAAACACTAGTTAGAAACCCTAACCCTAATTTGAAACCCTAGTTTGAAACCCTAACCCTAATGCAAAACCCTAGTTTGAAACCCTAACCCTAATGGTAAACCCTAGTTTGAAAACCTAACCCTAACGTAAAACCCTAGTTTGAAACCCTAACCCTAATGTAAAACCCTAGTTTGTAACCCTAACCCTAATTTGAAAACCGAGTTTGAAACCCTAACCCTAACGTAAAACCCTAGTTTGAATCCCTAACTCTAATGTAAAACCCTAGTTTGAAACCGTAACCCTAATTTGAAGCCCTAGTTTGAAACACTAACCCTAATGTAAAACCCTAGTTTGAAACCGTAACCCTAATTTGGAACCCTAGTTTGAAACACTAACCCTAACGTAAAACCCTAGTTTGAAACCCTAACCCTTATGTAAAACCCTAGTTTGTAACCCTAACACTAATTTGAAACCCGAGTTTGAAAGCCTAACCCTAACGTAAAACCCTAGTTTGAATCCCTAACCCTAATGTAAAACCCTAGTTTGAAACCGTAACGCTAATTTGAAACCCTAATTTGAAACACTAACCCAAATGTAAAACCCTAGTTTTAAACCGTAACCCTAATTTGAAACCCTAGTTTGAAACCCTAACCCTAATGTAAAACACTAGTTTGAAAGCCTAACCCTAATTTGAAACCCTAGTTTGAAACCCTAACCCTAATTTGAAACCCTAGTTTGAAACCCTAACCCTAATGTAAAACCCTAGTTTGAAACCCTAACCCTAATGATAAACCCTAGTTTGAAACTCTAACCCTAATTTGAAACCCTAGTTTGAAACCCTAACCCTAATTTGAAACCCTAGTTTGAAACCCTAACCCTAATGTAAAACCCTAGTTTGTAACCCTAACCCTAATTTGAAACCCTAACCCTAACGTAAAACCCTAGTTTGAATCCCTAACCCTAATGTAAAACCCTAGTTTGAAACCCTAACCCTAACGTAAAACCCTAGTTTGAATCCCTAACCCTAATGTAAAACCCTAGTTTGAAACCGTAACTCTAATTTGAAACCCTAGTTTGAAACCCTAACCCTAATGTTAAACCCTAGTTTGAAACGCTAACCCTAATGTAAAACCCCTTGTTTGTAACACTAACCCTAATTTGAAACAATATTTTGAAACCCTAACCCTAATGTTAAACCCTAGTTTGAAACCCTAACCCTAATTTGAAACCGTAGTTTTAAAACTTAACCCTAATATAAAACCCTAGTTTGAAACCCTAACCCTAATGCAAAACCCTAGTTTAAAACCCTAACCCTAATGTAAAACCCTATTTTGAAACCGTAACTCTAATTTGAAACCCTAGTTTGAAACACTAACCCTAATGTAAAACCCTAGTTTGAAACCCTAACCCTAATGTAAAACCCTAGTTTGAAACCCTAACCCTAATGTTAAACCCTAGTTTGTAACCCTAACCCTAATATAGAAACCCTAGTTTTTAACCCTAACCCTAATGTAAAACCCTAGTTTGAAACCCTAACCCTAATGTTAAACCCTAATTTGAAACCCTAACCCTAATGTAAAACCCCTTGTTTGTAACCCTAACCCTAATTTGAAACCCTAGTTTGAAACCCTAAGCCTAATGTTAAACCCTAGTTTGAAACCCTAACCCTAATGTAAAACCCTAGTTTGAAACCCTAACCCTAATGATAAACCCTAGTTTAAAACCCTAACCCTAATTTGAAACCTTAGTTTGAAACCCTAACCCTAATGCAAAACCCTAGTTTGAAACCCTAACCCTAATGTAAAACCCAAGATTGTAACCCTAACCCTAATTTGAAACCTGAGTTTGAAACCCTAACCCTAATGTAAAACCCTAGTTTGAAACCCTAACCCTAATGTTAAACCCTAGTTTGTAACCCTAACCCTAATATAAAAACCCTAGTTTGTAACCCTAACCCTAATGTAAAACCCTAGTTTGAAACCCTAACCCTAATGTTAAACCCTAGTTTGAAACGCAAACCCTAATGTAAAACCCCTTGTTTGTAACCCTAACCCTAATTTGAAACACTATTTTGAAACCCTAACCCTAATGTTAAACCCTAGTTTGAAACCCTAACACTAATTTGAAACCGTAGTTTGAAAACCTAACCCTAATATAAAACCCTAGTTTGAAACCCTAACCCTAACGTAAAACCCTAGTTTCAATCCCTAACCCTAATGCAAAACCCTAGTTTAAAACCCTAACCCTAATGTAAAACCCTAGTTTGTAACCCTAACCCTAATGTAAAACCCTAGTTTGAAACCGTAACCCTAATTTGAAACCCTAGTTTGAAACCCTAACCCTAATGTAAAACGCTAGTTTGAAACCGTAACGCTATTTTGAAACCCTAGTTTGAAACACTTACCCTAATGTAAAACCCTAGTTTGAAACCATAACCCTAATTTAAAACCCTAGTTTGAAACCCTAACCCTAATGTAAAACACTAGTTTGAAACCCTAACCCTAATTTGAAACCCTAGTTTGAAACCCTAACCCTAATGCAAAACCCTAGTTTGAAACCCTAACCCTAATGGTAAACCCTAGTTTGAAAACCTAACCCTAACGTAAAACCCTAGTTTGAAACCCTAACCCTAATGTAAAACCCTAGTTTGTAACCCTAACCCTAATTTGAAAACCGAGTTTGAAACCCTAACCCTAACGTAAAACCCTAGTTTGAATCCCTAACTCTAATGTAAAACCCTAGTTTGAAACCGTAACCCTAATTTGAAGCCCTAGTTTGAAACACTAACCCTAATGTAAAACCCTAGTTTGAAACCGTAACCCTAATTTGAAACCCTAGTTTGAAACACTAACCCTAACGTAAAACCCTAGTTTGAAACCCTAACCCTAACGTAAAACCCTAGTTTCAATCCCTAACCCTAATGCAAAACCCTAGTTTAAAACCCTAACCCTAATGTAAAACCCTAGTTTGTAACCCTAACCCTAATGTAAAACCCTAGTTTGAAACACTTACCCTAATGTAAAACGCTAGTTTGAAACCGTAACGCTAATTTGAAACCCTAGTTTGAAACACTTACCCTAATGTAAAACCCTAGTTTGAAACCGTAACCCTAATTTGAAACCCTAGTTTGAAACCCTAACCCTAATGTAAAACACTAGTTTGAAACCCTAACCCTTATTTGAAACCCTAGTTTGAAACCCTAACCCTAATGCAAAACCCTAGTTTGAAATCCTAACCCTAATGGTAAACCCTAGTTTGAAAACCTAACCCTAACGTAAAACCCTAGTTTGAAACCCTAACCCTAATGTAAAACCCTAGTTTGTAACCCTAACCCTAATTTGAAAACCGAGTTTGAAACCCTAACCCTAACGTAAAACCCTAGTTTGAATCCCTAACTCTAATGTAAAACCCTAGTTTGAAACCGTAACCCTAATTTGAAGCCCTAGTTTGAAACACTAACCCTAATGTAAAACCCTAGTTTGAAACCGTAACCCTAATTTGAAACCCTAGTTTGAAACACTAACCCTAACGTAAAACCCTAGTTTGAAACCCTAACCCTTATGTAAAACCCTAGTTTGTAACCCTAACACTAATTTGAAACCCGAGTTTGAAAGCCTAACCCTAACGTAAAACCCTAGTTTGAATCCCTAACCCTAATGTAAAACCCTAGTTTGAAACCGTAACGCTAATTTGAAACCCTAATTTGAAACACTAACCCTAATGTAAAACACTAGTTTGAAAGCCTAACCCTAATTTGAAACCCTAGTTTGAAACCCTAACCCTAATTTGAAACCCTAGTTTGAAACCCTAACCCTAATTTGAAAACCTAGTTTGAAACCCTAAACCTAATGTAAAACCCTAGTTTGTAACCCTAACCCTAATTTGAAACCCAAGTTTGAAACCCTAACCCTAACGTAAAACCCTAGTTTGAATCCCTAACCATAATGTAAAACCCTAGTTTGAAACCGTAACTCTAATTTGAAACCCTTGTTTGAAACCCTAACCCTAATGTTAAACCCTAGTTTGAAACGCTAACCCTAATGTAAAACCCCTTCTTTGTAACACTAACCCTAATTTGAAACAATATTTTGAAACCCTAACCCTATTGTTAAACCCTAGTTTGAAACCCTAACCCTAATTTGAAACCGTAGTTTTAAAACCTAACCCTAATATAAAACCCTAGTTTGAAACCCTAACCCTAACGTAAAACCCTAGTATCAATCCCAAACCCTAATGCAAAACCCTAGTTTAAAACCCTAACCCTAATGTAAAACCCTAGTTTGTAACCCTAACCCTAATGTAAAACCCTAGTTTGAAACACTTACCCTAATGTAAAACGCTAGTTTGAAACCGTAACGCTAATTTGAAACCCTAGTTTGAAACACTTACCCTAATGTAAAACCCTAGTTTGAAACCGTAACCCTAATTTGAAACCCTAGTTTGCAACCCTAACCCTAATTTGAAAACCGAGTTTGAAACCCTAACCCTAACGTAAAACCCTAGTTTGAATCCCTAACTCTAATGTAAAACCCTAGTTTGAAACCGTAACCCTAATTTGAAACCCTAGTTTGAAACACTAACCCTAATGTAAAACCCTAGTTTGTAACCCTAACCCTAATGTAAAACCCTAGTTTGAAACACTTACCCTAATGTAAAACGCTAGTTTGAAACCGTAACGCTAATTTGAAACCCTAGTTTGAAACACTTACCCTAATGTAAAACCCTAGTTTGAAACCGTAACCCTAATTTGAAACCCTAGTTTGCAACCCTAACCCTAATTTGAAAACCGAGTTTGAAACCCTAACCCTAACGTAAAACCCTAGTTTGAATCCCTAACTCTAATGTAAAACCCTAGTTTGAAACCGTAACCCTAATTTGAAACCCTAGTTTGAAACACTAACCCTAATGTAAAACCCTAGTTTGAAACCCTAACCCTAATGTTAAACCCTAGTTTGTAATCCTAACCCTAATATAAAAACCCTAGTTTGTAACCCTAACCCTAATGTAAAACGCTAGTTTGAAACCCTAACCCTAATGTTAAACCCTAGTTTGAAACCCTAACCCTAATGTAAAACCCCTTGTTTGTAACCCTAACCCTAATTTGAAACCCTAGTTTGAAACCCTAACCCTAATGTTAAACCCTAGTTTGAAACCCTAACCCTAATGTAAAACCCTAGTTTGAAACCCTAACCCTAATGATAAACCCTAGTTTGAAGCCATAACCCTAATTTGAAACCTTAGTTTGAAACCCTAACCCTAATGCAAAACCCTAGTTTGAAACCCTAACCCTAATGTAAAACCCTAGTTTGTAACCCTAAACCTAATTTGAAACCCGAGTTTGAAACCCTAACCCTAACGTAAAACCCTAGTTTGAATCCCGAACCCTAATGTAAAAGCCTAGTTTGAAACCGTAACCCTAATTTGAAACCCTAGTTTGAAAAACTAAACCTAATGTAAAACCCTAGTTTAAAACCCTAACCCTAACGTAAAACCCTAGTTTGTAACCCTAACCCTAATGCAAAACCCTAGTTTGAAACCCTAACCCTAATGTAAAACCCTAGTTTGTAACCCTAACCCTAATGTAAAACCCTAGTTTGAAACCCTAACCCTAATGTAAAACCCTAGTTTGAAGCATTAACCCTAATGTAAAACCCTAGTTTGAAACCCTAACCCTAATGTTAAACCCTAGTTTTAAACC
Source organism: Vanacampus margaritifer (assembly GCF_051991255.1). Lineage (NCBI taxonomy): Eukaryota > Metazoa > Chordata > Actinopteri > Syngnathiformes > Syngnathidae > Vanacampus > Vanacampus margaritifer. Next base: position 258,623 of record NW_027520737.1, on the reverse strand, counting down.
CTAACCCTAACGTAAAACCCTAGTTTGAAACCCTTACACTAATTTGAAACCGTAGTTTGAAAACCTAACCCTAATATAAAACCCTAGTTTGAAACCCTAACGTAAAACCCTAGTTTCAATCCCTAACCCTAATGCAAAACCCTAGTTTAAAACCCTAACCCTAATGTAAAACCCTAGTTTGTAACCCTAACCCTAATGTAAAACGCTAGTTTGAAACCGTAACGCTAATTTGAAACCCTAGTTTGAAACACTTACCCTAATGTAAAACCCTAGTTTGAAACCGTAACCCTAATTTGAAACCCTAGTTTGAAACCCTAACCCTAATGTAAAACACTTGTTTGAAACCCTAACCCTAATTTGAAACCCTAGTTTGAAACCCTAACCCTAATGCAAAACCCTAGTTTGAAACCCTAACCCTAATGGTAAACCCTAGTTTGAAAACCTAACCCTAACGTAAAACCCTAGTTTGAAACCCTAACCCTAATGTAAAACCCTAGTTTGTAACCCTAACCCTAATTTGTAAACCGAGTTTGAAACCCTAACCCTAACGTAAAACCCTAGTTTGAATCCCTAACTCTAATGTAAAACCCTAGTTTGAAACCGTAACCCTAATTTGAAGCCCTAGTTTGAAACACTAACCCTAATGTAAAACCCTAGTTTGAAACCGTAACCCTAATTTGAAACCCTAGTTTGAAACACTAACCCTAACGTAAAACCCTAGTTTGAAACCCTAACCCTAACGTTAAACCCTAGTTTGAAACCCTAACCCTAATGTAAAACCCTAGTTTGAAACCCTAACCCTAATGTAAAACCCTAGTTTGAAACCCTAACCCTAATGCAAAACCCTAGTTTGAAACCCTAACCTAATGTAAAACCCTAGTTTGTAACCCTAACCCTAATGTAAAACCCTAGTTTGAAACCCTAACCCTAATGTAAAACCCTAGTTTGAAGCATTAACCCTAATGTAAAACCCTAGTTTAAAACCATGACCCTAATGTTAAACCCTAGTTTGAAAACCTAACCCTAACGTAAAACCCTAGTTTGAAACCCTAACCCTAATGTAAAACCCTAGTTTGTAACCCTAACCCTAATTTTAAAACCGAGTTTGAAACCCTAACCCTAACGTAAAACCCTAGTTTGAATCCCTAACTCTAATGTAAAACCCTAGTTTGAAACCGTAACCCTAATTTGAAACCCTAGTTTGAAACACTAACCCTAATGTAAAACCCTAGTTTGAAACCGTAACCCTAATTTGGAACCCTAGTTTGAAACCCTAACCCTAACGTAAAACCCTAGTTTGAAACCCTAACCCTTATGTAAAACCCTAGTTTGTAACCCTAACACTAATTTGAAACCCGAGTTTGAAACCCTAACCTTAACGTAAAACCCTAGTTTGAATCCCTAACCCTAATGTAAAACCCTAGTTTGAAACCGTAACGCTAATTTGAAACCCTAATTTTAAACACTAACCCTAATGTAAAACCCTAGTTTTAAACCGTAACCCTAATTTGAAACCCTAGTTTGAAACCCTAAACCTAATGTAAAACACTAGTTTGAAAGCCTAACCCTAATTTGAAACCCTAGTTTGAAACCCTAACCCTAATTTGAAACCCTAGTTTGAAACCCTAACCCTAATGTAAAACCCTAGTTTGAAACCGTAACTCTAATTTGAAATCCTAGTTTGAAACACTAACCCTAACGTAAAACCCTAGTTTGAAACCCTAACCCTTATGTAAAACCCTAGTTTGTAACCCTAACACTAATTTGAAACCCGAGTTTGAAAGCCTAACCCTAACGTAAAACCCTAGTTTGAATCCCTAACCCTAATGTAAAACCCTAGTTTGAAACCGTAACGCTAATTTGAAACCCTAATTTGAAACACTAACCCTAATGTAAAACCCTAGTTTTAAACCGTAACCCTAATTTGAAACCCTAGTTTGAAACCCTAACCCTAATGTAAAACACTAGTTTGAAAGCCTAACCCTAATTTGAAACCCTAGTTTGAAACCCAAACCCTAATTTGAAACCCTAGTTTGAAACCCTAACCCTAATGTAAAACCCTAGTTTGAAACCCTAACCCTAATGATAAACCCTAGTTTGAAACCCTAACCCTAATTTGAAACCCTAGTTTGAAACCCTAACCCTAATTTGAAACCCTAGTTTGAAACCCTAACCCTAATTTGAAACCCTAGTTTGAAACACTAACCCTAATGTAAAACCCTAGTTTGTAACCCTAACCCTAATTTGAAACCCAAGTTTGAAACCCTAACCCTAACGTAAAACCCTAGTTTGAATCCCTAACCCTAATGTAAAACCCTAGTTTGAAACCGTAACTCCAATTTGAAACCCTAGATTGAAACCCTAACCCTAATGTTAAACCCTAGTTTGAAACGCTAACCCTAATGTAAAACCCCTTGTTTGTAACACTAACCCTAATTTGAAACAATATTTTGAAACCCTAACCCTAATGTTAAACCCTAGTTTGAAACCCTAACCCTAATTTGAAACCGTAGTTTTAAAACCTAACCCTAATATAAAACCCTAGTTTGAAACCCTAACCCTAACGTAAAACCCTAGTTTCAATCCCTAACCCTAATGCAAAACCCTAGTTTAAAACCCTAACCCTAATGTAAAACCCTAGTTTGAAACCGTAACTCTAATTTAAAACCCTAGTTTGAAACACTAACCCTAATGTAAAACCCTAGTTTGAAACACTAACCCTAATGTAAAACCCTAGTTTGAAACCCTACCCCTAATGCAAAACCCTAGTTTGAAACCCTAACCCTAATGTAAAACCCTAGTTTGTAACCCTAACCCTAATGTAAAACCCTAGTTTGAAACCCTAACCCTTATGTAAAACCCTAGTTTGAAACGCTAACCCTAATGTTAAACCCTAGTTTGTAACCCTAACCCTAATATAGAAACCCTAGTTTTTAACCCTAACCCTAATGTAAAACCCTAGTTTGAAACCCTAACCCTAATGTTAAACCCTAGTTTGCAACCCTAACCCTAATGTAAAACCCCTTGTTTGTAACCCTAACCCTAATTTGAAACCCTAGTTTGAAACCCTAAGCCTAATGTTAAACCCTAGTTTGAAACCCTAACCCTAACGTAAAACCCTAGTTTCAATCCCTAACCCTAATGCAAAACCCTAGTTTAAAACCCTAACCCTAATGTAAAACCCTAGTTTGTAACCCTAACCCTAATGTAAAACCCTAGTTTGAAACACTTACCCTAATGTAAAACGCTAGTTTGAAACCGTAACGCTAATTTGAAACCCTAGTTTGAAACCCTAACCCTAATTTGAAACCCTAGTTTGAAACCCTAACCCTAATGTAAAACCCTAGTTTGAAACCGTAACTCTAATTTGAAATCCTAGTTTGAAACACTAACCCTAACGTAAAACCCTAGTTTGAAACCCTAACCCTTATGTAAAACCCTAGTTTGTAACCCTAACACTAATTTGAAACCCGAGTTTGAAAGCCTAACCCTAACGTAAAACCCTAGTTTGAATCCCTAACCCTAATGTAAAACCCTAGTTTGAAACCGTAACGCTAATTTGAAACCCTAATTTGAAACACTAACCCTAATGTAAAACCCTAGTTTTAAACCGTAACCCTAATTTGAAACCCTAGTTTGAAACCCTAACCCTAATGTAAAACACTAGTTTGAAAGCCTAACCCTAATTTGAAACCCTAGTTTGAAACCCAAACCCTAATTTGAAACCCTAGTTTGAAACCCTAACCCTAATGTAAAACCCTAGTTTGAAACCCTAACCCTAATGATAAACCCTAGTTTGAAACCCTAACCCTAATTTGAAACCCTAGTTTGAAACCCTAACCCTAATTTGAAACCCTAGTTTGAAACCCTAACCCTAATTTGAAACCCTAGTTTGAAACACTAACCCTAATGTAAAACCCTAGTTTGTAACCCTAACCCTAATTTGAAACCCAAGTTTGAAACCCTAACCCTAACGTAAAACCCTAGTTTGAATCCCTAACCCTAATGTAAAACCCTAGTTTGAAACCGTAACTCCAATTTGAAACCCTAGATTGAAACCCTAACCCTAATGTTAAACCCTAGTTTGAAACGCTAACCCTAATGTAAAACCCCTTGTTTGTAACACTAACCCTAATTTGAAACAATATTTTGAAACCCTAACCCTAATGTTAAACCCTAGTTTGAAACCCTAACCCTAATTTGAAACCGTAGTTTTAAAACCTAACCCTAATATAAAACCCTAGTTTGAAACCCTAACCCTAACGTAAAACCCTAGTTTCAATCCCTAACCCTAATGCAAAACCCTAGTTTAAAACCCTAACCCTAATGTAAAACCCTAGTTTGAAACCGTAACTCTAATTTAAAACCCTAGTTTGAAACACTAACCCTAATGTAAAACCCTAGTTTGAAACACTAACCCTAATGTAAAACCCTAGTTTGAAACCCTACCCCTAATGCAAAACCCTAGTTTGAAACCCTAACCCTAATGTAAAACCCTAGTTTGTAACCCTAACCCTAATGTAAAACCCTAGTTTGAAACCCTAACCCTTATGTAAAACCCTAGTTTGAAACGCTAACCCTAATGTTAAACCCTAGTTTGTAACCCTAACCCTAATATAGAAACCCTAGTTTTTAACCCTAACCCTAATGTAAAACCCTAGTTTGAAACCCTAACCCTAATGTTAAACCCTAGTTTGCAACCCTAACCCTAATGTAAAACCCCTTGTTTGTAACCCTAACCCTAATTTGAAACCCTAGTTTGAAACCCTAAGCCTAATGTTAAACCCTAGTTTGAAACCCTAACCCTAACGTAAAACCCTAGTTTCAATCCCTAACCCTAATGCAAAACCCTAGTTTAAAACCCTAACCCTAATGTAAAACCCTAGTTTGTAACCCTAACCCTAATGTAAAACCCTAGTTTGAAACACTTACCCTAATGTAAAACGCTAGTTTGAAACCGTAACGCTAATTTGAAACCCTAGTTTGAAACACTTACCCTAATGTAAAACCCTAGTTTGAAACCGTAACCCTAATTTGAAACCCTAGTTTGAAACCCTAACCCTAATGTAAAACACTAGTTTGAAACCCTAACCCTAATTTGAAACCCTAGTTTGAAACCCTAACCCTAATGCAAAACCCTAGTTTGAAACCCTAACCCTAATGGTAAACCCTAGTTTGAAAACCTAACCCTAACGTAAAACCCTAGTTTGAAACCCTAACCCTAATGTAAAACCCTAGTTTGTAACCCTAACCCTAATTTGAAAACCGAGTTTGAAACCCTAACCCTAACGTAAAACCCTAGTTTGAATCCCTAACTCTAATGTAAAACCCTAGTTTGAAACCGTAACCCTAATTTGAAGCCCTAGTTTGAAACACTAACCCTAATGTAAAACCCTAGTTTGAAACCGTAACCCTAATTTGAAACCCTAGTTTGAAACACTAACCCTAACGTAAAACCCTAGTTTGAAACCCTAACCCTTATGTAAAACCCTAGTTTGTAACCCTAACACTAATTTGAAACCCGAGTTTGAAAGCCTAACCCTAACGTAAAACCCTAGTTTGAATCCCTAACCCTAATGTAAAACCCTAGTTTGAAACCGTAACGCTAATTTGAAACCCTAATTTGAAACACTAACCCAAATGTAAAACCCTAGTTTTAAACCGTAACCCTAATTTGAAACCCTAGTTTGAAACCCTAACCCTAATGTAAAACACTAGTTTGAAAGCCTAACCCTAATTTGAAACCCTAGTTTGAAACCCTAACCCTAATTTGAAACCCTAGTTTGAAACCCTAACCCTAATGATAAACCCTAGTTTGAAACCCTAACCCTAATTTGAAACCCTAGTTTGAAACCCTAACCCTAATTTGAAACCCTAGTTTGAAACCCTAACCCTAATTTGAAACCCTAGTTTGAAACCCTAACCCTAACGTAAAACCCTAGTTTGAATCCCTAACCCTAATGTAAAACCCTAGTTTGAAACCGTAACGCTAATTTGAAACCCTAATTTGAAACACTAACCCAAATGTAAAACCCTAGTTTTAAACCGTAACCCTAATTTGAAACCCTAGTTTGAAACCCTAACCCTAATGCAAAACCCTAGTTTGTAACCCTAACCCTAATGTAAAACCCTAGTTTGAAACCGTAACCCTAATTTGAAACCCTAGTTTGAAACACTTACCCTAATGTAAAACGCTAGTTTGAAACCGTAACGCTAATTTGAAACCCTAGTTTGAAACACTTACCCTAATGTAAAACCCTAGTTTGAAACCGTAACCCTAATTTGAAACCCTAGTTTGAAACCCTAACCCTAATGTAAAACACTAGTTTGAAACCCTAACCCTAATTTGAAACCCTAGTTTGAAACCCTAACCCTAATGCAAAACCCTAGTTTGAAACCCTAACCCTAATGGTAAACCCTAGTTTGAAAACCTAACCCTAACGTAAAACCCTAGTTTGAAACCCTAACCCTAATGTAAAACCCTAGTTTGTAACCCTAACCCTAATTTTGAAAACCGAGTTTGAAACCCTAACCCTAACGTAAAACCCTAGTTTGAATCCCTAACTCTAATGTAAAACCCTAGTTTGAAACCGTAACCCTAATTTGAAGCCCTAGTTTGAAACACTAACCCTAATGTAAAACCCTAGTTTGAAACCGTAACCCTAATTTGAAACCCTAGTTTGAAACCCTAACCCTAATGTAAAACACTAGTTTGAAACCCTAACCCTTATTTGAAACCCTAGTTTGAAACCCTAACCCTAATGCAAAACCCTAGTTTGAAAACCTAACCCTAATGGTAAACCCTAGTTTGAAAACCTAACCCTAACGTAAAACCCTAGTTTGAAACCCTAACCCTAATGTAAAACCCTAGTTTGTAACCCTAACCCTAATTTGAAAACCGAGTTTGAAACCCTAACCCTAACGTAAAACCCTAGTTTGAATCCCTAACTCTAATGTAAAACCCTAGTTTGAAACCGTAACCCTAATTTGAAGCCCTAGTTTGAAACACTAACCCTAATGTAAAACCCTAGTTTGAAACCGTAACCCTAATTTGAAACCCTAGTTTGAAACACTAACCCTAACGTAAAACCCTAGTTTGAAACCCTAACCCTTATGTAAAACCCTAGTTTGTAACCCTAACACTAATTTGAAACCCGAGTTTGAAAGCCTAACCCTAACGTAAAACCCTAGTTTGAATCCCTAACCCTAATGTAAAACCCTAGTTTGAAACCGTAACGCTAATTTGAAACCCTAATTTGAAACACTAACCCTAATGTAAAACCCTAGTTTTAAACCGTAACCCTAATTTGAAACCCTAGTTTGAAACCCTAACCCTAATGTAAAACACTAGTTAGAAAGCCTAACCCTAATTTGAAACCCTAGTTTGAAACCCTAACCCTAATTTGAAATCCTAGTTTGAAACCCTAACCCTAATTTGAAAACCTAGTTTGAAACCCTAACCCTAATGTAAAACCCTAGTTTGTAACCCTAACCCTAATTTGAAACCCAAGTTTGAAACCCTAACCCTAATGTAAAACCCTAGTTTGAAACCGTAACTCTAATTTGAAACCCTTGTTTGAAACCCTAACCCTAATGTTAAACCCTAGTTTGAAACGCTAACCCTAATGTAAAACCCCTTCTTTGTAACACTAACCCTAATTTGAAACAATATTTTGAAACCCTAACCCTAATGTTAAACCCTAGTTTGAAACCCTAACCCTAATTTGAAACCGTAGTTTTAAAACCTAACCCTAATATAAAACCCTAGTTTGAAACCCTAACCCTAACGTAAAACCCTAGTATCAATCTTAAACCCTAATGCAAAACCCTAGTTTAAAACCCTAACCCTAATGTAAAACCCTAGTTTGTAACCCTAACCCTAATGTAAAACCCTAGTTTGAAACACTTACCCTAATGTAAAACGCTAGTTTGAAACCGTAACGCTAATTTGAAACCCTAGTTTGAAACACTTACCCTAATGTAAAACCCTAGTTTGAAACCGTAACCCTAATTTGAAACCCTAGTTTGAAACCCTAACCCTAATGTAAAACACTAGTTTGAAACCCTAACCCTAATGCAAAACCCTAGTTTGAAACCCTAACCCTAATGTAAAACCCTAGTTTGCAACCCTAACCCTAATTTGAAAACCGAGTTTGAAACCCTAACCCTAACGTAAAACCCTAGTTTGAATCCCTAACTCTAATGTAAAACCCTAGTTTGAAACCGTAACCCTAATTTGAAACCCTAGTTTGAAACACTAACCCTAATGTAAAACCCTAGTTTGTAACCCTAACCCTCATGTAAAACCCTTGTTTGAAACCCTAACCCTAATGTAAAACCCTAGTTTGAAACCCTAACCCTAATGTTAAACCCTAGTTTGTAATCCTAACCCTAATATAAAAACCCTAGTTTGTAACCCTAACCCTAATGTAAAACGCTAGTTTGAAACCCTAACCCTAATGTTAAACCCTAGTTTGAAACCCTAACCCTAATGTAAAACCCCTTGTTTGTAACCCTAACCCTAATTTGAAACCCTAGTTTGAAACCCTAACCCTAATGTTAAACCCTAGTTTGAAACCCTAACCCTAATGTAAAACCCTAGTTTGAAACCCTAACCCTAATGATAAACCCTAGTTTGAAGCCATAACCCTAATTTGAAACCTTAGTTTGAAACCCTAACCCTAATGCAAAACCCTAGTTTGAAACCCTAACCCTAATGTAAAACCCTAGTTTGTAACCCTAAACCTAATTTGAAACCCGAGTTTGAAACCCTAACCCTAACGTAAAACCCTAGTTTGAATCCCGAACCCTAATGTAAAAGCCTAGTTTGAAACCGTAACCCTAATTTGAAACCCTAGTTTGAAAAACTAAACCTAATGTAAAACCCTAGTTTAAAACCCTAACCCTAACGTAAAACCCTAGTTTGTAACCCTAACCCTAATGCAAAACCCTAGTTTGAAACCCTAACCCTAATGTAAAACCCTAGTTTGTAACCCTAACCCTAATGTAAAACCCTAGTTTGAAACCCTAACCCTAATGTAAAACCCTAGTTTGAAGCATTAACCCTAATGTAAAACCCTAGTTTGAAACCCTAACCCTAATGTTAAACCCTAGTTTTAAACCCTAACCCTAACGTAAAACCCTAGTTTGAAACCCTAACACTAATTTGAAACCGTAGTTTGAAAACCTAACCCTAATATAAAACCCTAGTTTGAAACCCTAACGTAAAACCCTAGTTTCAATCCCTAACCCTAATGCAAAACCCTAGTTTAAAACCCTAACCCTAATGTAAAACCCTAGTTTGTAACCCTAACCCTAATGTAAAACCCTAGTTTGAAACACTTACCCTAATGTAAAACGCTAGTTTGAAACCGTAACGCTAATTTGAAACCCTAGTTTGAAACACTTACCCTAATGTAAAACCCTAGTTTGAAACCGTAACCCTAATTTGAAACCCTAGTTTGAAACCCTAACCCTAATGTAAAACACTAGTTTGAAACCCTAACCCTAATTTGAAACCCTAGTTTGAAACCCTAACCCTAATGCAAAACCCTAGTTTGAAACCCTAACCCTAATGGTAAACCCTAGTTTGAAAACCTAACCCTAACGTAAAACCCTAGTTTGAAACCCTAACCCTAATGTAAAACCCTAGTTTGTAACCCTAACCCTAATTTGTAAACCGAGTTTGAAACCCTAACCCTAACGTAAAACCCTAGTTTGAATCCCTAACTCTAATGTAAAACCCTAGTTTGAAACCGTAACCCTAATTTGAAGCCCTAGTTTGAAACACTAACCCTAATGTAAAACCCTAGTTTGAAACCGTAACCCTAATTTGAAACCCTAGTTTGAAACACTAACCCTAACGTAAAACCCTAGTTTGAAACCCTAACCCTAACGTTAAACCCTAGTTTGAAACCCTAACCCTAATGTAAAACCCTAGTTTGAAACCCTAACCCTAATGTAAAACCCTAGTTTGAAACCCTAACCCTAATGCAAAACCCTAGTTTGAAACCGTAACCCTAATTTGAAACCCTAGTTTGAAACACTAACCCTAACGTAAAACCCTAGTTTGAAACCCTAACCCTAACGTTAAACCCTAGTTTGAAACCCTAACCCTAATGTAAAACCCTAGTTTGAAACCCTAACCCTAACGTAAAACCCTAGTTTGAAACCCTAACCCTAATGTAAAACCCTAGTTTGTAACCCTAACCCTAATTTTAAAACCGAGTTTGAAACCCTAACCCTAACGTAAAACCCTAGTTTGAATCCCTAACTCTAATGTAAAACCCTAGTTTGAAACCGTAACCCTAATTTGAAACCCTAGTTTGAAACACTAACCCTAATGTAAAACCCTAGTTTGAAACCGTAACCCTAATTTGGAACCCTAGTTTGAAACCCTAACCCTAACGTAAAACCCTAGTTTGAAACCCTAACCCTTATGTAAAACCCTAGTTTGTAACCCTAACACTAATTTGAAACCCGAGTTTGAAACCCTAACCTTAACGTAAAACCCTAGTTTGAATCCCTAACCCTAATGTAAAACCCTAGTTTGAAACCGTAACGCTAATTTGAAACCCTAATTTTAAACACTAACCCTAATGTAAAACCCTAGTTTTAAACCGTAACCCTAATTTGAAACCCTAGTTTGAAACCCTAAACCTAATGTAAAACACTAGTTTGAAAGCCTAACCCTAATTTGAAACCCTAGTTTGAAACCCTAACCCTAATTTGAAACCCTAGTTTGAAACCCTAACCCTAATATAAAACCCTAGTTTGAAACCGTAACTCTAATTTGAAACCCTAGTTTGAAACACTAACCCTAACGTAAAACCCTAGTTTGAAACCCTAACCCTTATGTAAAACCCTAGTTTGTAACCCTAACACTAATTTGAAACCCGAGTTTGAAAGCCTAACCCTAACGTAAAACCCTAGTTTGAATCCCTAACCCTAATGTAAAACCCTAGTTTGAAACCGTAACGCTAATTTGAAACCCTAATTTGAAACACTAACCCTAATGTAAAACCCTAGTTTTAAACCGTAACCCTAATTTGAAACCCTAGTTTGAAACCCTAACCCTAATGTAAAACACTAGTTTGAAAGCCTAACCCTAATTTGAAACCCTAGTTTGAAACCCTAACCCTAATTTGAAACCCTAGTTTGAAACCCTAACCCTAATGTAAAACCCTAGTTTGAAACCCTAACCCTAATGATAAACCCTAGTTTGAAACCCTAACCCTAATTTGAAACCCTAGTTTGAAACCCTAACCCTAATTTGAAACCCTAGTTTGAAACCCTAACCCTAATTTGAAACCCTAGTTTGAAACACTAACCCTAATGTAAAACCCTAGTTTGTAACCCTAACCCTAATTTGAAACCCAAGTTTGAAACCCTAACCCTAACGTAAAACCCTAGTTTGAATCCCTAACCCTAATGTAAAACCCTAGTTTGAAACCGTAACTCTAATTTGAAACCCTAGATTGAAACCCTAACCCTAATGTTAAACCCTAGTTTGAAACGCTAACCCTAATGTAAAACCCCTTGTTTGTAACACTAACCCTAATTTGAAACAATATTTTGAAACCCTAACCCTAATGTTAAACCCTAGTTTGAAACCCTAACCCTAATTTGAAACCGTAGTTTTAAAACCTAACCCTAATATAAAACCCTAGTTTGAAACCCTAACCCTAACGTAAAACCCTAGTTTCAATTCCTAACCCTAATGCAAAACCCTAGTTTAAAACCCTGACCCTAATGTAAAACCCTAGTTTGAAACCGTAACTCTAATTTAAAACCCTAGTTTGAAACACTAACCCTAATGTAAAACCCTAGTTTGAAACACTAACCCTAATGTAAAACCCTAGTTTTAAACCCTACCCCTAATGCAAAACCCTAGTTTGAAACCCTAACCCTAATGTAAAACCCTAGTTTGTAACCCTAACCCTAATGTAAAACCCTAGTTTGAAACCCTAACCCTAATGTAAAACCCTAGTTTGAAACGCTAACCCTAATGTTAAACCCTAGTTTGTAACCCTAACCCTAATATAGAAACCCTAGTTTTTAACCCTAACCCTAATGTAAAACCCTAGTTTGAAACCCTAACCCTAATGTTAAACCCTAGTTTGCAACCCTAACCCTAATGTAAAACCCCTTGTTTGTAACCCTAACCCTAATTTGAAACCCTAGTTTGAAACCCTAAGCCTAATGTTAAACCCTAGTTTGAAACCCTAACCCTAACGTAAAACCCTAGTTTCAATCCCTAACCCTAATGCAAAACCCTAGTTTAAAACCCTAACCCTAATGTAAAACCCTAGTTTGTAACCCTAACCCTAATGTAAAACCCTAGTTTGAAACACTTACCCTAATGTAAAACGCTAGTTTGAAACCGTAACGCTAATTTGAAACCCTAGTTTGAAACACTTACCCTAATGTAAAACCCTAGTTTGAAACCGTAACCCTAATTTGAAACCCTAGTTTGAAACCCTAACCCTAATGTAAAACACTAGTTTGAAACCCTAACCCTAATTTGAAACCCTAGTTTGAAACCCTAACCCTAATGCAAAACCCTAGTTTGAAACCCTAACCCTAATGGTAAACCCTAGTTTGAAAACCTAACCCTAACGTAAAACCCTAGTTTGAAACCCTAACCCTAATGTAAAACCCTAGTTTGTAACCCTAACCCTAATTTGAAAACCGAGTTTGAAACCCTAACCCTAACGTAAAACCCTAGTTTGAATCCCTAACTCTAATGTAAAACCCTAGTTTGAAACCGTAACCCTAATTTGAAGCCCTAGTTTGAAACACTAACCCTAATGTAAAACCCTAGTTTGAAACCGTAACCCTAATTTGAAACCCTAGTTTGAAACACTAACCCTAACGTAAAACCCTAGTTTGAAACCCTAACCCTTATGTAAAACCCTAGTTTGTAACCCTAACACTAATTTGAAACCCGAGTTTGAAAGCCTAACCCTAACGTAAAACCCTAGTTTGAATCCCTAACCCTAATGTAAAACGCTAGTTTGAAACCGTAACGCTAATTTGAAACCCTAGTTTGAAACACTTACCCTAATGTAAAACCCTAGTTTTAAACCGTAACCCTAATTTGAAACCCTAGTTTGAAACCCTAACCCTAATGTAAAACACTAGTTTGAAAGCCTAACCCTAATTTGAAACCCTAGTTTGAAACCCTAACCCTAATTTGAAACCCTAGTTTGAAACCCTAACCCTAATGTAAAACCCTAGTTTGAAACCCTAACCCTAATGATAAACCCTAGTTTGAAACCCTAACCCTAATTTGAAACCCTAGTTTGAAACCCTAACCCTAATTTGAAACCCTAGTTTGAAACCCTAACCCTAATTTGAAACCCTAGTTTGAAACCCTAACCCTAATGTAAAACACTAGTTTGAAACCCTAACCCTAATTTGAAACCCTAGTTTGAAACCCTAACCCTAATGCAAAACCCTAGTTTGAAACCCTAACCCTAATGGTAAACCCTAGTTTGAAAACCTAACCCTAACGTAAAACCCTAGTTTGAAACCCTAACCCTAATGTAAAACCCTAGTTTGTAACCCTAACCCTAATTTGAAAACCGAGTTTGAAACCCTAACCCTAACGTAAAACCCTAGTTTGAATCCCTAACTCTAATGTAAAACCCTAGTTTGAAACCGTAACCCTAATTTGAAGCCCTAGTTTGAAACACTAACCCTAATGTAAAACCCTAGTTTGAAACCGTAACCCTAATTTGAAACCCTAGTTTGAAACACTAACCCTAACGTAAAACCCTAGTTTGAAACCCTAACCCTTATGTAAAACCCTAGTTTGTAACCCTAACACTAATTTGAAACCCGAGTTTGAAAGCCTAACCCTAACGTAAAACCCTAGTTTGTATTCCTAACACTAATTTGAAACCCGAGTTTGAAAGCCTAACCCTAACGTAAAACCCTAGTTTGAATCCCTAACCCTAATGTAAAACCCTAGTTTGAAACCGTAACGCTAATTTGAAACCCTAATTTGAAACACTAACCCAAATGTAAAACCCTAGTTTTAAACCGTAACCCTAATTTGAAACCCTAGTTTGAAACCCTAACCCTAATGTAAAACACTAGTTTGAAAGCCTAACCCTAATTTGAAACCCTAGTTTGAAACCCTAACCCTAATTTGAAACCCTAGTTTGAAACCCTAACCCTAATGTAAAACCCTAGTTTGAAACCCTAACCCTAATGATAAACCCTAGTTTGAAACCCTAACCCTAATGATAAACCCTAGTTTGAAACCCTAACCCTAATTTGAAACCCTAGTTTGAAACCCTAACCCTAATTTGAAACCCTAGTTTGAAACCCTAACCCTAATGTAAAACCCTAGTTTGTAACCCTAACCCTAATTTGAAACCCAAGTTTGAAACCCTAACCCTAACGTAAAACCCTAGTTTGAATCCCTAACCCTAATGTAAAACACTAGTTTGAAACCGTAACTCTAATTTGAAACCCTAGTTTGAAACCCTAACCCTAATGTTAAACCCTAGTTTGAAACGCTAACCCTAATGTAAAACCCCTTGTTTGTAACACTAACCCTAATTTGAAACAATATTTTGAAACCCTAACCCTAATGTTAAACCCTAGTTTGAAACCCTAACCCTAATTTGAAACCGTAGTTTTAAAACTTAACCCTAATATAAAACCCTAGTTTGAAACCCTAACCCTAACGTAAAACCCTAGTTTCAATCCCTAACCCTAATGCAAAACCCTAGTTTAAAACCCTAACCCTAATGTAAAACCCTAGTTTGAAACCGTAACTCTAATTTGAAACCCTAGTTTGAAACACTAACCCTAATGTAAAACCCTAGTTTGAAACACTAACCCTAATGTAAAACCCTAGTTTGAAACCCTAACCCTAATGCAAAACCCTAGTTTGAAACCCTAACCCTAATGTAAAACCCTAGTTTGTAACCCTAACCCTAATGTAAAACCCTAGTTTGAAACCCTAACCCTAATGTAAAACCCTAGTTTGAAACCCTAACCCTAATGTTAAACCCTAGTTTGTAACCCTAACCCTAATATAGAAACCCTAGTTTTTAACCCTAACCCTAATGTAAAACCCTAGTTTGAAACCCTAACCCTAATGTTAAACCCTAGTTTGAAACCCTAACCCTAATGTAAAACCCCTTGTTTGTAACCCTAACCCTAATTTGAAACCCTAGTTTGAAACCCTAAGCCTAATGTTAAACCCTAGTTTGAAACCCTAACCCTAATGTAAAACCCTAGTTTGAAACCCTAACCCTAATGATAAACCCTAGTTTAAAACCCTAACCCTAATTTGAAACCTTAGTTTGAAACCCTAACCCTAATGCAAAACCCTAGTTTGAAACCCTAACCCTAATGTAAAACCCTAGATTGTAACCCAAACCCTAATTTGAAACCTGAGTTTGAAACCCTAACCCTAATGTAAAACCCTAGTTTGAAACCCTAACCCTAATGTTAAACCCTAGTTTGTAACCCTAACCCTAATGTAAAACCCCTTGTTTGTAACCCTAACCCTAATTTGAAACACTATTTTGAAACCCTAACCCTAATGTTAAACCCTAGTTTGAAACCCTAACACTAATTTGAAACCGTAGTTTGAAAACCTAACCCTAATATAAAACCCTAGTTTGAAACCCTAACCCTAACGTAAAACCCTAGTTTCAATCCCTAACCCTAATGCAAAACCCTAGTTTAAAACCCTAACCCTAATGTAAAACCCTAGTTTGTAACCCTAACCCTAATGTAAAACCCTAGTTTGAAACCGTAACCCTAATTTGAAACCCTAGTTTGAAACCCTAACCCTAATGTAAAACGCTAGTTTGAAACCGTAACGCTATTTTGAAACCCTAGTTTGAAACACTTACCCTAATGTAAAACCCTAGTTTGAAACCGTAACCCTAATTTGAAACCGTAGTTTGAAACCCTAACCCTAATGTAAAACACTAGTTTGAAACCCTAACCCTAATTTGAAACCCTTGTTTGAAACCCTAACCCTAACGTAAAACCCTAGTTTCAATCCCTAACCCTAATGGTAAACCCTAGTTTGAAAACCTAACCCTAACGTAAAACCCTAGTTTGAAACCCTAACCCTAATGTAAAACCCTAGTTTGTAACCCTAACCCTAATTTGTAAACCGAGTTTGAAACCCTAACCCTAACGTAAAACCCTAGTTTGAATCCCTAACTCTAATGTAAAACCCTAGTTTGAAACTGTAACCCTAATTTGAAGCCCTAGTTTGAAACACTAACCCTAATGTAAAACCCTAGTTTGAAACCGTAACCCTAATTTGAAACCCTAGTTTGAAACACTAACCCTAACGTAAAACCCAAGTTTGAAACCCTAACCCTTATGTAAAACCCTAGTTTGTAACCCTAACACTAATTTGAAACCCGAGTTTGAAAGCCTAACCCTAACGTAAAACCCTAGTTTGAATCCCTAACCCTAATGTAAAACCCTAGTTTGAAACCGTAACGCTAATTTGAAACCCTAATTTGAAACACTAACCCTAATGTAAAACCCTAGTTTTAAACCGTAACCCTAATTTGAAACCCTAGTTTGAAACCCTAACCCTAATGTAAAACACTAGTTTGAAAGCCTAACCCTAATTTGAAACCCTAGTTTGAAACCCTAACCCTAATTTGAAACCCTAGTTTGAAACCCTAACCCTAATGTAAAACCCTAGTTTGAAACCCTAACCCTAATGATAAAACCCCTTGTTTGTAACACTAACCCTAATTTGAAACAATATTTTGAAACACTAACCCTAATGTTAAACCCTAGTTTGAAACCCTAACCCTAATTTGAAACCGTAGTTTTAAAACCTAACCCTAATATAAAACCCTAGTTTGAAACCCTAACCCTAACGTAAAACCCTAGTTTCAATCCCTAACCCTAATGCAAAACCCTAGTTTAAAACCCTAACCCTAATGTAAAACCCTAGTTTGAAACCGTAACTCTAATTTAAAACCCTAGTTTGAAACACTAACCCTAATGTAAAACCCTAGTTTGAAACACTAACCCTAATGTAAAACCCTAGTTTGAAACCCTACCCCTAATGCAAAACCCTAGTTTGAAACCCTAACCCTAATGTAAAACCCTAGTTTGTAACCCTAACCCTAATCTAAAACCCTAGTTTGAAACCCTAACCCCAATGTAAAACCCTAGTTTGAAACGCTAACCCTAATGTTAAACCCTAGTTTGTAACCCTAACCCTAATATAGAAACCCTAGTTTTTAACCCTAACCCTAATGTAAAACCCTAGTTTGAAACCCTAACCCTAATGTTAAACCCTAGTTTGCAACCCTAACCCTAATGTAAAACCCCTTGTTTGTAACCCTAACCCTAATTTGAAACCCTAGTTTGAAACCCTAAGCCTAATGTTAAACCCTAGTTTGTAACCCTAACCCTAATGTAAAACCCTAGTTTGAAACACTTACCCTAATGTAAAACGCTAGTTTGAAACCGTAACGCTAATTTGAAACCCTAGTTTGAAACACTTACCCTAATGTAAAACCCTAGTTTGAAACCCTAACCCTAATGTAAAACACTAGTTTGAAACCCTAACCCTAATTTGAAACCCTAGTTTGAAACCCTAACCCTAATGCAAAACCCTAGTTTGAAACCCTAACCCTAATGGTAAACCCTAGTTTGAAAACCTAACCCTAACGTAAAACCCTAGTTTGAAACCCTAACCCTAATGTAAAACCCTAGTTTGTAACCCTAACCCTAATTTGAAAACCGAGTTTGAAACCCTAACCCTAACGTAAAACCCTAGTTTGAATCCCTAACTCTAATGTAAAACCCTAGTTTGAAACCGTAACCCTAATTTGAAGCCCTAGTTTGAAACACTAACCCTAATGTAAAACCCTAGTTTGAAACCGTAACCCTAATTTGAAACCCTAGTTTGAAACACTAACCCTAACGTAAAACCCTAGTTTCAATCCCTAACCCTAATGCAAAACCCTAATGTAAAACCCTAGTTTGTAACCCTAACCCTAATGTAAAACCCTAGTTTGAAACACTTACCCTAATGTAAAACGCTAGTTTGAAACCGTAACGCTAATTTGAAACCCTAGTTTGAAACACTTACCCTAATGTAAAACCCTAGTTTGAAACCGTAACCCTAATTTGAAACCCTAGTTTGAAACCCTAACCCTAATGTAAAACACTAGTTTGAAACCCTAACCCTTATTTGAAACCCTAGTTTGAAACCCTAACCCTAATGCAAAACCCTAGTTTGAAAACCTAACCCTAATGGTAAACCCTAGTTTGAAAACCTAACCCTAACGTAAAACCCTAGTTTGAAACCCTAACCCTAATGTAAAACCCTAGTTTGTAACCCTAACCCTAATTTGAAAACCGTGTTTGAAACCCTAACCCTAACGTAAAACCCTAGTTTGAATCCCTAACTCTAATGTAAAACCCTAGTTTGAAACCGTAACCCTAATTTGAAGCCCTAGTTTGAAACACTAACCCTAATGTAAAACCCTAGTTTGAAACCGTAACCCTAATTTGAAACCCTAGTTTGAAACACTAACCCTAACGTAAAACCCTAGTTTGAAACCCTAACCCTTATGTAAAACCCTAGTTTGTAACCCTAACACTAATTTGAAACCCGACTTTGAAAGCCTAACCCTAACGTAAAACCCTAGTTTGAATCCCTAACCCTAATGTAAAACCCTAGTTTGAAACCGTAACGCTAATTTGAAACCCTAATTTGAAACACTAACCCTAATGTAAAACCCTAGTTTTAAACCGTAACCCTAATTTGAAACCCTAGTTTGAAACCCTAACCCTAATGTAAAACACTAGTTTGAAAGCCTAACCCTAATTTGAAACCCTAGTTTGAAACCCTAACCCTAATTTGAAACCCTAGTTTGAAACCCTAACCCTAATTTGAAAACCTAGTTTGAAACCCTAACCCTAATGTAAAACCCTAGTTTGTAACCCTAACCCTAATTTGAAACCCAAGTTTGAAACCCTAACCCTAACGTAAAACCCTAGTTTGAATCCCTAACCCTAATGTAAAACCCTAGTTTGAAACCGTAACTCTAATTTGAAACCCTTGTTTGAAACCCTAACCCTAATGTTAAACCCTAGTTTGAAACGCTAACCCTAATGTAAAACCCCTTCTTTGTAACACTAACCCTAATTTGAAACAATATTTTGAAACCCTAACCCTAATGTTAAACCCTAGTTTGAAACCCTAACCCTAATTTGAAACCGTAGTTTTAAAACCTAACCCTAATATAAAACCCTAGTTTGAAACCCTAACCCTAACGTAAAACCCTAGTATCAATCCCAAACCCTAATGCAAAACCCTAGTTTAAAACCCTAACCCTAATGTAAAACCCTAGTTTGTAACCCTAACCCTAATGTAAAACCCTAGTTTGAAACACTTACCCTAATGTAAAACGCTAGTTTGAAACCGTAACGCTAATTTGAAACCCTAGTTTGAAACACTTACCCTAATGTAAAACCCTAGTTTGAAACCGTAACCCTAATTTGAAACCCTAGTTTGAAACCCTAACCCTAATGTAAAACACTAGTTTGAAACCCTAACCCTAATGCAAAACCCTAGTTTGAAACCCTAACCCTAATGTAAAACCCTAGTTTGCAACCCTAACCCTAATTTGAAAACCGAGTTTGAAACCCTAACCCTAACGTAAAACCCTAGTTTGAATCCCTAACTCTAATGTAAAACCCTAGTTTGAAACCGTAACCCTAATTTGAAACCCTAGTTTGAAACACTAACCCTAATGTAAAACCCTAGTTTGTAACCCTAACCCTCATGTAAAACCTTTGTTTGAAACCCTAACCCTAATGTAAAACCCTAGTTTGAAACCCTAACCCTAATGTTAAACCCTAGTTTGTAATCCTAACCCTAATATAAAAACCCTAGTTTGTAACCCTAACCCTAATGTAAAACGCTAGTTTGAAACCCTAACCCTAATGTTAAACCCTAGTTTGAAACCCTAACCCTAATGTAAAACCCCTTGTTTGTAACCCTAACCCTAATTTGAAACCCTAGTTTGAAACCCTAACCCTAATGTTAAACCCTAGTTTGAAACCCTAACCCTAATGTAAAACCCTAGTTTGAAACCCTAACCCTAATGATAAACCCTAGTTTGAAGCCATAACCCTAATTTGAAACCTTAGTTTGAAACCCTAACCCTAATGCAAAACCCTAGTTTGAAACCCTAACCCTAATGTAAAACCCTAGTTTGTAACCCTAAACCTAATTTGAAACCCGAGTTTGAAACCCTAACCCTAACGTAAAACCCTAGTTTGAATCCCGAACCCTAATGTAAAAGCCTAGTTTGAAACCGTAACCCTAATTTGAAACCCTAGTTTGAAAAACTAAACCTAATGTAAAACCCTAGTTTAAAACCCTAACCCTAACGTAAAACCCTAGTTTGTAACCCTAACCCTAATGCAAAACCCTAGTTTGAAACCCTAACCCTAATGTAAAACCCTAGTTTGTAACCCTAACCCTAATGTAAAACCCTAGTTTGAAACCCTAACCCTAATGTAAAACCCTAGTTTGAAGCATTAACCCTAATGTAAAACCCTAGTTTGAAACCCTAACCCTAATGTTAAACCCTAGTTTTAAACCCTAACCCTAACGTAAAACCCTAGTTTGAAACCCTAACACTAATTTGAAACCGTAGTTTGAAAACCTAACCCTAATATAAAACCCTAGTTTGAAACCCTAACGTAAAACCCTAGTTTCAATCCCTAACCCTAATGCAAAACCCTAGTTTAAAACCCTAACCCTAATGTAAAACCCTAGTTTGTAACCCTAACCCTAATGTAAAACCCTAGTTTGAAACACTTACCCTAATGTAAAACGCTAGTTTGAAACCGTAACGCTAATTTGAAACCCTAGTTTGAAACACTTACCCTAATGTAAAACCCTAGTTTGAAAACGTAACCCTAATTTGAAACCCTAGTTTGAAACCCTAACCCTAATGTAAAACACTAGTTTGAAACCCTAACCCTAATTTGAAACCCTAGTTTGAAACCCTAACCCTAATGCAAAACCCTAGTTTGAAACCCTAACCCTAATGGTAAACCCTAGTTTGAAAACCTAACCCTAACGTAAAACCCTAGTTTGAAACCCTAACCCTAATGTAAAACCCTAGTTTGTAACCCTAACCCTAATGTAAAACCCTAGTTTGAAACCGTAACCCTAATTTGAAACCCTAGTTTGAAACACTAACCCTAATGTAAAACCCTAGTTTGTAACCCTAACCCTCATGTAAAACCTTTGTTTGAAACCCTAACCCTAATGTAAAACCCTAGTTTGAAACCCTAACCCTAATGTTAAACCCTAGTTTGTAATCCTAACCCTAATATAAAAACCCTAGTTTGTAACCCTAACCCTAATGTAAAACGCTAGTTTGAAACCCTAACCCTAATGTTAAACCCTAGTTTGAAACCCTAACCCTAATGTAAAACCCCTTGTTTGTAACCCTAACCCTAATTTGAAACCCTAGTTTGAAACCCTAACCCTAATGTTAAACCCTAGTTTGAAACCCTAACCCTAATGTAAAACCCTAGTTTGAAACCCTAACCCTAATGATAAACCCTAGTTTGAAGCCATAACCCTAATTTGAAACCTTAGTTTGAAACCCTAACCCTAATGCAAAACCCTAGTTTGAAACCCTAACCCTAATGTAAAACCCTAGTTTGTAACCCTAAACCTAATTTGAAACCCGAGTTTGAAACCCTAACCCTAACGTAAAACCCTAGTTTGAATCCCGAACCCTAATGTAAAAGCCTAGTTTGAAACCGTAACCCTAATTTGAAACCCTAGTTTGAAAAACTAAACCTAATGTAAAACCCTAGTTTAAAACCCTAACCCTAACGTAAAACCCTAGTTTGTAACCCTAACCCTAATGCAAAACCCTAGTTTGAAACCCTAACCCTAATGTAAAACCCTAGTTTGTAACCCTAACCCTAATGTAAAACCCTAGTTTGAAACCCTAACCCTAATGTAAAACCCTAGTTTGAAGCATTAACCCTAATGTAAAACCCTAGTTTGAAACCCTAACCCTAATGTTAAACCCTAGTTTTAAACCCTAACCCTAACGTAAAACCCTAGTTTGAAACCCTAACACTAATTTGAAACCGTAGTTTGAAAACCTAACCCTAATATAAAACCCTAGTTTGAAACCCTAACGTAAAACCCTAGTTTCAATCCCTAACCCTAATGCAAAACCCTAGTTTAAAACCCTAACCCTAATGTAAAACCCTAGTTTGTAACCCTAACCCTAATGTAAAACCCTAGTTTGAAACACTTACCCTAATGTAAAACGCTAGTTTGAAACCGTAACGCTAATTTGAAACCCTAGTTTGAAACACTTACCCTAATGTAAAACCCTAGTTTGAAAACGTAACCCTAATTTGAAACCCTAGTTTGAAACCCTAACCCTAATGTAAAACACTAGTTTGAAACCCTAACCCTAATTTGAAACCCTAGTTTGAAACCCTAACCCTAATGCAAAACCCTAGTTTGAAACCCTAACCCTAATGGTAAACCCTAGTTTGAAAACCTAACCCTAACGTAAAACCCTAGTTTGAAACCCTAACCCTAATGTAAAACCCTAGTTTGTAACCCTAACCCTAATTTGTAAACCGAGTTTGAAACCCTAACCCTAACGTAAAACCCTAGTTTGAATCCCTAACTCTAATGTAAAACCCTAGTTTGAAACCGTAACCCTAATTTGAAGCCCTAGTTTGA
Organism: Vanacampus margaritifer; assembly: GCF_051991255.1. Lineage (NCBI taxonomy): Eukaryota > Metazoa > Chordata > Actinopteri > Syngnathiformes > Syngnathidae > Vanacampus > Vanacampus margaritifer. Next base: position 235,861 of record NW_027520737.1, on the reverse strand, counting down.
AACACTAACCCTAATGTAAAACCCTAGTTTGAAACCGTAACCCTAATTTGAAACCCTAGTTTGAAACACTAACCCTAACGTAAAACCCTAGTTTGAAACCCTAACCCTAACGTTAAACCCTAGTTTGAAACCCTAACCCTAATGTAAAACCCTAGTTTGAAACCCTAACCCTAATGTAAAACCCTAGTTTGAAACCCTAACCCTAATGCAAAACCCTAGTTTGAAACCCTAACCCTAATGTAAAACCCTAGTTTGTAACCCTAACCCTAATGTAAAACCCTAGTTTGAAACCCTAACCCTAATGTAAAACCCTAGTTTGAAGCATTAACCCTAATGTAAAACCCTAGTTTAAAACCATGACCCTAATGTTAAACCCTAGTTTGAAAACCTAACCCTAATGTAAAACCCTAGTTTGAAACCCTAACCCTAATGTAAAACCCTAGTTTGTAACCCTAACCCTAATTTTAAAACCGAGTTTGAAACCCTAACCCTAACGTAAAACCCTAGTTTGAATCCCTAACTCTAATGTAAAACCCTAGTTTGAAACCGTAACCCTAATTTGAAACCCTAGTTTGAAACACTAACCCTAATGTAAAACCCTAGTTTGAAACCGTAACCCTAATTTGGAACCCTAGTTTGAAACCCTAACCCTAACGTAAAACCCTAGTTTGAAACCCTAACCCTTATGTAAAACCCTAGTTTGTAACCCTAACACTAATTTGAAACCCGAGTTTGAAACCCTAACCTTAACGTAAAACCCTAGTTTGAATCCCTAACCCTAATGTAAAACCCTAGTTTGAAACCGTAACGCTAATTTGAAACCCTAATTTGAAACACTAACCCTAATGTAAAACCCTAGTTTTAAACCGTAACCCTAATTTGAAACCCTAGTTTGAAACCCTAAACCTAATGTAAAACACTAGTTTGAAAGCCTAACCCTAATTTGAAACCCTAGTTTGAAACCCTAACCCTAATTTGAAACCCTAGTTTGAAACCCTAACCCTAATGTAAAACCCTAGTTTGAAACCGTAACCCTAATTTGAAACCCTAGTTTGAAACCCTAACCCTAATGCAAAACCCTAGTTTGAAACCCTAACCCTAATGTAAAACCCTAGTTTGCAACCCTAACCCTAATTTGAAAACCGAGTTTGAAACCCTAACCCTAACGTAAAACCCTAGTTTGAATCCCTAACTCTAATGTAAAACCCTAGTTTGAAACCGTAACCCTAATTTGAAACCCTAGTTTGAAACACTAACCCTAATGTAAAACCCTAGTTTGTAACCCTAACCCTCATGTAAAACCCTTGTTTGAAACCCTAACCCTAATGTAAAACCCTAGTTTGAAACCCTAACCCTAATGTTAAACCCTAGTTTGTAATCCTAACCCTAATATAAAAACCCTAGTTTGTAACCCTAACCCTAATGTAAAACGCTAGTTTGAAACCCTAACCCTAATGTTAAACCCTAGTTTGAAACCCTAACCCTAATGTAAAACCCCTTGTTTGTAACCCTAACCCTAATTTGAAACCCTAGTTTGAAACCCTAACCCTAATGTTAAACCCTAGTTTGAAACCCTAACCCTAATGTAAAACCCTAGTTTGAAACCCTAACCCTAATGATAAACCCTAGTTTGAAGCCATAACCCTAATTTGAAACCTTAGTTTGAAACCCTAACCCTAATGCAAAACCCTAGTTTGAAACCCTAACCCTAATGTAAAACCCTAGTTTGTAACCCTAAACCTAATTTGAAACCCGAGTTTGAAACCCTAACCCTAACGTAAAACCCTAGTTTGAATCCCGAACCCTAATGTAAAAGCCTAGTTTGAAACCCTAACCCTAACGTAAAACCCTAGTTTGTAACCCTAACCCTAATGCAAAACCCTAGTTTGAAACCCTAACCCTAATGTAAAACCCTAGTTTGTAACCCTAACCCTAATGTAAAACCCTAGTTTGAAACCCTAACCCTAATGTAAAACCCTAGTTTGAAGCATTAACCCTAATGTAAAACCCTAGTTTGAAACCCTAACCCTAATGTTAAACCCTAGTTTTAAACCCTAACCCTAACGTAAAACCCTAGTTTGAAACCCTAACACTAATTTGAAACCGTAGTTTGAAAACCTAACCCTAATATAAAACCCTAGTTTGAAACCCTAACGTAAAACCCTAGTTTCAATCCCTAACCCTAATGCAAAACCCTAGTTTAAAACCCTAACCCTAATGTAAAACCCTAGTTTGTAACCCTAACCCTAATGTAAAACGCTAGTTTGAAACCGTAACGCTAATTTGAAACCCTAGTTTGAAACCCTAACCCTAATGTAAAACCCTAGTTTGTAACCCTAACCATAATGTAAAACCCTAGTTTGAAACCCTAACCCTAATGTAAAAGCCTAGTTTGAAACCCTAACCCTAATTTGAAACCCTAACCCTAATTTAAAACCCCTGTTTTGAAACCCTAACCCTAATGTAAAACCCTTGTTTGAAACACTAACCCTAATGTAAACCCTAGTTTTCTAACCTTAACCCTAATGTAAAACTCTAATTTGAAACCCTAACCCTAATGTTAAACCCTAGTTTGAAACCCTATCCCTAATGTAAAACCCTAGTTTGAAACACTAACCCTAATGTTAAACTCTAGTTTGAATCCCTAACCCTAATGTTAAACCCTAGTTTGAAACCCTAACCCTAATCTAAAACCCCTTGTTTGAAACCCTAACCCTAATGTAAAACCCTAGTTTGTAACCCTAACTCTAATGTAAAACCATAGTTTGAAACCCTAACCCTAATGTAAAACCCTAGTTTGAAACCCTAACCCTAATGTAAAACCCTAGTTTGAATCCCTAACCCTAATGTTAAACCCTAGTTTGAAACCCTAACCCTAATGTAAAACCCGTTGTTTGTAACCCTAACCCTAATTTGAAACCCTAGTTTGAAACCCTAACCCTAATGTTAAACCATAGTTTGAAACCCTAACCCTAATGTAAAACCCTAGTTTGAAACCATAACCCTAATTTGAAATCCTAACCCTAATGTAAAACCCCTTGTTTGCAACCCTAACCCTAATTTGAAACCCTAGTTTGAAACCCTAACCCTAATGTTAAACCCTAGTTTGAAACCCTAACCCTAATGTAAAACCCTAGTTTGAAACCCTAACCCTAATTTTAAACCCTTGTTTGAAACCCTAACCCTAATTTGAAACCCCTGTTTGAAAACCTAACTCTAATGTGAAACCTTAGTTTGAAAACCTAACCCTCATAAAAAACCATAGTTTGTAACCCTAACCCTAATGTTAAATCCTAGTTTGTAACCCTAACCCTAATGTTAAACCCGAGTTTGAAACCCTAACCCTAATGATAAACCCTAGTTTGAAACCCTAACCCTAAATTGAAACCCTAGTTTGAAACCCTAACCCTAATGTAAAACCCTAGTTTGAAACCCTAACCCTATTGTAAAACCCTAGTTTGAAACGCTAACCCTAATGTAAAACCCTAGTTTGAAGCATTAACCCTAATGTTAAACCCTAGTTTGAAACCCTAACACTAAATTGAAACCCCAGTTTGAAACCCTAACACTAATGTAAAACCCTAGTTTGTAACCCTAACCCTAATGTAAAACCTTAGTGTGAAACCCTAACCCTAATGTAAAACCCTAGTTTGAAACCCTAACCCTAATGTAAAACCCAAGTTTGAAACCCTAACCCTAATTTGAAACCCTAGCTTGAAACCCTAACCCTAATGTAAAACCCTTGTTTGAAACCCTAACCCTAATGTAAAACCCTAGTTTGAAACCCTAACCCTAATGTTAAAGCCTAGTTTGTAACCCTAACCCTAATGTAAAACCCTAGTTTGAAACCCTAACCCTAATGTTAAACCCTAGTTTGAAACCCTAACCCTAATGTAAATCCCTTGTTTGAAACCCTAACCCTAATGTAAAACCCTAGTTTGAAACACTAAGCCTAATGTAAAACACTAGTTTGAAACGCTAACCCTAATGTAAAACCCTAGTTTGAAACCCCAAATCTAATTTGAAACCATAGTTTAAAACCCTAAACCTAATGTAAAACCCTAGTTTGAAACCCTAACCCTAATTTGAAACCCTAGTTTGAAACCGTAACCCTAATGTAAAACCCTAGTTTGTAACCCTAACCCTAATTTGAAACCCTAGTTTGAAACCCTAACCCTAATGTTAAACCCTAGTTTGAAACCCAAACCTTAATGTAAAACCCTAGTTTGAAACCCTAACCCTAATTTGAAACCCTAGTTTGAAACCCTAACCCTAATGTAAAACCCTAGTTTGAAGCACTAACCCTAATGTAAAACACTAGTTTGAAACGCTAACCCTAATGTAAAACCCTAGTTTGAAACCCCAAATCTAATTTGAAACCATAGTTTAAAACCCTAAACCTAATGTAAAACCCTAGTTTGAAACCCTAACCCTAATTTGAAACCCTAGTTTGAAACCGTAACCCTAATGTAAAACCCTAGTTTGTAACCCTAACCCTAATTTGAAACCCTAGTTTGAAACCCTAACCCTAATGTTAAACCCTAGTTTGAAACCTAAACCTTAATGTAAAACCCTAGTTTGAAACCCTAACCCTAATTTGAAACCCTAGTTTGAAAACCTAACCCTAATGTAAAACCCTAGTTTGAAACACTAACCCTAATGTAAAACCCTAGTTTGAAGCATTAACCCTAATGTAAAACCCTAGTTTGAAACCCTAACCCTAATGTTAAAGCCTAGTTTGTAACCCTAACCCTAATGTAAAACCCTAGTTTGAAACCCTAACCCTAATTTGAAACCCTAGTTTGAAACCCTAACCCTAATGTAAAACCCTTGTTTGAAACCCTAACCCTAATGTAAAACCCTAGTTTGAAACACTAAGCCTAATTTGAAACCGTAGTTTGAAACCCTAACCCTGATGTAAAACCCTAGTTTGTAACCCTAACCCAAATGTAAAACCCTAGTTTGAAACCCTAACCCTAATGTAAAACCCTAGTTTGAAACCCTAACCCTATTGTAAAACCCTAGTTTGAAGAATTAACCCTAATGTAAAACCCTAGTTTGAAACCCTAACCCAAATGTTAAACCCTAGTTTGAAACCCTAACCCTAAATTGAAACCCTAGTTTGAAACCCTAACCCTAATGTAAAACCCTAGTTTGAAGCACTAACCCTAATGTAAAACACTAGTTTGAAACGCTAACCCTAATGTAAAACCCTAGTTTGAAACCCCAAATCTAATTTGAAACCATAGTTTAAAACCCTAAACCTAATGTAAAACCCTAGTTTGAAGCATTAACCCTAATGTAAAACACTAGTTTGAAACGCTAACCCTAATGTTAAACCCTAATTTGAAACCCTAACCCTAATGTAAAACCCTAGTTTGAAACCCTAACCTTAATGATAAACCCTAGTTTGAAACCCTAACCCTAATGTAAAACCCTAGTTTGTAACCCTAACCCTAATGTAAAACCATAGTTTGAAACCCTAACCCTAATGTAAAACCCTAGTTTGAAGCAATAACCCTAAATTATAACCCTAGTTTGAAACTCTTACCCTAATGTAAAACCCTAGTTTGAAACCCTAACCGTAATGTAAAACCCTAGTTTGTAACCCTAACCCTAATGTTAAACTCTAGTTTGAAACCCTAACCCTAAGGTAAAACCCTAGTTTGAAACCCTAACCCTAATGATAAACCCTAGTTTGAAACCCTAACCCTAATGCAAAACCCTAGTTTGAAACCCTAACCCTAATGTAAAACCCTTGTTTGTAACCCTAACCCAAATGTAAAGCCCTAGTTTGAAACCCAACCCTAATGTAAAACCCTAGTTTAAAACCCTAACCCTAATGTAAAACCCTAGTTTGAAACCCTAACCCCAATGATAAACCCTAGTTTGAAACCCTAACCCTAAATTGAAACCCTAGTTTGAAACCCTAACCCTAATTTAAAACCCTAGTTTGAAACCCTAACCCTAATGTAAAACCCTAGTTTGTAACCCTAACCCTAATGTAAAACCCTAGTTTGAAACCCTAAACCTAATGTAAAACCCTAGTTTGAAACCCTAAGCCTAATTTGAAACCCTAGTTTGAAACCCTAACCCTAATTTGAATCCCTAGTTTGAAATCCTAACCCTAATGTGAAACCCTAGTTTGAAACCCTAACCCTAATTAGAAACCCTAGTTTGAAACCCTAACCCTAATGTAAAACCCTAGTTTGTAACTCTAACCCTAATGTAAAATGACTGTTTTGAAACCCTAACCCTAATGTAAAACCCTTGTTTGAAACCCTAACCCTAATGTAAAACCCTAGTTTGAAAACCTAACCCTAATGTAAAACCCTAGTGTGAAACCCTAACCCTAATTTTTAACCACTGTTTTTAAACCCTAACCCTAATGTAAAACCCTAGTTTGAAACCCTAAGCCTAATTTGAAACCCTAGTTTGAAACCCTAACCCTAATGTAAAACCCTAGTTTGAAACCCTAACCCTAATGTAAAACCCTAGTTTGTAACCCTAACCCTAATGTAAAATGACTGTTTTGAAACCCTAACCCTAATGTAAAACCCTTGTTTGAAACCCTAACCCTAATGTAAAACCCTAGTTTGAAACCCTAAGCCTAATTTGAAACCCTAGTTTGAAACCCTAACCCTAATGTAAAACCCTAGTTTGAAACCCTAACCCTAATGTAAAACCCTAGTTTGTAACCCTAACCCTAATGTAAAATGACTGTTTTGAAACCCTAACCCTAATGTAAAACCCTTGTTTGAAACTCTAACCCTAATGTAAAACCCTAGTTTGAAACCCTAATCCTAATTTTAAACCCTAGTTTGTAACCCTAACCCTAATGTAAAACCCTAGTTTGAAACCCTAACCCTAATGTTAAACCCTAGTTTGAAACCCTAACCCTAATGTAAAACCCTTGTTTGAAACCCTAACCCTAATGTAAAACCCTAGTTTGAAACCCTAAGCCTAATTTGAAACCCTAGTTTGAAACCCTAACCCTAATGTAAAACCCTAGTTTGTAACCCTAACCCAAATGTAAAACCCTAGTTTGAAACCCTAACCCTAATGTAAAACCCTAGTTTGAAACCCTAACCCTAATGTAAAACCATAGTTTGAAGCATTAACCCTAATGTACAACCCTAGTTTGAAGCACTAACCCTAATGTAAAACACTAGTTTGAAATGCTAACCCTAATGTAAAACCCTAGTTTGAAACCCCAAATCTAATTTGAAACCATAATTTAAAACCCTAACCTTAATGTAAAACCCTAGTTTGAAACCCTAACCCTAATTTGAAACCCTAGTTTGAAAACCTAACCCTAATGTAAAACCCTAGTTTGAAACACTAACCCTAATGTAAAACCCTAGTTTGAAGCATTAACCCTAATGTTAAACCCTAGTTTGAAACCCTAACACTAAATTGAAACCCCAGTTTGAAACCCTAACCCTAATGTAAAACCCTAGTTTGAAACCCTAACCCTAATGTAAAACCCTAGTTTGTAACCCTAACCCTAATGTAAAACCTTAGTGTGAAACCCTAACCCTAATGTAAAACCCTAGTTTGAAACCCTAACCCTAATGTAAAACCCTAGTTTGAAACCCTAACCCTAATTTGAAACCCTAGTTTGAAACCCTAACCCTAATGTAAAACCCTTGTTTGAAACCCTAACCCTAATGTAAAACCCTAGTTTGAAACCCTAACCCTAATGTTAAAGCCTAGTTTGTAACCCTAACCCTAATGTAAAACCCTAGTTTAAAACCCTAACCCTAATGTTAAACCCTAGTTTGAAACCCTAACCCTAATGTAAAACCCTTGTTTGAAACCCTAACCCTAATGTAAAACCCTAGTTTGAAACACTAAGCCTAATTTGAAACCGTAGTTTGAAACCCTAACCCTAATGTAAAACCCTAGTTTGTAACCCTAACCCAAATGTAAAACCCTAGTTTGAAACCCTAACCCTAATGTAAAACCCTAGTTTGAAACCCTAACCCTAATGTAAAACCCTAGTTTGAAGCATTAACCCTAATGTAAAACCCTAGTTTGAAACCCTAACCCAAATGTTAAACCCTAGTTTGAAACCCTAACCCTAAATTGAAACCCTAGTTTGAAACCCTAACCCTAATGTAAAACCCTAGTTTGAAGCACTAACCCTAATGTAAAACACTAGTTTGAAACGCTAACCCTAATGTAAAACCCTAGTTTGAAACCCCAAATCTAATTTGAAACCATAGTTTAAAACCCTAAACCTAATGTAAAACCCTAGTTTGAAGCATTAACCCTAATGTAAAACACTAGTTTGAAACGCTAACCCTAATGTTAAACCCTAATTTGAAACCCTAACCCTAATGTAAAACCCTAGTTTGAAACCCTAACCCTAATGATAAACCCTAGTTTGAAACCCTAACCCTAAATTTAAACCCTATTTTGAAACCCTAACCCTAAGGTAAAACCCTAGTTTGAAACCCTAACCCTAATGTAAAACCCTAGTTTGTAACCCTAACCCTATTGTAAAACCATAGTTTGAAACCCTAACCCTAATGTAAAACCCTAGTTTGAAGCAATAACCCTAAATTATAACCCTAGTTTGAAACTCTTACCCTAATGTAAAACCCTAGTTTGAAACCCTAACCGTAATGTAAAACCCTAGTTTGTAACCCTAACCCTAATGTTAAACCTTAGTTTGAAACCCTAACCCTAAGGTAAAACCCTAGTTTGAAACCCTAACCCTAATGCAAAACCCTAGTTTGAAATACTAACCCTAATGTAAAACCCTTGTTTGTAACCCTAACCCAAATGTAAAGCCCTAGTTTGAAACCCAACCCTTATGTAAAACCCTAGTTTGAAGCATTAACCCTAATGTAAAACACTAGTTTGAAACCCTAACACTAAATTGAAACCCCAGTTTGAAACCCTAACCCTAATGTAAAACCCTAGTTTGAAACCCTAACCCTAATGTTAAACCCTAGTTTGTAACCCTAACCCTATTGTAAAACCATAGTTTGAAACCCTAACCCTAATGTAAAACCCTAGTTTGAAGCAATAACCCTAAATTATAACCCTAGTTTGAAACTCTTACCCTAATGTAAAACCCTAGTTTGAAACCCTAACCGTAATGTAAAACCCTAGTTTGTAACCCTAACCCTAATGTTAAACCCTAGTTTGAAACCCTAACCCTAAGGTAAAACCCTAGTTTGAAACCCTAACCCTAATGCAAAACCCTAGTTTGAAACCCTAACCCTAATGTAAAACCCTTGTTTGTAACCCTAACCCAAATGTAAAGCCCTAGTTTGAAACCCAACCCTTATGTAAAACCCTAGTTTGAAGCATTAACCCTAATGTAAAACACTAGTTTGAAACCCTAACCCTAATTATAAGCCCTAGTTTGAAACCCTAACCCTAATGTAAAACCCTAGTTTGAAACCCTAACCCTAATGATAAACCCTAGTTTGAAACCCTAACCCTAAATTGAAACCCTAGTTTGAAACCCTAACCCTAATTTAAAACCCTAGTTTGAAACCCTAACCCTAATGTAAAACCCTAGTTTGTAACCCTAACCCTAATGTTAAACCCTAGTTTGAAACCCTAACCCTAATGTAAAACCCTAGTTTGAAACCCTAACCCTAATGTAAAACCATAGTTTGAAGCATTAACCCTAATGTAAAACCCTAGTTTGAATCCCTAACTCTAATGTAAAACCCTAGTTTGAAACCGTAACCCTAATTTGAAGCCCTAGTTTGAAACACTAACCCTAATGTAAAACCCTAGTTTGAAACCGTAACCCTAATTTGAAACCCTAGTTTGAAACACTAACCCTAACGTAAAACCCTAGTTTGAAACCCTAACCCTAACGTTAAACCCTAGTTTGAAACCCTAACCCTCATGTAAAACCCTTGTTTGTAACCCTAACCCAAATGTAAAGCCCTAGTTTGAAACCCAACCCTTATGTAAAACCCTAGTTTGAAGCATTAACCCTAATGTAAAACACTAGTTTGAAACCCTAACCCTAATTATAAGCCCTAGTTTGAAACCCTAACCTTAATGTAAAACCCTAGTTTGAAACCCTAACCCTAATGATAAACCCTAGTTTGAAACCCTAACCCTAAATTGAAACCCTAGTTTGAAACCCTAATTTAAAACCCTAGTTTGAAACCCTAACCCTAATGTAAAACCCTAGTTTGTAACCCTAACCCTAATGTAAAACCCTAGTTTGAAACCCTAAACCTAATGTAAAACCCTAGTTTGAAACCCTAAGCCTAATTTGAAACCCTAGTTTGAAACCCTAACCCTAATTTGAATCCCTAGTTTGAAATCCTAACCCTAATGTGAAACCCTAGTTTGTAACTCTAACCCTAATGTAAAATGACTGTTTTGAAACCCTAACCCTAATGTAAAACCCTTGTTTGAAACCCTAACCCTAATGTAAAACCCTAGTTTGAAAACCTAACCCTAATGTAAAACCCTAGTGTGAAACCCTAACCCTAATGTAAAACCCTAGTTTGTAACCCTAACCCTAATGTAAAATGACTGTTTTGAAACCCTAACCCTAATGTAAAACCCTTGTTTGAAACCCTAACCCTAATGTAAAACCCTAGTTTGAAACCCTAAGCCTAATTTGAAACCCTAGTTTGAAACACTAACCCTAATGTAAAACCCTAGTTTGTAACCCTAACTCTAATGTAAAACCCTAGTTTGAAACCCTAACCCTAATGTAAAACCCTAGTTTGAAACCCTAATCCTAATGTAAAACCCTTGTTTGAAACCCTAACCCTAATTTTAAACCCGAGTTTGAAACCCTAACCCTAATGTAAAACCCCTTGTTTGTAACCCTAACCCTAATTTGAAACCCTAGTTTGAAACCCTAACCCTAATGTTAAACCCTAGTTTGAAACCCTAACCCTAATGTAAAACCCTAGTTTGAAACCCTAACCCTAATTTGAAACCCTAGTTTGAAATCCTAACCCTAATGTAAAACCCCGTGTTTGTAACCCTAACCCTAATTTGAAACCCTAATTTGAAACCCTAACCCTAATGTTAAACCCTAGTTTGAAACCCTAACCCTAATGTAAAACCCTAGTTTGAAACCCTAACCCTAATTTGAAACCCTTGTTTGAAACCCTAACCCTAATTTGAAACCCCTGTTTGAAATCCTAACTCTAATGTGAAACCTTTGTTTGAAACCCTAACCCTCATAAAAAACCCTAGTTTGTAACCCTAACCCTAATGTAAAATCCTAGTTTGTAACCCTAACCCTAATGTTAAACCCTAGTTTGAAACCCTAACCCTAATGATAAACCCTAGTTTAAAACCCTAACCCTAATGATAAACCCTAGTTTGAAACCCTAACCCTAAATTGAAACCCTAGTTTGAAACCCTAACCCTAATGTAAAACCCTAGTTTGAAACCCTAACCCTAATGTAAAACCCTAGTTTGAAACCCTAACCCTAATGTAAAACCATAGTTTGAAGCACTATTCCTAATGTAAAACACTAGTTTGAAACGCTAACCCTAATGTAAAACCCTAGTTTGAAGCATTAACCCTACTGTTAAACCCTAGTTTGAAACCCGAACACTAAATTGAAACCCCAGTTTGAAACCCTAACACTAATGTAAAACCCTAGTTTGTAACCCTAACCCTAATGTAAAACCTTAGTGTGAAACCCTAACCCTAATGTAAAACCCTAGTTTGAAACCCTAACCCTAATGTGAAACCCTAGTTTGAAACCCTAACCCTAATGTAAAACCCTTGTTTGAAACCCTAACCCTAATGTAAAACCCTAGTTTGAAACCCTAACCCTAATGTTAAAGCATAGTTTATAACCCTAACCCTAATGTAAAACCCTAGTTTGAAACCCTAACCCTAATGTTAAACCCTAGTTTGAAACCCTAACCCTAATGTAAATCCCTTGTTTGAAACCCTAACCCTAATGTAAAACCCTAGTTTGAAACACTAAGCCTAATTTGAAACCCTAGTTTGAAACCCTAACCCTAATGTAAAACCCTAGTTTGTAACCCTAACCCAAATGTAAAACCCTAGTTTGAAACCCTAACCCTAATGTAAAACCCTAGTTTGAAACCCTAACCCTAATGTAAAACCCTAGTTTGAAGCATTAACCCTAATGTAAAACCCTAGTTTGAAACCCTAACCCAAATGTTAAACCCTAGTTTGAAACCCTAACCCTAAATTGAAACCCTAGTTTCAAACCCTAACCCGAATGTAAAACCCTAGTTTGAAACCCTAACCCTAATGTAAAACCCTAGTTTGTAACCCTAACCCTAATGTAAAACCCTAGTTTGAAACCCTAACCCTAATGTAAAACCCTAGTTTGAAGCATTAACCCTAATGTAAAACACTAGTTTGAAACCCTAACCCTAATTATAAGCCCTAGTTTGAAACCCTAACCCTAATGTAAAACCCTAGTTTGAAACCCTAACCCTAATGATAAACCCTAGTTTGAAACCCTAACCCTAAATTGAAACCCTAGTTTGAAACCCTAACCCTAATTTAAAACCCTAGTTTGAAACCCTAACCCTAATGTAAAACCCTAGTTTGTAACCCTAACCCTAATGTTAAACCCTAGTTTGAAACCCTAACCCTAATGTAAAACCCTAGTTTGAAACCCTAACCCTAATGTAAAACCATAGTTTGAAGCATTAACCCTAATGTAAAACCCTAGTTTGAATCCCTAACTCTAATGTAAAACCCTAGTTTGAAACCGTAACCCTAATTTGAAGCCCTAGTTTGAAACACTAACCCTAATGTAAAACCCTAGTTTGAAACCGTAACCCTAATTTGAAACCCTAGTTTGAAACACTAACCCTAACGTAAAACCCTAGTTTGAAACCCTAACCCTAACGTTAAACCCTAGTTTGAAACCCTAACCCTCATGTAAAACCCTTGTTTGTAACCCTAACCCAAATGTAAAGCCCTAGTTTGAAACCCAACCCTTATGTAAAACCCTAGTTTGAAGCATTAACCCTAATGTAAAACACTAGTTTGAAACCCTAACCCTAATTATAAGCCCTAGTTTGAAACCCTAACCCTAATTTAAAACCCTAGTTTGAAACCCTAACCCTAATGTAAAACCCTAGTTTGTAACCCTAACCCTAATGTTAAACCCTAGTTTGAAACCCTAACCCTAATGTAAAACCCTAGTTTGAAACCCTAACCCTAATGTAAAACCATAGTTTGAAGCATTAACCCTAATGTAAAACCCTAGTTTGAATCCCTAACTCTAATGTAAAACCCTAGTTTGAAACCGTAACCCTAATTTGAAGCCCTAGTTTGAAACACTAACCCTAATGTAAAACCCTAGTTTGAAACCGTAACCCTAATTTGAAACCCTAGTTTGAAACACTAACCCTAACGTAAAACCCTAGTTTGAAACCCTAACCCTAACGTTAAACCCTAGTTTGAAACCCTAACCCTCATGTAAAACCCTTGTTTGTAACCCTAACCCAAATGTAAAGCCCTAGTTTGAAACCCAACCCTTATGTAAAACCCTAGTTTGAAGCATTAACCCTAATGTAAAACACTAGTTTGAAACCCTAACCCTAATTATAAGCCCTAGTTTGAAACCCTAACCTTAATGTAAAACCCTAGTTTGAAACCCTAACCCTAATGATAAACCCTAGTTTGAAACCCTAACCCTAAATTGAAACCCTAGTTTGAAACCCTAATTTAAAACCCTAGTTTGAAACCCTAACCCTAATGTAAAACCCTAGTTTGTAACCCTAACCCTAATGTAAAACCCTAGTTTGAAACCCTAAACCTAATGTAAAACCCTAGTTTGAAACCCTAAGCCTAATTTGAAACCCTAGTTTGAAACCCTAACCCTAATTTGAATCCCTAGTTTGAAATCCTAACCCTAATGTGAAACCCTAGTTTGTAACTCTAACCCTAATGTAAAATGACTGTTTTGAAACCCTAACCCTAATGTAAAACCCTTGTTTGAAACCCTAACCCTAATGTAAAACCCTAGTTTGAAAACCTAACCCTAATGTAAAACCCTAGTGTGAAACCCTAACCCTAATGTAAAACCCTAGTTTGTAACCCTAACCCTAATGTAAAATGACTGTTTTGAAACCCTAACCCTAATGTAAAACCCTTGTTTGAAACCCTAACCCTAATGTAAAACCCTAGTTTGAAACCCTAAGCCTAATTTGAAACCCTAGTTTGAAACACTAACCCTAATGTAAAACCCTAGTTTGTAACCCTAACTCTAATGTAAAACCCTAGTTTGAAACCCTAACCCTAATGTAAAACCCTAGTTTGAAACCCTAATCCTAATGTAAAACCCTTGTTTGAAACCCTAACCCTAATTTTAAACCCGAGTTTGAAACCCTAACCCTAATGTAAAACCCCTTGTTTGTAACCCTAACCCTAATTTGAAACCCTAGTTTGAAACCCTAACCCTAATGTTAAACCCTAGTTTGAAACCCTAACCCTAATGTAAAACCCTAGTTTGAAACCCTAACCCTAATTTGAAACCCTAGTTTGAAATCCTAACCCTAATGTAAAACCCCGTGTTTGTAACCCTAACCCTAATTTGAAACCCTAATTTGAAACCCTAACCCTAATGTTAAACCCTAGTTTGAAACCCTAACCCTAATGTAAAACCCTAGTTTGAAACCCTAACCCTAATTTGAAACCCTTGTTTGAAACCCTAACCCTAATTTGAAACCCCTGTTTGAAATCCTAACTCTAATGTGAAACCTTTGTTTGAAACCCTAACCCTCATAAAAAACCCTAGTTTGTAACCCTAACCCTAATGTAAAATCCTAGTTTGTAACCCTAACCCTAATGTTAAACCCTAGTTTGAAACCCTAACCCTAATGATAAACCCTAGTTTAAAACCCTAACCCTAATGATAAACCCTAGTTTGAAACCCTAACCCTAAATTGAAACCCTAGTTTGAAACCCTAACCCTAATGTAAAACCCTAGTTTGAAACCCTAACCCTAATGTAAAACCCTAGTTTGAAACCCTAACCCTAATGTAAAACCATAGTTTGAAGCACTATTCCTAATGTAAAACACTAGTTTGAAACGCTAACCCTAATGTAAAACCCTAGTTTGAAGCATTAACCCTACTGTTAAACCCTAGTTTGAAACCCGAACACTAAATTGAAACCCCAGTTTGAAACCCTAACACTAATGTAAAACCCTAGTTTGTAACCCTAACCCTAATGTAAAACCTTAGTGTGAAACCCTAACCCTAATGTAAAACCCTAGTTTGAAACCCTAACCCTAATGTGAAACCCTAGTTTGAAACCCTAACCCTAATGTAAAACCCTTGTTTGAAACCCTAACCCTAATGTAAAACCCTAGTTTGAAACCCTAACCCTAATGTTAAAGCATAGTTTATAACCCTAACCCTAATGTAAAACCCTAGTTTGAAACCCTAACCCTAATGTTAAACCCTAGTTTGAAACCCTAACCCTAATGTAAATCCCTTGTTTGAAACCCTAACCCTAATGTAAAACCCTAGTTTGAAACACTAAGCCTAATTTGAAACCCTAGTTTGAAACCCTAACCCTAATGTAAAACCCTAGTTTGTAACCCTAACCCAAATGTAAAACCCTAGTTTGAAACCCTAACCCTAATGTAAAACCCTAGTTTGAAACCCTAACCCTAATGTAAAACCCTAGTTTGAAGCATTAACCCTAATGTAAAACCCTAGTTTGAAACCCTAACCCAAATGTTAAACCCTAGTTTGAAACCCTAACCCTAAATTGAAACCCTAGTTTCAAACCCTAACCCGAATGTAAAACCCTAGTTTGAAACCCTAACCCTAATGTAAAACCCTAGTTTGTAACCCTAACCCTAATGTAAAACCCTAGTTTGAAACCCTAACCCTAATGTAAAACCCTAGTTTGAAGCACTAACCCTAATGTAAAACACTAGTTTGAAACGCTAACCCTAATGTAAAACCCTAGTTTGAAACCCCAAATCTAATTTGAAACCATAGTTTGAAACCCTAACCCTAATGTAAAACCCTAGTTTGAAACCCTAACCCTAATGTTAAAGCCTAGTTTGTAACCCTAACCCTAATGTAAAACCCTAGTTTGAAACCCTAACCCTAATGTTAAACCCTAGTTTGAAACCCTAACCCTAATGTAAAACCCTTGTTTGAAACCCTAACCCTAATGTAAAACCCTAGTTTGAAACCCTAACCCTAATTTGAAACCCTAGTTTGAAAACCTAACCCTAATGTAAAACCCTAGTGTGAAACCCTAACCCTAATTTTTAACCACTGTTTTTAAACCCTAACCCTAATGTAAAACCCTAGTTTGAAACCCTAAACCTAATGTAAAACCCTAGTTTGAAACCCTAACCCTAATGTAAAACCCTAGTTTGAAACCCTAACCCTAATAAAAAACCCTAGTTTGTAACCCTAACCCTAATGTAAAATGACTGTTTTGAAACCCTAACCCTAATGTAAAACCCTTGTTTGAAACCCTAACCCTAATGTAAAACCCTAGTTTGAAACCCTAAGCATAATTTGAAACCCTAGTTTGAAACCCTAACCCTAATGTAAAACCCTAGTTTGAAACCCTAACCCTAATGTAAAACCCTAGTTTGTAACCCTAACCCTATTGTAAAATGACTGTTTTGAAACCCTAACCCTAATGTAAAACCCTTGTTTGAAACTCTAACCCTAATGTAAAACCCTAGTTTGAAACCCTAATCCTAATTTTAAACCCTAGTTTGTAACCCTAACCCTAATGTAAAACCCTAGTTTGAAACCCTAACCCTAATGTTAAACCCTAGTTTGAAACCCTAACCCTAATGTAAAACCCTTGTTTGAAACCCTAACCCTAATGTAAAACCCTAGTTTGAAACCCTAAACCTAATTTGAAACCCTAGTTTGAAACCCTAACCCTAATGTAAAACCCTAGTTTGTAACCCTAACCCAAATGTAAAACCCTAGTTTGAAACCCTAACCCTAATGTAAAACCCTAGTTTGAAACCCTAACCCTAATGTAAAACCATAGTTTGAAGCATTAACCCTAATGTAAAACCCTAGTTTGAAGCACTAACCCTAATGTAAAACACTAGTTTGAAACGCTAACCCTAATGTAAAACCCTAGTTTGACACCCCAAATCTAATTTGAAACCATAGTTTAAAACCCTAACCCTAATGTAAAACCCTAGTTTGAAGCATTAACCCTAATGTAAAACACTAGTTTGAAACGCTAACCCTAATGTTAAACCCTAATTTGAAACCCTAACCCTAATGTAAAACCCTAGTTTGAAACCCTAACCCTAATGATAAACCCTAGTTTGAAACACTAACCCTAAATTTAAACCCTAGTTTGAAACCCTAACCCTAAGGTAAAACCCTAGTTTGAAACCCTAACCCTAATGTAAAACCCTAGTTTGTAACCCTAACCCTAATGTAAAACCATAGTTTGAAACCCTAACCCTAATGTAAAACCCTAGTTTGAAACCCTAACCCTAATGTAAAACCCTAGTTTGTAACCCTAACTCTAATGTAAAACCCTAGTTTGAAACCCTAACCCTAATGTAAAACCCTAGTTTGAAACCCTAACCCTAATGTAAAACTCTTGTTTGAAACCCTAACCCTAATTTTAAACCCGAGTTTGAAACCCTAACCCTAATGTAAAACCCCTTGTTTGTAACCCTAACCCTAATTTGAAACCCTAGTTTGAAACCCTAACCCTAATGTTAAACCCTAGTTTGAAACCCTAACCCTAATGTAAAACCCTTGTTTGAAACCCTAACCCTAATTTGAAACCCTAGTTTGAAATCCTAACCCTAATGTAAAACCCCGTGTTTGTAACCCTAACCCTAATTTGAAACCCTAGTTTGAAACCCTAACCCTAATGTTAAACCCTAGTTTGAAACCCTAACCCTAATTTGAAACCCTTGTTTGAAACCCTAACCCTAATTTGAAACCCCTGTTTGAAATCCTAACTCTAATGTGAAACCTTAGTTTGAAACCCTAACCCTCATAAAAAAACCTAGTTTGTAACCCTAACCCTAATGTAAAATCCTAGTTTGTAACCCTAACCCTAATGTTAAACCCTAGTTTGAAACCCTAACCCTAATGATAAACCCTAGTTTAAAACCCTAACCCTAATGATAAACCCTAGTTTGAAACCCTAACCCTAAATTGAAACCCTAGTTTGAAACCCTAACCCTAATGTAAAACCCTAGTTTGAAACCCTAACCCTAATGTAAAACCCTAGTTTGAAACCCTAACCCTAATGTAAAACCATAGTTTGAAGCACTAACACTAATGTAAAACACTAGTTTGAAACGCTAACCCTAATGTAAAACCCTAGTTTGAAGCATTAACCCTACTGTTAAACCCTAGATTGAAACCCTAACCCTAAATTGAAACCCTAGTTTCAAACCCTAACCCTAATGTAAAACCCTAGTTTGAAACCCTAACCCTAATGTAAAACCCTAGTTTGTAACCCTAACCCTAATGTAAAACCCTAGTTTGAAACCCTAACCCTAATGTAAAACCCTAGTTTGAAGCACTAACCCTAATGTAAAACACTAGTTTGAAACGCTAACCCTAATGTAAAACCCTAGTTTGAAACCCCAAATCTAATTTGAAACCATAGTTTAAAACCCTAAACCTAATGTAAAACCCTAGTTTGAAACCCTAACCCTAATTTGAAACCCTAGTTTGAAACCCTAACCCTAATGTTAAACCCTAGTTTGAAACCCTAACCCTAATGTAAAACCCTAGTTTGAAACCCTAACCCTAATTTGAAACCCTAGTTTGAAACCCTAACCCTAATGTAAAACCCTTGTTTGAAACCCTAACCCTAATGTAAAACCCTAGTTTGAAACCCTAACCCTAATGTTAAAGCCTAGTTTGTAACCCTAACCCTAATGTAAAACCCTAGTTTGAAACCCTAACCCTAATGTTAAACCCTAGTTTGAAACCCTAACCCTAATGTAAAACCCTTGTTTGAAACCCTAACCCTAATGTAAAACCCTAGTTTGAAACCCTAACCCTAATTTGAAACCCTAGTTTGAAAACCTAACCCTAATGTAAAACCCTAGTTTGAAACGCTAACCCTAATGTAAAACCCTAGTTTGAAGCATTAACCCTAATGTAAAACCCTAGTTTGAAACCCTAACCCAAATGTTAAACCCTAGTTTGAAACCCTAACCCTAAATTGAAACCCTAGTTTGAAACCCTAACCCTAATGTAAAACCCTAGTTTGAAACCCTAACCCTAATGTAAAACCCTAGTTTGTAACCCTAACCCTAATGTAAAACCCTAGTTTGAAACCCTAACCCTATTGTAAAACCCTAGTTTGAAGCACTAACCCTAATGTAAAACACTAGTTTGAAAAACTAACCCTAATGTAAAACCCTAGTTTGAAGCATTAACCCTAATGTAAAACCCTAGTTTGAAACCCTAACCCAAATGTTAAACCCTAGTTTGAAACCCTAACCCTAAATTGAAACCCTAGTTTCAAACCCTAACCCTAATGTAAAACCCTAGTTTGAAACCCTAACCCTAATGTAAAACCCTAGTTTGTAACCCTAACCCTAATGTAAAACCCTAGTTTGAAACCCTAACGCTAATGTAAAACCCTAGTTTGAAACCCTAACCCTAATGTAAAACCCTAGTTTGAAGCACTACCCCTAATGTAAAACACTAGTTTGAAACGCTAACCCTAATGTAAAACCCTAGTTTGAAACCCCAAATCTAATTTGAAACCATAGTTTAAAACCCTAAACCTAATGTAAAACCCTAGTTTGAAACCCTAACCCTAATTTGAAACCCTAGTTTGAAACCCTAACCCTAATGTAAAACCCTAGTTTGTAACCCTAACCCTAATTTGAAACCCTAGTTTGAAACCCTAACCCTAATGTTAAACCCTAGTTTCAAACCCAAACCTTAATGTAAAACCCTAGTTTGAAACCCTAACCCTAATTTGAAACCCTAGTTTGAAAACCTAACCCTAATGTAAAACCCTAGTTTGAAACACTAACCCTAATGTAAAACCCTAGTTTGAAGCATTAACCCTAATGTTAAACCCTAGTTTGAAACCCTAACACTAAATTGAAACCCCAGTTTGAAACCCTAACCCTAATGTAAAACCCTAGTTTGAAACCCTAACCCTAATGTAAAACCCTAGTTTGTAACCCTAACCCTAATGTAAAATATTAGTGTGAAACCCTAACCCTAATATAAAACCCTAGTTTGAAACCCTAACCCTAATGTTAAACCCTAGTTTGAAACCCTAACCCTAATTTGAAACCCTAGTTTGAAACCCTAACCCTAATGTAAAACCCTTGTTTGAAACCCTAACCCTAATGTTAAAGCCTAGTTTGTAACCCTAACCCTAATGTAAAACCCTAGTTTGAAACCCTAACCCTAATGTTAAACCCTAGTTTGAAACCCTAACCCTAATGTAAAACCCTTGTTTGAAACCCTAACCCTAATGTAAAACCCTAGTTTGAAACACTAAGCCTAATTTGAAACCCTAGTTTGAAACCCTAACCCTAATGTAAAACCCTAGTTTGTAACCCTAACCCAAATGTAAAACCCAAGTTTGAAACCCTAACCCTAATGTAAAACCCTAGTTTGAAACCCTAACCCTAATGTAAAACACTAGTTTGAAACACTAACCCTAATGTAAAACCCTAGTTTGAAGCATTAACCCTAATGTAAAACCCTAGTTTGAAACCCTAACCCCAATGATAAACCCTAGTTTGAAACCCTAACCCTAAATTGAAACCCTAGTTTGAAACCCTAACCCTAATTTAAAACCCTAGTTTGAAACCCTAACCCTAATGTAAAACCCTAGTTTGTAACCCTAACCCTAATGTAAAACCCTAGTTTGAAACCCTAAACCTAATGTAAAACCCTAGTTTGAAACCCTAAGCCTAATTTGAAACCCTAGTTTGAAACCCTAACCCTAATTTGAATCCCTAGTTTGAAATCCTAACCCTAATGTGAAACCCTAGTTTGAAACCCTAACCCTAATTAGAAACCCTAGTTTGAAACCCTAACCCTAATGTAAAACCCTAGTTTGTAACTCTAACCCTAATGTAAAATGACTGTTTTGAAACCCTAACCCTAATGTAAAACCCTTGTTTGAAACCCTAACCCTAATGTAAAACCCTAGTTTGAAAACCTAACCCTAATGTAAAACCCTAGTGTGAAACCCTAACCCTAATTTTTAACCACTGTTTTTAAACCCTAACCCTAATGTAAAACCCTAGCTTGAAACCCTAAACCTAATGTAAAACCCTAGTTTGAAACCCTAACCCTAATGTAAAACCCTAGTTTGAAACCCTAACCCTAATGTAAAACCCTAGTTTGTAACCCTAACCCTAATGTAAAATGACTGTTTTGAAACCCTAACCCTAATGTAAAACCCTTGTTTGAAACCCTAACCCTAATGTAAAACCCTAGTTTGAAACCCTAAGCCTAATTTGAAACCCTAGTTTGAAACCCTAACCCTAATGTAAAACCCTAGTTTGAAACCCTAACCCTAATGTAAAACCCTAGTTTGTAATCCTAACCCTAATGTAAAATGACTGTTTTGAAACCCTAACCCTAATGTAAAACCCTTGTTTGAAACTCTAACCCTAATGTAAAACCCTAGTTTGAAACCCTAATCCTAATTTTAAACCCTAGTTTGTAACCCTAACCCTAATGTAAAACCCTAGTTTGAAACCCTAACCCTAATGTTAAACCCTAGTTTGAAACCCTAACCCTAATGTAAAACCCTTGTTTGAAACCCTAACCCTAATGTAAAACCCTAGTTTGAAACCCTAAGCCTAATTTGAAACCCTAGTTTGAAACCCTAACCCTAATGTAAAACACTAGTTTGTAACCCTAACCCAAATGTAAAACCCTAGTTTGAAACCCTAACCCTAATGTAAAACCCTAGTTTGAAACCCTAACCCTAATGTAAAACCATAGTTTGAAGCATTAACCCTAATTTACAACCCTAGTTTGAAGCACTAACCCTAATGTAAAACACTAGTTTGAAATGCTAACCCTAATGTAAAACCCTAGTTTGAAACCCCAAATCTAATTTGAAACCATAATTTAAAACACTAACCCTAATGTAAAACCCTAGTTTGAAGCATTAACCCTAATATTAAACCCTAGTTTGAAACCCTAACACTAAATTGAAACCCCAGTTTGAAACCCTAACCCTAATGTAAAACCCTAGTTTGAAACCCTAACCCTAATGTAAAACCCTAGTTTGTAACCCTAACCCTAATGTAAAACCTTAGTGTGAAACCCTAACCCTAATGTAAAACCCTAGTTTGAAACCCTAACCCTAATGTAAAACCCTAGTTTGAAACCCTAACCCTAATTTGAAACCCTAGTTTGAAACCCTAACCCTAATGTAAAACCCTTGTTTGAAACCCTAACCTTAATGTAAAACCCTAGTTTGAAACCCTAACCCTAATGTTAAAGCCTAGTTTGTAACCCTAACCCTAATGTAAAACCCTAGTTTGAAACCCTAACCCTAATGTTAAACCCTAGTTTGAAACCCTAACCCTAATGTAAAACCCTTGTTTGAAACCCTAACCCTAATGTAAAACCCTAGTTTGAAACACTAAGCCTAATTTGAAACCGTAGTTTGAAACCCTAACCCTAATGTAAAACCCTAGTTTGTAACCCTAACCCAAATGTAAAACCCTAGTTTGAAACCCTAACCCTAATGTAAAACCCTAGTTTGAAACCCTAACCCTAATGTAAAACCCTAGTTTGAAGCATTAACCCTAATGTAAAACCCTAGTTTGAAACCCTAACCCAAATGTTAAACCCTAGTTTGAAACCCTAACCCTAAATTGAAACCCTAGTTTGAAACCCTAACCCTAATGTAAAACCCTAGTTTGAAGCACTAACCCTAATGTAAAACACTAGTTTGAAACGCTAACCCTAATGTAAAACCCTAGTTTGAAACCCCAAATCTAATTTGAAACCATAGTTTAAAACCCTAAACCTAATGTAAAACCCTAGTTTGAAGCATTAACCCTAATGTAAAACACTAGTTTGAAACGCTAACCCTAATGTTAAACCCTAATTTGAAACCCTAACCCTAATGTAAAACCCTAGTTTGAAACCCTAACCCTAATGATAAACCGTAGTTTGAAATCCTAACCCTAAATTTAAACCCTATTTTGAAACCCTAACCCTAAGGTAAAACCCTAGTTTGAAACCCTAACCCTAATGTAAAACCCTAGTTTGTAACCCTAACCCTATTGTAAAACCATAGTTTGAAACCCTAACCCTAATGTAAAACCCTAGTTTGAAGCAATAACCCTAAATTATAACCCTAGTTTGAAACTCTTACCCTAATGTAAAACCCTAGTTTGAAACCCTAACCGTAATGTAAAATCCTAGTTTGTAACCCTAACCCTAATGTTAAACCCTAGTTTGAAACCCTAACCCTAAGGTAAAACCCTAGTTTGAAACCCTAACCCTAATGCAAAACCCTAGTTTGAAATACTAACCCTAATGTAAAACCCTTGTTTGTAACCCTAACCCAAATGTAAAGCCCTAGTTTGAAACCCAACCCTTATGTAAAACCCTAGTTTGAAGCATTAACCCTAATGTAAAACACTAGTTTGAAACCCTAACACTAAATTGAAACCCCAGTTTGAAACCCTAACCCTAATGTAAAACCCTAGTTTGAAACCCTAACCCTAATGTAAAACCCTAGTTTGTAACCCTAACCCTATTGTAAAACCATAGTTTGAAACCCTAACCCTAATGTAAAACCCTAGTTTGAAGCAATAACCCTAAATTATAACCCTAGTTTGAAACTCTTACCCTAATGTAAAACCCTAGTTTGAAACCCTAACAGTAATGTAAAACCCTAGTTTGTAACCCTAACCCTAATGTTAAACCCTAGTTTGAAACCCTAACCCTAAGGTAAAACCCTAGTTTGAAACCCTAACCCTAATGCAAAACCCTAGTTTGAAACCCTAACCCTAATGTAAAACCCTTGTTTGTAACCCTAACCCAAATGTAAAGCCCTAGTTTGAAACCCAACCCTTATGTAAAACCCTAGTTTGAAGCATTAACCCTAATGTAAAACACTAGTTTGAAACCCTAACCCTAATTATAAGCCCTAGTTTGAAACCCTAACCCTAATGTAAAACCCTAGTTTGAAACCCTAACCCTAATGATAAACCCTAGTTTGAAACCCTAACCCTAAATTGAAACCCTAGTTTGAAACCCTAACCCTAATTTAAAACCCTAGTTTGAAACCCTAACCCTAATGTAAAACCCTAGTTTGTAACCCTAACCCTAATGTAAAACCCTAGTTTGAAACCCTAAGCCTAATTTGAAACCCTAGTTTGAAACCCTAACCCTAATTTGAATCCCTAGTTTGAAATCCTAACCCTAATGTGAAACCCTAGTTTGTAACTCTAACCCTAATGTAAAATGACTGTTTTGAAACCCTAACCCTAATGTAAAACCCTTGTTTGAAACCCTAACCCTAATGTAAAACCCTAGTTTGAAAACCTAACCCTAATGTAAAACCCTAGTGTGAAACCCTAACCCTAATGTAAAACCCTAGTTTGTAACCCTAACCCTAATGTAAAATGACTGTTTTGAAACCCTAACCCTAATGTAAAACCCTTGTTTGAAACCCTAACCCTAATGTAAAACCCTAGTTTGAAACCCTAAGCCTAATTTGAAACCCTAGTTTGAAACCCTAACCCTAATGTAAAACCCTAGTTTGAAACCCTAACCCTAATGTAAAACCCTAGTTTGTAACCCTAACCCTAATGTAAAATGACTGTTTTGAAACCCTAACCCTAATGTAAAACCCTTGTTTGAAACTCTAACCCTAATGTAAAACCCTAGTTTGAAACCCTAATCCTAATTTTAAACCCTAGTTTGTATCCCTAACCCTAATGTAAAACCCTAGTTTGAAACCCTAACCCTAATATTAAACCCTAGTTTGTAACCCTAACCCTAATGTAAAATGACTGTTTTGAAACCCTAACCCTAATGTAAAACCCTTGTTTGAAACCCTAACCCTAATGTAAAACCCTAGTTTGAAACCCTAAGCCTAATTTGAAACCCTAGTTTGAAACCCTAACCCTAATGTAAAACCCTAGTTTGTAACCCTAACTCTAATGTAAAACCCTAGTTTGAAACCCTAACCCTAATGTAAAACCCTAGTTTGAAACCCTAACCCTAATGTAAAACCCTTGTTTGAAACCCTAACCCTAATTTTAAACCCGAGTTTGAAACCCTAACCCTAATGTAAAACCCCTTGTTTGTAACCCTAACCCTAATTTGAAACCCTAGTTTGAAACCCTAACCCTAATGTTAAACCTAAGTTTGAAACCCTAACCCTAATGTAAAACCCTAGTTTGAAACCCTAACCCTAATGTAAAACCATAGTTTGAAGCATTAACCCTAATGTAAAACCCTAGTTTGAATCCCTAACTCTAATGTAAAACCCTAGTTTGAAACCGTAACCCTAATTTGAAGCCCTAGTTTGAAACACTAACCCTAATGTAAAACCCTAGTTTGAAACCGTAACCCTAATTTGAAACCCTAGTTTGAAACACTAACCCTAACGTAAAACCCTAGTTTGAAACCCTAACCCTAACGTTAAACCCTAGTTTGAAACCCTAACCCTCATGTAAAACCCTTGTTTGTAACCCTAACCCAAATGTAAAGCCCTAGTTTGAAACCCAACCCTTATGTAAAACCCTAGTTTGAAGCATTAACCCTAATGTAAAACACTAGTTTGAAACCCTAACCCTAATTATAAGCCCTAGTTTGAAACCCTAACCTTAATGTAAAACCCTAGTTTGAAACCCTAACCCTAATGATAAACCATAGTTTGAAACCCTAACCCTAAATTGAAACCCTAGTTTGAAACCCTAACCCTAATTTAAAACCCTAGTTTGAAACCCTAACCCTAATGTAAAACCCTAGTTTGTAACCCTAACCCTAATGTAAAACCCTAGTTTGAAACCCTAACCCTAATTTGAAACCCTAGTTTGAAACCCTAACCCTAATTTGAATCCCTAGTTTGAAATCCTAACCCTAATGTGAAACCCTAGTTTGTAACTCTAACCCTAATGTAAAATGACTGTTTTGAAACCCTAACCCTAATGTAAAACCCTTGTTTGAAACCCTAACCCTAATGTAAAAACCTAGTTTGAAAACCTAACCCTAATGTAAAACCCTAGTGTGAAACCCTAACCCTAATGTAAAACCCTAGTTTGTAACCCTAACCCTAATGTAAAATGACTGTTTTGAAACCCTAACCCTAATGTAAAACCCTTGTTTGAAACCCTAACCCTAATGTAAAACCCTAGTTTGAAACCCTAACCCTAATTTGAAACCCTAGTTTGAAACACTAACCCTAATGTAAAACCCTAGTTTGTAACCCTAACTCTAATGTAAAACCCTAGTTTGAAACCCTAACCCTAATGTAAAACCCTAGTTTGAAACCCTAACCCTAATGTAAAACCCTTGTTTGAAACCCTAACCCTAATTTTAAACCCGAGTTTGAAACCCTAACCCTAATGTAAAACCCCTTGTTTGTAACCCTAACCCTAATTTGAAACCCTAGTTTGAAACCCTAACCCTAATGTTAAACCCTAGTTTGAAACCCTAACCCTAATGTAAAACCCTAGTTTGAAACCCTAACCCTAATTTGAAACCCTAGTTTGAAATCCTAACCCTAATGTAAAACCCCGTGTTTGTAACCCTAACCCTAATTTGAAACCCTAGTTTGAAACCCTAACCCTAATGTTAAACCCTAGTTTGAAACCCTAACCCTAATGTAAAACCCTAGTTTGAAACCCTAACCCTAATTTGAAACCCTTGTTTGAAACCCTAACCCTAATTTGAAACCCCTGTTTGAAATCCTAACTCTAATGTGAAACCTTTGTTTGAAACCCTAACCCTTATAAAAAACCCTAGTTTGTAACCCTAACCCTAATGTAAAATCCTAGTTTGTAACCCTAACCCTAATGTTAAACCCTAGTTTGAAACCCTAACCCTAATGATAAACCCTAGTTTAAAACCCTAACCCTAATGATAAACCCTAGTTTGAAACCCTAACCCTAAATTGAAACCCTAGTTTGAAACCCTAACCCTAATGTAAAACCCTAGTTTGAAACCCTAACCCTAATGTAAAACCCTAGTTTGAAACCCTAACCCTAATGTAAAACCATAGTTTGAAGCACTAACCCTAATGTAAAACACTAGTTTGAAACGCTAACCCTAATGTAAAACCCTAGTTTGAAGCATTAACCCTACTGTTAAACCCTAGTTTGAAACCCTAACACTAAATTGAAACCCCAGTTTGAAACCCTAACACTAATGTAAAACCCTAGTTTGTAACCCTAACCCTAATGTAAAACCTTAGTGTGAAACCCTAACCCTAATGTAAAACCCTAGTTTGAAACCCTAACCCTAATGTAAAACCCTAGTTTGAAGCACTAACCCTAATGTAAAACACTAGTTTGAAACGCTAACCCTAATGTAAAACCCTAGTTTGAAACCCCAAATCTAATTTGAAACCATAGTTTGAAACCCTAACCCTAATGTAAAACCCTAGTTTGAAACCCTAACCCTAATGTTAAAGCCTAGTTTGTAACCCTAACCCTAATGTAAAACCCTAGTTTGAAAC
The DNA here is from genome assembly GCF_051991255.1 of Vanacampus margaritifer. Classification (NCBI taxonomy): domain Eukaryota; kingdom Metazoa; phylum Chordata; class Actinopteri; order Syngnathiformes; family Syngnathidae; genus Vanacampus; species Vanacampus margaritifer. The sequence continues at coordinate 208,227 of NW_027520737.1, read as the reverse complement.
CCTAACCCTAATGTTAAACCCTAGTTTGAAACCCTAACCCTAATGTAAAACCCTTGTTTGAAACCCTAACCCTAATGTAAAACCCTAGTTTGAAACCCTAACCCTAATTTGAAACCCTAGTTTGAAAACCTAACCCTAATGTAAAACCCTAGTGTGAAACCCTAACCCTAATTTTTAACCACTGTTTTTAAACCCTAACCCTAATTTTTAACCACTGTTTTTAAACCCTAACCCTAATGTAAAACCCTAGTTTGAAACCCTAAACCTAATGTAAAACCCTAGTTTGAAACCCTAACCCTAATGTAAAACCCTAGTTTGAAACCCTAACCCTAATAAAAAACCCTTGTTTGTAACCCTAACCCTAATGTAAAATGACTGTTTTGAAACCCTAACCCTAATGTAAAACCCTTGTTTGAAACCCTAACCCTAATGTAAAACCCTAGTTTGAAACCCTAAGCATAATTTGAAACCCTAGTTTGAAACCCTAACCCTAATGTAAAACCCTAGTTTGAAACCCTAACCCTAATGTAAAACCCTAGTTTGTAACCCTAACCCTAATGTAAAATGACTGTTTTGAAACCCTAACCCTAATGTAAAACCCTTGTTTGAAACTCTAACCCTAATGTAAAACCCTAGTTTGAAACCCTAATCCTAATTTTAAACCCTAGTTTGTAACCCTAACCCTAATGTAAAACCCTAGTTTGAAACCCTAACCCTAATGTTAAACCCTAGTTTGAAACCCTAACCCTAATGTAAAACCCTTGTTTGAAACCCTAACCCTAATGTAAAACCCTAGTTTGAAACCCTAAACCTAATTTGAAACCCTAGTTTGAAACCCTAACCCTAATGTAAAACCCTAGTTTGTAACCCTAACCCAAATGTAAAACCCTAGTTTGAAACCCTAACCCTAATGTAAAACCCTAGTTTGAAACCCTAACCCTAATGTAAAACCATAGTTTGAAGCATTAACCCTAATGTAAAACCCTAGTTTGAAGCACTAACCCTAATGTAAAACACTAGTTTGAAACGCTAACCCTAATGTAAAACCCTAGTTTGACACCCCAAATCTAATTTGAAACCATAGTTTAAAACCCTAACCCTAATGTAAAACCCTAGTTTGAAGCATTAACCCTAATGTAAAACACTAGTTTGAAACGCTAACCCTAATGTTAAACCCTAATTTGAAACCCTAACCCTAATGTAAAACCCTAGTTTGAAACCCTAACCCTAATGATAAACCCTAGTTTGAAACACTAACCCTAAATTTAAACCCTAGTTTGAAACCCTAACCCTAAGGTAAAACCCTAGTTTGAAACCCAAACCCTAATGTAAAACCCTAGTTTGTAACCCTAACCCTAATGTAAAACCATAGTTTGAAACCCTAACCCTAATGTAAAACCCTAGTTTGAAACCCTAACCCTAATGTAAAACCCTAGTTTGTAACCCTAACTCTAATGTAAAACCCTAGTTTGAAACCCTAACCCTAATGTAAAACCCTAGTTTGAAACCCTAACCCTAATGTAAAACCCTTGTTTGAAACCCTAACCCTAATTTTAAACCCGAGTTTTAAACCCTAACCCTAATGTAAAACCCCTTGTTTGTAACCCTAACCCTAATTTGAAACCCTAGTTTGAAACCCTAACCCTAATGTTAAACCCTAGTTTGAAACCCTAACCCTAATGTAAAACCCTTGTTTGAAACCCTAACCCTAATTTGAAACCCTAGTTTGAAATCCTAACCCTAATGTAAAACCCCGTGTTTGTAACCCTAACCCTAATTTGAAACCCTAGTTTGAAACCCTAACCCTAATGTTAAACCCTAGTTTGAAACCCTAACCCTAATTTGAAACCCTTGTTTGAAACCCTAACCCTAATTTGAAACCCCTGTTTGAAATCCTAACTCTAATGTGAAACCTTAGTTTGAAACCCTAACCCTCATAAAAAAACCTAGTTTGTAACCCTAACCCTAATGTAAAATCCTAGTTTGTAACCCTAACCCTAATGTTAAACCCTAGTTTGAAACCCTAACCCTAATGATAAACCCTAGTTTAAAACCCTAACCCTAATGATAAACCCTAGTTTGAAACCCTAACCCTAAATTGAAACCCTAGTTTGAAACCCTAACCCTAATGTAAAACCCTAGTTTGAAACCCTAACCCTAATGTAAAACCCTAGTTTGAAACCCTAACCCTAATGTAAAACCATAGTTTGAAGCACTAACACTAATGTAAAACACTAGTTTGAAACGCTAACCCTAATGTAAAACCCTAGTTTGAAGCATTAACCCTACTGTTAAACCCTAGATTGAAACCCTAGTTTCAAACCCTAACCCTAATGTAAAACCCTAGTTTGAAACCCTAACCCTAATGTAAAACCCTAGTTTGTAACCCTAACCCTAATGTAAAACCCTAGTTTGAAACCCTAACCCTAATGTAAAACCCTAGTTTGAAGCACTAACCCTAATGTAAAACACTAGTTTGAAACGCTAACCCTAATGTAAAACCCTAGTTTGAAACCCCAAATCTAATTTGAAACCAAAGTTTAAAACCCTAAACCTAATGTAAAACCCTAGTTTGAAACCCTAACCCTAATTTGAAACCCTAGTTTGAAACCCTAACCCTAATGTTAAACCCTAGTTTGAAACCCTAACCCTAATGTAAAACCCTAGTTTGAAACCCTAACCCTAATTTGAAACCCTAGTTTGAAACCCTAACCCTAATGTAAAACCCTTGTTTGAAACCCTAACCCTAATGTAAAACCCTAGTTTGAAACCCTAACCCTAATGTTAAAGCCTAGTTTGTAACCCTAACCCTAATGTAAAACCCTAGTTTGAAACCCTAACCCTAATGTTAAACCCTAGTTTGAAACCCTAACCCTAATGTAAAACCCTTGTTTGAAACCCTAACCCTAATGTAAAACCCTAGTTTGAAACCCTAACCCTAATTTGAAACCCTAGTTTGAAAACCTAACCCTAATGTAAAACCCTAGTTTGAAACCCTAACCCTAATGATAAACCCTAGTTTGAAACCGTAACCCTAATTTTGAAACCCTAGTTTGAAACCCTAACCCTAATTTGAAACCCCTGTTTGAAATCCTAACTCTAATGTGAAACCTTAGTTTGAAACCCTAACCCTCATAAAAAACCCTAGTTTGAAACCCTAACCCTAAATTGAAACCCTAGTTTCAAACCCTAACCCTAATGTAAAACCCTAGTTTCAAACCCTAACCCTAATGTAAAACCCTAGTTTGTAACCCTAACCCTAATGTAAAACCCTAGTTTGAAACCCTAACGCTAATGTAAAACCCTAGTTTGAAACCCTAACCCTAATGTAAAACCCTAGTTTGAAGCACTAACCCTAATGTAAAACACTAGTTTGAAACGCTAACCCTAATGTAAAACCCTAGTTAGAAACCCCAAATCTAATTTGAAACCATAGTTTAAAACCCTAAACCTAATGTAAAACCCTAGTTTGAAACCCTAACCCTAATTTGAAACCCTAGTTTGAACCCCTACCCTAATGTAAAACCCTAGTTTGTAACCCTAACCCTAATTTGAAACCCTAGTTTGAAACCCTAACCCTAATGTTAAACCCTAGTTTGAAACCCAAACCTTAATGTAAAACCCTAGTTTGAAACCCTAACCCTAATTTGAAACCCTAGTTTGAAAACCTAACCCTAATGTAAAACCCTAGTTTGAAACACTAACCCTAATGTAAAACCCTAGTTTAAAGCATTAACCCTAATGTTAAACCCTAGTTTGAAACCCTAACACAAATTTGAAACCCCAGTTTGAAACCCTAACCCTAATGTAAAACCCTAGTTTGAAACCCTAACCCTAATGTAAAATCCTAGTTTGTAACCCTAACTCTAATGTAAAATATTAGTGTGAAACCCTAACCCTAATATAAAACCCTAGTTTGAAACCCTAACCCTAATGTAAAACCCTAGTTTGTAACCCTAACCCAAATGTAAAACCCTAGTTTGAAACCCTAACCCTAATGTAAAACCCTAGTTTGAAACCCTAACCCAAATGTTAAACCCTAGTTTGAAACCCTAACCCTAAATTGAAACCCTAGTTTGAAACCCTAACCCTAATGTAAAACCCTAGTTTGAAACCCTAACCCTAATGTAAAACCCTAGTTTGTAACCCTAACCCTAATGTTAAACCCTAGTTTGAAACCCTTACCCTAATGTAAAACCCTTGTTTGAAACCCTAACCCTAATGTAAAACCCTAGTTTGAAACCCTAACCCTAATTTGAAACCCTAGTTTGAAACCCTAACCCTAATGTAAAACCCTAGTTTGTAACCCTAACCCAAATGTAAAACCCTAGTTTGAAACCCTAACCCTAATGTAAAACCCTAGTTTGAAACCCTAACCCTAATGTAAAACCCTAGTTTGAAGCATTAACCCTAATGTAAAACCCTAGTTTGAAACCCTAACCCAAATGTTAAACCCTAGTTTGAAACCCTAACCCTAAATTGAAACCCTAGTTTGAAACCCTAACCCTAATGTAAAACCCTAGTTTGAAACCCTAACCCTAATGTAAAACCCTAGTTTGTAACCCTAACGCTAATGTAAAACCCTAGTTTGAAACCCTAACCCTATTGTAAAACCCTAGTTTGAAGCCCCAAATCTAATTTGAAACCATAGTTTAAAACCCTAAACCTAATGTAAAACCCTAGTTTGAAACCCTAACCCTAATGTAAAACCCTAGTTTCAAACCCTAACCCTAATGTAAAACCCTAGTTTGTAACCCTAACCCTAATGTAAAACCCTAGTTTGAAACCCTAACGCTAATGTAAAACCCTAGTTTGAAACCCTAACCCTAATGTAAAACCCTAGTTTGAAGCACTAACCCTAATGTAAAACACTAGTTTGAAACGCTAACCCTAATGTAAAACCCTAGTTAGAAACCCCAAATCTAATTTGAAACCATAGTTTAAAACCCTAAACCTAATGTAAAACCCTAGTTTGAAGCATTAACCCTAATGTAAAACACTAGTTTGAAACGCTAACCCTAATGTTAAACCCTAATTTGAAACCCTAACCCTAATGTAAAACCCTAGTTTGAAACCCTAACCCTAATGATAAACCCTAGTTTGAAACCCTAACCCTAATGTAAAACCCTAGTTTGAAACCCTAACCCTAATGTAAAACCCTAGTTTGTAACCCTAACTCTAATGTAAAACCCTAGTTTGAAGCAATAACCCTAAATTATAACCCTAGTTTGAAACTCTTACCCTAATGTAAAACCCTAGTTTGAAACCCTAACCGTAATGTAAAACCCTAGTTTGTAACCCTAACCCTAATGTTAAACCCTAGTTTGAAACCCTAACCCTAAGGTAAAACCCTAGTTTGAAACCCTAACCCTAATGATAAACCCTAGTTTGAAACCCTAACCCTAATGCAAAACCCTAGTTTGAAACCCTAACCCTAATGTAAAACCCTTGTTTGTAACCCTAACCCAAATGTAAAGCCCTAGTTTGAAACCCAACCCTAATGTAAAACCCTAGTTTGAAGCATTAACCCTAATGTAAAACACTAGTTTGAAACCCTAACCCTAATTATAAGCCCTAGTTTGAAACCCTAACCCTAATGTAAAACCCTTGTTTGAAACCCTAACCCTAATGATAAACCCTAGTTTGATACCCTAACCCTAAATTGAAACCCTAGTTTGAAACCCTAACCCTAATTTAAAACCCTAGTTTGAAACCCTAACTCTAATGTAAAACCCTAGTTTGTAACCCTAACCCTAATGTAAAACCCTAGTTTGAAACCCTAAACCTAATGTAAAACCCTAGTTTGAAACCCTAACCCTAATGTAAAACCCTTGTTTGAAACCCTAACCCTAAAACAAAACACTAGATTGAAACCCTAAGCCTAATTTGAAACCCTAGTTTGAAACCCTAACCCTAATTTGAATCCCTAGTTTGAAATCCTAACCCTAATGTGAAACCCTAGTTTGAAACCCTAACCCTAATTAGAAACCCTAGTTTGAAACCCTAACCCTAATGTAAAACCCTAGTTTGTAACCCTAACCCTAATGTAAAATGACTGTTTTGAAACCCTAACCCTATTGTAAAACCCTTGTTTGATACCCTAACCCTAATGTAAAACCCTAGTTTGAAAACCTAACCCTAATGTAAAACCCTAGTGTGAAACCCTAACCCTAATTTTTAACCACTGTTTTTAAACCCTAACCCTAATGTAAAACCCTAGTTTGAAACCCTAAACCTAATGTAAAACCCTAGTTTGAAACCCTAACCCTAATGTAAAACCCTAGTTTGAAACCCTAACCCTAATGTAAAACCCTAGTTTGTAACCCTAACCCTAATGTAAAATGACTGTTTTGAAACCCTAACCCTAATGTAAAACCCTTGTTTGAAACCCTAACCCTAATGTAAAACCCTAGTTTGAAACCCTAAGCCTAATTTGAAACCCTAGTTTGAAACCCTAACCCTAATGTAAAACCCTAGTTTGAAACCCTAACCCTAATGTAAAACCCTAGTTTGTAACCCTAACCCTAATGTAAAATGACTGTTTTGAAACCCTAACCCTAATGTAAAACCCTTGTTTGAAACTCTAACCCTAATGTAAAACCCTAGTTTGAAACCCTAATCCTAATTTTAAACCCTAGTTTGTAACCCTAACCCTAATGTAAAACCCTAGTTTGAAACCCTAACCCTAATGTTAAACCCTAGTTTGAAACCCTAACCCTAATGTAAAACCCTTGTTTGAAACCCTAACCCTAATGTAAAACCCTAGTTTGAAACCCTAAGCCTAATTTGAAACCCTAGTTTGAAACCCTAACCCTAATGTAAAACCCTAGTTTGTAACCCTAACCCAAATGTAAAACCCTAGTTTGAAACCCTAACCCCTAATGTAAAACCCTAGTTTGAAACCCTAACCCTAATGTAAAACCATAGTTTGAAGCATTAACCCTAATGTAAAACCCTAGTTTGAAGCACTAACCCTAATGTAAAACACTAGTTTGAAATGCTAACCCTAATGTAAAACCCTAGTTTGAAACCCCAAATCTAATTTGAAACCATAGTTTAAAACCCTAACCCTAATGTAAAACCCTAGTTTGAAACACTAACCCTAATGTAAAACCCTAGTTTGAAGCATTAACCCTAATGTAAAACCCTAGTTTGAAACCCTAACCCAAATGTTAAACCCTAGTTTGAAACCCTAACCCTAAATTGAAACCCTAGTTTCAAACCCTAACCCTAATGTAAAACCCTAGTTTCAAACCCTAACCCTAATGTAAAACCCTAGTTTGTAACCCTAACCCTAATGTAAAACCCTAGTTTGAAACCCTAACGCTAATGTAAAACCCTAGTTTGAAACCCTAACCCTAATGTAAAACCCTAGTTTGAAGCACTAACCCTAATGTAAAACACTAGTTTGAAACGCTAACCCTAATGTAAAACCCTAGTTTGAAACCCCAAATCTAATTTGAAACCATAGTTTAAAACCCTAAACCTAATGTAAAACCCTAGTTTGAAACCCTAACCCTAATTTGAAACCCTAGTTTGAAACCCTAACCCTAATGTAAAACCCTAGTTTGTAACCCTAACCCTAATTTGAAACCCTAGTTTGAAACCCTAACCCTAATGTTAAACCCTAGTTTGAAACCCAAACCTTAATGTAAAACCCTAGTTTGAAACCCTAACCCTAATTTGAAACCCTAGTTTGAAAACCTAACCCTAATGTAAAACCCTAGTTTGAAACACTAACCCTAATGTAAAACCCTAGTTTAAAGCATTAACCCTAATGTTAAACCCTAGTTTGAAACCCTAACACAAATTTGAAACCCCAGTTTGAAACCCTAACCCTAATGTAAAACCCTAGTTTGAAACCCTAACCCTAATGTAAAATCCTAGTTTGTAACCCTAACCCTAATGTAAAATATTAGTGTGAAACCCTAACCCTAATATAAAACCCTAGTTTGAAACCCTAACCCTAATGTAAAACCCTAGTTTGAAACCCTAACCCTTATTTGAAACCCTAACCCTAATGTAAAACCCTAGTTTGTAACCCTAACCCAAATGTAAAACCCTAGTTTGAAACCCTAACCCTAATGTAAAACCCTAGTTTGAAACCCTAACCCTAATGTAAAACCCTAGTTTGAAGCATTAACCCTAATGTAAAACCCTAGTTTGAAACCCTAACCCAAATGTTAAACCCTAGTTTGAAACCCTAACCCTAAATTGAAACCCTAGTTTGAAACGCTAACCCTAATGTAAAACCCTAGTTTGAAACCCTAACCCTAATGTAAAACCCTAGTTTGTAACCCTAACGCTAATGTAAAACCCTAGTTTGAAACCCTAACCCTATTGTAAAACCCTAGTTTGAAGCCCCAAATCTAATTTGAAACCATAGTTTAAAACCCTAAACCTAATGTAAAACCCTAGTTTGAAACCCTAACCCTAATGTAAAACCCTAGTTTCAAACCCTAACCCTAATGTAAAACCCTAGTTTGTAACCCTAACCCTAATGTAAAACCCTAGTTTGAAACCCTAACGCTAATGTAAAACCCTAGTTTGAAACCCTAACCCTAATGTAAAACCCTAGTTTGAAGCACTAACCCTAATGTAAAACACTAGTTTGAAACGCTAACCCTAATGTAAAACCCTAGTTAGAAACCCCAAATCTAATTTGAAACCATAGTTTAAAACCCTAAACCTAATGTAAAACCCTAGTTTGAAGCATTAACCCTAATGTAAAACACTAGTTTGAAACGCTAACCCTAATGTTAAACCCTAATTTGAAACCCTAACCCTAATGTAAAACCCTAGTTTGAAACCCTAACCCTAATGTAAAACCCTAGTTTGAAACCCTAACCCTAATGTAAAACCCTAGTTTGTAACCCTAACTCTAATGTAAAACCCTAGTTTGAAGCAATAACCCTAAATTATAACCCTAGTTTGAAACTCTTACCCTAATGTAAAACCCTAGTTTGAAACCCTAACCGTAATGTAAAACCCTAGTTTGTAACCCTAACCCTAATGTTAAACCCTAGTTTGAAACCCTAACCCTAAGGTAAAACCCTAGTTTGAAACCCTAACCCTAATGATAAACCCTAGTTTGAAACCCTAACCCTAATGCAAAACCCTAGTTTGAAACCCTAACCCTAATGTAAAACCCTTGTTTGTAACCCTAACCCAAATGTAAAGCCCTAGTTTGAAACCCAACCCTAATGTAAAACCCTAGTTTGAAGCATTAACCCTAATGTAAAACACTAGTTTGAAACCCTAACCCTAATTATAAGCCCTAGTTTGAAACCCTAACCCTAATGTAAAACCCTTGTTTGAAACCCTAACCCTAATGATAAACCCTAGTTTGATACCCTAACCCTAAATTGAAACCCTAGTTTGAAACCCTAACCCTAATTTAAAACCCTAGTTTGAAACCCTAACTCTAATGTAAAACCCTAGTTTGTAACCCTAACCCTAATGTAAAACCCTAGTTTGAAACCCTAAACCTAATGTAAAACCCTAGTTTGAAACCCTAACCCTAATGTAAAACCCTTGTTTGAAACCCTAACCCTAAAACAAAACACTAGATTGAAACCCTAAGCCTAATTTGAAACCCTAGTTTGAAACCCTAACCCTAATTTGAATCCCTAGTTTGAAATCCTAACCCTAATGTGAAACCCTAGTTTGAAACCCTAACCCTAATTAGAAATCCTAGTTTGAAACCCTAACCCTAATGTAAAACCCTAGTTTGTAACCCTAACCCTAATGTAAAATGACTGTTTTGAAACCCTAACCCTATTGTAAAACCCTTGTTTGATACCCTAACCCTAATGTAAAACCCTAGTTTGAAAACCTAACCCTAATGTAAAACCCTAGTGTGAAACCCTAACCCTAATTTTTAACCACTGTTTTTAAACCCTAACCCTAATGTAAAACCCTAGTTTGAAACCCTAAACCTAATGTAAAACCCTAGTTTGAAACCCTAACCCTAATGTAAAACCCTAGTTTGAAACCCTAACCCTAATGTAAAACCCTAGTTTGTAACCCTAACCCTAATGTAAAATGACTGTTTTGAAACCCTAACCCTAATGTAAAACCCTTGTTTGAAACCCTAACCCTAATGTAAAACCCTAGTTTGAAACCCTAAGCCTAATTTGAAACCCTAGTTTGAAACCCTAACCCTAATGTAAAACCCTAGTTTGAAACCCTAACCCTAATGTAAAACCCTAGTTTGTAACCCTAACCCTAATGTAAAATGACTGTTTTGAAACCCTAACCCTAATGTAAAACCCTTGTTTGAAACTCTAACCCTAATGTAAAACCCTAGTTTGAAACCCTAATCCTAATTTTAAACCCTAGTTTGTAACCCTAACCCTAATGTAAAACCCTAGTTTGAAACCCTAACCCTAATGTTAAACCCTAGTTTGAAACCCTAACCCTAATGTAAAACCCTTGTTTGAAACCCTAACCCTAATGTAAAACCCTAGTTTGAAACCCTAAGCCTAATTTGAAACCCTAGTTTGAAACCCTAACCCTAATGTAAAACCCTAGTTTGTAACCCTAACCCAAATGTAAAACCCTAGTTTGAAACCCTAACCCCTAATGTAAAACCCTAGTTTGAAACCCTAACCCTAATGTAAAACCATAGTTTGAAGCATTAACCCTAATGTAAAACCCTAGTTTGAAGCACTAACCCTAATGTAAAACACTAGTTTGAAATGCTAACCCTAATGTAAAACCCTAGTTTGAAACCCCAAATCTAATTTGAAACCATAGTTTAAAACCCTAACCCTAATGTAAAACCCTAGTTTGAAACACTAACCCTAATGTAAAACCCTAGTTTGAAGCATTAACCCTAATGTAAAACCCTAGTTTGAAACCCTAACCCAAATGTTAAACCCTAGTTTGAAACCCTAACCCTAAATTGAAACCCTAGTTTCAAACCCTAACCCTAATGTAAAACCCTAGTTTCAAACCCTAACCCTAATGTAAAACCCTAGTTTGTAACCCTAACCCTAATGTAAAACCCTAGTTTGAAACCCTAACGCTAATGTAAAACCCTAGTTTGAAACCCTAACCCTAATGTAAAACCCTAGTTTGAAGCACTAACCCTAATGTAAAACACTAGTTTGAAACGCTAACCCTAATGTAAAACCCTAGTTTGAAACCCCAAATCTAATTTGAAACCATAGTTTAAAACCCTAAACCTAATGTAAAACCCTAGTTTGAAACCCTAACCCTAATTTGAAACCCTAGTTTGAAACCCTAACCCTAATGTAAAACCCTAGTTTGTAACCCTAACCCTAATTTGAAACCCTAGTTTGAAACCCTAACCCTAATGTTAAACCCTAGTTTGAAACCCAAACCTTAATGTAAAACCCTAGTTTGAAACCCTAACCCTAATTTGAAACCCTAGTTTGAAAACCTAACCCTAATGTAAAACCCTAGTTTGAAACACTAACCCTAATGTAAAACCCTAGTTTAAAGCATTAACCCTAATGTTAAACCCTAGTTTGAAACCCTAACACAAATTTGAAACCCCAGTTTGAAACCCTAACCCTAATGTAAAACCCTAGTTTGAAACCCTAACCCTAATGTAAAATCCTAGTTTGTAACCCTAACCCTAATGTAAAATATTAGTGTGAAACCCTAACCCTAATATAAAACCCTAGTTTGAAACCCTAACCCTAATGTAAAACCCTAGTTTGAAACCCTAACCCTAATTTGAAACCCTAACCCTAATGTAAAACCCTAGTTTGTAACCCTAACCCAAATGTAAAACCCTAGTTTGAAACCCTAACCCTAATGTAAAACCCTAGTTTGAAACCCTAACCCTAATGTAAAACCCTAGTTTGAAGCATTAACCCTAATGTAAAACCCTAGTTTGAAACCCTAACCCAAATGTTAAACCCTAGTTTGAAACCCTAACCCTAAATTGAAACCCTAGTTTGAAACCCTAATCCTAATGTAAAACCCTAGTTTGAAACCCTAACCCTAATGTAAAACCCTAGTTTGTAACCCTAACCCTAATGTAAAACCCTAGTTTGAAACCCTAACGCTAATGTAAAACCCTAGTTTGAAACCCTAACCCTATTGTAAAACCCTAGTTTGAAGCACTAACCCTAATGTAAAACACTAGTTTGAAACGCTAACCCTAATGTAAAACCCTAGTTTGAAACCCCAAATCTAATTTGAAACCATAGTTTAAAACCCTAAACCTAATGTAAAACCCTAGTTTGAAGCATTAACCCTAATGTAAAACACTAGTTTGAAACGCTAACCCTAATGTTAAACCCTAATTTGAAACCCTAACCCTAATGTAAAACCCTAGTTTGAAACCCTAACCCTAATGATAAACCCTAGTTTGAAACCCTAACCCTAATGTAAAACCCTAGTTTGAAACCCTAACCCTAATGTAAAACCCTAGTTTGTAACCCTAACTCTAATGTAAAACCCTAGTTTGAAGCAATAACCCTAAATTATAACCCTAGTTTGAAACTCTTACCCTAATGTAAAACCCTAGTTTGAAACCCTAACCGTAATGTAAAACCCTAGTTTGTAACCCTAACCCTAATGTTAAACCCTAGTTTGAAACCCTAACCCTAAGGTAAAACCCTAGTTTGAAACCCTAACCCTAATGATAAACCCTAGTTTGAAACCCTAACCCTAATGCAAAACCCTAGTTTGAAACCCTAACCCTAATGTAAAACCCTTGTTTGTAACCCTAACCCAAATGTAAAGCCCTAGTTTGAAACCCAACCCTAATGTAAAACCCTAGTTTGAAGCATTAACCCTAATGTAAAACACTAGTTTGAAACCCTAACCCTAATTATAAGCCCTAGTTTGAAACCCTAACCCTAATGTAAAACCCTTGTTTGAAACCCTAACCCTAATGATAAACCCTAGTTTGATACCCTAACCCTAAATTGAAACCCTAGTTTGAAACCCTAACCCTAATTTAAAACCCTAGTTTGAAACCCTAACTCTAATGTAAAACCCTAGTTTGTAACCCTAACCCTAATGTAAAACCCTAGTTTGAAACCCTAAACCTAATGTAAAACCCTAGTTTGAAACCCTAACCCTAATGTAAAACCCTTGTTTGAAACCCTAACCCTAAAACAAAACACTAGATTGAAACCCTAAGCCTAATTTGAAACCCTAGTTTGAAACCCTAACCCTAATGTAAAACCCTAGTTTGAAACCCTAAACCTAATGTAAAACCCTAGTTTGAAACCCTAACCCTAATGTAAAACCCTAGTTTGAAACCCTAACCCTAATGTAAAACCCTAGTTTGTAACCCTAACCCTAATGTAAAATGACTGTTTTGAAACCCTAACCCTAATGTAAAACCCTTGTTTGAAACCCTAACCCTAATGTAAAACCCTAGTTTGAAACCCTAAGCCTAATTTGAAACCCTAGTTTGAAACCCTAACCCTAATGTAAAACCCTAGTTTGAAACCCTAACCCTAATGTAAAACCCTAGTTTGTAACCCTAACCCTAATGTAAAATGACTGTTTTGAAACCCTAACCCTAATGTAAAACCCTTGTTTGAAACTCTAACCCTAATGTAAAACCCTAGTTTGAAACCCTAATCCTAATTTTAAACCCTAGTTTGTAACCCTAACCCTAATGTAAAACCCTAGTTTGAAACCCTAACCCTAATGTTAAACCCTAGTTTGAAACCCTAACCCTAATGTAAAACCCTTGTTTGAAAACCTAACCCTAATGTAAAACCCTAGTTTGAAACCCTAAGCCTAATTTGAAACCCTAGTTTGAAACCCTAACCCTAATGTAAAACCCTAGTTTGTAACCCTAACCCTAATGTAAAACCATAGTTTGAAGCATTAACCCTAATGTAAAACCCTAGTTTGAAGCACTAACCCTAATGTAAAACACTAGTTTGAAATGCTAACCCTAATATAAAACCCTAGTTTGAAACCCCAAATCTAATTTGAAACCATAGTTTAAAACCCTAACCCTAATGTAAAACCCTAGTTTGAAGCATTAACCCCAATGTAAAACACTAGTTTGAAACGCTAACCCTAATGTTAAACCCTAATTTGAAAACCTAACCCTAATGTAAAACCCTAGTTTGAAACCCTAACACTAATGATAAACCCTAGTTTGAAACACTAACCCTAAATTTAAACCAGTTTGAAACCCTAACCCTAAGGTAAAACCCTAGTTTGAAACCCTAACCCTAATGTAAAACCCTAATTTGAAACCCTAACCCTAATGTAAAACCCTAGTTTGAAACCCTAACCCTAATGTAAAACCCTAGTTTGTAACCCTTACTCGAAGGTAAAACCCTAGTTTGAAACCCTAACCCTAATGTAAAACCCTAGTTTGAAACCCTAACCCTAATGTAAAACCCGTTTGAAACCCTAACCCTAATTTTAAACCCGAGTTTGAAACCCTAACCCTAATGTAAAACCCTAGTTTGTAACCCTAACCCTAATGTAAAACCCTTGTTTGAAACCCTAACCCTAATGTAAAACCCTAGTTTGAAACCCTAAGCCTAATTTGAAACCCTATTTTGAAACCCTAACCCTAATGTAAAACCCTAGTTTGAAACCCTAACCCTAATGTAAAACCCTAGTTTGTAACCCTAACCCAAATGTAAAACCCTAGTTTGAAACCCTAACCATAATGTAAAACCCTATTTTGAAACCCTAACCCTAATGTAAAACCATAGTTTGAAGCATTAACCCTAATGTAAAACCCTAGTTTGAAGCACTAACCCTAATGTAAAACACTAGTTTGAAACGCTAACCCTAATGTAAAACCCTAGTTTGAAACCCCTAATCTAATTTGAAACCATAGTTTAAAACCCTTACCCTAATGTAAAACCCTAGTTTGAAGCATTAACCCTAATGTAAAACACTAGTTTGAAACGCTAACCCTAGTGTTAAACCCTAATTTGAAACCCTAACCCTAATGTAAAACCCTAGTTTGAAACCCTAACCCTAATGATAAACCCTAGTTTGAATCACTAACCCTAAATTTAAACCCTACTTTGAAACCCTAACCCTAAGGTAAAACCCTAGTTTGAAACCCTAACCCTAATGTAAAACCCTAGTTTGTAACCCTAACCCTATTGTAAAACCATAGTTTGAAACCCTAACCCTAATGTAAAACCCTAGTTTGAAACCCTAACCCTAATGTAAAACCCTAGTTTGTAACCCTAACTCTAATGTAAAACCCTAGTTTGAAGCAATAACCCTAAATTATAACCCTAGTTTGAAACTCTTACCCTAATGTAAAACCCTAGTTTGAAACCCTAACCGTAATGTAAAACCCTAGTTTGTAACCCTAACCCTAATGTTAAACCCTAGTTTGAAACCCTAACCCTAAGGTAAAACCCTAGTTTGAAATCCTAACCCTAATGATAAACCCTAGTTTGAAACCCTAACCCTAATGCAAAACCCTAGTTTGAAACCCTAACCCTAATGTAAAACCCTTGTTTGTAACCCTAACCCAAATGTAAAGCCCTAGTTTGAAACCCAACCCTAATGTAAAACCCTAGTTTGATGCATTAACCCTAATGTAAAACACTAGTTTGAAACCCTAACCCTAATTATAAGCCCTAGTTTGAAACCCTAACCCTAATGTAAAACCCTAGTTTGAAACCCTAACCCTAATGATAAACCCTAGTTTGAAAACCTAACCCTAAATTGAAACCCTAGTTTGAAACCCTAACCCTAATTTAAAACCCTAGTTTGAAACCCTAACTCTAATGTAAAACCCTAGTTTGTAACCCTAACCCTAATGTAAAACCCTAGTTTGAAACCCTAAACCTAATGTAAAACCCTAGTTTGAAACCCTAACCCTAATGTAAAACCCTTGTTTGAAACCCTAACCCTAAAACAAAGCCCTAGATTGAAACCCTAAGCCTAATTTGAAACCCTAGTTTGAAACCCTAACCCTAATTTGAATCCCTAGTTTGAAATCCTAACCCTAATGTGAAACCCTAGTTTGAAACCCTAACCCTAATTAGAAACCCTAGTTTGAAACCCTAACCCTAATGTAAAACCCTAATTTGTAACCCTAACCCTAATGTAAAATGACTGTTTTGAAACCCTAACCCTATTGTAAAACCCTTGTTTGATACCCTAACCCTAATGTAAAACCCTAGTTTGAAAACCTAACCCTAATGTAAAACCCTAGTGTGAAACCGTAACCCTAATATTTAACCACTGTTTTTAAACCCTAACCCTAATGTAAAACCCTAGTTTGAAACCCTAAACCTAATGTAAAACCCTAGTTTGAAACCCTAACCCTAATGTAAAACCCTAGTTTGAAACCCTAACCCTAATGTAAAACCCTAGTTTGTAACCCTAACCCTAATGTAAAATGACTGTTTTGAAACCCTAACCCTAATGTAAAACCCTTGTTTGAAACCCTAACCCTAAGGTAAAACCCTAGTTTGAAACCCTAACCCTAATGTAAAACCCTAGTTTGTAACCCTAACCCTAATGTAAAACCATAGTTTGAAACCCTAACCCTAATGTAAAACCCTAGTTTGAAACCCTAACCCTAATGTAAAACCCTAGTTTGTAACCCTAACTCGAAGGTAAAACCCTAGTTTGAAACCCTAACCCTAATGTAAAACCCTAGTTTGAAACCCTAACCCTAATGTAAAACCCGTTTGAAACCCTAACCCTAATTTTAAACCCGAGTTTGAAACCCTAACCCTAATGTAAAACCCTAGTTTGTAACCCTAACCCTAATGTAAAACCCTTGTTTGAAACCCTAACCCTAATGTAAAACCCTAGTTTGAAACCCTAAGCCTAATTTGAAACCCTAGTTTGAAACCCTAACCATAATGTAAAACCCTATTTTGAAACCCTAACCCTAATGTAAAACCATAGTTTGAAGCATTATCCCTAATGTAAAACCCTAGTTTGAAGCACTAACCCTAATGTAAAACACTAGTTTGAAACGCTAACCCTAATGTAAAACCCTAGTTTGAAACCCCAAATCTAATTTGAAACCATAGTTTAAAACCCTAACCCTAATGTAAAACCCTAGTTTGAAGCATTAACCCTAATGTAAAACACTAGTTTGAAACGCTAACCCTAATGTTAAACCCTAATTTGAAACCCTAACCCTAATGTAAAACCCTAGTTTGAAACCCTAACCCTAATGATAAACCCTAGTTTGAATCACTAACCCTAAATTTAAACCCTACTTTGAAACCCTAACCCTAAGGTAAAACCCTAGTTTGAAACCCTAACCCTAATGTAAAACCCTAGTTTGTAACCCTAACCCTATTGTAAAACCATAGTTTGAAACCCTAACCCTAATGTAAAACCCTAGTTTGAAACCCTAACCCTAATGTAAAACCCTAGTTTGTAACCCTAACTCTAATGTAAAACCCTAGTTTGAAGCAATAACCCTAAATTATAACCCTAGTTTGAAACTCTTACCCTAATGTAAAACCCTAGTTTGAAACCCTAACCGTAATGTAAAACCCTAGTTTGTAACCCTAACCCTAATGTTAAACCCTAGTTTGAAACCCTAACCCTAAGGTAAAACCCTAGTTTGAAATCCTAACCCTAATGATAAACCCTAGTTTGAAACCCTAACCCTAATGCAAAACCCTAGTTTGAAACCCTAACCCTAATGTAAAACCCTTGTTTGTAACCCTAACCCAAATGTAAAGCCCTAGTTTGAAACCCAACCCTAATGTAAAACCCTAGTTTGATGCATTAACCCTAATGTAAAACACTAGTTTGAAACCCTAACCCTAATTATAAGCCCTAGTTTGAAACCCTAACCCTAATGTAAAACCCTAGTTTGAAACCCTAACCCTAATGATAAACCCTAGTTTGAAACCCTAACCCTAAATTGAAACCCTAGTTTGAAACCCTAACCCTAATTTAAAACCCTAGTTTGAAACCCTAACTCTAATGTAAAACCCTAGTTTGTAACCCTAACCCTAATGTAAAACCCTAGTTTGAAACCCTAAACCTAATGTAAAACCCTAGTTTGAAACCCTAACCCTAATGTAAAACCCTTGTTTGAAACCCTAACCCTAAAACAAAGCCCTAGATTGAAACCCTAAGCCTAATTTGAAACCCTAGTTTGAAACCCTAACCCTAATTTGAATCCCTAGTTTGAAATCCTAACCCTAATGTGAAACCCTAGTTTGAAACCCTAACCCTAATTAGAAACCCTAGTTTGAAACCCTAACCCTAATGTAAAACCCTAATTTGTAACCCTAACCCTAATGTAAAATGACTGTTTTGAAACCCTAACCCTATTGTAAAACCCTTGTTTGATACCCTAACCCTAATGTAAAACCCTAGTTTGAAAACCTAACCCTAATGTAAAACCCTAGTGTGAAACCGTAACCCTAATATTTAACCACTGTTTTTAAACCCTAACCCTAATGTAAAACCCTAGTTTGAAACCCTAAACCTAATGTAAAACCCTAGTTTGAAACCCTAACCCTAATGTAAAACCCTAGTTTGAAACCCTAACCCTAATGTAAAACCCTAGTTTGTAACCCTAACCCTAATGTAAAATGACTGTTTTGAAACCCTAACCCTAATGTAAAACCCTTGTTTGAAACCCTAACCCTAAGGTAAAACCCTAGTTTGAAACCCTAACCCTAATGTAAAACCCTAGTTTGTAACCCTAACCCTAATGTAAAACCATAGTTTGAAACCCTAACCCTAATGTAAAACCCTAGTTTGAAACCCTAACCCTAATGTAAAACCCTAGTTTGTAACCCTAACTCGAAGGTAAAACCCTAGTTTGAAACCCTAACCCTAATGTAAAACCCTAGTTTGAAACCCTAACCCTAATGTAAAACCCGTTTGAAACCCTAACCCTAATTTTAAACCCGAGTTTGAAACCCTAACCCTAATGTAAAACCCTAGTTTGTAACCCTAACCCTAATGTAAAACCCTTGTTTGAAACCCTAACCCTAATGTAAAACCCTAGTTTGAAACCCTAAGCCTAATTTGAAACCCTAGTTTGAAACCCTAACCATAATGTAAAACCCTATTTTGAAACCCTAACCCTAATGTAAAACCATAGTTTGAAGCATTAACCCTAATGTAAAACCCTAGTTTGAAGCACTAACCCTAATGTAAAACACTAGTTTGAAACGCTAACCCTAATGTAAAACCCTAGTTTGAAACCCCAAATCTAATTTGAAACCATAGTTTAAAACCCTAACCCTAATGTAAAACCCTAGTTTGAAGCATTAACCCTAATGTAAAACACTAGTTTGAAACGCTAACCCTAATGTTAAACCCTAATTTGAAACCCTAACCCTAATGTAAAACCCTAGTTTGAAACCCTAACCCTAATGATAAACCCTAGTTTTAATCACTAACCCTAAATTTAAACCCTACTTTGAAACCCTAACCCTAAGGTAAAACCCTAGTTTGAAACCCTAACCCTAATGTAAAACCCTAGTTTGTAACCCTAACCCTATTGTAAAACCATAGTTTGAAACCCTAACCCTAATGTAAAACCCTAGTTTGAAACCCTAACCCTAATGTAAAACCCTAGTTTGTAACCCTAACTCTAATGTAAAACCCTAGTTTGAAGCAATAACCCTAAATTATAACCCTAGTTTGAAACTCTTACCCTAATGTAAAACCCTAGTTTGAAACCCTAACCGTAATGTAAAACCCTAGTTTGTAACCCTAACCCTAATGTTAAACCCTAGTTTGAAACCCTAACCCTAAGGTAAAACCCTAGTTTGAAATCCTAACCCTAATGATAAACCCTAGTTTGAAACCCTAACCCTAATGCAAAACCCTAGTTTGAAACCCTAACCCTAATGTAAAACCCTTGTTTGTAACCCGAACCCAAATGTAAAGCCCTAGTTTGAAACCCAACCCTAATGTAAAACCCTAGTTTGAAGCATTAACCCTAATGTAAAACACTAGTTTGAAACCCTAACCCTAATTATAAGCCCTAGTTTGAAACCCTAACCCTAATGTAAAACCCTAGTTTGAAACCCTAACCCTAATGATAAACCCTAGTTTGAAACCCTAACCCTAAATTGAAACCCTAGTTTGAAACCCTAACCCTAATTTAAAACCCTAGTTTGAAACCCTAACTCTAATGTAAAACCCTAGTTTGTAACCCTAACCCTAATGTAAAACCCTAGTTTGAAACCCTAAACCTAATGTAAAACCCTAGTTTGAAACCCTAACCCTAATGTAAAACCCTTGTTTGAAACCCTAACCCTAAAACAAAGCCCTAGATTGAAACCCTAAGCCTAATTTGAAACCCTAGTTTGAAACCCTAACCCTAATTTGAATCCCTAGTTTGAAATCCTAACCCTAATGTGAAACCCTAGTTTGAAACCCTAACCCTAATTAGAAACCCTAGTTTGAAACCCTAACCCTAATGTAAAACCCTAATTTGTAACCCTAACCCTAATGTAAAATGACTGTTTTGAAACCCTAACCCTATTGTAAAACCCTTGTTTGATACCCTAACCCTAATGTAAAACCCTAGTTTGAAAACCTAACCCTAATGTAAAACCCTAGTGTGAAACCGTAACCCTAATATTTAACCACTGTTTTTAAACCCTAACCCTAATGTAAAACCCTAGTTTGAAACCCTAAACCTAATGTAAAACCCTAGTTTGAAACCCTAACCCTAATGTAAAACCCTAGTTTGACACCCTAACCCTAATGTAAAACCCTAGTTTGTAACCCTAACCCTAATGTAAAATGACTGTTTTGAAACCCTAACCCTAATGTAAAACCCTTGTTTGAAACCCTAACCCTAATGTAAAACCCTAGTTTGAAACCCTAACCCTAATGTAAAACCCGTTTGAAACCCTAACCCTAATTTTAAAACCGAGTTTGAAACCCTAACCCTAATGTAAAACCCTAGTTTGTAACCCTAACCCTAATGTAAAACCCTTGTTTGAAACCCTAGCCCTAATGTAAAACCCTAGTTTGAAACCCTAAGCCTAATTTGAAACCCTAGTTTGAAACCCTATCCCTAATGTAAAACCCTAGTTTGAAACCCTAACCCTAATGTAAAACCCTAGTTTGTAACCCTAACCCAAATGTAAAACCCTAGTTTGAAACCCTAACCCTAATGTAAAACCCTAGTTTGAAGCACTAACCCTAATCTAAAACACTAGTTTGAAACGCTAACCCTAATGTAAAACCCTAGTTTGAAACCCCAAATCTAATTTGAAACCATAGTTTAAAACCCTAACGCTAATGTAAAACCCTAGTTTGAAGCATTAACCCTAATGTAAAACACTAGTTTGAAACGCTAACCCTAATGTTAAACCCTAATTTGAAACCCTAACCTTAATGTAAAACCCTAGTTTGAAACCCTAACCCTAATGATAAACCCTAGTTTGAATCACTAACCCTAAATTTAAACCCTACTTTGAAACCCTAACCCTAAGGTAAAACCCTAGTTTGAAACCCTAACCCTAATGTAAAACCCTAGTTTGTAACCCTAACCCTAATGTAAAACCATAGTTTGAAACCCTAACCCTAATGTAAAACCCTAGTTTGAAACCCTAACCATAATGTAAAACCCTAGTTTGTAACCCTAACTCTAATGTAAAACCCTAGTTTGAAGCAATAACCCTGAATTATAACCCTAGTTTGAAACTCTTACCCTAATGTAAAACCCTAGTTTGAAACCCTAACCGTAATGTAAAACCCTAGTTTGTAACCCTAACCCTAATGTTAAACCCTAGTTTGAAACCCTAACCCTAAGGTAAAACCCTAGTTTGAAATCCTAACCCTAATGATAAACCCTAGTTTGAAACCCTAACCCTAATGCAAAACCCTAGTTTGAAACCCTAACCCTAATGTAAAACCCTTGTTTGTAACCCTAACCCAAATGTAAAGCCCTAGTTTGAAACCCAACCCTAATGTAAAACCCTAGTTTGAAGCATTAACCCTAATGTAAAACACTAGTTTGAAACCCTAACCCTAATTATAAGCCCTAGTTTTAAACCCTAACCCTAATGTAAAACCCTAGTTTGAAACCCTAACCCTAATGATAAACCCTAGTTTGAAACCCTAACCCTAAATTGAAACCCTAGTTTGAAACCCTAACCCTAATTTAAAACCCTAGTTTGAAACCCTAACCCTAATGTTAAACCCTAGTTTGAAACCCTAACCCTAAGGTAAAACCCTAGTTTGAAATCCTAACCCTAATGATAAACCCTAGTTTGAAACCCTAACCCTAATGCAAAACCCTAGTTTGAAACCCTAACCCTAATGTAAAACCCTTGTTTGTAACCCTAACCCAAATGTAAAGCCCTAGTTTGAAACCCAACCCTAATGTAAAACCCTAGTTTGAAGCATTAACCCTAATGTAAAACACTAGTTTGAAACCCTAACCCTAATTATAAGCCCTAGTTTGAAACCCTAACCCTAATGTAAAACCCTAGTTTGAAACCCTAACCCTAATGATAAACCCTAGTTTGAAACCCTAACCCTAAATTGAAACCCTAGTTTGAAACCCTAACCCTAATTTAAAACCCTAGTTTGAAACCCTAACTCTAATGTAAAACCCTAGTTTGTAACCCTAACCCTAATGTAAAACCCTAGTTTGAAACCCTAAACCTAATGTAAAATGACTGTTTTGAAACCCTAACCCTATTGTAAAACCCTTGTTTGATACCCTAACCCTAATGTAAAACCCTAGTTTGAAAACCTAACCCTAATGTAAAACCCTAGTGTGAAACCCTAACCCTAATTTTTAACCACTGTTTTTAAACCCTAACCCTAATGTAAAACCCTAGTTTGAAACCCTAAACCTAATGTAAAACCCTAGTTTGAAACCCTAACCCTAATGTAAAACCCTAGTTTGAAACCCTAACCCTAATGTAAAACCCTAGTTTGTAACCCTAACCCTAATGTAAAATGACTGTTTTGAAACCCTAACCCTAATGTAAAACCCTAGTTTGAAACCCTAACCCTAATGTAAAACCCTAGTTTGTAACCCTAACCCTAATGTAAAATGACTGTTTTGAAACCGTAACCCTAATGTAAAACCCTTGTTTGAAACTCTAACCCTAATGTAAAACCCTAGTTTGAAACCCTAATCCTAATTTTAAACCCTAGTTTGTAACCCTAACCCTAATGTAAA
This sequence comes from Vanacampus margaritifer, assembly GCF_051991255.1. Classification (NCBI taxonomy): domain Eukaryota; kingdom Metazoa; phylum Chordata; class Actinopteri; order Syngnathiformes; family Syngnathidae; genus Vanacampus; species Vanacampus margaritifer. The sequence continues at coordinate 185,138 of NW_027520737.1, read as the reverse complement.
ACCCTAGTTTGAAACCCTAATCCTAATTTTAAACCCTAGTTTGTAACCCTAACCCTAATGTAAAACCCTAGTTTGAAGCATTAACCCTAATGTAAAACACTAGTTTGAAACCCTAACCCTAATTATAAGCCCTAGTTTGAAACCCTAACCCTAATGTAAAACCATTGTTTGAAACCCTAACCCTAATGTAAAACCCTAGTTTGAAACCCTAAGCCTAATTTGAAACCCTAGTTTGAAACCCTAACCCTAATGTAAAACCCTAGTTTGTAACCCGAACCCAAATGTAAAAACCTAGTTTGAAACCCTAACCCCTAATGTAAAACCCTAGTTTGAAACCCTAACCCTAATGTAAAACCATAGTTTGAAGCATTAACCCTAATGTAAAACCCTAGTTTGAAGCACTAACCCTAATGTAAAACACTAGTTTGAAATGCTAACCCTAATGTAAAACCCTAGTTTGAAACCCCAAATCTAATTTGAAACCATAGTTTAAAACCCTAACCCTAATGTAAAACCCTAGTTTGAAGCATTAACCCTAATGTAAAACACTAGTTTGAAACGCTAACCCTAATGTTAAACCCTAATTTGAAACCCTAACCCTAATGTAAAACCCTAGTTTGAAACCCTAACCCTAATGATAAACCCTAGTTTGAAACACTAACCCTAAATTTAAACCATAGTTTGAAACCCTAACCCTAAGGTAAAACCCTAGTTTGAAACCCTAACCCTAATGTAAAACCCTAGTTTTTAACCCTAACTCTAATGTAAAACCCTAGTTTGAAACCCTAACCCTAATGTAAAACCCTAGTTTGAAACCCTAACCCTAATGTAAAACCCTTGTTTGAAACCCTAACCCTAATTTTAAACCCGAGTTTGAAACCCTAACCCTAATGTAAAACCCTAGTTTGTAACCCTAACCCTAATGTAAAACCCTTGTTTGAAACCCTAACCCTAATGTAAAACTCTAGTTTGAAACCCTAAGCCTAATTTGAAACCCTAGTTTGAAACCCTAACCCTAATGTAAAACCCTAGTTTGAAACCCTAACCCTAATGTAAAACCCTAGTTTGTAACCCTAACCCTAATGTAAAATGACTGTTTTGAAACCCTAACCCTAATTTAAAACCCTTGTTTGAAACTCTAACCCTAATGTAAAACCCTAGTTTGAAACCCTAATCCTTATTTTAAACCCTAGTTTGTAACCCTAACCCTAATGTAAAACCCTAGTTTGAAACCCTAACCCTAATGTTAAACCCTAGTTTGAAACCCTAACCCTAATGTAAAACCCTTGTTTGAAACCCTAACCCTAATGTAACACCCTAGTTTGAAACCCTAAGCCTAATTTGAAACCCTAGTTTGAAACCCTAACCCTAATGTAAAACCCTAGTTTGTAACCCTAACCCAAATGTAAAACCCTAGTTTGAAACCCTAACCCTAATGTAAAACCCTATTTTGAAACCCTAACCCTAATGTAAAACCATAGTTTGAAGCATTAACCCTAATGTAAAACCCTAGTTTGAAGCACTAACCCTAATGTAAAACACTAGTTTGAAACGCTAACCCTAATGTAAAACCCTAGTTTGAAACCCCAAATCTAATTTGAAACCATAGTTTAAAACCCTAACCCTAATGTAAAACCCTAGTTTGAAGCATTAACCCTAATGTAAAACACTAGTTTGAAACGCTAACCCTAATGTTAAACCCTAATTTGAAACCATAACCCTAATGTAAAACCCTAGTTTGAAACCCTAACCCTAATGATAAACCCTAGTTTGAAACACTAACCCTAAATTCAAACCCTACTTTGAAACCCTAACCCTAAGGTAAAACCCTAGTTTGAAACCCTAACCCTAATGTAAAACCCTAGTTTGTAACCCTAACCCTAATGTAAAACCATAGTTTGAAACCCTAACCCTAATGTAAAACCCTAGTTTGTAACCCTAACCCTAATGTAAAACCCTAGTTTGAAACCCTAAACCTAATGTAAAACCCTAGTTTGAAACCCTAACCCTAATTTAAAACCCTAGTTTGAAACCCTAACTCTAATGTAAAACCCTAGTTTGTAACCCTAACCCTAATGTAAAATGACTGTTTTGAAACCCTAACCCTATTGTAAAACCCTTGTTTGATACCCTAACCCTAATGTAAAACCCTAGTTTGAAAACCTAACCCTAATGTAAAACCCTAGTGTGAAACCCTAACCCTAATTTTTAACCACTGTTTTTAAACCCTAACCCTAATGTAAAACCCTAGTTTGAAACCCTAAACCTAATGTAAAACCCTAGTTTGAAACCCTAACCCTAATGTAAAACCCTAGTTTGAAACCCTAACCCTAATGTAAAACCCTAGTTTGTAACCCTAACCCTAATGTAAAATGACTGTTTTGAAACCCTAACCCTAATGTAAAACCCTAGTTTGAAACCCTAACCCTAATGTAAAACCCTAGTTTGTAACCCTAACCCTAATGTAAAATGACTGTTTTGAAACCGTAACCCTAATGTAAAACCCTTGTTTGAAACTCTAACCCTAATGTAAAACCCTAGTTTGAAACCCTAATCCTAATTTTAAACCCTAGTTTGTAACCCTAACCCTAATGTAAAATGACTGTTTTGAAACCGTAACCCTAATGTAAAACCCTTGTTTGAAACTCTAACCCTAATGTAAAACCCTAGTTTGAAACCCTAAGCCTAATTTGAAACCCTAGTTTGAAACCCTAACCCTAATGTAAAACCCTAGTTTGTAACCCGAACCCAAATGTAAAAACCTAGTTTGAAACCCTAACCCCTAATGTAAAACCCTAGTTTGAAACCCTAACCCTAATGTAAAACCATAGTTTGAAGCATTAACCCTAATGTAAAACCCTAGTTTGAAGCACTAACCCTAATGTAAAACACTAGTTTGAAATGCTAACCCTAATGTAAAACCCTAGTTTGAAACCCTAATCCTTATTTTAAACCCTAGTTTGTAACCCTAACCCTAATGTAAAACCCTAGTTTGAAACCCTAACCCTAATGTTAAACCCTAGTTTGAAACCCTAACCCTAATGTAAAACCCTTGTTTGAAACCCTAACCCTAATGTAACACCCTAGTTTGAAACCCTAAGCCTAATTTGAAACCCTAGTTTGAAACCCTAACCCTAATGTAAAACCCTAGTTTGTAACCCTAACCCAAATGTAAAACCCTAGTTTGAAACCCTAACCCTAATGTAAAACCCTATTTTGAAACCCTAACCCTAATGTAAAACCATAGTTTGAAGCATTAACCCTAATGTAAAACCCTAGTTTGAAGCACTAACCCTAATGTAAAACACTAGTTTGAAACGCTAACCCTAATGTAAAACCCTAGTTTGAAACCCCAAATCTAATTTGAAACCATAGTTTAAAACCCTAACCCTAATGTAAAACCCTAGTTTGAAGCATTAACCCTAATGTAAAACACTAGTTTGAAACGCTAACCCTAATGTTAAACCCTAATTTGAAACCATAACCCTAATGTAAAACCCTAGTTTGAAACCCTAACCCTAATGATAAACCCTAGTTTGAAACACTAACCCTAAATTCAAACCCTACTTTGAAACCCTAACCCTAAGGTAAAACCCTAGTTTGAAACCCTAACCCTAATGTAAAACCCTAGTTTGTAACCCTAACCCTAATGTAAAACCATAGTTTGAAACCCTAACCCTAATGTAAAACCCTAGTTTGAAACCCTAACCCTAATGTAAAACCCTAGTTTGTAACCCTAACTCTAATGTAAAACCCTAGTTTGAAACCCTAACCCTAATGTAAAACCCTAGTTTGAAACCCTAACCCTAATGTAAAACCCTTGTTTGAAACCCTAACCCTAATTTTAAACCCGAGTTTGAAACCCTAACCCTAATGTAAAACCCTAGTTTGAAACCCTAACCCTAATGTAAAACCCCTTGTTTGTAACCCTAACCCTAATTTGAAACCCTAGTTTGAAACCCTAACCCTAATGTTAAACCCTAGTTTGAAACCCTAACCCTAATGTAAAACCCTAGTTTGAAAACCTAACCCTAATTTGAAACCCTAGTTTGAAATCCCAACCCTAATGTAAAACCCCTTGTTTGTAACCCTAACCCTAATTTGAAACCCTAATTTGAAACCCTAGTTTGAAACCCAAACCCTAATGTTAAACCCTAATTTGAAACCCTAACCCTAATGTAAAACCCTACTTTGAAACCCTAACCCTAATTTGAAACCCTTGTTTGAAACCCTAACCCTAATTTGAAACCCCTGTTTGAAATCCTAACTCTAATGTGAAACCTTAGTTTGAAACCCGAACCCTCATAAAAAACCCTAGTTTGTAACCCTAACCCTAATGTAAAATCCTAGTTTGTAACCCTAACCCTAACGTAAAACCCTAGTTTGAATCCCTAACCCTAATGCAAAACCCTAGTTTGAAACCCTAACCCTAATGATAAACCCTAGTTTGAAACCCTAACCCTAATGATAAACCCTAGTTTGAAACCCTAACCCTAAATTGAAACCCTAGTTTGAAACCCTAACCCTAATGTAAAACCCTAGTTTGAAACCCTAACCCTAATGTAAAACCTTAGTTTGAAACCCTAACCCTAATGTAAAACCATAGTTTGAAGCACTAACCCTAATGTAAAACACTAGTTTGAAACGCTAACCCTAATGTAAAACCCTAGTTTGAAGCATTAACCCTAATAATAAACCCTAGTTTGAAACCCTAACACTAAATTGAAACCCCAGTTTGAAACCCTAACACTAATGTAAAACCCTAGTTTGAAACCCTAAACCTAATGTAAAACCCTAGTTTGAAACCCTAACCCTAATGTAAAACCCTTGTTTGAAACCCTAACCCTAAAACAAAGCCCTAGATTGAAACCCTAAGCCTAATTTGAAACCCTAGTTTGAAACCCTAACCCTAATTTGAATCCCTAGTTTGAAATCCTAACCCTAATGTGAAACCCTAGTTTGAAACCCTAACCCTAATTAGAAACCCTAGTTTGAAACCCTAACCCTAATGTAAAACCCTAATTTGTAACCCTAACCCTAATGTAAAATGACTGTTTTGAAACCCTAACCCTATTGTAAAACCCTTGTTTGATACCCTAACCCTAATGTAAAACCCTAGTTTGAAAACCTAACCCTAATGTAAAACCCTAGTGTGAAACCGTAACCCTAATATTTAACCACTGTTTTTAAACCCTAACCCTAATGTAAAACCCTAGTTTGAAACCCTAACCCTAATGTAAAACCCTAGTTTGACACCCTAACCCTAATGTAAAACCCTAGTTTGTAACCCTAACCCTAATGTAAAATGACTGTTTTGAAACCCTAACCCTAATGTAAAACCCTTGTTTGAAACCCTAACCCTAATGTAAAACCCTAGTTTGAAACCCTAACCCTAATGTAAAACCCGTTTGAAACCCTAACCCTAATTTTAAAACCGAGTTTGAAACCCTAACCCTAATGTAAAACCCTAGTTTGTAACCCTAACCCTAATGTAAAACCCTTGTTTGAAACCCTAGCCCTAATGTAAAACCCTAGTTTGAAACCCTAAGCCTAATTTGAAACCCTAGTTTGAAACCCTATCCCTAATGTAAAACCCTAGTTTGAAACCCTAACCCTAATGTAAAACCCTAGTTTGTAACCCTAACCCAAATGTAAAACCCTAGTTTGAAACCCTAACCCTAATGTAAAACCCTAGTTTGAAGCACTAACCCTAATCTAAAACACTAGTTTGAAACGCTAACCCTAATGTAAAACCCTAGTTTGAAACCCCAAATCTAATTTGAAACCATAGTTTAAAACCCTAACGCTAATGTAAAACCCTAGTTTGAAGCATTAACCCTAATGTAAAACACTAGTTTGAAACGCTAACCCTAATGTTAAACCCTAATTTGAAACCCTAACCTTAATGTAAAACCCTAGTTTGAAACCCTAACCCTAATGATAAACCCTAGTTTGAATCACTAACCCTAAATTTAAACCCTACTTTGAAACCCTAACCCTAAGGTAAAACCCTAGTTTGAAACCCTAACCCTAATGTAAAACCCTAGTTTGTAACCCTAACCCTAATGTAAAACCATAGTTTGAAACCCTAACCCTAATGTAAAACCCTAGTTTGAAACCCTAACCATAATGTAAAACCCTAGTTTGTAACCCTAACTCTAATGTAAAACCCTAGTTTGAAGCAATAACCCTGAATTATAACCCTAGTTTGAAACTCTTACCCTAATGTAAAACCCTAGTTTGAAACCCTAACCGTAATGTAAAACCCTAGTTTGTAACCCTAACCCTAATGTTAAACCCTAGTTTGAAACCCTAACCCTAAGGTAAAACCCTAGTTTGAAATCCTAACCCTAATGATAAACCCTAGTTTGAAACCCTAACCCTAATGCAAAACCCTAGTTTGAAACCCTAACCCTAATGTAAAACCCTTGTTTGTAACCCTAACCCAAATGTAAAGCCCTAGTTTGAAACCCAACCCTAATGTAAAACCCTAGTTTGAAGCATTAACCCTAATGTAAAACACTAGTTTGAAACCCTAACCCTAATTATAAGCCCTAGTTTTAAACCCTAACCCTAATGTAAAACCCTAGTTTGAAACCCTAACCCTAATGATAAACCCTAGTTTGAAACCCTAACCCTAAATTGAAACCCTAGTTTGAAACCCTAACCCTAATTTAAAACCCTAGTTTGAAACCCTAACCCTAATGTTAAACCCTAGTTTGAAACCCTAACCCTAAGGTAAAACCCTAGTTTGAAATCCTAACCCTAATGATAAACCCTAGTTTGAAACCCTAACCCTAATGCAAAACCCTAGTTTGAAACCCTAACCCTAATTTAAAACCCTTGTTTGTAACCCTAACCCAAATGTAAAGCCCTAGTTTGAAACCCAACCCTAATGTAAAACCCTAGTTTGAAGCATTAACCCTAATGTAAAACACTAGTTTGAAACCCTAACCCTAATTATAAGCCCTAGTTTGAAACCCTAACCCTAATGTAAAACCCTAGTTTGAAACCCTAACCCTAATGATAAACCCTAGTTTGAAACCCTAACCCTAAATTGAAACCCTAGTTTGAAACCCTAACCCTAATTTAAAACCCTAGTTTGAAACCCTAACTCTAATGTAAAACCCTAGTTTGTAACCCTAACCCTAATGTAAAACCCTAGTTTGAAACCCTAAACCTAATGTAAAATGACTGTTTTGAAACCCTAACCCTATTGTAAAACCCTTGTTTGATACCCTAACCCTAATGTAAAACCCTAGTTTGAAAACCTAACCCTAATGTAAAACCCTAGTGTGAAACCCTAACCCTAATTTTTAACCACTGTTTTTAAACCCTAACCCTAATGTAAAACCCTAGTTTGAAACCCTAAACCTAATGTAAAACCCTAGTTTGAAACCCTAACCCTAATGTAAAACCCTAGTTTGAAACCCTAACCCTAATGTAAAACCCTAGTTTGTAACCCTAACCCTAATGTAAAATGACTGTTTTGAAACCCTAACCCTAATGTAAAACCCTAGTTTGAAACCCTAACCCTAATGTAAAACCCTAGTTTGTAACCCTAACCCTAATGTAAAATGACTGTTTTGAAACCGTAACCCTAATGTAAAACCCTTGTTTGAAACTCTAACCCTAATGTAAAACCCTAGTTTGAAACCCTAATCCTAATTTTAAACCCTAGTTTGTAACCCTAACCCTAATGTAAAACCCTAGTTTGAAACCCTAATCCTAATTTTAAACCCTAGTTTGTAACCCTAACCCTAATGTAAAACCCTAGTTTGAAGCATTAACCCTAATGTAAAACACTAGTTTGAAACCCTAACCCTAATTATAAGCCCTAGTTTGAAACCCTAACCCTAATGTAAAACCATTGTTTGAAACCCTAACCCTAATGTAAAACCCTAGTTTGAAACCCTAAGCCTAATTTGAAACCCTAGTTTGAAACCCTAACCCTAATGTAAAACCCTAGTTTGTAACCCGAACCCAAATGTAAAAACCTAGTTTGAAACCCTAACCCCTAATGTAAAACCCTAGTTTGAAACCCTAACCCTAATGTAAAACCATAGTTTGAAGCATTAACCCTAATGTAAAACCCTAGTTTGAAGCACTAACCCTAATGTAAAACACTAGTTTGAAATGCTAACCCTAATGTAAAACCCTAGTTTGAAACCCCAAATCTAATTTGAAACCATAGTTTAAAACCCTAACCCTAATGTAAAACCCTAGTTTGAAGCATTAACCCTAATGTAAAACACTAGTTTGAAACGCTAACCCTAATGTTAAACCCTAATTTGAAACCCTAACCCTAATGTAAAACCCTAGTTTGAAACCCTAACCCTAATGATAAACCCTAGTTTGAAACACTAACCCTAAATTTAAACCATAGTTTGAAACCCTAACCCTAAGGTAAAACCCTAGTTTGAAACCCTAACCCTAATGTAAAACCCTAGTTTTTAACCCTAACTCTAATGTAAAACCCTAGTTTGAAACCCTAACCTTAATGTAAAACCCTAGTTTGAAACCCTAACCCTAATGTAAAACCCTTGTTTGAAACCCTAACCCTAATTTTAAACCCGAGTTTGAAACCCTAACCCTAATGTAAAACCCTAGTTTGTAACCCTAACCCTAATGTAAAACCCTTGTTTGAAACCCTAACCCTAATGTAAAACTCTAGTTTGAAACCCTAAGCCTAATTTGAAACCCTAGTTTGAAACCCTAACCCTAATGTAAAACCCTAGTTTGAAACCCTAACCCTAATGTAAAACCCTAGTTTGTAACCCTAACCCTAATGTAAAATGACTGTTTTGAAACCCTAACCCTAATTTAAAACCCTTGTTTGAAACTCTAACCCTAATGTAAAACCCTAGTTTGAAACCCTAATCCTTATTTTAAACCCTAGTTTGTAACCCTAACCCTAATGTAAAACCCTAGTTTGAAACCCTAACCCTAATGTTAAACCCTAGTTTGAAACCCTAACCCTAATGTAAAACCCTTGTTTGAAACCCTAACCCTAATGTAACACCCTAGTTTGAAACCCTAAGCCTAATTTGAAACCCTAGTTTGAAACCCTAACCCTAATGTAAAACCCTAGTTTGTAACCCTAACCCAAATGTAAAACCCTAGTTTGAAACCCTAACCCTAATGTAAAACCCTATTTTGAAACCCTAACCCTAATGTAAAACCATAGTTTGAAGCATTAACCCTAATGTAAAACCCTAGTTTGAAGCACTAACCCTAATGTAAAACACTAGTTTGAAACGCTAACCCTAATGTAAAACCCTAGTTTGAAACCCCAAATCTAATTTGAAACCATAGTTTAAAACCCTAACCCTAATGTAAAACCCTAGTTTGAAGCATTAACCCTAATGTAAAACACTAGTTTGAAACGCTAACCCTAATGTTAAACCCTAATTTGAAACCATAACCCTAATGTAAAACCCTAGTTTGAAACCCTAACCCTAATGATAAACCCTAGTTTGAAACACTAACCCTAAATTCAAACCCTACTTTGAAACCCTAACCCTAAGGTAAAACCCTAGTTTGAAACCCTAACCCTAATGTAAAACCCTAGTTTGTAACCCTAACCCTAATGTAAAACCATAGTTTGAAACCCTAACCCTAATGTAAAACCCTAGTTTGTAACCCTAACCCTAATGTAAAACCCTAGTTTGAAACCCTAAACCTAATGTAAAACCCTAGTTTGAAACCCTAACCCTAATTTAAAACCCTAGTTTGAAACCCTAACTCTAATGTAAAACCCTAGTTTGTAACCCTAACCCTAATGTAAAATGACTGTTTTGAAACCCTAACCCTATTGTAAAACCCTTGTTTGATACCCTAACCCTAATGTAAAACCCTAGTTTGAAAACCTAACCCTAATGTAAAACCCTAGTGTGAAACCCTAACCCTAATTTTTAACCACTGTTTTTAAACCCTAACCCTAATGTAAAACCCTAGTTTGAAACCCTAAACCTAATGTAAAACCCTAGTTTGAAACCCTAACCCTAATGTAAAACCCTAGTTTGAAACCCTAACCCTAATGTAAAACCCTAGTTTGTAACCCTAACCCTAATGTAAAATGACTGTTTTGAAACCCTAACCCTAATGTAAAACCCTAGTTTGAAACCCTAACCCTAATGTAAAACCCTAGTTTGTAACCCTAACCCTAATGTAAAATGACTGTTTTGAAACCGTAACCCTAATGTAAAACCCTTGTTTGAAACTCTAACCCTAATGTAAAACCCTAGTTTGAAACCCTAATCCTAATTTTAAACCCTAGTTTGTAACCCTAACCCTAATGTAAAATGACTGTTTTGAAACCGTAACCCTAATGTAAAACCCTTGTTTGAAACTCTAACCCTAATGTAAAACCCTAGTTTGAAACCCTAAGCCTAATTTGAAACCCTAGTTTGAAACCCTAACCCTAATGTAAAACCCTAGTTTGTAACCCGAACCCAAATGTAAAAACCTAGTTTGAAACCCTAACCCCTAATGTAAAACCCTAGTTTGAAACCCTAACCCTAATGTAAAACCATAGTTTGAAGCATTAACCCTAATGTAAAACCCTAGTTTGAAGCACTAACCCTAATGTAAAACACTAGTTTGAAATGCTAACCCTAATGTAAAACCCTAGTTTGAAACCCTAATCCTTATTTTAAACCCTAGTTTGTAACCCTAACCCTAATGTAAAACCCTAGTTTGAAACCCTAACCCTAATGTTAAACCCTAGTTTGAAACCCTAACCCTAATGTAAAACCCTTGTTTGAAACCCTAACCCTAATGTAACACCCTAGTTTGAAACCCTAAGCCTAATTTGAAACCCTAGTTTGAAACCCTAACCCTAATGTAAAACCCTAGTTTGTAACCCTAACCCAAATGTAAAACCCTAGTTTGAAACCCTAACCCTAATGTAAAACCCTATTTTGAAACCCTAACCCTAATGTAAAACCATAGTTTGAAGCATTAACCCTAATGTAAAACCCTAGTTTGAAGCACTAACCCTAATGTAAAACACTAGTTTGAAACGCTAACCCTAATGTAAAACCCTAGTTTGAAACCCCAAATCTAATTTGAAACCATAGTTTAAAACCCTAACCCTAATGTAAAACCCTAGTTTGAAGCATTAACCCTAATGTAAAACACTAGTTTGAAACGCTAACCCTAATGTTAAACCCTAATTTGAAACCATAACCCTAATGTAAAACCCTAGTTTGAAACCCTAACCCTAATGATAAACCCTAGTTTGAAACACTAACCCTAAATTCAAACCCTACTTTGAAACCCTAACCCTAAGGTAAAACCCTAGTTTGAAACCCTAACCCTAATGTAAAACCCTAGTTTGTAACCCTAACCCTAATGTAAAACCATAGTTTGAAACCCTAACCCTAATGTAAAACCCTAGTTTGAAACCCTAACCCTAATGTAAAACCCTAGTTTGTAACCCTAACTCTAATGTAAAACCCTAGTTTGAAACCCTAACCCTAATGTAAAACCCTAGTTTGAAACCCTAACCCTAATGTAAAACCCTTGTTTGAAACCCTAACCCTAATTTTAAACCCGAGTTTGAAACCCTAACCCTAATGTAAAACCCTAGTTTGAAACCCTAACCCTAATGTAAAACCCCTTGTTTGTAACCCTAACCCTAATTTGAAACCCTAGTTTGAAACCCTAACCCTAATGTTAAACCCTAGTTTGAAACCCTAACCCTAATGTAAAACCCTAGTTTGAAAACCTAACCCTAATTTGAAACCCTAGTTTGAAATCCCAACCCTAATGTAAAACCCCTTGTTTGTAACCCTAACCCTAATTTGAAACCCTAATTTGAAACCCTAGTTTGAAACCCAAACCCTAATGTTAAACCCTAATTTGAAACCCTAACCCTAATGTAAAACCCTACTTTGAAACCCTAACCCTAATTTGAAACCCTTGTTTGAAACCCTAACCCTAATTTGAAACCCCTGTTTGAAATCCTAACTCTAATGTGAAACCTTAGTTTGAAACCCGAACCCTCATAAAAAACCCTAGTTTGTAACCCTAACCCTAATGTAAAATCCTAGTTTGTAACCCTAACCCTAACGTAAAACCCTAGTTTGAATCCCTAACCCTAATGCAAAACCCTAGTTTGAAACCCTAACCCTAATGATAAACCCTAGTTTGAAACCCTAACCCTAATGATAAACCCTAGTTTGAAACCCTAACCCTAAATTGAAACCCTAGTTTGAAACCCTAACCCTAATGTAAAACCCTAGTTTGAAACCCTAACCCTAATGTAAAACCTTAGTTTGAAACCCTAACCCTAATGTAAAACCATAGTTTGAAGCACTAACCCTAATGTAAAACACTAGTTTGAAACGCTAACCCTAATGTAAAACCCTAGTTTGAAGCATTAACCCTAATAATAAACCCTAGTTTGAAACCCTAACACTAAATTGAAACCCCAGTTTGAAACCCTAACACTAATGTAAAACCCTAGTTTTTAACCCTAACCCTAATGTAAAACCTTAGTGTGAAACCCTAACCCTAATGTAAAACCCTAGTTTGAAACCCTAACCCTAATGTAAAACCCTTGTTTGAAACCCTAACCCTAATGTAAAACCCTAGTTTGAAACCCTAACCCTAATGTTAAAGCCTAGTTTGTAGCCCTAACCCTAATGTAAAACCCTAGTTTGAAACCCTAACCCTAATGTTAAACCCTAGTTTGAAACCCTAACCCTAATGTAAATCCCTTGTTTGAAAACCTAACCCTAATGTAAAACCCTAGTTTGAAACACTAAGCCTAATTTGAAACCCTAGTTTGAAACCCTAACCCTAATGTAAAACCCTAGTTTGTAACCCTAACCCAAATGTAAAACCCTAGTTTGAAACCCTAACACTAATGTAAAACCCTAGTTTGAAACCCTAACCCTAATGTAAAACCCTAGTTTGAAGCATTAACCCTAATGTAAAACCCTAGTTTGAAACCCTAACCCAAATGTTAAACCCTAGTTTGAAACCCTAACCCTAAATTGAAACCCTAGTTTCAAACCATAACCCTAATGTAAAACCCTAGTTTGAAACCCTAACCCTAATGTAAAACCCTAGTTTGTAACCCTAACCCTAATGTAAAACCCTAGTTTGAAACCCTAACCCTAATGTAAAACCCTAGTTTGAAGCACTAACCCTAATGTAAAACACTAGTTTGAAACGCTAACCCTAATGTAAAACCCTAGTTTGAAACCCCAAATCTAATTTGAAACCATAGTTTAAAACCCTAACCCTAATGTAAAACCCTAGTTTGAAGCATTAACCCTAATGTAAAACACTAGTTTGAAACGCTAACCCTAATGTTAAACCCTAATTTGAAACCATAACCCTAATGTAAAACCCTAGTTTGAAACCCTAACCCTAATGATAAACCCTAGTTTGAAACACTAACCCTAAATTCAAACCCTACTTTGAAACCCTAACCCTAAGGTAAAACCCTAGTTTGAAACCCTAACCCTAATGTAAAACCCTAGTTTGTAACCCTAACCCAAATGTAAAACCCTAGTTTGAAACCCTAACACTAATGTAAAACCCTAGTTTGAAACCCTAACCCTAATGTAAAACCCTAGTTTGAAGCATTAACCCTAATGTAAAACCCTAGTTTGAAACCCTAACCCAAATGTTAAACCCTAGTTTGAAACCCTAACCCTAAATTGAAACCCTAGTTTCAAACCATAACCCTAATGTAAAACCCTAGTTTGAAACCCTAACCCTAATGTAAAACCCTAGTTTGTAACCCTAACCCTAATGTAAAACCCTAGTTTGAAACCCTAACCCTAATGTAAAACCCTAGTTTGAAGCACTAACCCTAATGTAAAACACTAGTTTGAAACGCTAACCCTAATGTAAAACCCTAGTTTGAAACCCCAAATCTAATTTGAAACCATAGTTTAAAACCCTAACCCTAATGTAAAACCCTAGTTTGAAGCATTAACCCTAATGTAAAACACTAGTTTGAAACGCTAACCCTAATGTTAAACCCTAATTTGAAACCATAACCCTAATGTAAAACCCTAGTTTGAAACCCTAACCCTAATGATAAACCCTAGTTTGAAACACTAACCCTAAATTCAAACCCTACTTTGAAACCCTAACCCTAAGGTAAAACCCTAGTTTGAAACCCTAACCCTAATGTAAAACCCTAGTTTGTAACCCTAACCCTAATGTAAAACCATAGTTTGAAACCCTAACCCTAATGTAAAACCCTAGTTTGTAACCCTAACCCTAATGTAAAACCCTAGTTTGAAACCCTAAACCTAATGTAAAACCCTAGTTTGAAACCCTAACCCTAATTTAAAACCCTAGTTTGAAACCCTAACTCTAATGTAAAACCCTAGTTTGTAACCCTAACCCTAATGTAAAATGACTGTTTTGAAACCCTAACCCTATTGTAAAACCCTTGTTTGATACCCTAACCCTAATGTAAAACCCTAGTTTGAAAACCTAACCCTAATGTAAAACCCTAGTGTGAAACCCTAACCCTAATTTTTAACCACTGTTTTTAAACCCTAACCCTAATGTAAAACCCTAGTTTGAAACCCTAAACCTAATGTAAAACCCTAGTTTGAAACCCTAACCCTAATGTAAAACCCTAGTTTGAAACCCTAACCCTAATGTAAAACCCTAGTTTGTAACCCTAACCCTAATGTAAAATGACTGTTTTGAAACCCTAACCCTAATGTAAAACCCTAGTTTGAAACCCTAACCCTAATGTAAAACCCTAGTTTGTAACCCTAACCCTAATGTAAAATGACTGTTTTGAAACCGTAACCCTAATGTAAAACCCTTGTTTGAAACTCTAACCCTAATGTAAAACCCTAGTTTGAAACCCTAATCCTAATTTTAAACCCTAGTTTGTAACCCTAACCCTAATGTAAAATGACTGTTTTGAAACCGTAACCCTAATGTAAAACCCTTGTTTGAAACTCTAACCCTAATGTAAAACCCTAGTTTGAAACCCTAAGCCTAATTTGAAACCCTAGTTTGAAACCCTAACCCTAATGTAAAACCCTAGTTTGTAACCCGAACCCAAATGTAAAAACCTAGTTTGAAACCCTAACCCCTAATGTAAAACCCTAGTTTGAAACCCTAACCCTAATGTAAAACCATAGTTTGAAGCATTAACCCTAATGTAAAACCCTAGTTTGAAGCACTAACCCTAATGTAAAACACTAGTTTGAAATGCTAACCCTAATGTAAAACCCTAGTTTGAAACCCTAATCCTTATTTTAAACCCTAGTTTGTAACCCTAACCCTAATGTAAAACCCTAGTTTGAAACCCTAACCCTAATGTTAAACCCTAGTTTGAAACCCTAACCCTAATGTAAAACCCTTGTTTGAAACCCTAACCCTAATGTAACACCCTAGTTTGAAACCCTAAGCCTAATTTGAAACCCTAGTTTGAAACCCTAACCCTAATGTAAAACCCTAGTTTGTAACCCTAACCCAAATGTAAAACCCTAGTTTGAAACCCTAACCCTAATGTAAAACCCTATTTTGAAACCCTAACCCTAATGTAAAACCATAGTTTGAAGCATTAACCCTAATGTAAAACCCTAGTTTGAAGCACTAACCCTAATGTAAAACACTAGTTTGAAACGCTAACCCTAATGTAAAACCCTAGTTTGAAACCCCAAATCTAATTTGAAACCATAGTTTAAAACCCTAACCCTAATGTAAAACCCTAGTTTGAAGCATTAACCCTAATGTAAAACACTAGTTTGAAACGCTAACCCTAATGTTAAACCCTAATTTGAAACCATAACCCTAATGTAAAACCCTAGTTTGAAACCCTAACCCTAATGATAAACCCTAGTTTGAAACACTAACCCTAAATTCAAACCCTACTTTGAAACCCTAACCCTAAGGTAAAACCCTAGTTTGAAACCCTAACCCTAATGTAAAACCCTAGTTTGTAACCCTAACCCTAATGTAAAACCATAGTTTGAAACCCTAACCCTAATGTAAAACCCTAGTTTGAAACCCTAACCCTAATGTAAAACCCTAGTTTGTAACCCTAACTCTAATGTAAAACCCTAGTTTGAAACCCTAACCCTAATGTAAAACCCTAGTTTGAAACCCTAACCCTAATGTAAAACCCTTGTTTGAAACCCTAACCCTAATTTTAAACCCGAGTTTGAAACCCTAACCCTAATGTAAAACCCTAGTTTGAAACCCTAACCCTAATGTAAAACCCCTTGTTTGTAACCCTAACCCTAATTTGAAACCCTAGTTTGAAACCCTAACCCTAATGTTAAACCCTAGTTTGAAACCCTAACCCTAATGTAAAACCCTAGTTTGAAAACCTAACCCTAATTTGAAACCCTAGTTTGAAATCCCAACCCTAATGTAAAACCCCTTGTTTGTAACCCTAACCCTAATTTGAAACCCTAATTTGAAACCCTAGTTTGAAACCCAAACCCTAATGTTAAACCCTAATTTGAAACCCTAACCCTAATGTAAAACCCTACTTTGAAACCCTAACCCTAATTTGAAACCCTTGTTTGAAACCCTAACCCTAATTTGAAACCCCTGTTTGAAATCCTAACTCTAATGTGAAACCTTAGTTTGAAACCCGAACCCTCATAAAAAACCCTAGTTTGTAACCCTAACCCTAATGTAAAATCCTAGTTTGTAACCCTAACCCTAACGTAAAACCCTAGTTTGAATCCCTAACCCTAATGCAAAACCCTAGTTTGAAACCCTAACCCTAATGATAAACCCTAGTTTGAAACCCTAACCCTAATGATAAACCCTAGTTTGAAACCCTAACCCTAAATTGAAACCCTAGTTTGAAACCCTAACCCTAATGTAAAACCCTAGTTTGAAACCCTAACCCTAATGTAAAACCTTAGTTTGAAACCCTAACCCTAATGTAAAACCATAGTTTGAAGCACTAACCCTAATGTAAAACACTAGTTTGAAACGCTAACCCTAATGTAAAACCCTAGTTTGAAGCATTAACCCTAATAATAAACCCTAGTTTGAAACCCTAACACTAAATTGAAACCCCAGTTTGAAACCCTAACACTAATGTAAAACCCTAGTTTTTAACCCTAACCCTAATGTAAAACCTTAGTGTGAAACCCTAACCCTAATGTAAAACCCTAGTTTGAAACCCTAACCCTAATGTAAAACCCTTGTTTGAAACCCTAACCCTAATGTAAAACCCTAGTTTGAAACCCTAACCCTAATGTTAAAGCCTAGTTTGTAACCCTAACCCTAATGTAAAACCCTAGTTTGAAACCCTAACCCTAATGTTAAACCCTAGTTTGAAACCCTAACCCTAATGTAAATCCCTTGTTTGAAAACCTAACCCTAATGTAAAACCCTAGTTTGAAACACTAAGCCTAATTTGAAACCCTAGTTTGAAACCCTAACCCTAATGTAAAACCCTAGTTTGTAACCCTAACCCAAATGTAAAACCCTAGTTTGAAACCCTAACACTAATGTAAAACCCTAGTTTGAAACCCTAACCCTAATGTAAAACCCTAGTTTGAAGCATTAACCCTAATGTAAAACCCTAGTTTGAAACCCTAACCCAAATGTTAAACCCTAGTTTGAAACCCTAACCCTAAATTGAAACCCTAGTTTCAAACCATAACCCTAATGTAAAACCCTAGTTTGAAACCCTAACCCTAATGTAAAACCCTAGTTTGTAACCCTAACCCTAATGTAAAACCCTAGTTTGAAACCCTAACCCTAATGTAAAACCCTAGTTTGAAGCACTAACCCTAATGTAAAACACTAGTTTGAAACGCTAACCCTAATGTAAAACCCTAGTTTGAAACCCCAAATCTAATTTGAAACCATAGTTTAAAACCCTAACCCTAATGTAAAACCCTAGTTTGAAGCATTAACCCTAATGTAAAACACTAGTTTGAAACGCTAACCCTAATGTTAAACCCTAATTTGAAACCATAACCCTAATGTAAAACCCTAGTTTGAAACCCTAACCCTAATGATAAACCCTAGTTTGAAACACTAACCCTAAATTCAAACCCTACTTTGAAACCCTAACCCTAAGGTAAAACCCTAGTTTGAAACCCTAACACTAATGTAAAACCCTAGTTTGTAACCCTAACCCTAATGTAAAACCATAGTTTGAAACCCTAACCCTAATGTAAAACCCTAGTTTGTAACCCTAACCCTAATGTAAAACCCTAGTTTGAAACCCTAAACCTAATGTAAAACCCTAGTTTGAAACCCTAACCCTAATTTAAAACCCTAGTTTGAAACCCTAACTCTAATGTAAAACCCTAGTTTATAACCCTAACCCTAATGTAAAATGACTGTTTTGAAACCCTAACCCTATTGTAAAACCCTTGTTTGATACCCTAACCCTAATGTAAAACCCTAGTTTGAAAACCTAACCCTAATGTAAAACCCTAGTGTGAAACCCTAACCCTAATTTTTAACCACTGTTTTTAAACCCTAACCCTAATGTAAAACCCTAGTTTGAAACCCTAAACCTAATGTAAAACCCTAGTTTGAAACCCTAACCCTAATGTAAAACCCTAGTTTGAAACCCTAACCCTAATGTAAAACCCTAGTTTGTAACCCTAACCCTAATGTAAAATGACTGTTTTGAAACCCTAACCCTAATGTAAAACCCTAGTTTGAAACCCTAACCCTAATGTAAAACCCTAGTTTGTAACCCTAACCCTAATGTAAAATGACTGTTTTGAAACCGTAACCCTAATGTAAAACCCTTGTTTGAAACTCTAACCCTAATGTAAAACCCTAGTTTGAAACCCTAATCCTAATTTTAAACCCTAGTTTGTAACCCTAACCCTAATGTAAAACCCTAGTTTGAAACCCTTATCCTAATTTTAAACCCTAGTTTGTAACCCTAACCCTAATGTAAAACCCTAGTTTGAAGCATTAACCCTAATGTAAAACACTAGTTTGAAACCCTAACCCTAATTTAAAACCCTAGTTTGAAACCCTAACTCTAATGTAAAACCCTAGTTTGTAACCCTAACCCTAATGTAAAATGACTGTTTTGAAACCCTAACCCTATTGTAAAACCCTTGTTTGATACCCTAACCCTAATGTAAAACCCTAGTTTGAAAACCTAACCCTAATGTAAAACCCTAGTGTGAAACCCTAACCCTAATTTTTAACCACTGTTTTTAAACCCTAACCCTAATGTAAAACCCTAGTTTGAAACCCTAAACCTAATGTAAAACCCTAGTTTGAAACCCTAACCCTAATGTAAAACCCTAGTTTGAAACCCTAACCCTAATGTAAAACCCTAGTTTGTAACCCTAACCCTAATGTAAAATGACTGTTTTGAAACCCTAACCCTAATGTAAAACCCTAGTTTGAAACCCTAACCCTAATGTAAAACCCTAGTTTGTAACCCTAACCCTAATGTAAAATGACTGTTTTGAAACCGTAACCCTAATGTAAAACCCTTGTTTGAAACTCTAACCCTAATGTAAAACCCTAGTTTGAAACCCTAATCCTAATTTTAAACCCTAGTTTGTAACCCTAACCCTAATGTAAAACCCTAGTTTGAAACCCTTATCCTAATTTTAAACCCTAGTTTGTAACCCTAACCCTAATGTAAAACCCTAGTTTGAAGCATTAACCCTAATGTAAAACACTAGTTTGAAACCCTAACCCTAATTATAAGCCCTAGTTTGAAACCCTAACCCTAATGTAAAACCATTGTTTGAAACCCTAACCCTAATGTAAAACCCTAGTTTGAAACCCTAAGCCTAATTTGAAACCCTAGTTTGAAACCCTAACCCTAATGTAAAACCCTAGTTTGTAACCCGAACCCAAATGTAAAAACCTAGTTTGAAACCCTAACCCCTAATGTAAAACCCTAGTTTGAAACCCTAACCCTAATGTAAAACCATAGTTTGAAGCATTAACCCTAGTGTAAAACCCTAGTTTGAAGCACTAACCCTAATGTAAAACACTAGTTTGAAATGCTAACCCTAATGTAAAACCCTAGTTTGAAACCCTAATCCTTATTTTAAACCCTAGTTTGTAACCCTAACCCTAATGTAAAACCCTAGTTTGAAACCCTAACCCTAATGTTAAACCCTAGTTTGAAACCCTAACCCTAATGTAAAACCCTTGTTTGAAACCCTAACCCTAATGTAACACCCTAGTTTGAAACCCTAAGCCTAATTTGAAACCCTAGTTTGAAACCCTAACCCTAATGTAAAACCCTAGTTTGAAACCCTAACCCTAATGTAAAACCCTTGTTTGAAACCCTTACCCTAATTTTAAACCCGAGTTTGAAACCCTAACCCTAATGTAAAACCCTAGTTTGAAACCCTAACCCTAATGTAAAACCCCTTGTTTGTAACCCTAACCCTAATTTGAAACCCTAGTTTGAAACCCTAACCCTAATGTTAAACCCTAGTTTGAAACCCTAACCCTAATGTAAAACCCTAGTTTGAAAACCTAACCCTAATTTGAAACCCTAGTTTGAAATCCCAACCCTAATGTAAAACCCCTTGTTTGTAACCCTAACCCTAATTTGAAACCCTAATTTGAAACCCTAGTTTGAAACCCAAACCCTAATGTTAAACCCTAATTTGAAACCCTAACCCTAATGTAAAACCCTAGTTTGAAACCCTAACCCTAATTTGAAACCCTTGTTTGAAACCCTAACCCTAATTTGAAACCCCTGTTTGAAATCCTAACTCTAATGTGAAACCTTAGTTTGAAACCCTAACCCTCATAAAAAACCCTAGTTTGTAACCCTAACCCTAATGTAAAATCCTAGTTTGTAACCCTAACCCTAACGTAAAACCCTAGTTTGAATCCCTAACCCTAATGCAAAACCCTAGTTTGAAACCCTAACCCTAATGATAAACCCTAGTTTGAAACCCTAACCCTAATGATAAACCCTAGTTTGAAACCCTAACCCTAAATTGAAACCCTAGTTTGAAACCCTAACCCTAATGTAAAACCCTAGTTTGAAACCCTAACCCTAATGTAAAACCTTAGTTTGAAACCCTAACCCTAATGTAAAACCATAGTTTGAAGCACTAACCCTAATGTAAAACACTAGTTTGAAACGCTAACCCTAATGTAAAACCCTAGTTTGAAGCATTAACCCTAATAATAAACCCTAGTTTGAAACCCTAACACTAAATTGAAACCCCAGTTTGAACCCCTAACACTAATGTAAAACCCTAGTTTTTAACCCTAACCCTAATGTAAAACCTTAGTGTGAAACCCTAACCCTAATGTAAAACCCTAGTTTGAAACCCTAACCCTAATGTAAAACCCTAGTTTGAAACCCTAACCCTAATTTGAAACCCTAGTTTGAAACCCTAACCCTAATGTAAAACCCTTGTTTGAAACCCTAACCCTAATGTAAAACCCTAGTTTGAAACCCTAACCCTAATGTTAAAGCCTAGTTTGTAACCCTAACCCTAATGTAAAACCCTAGTTTGAAACCCTAACCCTAATGTTAAACCCTAGTTTGAAACCCTAACCCTAATGTAAATCCCTTGTTTGAAAACCTAACCCTAATGTAAAACCCTAGTTTGAAACACTAAGCCTAATTTGAAACCCTAGTTTGAAACCCTAAC
Source organism: Vanacampus margaritifer (assembly GCF_051991255.1). NCBI lineage: Eukaryota > Metazoa > Chordata > Actinopteri > Syngnathiformes > Syngnathidae > Vanacampus > Vanacampus margaritifer. The sequence continues at coordinate 163,551 of NW_027520737.1, read as the reverse complement.
CCTAATGTAAAACCCTAGTTTGTAACCCTAACCCAAATGTAAAACCCTAGTTTGAAACCCTAACACTAATGTAAAACCCTAGTTTGAAACCCTAACCCTAATGTAAAACCCTAGTTTGAAGCATTAACCCTAATGTAAAACCCTAGTTTGAAACCCTAACCCAAATGTTAAACCCTAGTTTGAAACCCTAACCCTAAATTGAAACCCTAGTTTCAAACCATAACCCTAATGTAAAACCCTAGTTTGAAACCCTAACCCTAATGTAAAACCCTAGTTTGTAACCCTAACCCTAATGTAAAACCCTAGTTTGAAACCCTAACCCTAATGTAAAACCCTAGTTTGAAGCACTAACCCTAATGTAAAACACTAGTTTGAAACGCTAACCCTAATGTAAAACCCTAGTTTGAAACCCCAAATCTAATTTGAAACCATAGTTTAAAACCCTAACCCTAATGTAAAACCCTAGTTTGAAGCATTAACCCTAATGTAAAACACTAGTTTGAAACGCTAACCCTAATGTTAAACCCTAATTTGAAACCATAACCCTAATGTAAAACCCTAGTTTGAAACCCTAACCCTAATGATAAACCCTAGTTTGAAACACTAACCCTAAATTCAAACCCTACTTTGAAACCCTAACCCTAAGGTAAAACCCTAGTTTGAAACCCTAACCCTAATGTAAAACCCTAGTTTGTAACCCTAACCCTAATGTAAAACCATAGTTTGAAACCCTAACCCTAATGTAAAACCCTAGTTTGTAACCCTAACCCTAATGTAAAACCCTAGTTTGAAACCCTAAACCTAATGTAAAACCCTAGTTTGAAACCCTAACCCTAATTTAAAACCCTAGTTTGAAACCCTAACTCTAATGTAAAACCCTAGTTTGTAACCCTAACCCTAATGTAAAATGACTGTTTTGAAACCCTAACCCTATTGTAAAACCCTTGTTTGATACCCTAACCCTAATGTAAAACCCTAGTTTGAAAACCTAACCCTAATGTAAAACCCTAGTGTGAAACCCTAACCCTAATTTTTAACCACTGTTTTTAAACCCTAACCCTAATGTAAAACCCTAGTTTGAAACCCTAAACCTAATGTAAAACCCTAGTTTGAAACCCTAACCCTAATGTAAAACCCTAGTTTGAAACCCTAACCCTAATGTAAAACCCTAGTTTGTAACCCTAACCCTAATGTAAAATGACTGTTTTGAAACCCTAACCCTAATGTAAAACCCTAGTTTGAAACCCTAACCCTAATGTAAAACCCTAGTTTGTAACCCTAACCCTAATGTAAAATGACTGTTTTGAAACCGTAACCCTAATGTAAAACCCTTGTTTGAAACTCTAACCCTAATGTAAAACCCTAGTTTGAAACCCTAATCCTAATTTTAAACCCTAGTTTGTAACCCTAACCCTAATGTAAAACCCTAGTTTGAAACCCTTATCCTAATTTTAAACCCTAGTTTGTAACCCTAACCCTAATGTAAAACCCTAGTTTGAAGCATTAACCCTAATGTAAAACACTAGTTTGAAACCCTAACCCTAATTATAAGCCCTAGTTTGAAACCCTAACCCTAATGTAAAACCATTGTTTGAAACCCTAACCCTAATGTAAAACCCTAGTTTGAAACCCTAAGCCTAATTTGAAACCCTAGTTTGAAACCCTAACCCTAATGTAAAACCCTAGTTTGTAACCCGAACCCAAATGTAAAAACCTAGTTTGAAACCCTAACCCCTAATGTAAAACCCTAGTTTGAAACCCTAACCCTAATGTAAAACCATAGTTTGAAGCATTAACCCTAATGTAAAACCCTAGTTTGAAGCACTAACCCTAATGTAAAACACTAGTTTGAAATGCTAACCCTAATGTAAAACCCTAGTTTGAAACCCTAATCCTTATTTTAAACCCTAGTTTGTAACCCTAACCCTAATGTAAAACCCTAGTTTGAAACCCTAACCCTAATGTTAAACCCTAGTTTGAAACCCTAACCCTAATGTAAAACCCTTGTTTGAAACCCTAACCCTAATGTAACACCCTAGTTTGAAACCCTAAGCCTAATTTGAAACCCTAGTTTGAAACCCTAACCCTAATGTAAAACCCTAGTTTGTAACCCTAACCCAAATGTAAAACCCTAGTTTGAAACCCTAACCCTAATGTAAAACCCTATTTTGAAACCCTAACCCTAATGTAAAACCATAGTTTGAAGCATTAACCCTAATGTAAAACCCTAGTTTGAAGCACTAACCCTAATGTAAAACACTAGTTTGAAACGCTAACCCTAATGTAAAACCCTAGTTTGAAACCCCAAATCTAATTTGAAACCATAGTTTAAAACCCTAACCCTAATGTAAAACCCTAGTTTGAAGCATTAACCCTAATGTAAAACACTAGTTTGAAACGCTAACCCTAATGTTAAACCCTAATTTGAAACCATAACCCTAATGTAAAACCCTAGTTTGAAACCCTAACCCTAATGATAAACCCTAGTTTGAAACACTAACCCTAAATTCAAACCCTACTTTGAAACCCTAACCCTAAGGTAAAACCCTAGTTTGAAACCCTAACCCTAATGTAAAACCCTAGTTTGTAACCCTAACCCTAATGTAAAACCATAGTTTGAAACCCTAACCCTAATGTAAAACCCTAGTTTGAAACCCTAACCCTAATGTAAAACCCTAGTTTGTAACCCTAACTCTAATGTAAAACCCTAGTTTGAAACCCTAACCCTAATGTAAAACCCTAGTTTGAAACCCTAACCCTAATGTAAAACCCTTGTTTGAAACCCTAACCCTAATTTTAAACCCGAGTTTGAAACCCTAACCCTAATGTAAAACCCTAGTTTGAAACCCTAACCCTAATGTAAAACCCCTTGTTTGTAACCCTAACCCTAATTTGAAACCCTAGTTTGAAACCCTAACCCTAATGTTAAACCCTAGTTTGAAACCCTAACCCTAATGTAAAACCCTAGTTTGAAAACCTAACCCTAATTTGAAACCCTAGTTTGAAATCCCAACCCTAATATAAAACCCCTTGTTTGTAACCCTAACCCTAATTTGAAACCCTAGTTTGAAACCCAAACCCTAATGTTAAACCCTAATTTGAAACCCTAACCCTAATGTAAAACCCTAGTTTGAAACCCTAACCCTAATTTGAAACCCTTGTTTGAAACCCTAACCCTAATTTGAAACCCCTGTTTGAAATCCTAACTCTAATGTGAAACCTTAGTTTGAAACCCTAACCCTCATAAAAAACCCTAGTTTGTAACCCTAACCCTAATGTAAAATCCTAGTTTGTAACCCTAACCCTAACGTAAAACCCTAGTTTGAATCCCTAACCCTAATGCAAAACCCTAGTTTGAAACCCTAACCCTAATGATTAACCCTAGTTTGAAACCCTAACCCTAATGATAAACCCTAGTTTGAAACCCTAACCCTAAATTGAAACCCTAGTTTGAAACCCTAACCCTAATGTAAAACCCTAGTTTGAAACCCTAACCCTAATGTAAAACCTTAGTTTGAAACCCTAACCCTAATGTAAAACCATAGTTTGAAGCACTAACCCTAATGTAAAACACTAGTTTGAAACGCTAACCCTAATGTAAAACCCTAGTTTGAAGCATTAACCCTAATAATAAACCCTAGTTTGAAACCCTAACACTAAATTGAAACCCCAGTTTGAAACCCTAACACTAATGTAAAACCCTAGTTTTTAACCCTAACCCTAATGTAAAACCTTAGTGTGAAACCCTAACCCTAATGTAAAACCCTAGTTTGAAACCCTAACCCTAATGTAAAACCCTAGTTTGAAACCCTAACCCTAATTTGAAACCCTAGTTTGAAACCCTAACCCTAATGTAAAACCCTTGTTTGAAACCCTAACCCTAATGTAAAACCCTAGTTTGAAACCCTAACCCTAATGTTAAAGCCTAGTTTGTAACCCTAACCCTAATGTAAAACCCTAGTTTGAAACCCTAACCCTAATGTTAAACCCTAGTTTGAAACCCTAACCCTAATGTAAATCCCTTGTTTGAAAACCTAACCCTAATGTAAAACCCTAGTTTGAAACACTAAGCCTAATTTGAAACCCTAGTTTGAAACCCTAACCCTAATGTAAAACCCTAGTTTGTAACCCTAACCCAAATGTAAAACCCTAGTTTGAAACCCTAACACTAATGTAAAACCCTAGTTTGAAACCCTAACCCTAATGTAAAACCCTAGTTTGAAGCATTAACCCTAATGTAAAACCCTAGTTTGAAACCCTAACCCAAATGTTAAACCCTAGTTTGAAACCCTAACCCTAAATTGAAACCCTAGTTTCAAACCATAACCCTAATGTAAAACCCTAGTTTGAAACCCTAACCCTAATGTAAAACCCTAGTTTGTAACCCTAACCCTAATGTAAAACCCTAGTTTGAAACCCTAACCCTAATGTAAAACCCTAGTTTGAAGCACTAACCCTAATGTAAAACACTAGTTTGAAACGCTAACCCTAATGTAAAACCCTAGTTTGAAACCCCAAATCTAATTTGAAACCATAGTTTAAAACCCTAAACCTAATGTAAAACCCTAGTTTGAAACCCTAACCCTAATTTGAAACCCTAGTTTGAAACCCTAACCCTAATGTAAAACCCTAGTTTGTAACCCTAACCCTAATTTGAAACCCTAGTTTGAAACCCTAACCCTAATGTTAAACCCTAGTTTGAAACCCTAACCCTAATGTAAAACCCTAGTTTGAAACCCTAACCCTAATTTGAAACCCTAGTTTGAAACCCTAACCCTAATGTAAAACCCTTGTTTGAAACCCTAACCCTAATGTAAAAACCTAGTTTGAAACCCTAACCCTAATGTAACACCCTAGTTTGAAACCCTAAGCCTAATTTAAAACCCTAGTTTGAAACCCTAACTCTAATGTAAAACCCTAGTTTGTATCCCTAACCCTAATGTAAAACCCTAGTTTGAAACCCTAAACCTAATGTAAAACCCTAGTTTGAAACCCTAACCCTAATGTAAAACCCTTGTTTGAAACCCTAACCCTAAAACAAAGCCCTAGATTGAAACCCTAAGCCTAATTTGAAACCCTAGTTTGAAACCCTAACCCTAATTTGAATCCCTAGTTTGAAATCCTAACCCTAATGTGAAACCCTAGTTTGAAACCCTAACCCTAATTAGAAACCCTAGTTTGAAACCCTAACCCTAATGTAAAACCCTAATTTGTAACCCTAACCCTAATGTAAAATGACTGTTTTGAAACCCTAACCCTATTGTAAAACCCTTGTTTGATACCCTAACCCAAATGTAAAACCCTAGTTTGAAAACCTAACCCTAATGTAAAACCCTAGTGTGAAACCGTAACCCTAATATTTAACCACTGTTTTTAAACCCTAACCCTAATGTAAAACCCTAGTTTGAAACCCTAAACCTAATGTAAAACCCTAGTTTGAAACCCTAACCCTAATGTAAAACCCTAGTTTGAAACCCTAACCCTAATGTAAAACCCTAGTTTGTAACCCTAACCCTAATGTAAAATGACTGTTTTGAAACCCTAACCCTAATGTAAAACCCTTGTTTGAAACCCTAACCCTAATGTAAAACCCTAGTTTGAAACCCTAACCCTAATGTAAAACCCGTTTGAAACCCTAACCCTAATTTTAAAACCGAGTTTGAAACCCTAACCCTAATGTAAAACCCTAGTTTGTAACCCTAACCCTAATGTAAAACCCTTGTTTGAAACCCTAGCCCTAATGTAAAACCCTAGTTTGAAACCCTAAGCCTAATTTGAAACCCTAGTTTGAAACCCTATCCCTAATGTAAAACCCTAGTTTGAAACCCTAACCCTAATGTAAAACCCTAGTTTGTAACCCTAACCCAAATGTAAAACCCTAGTTTGAAACCCTAACCCTAATGTAAAACCCTAGTTTGAAGCACTAACCCTAATCTAAAACACTAGTTTGAAACGCTAACCCTAATGTAAAACCCTAGTTTGAAACCCCAAATCTAATTTGAAACCATAGTTTAAAACCCTAACGCTAATGTAAAACCCTAGTTTGAAGCATTAACCCTAATGTAAAACACTAGTTTGAAACGCTAACCCTAATGTTAAACCCTAATTTGAAACCCTAACCCTAATGTAAAACCCTAGTTTGAAACCCTAACCCTAATGATAAACCCTAGTTTGAATCACTAACCCTAAATTTAAACCCTACTTTGAAACCCTAACCCTAAGGTAAAACCCTAGTTTGAAACCCTAACCCTAATGTAAAACCCTAGTTTGTAACCCTAACCCTAATGTAAAACCATAGTTTGAAACCCTAACCCTAATGTAAAACCCTAGTTTGAAACCCTAACCATAATGTAAAACCCTAGTTTGTAACCCTAACTCTAATGTAAAACCCTAGTTTGAAGCAATAACCCTGAATTATAACCCTAGTTTGAAACTCTTACCCTAATGTAAAACCCTAGTTTGAAACCCTAACCGTAATGTAAAACCCTAGTTTGTAACCCTAACCCTAATGTTAAACCCTAGTTTGAAACCCTAACCCTAAGGTAAAACCCTAGTTTGAAATCCTAACCCTAATGATAAACCCTAGTTTGAAACCCTAACCCTAATGCAAAACCCTAGTTTGAAACCCTAACCCTAATGTAAAACCCTTGTTTGTAACCCTAACCCAAATGTAAAGCCCTAGTTTGAAACCCAACCCTAATGTAAAACCCTAGTTTGAAGCATTAACCCTAATGTAAAACACTAGTTTGAAACCCTAACCCTAATTATAAGCCCTAGTTTTAAACCCTAACCCTAATGTAAAACCCTAGTTTGAAACCCTAACCCTAATGATAAACCCTAGTTTGAAACCCTAACCCTAAATTGAAACCCTAGTTTGAAACCCTAACCCTAATTTAAAACCCTAGTTTGAAACCCTAACCCTAATGTTAAACCCTAGTTTGAAACCCTAACCCTAAGGTAAAACCCTAGTTTGAAATCCTAACCCTAATGATAAACCCTAGTTTGAAACCCTAACCCTAATGCAAAACCCTAGTTTGAAACCCTAACCCTAATGTAAAACCCTTGTTTGTAACCCTAACCCAAATGTAAAGCCCTAGTTTGAAACCCAACCCTAATGTAAAACCCTAGTTTGAAGCATTAACCCTAATGTAAAACACTAGTTTGAAACCCTAACCCTAATTATAAGCCCTAGTTTGAAACCCTAACCCTAATGTAAAACCCTAGTTTGAAACCCTAACCCTAATGATAAACCCTAGTTTGAAACCCTAACCCTAAATTGAAACCCTAGTTTGAAACCCTAACCCTAATTTAAAACCCTAGTTTGAAACCCTAACTCTAATGTAAAACCCTAGTTTGTAACCCTAACCCTAATGTAAAACCCTAGTTTGAAACCCTAAACCTAATGTAAAATGACTGTTTTGAAACCCTAACCCTATTGTAAAACCCTTGTTTGATACCCTAACCCTAATGTAAAACCCTAGTTTGAAAACCTAACCCTAATGTAAAACCCTAGTGTGAAACCCTAACCCTAATTTTTAACCACTGTTTTTAAACCCTAACCCTAATGTAAAACCCTAGTTTGAAACCCTAAACCTAATGTAAAACCCTAGTTTGAAACCCTAACCCTAATGTAAAACCCTAGTTTGAAACCCTAACCCTAATGTAAAACCCTAGTTTGTAACCCTAACCCTAATGTAAAATGACTGTTTTGAAACCCTAACCCTAATGTAAAACCCTAGTTTGAAACCCTAACCCTAATGTAAAACCCTAGTTTGTAACCCTAACCCTAATGTAAAATGACTGTTTTGAAACCGTAACCCTAATGTAAAACCCTTGTTTGAAACTCTAACCCTAATGTAAAACCCTAGTTTGAAACCCTAATCCTAATTTTAAACCCTAGTTTGTAACCCTAACCCTAATGTAAAACCCTAGTTTGAAACCCTAATCCTAATTTTAAACCCTAGTTTGTAACCCTAACCCTAATGTAAAACCCTAGTTTGAAGCATTAACCCTAATGTAAAACACTAGTTTGAAACCCTAACCCTAATTATAAGCCCTAGTTTGAAACCCTAACCCTAATGTAAAACCATTGTTTGAAACCCTAACCCTAATGTAAAACCCTAGTTTGAAACCCTAAGCCTAATTTGAAACCCTAGTTTGAAACCCTAACCCTAATGTAAAACCCTAGTTTGTAACCCGAACCCAAATGTAAAAACCTAGTTTGAAACCCTAACCCCTAATGTAAAACCCTAGTTTGAAACCCTAACCCTAATGTAAAACCATAGTTTGAAGCATTAACCCTAATGTAAAACCCTAGTTTGAAGCACTAACCCTAATGTAAAACACTAGTTTGAAATGCTAACCCTAATGTAAAACCCTAGTTTGAAACCCCAAATCTAATTTGAAACCATAGTTTAAAACCCTAACCCTAATGTAAAACCCTAGTTTGAAGCATTAACCCTAATGTAAAACACTAGTTTGAAACGCTAACCCTAATGTTAAACCCTAATTTGAAACCCTAACCCTAATGTAAAACCCTAGTTTGAAACCCTAACCCTAATGATAAACCCTAGTTTGAAACACTAACCCTAAATTTAAACCATAGTTTGAAACCCTAACCCTAAGGTAAAACCCTAGTTTGAAACCCTAACCCTAATGTAAAACCCTAGTTTTTAACCCTAACTCTAATGTAAAACCCTAGTTTGAAACCCTAACCCTAATGTAAAACCCTAGTTTGAAACCCTAACCCTAATGTAAAACCCTTGTTTGAAACCCTAACCCTAATTTTAAACCCGAGTTTGAAACCCTAACCCTAATGTAAAACCCTAGTTTGTAACCCTAACCCTAATGTAAAACCCTTGTTTGAAACCCTAACCCTAATGTAAAACTCTAGTTTGAAACCCTAAGCCTAATTTGAAACCCTAGTTTGAAACCCTAACCCTAATGTAAAACCCTAGTTTGAAACCCTAACCCTAATGTAAAACCCTAGTTTGTAACCCTAACCCTAATGTAAAATGACTGTTTTGAAACCCTAACCCTAATTTAAAACCCTTGTTTGAAACTCTAACCCTAATGTAAAACCCTAGTTTGAAACCCTAATCCTTATTTTAAACCCTAGTTTGTAACCCTAACCCTAATGTAAAACCCTAGTTTGAAACCCTAACCCTAATGTTAAACCCTAGTTTGAAACCCTAACCCTAATGTAAAACCCTTGTTTGAAACCCTAACCCTAATGTAACACCCTAGTTTGAAACCCTAAGCCTAATTTGAAACCCTAGTTTGAAACCCTAACCCTAATGTAAAACCCTAGTTTGTAACCCTAACCCAAATGTAAAACCCTAGTTTGAAACCCTAACCCTAATGTAAAACCCTATTTTGAAACCCTAACCCTAATGTAAAACCATAGTTTGAAGCATTAACCCTAATGTAAAACCCTAGTTTGAAGCACTAACCCTAATGTAAAACACTAGTTTGAAACGCTAACCCTAATGTAAAACCCTAGTTTGAAACCCCAAATCTAATTTGAAACCATAGTTTAAAACCCTAACCCTAATGTAAAACCCTAGTTTGAAGCATTAACCCTAATGTAAAACACTAGTTTGAAACGCTAACCCTAATGTTAAACCCTAATTTGAAACCATAACCCTAATGTAAAACCCTAGTTTGAAACCCTAACCCTAATGATAAACCCTAGTTTGAAACACTAACCCTAAATTCAAACCCTACTTTGAAACCCTAACCCTAAGGTAAAACCCTAGTTTGAAACCCTAACCCTAATGTAAAACCCTAGTTTGTAACCCTAACCCTAATGTAAAACCATAGTTTGAAACCCTAACCCTAATGTAAAACCCTAGTTTGTAACCCTAACCCTAATGTAAAACCCTAGTTTGAAACCCTAAACCTAATGTAAAACCCTAGTTTGAAACCCTAACCCTAATTTAAAACCCTAGTTTGAAACCCTAACTCTAATGTAAAACCCTAGTTTGTAACCCTAACCCTAATGTAAAATGACTGTTTTGAAACCCTAACCCTATTGTAAAACCCTTGTTTGATACCCTAACCCTAATGTAAAACCCTAGTTTGAAAACCTAACCCTAATGTAAAACCCTAGTGTGAAACCCTAACCCTAATTTTTAACCACTGTTTTTAAACCCTAACCCTAATGTAAAACCCTAGTTTGAAACCCTAAACCTAATGTAAAACCCTAGTTTGAAACCCTAACCCTAATGTAAAACCCTAGTTTGAAACCCTAACCCTAATGTAAAACCCTAGTTTGTAACGCTAACCCTAATGTAAAATGACTGTTTTGAAACCCTAACCCTAATGTAAAACCCTAGTTTGAAACCCTAACCCTAATGTAAAACCCTAGTTTGTAACCCTAACCCTAATGTAAAATGACTGTTTTGAAACCGTAACCCTAATGTAAAACCCTTGTTTGAAACTCTAACCCTAATGTAAAACCCTAGTTTGAAACCCTAATCCTAATTTTAAACCCTAGTTTGTAACCCTAACCCTAATGTAAAACCCTAGTTTGAAACCCTAATCCTAATTTTAAACCCTAGTTTGTAACCCTAACCCTAATGTAAAACCCTAGTTTGAAGCATTAACCCTAATGTAAAACACTAGTTTGAAACCCTAACCCTAATTATAAGCCCTAGTTTGAAACCCTAACCCTAATGTAAAACCATTGTTTGAAACCCTAACCCTAATGTAAAACCCTAGTTTGAAACCCTAAGCCTAATTTGAAACCCTAGTTTGAAACCCTAACCCTAATGTAAAACCCTAGTTTGTAACCCGAACCCAAATGTAAAAACCTAGTTTGAAACCCTAACCCCTAATGTAAAACCCTAGTTTGAAACCCTAACCCTAATGTAAAACCATAGTTTGAAGCATTAACCCTAATGTAAAACCCTAGTTTGAAGCACTAACCCTAATGTAAAACACTAGTTTGAAATGCTAACCCTAATGTAAAACCCTAGTTTGAAACCCTAATCCTTATTTTAAACCCTAGTTTGTAACCCTAACCCTAATGTAAAACCCTAGTTTGAAACCCTAACCCTAATGTTAAACCCTAGTTTGAAACCCTAACCCTAATGTAAAACCCTTGTTTGAAACCCTAACCCTAATGTAACACCCTAGTTTGAAACCCTAAGCCTAATTTGAAACCCTAGTTTGAAACCCTAACCCTAATGTAAAACCCTAGTTTGTAACCCTAACCCAAATGTAAAACCCTAGTTTGAAACCCTAACCCTAATGTAAAACCCTATTTTGAAACCCTAACCCTAATGTAAAACCATAGTTTGAAGCATTAACCCTAATGTAAAACCCTAGTTTGAAGCACTAACCCTAATGTAAAACACTAGTTTGAAACGCTAACCCTAATGTAAAACCCTAGTTTGAAACCCCAAATCTAATTTGAAACCATAGTTTAAAACCCTAACCCTAATGTAAAACCCTAGTTTGAAGCATTAACCCTAATGTAAAACACTAGTTTGAAACACTAACCCTAATGTTAAACCCTAATTTGAAACCATAACCCTAATGTAAAACCCTAGTTTGAAACCCTAACCCTAATGATAAACCCTAGTTTGAAACACTAACCCTAAATTCAAACCCTACTTTGAAACCCTAACCCTAAGGTAAAACCCTAGTTTGAAACCCTAACCCTAATGTAAAACCCTAGTTTGTAACCCTAACCCTAATGTAAAACCATAGTTTGAAACCCTAACCCTAATGTAAAACCCTAGTTTGAAACCCTAACCCTAATGTAAAACCCTAGTTTGTAACCCTAACTCTAATGTAAAACCCTAGTTTGAAACCCTAACCCTAATGTAAAACCCTAGTTTGAAACCCTAACCCTAATGTAAAACCCTTGTTTGAAACCCTAACCCTAATTTTAAACCCGAGTTTGAAACCCTAACCCTAATGTAAAACCCTAGTTTGAAACCCTAACCCTAATGTAAAACCCCTTGTTTGTAACCCTAACCCTAATTTGAAACCCTAGTTTGAAACCCTAACCCTAATGTTAAACCCTAGTTTGAAACCCTAACCCTAATGTAAAACCCTAGTTTGAAAACCTAACCCTAATTTGAAACCCTAGTTTGAAATCCCAACCCTAATGTAAAACCCCTTGTTTGTAACCCTAACCCTAATTTGAAACCCTAATTTGAAACCCTAGTTTGAAACCCAAACCCTAATGTTAAACCCTAATTTGAAACCCTAACCCTAATGTAAAACCCTAGTTTGAAACCCTAACCCTAATTTGAAACCCTTGTTTGAAACCCTAACCCTAATTTGAAACCCCTGTTTGAAATCCTAACTCTAATGTGAAACCTTAGTTTGAAACCCTAACCCTCATAAAAAACCCTAGTTTGTAACCCTAACCCTAATGTAAAATCCTAGTTTGTAACCCTAACCCTAACGTAAAACCCTAGTTTGAATCCCTAACCCTAATGCAAAACCCTAGTTTGAAACCCTAACCCTAATGATAAACCCTAGTTTGAAACCCTAACCCTAATGATAAACCCTAGTTTGAAACCCTAACCCTAAATTGAAACCCTAGTTTGAAACCCTAACCCTAATGTAAAACCCTAGTTTGAAACCCTAACCCTAATGTAAAACCTTAGTTTGAAACCCTAACCCTAATGTAAAACCATAGTTTGAAGCACTAACCCTAATGTAAAACACTAGTTTGAAACGCTAACCCTAATGTAAAACCCTAGTTTGAAGCATTAACCCTAATAATAAACCCTAGTTTGAAACCCTAACACTAAATTGAAACCCCAGTTTGAAACCCTAACACTAATGTAAAACCCTAGTTTTTAACCCTAACCCTAATGTAAAACCTTAGTGTGAAACCCTAACCCTAATGTAAAACCCTAGTTTGAAACCCTAACCCTAATGTAAAACCCTAGTTTGAAACCCTAACCCTAATTTGAAACCCTAGTTTGAAACCCTAACCCTAATGTAAAACCCTTGTTTGAAACCCTAACCCTAATGTAAAACCCTAGTTTGAAACCCTAACCCTAATGTTAAAGCCTAGTTTGTAACCCTAACCCTAATGTAAAACCCTAGTTTGAAACCCTAACGTTAATGTTAAACCCTAGTTTGAAACCCTAACCCTAATGTAAATCCCTTGTTTGAAAACCTAACCCTAATGTAAAACCCTAGTTTGAAACACTAAGCCTAATTTGAAACCCTAGTTTGAAACCCTAACCCTAATGTAAAACCCTAGTTTGTAACCCTAACCCAAATGTAAAACCCTAGTTTGAAACCCTAACACTAATGTAAAACCCTAGTTTGAAACCCTAACCCTAATGTAAAACCCTAGTTTGAAGCATTAACCCTAATGTAAAACCCTAGTTTGAAACCCTAACCCAAATGTTAAACCCTAGTTTGAAACCCTAACCCTAAATTGAAACCCTAGTTTCAAACCATAACCCTAATGTAAAACCCTAGTTTGAAACCCTAACCCTAATGTAAAACCCTAGTTTGTAACCCTAACCCTAATGTAAAACCCTAGTTTGAAACCCTAACCCTAATGTAAAACCCTAGTTTGAAGCACTAACCCTAATGTAAAACACTAGTTTGAAACGCTAACCCTAATGTAAAACCCTAGTTTGAAACCCCAAATCTAATTTGAAACCATAGTTTAAAACCCTAAACCTAATGTAAAACCCTAGTTTGAAACCCTAACCCTAATTTGAAACCCTAGTTTGAAACCCTAACCCTAATGTAAAACCCTAGTTTGTAACCCTAACCCTAATTTGAAACCCTAGTTTGAAACCCTAACCCTAATGTTAAACCCTAGTTTGAAACCCTAACCCTAATGTAAAACCCTAGTTTGAAACCCTAACCCTAATTTGAAACCCTAGTTTGAAACCCTAACCCTAATGTAAAACCCTTGTTTGAAACCCTAACCCTAATGTAAAAACCTAGTTTGAAACCCTAACCCTAATGTAACACCCTAGTTTGAAACCCTAAGCCTAATTTGAAACCCTAGTTTGAAACCCTAACCCTAATGTAAAACCCTAGTTTGTAACCCTAACCCAAATGTAAAACCCTAGTTTGAAACCCTAACCCTAATGTAAAACCCTATTTTGAAACCCTAACCCTAATGTAAAACCATAGTTTGAAGCATTAACCCTAATGTAAAACCCTAGTTTGAAACCCTAACCCTAATGTAAAACCCTAGTTTGAAACCCTAACCCTAATTTGAAACCCTAGTTTGAAACCCTAACCCTAATGTAAAACCCTTGTTTGAAACCCTAACCCTAATGTAAAAACCTAGTTTGAAACCCTAACCCTAATGTAACACCCTAGTTTGAAACCCTAAGCCTAATTTGAAACCCTAGTTTGAAACCCTAACCCTAATGTAAAACCCTAGTTTGTAACCCTAACCCAAATGTAAAACCCTAGTTTGAAACCCTAACCCTAATGTAAAACCCTATTTTGAAACCCTAACCCTAATGTAAAACCATAGTTTGAAGCATTAACCCTAATGTATAACCCTAATTTGAAACCCTAGTTTGAAATGCTAACCCTAATGTAAAACCCTAGTTTGAAACCCTAATCCTTATTTTAAACCCTAGTTTGTAACCCTAACCCTAATGTAAAACCCTAGTTTGAAACCCTAACCCTAATGTTAAACCCTAGTTTGAAACCCTAACCCTAATGTAAAACCCTTGTTTGAAACCCTAACCCTAATGTAACACCCTAGTTTGAAACCCTAAGCCTAATTTGAAACCCTAGTTTGAAACCCTAACCCTAATGTAAAACCCTAGTTTGTAACCCTAACCCAAATGTAAAACCCTAGTTTGAAACCCTAACCCTAATGTAAAACCCTATTTTGAAACCCTAACCCTAATGTAAAACCATAGTTTGAAGCATTAACCCTAATGTAAAACCCTAGTTTGAAGCACTAACCCTAATGTAAAACACTAGTTTGAAACGCTAACCCTAATTTGAAACCCTAGTTTGAAACCCTAACCCTAATGTAAAACCCTTGTTTGAAACCCTAACCCTAATGTAAAAACCTAGTTTGAAACCCTAACCCTAATGTAACACCCTAGTTTGAAACCCTAACCCTAATTTGAAACCCTAGTTTGAAACCCTAACCCTAATGTAAAACCCTTGTTTGAAACCCTAACCCTAATGTAAAAACCTAGTTTGAAACCCTAACCCTAATGTAACACCCTAGTTTGAAACCCTAAGCCTAATTTGAAACCCTAGTTTGAAACCCTAACCCTAATGTAAAACCCTAGTTTGTAACCCTAACCCAAATGTAAAACCCTAGTTTGAAACCCTAACCCTAATGTAAAACCCTATTTTGAAACCCTAACCCTAATGTAAAACCATAGTTTGAAGCATTAACCCTAATGTAAAACCCTAGTTTGAAACCCTAACCCTAATGTAAAACCCTAGTTTGAAACCCTAACCCTAATTTGAAACCCTAGTTTGAAACCCTAACCCTAATGTAAAACCCTTGTTTGAAACCCTAACCCTAATGTAAAAACCTAGTTTGAAACCCTAACCCTAATGTAACACCCTAGTTTGAAACCCTAAGCCTAATTTGAAACCCTAGTTTGAAACCCTAACCCTAATGTAAAACCCTAGTTTGTAACCCTAACCCAAATGTAAAACCCTAGTTTGAAACCCTAACCCTAATGTAAAACCCTATTTTGAAACCCTAACCCTAATGTAAAACCATAGTTTGAAGCATTAACCCTAATGTATAACCCTAATTTGAAACCCTAGTTTGAAATGCTAACCCTAATGTAAAACCCTAGTTTGAAACCCTAATCCTTATTTTAAACCCTAGTTTGTAACCCTAACCCTAATGTAAAACCCTAGTTTGAAACCCTAACCCTAATGTTAAACCCTAGTTTGAAACCCTAACCCTAATGTAAAACCCTTGTTTGAAACCCTAACCCTAATGTAACACCCTAGTTTGAAACCCTAAGCCTAATTTGAAACCCTAGTTTGAAACCCTAACCCTAATGTAAAACCCTAGTTTGTAACCCTAACCCAAATGTAAAACCCTAGTTTGAAACCCTAACCCTAATGTAAAACCCTATTTTGAAACCCTAACCCTAATGTAAAACCATAGTTTGAAGCATTAACCCTAATGTAAAACCCTAGTTTGAAGCACTAACCCTAATGTAAAACACTAGTTTGAAACGCTAACCCTAATGTAAAACCCTAGTTTGAAACCCCAAATCTAATTTGAAACCATAGTTTAAAACCCTAACCCTAATGTAAAACCCTAGTTTGAAGCATTAACCCTAATGTAAAACACTAGTTTGAAACGCTAACCCTAATGTTAAACCCTAATTTGAAACCATAACCCTAATGTAAAACCCTAGTTTGAAACCCTAACCCTAATGTAAAACCCTTGTTTGAAACCCTAACCCTAATTTTAAACCCGAGTTTGAAACCCTAACCCTAATGTAAAACCCTAGTTTGAAACCCTAACCCTAATGTAAAACCCCTTGTTTGTAACCCTAACCCTAATTTGAAACCCTAGTTTGAAACCCTAACCCTAATGTTAAACCCTAGTTTGAAACCCTAACCCTAATGTAAAACCCTAGTTTGAAAACCTAACCCTAATTTGAAACCCTAGTTTGAAATCCCAACCCTAATGTAAAACCCCTTGTTTGTAACCCTAACCCTAATTTGAAACCCTAATTTGAAACCCTAGTTTGAAACCCAAACCCTAATGTTAAACCCTAATTTGAAACCCTAACCCTAATGTAAAACCCTAGTTTGAAACCCTAACCCTAATTTGAAACCCTTGTTTGAAACCCTAACCCTAATTTGAAACCCCTGTTTGAAATCCTAACTCTAATGTGAAACCTTAGTTTGAAACCCTAACCCTCATAAAAAACCCTAGTTTGTAACCCTAACCCTAATGTAAAATCCTAGTTTGTAACCCTAACCCTAACGTAAAACCCTAGTTTGAATCCCTAACCCTAATGCAAAACCCTAGTTTGAAACCCTAACCCTAATGATAAACCCTAGTTTGAAACCCTAACCCTAATGATAAACCCTAGTTTGAAACCCTAACCCTAAATTGAAACCCTAGTTTGAAACCCTAACCCTAATGTAAAACCCTAGTTTGAAACCCTAACCCTAATGTAAAACCTTAGTTTGAAACCCTAACCCTAATGTAAAACCATAGTTTGAAGCACTAACCCTAATGTAAAACACTAGTTTGAAACGCTAACCCTAATGTAAAACCCTAGTTTGAAGCATTAACCCTAATAATAAACCCTAGTTTGAAACCCTAACACTAAATTGAAACCCCAGTTTGAAACCCTAACACTAATGTAAAACCCTAGTTTTTAACCCTAACCCTAATGTAAAACCTTAGTGTGAAACCCTAACCCTAATGTAAAACCCTAGTTTGAAACCCTAACCCTAATGTAAAACCCTAGTTTGAAACCCTAACCCTAATTTGAAACCCTAGTTTGAAACCCTAACCCTAATGTAAAACCCTTGTTTGAAACCCTAACCCTAATGTAAAACCCTAATTTGAAACCCTAACCCTAACGTTAAAGCCTAGTTTGTAACCCTAACCCTAATGTAAAACCCTAGTTTGAAACCCTAACCCTAATGTTAAACCCTAGTTTGAAACCCTAACCCTAATGTAAATCCCTTGTTTGAAAACCTAACCCTAATGTAAAACCCTAGTTTGAAACACTAAGCCTAATTTGAAACCCTAGTTTGAAACCCTAACCCTAATGTAAAACCCTAGTTTGTAACCCTAACCCAAATGTAAAACCCTAGTTTGAAACCCTAACACTAATGTAAAACCCTAGTTTGAAACCCTAACCCTAATGTAAAACCCTAGTTTGAAGCATTAACCCTAATGTAAAACCCTAGTTTGAAACCCTAACCCAAATGTTAAACCCTAGTTTGAAACCCTAACCCTAAATTGAAACCCTAGTTTCAAACCATAACCCTAATGTAAAACCCTAGTTTGAAACCCTAACCCTAATGTAAAACCCTAGTTTGTAACCCTAACCCTAATGTAAAACCCTAGTTTGAAACCCTAACCCTAATGTAAAACCCTAGTTTGAAGCACTAACCCTAATGTAAAACACTAGTTTGAAACGCTAACCCTAATGTAAAACCCTAGTTTGAAACCCCAAATCTAATTTGAAACCATAGTTTAAAACCCTAAACCTAATGTAAAACCCTAGTTTGAAACCCTAACCCTAATTTGAAACCCTAGTTTGAAACCCTAACCCTAATGTAAAACCCTAGTTTGTAACCCTAACCCTAATTTGAAACCCTAGTTTGAAACCCTAACCCTAATGTTAAACCCTAGTTTGAAACCCTAACCCTAATGTAAAACCCTAGTTTGAAACCCTAACCCTAATTTGAAACCCTAGTTTGAAACCCTAACCCTAATGTAAAACCCTTGTTTGAAACCCTAACCCTAATGTAAAAACCTAGTTTGAAACCCTAACCCTAATGTTAAAGCCTAGTTTGTAACCCTAACCCTAATGTAAAACCCTAGTTTGAAACCCTAACCCTAATGTTAAACCCTAGTTTGAAACCCTAACCCTAATGTAAAACCCTTGTTTGAAACCCTAACCCTAATGTAAAACCCTAGTTTGAAACCCTAACCCTAATTTGAAACCCTAGTTTGAAAACCTAACCCTAATGTAAAACCCTAGTTTGAAACCCTAACCCTAATGATAAACCCTAGTTTGAAACCGTAACCATAATTTTGAAACCCTAGTTTGAAACCCTAACCCTAATTTGAAACCCCTGTTTGAAATCCTAACTCTAATGTGAAACCTTAGTTTGAAACCATAACCCTCATAAAAAACCCTAGTTTGTAACCCTAACCCAAATGTAAAACCCTAGTTTGTAACACTAACCCTAATGTAAAACCCTAGTTTGAAACGCTAACCCTTATGTAAAACCCTAGTTTGAAGCATTAACCCTAAAGTAAAACACTAGTTTGAAACCCTAACCCTAATGTTAAACCCTAGTTTGAAACCCTAACCCTAATGTAAAACCCTAGTTTGAAACCCTAACCCTAATGTAAAACCCTTGTTTGAAACCCTAACCCTAATGTAAAACCCTAGTTTGAAACCCTAACCCTAATGTTAAAGCCTAGTTTGTAACCCTAACCCTAATGTAAAACCCTAGTTTGAAACCCTAACCCTAATGTTAAACCCTAGTTTGAAACCCTAACCCTAATGTAAAACCCTTGTTTGAAACCCTAACCCTAATGTAAAACCCTAGTTTGAAACACTAAGCCTAATTTGAAACCCTAGTTTGAAACCCTAACCCTAATGTAAAACCCTAGTTTGTAACCCTAACCTAAATGTAAAACCCTAGTTTGAAACCCTAACCCTAATGTAAAACCCTAGTTTGAAACCCTAACCCTAATGTAAAACCCTAGTTTGAAGCATTAACCCTAATGTAAAATCCTAGTTTGAAACCCTAACCCAAATGTTAAACCCTAGTTTGAAACCCTAACCCTAAATTGAAACCCTAGTTTGAAACCCTAACCCTAATGTAAAACCCGAGTTTGAAACCCTAACGAAAATGTAAAACCCTAGTTTGTAACCCTAACCCTAATGTAAAACCCTAGTTTGAAACCCTAACGAAAATGTAAAACCCTAGTTTGAAACCCTAACCCTAATGTAAAACCCTAGTTTGAAGCACTAACCCTAATGTAAAACACTAGTTTGAAACGCTAACCCTAATGTAAAACCCTAGTTTGAAACCCCAAATCTAATTTGAAACCATAGTTTAAAACCCTAAACCTAATGTAAAACCCTAGTTTGAAACCCTAACCCTAATTTGAAACCCTAGTTTGAAACCCTAACCCTAATGTAAAACCCTAGTTTGTAACCCTAACCCTAATGTAAAACCCTTGTTTGAAACCCTAACCCTAATGTAAAAACCTAGTTTGAAACCCTAACCCTAATGTTAAAGCCTAGTTTGTAACCCTAACCCTAATGTAAAACCCTAGTTTGAAACCCTAACCCTAATGTTAAACCCTAGTTTGAAACCCTAACCCTAATGTAAAACCCTTGTTTGAAACCCTAACCCTAATGTAAAACCCTAGTTTGAAGCATTAACCCTAATGTAAAACCCTAGTTTGAAGCAATAACCCAAAATTAGAACCCTAGTTTGAAACTCTTACCCTAATGTAAAACCCTAGTTTGAAACCCTAACCCTAATGTAAAACCCTAGTTTGAAGCGTTAACCCTAATGTAAAACACTAGTTTGATCCCCTAACCCTAATTATAAACCCTAGTTTGAAACCCTAACCCTAATGTAAAACCCTTGTTTGAAACCCTAACCCTAATGTAAAACCCTAGTTTGAAACCCTAAGCCTAATTTGAAACCCTAGTTTGAAACCCTAACCCTAATGTAAAACCCTAGTTTGTAACCCGAACCCAAATGTAAAACCCTAGTTTGAAACCCTAACCCTAATGTAAAACCCTAGTTTGAAGCATTAACCCTAATGTAAAACCCTAGTTTGAAACCCTAACCCAAATGTTAAACCCTAGTTTGAAACCCTAACCCTAAATTGAAACCCTAGTTTGAAACCCTAACCCTAATGTAAAACCCTAGTTTGAAACCCTAACGAAAATGTAAAACCCTAGTTTGAAACCCTAACCCTAATGTAAAACCCTAAGTTGAAGCACTAACCCTAATGTAAAACACTAGTTTGAAACGCTAACCCTAATGTAAAACCCTAGTTTGAAACCCCAAATCTAATTTGAAACCATAGTTTAAAACCCTAAACCTAATGTAAAACCCTAGTTTGAAACCCTAACCCTAATTTGAAACCCTAGTTTGAAACCCTAACCCTAATGTAAAACCCTAGTTTGTAACCCTAACCCTAATGTAAAACCATAGTTTGAAACCCTAACCCTAATGTAAAACCCTAGTTTGAAACCCTAACCCTAATGTAAAACCCTAGTTTGAAGCAATAACCCAAAATTATAACCCTAGTTTGAAACTCTTACCCTAATGTAAAACCCTAGTTTGAAACCCTAACCCTAATGTAAAACCCTAGTTTGAAGCGTTAACCCTAATGTAAAACACTAGTTTGATCCCCTAACCCTAATTATAAGCCCTAGTTTGAAACCCTAACCCTAATGTAAAACCCTTGTTTGAAACCCTAACCCTAATGTAAAACCCTAGTTTGAAACCCTAAGCCTAATTTGAAACCCTAGTTTGAAACCCTAACCCTAATGTAAAACCCTAGTTTGTAACCCGAACCCAAATGTAAAACCCTAGTTTGAAACCCTAACCCCTAATGTAAAACCCTAGTTTGAAACCCTAACCCTAATGTAAAACACTAGTTTGAAATGCTAACCCTAATGTAAAACCCTAGTTTGAAACCCCAAATCTAATTTGAAACCATAGTTTAAAACCCTAACCCTAATGTAAAACCCTAGTTTGAAGCATTAACCCTAATGTAAAACCCTAGTTTGAAGCACTAACCCTAATGTAAAACACTAGTTTGAAATGCTAACCCTAATGTAAAACCCTAGTTTGAAACCCCAAATCTAATTTGAAACCATAGTTTAAAACCCTAACCCTAATGTAAAACCCTAGTTTGAAGCATTAACCCTAATGTAAAACACTAGTTTGAAACGCTAACCCTAATGTTAAACCCTAATTTGAAACCCTAACCCTAATGTAAAACCCTAGTTTGAAACCCTAACCCTAATGATAAACCCTAGTTTGAAACACTAACCCTAAATTTAAACCATAGTTTGAAACCCTAACCCTAAGGTAAAACCCTAGTTTGAAACCCTAACCCTAATGTAAAACCCTAGTTTGTAACCCTAACTCTAATGTAAAACCCTAGTTTGAAACCCTAACCCTAAATTTAAACCATAGTTTGAAACCCTAACCCTAAGGTAAAACCCTAGTTTGAAACCCTAACCCTAATGTAAAACCCTAGTTTGTAACCCTAACTCTAATGTAAAACCCTAGTTTGAAACCCTAACCCTAATGTAAAACCCTAGTTTGAAACCCTAACCCTAATGTAAAACCCTTGTTTGA
The DNA here is from genome assembly GCF_051991255.1 of Vanacampus margaritifer. Classification (NCBI taxonomy): domain Eukaryota; kingdom Metazoa; phylum Chordata; class Actinopteri; order Syngnathiformes; family Syngnathidae; genus Vanacampus; species Vanacampus margaritifer. The sequence continues at coordinate 141,501 of NW_027520737.1, read as the reverse complement.
AACCCTAACTCTAATTTTAAACCCGAGTTTGAAACCCTAACCCTAATGTAAAACCCTAGTTTGTAACCCTAACCCTAATGTAAAACCCTTGTTTGAAACCCTAACCCTAATGTAAAACTCTAGTTTGAAACCCTAAGCCTAATTTGAAACCCTAGTTTGAAACCCTAACCCTAATGTAAAACCCTAGTTTGAAACCCTAACCCTAATGTAAAACGCTAGTTTGTAACCCTAACCCTAATGTAAAATGACTGTTTTGAAACCCTAACCCTAATTTAAAACCCTTGTTTGAAACTCTAACCCTAATGTAAAACCCTAGTTTGAAACCCTAATCCTTATTTTAAACCCTAGTTTGTAACCCTAACCCTAATGTAAAACCCTAGTTTGTAACCCTAACCCTAATGTAAAACCCTAGTTTGAAACCCTAACCCTAATGTAAAACCCTTGTTTGAAACCCTAACCCTAATGTAAAACCCTAGTTTGAAACCCTAAGCCTAATTTGAAACCCTAGTTTGAAACCCTAACCCTAATGTAAAACCCTAGTTTGTAACCCTAACCCAAATGTAAAACCATAGTTTGAAGCATTAACCCTAATGTAAAACCCTAGTTTGAAGCACTAACCCTAATGTAAAACACTAGTTTGAAACGCTAACCCTAATGTACAACCCTAGTTTGAAACCCCAAATCTAATTTGAAACCATAGTTTAAAACCCTAACCCTAATGTAAAACCCTAGTTTGAAGCATTAACCCTAATGTAAAACACTAGTTTGAAACGCTAACCCTAATGTTAAACCCTAATTTGAAACCATAACCCTAATGTAAAACCCCTTGTTTGTAACCCTAACCCTAATTTGAAACCCTAGTTTGAAACCCTAACCCTAATGTTAAACCCTAGTTTGAAACCCTAACCCTAATGTAAAACCCTAGTTTGAAAACCTAACCGTAATTTGAAACCCTAGTTTGAAATCCTAACCCTAATGTAAAACCCCTTGTTTGTAACCCTAACCCTAATTTGAAACCCTAATTTGAAACCCTAGTTTGAAACCCTAACCCTAATGTTAAACCCTAGTTTGAAACCCTAACCCTAATGTAAAACCCTAGTTTGAAACCCTAACCCTAATTTGAAACCCTTGTTTGAAACCCTAACCCTAATTTGAAACCCCTGTTTGAAATCCTAACTCTAATGTGAAACCTTAGTTTGAAACCCTAACCCTCATAAAAAACCCTAGTTTGTAACCCTAACCCTAATGTAAAATCCTAGTTTGTAACCCTAACCCTAATGATAAACCCTAGTTTGAAACCCTAACCCTAAATTGAAACCCTAGTTTGAAACCCTAACCCTAATGTAAAACCCTAGTTTGAAACCCTAACCCTAATGTAAAACCTTAGTTTGAAACCCTAACCCTAATGTAAAACCATAGTTTGAAGCACTAACCCTAATGTAAAACCCTAGTTTGAAGCATTAACCCTAATGTTAAACCCTAGTTTGAAACCCTAACACTAAATTGGAACCCCAGTTTGAAACCCTAATACTAATGTAAAACCCTAGTTTGTAACCCTAACCCTAATGTAAAACCTTAGTGTGAAACCTTAACCCTAATGTAAAACCCTAGTTTGAAACCCTAACCCTAATGTAAAACCCTAGTTTGAAACCCTAACCCTAATTTGAAACCCTAGTTTGAAACCCTAACCCTAATGTAAAACCCTTGTTTGAAACCCTAACCCTAATGTAAAACCCTAGTTTGAAACCCTAACCCTAATGTTAAAGCCTAGTTTGTAACCCTAACCCTAATGTTAAACCCTAGTTTGAAACCCTAACCCTAATGTAAAACCCTAGTTTGAAACCCTAACCCTAATGTAAAACCCTTGTTTGAAACCCTAACCCTAATTTTAAACCCTAGTTTGAAACCCTAAACCTAATGTAAAACCCTAGTTTGTAACCCTAACCCAAATGTAAAACACTAGTTTGAAACGCTAACCCTAATGTAAAACCCTAGTTTGAAACCCCAAATCTAATTTGAAACCATAGTTTAAAACCCTTACACTGATGCAAAACCCTAGTTTGAAGCATTAACACTAATGTAAAACACTAGTTTGAAACGCTAACCCTAATGTTAAACCCTAATTTGAAACCCTAACCCTAATGTAAAACCCTAGTTTGAAACCCTAACCCTAATGATAAACCCTAGTTTGAAACACTAACCCTAAATTTAAACCCTAGTTTGAAACCCTAACCCTAAGGTAAAACCCTAGTTTGAAACCCTAACCTTAATGTAAAACCCTAGTTTGTAACCCTAACCCTAATGTAAAACCATAGTTTGAAACCCTAACCCAAATGTAAAACCCTAGTTTGAAACCCTAACCCTAATGTAAAACCCTAGTTTGTAACCCTAACCCTAATGTAAAACCCTTGTTTGAAACCCTAACCCTAAAACAAAACCCTAGATTGAAACCCTAAGCCTAATTTGAAACTCTAGTTTTAAACCCTAACCCTAATGTAAAGCCCTAGTTTGAAACCCTAACCCTTATTTTAAACCCGAGTTTGAAACCCTAACCCTAATGTAAAACCCTAGTTTGAAACCCTAACCCTAATGTAAAACCCCTTGTTTGTAACCCTAACCCTAATTTGAAACCCTAGTTTGAAACCCTAACCCTAATGTAAAACCCTTGTTTGAAACTCTAACCCTAATGTAAAACCCTAGTTTGAAACCCTAATCCTAATTTTAAACCCTAGTTTGTAACCCTAACCCTAATGTAAAACCCTAGTTTGAAACCCTAACCCTAATGTTAAACCCTAGTTTGAAACCCTAACCCTAATGTAAAACCCTTGTTTGAAACCCTAACCCTAATGTAAAACCCTAGTTTGAAACCCTAAGCCTAATTTGAAACCCTAGTTTGAAACCCTAACCCTAATGTAAAACCCTAGTTTGTAACCCTAACCCAAATGTAAAACCCTAGTTTGAAACCCTAACCCCTAATGTAAAACCCTAGTTTGAAACCCTAACCCTAATGTAAAACCATAGTTTGAAGCATTAACCCTAATGTAAAACCCTAGTTTGAAGCACTAACCCTAATGTAAAACACTAATTTGAAACGGTAACCCTAATGTAAAACCCTAGTTTGAAACCCCAAATCTAATTTGAAACCATAGTTTAAAACCCTAACCCTAATGTAAAACCCTAGTTTGAAGCATTAACCCTAATTTAAAACACTAGTTTGAAACGCTAACCCTAATGTTAAACCCTAATTTGAAACCCTAACCCTAATGTAAAACCCTAGTTTGAAACCCTAACCCTAATGATAAACCCTAGTTTGAAACACTAACCCTAAATTCAAACCCTACTTTGAAACCCTAACCCTAAGGTAAAACCCTAGTTTGAAACCCTAACCCTAATGTAAAACCCTAGTTTGTAACCCTAACCCTAATGTAAAACCATAGTTTGAAACCCTAACCCTAATGTAAAACCCTAGTTTGAAACCCTAACCCTAATGTAAAACCCTAGTTTGTAACCCTAACTCTAATGTAAAACCCTAGTTTGAAACCCTAACCCTAATGTAAAACCCTAGTTTGAAACCCTAACCCTAATGTAAAACCCTTGTTTGAAACCCTAACCCTAATTTTAAACCCGAGTTTGAAACCCTAACCCTAATGTAAAACCCTAGTTTGAAACCCTAACCCTAATGTAAAACCCCTTGTTTGTAACCCTAACCCTAATTTGAAACCCTAGTTTGAAACCCTAACCCTAATGTTAAACCCTAGTTTGAAACCCTAACCCTAATGTAAAACCCTAGTTTGAAAACCTAACCCTAATTTGAAACCCTAGTTTGAAATCCCAACCCTAATGTAAAACCCCTTGTTTGTAACCCTAACCCTAATTTGAAACCCTAATTTGAAACCCTAGTTTGAAACCCAAACCCTAATGTTAAACCCTAATTTGAAACCCTAACCCTAATGTAAAACCCTAGTTTGAAACCCTAACCCTAATTTGAAACCCTTGTTTGAAACCCTAACCCTAATTTGAAACCCCTGTTTGAAATCCTAACTCTAATGTGAAACCTTAGTTTGAAACCCTAACCCTCATAAAAAACCCTAGTTTGTAACCCTAACCCTAATGTAAAATCCTAGTTTGTAACCCTAACCCTAACGTAAAACCCTAGTTTGAATCCCTAACCCTAATGCAAAACCCTAGTTTGAAACCCTAACCCTAATGATAAACCCTAGTTTGAAACCCTAACCCTAATGATAAACCCTAGTTTGAAACCCTAACCCTAAATTGAAACCCTAGTTTGAAACCCTAACCCTAATGTAAAACCCTAGTTTGAAACCCTAACCCTAATGTAAAACCTTAGTTTGAAACCCTAACCCTAATGTAAAACCATAGTTTGAAGCACTAACCCTAATGTAAAACACTAGTTTGAAACGCTAACCCTAATGTAAAACCCTAGTTTGAAGCATTAACCCTAATGTTAAACCCTAGTTTGAAACCCTAACACTAAATTGAAACCTTAGTGTGAAACCCTAACCCTAATGTAAAACCCTAGTTTGAAACCCTAACCCTAATGTAAAACCCTAGTTTGAAACCCTAACCCTAATTTGAAACCCTAGTTTGAAACCCTAACCCTAATGTAAAACCCTTGTTTGAAACCCTAACCCTAATGTAAAACCCTAGTTTGAAACCCTAACCCTAACGTTAAAGCCTAGTTTGTAACCCTAACCCTAATGTAAAACCCTAGTTTGAAACCCTAACCCTAATGTTAAACCCTAGTTTGAAACCCTAACCCTAATGTAAATCCCTTGTTTGAAAACCTAACCCTAATGTAAAACCCTAGTTTGAAACACTAAGCCTAATTTGAAACCCTAGTTTGAAACCCTAACCCTAATGTAAAACCCTAGTTTGTAACCCTAACCCAAATGTAAAACCCTAGTTTGAAACCCTAACACTAATGTAAAACCCTAGTTTGAAACCCTAACCCTAATGTAAAACCCTAGTTTGAAGCATTAACCCTAATGTAAAACCCTAGTTTGAAACCCTAACCCAAATGTTAAACCCTAGTTTGAAACCCTAACCCTAAATTGAAACCCTAGTTTCAAACCATAACCCTAATGTAAAACCCTAGTTTGAAACCCTAACCCTAATGTAAAACCCTAGTTTGTAACCCTAACCCTAATGTAAAACCCTAGTTTGAAACCCTAACCCTAATGTAAAACCCTAGTTTGAAGCACTAACCCTAATGTAAAACACTAGTTTGAAACGCTAACCCTAATGTAAAACCCTAGTTTGAAACCCCAAATCTAATTTGAAACCATAGTTTAAAACCCTAAACCTAATGTAAAACCCTAGTTTGAAACCCTAACCCTAATTTGAAACCCTAGTTTGAAACCCTAACCCTAATGTAAAACCCTAGTTTGTAACCCTAACCCTAATTTGAAACCCTAGTTTGAAACCCTAACCCTAATGTTTAACCCTAGTTTGAAACCCTAACCCTAATGTAAAACCCTAGTTTGAAACCCTAACCCTAATTTGAAACCCTAGTTTGAAACCCTTACCCTAATGTAAAACCCTTGTTTGAAACCCTAACCCTAATGTAAAAACCTAGTTTGAAACCCTAACCCTAATGTTAAAGCCTAGTTTGTAACCCTAACCCTAATGTAAAACCCTAGTTTGAAACCCTAACCCTAATGTTAAACCCTAGTTTGAAACCCTAACCCTAATGTAAAACCCTTGTTTGAAACCCTAACCCTAATGTAAAACCCTAGTTTGAAACCCTAACCCTAATTTGAAACCCTAGTTTGAAAACCTAACCCTAATGTAAAACCCTAGTTTGAAACCCTAACCCTAATGATAAACCCTAGTTTGAAACCGTAACCATAATTTTGAAACCCTAGTTTGAAACCCTAACCCTAATTTGAAACCCCTGTTTGAAATCCTAACTCTAATGTGAAACCTTAGTTTGAAACCCTAACCCTCATAAAAAACCCTAGTTTGTAACCCTAACCCAAATGTAAAACCCTAGTTTGTAACACTAACCCTAATGTAAAACCCTAGTTTGAAACGCTAACCCTTATGTAAAACCCTAGTTTGAAGCATTAACCCTAAAGTAAAACACTAGTTTGAAACCCTAACCCTAATGTTAAACCCTAGTTTGAAACCCTAACCCTAATGTAAAACCCTAGTTTGAAACCCTAACCCTAATGTAAAACCCTTGTTTGAAACCCTAACCCTAATGTAAAACCCTAGTTTGAAACCCTAACCCTAATGTTAAAGCCTAGTTTGTAACCCTAACCCTAATGTAAAACCCTAGTTTGAAACCCTAACCCTAATGTTAAACCCTAGTTTGAAACCCTAACCCTAATGTAAAACCCTTGTTTGAAACCCTAACCCTAATGTAAAACCCTAGTTTGAAACACTAAGCCTAATTTGAAACCCTAGTTTGAAACCCTAACCCTAATGTAAAACCCTAGTTTGTAACCCTAACCTAAATGTAAAACCCTAGTTTGAAACCCTAACCCTAATGTAAAACCCTAGTTTGAAACCCTAACCCTAATGAAAAACCCTAGTTTGAAGCATTAACCCTAATGTAAAATCCTAGTTTGAAACCCTAACCCAAATGTTAAACCCTAGTTTGAAACCCTAACCCTAAATTGAAACCCTAGTTTGAAACCCTAACCCTAATGTAAAACCCGAGTTTGAAACCCTAACGAAAATGTAAAACCCTAGTTTGTAACCCTAACCCTAATGTAAAACCCTAGTTTGAAACCCTAACGAAAATGTAAAACCCTAGTTTGAAACCCTAACCCTAATGTAAAACCCTAGTTTGAAGCACTAACCCTAATGTAAAACACTAGTTTGAAACGCTAACCCTAATGTAAAACCCTAGTTTGAAACCCCAAATCTAATTTGAAACCATAGTTTAAAACCCTAAACCTAATGTAAAACCCTAGTTTGAAACCCTAACCCTAATTTGAAACCCTAGTTTGAAACCCTAACCCTAATGTAAAACCCTAGTTTGTAACCCTAACCCTAATGTAAAACCCTTGTTTGAAACCCTAACCCTAATGTAAAAACCTAGTTTGAAACCCTAACCCTAATGTTAAAGCCTAGTTTGTAACCCTAACCCTAATGTAAAACCCTAGTTTGAAACCCTAACCCTAATGTTAAACCCTAGTTTGAAACCCTAACCCTAATGTAAAACCCTTGTTTGAAACCCTAACCCTAATGTAAAACCCTAGTTTGAAGCATTAACCCTAATGTAAAACCCTAGTTTGAAGCAATAACCCAAAATTATAACCCTAGTTTGAAACTCTTACCCTAATGTAAAACCCTAGTTTGAAACCCTAACCCTAATGTAAAACCCTAGTTTGAAGCGTTAACCCTAATGTAAAACACTAGTTTGATCCCCTAACCCTAATTATAAGCCCTAGTTTGAAACCCTAACCCTAATGTAAAACCCTTGTTTGAAACCCTAACCCTAATGTAAAACCCTAGTTTGAAACCCTAAGCCTAATTTGAAACCCTAGTTTGAAACCCTAACCCTAATGTAAAACCCTAGTTTGTAACCCGAACCCAAATGTAAAACCCTAGTTTGAAACCCTAACCCTAATGTAAAACCCTAGTTTGAAGCATTAACCCTAATGTAAAACCCTAGTTTGAAACCCTAACCCAAATGTTAAACCCTAGTTTGAAACCCTAACCCTAAATTGAAACCCTAGTTTGAAACCCTAACCCTAATGTAAAACCCTAGTTTGAAACCCTAACGAAAATGTAAAACCCTAGTTTGTAACCCTAACCCTAATGTAAAACCCTAGTTTGAAACCCTAACGAAAATGTAAAACCCTAGTTTGAAACCCTAACCCTAATGTAAAACCCTAAGTTGAAGCACTAACCCTAATGTAAAACACTAGTTTGAAACGCTAACCCTAATGTAAAACCCTAGTTTGAAACCCCAAATCTAATTTGAAACCATAGTTTAAAACCCTAAACCTAATGTAAAACCCTAGTTTGAAACCCTAACCCTAATTTGAAACCCTAGTTTGAAACCCTAACCCTAATGTAAAACCCTAGTTTGTAACCCTAACCCTAATGTAAAACCATAGTTTGAAACCCTAACCCTAATGTAAAACCCTAGTTTGAAACCCTAACCCTAATGTAAAACCCTAGTTTGAAGCAATAACCCAAAATTATAACCCTAGTTTGAAACTCTTACCCTAATGTAAAACCCTAGTTTGAAACCCTAACCCTAATGTAAAACCCTAGTTTGAAGCGTTAACCCTAATGTAAAACACTAGTTTGATCCCCTAACCCTAATTATAAGCCCTAGTTTGAAACCCTAACCCTAATGTAAAACCCTTGTTTGAAACCCTAACCCTAATGTAAAACCCTAGTTTGAAACCCTAAGCCTAATTTGAAACCCTAGTTTGAAACCCTAACCCTAATGTAAAACCCTAGTTTGTAACCCGAACCCAAATGTAAAACCCTAGTTTGAAACCCTAACCCCTAATGTAAAACCCTAGTTTGAAACCCTAACCCTAATGTAAAACCATAGTTTGAAGCATTAACCCTAATGTAAAACCCTAGTTTGAAGCACTAACCCTAATGTAAAACACTAGTTTGAAATGCTAACCCTAATGTAAAACCCTAGTTTGAAACCCCAAATCTAATTTGAAACCATAGTTTAAAACCCTAACCCTAATGTAAAACCCTAGTTTGAAGCATTAACCCTAATGTAAAACACTAGTTTGAAACGCTAACCCTAATGTTAAACCCTAATTTGAAACCCTAACCCTAATGTAAAACCCTAGTTTGAAACCCTAACCCTAATGATAAACCCTAGTTTGAAACACTAACCCTAAATTTAAACCATAGTATGAAACCCTAACCCTAAGGTAAAACCCTAGTTTGAAACCCTAACCCTAATGTAAAACCCTAGTTTGTAACCCTAACTCTAATGTAAAACCCTAGTTTGAAACCCTAACCCTAAATTTAAACCATAGTTTGAAACCCTAACCCTAAGGTAAAACCCTAGTTTGAAACCCTAACCCTAATGTAAAACCCTAGTTTGTAACCCTAACTCTAATGTAAAACCCTAGTTTGAAACCCTAACCCTAATGTAAAACCCTAGTTTGAAACCCTAACCCTAATGTAAAACCCTTGTTTGAAACCCTAACTCTAATTTTAAACCCGAGTTTGAAACCCTAACCCTAATGTAAAACCCTAGTTTGTAACCCTAACCCTAATGTAAAACCCTTGTTTGAAACCCTAACCCTAATGTAAAACTCTAGTTTGAAACCCTAAGCCTAATTTGAAACCCTAGTTTGAAACCCTAACCCTAATGTAAAACCCTAGTTTGAAACCCTAACCCTAATGTAAAACGCTAGTTTGTAACCCTAACCCTAATGTAAAATGACTGTTTTGAAACCCTAACCCTAATTTAAAACCCTTGTTTGAAACTCTAACCCTAATGTAAAACCCTAGTTTGAAACCCTAATCCTTATTTTAAACCCTAGTTTGTAACCCTAACCCTAATGTAAAACCCTAGTTTGTAACCCTAACCCTAATGTAAAACCCTAGTTTGAAACCCTAACCCTAATGTAAAACCCTTGTTTGAAACCCTAACCCTAATGTAAAACCCTAGTTTGAAACCCTAAGCCTAATTTGAAACCCTAGTTTGAAACCCTAACCCTAATGTAAAACCCTAGTTTGTAACCCTAACCCAAATGTAAAACCATAGTTTGAAGCATTAACCCTAATGTAAAACCCTAGTTTGAAGCACTAACCCTAATGTAAAACACTAGTTTGAAACGCTAACCCTAATGTACAACCCTAGTTTGAAACCCCAAATCTAATTTGAAACCATAGTTTAAAACCCTAACCCTAATGTAAAACCCTAGTTTGAAGCATTAACCCTAATGTAAAACACTAGTTTGAAACGCTAACCCTAATGTTAAACCCTAATTTGAAACCATAACCCTAATGTAAAACCCTAGTTTGAAACCCTAACCCTAATGATAAACCCTAGTTTGAAACACTAACCCTAAATTTAAACCCTACTTTGAAACCCTAACCCTAAGGTAAAACCCTAGTTTGAAACCCTAACCCTAATGTAAAACCCTAGTTTGTAACCCTAACCCTAATGTAAAACCATAGTTTGAAACCTTAACCCTAATGTAAAACCCTAGTTTGAAACCCTAACCCTAATGTAAAACCCTAGTTTGTAACCCTAACTCTAATGTAAAACCCTAGTTTGAAACCCTAACCCTAATGTAAAACCCTAGTTTGAAACCCTTACCCTAATGTAAAACCCTTGTTTGAAACCCTAACCCTAATTTTAAACCCGAGTTTGAAACCCTAACCCTAATGTAAAACCCTAGTTTGAAACCCTAACCCTAATGTAAAACCCCTTGTTTGTAACCCTAACCCTAATTTGAAACCCTAGTTTGAAACCCTAACCCTAATGTTAAACCCTAGTTTGAAACCCTAACCCTAATGTAAAACCCTAGTTTGAAAACCTAACCCTAATTTGAAACCCTAGTTTGAAATCCTAACCCTAATGTAAAACCCCTTGTTTGTAACCCTCACCCTAATTTGAAACCCTAATTTGAAACCCTAGTTTGAAACCCTAACCCTAATGTTAAACCCTAGTTTGAAACCCTAACCCTAATGTAAAACCCTAGTTTGAAACCCTAACCCTAATTTGAAACCCTTGTTTGAAACCCTAACCCTAATTTGAAACCCCTGTTTGAAATCCTAACTCTAATGTGAAACCTTAGTTTGAAACCCTAACCCTCATAAAAAACCCTAGTTTGTAACCCTAACCCTAATGTAAAATCCTAGTTTGTAACCCTAACCCTAATGATAAACCCTAGTTTGAAACCCTAACCCTAAATTGAAACCCTAGTTTGAAACCCTAACCCTAATGTAAAACCCTAGTTTGAAACCCTAACCCTAATGTAAAACCTTAGTTTGAAACCCTAACCCTAATGTAAAACCATAGTTTGAAGCACTAACCCTAATGTAAAACCCTAGTTTGAAGCATTAACCCTAATGTTAAACCCTAGTTTGAAACCCTAACACTAAATTGAAACCCCAGTTTGAAACCCTAATACTAATGTAAAACCCTAGTTTGTAACCCTAACCCTAATGTAAAACCTTAGTGTGAAACCTTAACCCTAATGTAAAACCCTAGTTTGAAACCCTAACCCTAATGTAAAACCCTAGTTTGAAACCCTAACCCTAATTTGAAACCCTAGTTTGAAACCCTAACCCTAATGTAAAACCCTTGTTTGAAACCCTAACCCTAATGTAAAACCCTAGTTTGAAACCCTAACCCTAATGTTAAAGCCTAGTTTGTAACCCTAACCCTAATGTTAAACCCTAGTTTGAAACCCTAACCCTAATGTAAAACCCTAGTTTGAAACCCTAACCCTAATGTAAAACCCTTGTTTGAAACCCTAACCCTAATTTTAAACCCTAGTTTGAAACCCTAAACCTAATGTAAAACCCTAGTTTGTAACCCTAACCCAAATGTAAAACACTAGTTTGAAACGCTAACCCTAATGTAAAACCCTAGTTTGAAACCCCAAATCTAATTTGAAACCATAGTTTAAAACCCTTACACTGATGCAAAACCCTAGTTTGAAGCATTAACACTAATGTAAAACACTAGTTTGAAACGCTAACCCTAATGTTAAACCCTAATTTGAAACCCTAACCCTAATGTAAAACCCTAGTTTGAAACCCTAACCCTAATGATAAACCCTAGTTTGAAACACTAACCCTAAATTTAAACCCTAGTTTGAAACCCTAACCCTAAGGTAAAACCCTAGTTTGAAACCCTAACCTTAATGTAAAACCCTAGTTTGTAACCCTAACCCTAATGTAAAACCATAGTTTGAAACCCTAACCCAAATGTAAAACCCTAGTTTGAAACCCTAACCCTAATGTAAAACCCTAGTTTGTAACCCTAACCCTAATGTAAAACCCTTGTTTGAAACCCTAACCCTAAAACAAAACCCTAGATTGAAACCCTAAGCCTAATTTGAAACTCTAGTTTTAAACCCTAACCCTAATGTAAAGCCCTAGTTTGAAACCCTAACCCTTATTTTAAACCCGAGTTTGAAACCCTAACCCTAATGTAAAACCCTAGTTTGAAACCCTAACCCTAATGTAAAACCCCTTGTTTTTAACCCTAACCCTAATTTGAAACCCTAGTTTGAAACCCTAACCCTAATGTAAAACCCTTGTTTGAAACTCTAACCCTAATGTAAAACCCTAGTTTGAAACCCTAATCCTAATTTTAAACCCTAGTTTGTAACCCTAACCCTAATGTAAAACCCTAGTTTGAAACCCTAACCCTAATGTTAAACCCTAGTTTGAAACCCTAACCCTAATGTAAAACCCTTGTTTGAAACCCTAACCCTAATGTAAAACCCTAGTTTGAAACCCTAAGCCTAATTTGAAACCCTAGTTTGAAACCCTAACCCTAATGTAAAACCCTAGTTTGTAACCCTAACCCAAATGTAAAACCCTAGTTTGAAACCCTAACCCCTAATGTAAAACCCTAGTTTGAAACCCTAACCCTAATGTAAAACCATAGTTTGAAGCATTAACCCTAATGTAAAACCCTAGTTTGAAGCACTAACCCTAATGTAAAACACTAATTTGAAACGGTAACCCTAATGTAAAACCCTAGTTTGAAACCCCAAATCTAATTTGAAACCATAGTTTAAAACCCTAACCCTAATGTAAAACCCTAGTTTGAAGCATTAACCCTAATTTAAAACACTAGTTTGAAACGCTAACCCTAATGTTAAACCCTAATTTGAAACCCTAACCCTAATGTAAAACCCTAGTTTGAAACCCTAACCCTAATGATAAACCCTAGTTTGAAACACTAACCCTAAATTTAAACCATAGTTTGAAACCCTAACCCTAAGGTAAAACCCTAGTTTGAAACCCTAACCCTAATGTAAAACCCTAGTTTGAAACCCTAACCCAAATGTAAAACCATTGTTTGAAGCATTAACCCTAATGTAAAACCCTAGTTTGAAGCACTAACCCTAATGTAAAACCCTAGTTTGAAATGCTAACCCTAATGTAAAACCCTAGTTTGAAACCCCAAATCTAATTTGAAACCATAGTTTAAAACCCTAACCCTAATGTAAAACCCTAGTTTGAAGCATTAACCCTAATGTAAAACACTAGTTTGAAACGCTAACCCTAATGTTAAACCCTAATTTGAAACCCTAACCCTAATGTAAAACCCTAGTTTGAAACCCTAACCCTAATGATAAACCCTAGTTTGAAACACTAACCCTAAATTTAAACCATAGTTTGAAACCCTAACCCTAATTTAAAACCCTAGTTTGAAACCCTAACCCTAATGTAAAACCCTAGTTTGTAACCCTAACCCTAATGTAAAACCCTAGTTTGAAACCCTAACCCTAATGTAAAACCCTAGTTTGAAGCACTAACCCTAATGTAAAACACTAGTTTGAAACGCTAACCCTAATGTAAAACCCTAGTTTGAAACCCCAAATCTAATTTGAAACCATAGTTTAAAACCCTAAACCTAATGGAAAACCGTAGTTTGAAACCCTAACCCTAATTTGAAACCCTAGTTTGAAACCCTAACCCTAATTTAAAACCCTAGTTTGTAACCCTAACCCTAATTTGAAACCCTAGTTTGAAACCCTAACCCTAATGTTAAACCCTAGTTTGAAACCCTAACCCTAATGTAAAACCCTAGTTTGAAAACCTAACCCTAATTTGAAACCCTAGTTTGAAACCCTAACCCTAATGTAAAACCCTTGTTTGAAACCCTAACCCTAATGTAAAACCCTAGTTTGAAACCCTAACCCTAATGTTAAAGCCTAGTTTGTAACCCTAACCCTAATGTAAAACCCTAGTTTGAAACCCTAACCCTAATGTTAAACCCTAGTTTGAAACCCTAACCCTAATGTAAAACCCTTGTTTGAAACCCTAACCCTAATGTAAAACCCTAGTTTAAAACCCTAACCCTAATTTGAAACCCTAGTTTGAAAACCTAACCCTAATGTAAAACCCTAGTTTGAAACCCTAACCCTAATGATAAACCCTAGTTTGAAACCGTAACCCTAATTTTGAAACCCTAGTTTGAAACCCTAACCCTAATTTGAAACCCCTGTTTGAAATCCTAACTCTAATGTGAAACCTTAGTTTGTAACCCTAACCCAAATGTAAAACCCTAGTTTGAAACACTAACCCTAATGTAAAACCCTAGTTTGAAACGCTAACCCTAATGTAAAACCCTAGTTTGAAGCATTAACCCTAAAGTAAAACACTAGTTTGAAACCCTAACCCTAATGTTAAACCCTAGTTTGAAACCCTAACCCTAATGTAAAACCCTAGTTTGAAACCCTAACCCTAATGATAAACCCTAGTTTGAAACCCTAACCCTAAATTGAAACCCTAGTTTGAAACCCTAACCCTAATGTAAAACCCTAGTTTGAAACCCTAACCCTAATGTAAAACCCTAGTTTGTAACCCTAACCCTAATGTAAAACCCTAGTTTGAAACCCTAACCCTAATGTAAAACCCTAGTTTGAAGCACTAACTCTAATGTAAAACACTAGTTTGAAACACTAACCCTAATGTAAAACCCTAGTTTGAAGCATTAACCCTAATGTTAAACCCTAGTTTGAAACCCTAACACTAAATTGAAACCCCAGTTTGAAACCCTAACCCTAATGTTTAACCCTAGTTTGAAACCCTAACCCTAATGTAAAACCCTAGTTTGTAACCCTAACCCTAATGTAAAACCTTAGTGTGAAACCCTAACCCTAATGTAAAATCCTAGTTTGAAACCCTAACCCTAATGTAAAACCCTAGTTTGAAACCCTAACCCTAATTTGAAACCCTAGTTTGAAACCCTAACCCTAATGTAAAACCCTTGTTTGAAACCCTAACCCTAATGTAAAACCCTAGTTTGAAACCCTAACCCTAATGTTAAAGCCTAGTTTGAAACCCTAACACTAATGTAAAACCCTAGTTTGAAACCCTAACCCTAATGTTAAACCCTAGTTTGAAACCCTAACCCTAATGTAAAACCCTTGTTTGAAACCCTAACCCTAATGTAAAACCCTAGTTTGAAACACTAAGCCTAATTTGAAACCCTAGTTTGAAACCCTAACCCTAATGTAAAACCCTAGTTTGTAACCCTAACCCAAATGTAAAACCCTAGTTTGAAACCCTAACCCTAATGTAAAACCCTAGTTTGAAACCCTAACCCTAATGTAAAACCCTATTTTGAAGCATTAACCCTAATGTAAAACCCTAGTTTGAAACCCTAACCCAAATGTTAAACCCTAGTTTGAAACCCTAACCCTAAATTGAAACCCTAGTTTGAAACCCTAACCCTAATGTAAAACCCTAGTTTGAAACCCTAACGAAAATGTAAAACCCTAGTTTGTAACCCTAACCCTAATGTAAAACCCTAGTTTGAAACCCTAACCCTAATGTAAAACCCTAGTTTGAAGCACTAACCCTAATGTAAAACACTAGTTTGAAACGCTAACCCTAATGTAAAACCCTAGTTTGAAACCCCAAATCTAATTTGAAACCATAGTTTAAAACCCTAAACCTAATGTAAAACCCTAGTTTGAAACCCTAACCCTAATTTGAAACCCTAGTTTGAAACCCTAACCCTAATGTTAAACCCTAGTTTGTAACCCTAACCCTAATGTAAAACCATAGTTTGAAACCCTAACCCTAATGTAAAACCCTAGTTTGAAACCCTAACCCTAATGTAAAACCCTAGTTTGAAGCAATAACCCAAAATTATAACCCTAGTTTGAAACTCTTACCCTAATGTAAAACCCTAGTTTGAAACCCTAACCGTAATGTAAAACCCTAGTTTGTAACCCTAACCCTAATGTTAAACCCTAGTTTGAAACCCTAACCCTAATGTAAAACCCTAGTTTGAAACCCTAACCCTAATGATAAACCCTAGTTTGAAACCCTAACCCTAATGCAAAACCCTAGTTTGAAACCCTAACCCTAATGTAAAACCCTTGTTTGTAACCCTATTCCAAATGTAAAGCCCTAGTTTGAAACCCAACCCTAATGTAAAACCCTAGTTTGAAGCATTAACCCTAATGTAAAACACTAGTTTGAAACCCTAACCCTAATTATAAGCCCTAGTTTGAAACCCTTACCCTAATGTAAAACCCTAGTTTGAAACCCTAACCCTAATGATAAACCCTAGTTTGAAACCCTATTCCTAAATTGAAACCTTAGTTTGAAACCCTAACCCTAATGTAAAACCCTAGTTTGAAACCCTAACCCTAATGTAAAACACTAGTTTGAAACCCTAAACCTAATGTAAAACCCTAGTTTGAAACCCTAACCCTAATGTAAAACCCTTGTTTGAAACCCTAACCCTAAAACAAAACCCTAGATTGAAATCCTGAGCCTAATTTGAAACCCTAGTTTGAAAACCCTAACCCTAATGTAAAACCCTAGTTTGAAACCCTAATCCTAATGTTAAACCCTAGTTTGCAACCCTAACCCTAATGTAAAACCCTAGTTTGAAACCCTAACCCTAATGTTAAACCCTAGTTTGAAACCCTAACCCTAATGTAAAACCCTTGTTTGAAACCCTAACCCTAATGTAAAACCCAAGTTTGAAACCCTAAACCTAATTTGAAACCCTAGTTTGAAACCCTAAACCTAATGTAAAACCCTTGTTTGTAACCCTAACCCAAATGTAAAACCCTAGTTTGAAACGCTAACCCTAATGTAAAACCCTAGTTTGAAACCCCAAATCTAATTTGAAACCATAGTTTCAAACCCTTACATTAATGTAAAACCCTAGTTTGAAGCATTAACACTAATGTAAAACACTAGTTTGAAACGCTAACCCTAATGTTAAACCCTAATTTGAAACCCTAACCCTAATGTAAAACCCTAGTTTGAAACCCTAACCCTAATGATAAACCCTAGTTTGAAACACTAACCCTAAATTTAAACCCTAGTTTGAAACCCTAACCCTAATGTAAAACCCTAGTTTGTAACCCTAACCCTAATGTAAAACCATAGTTTGAAACCCTAACCCAAATGTAAAACCCTAGTTTGAAACCCTAACCCTAATGTAAAACCCTAGTTTGTAACCCTAACTCTAATGTAAAACCCTAGTTTGAAACCCTAACCCTAATGTAAAACCCTAGTTTGAAACCCTAACCCTAATGTAAAACCCTTGTTTGAAACCCTAACCCTAAAACAAAACCCTAGATTGAAACCCTAAGCCTAATTTGAAACCCTAGTTTTAAACCCTAACCCTAATGTAAAGCCCTAGTTTGAAACCCTAACCCTTATTTTAAACCCGAGTTTGAAACCCTAACCCTAATGTAAAACCCTAGTTTGAAACCCTAACCCTAATGTAAAACCCCTTGTTTGTAACCCTAACCCTAATTTGAAACCCTAGTTTGAAACCCTAACCCTAATGTAAAATGACTGTTTTGAAACCCTAACCCTAATGTAAAACCCTTGTTTGAAACTCTAACCCTAATGTAAAACCCTAGTTTGAAACCCTAATCCTAATTTTAAACCCTAGTTTGTAACCCTAACCCTAATGTAAAACCCTAGTTTGAAACCCTAACCCTAATGTTAAACCCTAGTTTGAAACCCTAACCCTAATGTAAAACCCTTGTTTGAAACCCTAACCCTAATGTAAAACCCTAGTTTGAAACCCTAAGCCTAATTTGAAACCCTAGTTTGAAACCCTAACCCTAATGTAAAACCCTAGTTTGTAACCCTAACCCAAATGTAAAACCCTAGTTTGAAACCCTAACCCCTAATGTAAAACCCTACTTTGAAACCCTAACCCTAATGTAAAACCATAGTTTGAAGCTTTAACCCTAATGTAAAACCCTAGTTTGAAGCACTAACCCCAATGTAAATCACTAATTTGAAACGCTAACCCTAATGTAAAACCCTAGTTTGAAACCCCAAATCTAATTTGAAACCATAGTTTAAAACCCTAACCCTAATGTAAAACCCTAGTTTGAAGCATTAACCCTAATGTAAAACACTAGTTTGAAACGCTAACCCTAATGTTAAACCCTAATTTGAAACCCTAACCCTAATGTAAAACCCTAGTTTGAAACCCTAACCCTAATGATAAACCCTAGTTTGAAACACTAACCCTAAATTTAAACCATAGTTTGAAACCCTAACCCTAAGGTAAAACCCTAGTTTGAAACCCTAACCCTGATGTAAAACCCTAGTTTGATACCCTAACCCTAATGTAAAAACATAGTTTGAAGCATTAACCCTAATGTAAAACCCTAGTTTGAAGCACTAACCCTAATGTAAAACACTAGTTTGAAATGCTAACCCTAATGTAAAACCCTAGTTTGAAACCACAAATCTAATTTGAAACCATAGTTTAAAACCCTAAACCTAATGTAAAACCCGTTTGAAACCCTAACCCTAATTTGAAACCCTAGTTTGAAACCCTAACCCTAATGTAAAACCCTAGTTTGTAACCCTAACCCTAATGTAAAACCCTAGTTTGAAACCCTAAACCTAATGTAAAACCCTAGTTTGAAACCCTAACCCTAATGTAAAACCCTTGTTTGAAACCCTAACCCTAAAACAAAACCCTAGATTGAAACCCTAAGCCTAATTTGAAACCCTAGTTTGAAACCCTAACCCTAATTAGAAACCCTAGTTTGAAACCCTAACCCTAATGTAAAACCCTAGTTTGTAACCCTAACCCTAATGTAAAATGACTGTTTTGAAACCCTAACCCTATTGTAAAACCCTTGTTTGATACCCTAACCCTAATGTAAAACCCTAGTTTGAAAACCTAACCCTAATGTAAAACCCTAGTGTGAAACCCTAACCCTAATTTTTAACCACTGTTTTTAAACCCTAACCCTAATGTAAAACCCTAGTTTGAAACCCTAAACCTAATGTAAAACCCTAGTTTGAAACCCTAACCCTAATGTAAAACCCTAGTTTGTAACCCTAACCCTAATGTAAAATGACTGTTTTGAAACCCTAACCCTAATGTAAAACCCTAGTTTGAAACCCTAAGCCTAATTTGAAACCCTAGTTTGAAACCCTAACCCTAATGTAAAACCCTAGTTTGAAACCCTAACCCTAATGTAAAACCCTAGTTTGTAACCCTAACCCTAATGTAAAATGACTGTTTTGAAACCGTAACCCTAATGTAAAACCCTTGTTTGAAACTCTAACCCTAATGTAAAACCCAAGTTTGAAACCCTAATCCTAATTTTAAACCCTAGTTTGTAACCCTAACCCTAATGTAAAACCCTAGTTTGAAGCATTAACCCTAATGTAAAACACTAGTTTGAAACCCTAACCCTAATTATAAGCCCTTGTTTGAAACCCTAACCCTAATGTAAAACCCTAGTTTGAAACCCTAAGCCTAATTTGAAACCCTAGTTTGAAACCCTAACCCTAATGTAAAACCCTAGTTTGTAACCCGAACCCAAATGTAAAACCCTAGTTTGAAACCCTAACCCCTAATGTAAAACCCTAGTTTGAAACCCTAACCCTAATGTAAAACCATAGTTTGAAGCATTAACCCTAATGTAAAACCCTAGTTTGAAGCACTAACCCTAATGTAAAACACTAGTTTAAAATGCTAACCCTAATGTAAAACCCTAGTTTGAAACCCCAAATCTAATTTGAAACCATAGTTTAAAACCCTAACCCTAATGTAAAACCCTAGTTTGAAGCATTAACCCTAATGTAAAACACTAGTTTGAAACGCTAACCCTAATGTTAAACCCTAATTTGAAACCCTAACCCTAATGTAAAACCCTAGTTTGAAACCCTAACCCTAATGATAAACCC
The DNA here is from genome assembly GCF_051991255.1 of Vanacampus margaritifer. Taxonomy (NCBI): domain Eukaryota; kingdom Metazoa; phylum Chordata; class Actinopteri; order Syngnathiformes; family Syngnathidae; genus Vanacampus; species Vanacampus margaritifer. The sequence continues at coordinate 121,641 of NW_027520737.1, read as the reverse complement.
TAGTTTGAAACACTAACCCTAAATTTAAACCATAGTTTGAAACCCTAACCCGAAGGTAAAACCCTAGTTTGAAACCCTAACCCTAATGTAAAACCCTAGTTTGTAACCCTAACTCTAATGTAAAACCCTAGTTTGAAACCCTAACCCTAATGTAAAACCCTAGTTTGAAACCCTAACTCTAATGTAAAACCCTTGTTTGAAACCCTAACCCTAATTTTAAACCCGAGTTTGAAACCCTATCCCTAATGTAAAACCCTAGTTTGTAACCCTAACCCTAATGTAAAACCCTTGTTTGAAACCCTAACCCTAATGTAAAACCCTAGTTTGAAACCCTAAGCCTAATTTGAAACCCTAGTTTGAAACCCTAACCCTAATGTAAAACCCTAGTTTGAAACCCTAACCCTAATGTAAAACCCTAGTTTGTAACCCTAACCCTAATGTAAAATGACTGTTTTGAAACCCTAACCATAATTTAAAACCCTTGTTTGAAACTCTAACCCTAATGTTAAACCCTAGTTTGAAACCCTAATTCTTATTTTAAACCCTAGTTTGTAACCCTAACCCTAATGTAAAACCCTAGTTTGAAACCCCAAATCTAATTTGAAACCATAGTTTCAAACCCTTACATTAATGTAAAACCCTAGTTTGAAGCATTAACACTAATGTAAAACACTAGTTTGAAACGCTAACCCTAATGTTAAACCCTAATTTGAAACCCTAACCCTAATGTAAAACCCTAGTTTGAAACCCTAACCCTAATGATAAACCCTAGTTTGAAACACTAACCCTAAATTTAAACCCTAGTTTGAAACCCTAACCCTAATGTAAAACCCTAGTTTGTAACCCTAACCCTAATGTAAAACCATAGTTTGAAACCCTAACCCAAATGTAAAACCCTAGTTTGAAACCCTAACCCTAATGTAAAACCCTAGTTTGTAACCCTAACTCTAATGTAAAACCCTAGTTTGAAACCCTAACCCTAATGTAAAACCCTAGTTTGAAACCCTAACCCTAATGTAAAACCCTTGTTTGAAACCCTAACCCTAAAACAAAACCCTAGATTGAAACCCTAAGCCTAATTTGAAACCCTAGTTTTAAACCCTAACCCTAATGTAAAGCCCTAGTTTGAAACCCTAACCCTTATTTTAAACCCGAGTTTGAAACCCTAACCCTAATGTAAAACCCTAGTTTGAAACCCTAACCCTAATGTAAAACCCCTTGTTTGTAACCCTAACCCTAATTTGAAACCCTAGTTTGAAACCCTAACCCTAATGTAAAATGACTGTTTTGAAACCCTAACCCTAATGTAAAACCCTTGTTTGAAACTCTAACCCTAATGTAAAACCCTAGTTTGAAACCCTAATCCTAATTTTAAACCCTAGTTTGTAACCCTAACCCTAATGTAAAACCCTAGTTTGAAACCCTAACCCTAATGTTAAACCCTAGTTTGAAACCCTAACCCTAATGTAAAACCCTTGTTTGAAACCCTAACCCTAATGTAAAACCCTAGTTTGAAACCCTAAGCCTAATTTGAAACCCTAGTTTGAAACCCTAACCCTAATGTAAAACCCTAGTTTGTAACCCTAACCCAAATGTAAAACCCTAGTTTGAAACCCTAACCCCTAATGTAAAACCCTACTTTGAAACCCTAACCCTAATGTAAAACCATAGTTTGAAGCTTTAACCCTAATGTAAAACCCTAGTTTGAAGCACTAACCCCAATGTAAATCACTAATTTGAAACGCTAACCCTAATGTAAAACCCTAGTTTGAAACCCCAAATCTAATTTGAAACCATAGTTTAAAACCCTAACCCTAATGTAAAACCCTAGTTTGAAGCATTAACCCTAATGTAAAACACTAGTTTGAAACGCTAACCCTAATGTTAAACCCTAATTTGAAACCCTAACCCTAATGTAAAACCCTAGTTTGAAACCCTAACCCTAATGATAAACCCTAGTTTGAAACACTAACCCTAAATTTAAACCATAGTTTGAAACCCTAACCCTAAGGTAAAACCCTAGTTTGAAACCCTAACCCTGATGTAAAACCCTAGTTTGATACCCTAACCCTAATGTAAAAACATAGTTTGAAGCATTAACCCTAATGTAAAACCCTAGTTTGAAGCACTAACCCTAATGTAAAACACTAGTTTGAAATGCTAACCCTAATGTAAAACCCTAGTTTGAAACCACAAATCTAATTTGAAACCATAGTTTAAAACCCTAAACCTAATGTAAAACCCGTTTGAAACCCTAACCCTAATTTGAAACCCTAGTTTGAAACCCTAACCCTAATGTAAAACCCTAGTTTGTAACCCTAACCCTAATGTAAAACCCTAGTTTGAAACCCTAAACCTAATGTAAAACCCTAGTTTGAAACCCTAACCCTAATGTAAAACCCTTGTTTGAAACCCTAACCCTAAAACAAAACCCTAGATTGAAACCCTAAGCCTAATTTGAAACCCTAGTTTGAAACCCTAACCCTAATTTGAATCCCTAGTTTGAAATCCTAACCCTAATGTGAAACCCTAGTTTGAAACCCTAACCCTAATTAGAAACCCTAGTTTGAAACCCTAACCCTAATGTAAAACCCTAGTTTGTAACCCTAACCCTAATGTAAAATGACTGTTTTGAAACCCTAACCCTATTGTAAAACCCTTGTTTGATACCCTAACCCTAATGTAAAACCCTAGTTTGAAAACCTAACCCTAATGTAAAACCCTAGTGTGAAACCCTAACCCTAATTTTTAACCACTGTTTTTAAACCCTAACCCTAATGTAAAACCCTAGTTTGAAACCCTAAACTTATGTAAAACCCTAGTTTGAAACCCTAACCCTAATGTAAAACCCTAGTTTGTAACCCTAACCCTAATGTAAAATGACTGTTTTGAAACCCTAACCCTAATGTAAAACCCTAGTTTGAAACCCTAAGCCTAATTTGAAACCCTAGTTTGAAACCCTAACCCTAATGTAAAACCCTAGTTTGAAACCCTAACCCTAATGTAAAACCCTAGTTTGTAACCCTAACCCTAATGTAAAATGACTGTTTTGAAACCGTAACCCTAATGTAAAACCCTTGTTTGAAACTCTAACCCTAATGTAAAACCCAAGTTTGAAACCCTAATCCTAATTTTAAACCCTAGTTTGTAACCCTAACCCTAATGTAAAACCCTAGTTTGAAGCATTAACACTAATGTAAAACACTAGTTTGAAACCCTAACCCTAATTATAAGCCCTTGTTTGAAACCCTAACCCTAATGTAAAACCCTAGTTTGAAACCCTAAGCCTAATTTGAAACCCTAGTTTGAAACCCTAACCCTAATGTAAAACCCTAGTTTGTAACCCGAACCCAAATGTAAAACCCTAGTTTGAAACCCTAACCCCTAATGTAAAACCCTAGTTTGAAACCCTAACCCTAATGTAAAACCATAGTTTGAAGCATTAACCCTAATGTAAAACCCTAGTTTGAAGCACTAACCCTAATGTAAAACACTAGTTTAAAATGCTAACCCTAATGTAAAACCCTAGTTTGAAACCCCAAATCTAATTTGAAACCATAGTTTAAAACCCTAACCCTAATGTAAAACCCTAGTTTGAAGCATTAACCCTAATGTAAAACACTAGTTTGAAACGCTAACCCTAATGTTAAACCCTAATTTGAAACCCTAACCCTAATGTAAAACCCTAGTTTGAAACCCTAACCCTAATGATAAACCCTAGTTTGAAACACTAACCCTAAATTTAAACCATAGTTTGAAACCCTAACCCTAAGGTAAAACCCTAGTTTGAAACCCTAACCCTAATGTAAAACCCTAGTTTGTAACCCTAACTCTAATGTAAAACCCTAGTTTGAAACCCTAACCCTAATGTAAAACCCTAGTTTGAAACCCTAACTCTAATGTAAAACCCTTGTTTGAAACCCTAACCCTAATTTTAAACCCGAGTTTGAAACCCTATCCCTAATGTAAAACCCTAGTTTGTAACCCTAACCCTAATGTAAAACCCTTGTTTGAAACCCTAACCCTAATGTAAAACCCTAGTTTGAAACCCTAAGCCTAATTTGAAACCCTAGTTTGAAACCCTAACCCTAATGTAAAACCCTAGTTTGAAACCCTAACCCTAATGTAAAACCCTAGTTTGTAACCCTAACCCTAATGTAAAATGACTGTTTTGAAACCCTAACCATAATTTAAAACCCTTGTTTGAAACTCTAACCCTAATGTTAAACCCTAGTTTGAAACCCTAATTCTTATTTTAAACCCTAGTTTGTAACCCTAACCCTAATGTAAAACCCTAGTTTGAAACCCTAACCCTAATGTTAAACCCTAGTTTGAAACCCTAACCCTAATGTAAAACCCTTGTTTGAAACCCTAACCCTAACGTAAAACCCTAGTTTGAAACCCTAAGCCTAATTTGAAACCCTAGTTTGAAACCCTAACCCTAATGTAAAACCCTAGTTTGTAACCTTAACCCAAATGTAAAACCTTAGTTTGAAACCCTAACCCTAATGTAAAACCCTATTTTGAAACCCTAACCCTAATGTAAAACCATAGTTTGAAGCATTAACCCTAATGTAAAACCCTAGTTTGAAGCACTAACCCTAATGTAAAAAACTAGTTTGAAACGCTAACCCTAATGTAAAACCCTAGTTTGTAACCCTAACCCTAATGTAAAATGACTGTTTTGAAACCCTAACCCTAATGTAAAACCCTAGTTTGAAACCCTAAGCCTAATTTGAAACCCTAGTTTGAAACCCTAACCCTAATGTAAAACCCTAGTTTGAAACCCTAACCCTAATGTAAAACCCTAGTTTGTAACCCTAACCCTAATGTAAAATGACTGTTTTGAAACCGTAACCCTAATGTAAAACCCTTGTTTGAAACTCTAACCCTAATGTAAAACCCAAGTTTGAAACCCTAATCCTAATTTTAAACCCTAGTTTGTAACCCTAACCCTAATGTAAAACCCTAGTTTGAAGCATTAACCCTAATGTAAAACACTAGTTTGAAACCCTAACCCTAATTATAAGCCCTTGTTTGAAACCCTAACCCTAATGTAAAACCCTAGTTTGAAACCCTAAGCCTAATTTGAAACCCTAGTTTGAAACCCTAACCCTAATGTAAAACCCTAGTTTGTAACCCGAACCCAAATGTAAAACCCTAGTTTGAAACCCTAACCCCTAATGTAAAACCCTAGTTTGAAACCCTAACCCTAATGTAAAACCATAGTTTGAAGCATTAACCCTAATGTAAAACCCTAGTTTGAAGCACTAACCCTAATGTAAAACACTAGTTTGAAATGCTAACCCTAATGTAAAACCCTAGTTTGAAACCCCAAATCTAATTTGAAACCATAGTTTAAAACCCTAACCCTAATGTAAAACCCTAGTTTGAAGCATTAACCCTAATGTAAAACACTAGTTTGAAACGCTAACCCTAATGTTAAACCCTAATTTGAAACCCTAACCCTAATGTAAAACCCTAGTTTGAAACCCTAACCCTAATGATAAACCCTAGTTTGAAACACTAACCCTAAATTTAAACCATAGTTTGAAACCCTAACCCTAAGGTAAAACCCTAGTTTGAAACCCTAACCCTAATGTAAAACCCTAGTTTGTAACCCTAACTCTAATGTAAAACCCTAGTTTGAAACCCTAACCCTAATGTAAAACCCTAGTTTGAAACCCTAACTCTAATGTAAAACCCTTGTTTGAAACCCTAACCCTAATTTTAAACCCAAGTTTGAAACCCTATCCCTAATGTAAAACCCTAGTTTGTAACCCTAACCCTAATGTAAAACCCTTGTTTGAAACCCTAACCCTAATGTAAAACCCTAGTTTGAAACCCTAAGCCTAATTTGAAACCCTAGTTTGAAACCCTAACCCTAATGTAAAACCCTAGTTTGAAACCCTAACCCTAATGTAAAACCCTAGTTTGTAACCCTAACCCTAATGTAAAATGACTGTTTTGAAACCCTAACCATAATTTAAAACCCTTGTTTGAAACTCTAACCCTAATGTTAAACCCTAGTTTGAAACCCTAATTCTTATTTTAAACCCTAGTTTGTAACCCTAACCCTAATGTAAAACCCTAGTTTGAAACCCTAACCCTAATGTTAAACCCTAGTTTGAAACCCTAACCCTAATGTAAAACCCTTGTTTGAAACCCTAACCCTAACGTAAAACCCTAGTTTGAAACCCTAAGCCTAATTTGAAACCCTAGTTTGAAACCCTAACCCTAATGTAAAACCCTAGTTTGTAACCTTAACCCAAATGTAAAACCTTAGTTTGAAACCCTAACCCTAATGTAAAACCCTATTTTGAAACCCTAACCCTAATGTAAAACCATAGTTTGAAGCATTAACCCTAATGTAAAACCCTAGTTTGAAGCACTAACCCTAATGTAAAAAACTAGTTTGAAACGCTAACCCTAATGTAAAACCCTAGTTTGAAACCCCAAATCTAATTTGAAACCATAGTTTAAAACCCTAACCCTAATGTAAAACCCTAGTTTGAAGCATTAACCCTAATGTAAAACACTAGTTTGAAACGCTAACCCTAATGTTAAACCCTAATTTGAAACCATAACCCTAATGTAAAACCCTAGTTTGAAACCCTAACCCTAATGATAAACCCTAGTTTGAAACACTAACCCTAAATTTAAACCCTACTTTGAAACCCTAACCCTAAGGTAAAACCCTAGTTTGAAACCCTAACCCTAATGTAAAACCCTAGTTTGTAACCCTAACCCTAATGTAAAACCATAGTTTGAAACCCTAACCCTAATGTAAAACCCTAGTTTGAAACCCTAACCCTAATGTAAAACCCTAGTTTGTAACCCTAACTCTAATGTAAAACCCTAGTTTGAAACCCTAACCCTAATGTAAAACCCTAGTTTGAAACCCTAACCCTAATGTAAAACCCTTGTTTGAAACCCTAACCCTAATTTTAAACCCGAGTTTGAAACCCTAACCCTAATGTAAAACCCTAGTTTGAAATCCTAACCCTAATGTAAAACCCCTTGTTTGTAACCCAAACCCTAATTTGAAACCCTAGTTTGAAACCCTAACCCTAATGTTAAACCCTAGTTTGAAACCCTAACCCTAATGTAAAACCCTAGTTTGAAAACCTAACCCTAATTTGAAACCCTAGTTTGAAATCCTAACCCTAATGTAAAACCCCTTGTTTGTAACCCTAACCCTAATTTGAAACCCTAGTTTGAAACGCTAACCCTAATGTTAAACCCTAGTTTGAAACCCAAACCCTAATGTAAAACCCTAGTTTGAAACCCTAACCCTAATTTGAAACCCTTGTTTGAAACCCTAACCCTAATTTGAAACCCCTGTTTGAAATCCTAACTCTAATGTGAAACCTTAGTTTGAATCCCTAACCCTCATTAAAAAACCCTAGTTTGTAACCCTAACCCTAATGTAAAATCCTAGTTTGTAACCCTAACCCTAATGTTAAACCCTAGTTTGAAACCCTAACCCTAATGATAAACCCTAGTTTGAAACCCTAACCCTAATGTAAAACCCTAGTTTGAAACCCTAACCCTAATGTAAAACCATAGTTTGAAGCACTAACCCTAATGTAAAACACTAGTTTGAAACGCTAACCCTAATGTAAAACCCTAGTTTGAAGCATTAACCCTAATGTTAAAACCTAGTTTGAAACCCTAACACTAAATTGAAACCCCAGTTTGAAACCCTAACACTAATGTAAAACCCTAGTTTGTAACCCTAACCCTAATGTAAAACCTTAGTGTGAAACCCTAACCCTAATGTAAAACCCTAGTTTGAAACCCTAACCCTAATTTAAAACCCTAGTTTGAAACCCTAACCCTAATTTGAAACCCTAGTTTGAAACCCTAACCCTAATGTAAAACCCTAGTTTGAAACACTAAGCCTAATTTGAAACCCTAGTTTGAAACCCTACCCCTAATGTAAAACCCTAGTTTGTAACCCTAACCCAAATGTAAAACCCTAGTTTGAAACCCTAACCCTAATGTAAAACCCTAGTTTGAAACCCTAACCCTAATGTAAAACCCTAGTTTGAAGCATTAACCCTAATGTAAAACCCTAGTTTGAAACACTAACCCAAATGTTAAACCCTAGTTTGAAACCCTAACCCTAAATTGAAACCCTAGTTTCAAACCCTAACCCTAATGTAAAACCCTAGTTTGAAACCCTAACCCTAATGTAAAACCCTAGTTTGTAACCCTAACCCTAATGTACAACCCTAGTTTGAAACCCTAACCCTAATGTAAAACCCTAGTTTGAAGCACTAACCCTAATGTAAAACACTAGTTTGAAACGCTAACCCTAATGTAAAACCCTAGTTTGAAACCCCAAATCTAATTTGAAACCATAGTTTAAAACCCTAAACCTAATGTAAAACCCTAGTTTGAAACCCTAACCCTAATTTGAAACCCTAATTTGAAACCCTAACCCTAATGTAAAACCCTAGTTTGTAACCCTAACCCTAATTTGAAACCCTAGTTTGAAACCCTAACCCTAATGTTAAACCCTAGTTTGAAACCCTAACCCTAATGTAAAACCCTAGGTTGAAACCCTAACCCTAATTTGAAACCCTAGTTTGAAACCCTAACCCTAATGTAAAACCCTTGTTTGAAACCCTAACCCTAATGTAAAGCCCTAGTTTGAAACCCTAACCCTAATGTTAAAGCCTAGTTTGTAACCCTAACCCTTATGTAAAACCCTAGTTTGAAACCCTAACCCTAATGTTAAACCCTAGTTTGAAACCCTAACCCTAATGTAAAACCCTTGTTTGAAACCCTAACCCTAATGTAAAACCCTAGTTTGAAACCCTAACCCTAATTTGAAACCCTAGTTTGAAAACCTAACCCTAATGTAAAACCCTAGTTTGAAACCCTAACCCTAATGATAAACCCTAGTTTGAAACCGTAACCCTAATTTTGAAACCCTAGTTTGAAACCCTAACCCTCATAAAAAACCCTAGTTTGAAACCCTAGTTTGAAACCCTAACCCTAATGTTAAACCCTAGTTTGAAACCCTAACCCTAATGTAAAACCCTAGTTTGAAACCCTAACCCTAATTTGAAACCCTTGTTTGAAACCCTAACCCTAATTTGAAACCCCTGTTTGAAATCCTAACTCTAATGTGAAACCCTAGTTTGAAACCCTAACCCTAATGTAAAACCCTAGTTTGAAACCCTAACCCTAATGTAAAACCATAGTTTGAAGCACTAACCCTAATGTAAAACACTAGTTTGAAACGCTAACCCTAATGTAAAACCCTAGTTTGAAGCATTAACCCTAATGTTAAACCCTAGTTTGAAACCCTAACACTAAATTGAAACCCCAGTTTGAAACCCTAACACTAATGTAAAACCCTAGTTTATAACCCTAACCCTAATGTAAAACCTTAGTGTGAAACCCTAACCCTAATGTAAAACCCTAGTTTGAAACCCTATCCCTAATGTAAAACCCTAGTTTAAAACCCTAACCCTAATTTGAAACCCTAGTCTGAAACCCTAACCCTAATGTAAAACCCTTGTTTGAAACCCTAACCCTAATGTAAAACCCTAGTTTGAAACCCTAACCCTAATGTTAAAGCCTAGTTTGTAACCCTAACCCTAATGTAAAACCCTAGTTTGTAGCCCTAACCCAAATGTAAAACACTAGTTTAAAACCCTAACCCTAATGTAAAACCCTTGTTTGAAAACCTAACCCTAATGTAAAACCCTAGTTTGAAACACTAAGCCTAATTTGAAACCCTAGTTTGAAACCCTAACCCTAATGTAAAACCCTAGTTTGTAGCCCTAACCCAAATGTAAAACACTAGTTTGAAACCCTAACCCTAATGTAAAACCCTAGTTTGAAACCCTAACCCTAATGTAAAACCCTAGTTTGAAGCATTAACCCTAATGTAAAACCCTAGTTTGAAACCCTAACCCAAATGTTAAACCCTAGTTTGAAACCCTAACCCTAAATTGAAACCCTAGTTTCAAACCCTAACCCTAATGTAAAACACTAGTTTGAAACCCTAACCCTAATGTAAAACCCTAGTTTGTAACCCTAACCCTAATGTAAAACCCTAGTTTGAAACCCTAACCCTAATGTAAAACCCTAGTTTGAAGCAATAACCCTAATGTAAAACACTAGTTTGAAACGCTAACCCTAATGTAAAACCCTAGTTTGAAACCCCAAATCTAATTTGAAACCATAGTTTAAAACCCTAAACCTAATGTTAAAGCCTAGTTTGTAACCCTAACCCTAATGTAAAACCCTAGTTTGAAACCCTAACCCTAATGTTAAACCCTAGTTTGAAACCCTAACCCTAATGTAAAATCCTTGTTTGAAACCCTAACCCTAGTGTAAAACCCTAGTTTGAAACACTAAGCCTAATTTGAAACCCTAGTTTGAAACCCTAACCCTAATGTAAAACCCTAGCTTGTAACCCTAACCCAAAGGTAAAACCCTAGTTTGAAACCCTAACCCTAATGTAAAACCCTAGTTTGAAACCCTAACCCTAATGTAAAACCCTAGTTTGTAACCCTAACCCTAATGTAAAACCATAGTTTGAAACCCTAACCCTAATGTAAAACCCTAGTTTGAAACCCTAACCCTAATGTAAAACCCTAGTTTGAAGCAATAACCCAAAATTATAACCCTAGTTTGAAACTCTTACCCTAATGTAAAACCCTAGTTTGAAACCCTAACCGTAATGTAAAACCCTAGTTTGTAACCCTAACCCTAATGTTAAACCCTAGTTTGAAACCCTAACCCTAATGTAAAACCCTAGTTTGAAACCCTAACCCTAATGATAAACCCTAGTTTTAAACCCTAACCCTAATGCAAAACCCTAGTTTGAAACCCTAACCCTAATGTAAAACCCTTGTTTGTAACACTAACCCAAATGTAAAGCCCTAGTTTGAAACCCAACCCTAATGTAAAACCCTAGTTTGAAGCATTAACCCTAATGTAAAACACTAGTTTGAAACCCTAACCCTAATTATAAGCCCTAGTTTGAAACCCTAACCCTAATGTAAAACCCAAGTTTGAAACCCTAACCCTAATGATAAACCCTAGTTTGAAACCCTAACCCTAAATTGAAACCTTAGTTTGAAACCCTAACCCTAATGTAAAACCCTAGTTTGAAACCCTAACCCTAATGTAAAACCCTAGTTTGTAACCCTAACCCTAATGTAAAACCCTAGTTTGAAACCCTAAACCTAATGTAAAACCCTAGTTTGAAACCCTAACCCTAATGTAAAACCCTTGTTTGAAACCCTAAGACTAAAACAAAACCCTAGATTGAAACCCTAAGCCTAATTTGAAACCCTAGTTTGAAACCCTAACCCTAATGTAAAACCCTAGTTTGAAACCCTAATCCTAATGTTAAACCCTAGTTTGTAACCCTAACCCTAATGTAAAACCCTAGTTTGAAACCCTAACCCTAATGTTAAACCCTAGTTTGAAACCCTAACCCTAATGTAAAACCCTTGTTTGAAACCCTAACCCTAATGTAAAACCCAAGTTTGAAACCCTAAACCTAATTTGAAACCCTAGTTTGAAACCTTAAACCTAATGTAAAACCCTAGTTTGTAACCCTAACCCAAATGTAAAACCCTAGTTTGAAAACCTAACACTAATGTAAAACCATAGTTTGAAACCCTAACCATAATGTAAAACCCTAGTTTGAAACCCTAACCCTAATGTAAAACCATAGTTTGAAGCATTAACCCTAATGTAAAACCCTAGTTTGAAGCACTAACCCTAATGTAAAACACTAGTTTGAAACGCAAACCCTAATGTAAAACCCTAGTTTGAAACCCCAAATCTAATTTGAAACCATAGTTTAAAACCCTAACCCTAATGTAAAACCCTAGTTTGAAGCATTAACCCTAATGTAAAACACTAGTTTGAAACGCTAACCCTAATGTTAAACCCTAATTTGAAACCCTAACCCTAATGTAAAACCCTAGTTTGAAACCCTAACCCTAATGATAAACCCTAGTTTGAAACACTAACCCTAAATTTAAACCCTACTTTGAAACCCTAACCCAAAGGTAAAACCCTAGTTTGAAACCCTAACCCTAATGTAAAACACTAGTTTGAAACGCTAACCCTAATGTAAAACCCCTTGTTTGTAACCCTAACCCTAATTTGAAACCCTATTTTGAAACCCTAACCCTAATGTTAAACCCTAGTTTGAAACCCTAACCCTAATGTAAAACCCTAGTTTGAAACCCTAACCCAATTTTGAAACCCTAGTTTGAAATCCTAACCCTAATGTAAAACCCCTTGTTTGTAACCCTAACCCTAATTTGAAAACCTAGTTTGAAACCCTAACCCTAATGTTAAACCCTAGTTTGAAACCCTAACCCTAATGTAAAACCCTAGTTTGAAACCCTAACCCTAATTTGAAACCCTTGTTTGAAACCCTAACCCTAATTTGAAACCCCTGTTTGAAATCCTAACTCTAATGTGAAACCTTAGTTTGAAACCCTAACCCTCATAAAAAACCCTAGTTTGAAACCCTAGTTTGAAACCCTAACCCTAATGTTAAACCCTAGTTTGAAACCCTAACCCTAATGTAAAACCCTAGTTTGAAACCCTAACCCTAATTTGAAACCCTTGTTTGAAACCCTAACCCTAATTTGAAACCCCTGTTTGAAATCCTAACTCTAATGTGAAACCCTAGTTTGAAACCCTAACCCTAATGTAAAACCCTAGTTTGAAACCCTAACCCTAATGTAAAACCATAGTTTGAAGCACTAACCCTAATGTAAAACACTAGTTTGAAACGCTAACCCTAATGTAAAACCCTAGTTTGAAGCATTAACCCTAATGTTAAACCCTAGTTTGAAACCCTAACACTAAATTGAAACACCAGTTTGAAACCCTAACACTAATGTAAAACCCTAGTTTATAACCCTAACCCTAATGTAAAACCTTAGTGTGAAACCCTAACCCTAATGTAAAACCCTAGTTTGAAACCCTATCCCTAATGTAAAACCCTAGTTTAAAACCCTAACCCTAATTTGAAACCCTAGTCTGAAACCCTAACCCTAATGTAAAACCCTTGTTTGAAACCCTAACCCTAATGTAAAACCCTAGTTTGAAACCCTAACCCTAATGTTAAAGCCTAGTTTGTAACCCTAACCCTAATGTAAAACCCTAGTTTGTAGCCCTAACCCAAATGTAAAACACTAGTTTAAAACCCTAACCCTAATGTAAAACCCTTGTTTGAAAACCTAACCCTAATGTAAAACCCTAGTTTGAAACACTAAGCCTAATTTGAAACCCTAGTTTGAAACCCTAACCCTAATGTAAAACCCTAGTTTGTAGCCCTAACCCAAATGTAAAACACTAGTTTGAAACCCTAACCCTAATGTAAAACCCTAGTTTGAAACCCTAACCCTAATGTAAAACCCTAGTTTGAAGCATTAACCCTAATGTAAAACCCTAGTTTGAAACCCTAACCCAAATGTTAAACCCTAGTTTGAAACCCTAACCCTAAATTGAAACCCTAGTTTCAAACCCTAACCCTAATGTAAAACACTAGTTTGAAACCCTAACCCTAATGTAAAACCCTAGTTTGTAACCCTAACCCTAATGTAAAACCCTAGTTTGAAACCCTAACCCTAATGTAAAACCCTAGTTTGAAGCAATAACCCTAATGTAAAACACTAGTTTGAAACGCTAACCCTAATGTAAAACCCTAGTTTGAAACCCCAAATCTAATTTGAAACCATAGTTTAAAACCCTAAACCTAATGTTAAAGCCTAGTTTGTAACCCTAACCCTAATGTAAAACCCTAGTTTGAAACCCTAACCCTAATGTTAAACCCTAGTTTGAAAACCTAACCCTAATGTAAAACCCTTGTTTGAAACCCTAACCCTAATGTAAAACCCTAGTTTGAAGCATTAACCCTAAAGTAAAACACTAGTTTGAAACCCTAATCCTAATGTATAACCCTAGTTTGAAACCCTAACCCTAATGATAAACCCTAGTTTGAAACCCTAACCCTAAATTGAAACCCTAGTTTGAAACCCTAACCCTAATGTAAAACCCTAGTTTGAAACCCTAACCCTAATGTAAAACCCTAGTTTGTAACCCTAACCCTAATGTAAAACCCTAGTTTGAAACCCTAACCCTAATGTAAAACCCTAGTTTGAAGCACTAACCCTAATGTAAAACACTAGTTTGAAACACTAACCCTAATGTAAAACCCTAGTTTGAAGCATTAACCCTAATGTTAAACCCTAGTTTGAAACCCTAACACTAAATTGAAACCCCAGTTTGAAACCCTAACCCTAATGTAAAACCCTAGTTTGAAACCCTAACCCTAATGTAAAACCCTAGTTTGTAACCCTAACCCTAATGTAAAACCTTAGTGTGAAACCCTAACCCTAATGTAAAATCCTAGTTTGAAACCCTAACCCTAATGTAAAACCCTAGTTTGAAACCCTAACCCTAATTTGAAACCCTAGTTTGAAACGCTAACCCTAATGTAAAACCCTAGTTTGAAGCATTAACCCTAAAGTAAAACACTAGTTTGAAACCCTAACCCTAATGTTAAACCCTAGTTTGAAACCCTAACCCTAATGTAAAACCCTAGTTTGAAACCCTAACCCTATTGATAAACCCTAGTTTGAAACCCTAACCCTAAATTGAAACCCTAGTTTGAAACCCTAACCCTAATGTAAAACCCTAGTTTGTAACCCTAACCCTAATGTAAAACCATAGTTTGAAACCCTAACCCAAATGTAAAACCCTAGTTTGAAACCCTAACCCTAATGTAAAACCCTAGTTTGTAACCCTAACTCTAATGTAAAACCCTAGTTTGAAATGCTAACCCTAATGTAAAACCCTAGTTTGAAACCCTAAACCTAATGTAAAACCCTAGTTTGAAACCCTAACCCTAATGTAAAACCCTTGTTTGAAACCCTAACCCTAAAACAAAACCCTAGATTGAAACCCTAAGCCTAATTTGAAACCCTAGTTTGAAACCCTAACCCTAATTTGAATCCCTAGTTTGAAATCCTAACCCTAATGTAAAACCCTAGTTTGAAACCCTAACCCTAATTAGAAACCCTAGTTTGAAACCCTAACCCTAATGTAAAACCCTAGTTTGTAACCCTAACCCTAATGTAAAATGACTGTTTTGAAACCCTAACCCTAATGTAAAACCCTTGTTTGAAACCCTAACCCTAATGTAAAACCCTAGTTTGAAAACCTAACCCTAATGTAAAACCCTAGTGTGAAACCCTAACCCTAATTTTTAACCCCTGTTTTTAAACCCTAACCCTAATGTAAAACCCTAGTTTGAAACCCTAAACCTAATGTAAAACCCTAGTTTGAAACCCTAACCCTAATGTAAAACCCTAGTTTGAAACCCTAACCCTAATGTAAAACCCTAGTTTGTAACCCTAACCCTAATGTAAAATGACTGTTTTGAAACCCTAACCCTAATGTAAAACCCTTGTTTGAAACCCTAACACTAATGTAAAACCCTAGTTTGAAACCCTAAGCCTAATTTGAAACCCTAGTTTGAAACCCTAACCCTAATGTAAAACCCTAGTTTTAAACCCTAACCCTAATGTAAAACCCTAGTTTGTAACCCTAACCCTAATGTAAAATGACTGTTTTGAAACCCTAACCCTAATGTAAAACCCTTGTTTGAAACTCTAACCCTAATGTAAAACCCTAGTTTGAAACCCTAATCCTAATTTTAAACCCTAGTTTGTAACCCTAACCCTAATGTAAAACCCTAGTTTGTAACCCTAACCCTAATGTAAAACCCTAGTTTGTAACCCTAACTCTAATGTAAAACCCTAGTTTGAAACCCTAACCCTAATGTAAAACCCTAGTTTGAAACCCTTACCCTAATGTAAAACCCTTGTTTGAAACCCTAACCCTAATGTAAAACCCTTGTTTGAAACCCTAACCCTAAAACAAAACCCTAGATTGAAACCCTAAGCCTAATTTGAAACACTAGTTTGAAACCCTAACCCTAATGTAAAACCCTAGTTTGAAACCCTAATCCTAATGTTAAACCCTAGTTTGTAACCGTAACCCTAATGTAAAACCCTAGTTTGAAACCCTAACCCTAATGTTAAACCCTAGTTTGAAAACCTAACCCTAATGTAAAACCCTAGTTTGAAGCATTAACCCTAATGTAAAACCCTAGTTTGAAACCCTAACCCAAATGTTAAACCCTAGTTTTAAACCCTAACCCTAAATTGAAACCCTAGTTTGAAACCCTAACCCTAATGTAAAACCCTAGTTTGAAACCCTAACCCTAATGTAAAACCCTAGTTTGTAACCCTAACCCTAATGTAAAACCCTAGTTTGAAACCCTAACACTAATGTAAAACCCTAGTTTGAAACCCTAACCCTAATGTAAAACCCTAGTTTGAAGCACTAACCCTAATGTAAAACACTAGTTTGAAACGCTAACCCTAATGTAAAACCCTAGTTTGAAACCCCAAATCTAATTTGAAACCATAGTTTAAAACCCTAAACCTAATGTAAAACCCTAGTTTGAAACTCTAACCCTAATTTGAAACCCTAGTTTGAAACCCTAACCCTAATGTAAAACCCTAGTTTGTAACCCTAACCCTAATGTAAAACCATAGTTTGAAACCCTAACCCTAATGTAAAACCCTAGTTTGAAACCCTAACCCTAATGTAAAACCCTAGTTTGAAGCAATAACCCAAAATTATAACCCTATTTTGAAACTCTTACCCTAATGTAAAACCCTAGTTTGAAACCGTAACCCTAATTTGAAACCCTAGTTTGAAACACTTACCCTAATGTAAAACCCTAGTTTGAAACCGTAACCCTAATTTGAAACCCTAGTTTGAAACCCTAACCCTAATGTAAAACACTAGTTTGAAACCCTAACCCTAATTTGAAACCCTAGTTTGAAACCCTAAGCCTAATGCAAAACCCTAGTTTGAAACCCTAACCCTAATGTAAAACCATAGTTTGTAACCCTAACCCTAATGTAAAACCCTAGTTTGAAACCGTAACCCTAATTTGAGACCCTAGTTTGAAACCCTAACCCTAATGTAAAACACTAGTTTGAAACCGTAACGCTAATTTGAAACCCTAGTTTGAAACACTAACCCTAATGTAAAACCCTAGTTTGAAACCGTAACCCTAATTTGAAATCCTAGTTTGAAACCCTAGCCCTAATGTAAAACACTAGTTTGAAACCCTAACCCTAATTTGAAACCCTAGTTTGAAACCCTAACCCTAATGTAATACCCTAGTTTGAAACCCTAACCCTAATGTTAAACCCTAGTTTGAAACCCTAACCCTAACGTAAAATCCTAGTTTGAAACCCTAACCCTAATGTAAAACCCTAGTTTGAATCCCTAACCCTAATGTAAAACCCTAGTTTGAAACCGTAACCCTAATTTGAAACCCTAGTTTGAAACCCTAACCCTAATGTAAAACACTAGTTTGAAACCCTAACCCTAATTTGAAATCCTAGTTTGAAACCCTAACCCTAATGCAAAACCCTAGTTTGAAACCCTAACCCTAATGTAAAACCCTAGTTTGAAACCCTAACCCTAATGTTAAACCCTAGTTTGAAACCCTAACCCTAATTTGAAACTGTAGTTTGAAAACCTAACCCTAATATAAAACCCTAGTTTGAAACCCTAACGTAAAACCCTAGTTTGAATCCCTAACCCTAATGCAAAACCCTAGTTTGAAACCCTAACCCTAATGTAAAACCCTAGTTTGTAACCCTAACCCTAATGTAAAACCCTAGTTTGAAACACCAACCCTAATGTAAAACACTAGTTTGAAACAGTAACGCTAATTTGAAACCCTAGTTTGAAACACTTACCCTAATGTAAAACCCTAGTTTGAAACCGTAACCCTAATTTGAAACCCTAGTTTGAAACCCTAACCCTAATGTAAAACACTAATTTGAAACCCTAACCCTAATTTGAAACCCTAGTTTGAAACCCTAACCCTAATGCAAAACCCTAGTTTGAAACCCTAACCCTAATGTAAAACCCTAGTTTGTAACCCTAACCCTAATGTAAAACCCTAGTTTGAAACCCTAACCCTAATGTAAAACCCTAGTTTGTAACCCTAACCCTAATTTGAAAACCGAGTTTGAACCCCTAACCCTAACGTAAAACCCTAGTTTGAATCCCTAACCCTAATGTAAAACCCTAGTTTGTAACCCTAACCCTAATTTGAAAACCGAGTTTGAACCCCTAACCCTAACGTAAAACCCTAGTTTGAATCCCTAACCCTAATGTAAAACCCTAGTTTGAAACCATAACCCTAATTTGAAACCCTAGTTTGAAACACTAACTCTAATGTAAAACCCTATTTTGAAACCGTAACCCTAATTTGAAACCCTAGTTTGAAACCCTAACCCTAATGTAAAACACTAGTTTTAAACCCTAACCCTAATTTGAAACCCTAGTTCGAAATCCTAACCCTAATGCAAAACCCTAGTTTGAAACCCTAACCCTAATGTAAAACCCTAGTTTGAAACCCTAACCCTAATCTTAAACCCTAATTTGAAACCCTAACCCTAATGTAAAACCCTAGTTTGAAACCCTAACCCTAATGTAAAACCCTAGTTTGTAACCCTAACCCTAATGTAAAACCCTAGTTTGAAACCCTAACACTAATGTAAAACCCTAGTTTGAAACCCTAACCCTAATGTAAAACCCTAGTTTGAAGCACTAACCCTAATGTAAAACACTAGTTTGAAACGCTAACCCTAATGTAAAACCCTAGTTTGAAACCCCAAATCTAATTTGAAACCATAGTTTAAAACTCTAAACCTAATGTAAAACCCTAGTTTGAAACTCTAACCCTAATTTGAAACCCTAGTTTGAAACCCTAACCCTAATGTAAAACCCTAGTTTGTAACCCTAACCCTAATGTAAAACCATAGTTTGAAACCCTAACCCTAATGTAAAACCCTAGTTTGAAACCCTAACCCTAATGTAAAACCCTAGTTTGAAGCAATAACCCAAAATTATAACCCTATTTTGAAACTCTTACCCTAATGTAAAACCCTAGTTTGAAACCGTAACCCTAATTTGAAACCCTAGTTTGAAACACTTACCCTAATGTAAAACCCTAGTTTGAAACCTTAACCCTAATTTGAAACCCTAGTTTGAAACCCTAACCCTAATGTAAAACACTAGTTTGAAACCCTAACCCTAATTTGAAACCCTAGTTTGAAACCCTAAGCCTTATGCAAAACCCTAGTTTGAAACCCTAACCCTAATGTAAAACCATAGTTTGTAACCCTAACCCTAATGTAAAACCCTAGTTTGAAACCGTAACCCTAATTTGAGACCTTAGTTTGAAACCCTAACCCTAATGTAAAACACTAGTTTGAAACCGTAACGCTAATTTGAAACCCTAGTTTGAAACACTAACCCTAATGTAAAACCCTAGTTTGAAACCGTAACCCTAATTTGAAACCCTAGTTTGAAACCCTAACCCTAATGTAAAACACTAGTTTGAAACCCTAACCCTAATTTGAAACCCTAGTTTGAAACCCTAACCCTAATGTAATACCCTAGTTTGAAACCCTAACCCTAATGTTAAACACTAGTTTGAAACCCTAACCCTAACATAAAATCCTAGTTTGAAACCCTAACCCTAATGTAAAACCCTAGTTTGAATCCCTAACCCTAATGTAAAACCCTAGTTTGAAACCGTAACCCTAATTTGAAACCCTAGTTTGAAACCCTAACCCTAATGTAAAACACTAGTTTGAAACCCTAACCCTAATTTGAAATCCTAGTTTGAAACCCTAACCCTAATGCAAAACCCTAGTTTGAAACCCTAACCCTAATGTAAAACCCTAGTTTGAAACCCTAACCCTAATGTTAAACCCTAGTTTGAAACCCTAACCCTAATTTGAAACTGTAGTTTGAAAACCTAACCCTAATATAAAACCCTAGTTTGAAACCCTAACATAAAACCCTAGTTTGAATCCCTAACCCTAATGCAAAACCCTAGTTTGAAACCCTAACCCTAATGTAAAACCCTAGTTTGTAACCCTAACCCTAATGTAAAACCCTAGTTTGAAACACTAACCCTAATGTAAAACACGAGTTTGAAACAGTAACGCTAATTTGAAACCCTAGTTTGAAACACTTACCCTAATATAAAACCCTAGTTTGAAACCGTAACCCTAATTTGAAACCCTAGTTTGAAACCCTAACCCTAATGTAAAACACTAATTTGAAACCCTAACCCTAATTTGAAACCCTAGTTTGAAACCCTAACCCTAATGCAAAACCCTAGTTTGAAACCCTAACCCTAATGTAAAACCCTAGTTTGTAACCCTAACCCTAATGTAAAACCCTAGTTTGAAACCCTAACCCTAATGTAAAACCCTAGTTTAAAGCATTAACCCTAATGTAAAACCCTAGTTTGAAACCCTAACCCTAATGTTAAACCCTAGTTTGAAACCCTAACGTAAAACCCTAGTTTGAAACCCTAACCCTAATGTAAAACCCTAGTTTGTAACCCTAACCCTAATTTGAAAACCGAGTTTGAACCCCTAACCCTAACGTAAAACCCTAGTTTGAATCCCTAACCCTAATGTAAAACCCTAGTTTGTAACCCTAACCCTAATTTGAAAACCGAGTTTGAACCCCTAACCCTAACGTAAAACCCTAGTTTGAATCCCTAACCCTAATGTAAAACCCTAGTTTGAAACCATAACCCTAATTTGAAACCCTAGTTTGAAACACTAACTCTAATGTAAAACCCTATTTTGAAACCGTAACCCTAATTTGAAACCCTAGTTTGAAACCCTAACCCTAATGTAAAACACTAGTTTTAAGCCCTAACCCTAATTTGAAACCCTAGTTCGAAATCCTAACCCTAATGCAAAACCCTAGTTTGAAACCCTAACCCTAATGTAAAACCCTAGTTTGAAACCCTAACCCTAATCTTAAACCCTAGTTTGAAACCCTAACCCTAATTTGAAACTGTAATTTGAAAACCTAACCCTAATATAAAACCCTAGTTTGAAACCCTAACCCTAACGTAAAACCCTATTTTGAAACCGTAACCCTAATTTGAAACCCTAGTTTGAAACCCTAACCCTAATGTAAAACACTAGTTTGAAACCCTAACCCTAATGTAAAACCCTAGTTTGTAACCTTAACCCTAATGTAAAACCCTAGTTTGAAACCCTAACCCTAATGTAAAACCCTAGTTTGAAGCATTAACCCTAATGTAAAACCCTAGTTTGAAACCCTAACCCTAATGTTAAACCCTAGTTTGAAACCCTAACACTAACGTAAAACCCTAGTTTGAAACCATAACCCTAATGTAAAACCCTAGTTTGTAACCCTAACCCTAATTTGAAAACCGAGTTTGAAACCCTAACCCTAACGTAAAACCCTAGTTTGAATCCCTAACTCTAATGTAAAACCCTAGTTTGAAACCGTAACCCTAATTTGAAACCCTAGTTTGAAACACTAACCCTAATGTGAAACCCTAGTTTGAAACCGTAACCCTAATTTGAAACCCTAGTTTGAAACCCTAACCCTAACGTAAAACCCTAGTTTGAAACCCTAACCCTAATGTAAAACCCTAGTTTGTAACCCTAACACTAATTTGAAACCCGAGTTTTAAACCCTAACCCTAACATAAAACCCTAGTTTGAATCCCTAACCCTAATGTAAAACCATAGTTTGAAACCGTAACGCTAATTTGAAACCCTAGTTTGAAACACTAACCCTAATGTAAAACCCTAGTTTTAAACCGTAACCCTAATTTGAAACCCTAGTTTGAAACCCTAACCCTAATGTAAAACACTAGTTTGAAAGCCTAACCCTAATTTGAAACCCTAGTTTGAAACCCTAACCCTAATTTGAAACCCTAGTTTGAAACCCTAACCCTAATGTAAAACCCTCGTTTGTAACCCTAACCCTAATTTGATACCCTAGTTGTAAACACTAACCCTAATGTAAAACCCTAGTTTGAAATCGTAACCCTAATTTGAAACCCTAGTTTGAAACCCTAACCCTAATGTAAAACACTAGTTTGAAACCGTAACCGGAATTTGAAACCCTAGTTTGAAACCCTAACCCTAATGTAAAACACTAGTTTGAAACCCTAACCCTAATTTGAAACCCTAGTTTGTAACCCTAACCCTAATGTAAAACCCTAGTTTGAAACCCTAACCCTAATGTAAAACCCTAGTTTGAAGCATTAACCCTAATGTAAAACCCTAGTTTGAAACCCTAACCCTAATGTTTAACCCTAGCTTGAAATCCTAACCCTAACGTAAAACCCTAGTTTGAAACCCTAACCCTAATGTAAAACCCTAGTTTGTAACCCTAACCCTTATTTGAAAACCGAGTTTGAAACCCTAACCCTAATGTAAAACCCTAGTTTGAAACCATAACCCTAATTTGAAACCCTAGTTTGAAACAATAACTCTAATGTAAAACCCTATTTTGAAACCGTAACCCTAATTTGAAACCCTAGTTTGAAACCCTAACCCTAATGTAAAACACTAGTTTGAAACCCTAACCCTAACGTAAAACCCTAGTTTGAAACCCTAACCCTAATGCAAAACCCTAGTTTGAAACCCTAACCCTAATGTAAAACCCTAGTTTGAAACCCTAACCCTATTGTTAAACCCTAGTTTGAAACCCTAACCCTAATTAGAAACTGTAGTTTGAAAACCTAACCCTAATATAAAACCCTATATTGAAACCCTAACCCTAACGTAAAACCCTAGTTTGAATCCCTAACCTTAATGCAAAACCCTAGTTTGAAACCCTAATCCTAATGTAAAATCCTAGTTTGTAACCCTAACCCTAATGTAAAACCCTAGTTTGAAACACTAACCCTAATGTAAAACACTAGTTTGAAACCGTAACGCTAATTTGAAACCCTAGTTTGAAACACTTACCCTAATGTAAAACCCTAGTTTGAAACCGTAACCCTAATTTGAAACCCTAGTTTGAAACCCTAACCCTAATGTAAAACCCTAGTTTGTAACCCTAACTCTAATGTAAAACCCTAGTTTGAAACCCTAACCCTAATGTAAAACCCTAGTTTGAAACCCTAACCCTAATGTAAAACCCTTGTTTGAAACCCTAACCCTAAAACAAAACCCTAGATTGAAACCCTAAGCCTAATTTGAAACCCTAGTTTTAAACCCTAACCCTAATGTAAAGCCCTAGTTTGAAACCCTAACCCTTATTTTAAACCCGAGTTTGAAACCCTAACCGTAATGTAAAACCGTAGTTTGAAACCCTAACCCTAATGTAAAACCCCTTGTTTGTAACCCTAACCCTAATTTGAAACCCTAGTTTGAAACCCTAACCCTAATGTAAAACCCTAGTTTGAAACCCTAACCCTAATGATAAACCCTAGTTTGAAACCGTAACCCTAATTTTGAAACCCTAGTTTGAAACCCTAACCCTAATTTGAAACCCCTGTTTGAAATCCTAACTCTAATGTGAAACCTTAGTTTGAAACCCTAACCCTCATAAAAAACCCTAGTTTGTAACCCTAACCCAAATGTAAAACCCTAGTTTGAAACACTAACCCTAATGTAAAACCCTAGTTTGAAACGCTAACCCTAATGTAAAACCCTAGTTTGAAGCATTAACCCTAAAGTAAAACACTAGTTTGAAACCCTAATCCTAATGTATAACCCTAGTTTGAAACCCTAACCCTAATGATAAACCCTAGTTTGAAACCCTAACCCTAAATTGAAACCCTAGTTTGAAACCCTAACCCTAATGTAAAACCCTAGTTTGAAACCCTAACCCTAATGTAAAACCCTAGTTTGTAACCCTAACCCTAATGTAAAACCCTAGTTTGAAACCCTAACCCTAATGTAAAACCCTAGTTTGAAGCACTAACCCTAATGTAAAACACTAGTTTGAAACACTAACCCTAATGTAAAACCCTAGTTTGAAGCATTAACCCTAATGTTAAACCCTAGTTTGAAACCCTAACACTAAATTGAAACCCCAGTTTGAAACCCTAACCCTAATGTAAAACCCTAGTTTGAAACCCTAACCCTAATGTAAAACCCTAGTTTGTAACCCTAACCCTAATGTAAAACCTTAGTGTGAAACCCTAACCCTAATGTAAAATCCTAGTTTGAAATCCTAACCCTAATGTAAAACCCTAGTTTGAAACCCTAACCCTAATTTGAAACCCTAGTTTGAAACCCTAACCCTCATGTAAAACCCTTGTTTGAAACCCTAACCCTAATGTAAAACCCTAGTTTGAAACCCTAACCCTAATGTTAAAGCCTAGTTTGTAACCCTAACCCTAATGTAAAACCCTAGTTTGAAACCCTAACCCTAATGTTAAACCCTAGTTTGAAACCCTAACCCTAATGTAAAACCCTTGTTTGAAACCGTAACCCTAATGTAAAACCCTAAATTGAAACACTAAGCCTAATTTGAAACCCTAGTTTGAAACCCTAACCCTAATGTAAAACCCTAGTTTGTAACCCTAACCCAAAGGTAAAACCCTAGTTTGAAACCCTAACCCTAATGTAAAACCCTAGTTTGAAACCCTAACCCTAATGTAAAACCCTAGTTTGAAGCATTAACCCTAATGTAAAACCCTAGTTTGAAACCCTAACCCAAATGTTAAACCCTAGGTTGAAACCCTAACCCTAAATTGAAACCCTAGTTTGAAACCCTACCCCTAATGTAAAACCCTAGTTTGAAACCCTAACCCTAATGTAAAACCATCGTTTGTAACCCTAACCCTAATGTAAAACCCTAGTTTGAAACCCTAACGCTAATGTAAAACCCTAGTTTGAAACCCTAACCCTAATGTAAAACCCTAGTTTGAAGCACTAACCCTAATGTAAAACACTAGTTTGAAACGCTAACCCTAATGTAAAACCCTAGTTTGAAACCCCAAATCTAATTTGAAACCATAGTTTAAAACCCTAAACCTAATGTAAAACCCTAGTTTGAAACCCTAACCCTAATGTAAAACCCTAGTTTGTAACCCTAACCCTAATGTAAAACCATAGTTTGAAACCCTAACCCTAACATAAAACCCTAGTTTGAATCCCTAACCCTAATGTAAAACCATAGTTTGAAACCGTAACGCTAATTTGAAACCCTAGTTTGAAACACTATCCCTAATGTAAAACCCTAGTTTTAAACCGTAACCCTAATTTGAAACCCTAGTTTGAAACCCTAACCCTAATGTAAAACACTAGTTTGAAAGCCTAACCCTAATTTGAAACCCTAGTTTGAAACCCTAACCCTAATTTGAAACCCTATATTGAAACCCTAACCCTAACGTAAAACCCTAGTTTGAATCCCTAACCTTAATGCAAAACCCTAGTTTGAAACCCTAATCCTAATGTAAAATCCTAGTTTGTAACCCTAACCCTAATGTAAAACCCTAGTTTGAAACACTAACCCTAATGTAAAACACTAGTTTGAAACCGTAACGCTAATTTGAAACCCTAGTTTGAAACACTTACCCTAATGTAAAACCCTAGTTTGAAACCGTAACCCTAATTTGAAACCCTAGTTTGAAACCCTAACCCTAATGTAAAACCCTAGTTTGTAACCCTAACTCTAATGTAAAACCCTAGTTTGAAACCCTAACCCTAATGTAAAACCCTAGTTTGAAACCCTAACCCTAATGTAAAACCCTTGTTTGAAACCCTAACCCTAAAACAAAACCCTAGATTGAAACCCTAAGCCTAATTTGAAACCCTAGTTTTAAACCCTAACCCTAATGTAAAGCCCTAGTTTGAAACCCTAACCCTTATTTTAAACCCGAGTTTGAAACCCTAACCGTAATGTAAAACCCTAGTTTGAAACCCTAACCCTAATGTAAAACCCCTTGTTTGTAACCCTAACCCTAATTTGAAACCCTAGTTTGAAACCCTAACCCTAATGTTAAACCCTAGTTTGAAACCCAAACCTTAATGTAAAACCCTAGTTTGAAACCCTAACCCTAATTTGAAACCCTAGTTTGAAAACCTAACCCTAATGTAAAACCCTAGTTTGAAACCCTAACCCTAATGATAAACCCTAGTTTGAAACCGTAACCCTAATTTTGAAACCCTAGTTTGAAACCCTAACCCTAATTTGAAACCCCTGTTTGAAATCCTAACTCTAATGTGAAACCTTAGTTTGAAACCCTAACCCTCATAAATAACCCTAGTTTGTAACCCTAACCCAAATGTAAAACCCTAGTTTGAAACACTAACCCTAATGTAAAACCCTAGTTTGAAACGCTAACCCTAATGTAAAACCCTAGTTTGAAGCATTAACCCTAAAGTAAAACACTAGTTTGAAACCCTAATCCTAATGTAAAACCCTAGTTTGAAACCCTAACCCTAATGATAAACCCTAGTTTGAAACCCTAACCCTAAATTGAAACCCTAGTTTGAAACCCTAACCCTAATGTAAAACCCTAGTTTGAAACCCTAACCCTAATGTAAAACCCTAGTTTGTAACCCTAACCCTAATGTAAAACCCTAGTTTGAAACCCTAACCCTAATGTAAAACCCTAGTTTGAAGCACTAACCCTAATGTAAAACACTAGTTTGAAACACTAACCCTAATGTAAAACCCTAGTTTGAAGCATTAACCCTAATGTTAAACCCTAGTTTGAAACCCTAACACTAAATTGAAACCCCAGTTTGAAACCCTAACCCTAATGTAAAACCCTAGTTTGAAACCCTAACCCTAATGTAAAACCCTAGTTTGTAACCCTAACCCTAATGTAAAACCTTAGTGTGAAACCCTAACCCTAATGTAAAATCCTAGTTTGAAACCCTAACCCTAATGTAAAACCCTAGTTTGAAACCCTAACCCTAATTTGAAACCCTAGTTTGAAACCCTAACCCTCATGTAAAACCCTTGTTTGAAACCCTAACCCTAATGTAAAACCCTAGTTTGAAACCCTAACCCTAATGTTAAAGCCTAGTTTGTAACCCTAACCCTAATGTAAAACCCTAGTTTGAAACCCTAACCCTAATGTTAAACCCTAGTTTGAAACCCTAACCCTAATGTAAAACCCTTGTTTGAAACCCTAACCCTAATGTAAAACCCTAGTTTGAAACACTAAGCCTAATTTGAAACCCTAGTTTGAAACCCTAACCCTAATGTAAAACCCTAGTTTGTAACCCTATCCCAAAGGTAAAACCCTAGTTTGAAACCCTAACCCTAATGTAAAACCCTAGTTTGAAACCCTAACCCTAATGTAAAACCCTAGTTTGAAGCATTAACCCTAATGTAAAACCCTAGTTTGAAACCCTAACCCAAATGTTAAACCCTAGTTTGAAACCCTAACCCTAAATTGAAACCCTAGTTTGAAACCCTACCCCTAATGTAAAACCCTAGTTTGAAACCCTAACCCTAATGTAAAACCATCGTTTGTAACCCTAACCCTAATGTAAAACCCTAGTTTGAAACCCTAACGCTAATGTAAAACCCTAGTTTGAAACCCTAACCCTAATGTAAAACCCTAGTTTGAAGCACTAACCCTAATGTAAAACACTAGTTTGAAACGCTAACCCTAATGTAAAACCCTAGTTTGAAACCCCAAATCTAATTTGAAACCATAGTTTAAAACCCTAAACCTAATGTAAAACCCTAGTTTGAAACCCTAACCCTAATTTGAAACCCTAGTTTGAAACCCTAACCCTAATGTAAAACCCTAGTTTGTAACCCTAACCCTAATGTAAAACCATAGTTTGAAACCCTAACCCTAACATAAAACCCTAGTTTGAATCCCTAACCCTAATGTAAAACCATAGTTTGAAACCGTAACGCTAATTTGAAACCCTAGTTTGAAACACTAACCCTAATGTAAAACCCTAGTTTTAAACCGTAACCCTAATTTGAAACCCTAGTTTGAAACCCTAACCCTAATGTAAAACACTAGTTTGAAAGCCTAACCCTAATTTGAAACCCTAGTTTGAAACCCTAACCCTAATTTGAAACCCTATATTGAAACCCTAACCCTAACGTAAAACCCTAGTTTGAATCCCTAACCTTAATGCAAAACCCTAGTTTGAAACCCTAATCCTAATGTAAAATCCTAGTTTGAAACACTAACCCTTATGTAAAACACTAGTTTGAAACCGTAACGCTAATTTGAAACCCTAGTTTGAAACACTTACCCTAATGTAAAACCCTAGTTTGAAACCGTAACCCTAATTTGAAACCCTAGTTTGAAACCCTAACCCTAATGTAAAACCCTAGTTTGTAACCCTAACTCTAATGTAAAACCCTAGTTTGAAACCCTAACCCTAATGTAAAACCCTAGTTTGAAACCCTAACCCTAATGTAAAACCCTTGTTTGAAACCCTAACCCTAAAACAAAACCCTAGATTGAAACCCTAAGCCTAATTTGAAACCCTAGTTTTAAACCCTAACCCTAATGTAAAGCCCTAGTTTGAAACCCTAACCCTTATTTTAAACCCGAGTTTGAAACCCTAACCGTAATGTAAAACCCTAGTTTGAAACCCTAACCCTAATGTAAAACCCCTTGTTTGTAACCCTAACCCTAATTTGAAACCCTAGTTTGAAACCCTAACCCTAATGTTAAACCCTAGTTTGAAACCCAAACCTTAATGTAAAACCCTAGTTTGAAACCCTAACCCTAATTTGAAACCCTAGTTTGAAAACCTAACCCTAATGTAAAACCCTAGTTTGAAACCCTAACCCTAATGATAAACCCTAGTTTGAAACCGTAACCCTAATTTTGAAACCCTAGTTTGAAACCCTAACCCTAATTTGAAACCCCTGTTTGAAATCCTAACTCTAATGTGAAACCTTAGTTTGAAACCCTAACCCTCATAAAAAACCCTAGTTTGTAACCCTAACCCAAATGTAAAACCCTAGTTTGAAACACTAACCCTAATGTAAAACCCTAGTTTGAAACGCTAACCCTAATGTAAAACCCTAGTTTGAAGCATTAACCCTAAAGTAAAACACTAGTTTGAAACCCTAATCCTAATGTAAAACCCTAGTTTGAAACCCTAACCCTAATGATAAACCCTAGTTTGAAACCCTAACCCTAAATTGAAACCCTAGTTTGAAACCCTAACCCTAATGTAAAACCCTAGTTTGAAACCCTAACCCTAATGTAAAACCCTAGTTTGTAACCCTAACCCTAATGTAAAACCCTAGTTTGAAACCCTAACCCTAATGTAAAACCCTAGTTTGAAGCACTAACCCTAATGTAAAACACTAGTTTGAAACACTAACCCTAATGTAAAACCCTAGTTTGAAGCATTAACCCTAATGTTAAACCCTAGTTTGAAACCCTAACACTAAATTGAAACCCCAGTTTGAAACCCTAACCCTAATGTAAAACCCTAGTTTGAAACCCTAACCCTAATGTAAAACCCTAGTTTGTAACCCTAACCCTAATGTAAAACCTTAGTGTGAAACCCTAACCCTAATGTAAAATCCTAGTTTGAAACCCTAACCCTAATGTAAAACCCTAGTTTGAAACCCTAACCCTAATTTGAAACCCTAGTTTGAAACCCTAACCCTCATGTAAAACCCTTGTTTGAAACCCTAACCCTAATGTAAAACCCAAGTTTGAAACCCTAACCCTAATGTTAAAGCCTAGTTTGTAACCCTAACCCTAATGTAAAACCCTAGTTTGAAACCCTAACCCTAATGTTAAACCCTAGTTTGAAACCCTAACCCTAATGTAACACCCTTGTTTGAAACCCTAACCCTAATGTAAAACCCTAGTTTGAAACACTAAGCCTAATTTGAAACCCTAGTTTGAAACCCTAACCCTAATGTAAAACCCTAGTTTGTAACCCTATCCCAAAGGTAAAACCCTAGTTTGAAACCCTAACCCTAATGTAAAACCCTAGTTTGAAACCCTAACCCTAATGTAAAACCCTAGTTTGAAGCATTAACGCTAATGTAAAACCCTAGTTTGAAACCCTAACCCAAATGTTAAACCCTAGTTTGAAACCCTAACCCTAAATTGAAACCCTAGTTTGAAACCCTACCCCTAATGTAAAACCCTAGTTTGAAACCCTAACCCTAATGTAAAACACTAGTTTGAAACCCTAACCCTAACGTAAAACCCTAGTTTGAAACCCTAACCCTAATGCAAAACCCTAGTTTGAAACCCTAACCCTAATGTAAAACACTTGTTTGAAACCCTAACCCTATTGTTAAACCCTAGTTTGAAACCCTAACCCTAATTAGAAACTGTAGTTTGAAAACCTAACCCTAATATAAAACCCTATATTGAAACCTTAACCCTAACGTAAAACCCTAGTTTGAATCCCTAACCTTAATGCAAAACCCTAGTTTGAAACCCTAACCCTAATGTAAAATCCTAGTTTGTAACCCTAACCCTAATGTAAAACCCTAGTTTGAAACACTAACCCTAATGTAAAACACTAGTTTGAAACCGTAACGCTAATTTGAAACCCTAGTTTGAAACACTTACCCTAATGTAAAACCCTAGTTTGAAACCGTAACCCTAATTTGAAACCCTAGTTTGAAACCCTAACCCTAATGTAAAACCCTAGTTTGTAACCCTAACTCTAATGTAAAACCCTAGTTTGAAACCCTAACCCTAATGTAAAACCCTAGTTTGAAACCCTAACCCTAATGTAAAACCCTTGTTTGAAACCCTAACCCTAAAACAAAACCCTAGATTGAAACCCTAAGCCTAATTTGAAACCCTAGTTTTAAACCCTAACCCTAATGTAAAGCCCTAGTTTGAAACCCTAACCCTTATTTTAAACCCGAGTTTGAAACCCTAACCCTAATGTAAAACCCTAGTTTGAAACCCTAACCCTAATGTAAAACCCCTTGTTTGTAACCCTAACCCTAATTTGAAACCCTAGTTTGAAACCCTAACCCTAACGTTAAACCCTAGTTTGAAACCCAAACCTTAATGTAAAACCCTAGTTTGAAACCCTAACCCTAATTTGAAACCCTAGTTTGAAAACCTAACCCTAATGTAAAACCCTAGTTTGAAACCCTAACCCTAATGATAAACCCTAGTTTGAAACCGTCACCCTAATTTTGAAACCCTAGTTTGAAACCCTAACCCTAATTTGAAACCCCTGTTTGAAATCCTAACTCTAATGTGAAACCTTAGTTTGAAACCCTAACCCTCATAAAAAACCCTAGTTTGTAACCCTAACCCAAATGTAAAACCCTAGTTTGAAACACTAACCCTAATGTAAAACCCTAGTTTGAAACGCTAACCCTAATGTAAAACCCTAGTTTGAAGCATTAACCCTAAAGTAAAACACTAGTTTGAAACCCTAATCCTAATGTAAAACCCTAGTTTGAAACCCTAACCCTAATGATAAACCCTAGTTTGAAACCCTAACCCTAAATTGAAACCCTAGTTTGAAACCCTAACCCTAATGTAAAAGCCTAGTTTGAAACCCTAACCTTAATGTAAAACCCTAGTTTGTAACCCTAACCCTAATGTAAAACCCTAGTTTGAAACCCTAACCCTAATGTAAAACCCTAGTTTGAAGCACTAACCCTAATGTAAAACACTAGTTTGAAACACTAACCCTAATGTAAAACCCTAGTTTGAAGCATTAACCCTAATGTTAAACCCTAGTTTGAAACCCTAACACTAAATTGAAACCCCAGTTTGAAACCCTAACCCTAATGTAAAACCCTAGTTTGAAACCCTAACCCTAATGTAAAACCCTAGTTTGAAACCCTAACCCTAATGTAAAACCCTAGTTTGAAACCCTAACCCTAATTTGAAACCCTAGTTTGAAACCCTAACCCTAATGTAAAACCCTTGTTTGAAACCCTAACCCTAATGTAAAACCCTAGTTTGAAACCCTAACCCTAATGTTAAACCCTAGTTTGAAACCCTAACCCTAATGTAAAACCCTTGTTTGAAACCCTAACCCTAATGTAAAACCCTAGTTTGAAACACTAAGCCTAATTTGAAACCCTAGTTTGAAACCCTAACCCTAATGTAAAACCCTAGTTTGTAACCCTAACCCAAAGGTAAAACCCTAGTTTGAAACCCTAACCCTAATGTAAAACCCTAGTTTGAAACCCTAACCCTAATGTAAAACCCTAGTTTGAAGCATTAACCCTAATGTAAAACCCTAGTTTGAAACCCTAACCCAAATGTTAAACCCTAGTTTGAAACCCTAACCCTAAATTGAAACCCTAGTTTGAAACCCTACCCCTAATGTAAAACCCTAGTTTGAAACCCTAACCCTAATGTAAAACCATCGTTTGTAACCCTAACCCTAATGTAAAACCCTAGTTTGAAACCCTAACGCTAATGTAAAACCCTAGTTTGAAACCCTAACCCTAATGTAAAACCCTAGTTTGAAGCACTAACCCTAATGTAAAACACTAGTTTGAAACGCTAACCCTAATGTAAAACCCTAGTTTGAAACCCCAAATCTAATTTGAAACCATAGTTTAAAACCCTAGACCTAATGTAAAACCCTAGTTTGAAACCCTAACCCTAATTTGAAACCCTAGTTTGAAACCTAACCCTAATGTAAAACCCTAGTTTGTAACCCTAACCCTAATGTAAAACCATAGTTTGAAACCCTAACCCTAACATAAAACCCTAGTTTGAATCCCTAACCCTAATGTAAAACCATAGTTTGAAACCGTAACGCTAATTTGAAACCCTAGTTTGAAACACTAACCCTAATGTAAAACCCTAGTTTTAAACCGCAACCCTAATTTGAAACCCTAGTTTGAAACCCTAACCCTAATGTAAAACACTAGTTTGAAAGCCTAACCCTAATTTGAAACCCTAGTTTGAAACCCTAACCCTAATTTGAAACCCTAGTTTGAAACCCTAACCCTAATGTAAAACCCTCGTTTGTAACCCTTACCCTAATTTCAAACCCTAGTTGTAAACACTAACCCTAATGTAAAACCCTAGTTTGAAATCGTAACCCTAATTTGAAACCCTAGTTTGAAACCCTAACCCTAATGTAAAACACTAGTTTGAAACCGTAACCGGAATTTGAAACCCTAGTTTGAAACCCTAACCCTAATGTAAAACACTAGTTTGAAACCCTAACCCTAATTTGAAACCCTAGTTTGTAACCCTAACCCTAATGTAAAACCCTAGTTTGAAACCCTAACCCTAATATAAAACCCTAGTTTGAAGCATTAACCCTAATGTAAAACCCTAGTTTGAAACCCTAACCCTAATGTTAAACCCTAGCTTGAAATCCTAACCCTAACGTAAAACCCTAGTTTGAAACCCTAACCCTAATGTAAAACCCTAGTTTGTAACCCTAACCCTAATTTGAAAACCGAGTTTGAAACCCTAACCCTAATGTAAAACCCTAGTTTGAAACCATAACCCTAATTTGAAACCCTAGTTTGAAACAATAACTCTAATGTAAAACCCTATTTTGAAACCGTAACCCTAATTTGAAACCCTAGTTTGAAACCCTAACCCTAATGTAAAACACTAGTTTGAAACCCTAACCTTAACGTAAAACCCTAGTTTGAAACCCTAACCCTAATGCAAAACCCTAGTTTGAAACCCTAACCCTAATGTAAAACCCTAGTTTGAAACCCTAACCCTATTGTTAAACCCTAGTTTGAAACCCTAACCCTAATTAGAAACTGTAGTTTGAAAACCTAACCCTAATATAAAACCCTATATTGAAACCCTAACCCTAACGTAAAACCCTAGTTTCAATCCCTAACCTTAATGCAAAACCCTAGTTTGAAACCCTAACCCTAATGTAAAATCCTAGTTTGTAACCCTAACCCTAATGTAAAACCCTAGTTTGAAACACTAACCCTAATGTAAAACACTAGTTTGAAACCGTAACGCTAATTTGAAACCCTAGTTTGAAACACTTACCCTAATGTAAAACCCTAGTTTGAAACCGT
This sequence comes from Vanacampus margaritifer, assembly GCF_051991255.1. Classification (NCBI taxonomy): domain Eukaryota; kingdom Metazoa; phylum Chordata; class Actinopteri; order Syngnathiformes; family Syngnathidae; genus Vanacampus; species Vanacampus margaritifer. The sequence continues at coordinate 87,768 of NW_027520737.1, read as the reverse complement.
AACCCTAATTTGAAACCCTAGTTTGAAACCCTAACCCTAATGTAAAACCCTAGTTTGTAACCCTAACTCTAATGTAAAACCCTAGTTTGAAACCCTAACCCTAATGTAAAACCCTAGTTTGAAACCCTAACCCTAATGTAAAACCCTTGTTTGAAACCCTAACCCTAAAACAAAACCCTAGATTGAAACCCTAAGCCTAATTTGAAACCCTAGTTTTAAACCCTAACCCTAATGTAAAGCCCTAGTTTGAAACCCTAACCCTTATTTTAAACCCGAGTTTGAAACCCTAACCCTAATGTAAAACCCTAGTTTGAAACCCTAACCCTAATGTAAAACCCCTTGTTTGTAACCCTAACCCTAATTTGAAACCCTAGTTTGAAACCCTAACCCTAATGTTAAACCCTAGTTTGAAACCCAAACCTTAATGTAAAACCCTAGTTTGAAACCCTAACCCTAATTTGAAACCCTAGTTTGAAAACCTAACCCTAATGTAAAACCCTAGTTTGAAACCCTAACCCTAATGATAAACCCTAGTTTGAAACCGTAACCCTAATTTTGAAAACCTAGTTTGAAACCCTAACCCTAATTTGAAACCCCTGTTTGAAATCCTAACTCTAATGTGAAACCTTAGTTTGAAACCCTAACCCTCATAAAAAACCCTAGTTTGTAACCCTAACCCAAATGTAAAACCCTAGTTTGAAACACTAACCCTAATGTAAAACCCTAGTTTGAAACGCTAACCCTAATGTAAAACCCTAGTTTGAAGCATTAACCCTAAAGTAAAACACTAGTTTGAAACCCTAATCCTAATGTAAAACCCTAGTTTGAAACCCTAACCCTAATGATAAACCCTAGTTTGAAACCCTAACCCTAAATTGAAACCCTAGTTTGAAACCCTAACCCTAATGTAAAACCCTAGTTTGAAACCCTAACCCTAATGTAAAACCCTAGTTTGTAACCCTAACCCTAATGTAAAACCCTAGTTTGAAACCCTAACCCTAATGTAAAACCCTAGTTTGAAGCACTAACCCTAATGTAAAACACTAGTTTGAAACACTAACCCTAATGTAAAACCCTAGTTTGAAGCATTAACCCTAATGTTAAACCCTAGTTTGAAACCCTAACACTAAATTGAAACCCCAGTTTGAAACCCTAACCCTAATGTAAAACCCTAGTTTGAAACCCTAACCCTAATGTAAAACCCTAGTTTGTAACCCTAACCCTAATGTAAAACCTTAGTGTGAAACCCTAACCCTAATGTAAAATCCTAGTTTGAAACCCTAACCCTAATGTAAAACCCTAGTTTGAAACCCTAACCCTAATTTGAAACCCTAGTTTGAAACCCTAACCCTAATGTAAAACCCTTGTTTGAAACCCTAACCCTAATGTAAAACCCTAGTTTGAAACCCTAACCCTAATGTTAAAGCCTAGTTTGTAACCCTAACCCTAATGTAAAACCCTAGTTTGAAACCCTAACCCTAATGTTAAACCCTAGTTTGAAACCCTAACCCTAATGTAAAACCCTTGTTTGAAACCCTAACCCTAATGTAAAACCCTAGTTTGAAACACTTAGCCTAATTTGAAACCCTAGTTTGAAACCCTAACCCTATTGTAAAACCCTAGTTTGTAACCCTAACCCAAAGGTAAAACCCTAGTTTGAAACCCTAACCCTAATGTAAAACCCTAGTTTGAAACCCTAACCCTAATGTAAAACCCTAGTTTGAAGCATTAACCCTAATGTAAAACCCTAGTTTGAAACCCTAACCCAAATGTTAAACCCTAGTTTGAAACCCTAACCCTAAATTGAAACCCTAGTTTGAAACCCTACCCCTAATGTAAAACCCTAGTTTGAAACCCTAACCCTAATGTAAAACCATCGTTTGTAACCCTAACCCTAATGTAAAACCCTAGTTTGAAACCCTAACGCTAATGTAAAACCCTAGTTTGAAACCCTAACCCTAATGTAAAACCCTAGTTTGAAGCACTAACCCTAATGTAAAACACTAGTTTGAAACGCTAACCCTAATGTAAACCCTAGTTTGAAACCCCAAATCTAATTTGAAACCATAGTTTAAAACCCTAGACCTAATGTAAAACCCTAGTTTGAAACCCTAACCCTAATTTGAAACCCTAGTTTGAAACCTAACCCTAATGTAAAACCCTAGTTTGTAACCCTAACCCTAATGTAAAACCATAGTTTGAAACCCTAACCCTAACATAAAACCCTAGTTTGAATCCCTAACCCTAATGTAAAACCATAGTTTGAAACCGTAACGCTAATTTGAAACCCTAGTTTGAAACACTAACCCTAATGTAAAACCCTAGTTTTAAACCGCAACCCTAATTTGAAACCCTAGTTTGAAACCCTAACCCTAATGTAAAACACTAGTTTGAAAGCCTAACCCTAATTTGAAACCCTAGTTTGAAACCCTAACCCTAATTTGAAACCCTAGTTTGAAACCCTAACCCTAATGTAAAACCCTCGTTTGTAACCCTTACCCTAATTTCAAACCCTAGTTGTAAACACTAACCCTAATGTAAAACCCTAGTTTGAAATCGTAACCCTAATTTGAAACCCTAGTTTGAAACCCTAACCCTAATGTAAAACACTAGTTTGAAACCGTAACCGGAATTTGAAACCCTAGTTTGAAACCCTAACCCTAATGTAAAACACTAGTTTGAAACCCTAACCCTAATTTGAAACCCTAGTTTGTAACCCTAACCCTAATGTAAAACCCTAGTTTGAAACCCTAACCCTAATATAAAACCCTAGTTTGAAGCATTAACCCTAATGTAAAACCCTAGTTTGAAACCCTAACCCTAATGTTAAACCCTAGCTTGAAATCCTAACCCTAACGTAAAACCCTAGTTTGAAACCCTAACCCTAATGTAAAACCCTAGTTTGTAACCCTAACCCTAATTTGAAAACCGAGTTTGAAACCCTAACCCTAATGTAAAACCCTAGTTTGAAACCATAACCCTAATTTGAAACCCTAGTTTGAAACAATAACTCTAATGTAAAACCCTATTTTGAAACCGTAACCCTAATTTGAAACCCTAGTTTGAAACCCTAACCCTAATGTAAAACACTAGTTTGAAACCCTAACCTTAACGTAAAACCCTAGTTTGAAACCCTAACCCTAATGCAAAACCCTAGTTTGAAACCCTAACCCTAATGTAAAACCCTAGTTTGAAACCCTAACCCTATTGTTAAACCCTAGTTTGAAACCCTAACCCTAATTAGAAACTGTAGTTTGAAAACCTAACCCTAATATAAAACCCTATATTGAAACCCTAACCCTAACGTAAAACCCTAGTTTGAATCCCTAACCTTAATGCAAAACCCTAGTTTGAAACCCTAACCCTAATGTAAAATCCTAGTTTGTAACCCTAACCCTAATGTAAAACCCTAGTTTGAAACACTAACCCTAATGTAAAACACTAGTTTGAAACCGTAACGCTAATTTGAAACCCTAGTTTGAAACACTTACCCTAATGTAAAACCCTAGTTTGAAACCGTAACCCTAATTTGAAACCCTAGTTTGAAACCCTAACCCTAATGTAAAACCCTAGTTTGTAACCCTAACTCTAATGTAAAACCCTAGTTTGAAACCCTAACCCTAATGTAAAACCCTAGTTTGAAACCCTAACCCTAATGTAAAACCCTTGTTTGAAACCCTAACCCTAAAACAAAACCCTAGATTGAAACCCTAAGCCTAATTTGAAACCCTAGTTTTAAACCCTAACCCTAATGTAAAGCCCTAGTTTGAAACCCTAACCCTTATTTTAAACCCGAGTTTGAAACCCTAACCCTAATGTAAAACCCTAGTTTGAAACCCTAACCCTAATGTAAAACCCCTTGTTTGTAACCCTAACCCTAATTTGAAACCCTAGTTTGAAACCCTAACCCTAATGTTAAACCCTAGTTTGAAACCCAAACCTTAATGTAAAACCCTAGTTTGAAACCCTAACCCTAATTTGAAACCCTAGTTTGAAAACCTAACCCTAATGTAAAACCCTAGTTTGAAACCCTAACCCTAATGATAAACCCTAGTTTGAAACCGTAACCCTAATTTTGAAAACCTAGTTTGAAACCCTAACCCTAATTTGAAACCCCTGTTTGAAATCCTAACTCTAATGTGAAACCTTAGTTTGAAACCCTAACCCTCATAAAAAACCCTAGTTTGTAACCCTAACCCAAATGTAAAACCCTAGTTTGAAACACTAACCCTAATGTAAAACCCTAGTTTGAAACGCTAACCCTAATGTAAAACCCTAGTTTGAAGCATTAACCCTAAAGTAAAACACTAGTTTGAAACCCTAATCCTAATGTAAAACCCTAGTTTGAAACCCTAACCCTAATGATAAACCCTAGTTTGAAACCCTAACCCTAAATTGAAACCCTAGTTTGAAACCCTAACCCTAATGTAAAACCCTAGTTTGAAACCCTAACCCTAATGTAAAACCCTAGTTTGTAACCCTAACCCTAATGTAAAACCCTAGTTTGAAACCCTAACCCTAATGTAAAACCCTAGTTTGAAGCACTAACCCTAATGTAAAACACTAGTTTGAAACACTAACCCTAATGTAAAACCCTAGTTTGAAGCATTAACCCTAATGTTAAACCCTAGTTTGAAACCCTAACACTAAATTGAAACCCCAGTTTGAAACCCTAACCCTAATGTAAAACCCTAGTTTGAAACCCTAACCCTAATGTAAAACCCTAGTTTGTAACCCTAACCCTAATGTAAAACCTTAGTGTGAAACCCTAACCCTAATGTAAAATCCTAGTTTGAAACCCTAACCCTAATGTAAAACCCTAGTTTGAAACCCTAACCCTAATTTGAAACCCTAGTTTGAAACCCTAACCCTAATGTAAAACCCTTGTTTGAAACCCTAACCCTAATGTAAAACCCTAGTTTGAAACCCTAACCCTAATGTTAAAGCCTAGTTTGTAACCCTAACCCTAATGTAAAACCCTAGTTTGAAACCCTAACCCTAATGTTAAACCCTAGTTTGAAACCCTAACCCTAATGTAAAACCCTTGTTTGAAACCCTAACCCTAATGTAAAACCCTAGTTTGAAACACTTAGCCTAATTTGAAACCCTAGTTTGAAACCCTAACCCTAATGTAAAACCCTAGTTTGTAACCCTAACCCAAAGGTAAAACCCTAGTTTGAAACCCTAACCCTAATGTAAAACCCTAGTTTGAAACCCTAACCCTAATGTAAAACCCTAGTTTGAAGCATTAACCCTAATGTAAAACCCTAGTTTGAAACCCTAACCCAAATGTTAAACCCTAGTTTGAAACCCTAACCCTAAATTGAAACCCTAGTTTGAAACCCTACCCCTAATGTAAAACCCTAACCCTAATGTAAAACCATCGTTTGTAACCCTAACCCTAATGTAAAACCCTAGTTTGAAACACTAACGCTAATGTAAAACCCTAGTTTGAAACCCTAACCCTAATGTAAAACCCTAGTTTGAAGCACTAACCCTAATGTAAAACACTAGTTTGAAACGCTAACCCTAATGTAAAACCCTAGTTTGAAACCCCAAATCTAATTTGAAACCATAGTTTAAAACCCTAAACCTAATGTAAAACCCTAGTTTGAAACCCTAACCCTAATTTGAAACCCTTGTTTGAAACCCTAACCCTAATGTAAAACCCTAGTTTGTAACCCTAACCCTAATGTAAAACCATAGTTTGAAACCCTAACCCTAATGTAAAACCCTAGTTTGAAACCCTAACCCTAATGTAAAACCCTAGTTTGAAGCAATAACCCAAAATTATAAACCTAGTTTGAAACTCTTACCCTAATGTAAAACCCTAGTTTGAAACCCTATTCGTAATGTAAAACCCTAGTTTGTAACCCTAACCCTAATGTTAAACCCTAGTTTGAAACCCTAACCCTAATGTAAAACCCTAGTTTGAAACCCTAACCCTAATGATAAACCCTAGTTTGAAACCCCAAATCTAATTTGAAACCATAGTTTAAAACCCTAAACCTAATGTAAAACCCTAGTTTGAAACCCCAACCCTAATTTGAAACCCTAGTTTGAAACCCTAACCCTAATGTAAAACCCTAGTTTGTAACCCTAACCCTAATGTAAAACCATAGTTTAAAACCCTAACCCTAACATAAAACCCTAGTTTGAATCCCTAACCCTAATGTAAAACCATAGTTTGAAACCGTAACGCTAATTTGAAACCCTAGTTTGAAACACTAACCCTAATGTAAAACCCTAGTTTTAAACCGTAACCCTAATTTGAAACCCTAGTTTGAAACCCTAACCCTAATGTAAAACACTAGTTTGAAAGCCTAACCCTAATTTGAAACCCTAGTTTGAAACCCTAACCCTAATTTGAAACCCTAGTTTGAAACCCTAACCCTAATGTAAAACCCTCGTTTGTAACCCTAACCCTAATTTGAAACCCTAGTTGTAAACACTAACCCTAATGTAAAACCCTAGTTTGAAATCGTAACCCTAATTTGAAACCCTAGTTTGAAACCCTAACCCTAATCTAAAACACTAGTTTGAAACCGTAACCGGAATTTGAAACCCTAGTTTGAAACCCTAACCCTAATGTAAAACACTAGTTTGAAACCCTAACCCTAATTTGAATCCCTAGTTTGTAACCCTAACCCTAATGTAAAACCCTAGTTTGAAACCCTAACCCTAATGTAAAACCCTAGTTTGAAGCATTAACCCTAATGTAAAACCCTAGTTTGAAACCCTAACCCTAATGTTAAACCCTAGCTTGAAATCCTAACCCTAACGTAAAACCCTAGTTTGAAACCCTAACCCTAATGTAAAACCCTAGTTTGTAACCCTAAACCTAATTTGAAAACCGAGTTTGAAACCCTAACCCTAATGTAAAACCCTAGTTTGAAACCATAACCCTAATTTGAAACCCTAGTTTGAAACAATAACTCTAATGTAAAACCCTATTTTGAAACCGTAACCCTAATTTGAAACCCTAGTTTGAAACCCTAACCCTAATGTAAAACACTAGTTTGAAACCCTAACCTTAACGTAAAACCCTAGTTTGAAACCCTAACCCTAATGCAAAACCCTAGTTTGAAACCCTAACCCTAATGTAAAACCCTAGTTTGAAACCCTAACCCTATTGTTAAACCCTAGTTTGAAACCCTAACCCTAATTAGAAACTGTAGTTTGAAAACCTAACCCTAATATAAAACCCTATATTGAAACCCTAACCCTAACGTAAAACCCTAGTTTGAATCCCTAACCTTAATGCAAAACCCTAGTTTGAAACCCTAACCCTAATGTAAAATCCTAGTTTGTAACCCTAACCCTAATGTAAAACCCTAGTTTGAAACACTAACCCTAATGTAAAACACTAGTTTGAAACCGTAACGCTAATTTGAAACCCTAGTTTGAAACACTTACCCTAATGTAAAACCCTAGTTTGAAACCGTAACCCTAATTTGAAACCCTAGTTTAAAACCCTAACCCTAATGTAAAACCCTAGTTTGTAACCCTAACTCTAATGTAAAACCCTAGTTTGAAACCCTAACCCTAATGTAAAACCCTAGTTTGAAACCCTAACCCTAATGTAAAACCCTTGTTTGAAACCCTAACCCTAAAACAAAACCCTAGATTGAAACCCTAAGCCTAATTTGAAACCCTAGTTTTAAACCCTAACCCTAATGTAAAGCCCTAGTTTGAAACCCTAACCCTTATTTTAAACCCGAGTTTGAAACCCTAACCCTAATGTAAAACCCTAGTTTGAAACCCTAACCCTAATGTAAAACCCCTTGTTTGTAACCCTAACCCTAATTTGAAACCCTGGTTTGAAACCCTAACCCTAATGTTAAACCCTAGTTTGAAACCCAAACCTTAATGTAAAACCCTAGTTTGAAACCCTAACCCTAATTTGAAACCCTAGTTTGAAAACCTAACCCTAATGTAAAACCCTAGTTTGAAACCCTAACCCTAATGATAAACCCTAGTTTGAAACCGTAACCCTAATTTTGAAAACCTAGTTTGAAACCCTAACCCTAATTTGAAACCCCTGTTTGAAATCCTAACTCTAATGTGAAACCTTAGTTTGAAACCCTAACCCTCATAAAAAACCCTAGTTTGTAACCCTAACCCAAATGTAAAACCCTAGTTTGAAACACTAACCCTAATGTAAAACCCTAGTTTGAAACGCTAACCCTAATGTAAAACCCTAGTTTGAAGCATTAACCCTAAAGTAAAACACTAGTTTGAAACCCTAATCCTAATGTAAAACCCTAGTTTGAAACCCTAACCCTAATGATAAACCCTAGTTTGAAACCCTAACCCTAAATTGAAACCCTAGTTTGAAACCCTAACCCTAATGTAAAACCCTAGTTTGAAACCCTAACCCTAATGTAAAACCCTAGTTTGTAACCCTAACCCTAATGTAAAACCCTAGTTTGAAACCCTAACCCTAATGTAAAACCCTAGTTTGAAGCACTAACCCTAATGTAAAACACTAGTTTGAAACACTAACCCTAATGTAAAACCCTAGTTTGAAGCATTAACCCTAATGTTAAACCCTAGTTTGAAACCCTAACACTAAATTGAAACCCCAGTTTGAAACCCTAACCCTAATGTAAAACCCTAGTTTGAAACCCTAACCCTAATGTAAAACCCTAGTTTGTAACCCTAACCCTAATGTAAAACCTTAGTGTGAAACCCTAACCCTAATGTAAAATCCTAGTTTGAAACCCTAACCCTAATGTAAAACCCTAGTTTGAAACCCTAACCCTAATTTGAAACCCTAGTTTGAAACCCTAACCCTAATGTAAAACCCTTGTTTGAAACCCTAACCCTAATGTAAAACCCTAGTTTGAAACCCTAACCCTAATGTTAAAGCCTAGTTTGTAACCCTAACCCTAATGTAAAACCCTAGTTTGAAACCCTAACCCTAATGTTAAACCCTAGTTTGAAACCCTAACCCTAATGTAAAACCCTTGTTTGAAACCCTAACCCTAATGTAAAACCCTAGTTTGAAACACTTAGCCTAATTTGAAACCCTAGTTTGAATTCCTAACCCTAATGTAAAACCCTAGTTTGTAACCCTAACCAGAAGGTAAAACCCTAGTTTGAAACCCTAACCCTAATGTAAAACCCTAGTTTGAAACCCTAACCCTAATGTAAAACCCTAGTTTGAAGCATTAACCCTAATGTAAAACCCTAGTTTGAAACCCTAACCCAAATGTTAAACCCTAGTTTGAAACCCTAACCCTAAATTGAAACCCTAGTTTGAAACCCTACCCCTAATGTAAAACCCTAGTTTGAAACCCTAACCCTAATGTAAAACCATCGTTTGTAACCCTAACCCTAATGTAAAACCCTAGTTTGAAACACTAACGCTAATGTAAAACCCTAGTTTGAAACCCTAACCCTAATGTAAAATCCTAGTTTGAAGCACTAACCCTAATGTAAAACACTAGTTTGAAACGCTAACCCTAATGTAAAACCCTAGTTTGAAACCCCAAATCTAATTTGAAACCATAGTTTAAAACCCTAAACCTAATGTAAAACCCTAGTTTGAAACCCTAACCCTAATTTGAAACCCTAGTTTGAAACCCTAACCCTAATGTAAAACCCTAGTTTGTAACCCTAACCCTAATGTAAAACCATAGTTTGACACCCTAACCCTAATGTAAAACCCTAGTTTGAAACCCTAACCCTAATGTAAAACCCTAGTTTGAAGCAATAACCCAAAATTATAACCCTAGTTTAAAACTCTTACCCTAATGTAAAACCCTAGTTTGAAACCCTAACCGTAATGTAAAACCCTAGTTTGTAACCCTAACCCTAATGTTAAACCCTAGTTTGAAACCCTAACCCTAATGTAAAACCCTAGTTTGAAACCCTAACCCTAATGATAAACCCTAGTTTGAAACCCTAACCCTAATGCAAAAACCTAGTTTGAAACCCTAACCCAAATGTAAAGCCCTAGTTTGAAACCCAACCCTAATGTAAAACCCTAGTTTGAAGCATTAAACATAATGTAAAACACTAGTTTGAAACCCTAACCCTAATTATAAGCCCTAGTTTGAAACCCTAACCCTAATGTAAAACCCAAGTTTGAAACCCTAAACCTAATGTAAAACCCTAGTTTGAAACCCTAACCTTAATGTAAAATCCTAGTTTGTAACCCTAACCCTAATGTAAAACCCTAGTTTGAAACACTAACCCTAATGTAAAACACTAGTTTGAAACCGTAACGCTAATTTGAAACCCTAGTTTGAAACCCTAACCCTAATGTAAAACCCTAGTTTGTAACCCTAACTCTAATGTAAAACCCTAGTTTGAAACCCTAACCCTAATTTAAAACCCTAGTTTGAAACCCTAACCCTAATGTAAAACCCTTGTTTGAAACCCTAACCCTAAAACAAAACCCTAGATTGAAACCCTAAGCCTAATTTGAAACCCTAGTTTTAAACCCTAACCCTAATGTAAAGCCCTAGTTTGAAACCCTAACCCTTATTTTAAACCCGAGTTTGAAACCCTAACCCTAATGTAAAACCCTAGTTTGAAACCCTAACCCTAATGTAAAACCCCTTGTTTGTAACCCTAACCCTAATTTGAAACCCTAGTTTGAAACCCTAACCCTAATGTTAAACCCTAGTTTGAAACCCAAACCTTAATGTAAAACCCTAGTTTGAAACCCTAACCCTAATTTGAAACCCTAGTTTGAAAACCTAACCCTAATGTAAAACCCTAGTTTGAAACCCTAACCCTAATGATAAACCCTAGTTTGAAACCGTAACCCTAATTTTGAAAACCTAGTTTGAAACCCTAACCCTAATTTGAAACCCCTGTTTGAAATCCTAACTCTAATGTGATACCTTAGTTTGAAACCCTAACCCTCATAAAAAACCCTAGTTTGTAACCCTAACCCAAATGTAAAACCCTAGTTTGAAACACTAACCCTAATGTAAAACCCTAGTTTGAAACGCTAACCCTAATGTAAAACCCTAGTTTGAAGCATTAACCCTAAAGTAAAACACTAGTTTGAAACCCTAATCCTAATGTAAAACCCTAGTTTGAAACCCTAACCCTAATGATAAACCCTAGTTTGAAACCCTAACCCTAAATTGAAACCCTAGTTTGAAACCCTAACCCTAATGTAAAACCCTAGTTTGAAACCCTAACCCTAATGTAAAACCCTAGTTTGTAACCCTAACCCTAATGTAAAACCCTAGTTTGAAACCCTAACCCTAATGTAAAACCCTAGTTTGAAGCACTAACCCTAATGTAAAACACTAGTTTGAAACACTAACCCTAATGTAAAACCCTAGTTTGAAGCATTAACCCTAATGTTAAACCCTAGTTTGAAACCCTAACACTAAATTGAAACCCCAGTTTGAAACCCTAACCCTAATGTAAAACCCTAGTTTGTAACCCTAACCCTAATGTAAAACCTTAGTGTGAAACCCTAACCCTAATGTAAAATCCTAGTTTGAAACCCTAACCCTAATGTAAAACCCTAGTTTGAAACCCTAACCCTAATTTGAAACCCTAGTTTGAAACCCTAACCCTAATGTAAAACCCTTGTTTGAAACCCTAACCCTAATGTAAAACCCTAGTTTGAAACCCTAACCCTAATGTTAAAGCCTAGTTTGTAACCCTAACCCTAATGTAAAACCCTAGTTTGAAACCCTAACCCTAATGTTAAACCCTAGTTTGAAACCCTAACCCTAATGTAAAACCCTTGTTTGAAACCCTAACCCTAATGTAAAACCCTAGTTTGAAACACTTAGCCTAATTTGAAACCCTAGTTTGAAACCCTAACCCTAATGTAAAACCCTAGTTTGTAACCCTAACCCAAAGGTAAAACCCTAGTTTGAAACCCTAACCCTAATGTAAAACCCTAGTTTGAAACCCTAACCCTAATGTAAAACCCTAGTTTGAAGCATTAACCCTAATGTAAAACCCTAGTTTGAAACCCTAACCCAAATGTTAAACCCTAGTTTGAAACCCTAACCCTAAATTGAAACCCTAGTTTGAAACCCTACCCCTAATGTAAAACCCTAGTTTGAAACCCTAACCCTAATGTAAAACCATCGTTTGTAACCCTAAACCTAATGTAAAACCCTAGTTTGAAACACTAACGCTAATGTAAAACCCTAGTTTGAAACCCTAACCCTAATGTAAAACCCTAGTTTGAAGCACTAACCCTAATGTAAAACACTAGTTTGAAACGCTAACCCTAATGTAAAACCCTAGTTTGAAACCCCAAATCTAATTTGAAACCATAGTTTAAAACCCTAAACCTAATGTAAAACCCTAGTTTGAAACCCTAACCCTAATTTGAAACCCTAGTTTGAAACCCTAACCCTAATGTAAAACCCTAGTTTGTAACCCTAACCCTAATGTAAAACCATAGTTTGAAACCCTAACCCTAATGTAAAACCCTAGTTTGAAACCCTAACCCTAATGTAAAACCCTAGTTTGAAGCAATAACCCAAAATTATAACCCTAGTTTGAAACTCTTACCCTAATGTAAAACCCTAGTTTGAAACCCTATTCGTAATGTAAAACCCTAGTTTGTAACCCTAACCCTAATGTTAAACCCTAGTTTGAAACCCTAACCCTAATGTAAAACCCTAGTTTGAAACCCTAACCCTAATGATAAACCCTAGTTTGAAACCCTAACCCTAATGCAAAACCCTAGTTTGAAACCCTAACCCAAATGTAAAGCCCTAGTTTGAAACCCAACCCTAATGTAAAACCCTAGTTTGAAGCATTAAACATAATGTAAAACACTAGTTTGAAACCCTAACCCTAATTATAAGCCCTAGTTTGAAACCCTAACCCTAATGTAAAACCCAAGTTTGAAACCCTAACCCTAATGATAAACCCTAGTTTGAAACCCTAACCCTAAATTGAAACCTTAGTTTGAAACCCTAACCCTAATGTAAAACCCTAGTTTGAAACCCTAACCCTAATGTAAAACCCTAGTTTGTAACCCTAACCCTAATGTAAAACCCTAGTTTGAAACCCTAAACCTAATGTAAAACCCTAGTTTGAAACCCTAACCCTAATGTAAAACCCTTGTTTGAAACCCTAACCCTAATGTTAAACCCTTGTTTGAAACCCTAACCCTAATGTAAAACCCAAGTTTGAAACCCTAAACCTAATTTGAAACCCTAGTTTGAAACCTTAAACCTAATGTAAAACCCTAGTTTGTAACCCTAACCCAAATGTAAAACCCTAGTTTGAAAACCTAACACTAATGTAAAACCCTAGTTTGAAACCCTAACCCTAATGTAAAACCCTAGTTTGAAGCATTAACCCTAATGTAAAACCCTAGTTTGAAACCCTAACCCTAATGTAAAACACTAGTTTGAAACGCTAACCCTAATGTAAAACCCTAGTTTGAAACCCCAAATCTAATTTGAAACCATAGTTTAAAACCCTAAACCTAATGTAAAACCCTAGTTTGAAACCCCAACCCTAATTTGAAACCCTAGTTTGAAACCCTAACCCTAATGTAAAACCCTAGTTTGTAACCCTAACCCTAATGTAAAACCATAGTTTAAAACCCTAACCCTAACATAAAACCCTAGTTTGAATCCCTAACCCTAATGTAAAACCATAGTTTGAAACCGTAACGCTAATTTGAAACCCTAGTTTGAAACACTAACCCTAATGTAAAACCCTAGTTTTAAACCGTAACCCTAATTTGAAACCCTAGTTTGAAACCCTAACCCTAATGTAAAACACTAGTTTGAAAGCCTAACCCTAATTTGAAACCCTAGTTTGAAACCCTAACCCTAATTTGAAACCCTAGTTTGAAACCCTAACCCTAATGTAAAACCCTCGTTTGTAACCCTAACCCTAATTTGAAACCCTAGTTGTAAACACTAACCCTAATGTAAAACCCTAGTTTGAAATCGTAACCCTAATTTGAAACCCTAGTTTGAAACCCTAACCCTAATCTAAAACACTAGTTTGAAACCGTAACCGGAATTTGAAACCCTAGTTTGAAACCCTAACCCTAATGTAAAACACTAGTTTGAAACCCTAACCCTAATTTGAAACCCTAGTTTGTAACCCTAACCCTAATGTAAAACCCTAGTTTGAAACCCTAACCCTAATGTAAAACCCTAGTTTGAAGCATTAACCCTAATGTAAAACCCTAGTTTGAAACCCTAACCCTAATGTTAAACCCTAGCTTGAAATCCTAACCCTAACGTAAAACCCTAGTTTGAAACCCTAACCCTAATGTAAAACCCTAGTTTGTAACCCTAACCCTAATTTGAAAACCGAGTTTGAAACCCTAACCCTAATGTAAAACCCTAGTTTGAAATCATAACCCTAATTTGAAACCCTAGTTTGAAACAATAACTCTAATGTAAAACCCTATTTTGAAACCGTAACCCTAATTTGAAACCCTAGTTTGAAACCCTAACCCTAATGTAAAACACTAGTTTGAAACCCTAACCTTAACGTAAAACCCTAGTTTGAAACCCTAACCCTAATGCAAAACCCTAGTTTGAAACCCTAACCCTAATGTAAAACCCTAGTTTGAAACCCTAACCCTATTGTTAAACCCTAGTTTGAAACCCTAACCCTAATTAGAAACTGTAGTTTGAAAACCTAACCCTAATATAAAACCCTATATTGAAACCCTAACCCTAACGTAAAACCCTAGTTTGAATCCCTAACCTTAATGCAAAACCCTAGTTTGAAACCCTAACCCTAATGTAAAATCCTAGTTTGTAACCCTAACCCTAATGTAAAACCCTAGTTTGAAACACTAACCCTAATGTAAAACACTAGTTTGAAACCGTAACGCTAATTTGAAACCCTAGTTTGAAACACTTACCCTAATGTAAAACCCTAGTTTGAAACCGTAACCCTAATTTGAAACCCTAGTTTAAAACCCTAACCCTAATGTAAAACCCTAGTTTGTAACCCTAACTCTAATGAAAAACCCTAGTTTGAAACCCTAACCCTAATGTAAAACCCTAGTTTGAAACCCTAACCCTAATGTAAAACCCTTGTTTGAAACCCTAACCCTAAAACAAAACCCTAGATTGAAACCCTAAGCCTAATTTGAAACCCTAGTTTTAAACCCTAACCCTAATGTAAAGCCCTAGTTTGAAACCCTAACCCTTATTTTAAACCCGAGTTTGAAACCCTAACCCTAATGTAAAACCCCTTGTTTGTAACCCTAACCCTAATTTGAAACCCTAGTTTGAAACCCTAACCCTAATGTTAAACCCTAGTTTGAAACCCAAACCTTAATGTAAAACCCTAGTTTGAAACCCTAACCCTAATTTGAAACCCTAGTTTGAAAACCTAACCCTAATGTAAAACCCTAGTTTGAAACCCTAACCCTAATGATAAACCCTAGTTTGAAACCGTAACCCTAATTTTGAAAACCTAGTTTGAAACCCTAACCCTAATTTGAAACCCCTGTTTGAAATCCTAACTCTAATGTAAAACCTTAGTTTGAAACCCTAACCCTCATAAAAAACCCTAGTTTGTAACCCTAACCCAAATGTAAAACCCTAGTTTGAAACACTAACCCTAATGTAAAACCCTAGTTTGAAACGCTAACCCTAATGTAAAACCCTAGTTTGAAGCATTAACCCTAAAGTAAAACACTAGTTTGAAACCCTAATCCTAATGTAAAACCCTAGTTTGAAACCCTAACCCTAATGATAAACCCTAGTTTGAAACCCTAACCCTAAATTGAAACCCTAGTTTGAAACCCTAACCCTAATGTAAAACCCTAGTTTGAAACCCTAACCCTAATGTAAAACCCTAGTTTGTAACCCTAACCCTAATGTAAAACCCTAGTTTGAAACCCTAACCCTAATGTAAAACCCTAGTTTGAAGCACTAACCCTAATGTAAAACACTAGTTTGAAACACTAACCCTAATGTAAAACCCTAGTTTGAAGCATTAACCCTAATGTTAAACCCTAGTTTGAAACCCTAACACTAAATTGAAACCCCAGTTTGAAACCCTAACCCTAATGTAAAACCCTAGTTTGAAACCCTAACCCTAATGTAAAACCCTAGTTTGTAACCCTAACCCTAATGTAAAACCTTAGTGTGAAACCCTAACCCTAATGTAAAATCCTAGTTTGAAACCCTAACCCTAATGTAAAACCCTAGTTTGAAACCCTAACCCTAATTTGAAACCCTAGTTTGAAACCCTAACCCTAATGTAAAACCCTTGTTTGAAACCCTAACCCTAATGTAAAACCCTAGTTTGAAACCCTAACCCTAATGTTAAAGCCTAGTTTGTAACCCTAACCCTAATGTAAAACCCTAGTTTGAAACCCTAACCCTAATGTTAAACCCTAGTTTGAAACCCTAACCCTAATGTAAAACCCTTGTTTGAAACCCTAACCCTAATGTAAAACCCTAGTTTGAAACACTTAGCCTAATTTGAAACCCTAGTTTGAAACCCTAACCCTAATGTAAAACCCTAGTTTGTAACCCTAACCCAAAGGTAAAACCCTAGTTTGAAACCCTAACCCTAATGTAAAACCCTAGTTTGAAACCCTAACCCTAATGTAAAACCCTAGTTTGAAGCATTAACCCTAATGTAAAACCCTAGTTTGAAACCCTAACCCAAATGTTAAACCCTAGTTTGAAACCCTAACCCTAAATTGAAACCCTAGTTTGAAACCCTACCCCTAATGTAAAACCCTAGTTTGAAACCCTAACCCTAATGTAAAACCATCGTTTGTAACCCTAACCCTAATGTAAAACCCTAGTTTGAAACACTAACGCTAATGTAAAACCCTAGTTTGAAACCCTAACCCTAATGTAAAACCCTAGTTTGAAGCACTAACCCTAATGTAAAACACTAGTTTGAAACGCTAACCCTAATGTAAAACCCTAGTTTGAAACCCCAAATCTAATTTGAAACCATAGTTTAAAACCCTAAACCTAATGTAAAACCCTAGTTTGAAACCCTAACCCTAATTTGAAACCCTAGTTTGAAACCCTAACCCTAATGTAAAACCCTAGTTTGTAACCCTAACCCTAATGTAAAACCATAGTTTGAAACCCTAACCCTAATGTAAAACCCTAGTTTGAAACCCTAACCCTAATGTAAAACCCTAGTTTGAAGCAATAACCCAAAATTATAACCCTAGTTTGAAACTCTTACCCTAATGTAAAACCCTAGTTTGAAACCCTAACCGTAATGTAAAACCCTAGTTTGTAACCCTAACCCTAATGTTAAACCCTAGTTTGAAACCCTAACCCTAATGTAAAACCCTAGTTTGAAACCCTAACCCTAATGATAAACCCTAGTTTGAAACCCTAACCCTAATGCAAAACCCTAGTTTGAAACCCTAACCCAAATGTAAAGCCCTAGTTTGAAACCCAACCCTAATGTAAAACCCTAGTTTGAAGCATTAAACATAATGTAAAACACTAGTTTGAAACCCTAACCCTAATTATAAGCCCTAGTTTGAAACCCTAACCCTAATGTAAAACCCAAGTTTGAAACCCTAACCCTAATGAAAAACCCTAGTTTGAAACCCTAACCCTAAATTGAAACCTTAGTTTGAAACCCTAACCCTAATGTAAAACCCTAGTTTGAAACCCTAACCCTAATGTAAAACCCTAGTTTGTAACCCTAACCCTAATGTAAAACCCTAGTTTGAAACCCTAAACCTAATGTAAAACCCTAGTTTGAAACCCTAACCTTAATGTAAAATCCTAGTTTGTAACCCTAACCCTAATGTAAAACCCTAGTTTGAAACACTAACCCTAATGTAAAACACTAGTTTGAAACCGTAACGCTAATTTGAAACCCTAGTTTGAAACCCTAACCCTAATGTAAAACCCTAGTTTGTAACCCTAACTCTAATGTAAAACCCTAGTTTGAAACCCTAACCCTAATGTAAAACCCTAGTTTGAAACCCTAACCCTAATGTAAAACCCTTGTTTGAAACCCTAACCCTAAAACAAAACCCTAGATTGAAACCCTAAGCCTAATTTGAAACCCTAGTTTTAAACCCTAACCCTAATGTAAAGCCCTAGTTTGAAACCCTAACCCTTATTTTAAACCCGAGTTTGAAACCCTAACCCTAATGTAAAACCCTAGTTTGAAACCCTAACCCTAATGTAAAACCCCTTGTTTGTAACCCTAACCCTAATTTGAAACCCTAGTTTGAAACCCTAACCCTAATGTTAAACCCTAGTTTGAAACCCAAACCTTAATGTAAAACCCTAGTTTGAAACCCTAACCCTAATTTGAAACCCTAGTTTGAAAACCTAACCCTAATGTAAAACCCTAGTTTGAAACCCTAACCCTAATGATAAACCCTAGTTTGAAACCGTAACCCTAATTTTGAAAACCTAGTTTGAAACCCTAACCCTAATTTGAAACCCCTGTTTGAAATCCTAACTCTAATGTGATACCTTAGTTTGAAACCCTAACCCTCATAAAAAACCCTAGTTTGTAACCCTAACCCAAATGTAAAACCCTAGTTTGAAACACTAACCCTAATGTAAAACCCTAGTTTGAAACGCTAACCCTAATGTAAAACCCTAGTTTGAAGCATTAACCCTAAAGTAAAACACTAGTTTGAAACCCTAATCCTAATGTAAAACCCTAGTTTGAAACCCTAACCCTAATGATAAACCCTAGTTTGAAACCCTAACCCTAAATTGAAACCCTAGTTTGAAACCCTAACCCTAATGTAAAACCCTAGTTTGAAACCCTAACCCTAATGTAAAACCCTAGTTTGTAACCCTAACCCTAATGTAAAACCCTAGTTTGAAACCCTAACCCTAATGTAAAACCCTAGTTTGAAGCAATAACCCTAATGTAAAACACTAGTTTGAAACACTAACCCTAATGTAAAACCCTAGTTTGAAGCATTAACCCTAATGTTAAACCCTAGTTTGAAACCCTAACACTAAATTGAAACCCCAGTTTGAAACCCTAACCCTAATGTAAAACCCTAGTTTGAAACCCTAACCCTAATGTAAAACCCTAGTTTGTAACCCTAACCCTAATGTAAAACCTTAGTGTGAAACCCTAACCCTAATGTAAAATCCTAGTTTGAAACCCTAACCCTAATGTAAAACCCTAGTTTGAAACCCTAACCCTAATTTGAAACCCTAGTTTGAAACCCTAACCCTAATGTAAAACCCTTGTTTGAAACCCTAACCCTAATGTAAAACCCTAGTTTGAAACCCTAACCCTAATGTTAAAGCCTAGTTTGTAACCCTAACCCTAATGTAAAACCCTAGTTTGAAACCCTAACCCTAATGTTAAACCCTAGTTTGAAACCCTAACCCTAATGTAAAACCCTTGTTTGAAACCCTAACCCTAATGTAAAACCCTAGTTTGAAACACTTAGCCTAATTTGAAACCCTAGTTTGAAACCCTAACCCTAATGTAAAACCCTAGTTTGTAACCCTAACCCAAAGGTAAAACCCTAGTTTGAAACCCTAACCCTAATGTAAAACCCTAGTTTGAAACCCTAACCCTAATGTAAAACCCTAGTTTGAAGCATTAACCCTAATGTAAAACCCTAGTTTGAAACCCTAACCCAAATGTTAAACCCTAGTTTGAAACCCTAACCCTAAATTGAAACCCTAGTTTGAAACCCTACCCCTAATGTAAAACCCTAGTTTGAAACCCTAACCCTAATGTAAAACCATCGTTTGTAACCCTAACCCTAATGTAAAACCCTAGTTTGAAACACTAACGCTAATGTAAAACCCTAGTTTGAAACCCTAACCCTAATGTAAAACCCTAGTTTGAAGCACTAACCCTAATGTAAAACACTAGTTTGAAACGCTAACCCTAATGTAAAACCCTAGTTTGAAACCCCAAATCTAATTTGAAACCATAGTTTAAAACCCTAAACCTAATGTAAAACCCTAGTTTGAAACCCTAACCCTAATTTGAAACCCTAGTTTGAAACCCTAACCCTAATGTAAAACCCTAGTTTGTAACCCTAACCCTAATGTAAAACCATAGTTTGAAACCCTAACCCTAATGTAAAACCCTAGTTTGAAACCCTAACCCTAATGTAAAACCCTTAGTTTGAAGCAATAACCCAAAATTATAACCCTAGTTTGAAACTCTTACCCTAATGTAAAACCCTAGTTTGAAACCCTAACCCTAATGTAAAACCCTAGTTTGAAACCCTAACCCTAATGATAAACCCTAGTTTGAAACCCTAACCCTAATGCAAAACCCTAGTTTGAAACCCTAACCCAAATGTAAAGCCCTAGTTTGAAACCCAACCCTAATGTAAAACCCTAGTTTGAAGCATTAAACATAATGTAAAACACTAGTTTGAAACCCTAACCCTAATTATAAGCCCTAGTTTGAAACCCTAACCCTAATGTAAAACCCAAGTTTGAAACCCTAACCCTAATGAAAAACCCTAGTTTGAAACCCTAACCCTAAATTGAAACCTTAGTTTGAAACCCTAACCCTAATGTAAAACCCTAGTTTGAAACCCTAACCCTAATGTAAAACCCTAGTTTGTAACCCTAACCCTAATGTAAAACCCTAGTTTGAAACCCTAAACCTAATGTAAAACCCTAGTTTGAAACCCTAACCCTAATGTAAAACCCTTGTTTGAAACCCTAAGACTAAAACAAAACCCTAGATTGAAACCCTAAGCCTAATTTGAAACCCTA
Source organism: Vanacampus margaritifer (assembly GCF_051991255.1). Lineage (NCBI taxonomy): Eukaryota > Metazoa > Chordata > Actinopteri > Syngnathiformes > Syngnathidae > Vanacampus > Vanacampus margaritifer. Next base: position 67,114 of record NW_027520737.1, on the reverse strand, counting down.
GTTTGAAACCCTAACCCTAATGTAAAACCCTAGTTTGAAACCCTAATCCTAATGTTAAACCCTAGTTTGTAACCCTAACCCTAATGTAAAACCCTAGTTTGAAACCCTAACCCTAATGTTAAACCCTTGTTTGAAACCCTAACCCTAATGTAAAACCCAAGTTTGAAACCCTAAACCTAATTTGAAACCCTAGTTTGAAACCTTAAACCTAATGTAAAACCCTAGTTTGTAACCCTAACCCAAATGTAAAACCCTAGTTTGAAAACCTAACACTAATGTAAAACCCTAGTTTGAAACTGTAAGAATTATTTTGGAGGATTATTATACATTTGCCGTGTTGAAGTAAATTGCCTCTTGGGAAACACAAGTCAACGTAATAGTGTAGTAATTTCTGTTTATGATTGCTATGTATTGCAAAGGAGTGTTATTGTATTTGGTGAAGTTGCAAGTGGACGACTCAGCTGCCGAGTGGGGACAACTGATAAGAAGACGTGACGCATGTCAACGCCAGGGCCCCTGGACTTGCATGCCGCATTAGAGAGTGTGAAGTGAGATAGGAGTTGTTTTTCTCTTTCTGTCATGTAATCAGATGCCCCGATTGGTATATAAGGGGACTATTTGAATGATGAACCAAGAGAGACTCTGTACCGATCAAACTAAGGCTGCAGTTTTCTCTTCCTCATGAGTAATAAATTTGGAACCAGATGCTTCTTCTCTCTTTATTTGATAAATGTCTACATCTGAACCTGACATTTAAATTGGTCCTTCGAGCCGGATTGCAACATACCGGAGGTGCCCAGAGGCAGAGCCGACGACCAAGAAAGACCGTGGCCACGGCAGCTGTCCCATTTTAGGGGACTGGACCTCGGCCCTGTTTCTGGGGACTGAAAGTTGAAGCAAGCCAGGAAGAGAGAAGGCAACACTGGTAGGACACTTATATTTTCATTGGCGGATTTTTGGTAAATAAGTGTCCGTTTAAAGTTAAGGGCGACGGTGTCCTACGCGCGTTTAAACTCCGTGGAGAAGAGGGCGACGGTGTCCTGTACGTACTTAAAACTAAAAAAGACAGAGTGAGTCTATAAAACAGAAAAGACAGCGAGAGAGTCTATAAAACAGGGAAGTAGACAGAGTGAGTCTATAAAACTGAGGAAAAGAAAGAGGGGAAACTGGGAAGAGGGGACTGAAAAATAGACAGAGGGAGTCTATGAAACTGGGAAGAGGGGACTGAAAAATAGACAGAGGGAGTCTATAAAAGTGGGGTGAATCAAAACCGTAAGAATACTAGTCAATGTTGCGTAAAGAGACAGAGAGTCTATAAAAGAGAGACAGAGAGAGTCTATAAAAGAGGGCAACGGTGTCCTACGCGCGTAAATAAAGAGGGGGTGTGAGTGGAGGTTCGCTACCTCGGTGTGAGTGGAGGTTCGCTACCTCATTATTGTTTGTTCGGGGATTTAAAGTCAGTTTAATCTCCTTAAGAGAATCGCTGACTCCAACATGGAGAAAACAAATAGCAAAAAAGCCAACAAGAAAGACCCGAAACAACAGTTAACATGTAAGGACTGCAAGTTTGTAGAAAACCAATGTCCTTCTAAAACAAAACATTTAAATTTGTGGATAACGAAATATGAATTTGCTGGCCAGCTTAATATACAAAAAATATTTAACTTGCAAGATAAAATAAAGACAGACACATTTATTATTGAGAACGAGGGGAACGAATTCTACTTTCAAAGACGAGGAAAAGGTTTTTACCAAAACAGGGGCCGAGGAAGGGGTAGACCTCAATTTAAAATAGGACTCACCGGCAAGGGGCGCGGCTACGCCACAGGCCCAAAAGAAGTCACCTGTTGGTGTTGTGGGGAGACAGGGCATTTTTTGAGGCACTGTCCCCACAATAGAAAAAATACACGACTAGAAAAATCAGCTTCCCAACAGGATGACAAACAAAAAGCCATCGAAGAAAATGTGACATTAAATTAAATAAAAATCTTTATAAGTGGGCCGCTATATTGACACATGGTGTGACCCATGTGTCAACAGGGGGAATGGTAGGACGGATACACAGAATGTATACGACATATGGCTTTAATTTATTCTCAAAAATTTTTATTATTATTATTATTTATTATCATTAACAGTGGCAACGAAGCCAGTTTGGCCGATTACATGCGAAAAACATTAGAGAAAAGAGATGAATTGAAATTACCAGAAGGCGATTGTGCTTCTCTCCAACAGGAAGAACTAGTAGCTCCAGGAGACTGGGTACTGATCCGAAGCCTCAAAAAGAAGCACTGGAATTCTCCAAAGTGGGAAGGCCATCATCAAGTGCTGCTGACCACGCCGACGGCCATAGAGATTGAAGCAAGGAGCACTTGGATGCATCTTACGCATTGTAAAAAGGTCATCTCAACCGACAAACCCAACAGGGAGGGTGAGCGAAAGTCTGATTCAAAGGTGGGAGCAGATATATAGAATCTGAAAATACCTGCGGTCAGTGAAGTTTTCCAAGACGCCTAACCTAATTAGGGGTTCTCGGTCGACATGGCTATTGCGTGGATAAGATTTGCGGTACTATGTTGTGTGGTCTTTGTGACCGTGAAGGCTATTCATTCACCAAATCACGCACTGATAAACAAGAATAGAGGATTTTCATATGGGTCACACCCAATAAAAATGTAGACCGAATCAACTACATCCATTACAATGTACAAAAATTGGGGAATTATACTGAAGAAAGATTTATAGCTGTCAGAGAACAATTGGCTGCAACATCACTCATGGCGTTCCAGAACCGCATTGCGGTCGACATGCTACTGGCAGAGAGAGGTGGCGTTTGCGCTATGTTTGGGGACCAGTGTTGTACATTTATACCAAACAACACATCTCCGGATGGGTCCCTCACGAGAGCCGTTGAAGGCCTGCGCACCCTGAATCGAAAGATGAAAGAACACTCAGGTGTGTCCACCTCAGCATGGGACGAGTGGTGGGAAAAAACGTTTGGCAAATATAAGTTTGGTATTTTCTGTCATGATTTCTATGACTCTGTTCACCTCAATTCTTGTGCTGTGTGGATGTTGTTGTATTCCCTGCATTCGCGCATTACTCGTCCGACTTGTCTCAACCGTCGTCGCTCCCACAAATTCTAAATTACAAGAGATGTACCCTTTGCTTATTTCTGCAAATTGTGGTGATGGAGGGGACACTAATGACCAAACCAATGATGAGATAATTTCTCCTGCCGTCCTATTTTACACACCTTAAAACTTAAAACATAGAAAGGGGACATGATGGAATGTTTAAGTTTGTCATCCAGTAAATGATTCAACTAAATAAAACCTTTAAATCAAAGTTCTTTTGATGACAAAATTTTTGGAGGCAAATGTAGAATAAACAGGAGGGAAATGTAAGAATTATTTTGGAGGATTATTATACATTTGCCGTGTTGAAGTAAATTGCCTCTTGGGAAACACAAGTCAACGTAATAGTGTAGTAATTTCTGTTTATGATTGCTATGTATTGCAAAGGAGTGTTATTGTATTTGGTGAAGTTGCAAGTGGACGACTCAGCTGCCGAGTGGGGACAACTGATAAGAAGACGTGACGCACGTCAACGCCAGGGCCCCTGGACTTGCATGCCGCATTAGAGAGTGTGAAGTGAGATAGGAGTTGTTTTTCTCTTTCTGTCATGTAATCAGATGCCCCGATTGGTATATAAGGGGATTATTTGAATGATGAACCAAGAGAGACTCTGTACCGATCAAACTAAGGCTGCAGTTTTCTCTTCCTCATGAGTAATAAATTTGGAACCAGATGCTTCTTCTCTCTTTATTTGATAAATGTCTACATCTGAACCTGACAGAAACCCTAACCCTAATGTAAAACCCTAGTTTGAAGCATTAACCCTAATGTAAAACCCTAGTTTGAAACCCTAACCCTAATGTAAAACACTAGTTTGAAACGCTAACCCTAATGTAAAACCCTAGTTTGAAACCCCAAATCTAATTTGAAACCATAGTTTAAAACCCTAACCCTAATGTAAAACCCTAGTTTGAAGCATTAACACTAATGTAAAACACTAGTTTGAAACGCTAACCCTAATGTTAAACCCTAATTTGAAACCCTAACCCTAATGTAAAACCCTAGTTTGAAACCCTAACCCTAATGATAAACCCTAGTTTGAAACACTAACCCAAAATTTAAACCCTAGTTTGAAACACTAACCCTAAGGTAAAACCCTAGTTTGAAACCCTAACCCTAATGTAAAACCCTAGTTTGTAACCCTAACCCTAATGTAAAACCATAGTTTGAAACCCTAACCCAAATGTAAAACCCTAGTTTGAAACCCTAACCCTAATGTAAAACCCTAGTTTGTAACCCTAACTCTAATGTAAAACCCTAGTTTGAAACCCTAACCCTAATGTAAAACCCTAGTTTGAAACCCTAACCCTAATGTAAAACCCTTGTTTGAAACCCTAACCCTAAAACAAAACCCTAGATTGAAACCCTAAGCCTAATTTGAAAACCTAGTTTTAAACCCTAACCCTAATGTAAAGCCCTAGTTTGAAACCCTAACCCTTATTTTAAACCCGAGTTTGAAACCCTAACCCTAATGTAAAACCCTAGTTTGAAACCCTAACCCTAATGTAAAACCCCTTGTTTGTAACCCTAACCCTAATTTGAAACCCTAGTTTGAAACCCTAACCCTAATGTTAAACCCTAGTTTGAAACCCAAACCTTAATGTAAAACCCTAGTTTGAAACCCTAACCCTAATTTGAAACCCTAGTTTGAAACCCTAACCCTCATAAAAAACCCTAGTTTGTAACCCTAACCCAAATGTAAAACCCTAGTTTGAAACACTAACCCTAATGTAAAACCCTAGTTTGAAACGCTAACCCTAATGTAAAACCCTAGTTTGAAGCATTAACCCTAAAGTAAAACACTAGTTTGAAACCCTAACCCTAATGTTAAACCCTAGTTTGAAACCCTAACCCTAATGTAAAACCCTAGTTTGAAACCCTAACCCTAATGATAAACCCTAGTTTGAAACCCTAACCCTAAATTGAAACCCTAGTTTGAAACCCTAACCCTAATGTAAAACCCTAGTTTGTAACCCTAACCCTAATGTAAAACCATAGTTTGAAACCCTAACCCAAATGTAAAACCCTAGTTTGAAACCCTAAACCTAATGTAAAACCCTAGTTTGAAACCCTAACCCTAATGTAAAACCCTTGTTTGAAACCCTAACCCTAAAACAAAACCCTAGATTGAAACCCTAAGCCTAATTTGAAACCCTAGTTTGAAACCCTAACCCTAATTTGAATCCCTAGTTTGAAATCCTAACCCTAATGTAAAACCCTAGTTTGAAACCCTAACCCTAATTAGAAACCCTAGTTTGAAACCCTAACCCTAATGTAAAACCCTAGTTTGTAACCCTAACCCTAATGTAAAATGACTGTTTTGAAACCCTAACCCTAATGTAAAACCCTTGTTTGAAACCCTAACCCTAATGTAAAACCCTAGTTTGAAAACCTAACCCTAATGTAAAACCCTAGTGTGAAACCCTAACCCTAATTTTTAACCCCTGTTTTTAAACCCTAACCCTAATGTAAAACCCTAGTTTGAAACCCTAACCCTAATGATAAACCCTAGTTTGAAACCCTAACCCTAAATTGAAACCCTAGTTTGAAACCCTAACCCTAATGTAAAACCCTAGTTTGTAACCCTAACCCTAATGTAAAACCATAGTTTGAAACCCTAACCCAAATGTAAAACCCTAGTTTGAAACCCTAAACCTAATGTAAAACCCTAGTTTGAAACCCTAACCCTAATGTAAAACCCTTGTTTGAAACCCTAACCCTAAAACAAAACCCTAGATTGAAACCCTAAGCCTAATTTGAAACCCTAGTTTGAAACCCTAACCCTAATTTGAATCCCTAGTTTGAAATCCTAACCCTAATGTAAAACCCTAGTTTGAAACCCTAACCCTAATTAGAAACCCTAGTTTGAAACCCTAACCCTAATGTAAAACCCTAGTTTGTAACCCTAACCCTAATGTAAAATGACTGTTTTGAAACCCTAACCCTAATGTAAAACCCTTGTTTGAAACCCTAACCCTAATGTAAAACCCTAGTTTGAAAACCTAACCCTAATGTAAAACCCTAGTGTGAAACCCTAACCCTAATTTTTAACCCCTGTTTTTAAACCCTAACCCTAATATAAAAACCCTAGTTTGAAACCCTAAACCTAATGTAAAACCCTAGTTTGAAACCCTAACCCTAATGTAAAACCCTAGTTTGAAACCCTAACCCTAATGTAAAACCCTAGTTTGTAACCCTAACCCTAATGTAAAATGACTGTTTTGAAACCCTAACCCTAATGTAAAACCCTTGTTTGAAACCCTAACACTAATGTAAAACCCTAGTTTGAAACCCTAAGCCTAATTTGAAACCCTAGTTTGAAACCCTAACCCTAATGTAAAACCCTAGTTTTAAACCCTAACCCTAATGTAAAACCCTAGTTTGTAACCCTAACCCTAATGTAAAATGACTGTTTTGAAACCCTAACCCTAATGTAAAACCCTTGTTTGAAACTCTAACCCTAATGTAAAACCCTAGTTTGAAACCCTAATCCTAATTTTAAACCCTAGTTTGTAACCCTAACCCTAATGTAAAACCCTAGTTTGTAACCCTAACCCTAATGTAAAACCCTAATTTGTAACCCTAACTCTAATGTAAAACCCTAGTTTGAAACCCTAACCCTAATGTAAAACCCTAGTTTGAAACCCTAACCCTAATGTAAAACCCTTGTTTGAAACCCTAACCCTAATGTAAAACCCTTGTTTAAAGCCCTAACCCTAAAACAAAACCCTAGATTGAAACCCTAAGCCTAATTTGAAACCCTAGTTTGAAACCCTAACCCTAATGTAAAACCCTAGTTTGAAACCCTAATCCTAATGTTAAACCTTAGTTTGTAACCGTAACCCTAATGTAAAACCCTAGTTTGAAACCCTAACCCTAATGTTAAACCCTAGTTTGAAAACCTAACCCTAATGTAAAACCCTAGTTTGAAGCATTAACCCTAATGTAAAACCCTAGTTTGAAACCCTAACCCAAATGTTAAACCCTAGTTTGAAACCCTAACCCTAAATTGAAACCCTAGTTTGAAACCCTAACACTAATGTAAAACCCTAGTTTGAAACCCTAACCCTAATGTAAAACCCTAGTTTGAAGCACTAACCCTAATGTAAAACACTAGTTTGAAACGCTAACCCTAATGTAAAACCCTAGTTTGAAACCCCAAATCTAATTTGAAACCATAGTTTAAAACCCTAAACCTAATGTAAAACCCTAGTTTGAAACTCTAACCCTAATTTGAAACCCTAGTTTGAAACCCTAACCCTAATGTAAAACCCTAGTTTGTAACCCTAACCCTAATGTAAAACCATAGTTTGAAACCCTAACCCTAATGTAAAACCCTAGTTTGAAGCAATAACCCAAAATTATAACCCTAGTTTGAAACTCTTACCCTAATGTAAAACCCTAGTTTGAAACCGTAACCCTAATTTGAAACCCTAGTTTGAAACACTTACCCTAATGTAAAACCCTAGTTTGAAACCGTAACCCTAATTTGAAACCCTAGTTTGAAACCCTAACCCTAATGTAAAACACTAGTTTGAAACCCTAACCCTAATTTGAAACCCTAGTTTGAAACCCTAAGCCTAATGCAAAACCCTAGTTTGAAACCCTAACCCTAATGTAAAACCATAGTTTGTAACCCTAACCCTAATGTAAAACCCTAGTTTGAAACCGTAACCCTAATTTGAGACCCTAGTTTGAAACCCTAACCCTAATGTAAAACACTAGTTTGAAACCGTAACGCTAATTTGAAACCCTAGTTTGAAACACTAACCCTAATGTAAAACCCTAGTTTGAAACCGTAACCCTAATTTGAAACCCTAGTTTGAAACCCTAACCCTAATGTAAAACACTAGTTTGAAACCCTAACCCTAATTTGAAACCCTAGTTTGAAACCCTAACCCTAATGTAATACCCTAGTTTGAAACCCTAACCCTAATGTTAAACCCTAGTTTGAAACCCTAACCCTAACGTAAAATCCTAGTTTGAAACCCTAACCCTAATGTAAAACCCTAGTTTGAATCCCTAACCCTAATGTAAAACCCTAGTTTGAAACCGTAACCCTAATTTGAAACCCTAGTTTGAAACCCTAACCCTAATGTAAAACACTAGTTTGAAACCCTAACCCTAATTTGAAATCCTAGTTTGAAACCCTAACCCTAATGCAAAACCCTAGTTTGAAACCCTAACCCTAATGTAAAACCCTAGTTTGAAACCCTAACCCTAATGTTAAACCCTAGTTTGAAACCCTAACCCTAATTTGAAACTGTAGTTTGAAAACCTAACCCTAATATAAAACCCTAGTTTGAAACCCTAACGTTAAACCCTAGTTTGAATCCCTAACCCTAATGCAAAACCCTAGTTTGAAACCCTAACCCTAATGTTAAACCCTAGTTTGAAAACCTAACCCTAATGTAAAACCCTAGTTTGAAGCATTAACCCTAATGTAAAACCCTAGTTTGAAACCCTAACCCAAATGTTAAACCCTAGTTTGAAACCCTAACCCTAAATTGAAACCCTAGTTTGAAACCCTAACCCTAATGTAAAACCCTAGTTTGAAACCCTAACCCTAATGTAAAACCCTAGTTTGTAACCCTAACCCTAATGTAAAACCCTAGTTTGAAACCCTAACACTAATGTAAAACCCTAGTTTGAAACCCTAACCCTAATGTAAAACCCTAGTTTGAAGCACTAACCCTAATGTAAAACACTAGTTTGAAACGCTAACCCTAATGTAAAACCCTAGTTTGAAACCCCAAATCTAATTTGAAACCATAGTTTAAAACCCTAAACCTAATGTAAAACCCTAGTTTGAAACTCTAACCCTAATTTGAAACCCTAGTTTGAAACCCTAACCCTAATGTAAAACCCTAGTTTGTAACCCTAACCCTAATGTAAAACCATAGTTTGAAACCCTAACCCTAATGTAAAACCCTAGTTTGAAACCCTAACCCTAATGTAAAACCCTAGTTTGAAGCAATAACCCAAAATTATAACCCTAGTTTGAAACTCTTACCCTAATGTAAAACCCTAGTTTGAAACCGTAACCCTAATTTGAAACCCTAGTTTGAAACACTTACCCTAATGTAAAACCCTAGTTTGAAACTGTAACCCTAATTTGAAACCCTAGTTTGAAACCCTAACCCTAATGTAAAACACTAGTTTGAAACCCTAACCCTAATTTGAAACCCTAGTTTGAAACCCTAAGCCTAATGCAAAACCCTAGTTTGAAACCCTAACCCTAATGTAAAACCATAGTTTGTAACCCTAACCCTAATGTAAAACCCTAGTTTGAAACCGTAACCCTAATTTGAGACCCTAGTTTGAAACCCTAACCCTAATGTAAAACACTAGTTTGAAACCGTAACACTAATTTGAAACCCTAGTTTGAAACACTAACCCTAATGTAAAACCCTAGTTTGAAACCGTAACCCTAATTTGAAACCCTAGTTTGAAACCCTAACCCTAATGTAAAACACTAGTTTGAAACCCTAACCCTAATTTGAAACCCTAGTTTGAAACCCTAACCCTAATGTAATACCCTAGTTTGAAACCCTAACCCTAATGTTAAACCCTAGTTTGAAACCCTAACCCTAACGTAAAATCCTAGTTTGAAACCCTAACCCTAATGTAAAACCCTAGTTTGAATCCCTAACCCTAATGTAAAACCCTAGTTTGAAACCGTAACCCTAATTTGAAACCCTAGTTTGAAACCCTAACCCTAATGTAAAACACTAGTTTGAAACCCTAACCCTAATTTGAAATCCTAGTTTGAAACCCTAACCCTAATGCAAAACCCTAGTTTGAAACCCTAACCCTAATGTAAAACCCTAGTTTGAAACCCTAACCCTAATGTTAAACCCTAGTTTGAAACCCTAACCCTAATTTGAAACTGTAGTTTGAAAACCTAACCCTAATATAAAACCCTAGTTTGAAACCCTAACGTAAAACCCTAGTTTGAATCCCTAACCCTAATGCAAAACCCTAGTTTGAAACCCTAACCCTAATGTAAAACCCTAGTTTGTAACCCTAACCCTAATGTAAAACCCTAGTTTGAAACACTAACCCTAATGTAAAACACTAGTTTGAAACAGTAACGCTAATTTGAAACCCTAGTTTGAAACACTTACCCTAATTTAAAACCCTAGTTTGAAACCAAAACCCTAATTTGAAACCCTAGTTTGAAACCCTAACCCTAATGTAAAACACTAATTTGAAACCCTAACCCTAATTTGAAACCCTAGTTTGAAACCCTAACCCTAATGCAAAACCCTAGTTTGAAACCCTAACCCTAATGTAAAACCCTAGTTTGTAACCCTAACCCTAATGTAAAACCCTAGTTTGAAACCTTAACCCTAATGTAAAACCCTAGTTTGTAACCCTAACCCTAATGTAAAACCCTAGTTTGAAACCCTAACCCTAATGTTAAACCCTAGTTTGAAACCCTAACGTAAAACCCTAGTTTGAAACCCTAACCCTAATGTAAAACCCTAGTTTGTAACCCTAACCCTAATTTGAAAACCGAGTTTGAACCCCTAACCCTAACGTAAAACCCTAGTTTGAATCCCTAACCCTAATGTAAAACCCTAGTTTGAAACCATAACCCTAATTTGAAACCCTAGTTTGAAACCCTAACCCTAATGTAAAACACTAGTTTTAAACCCTAACCCTAATTTGAAACCCTAGTTCGAAATCCTAACCCTAATGCAAAACCCTAGTTTGAAACCCTAACCCTAATGTAAAACCCTAGTTTGAAACCCTAACCCTAATCTTAAACCCTAGTTTGAAACCCTAACCCTAATTTGAAACTGTAATTTGAAAACCTAACCCTAATATAAAACCCTAGTTTGAAACCCTAACCCTAAAGTAAAACCCTATTTTTAAACCGTAACCCTAATTTGAAACCCTAGTTTGAAACCCTAACCCTAATGTAAAACACTAGTTTGAAACCCTAACCCTAATGTAAAATCCTAGTTTGTAACCTTAACCCTAATGTAAAACCCTAGTTTGAAACCCTAACCCTAATGCAAAACCCTAGTTTGAAACCCTAACCCTAATGTAAAACCCTAGTTTGTAACCCTAACCCTAATGTAAAACCCTAGTTTGAAACCCTAACCCTAATGTAAAACCCTAGTTTAAAGCATTAACCCTAATGTAAAACCCTAGTTTGAAACCCTAACCCTAATGTTAAACCCTAGTTTGAAACCCTAACGTAAAACCCTAGTTTGAAACCCTAACCCTAATGTAAAACCCTAGTTTGTAACCCTAACCCTAATTTGAAAACCGAGTTTGAACCCCTAACCCTAACGTAAAACCCTAGTTTGAATCCCTAACCCTAATGTAAAACCCTAGTTTGAAACCATAACCCTAATTTGAAACCCTAGTTTGAAACACTAACTCTAATGTAAAACCCTATTTTGAAACCGTAACCCTAATTTGAAACCCTAGTTTGAAACCCTAACCCTAATGTAAAACACTAGTTTTAAACCCTAACCCTAATTTGAAACCCTAGTTCGAAATCCTAACCCTAATGCAAAACCCTAGTTTGAAACCCTAACCCTAATGTAAAACCCTAGTTTGAAACCCTAACCCTAATCTTAAACCCTAGTTTGAAACCCTAACCCTAATTTGAAACTGTAATTTGAAAACCTAACCCTAATATAAAACCCTAGTTTGAAACCCTAACCCTAACGTAAAACCCTATTTTGAAACCGTAACCCTAATTTGAAACCCTAGTTTGAAACCCTAACCCTAATGTAAAACACTAGTTTGAAACCCTAACCCTAATGTAAAACCCTAGTTTGTAACCTTAACCCTAATGTAAAACCCTAGTTTGAAACCCTAACCCTAATGTAAAACCCTAGTTTGAAGCATTAACCCTAATGTAAAACCCTAGTTTGAAACCCTAACCCTAATGTTAAACCCTAGTTTGAAACCCTAACACTAACGTAAAACCCTAGTTTGAAACCATAACCCTAATGTAAAACCCTAGTTTGTAACCCTAACCCTAATTTGAAAACCGAGTTTGAAACCCTAACCCTAACGTAAAACCCTAGTTTGAATCCCTAACTCTAATGTAAAACCCTAGTTTGAAACCGTAACCCTAATTTGAAACCCTAGTTTGAAACACTAACCCTAATGTGAAACCCTAGTTTGAAACCGTAACCCTAATTTGAAACCCTAGTTTGAAACCCTAACCCTAACGTAAAACCCTAGTTTGAAACCCTAACCCTAATGTAAAACCCTAGTTTGAATCCCTAACCCTAATGTAAAACCCTAGTTTGAAACCGTAACGCTAATTTGAAACCCTAGTTTGAAACACTAACCCTAATGTAAAACCCTAGTTTTAAACCGTAACCCTAATTTGAAACCCTAGTTTGAAACACTAACCCTAATGTAAAACCCTAGTTTTAAACCGTAACCCTAATTTGAAACCCTAGTTTGAAACCCTAACCCTAATGTAAAACACTAGTTTGAAAGCCTAACCCTAATTTGAAACCCTAGTTTGAAACCCTAACCCTAATTTGAAACCCTAGTTTGAAACCCTAACCCTAATGTAAAACCCTCGTTTGTAACCCTAACCCTAATTTGAAACCCTAGTTGTAAACACTAACCCTAATGTAAAACCCTAGTTTGAAACCGTAACCGGAATTTGAAACCCTAGTTTGAAACCCTATCCCTAATGTAAAACACTAGTTTGAAACCCTAACCCTAATTTGAAACCCTAGTTTGTAACCCTAACCCTAATGTAAAACCCTAATTTGAAACCCTAACCCTAATGTAAAACCCTAGTTTGAAGCATTAACCCTAATGTAAAACCCTAGTTTGAAACCCTAACCCTAATGCAAAACCCTAGTTTGAAACCCTAACCCTAATGTAAAACCCTAGTTTGTAACCCTAACCCTAATGTAAAACCCTAGTTTGAAACCCTAACCCTAATGTAAAACCCTAGTTTAAAGCATTAACCCTAATGTAAAACCCTAGTTTGAAACCCTAACCCTAATGTTAAACCCTAGTTTGAAACCCTAACGTAAAACCCTAGTTTGAAACCCTAACCCTAATGTAAAACCCTAGTTTGTAACCCTAACCCTAATTTGAAAACCGAGTTTGAACCCCTAACCCTAACGTAAAACCCTAGTTTGAATCCCTAACCCTAATGTAAAACCCTAGTTTGAAACCATAACCCTAATTTGAAACCCTAGTTTGAAACACTAACTCTAATGTAAAACCCTATTTTGAAACCGTAACCCTAATTTGAAACCCTAGTTTGAAACCCTAACCCTAATGTAAAACACTAGTTTTAAACCCTAACCCTAATTTGAAACCCTAGTTCGAAATCCTAACCCTAATGCAAAACCCTAGTTTGAAACCCTAACCCTAATGTAAAACCCTAGTTTGAAACCCTAACCCTAATCTTAAACCCTAGTTTGAAACCCTAACCCTAATTTGAAACTGTAATTTGAAAACCTAACCCTAATATAAAACCCTAGTTTGAAACCCTAACCCTAACGTAAAACCCTATTTTGAAACTGTAACCCTAATTTGAAACCCTAGTTTGAAACCCTAACCCTAATGTAAAACACTAGTTTGAAACCCTAACCCTAATGTAAAACCCTAGTTTGTAACCTTAACCCTAATGTAAAACCCTAGTTTGAAACCCTAACCCTAATGTAAAACCCTAGTTTGAAGCATTAACCCTAATGTAAAACCCTAGTTTGAAACCCTAACCCTAATGTTAAACCCTAGTTTGAAACCCTAACACTAACGTAAAACCCTAGTTTGAAACCATAACCCTAATGTAAAACCCTAGTTTGTAACCCTAACCCTAATTTGAAAACCGAGTTTGAAACCCTAACCCTAACGTAAAACCCTAGTTTGAATCCCTAACTCTAATGTAAAACCCTAGTTTGAAACCGTAACCCTAATTTGAAACCCTAGTTTGAAACACTAACCCTAATGTGAAACCCTAGTTTGAAACCGTAACCCTAATTTGAAACCCTAGTTTGAAACCCTAACCCTAACGTAAAACCCTAGTTTGAAACCCTAACCCTAATGTAAAACCCTAGTTTGAATCCCTAACCCTAATGTAAAACCCTAGTTTGAAACCGTAACGCTAATTTGAAACCCTAGTTTGAAACACTAACCCTAATGTAAAACCCTAGTTTTAAACCGTAACCCTAATTTGAAACCCTAGTTTGAAACCCTAACCCTAATGTAAAACACTAGTTTGAAAGCCTAACCCTAATGTAAAACCCTAGTTTGAAACCGTAACGCTAATTTGAAACCCTAGTTTGAAACACTAACCCTAATGTAAAACCCTAGTTTTAAACCGTAACCCTAATTTGAAACCCTAGTTTGAAACCCTAACCCTAATGTAAAACACTAGTTTGAAAGCCTAACCCTAATTTGAAACCCTAGTTTGAAACCCTAACCCTAATTTGAAACCCTAGTTTGAAACCCTAACCCTAATGTAAAACCCTCGTTTGTAACCCTAACCCTAATTTGAAACCCTAGTTGTAAACACTAACCCTAATGTAAAACCCTAGTTTGAAACCGTAACCGGAATTTGAAACCCTAGTTTGAAACCCTATCCCTAATGTAAAACACTAGTTTGAAACCCTAACCCTAATTTGAAACCCTAGTTTGTAACCCTAACCCTTATGTAAAACCCTAATTTGAAACCCTAACCCTAATGTAAAACCCTAGTTTGAAGCATTAACCCTAATGTAAAACCCTAGTTTGAAACCCTAACCCTAATGCAAAACCCTAGTTTGAAACCCTAACCCTAATGTAAAACCCTAGTTTGTAACCCTAACCCTAATGTAAAACCCTAGTTTGAAACCCTAACCCTAATGTAAAACCCTAGTTTAAAGCATTAACCCTAATGTAAAACCCTAGTTTGAAACCCTAACCCTAATGTTAAACCCTAGTTTGAAACCCTAACGTAAAACCCTAGTTTGAAACCCTAACCCTAATGTAAAACCCTAGTTTGTAACCCTAACCCTAATTTGAAAACCGAGTTTGAACCCCTAACCCTAACGTAAAACCCTAGTTTGAATCCCTAACCCTAATGTAAAACCCTAGTTTGAAACCATAACCCTAATTTGAAACCCTAGTTTGAAACACTAACTCTAATGTAAAACCCTATTTTGAAACCGTAACCCTAATTTGAAACCCTAGTTTGAAACCCTAACCCTAATGTAAAACACTAGTTTTAAACCCTAACCCTAATTTGAAACCCTAGTTCGAAATCCTAACCCTAATGCAAAACCCTAGTTTGAAACCCTAACCCTAATGTAAAACCCTAGTTTGAAACCCTAACCCTAATCTTAAACCCTAGTTTGAAACCCTAACCCTAATTTGAAACTGTAATTTGAAAACCTAACCCTAATATAAAACCCTAGTTTGAAACCCTAACCCTTAACGTAAAACCCTATTTTGAAACCGTAACCCTAATTTGAAACCCTAGTTTGAAACCCTAACCCTAATGTAAAACACTAGTTTGAAACCCTAACCCTAATGTAAAACCCTAGTTTGTAACCTTAACCCTAATGTAAAACCCTAGTTTGAAACCCTAACCCTAATGTAAAACCCTAGTTTGAAGCATTAACCCTAATGTAAAACCCTAGTTTGAAACCCTAACCCTAATGTTAAACCCTAGTTTGAAACCCTAACACTAACGTAAAACCCTAGTTTGAAACCATAACCCTAATGTAAAACCCTAGTTTGTAACCCTAACCCTAATTTGAAAACCGAGTTTGAAACCCTAACCCTAACGTAAAACCCTAGTTTGAATCCCTAACTCTAATGTAAAACCCTAGTTTGAAACCGTAACCCTAATTTGAAACCCTAGTTTGAAACACTAACCCTAATGTGAAACCCTATTTTGAAACCGTAACCCTAATTTGAAACCCTAGTTTGAAACCCTAACCCTAATGTAAAACACTAGTTTGAAACCCTAACCCTAATGTAAAACCCTAGTTTGTAACCTTAACCCTAATGTAAAACCCTAGTTTGAAACCCTAACCCTAATGTAAAACCCTAGTTTGAAGCATTAACCCTAATGTAAAACCCTAGTTTGAAACCCTAACCCTAATGTTAAACCCTAGTTTGAAACCCTAACACTAACGTAAAACCCTAGTTTGAAACCATAACCCTAATGTAAAACCCTAGTTTGTAACCCTAACCCTAATTTGAAAACCGAGTTTGAAACCCTAACCCTAACGTAAAACCCTAGTTTGAATCCCTAACTCTAATGTAAAACCCTAGTTTGAAACCGTAACCCTAATTTGAAACCCTAGTTTGAAACACTAACCCTAATGTGAAACCCTAGTTTGAAACACTAACCCTAATGTGAAACCCTAGTTTGAAACCGTAACACTAATTTGAAACCCTAGTTTGAAACCCTAACCCTAACGTAAAACCCTAGTTTGAAACCCTAACCCTAATGTAAAACCCTAGTTTGAATCCCTAACCCTAATGTAAAACCCTAGTTTGAATCCCTAACCCTAATGTAAAACCCTAGTTTGAAACCGTAACGCTAATTTGAAACCCTAGTTTGAAACACTAACCCTAATGTAAAACCCTAGTTTTAAACCGTAACCCTAATTTGAAACCCTAGTTGTAAACACTAACCCTAATGTAAAACCCTAGTTTGAAACCGTAACCGGAATTTGAAACCCTAGTTTGAAACCCTATCCCTAATGTAAAACACTAGTTTGAAACCCTAACCCTAATTTGAAACCCTAGTTTGTAACCCTAACCCTAATGTAAAACCCTAGTTTGAAACCCTAACCCTAATGTAAAACCCTAGTTTGAAGCATTAACCCTAATGTAAAACCCTAGTTTGAAACCCTAACCCTAATGTTAAACCCTAGCTTGAAATCCTAACCCTAACGTAAAACCCTAGTTTGAAACCCTTACCCTAATGTCAAACCCTAGTTTGAAACCCTAACCCTAATTAGAAACTGTAGTTTGAAAACCTAACCCTAATATAAAACCCTATATTGAAACCCTAACCCTAATGTAAAACCCTAGTTTGAATCCCTAACCTTAATGCAAAACCCTAGTTTGAAACCCTAACCCTAATGTAAAATCCTAGTTTGTAACCCTAACCCTAATGTAAAACCCTAGTTTGAAACACTAACCCTAATGTAAAACACTAGTTTGAAACCGTAACGCAAATTTGAAACCCTAGTTTGAAACACTTAGCCTAATGTAAAACCCTAGTTTGAAACCGTAACCCTAATTTGAAACCCTAGTTTGAAACCCTAACCCTAATGTAAAACACTAGTTTGAAACCCTAACCCTAATTTGAAACCCTAGTTTGAAACCCTAAGCCTAATGCAAAACCCTAGTTTGAAACCCTAACCCTAATGTAAAACCATAGTTTGTAACCCTAACCCTAATGTAAAACCCTAGTTTGAAACCCTAACCCTAATGTAAAACCCTAGTTTGAAGCATTAACCCTAATGTAAAACCCTAGTTTGAAACCCTAACCCTAATGTTAAACCCTGGTTTGAAACCCTAACCCTAACGTAAAACCCTACTTTGAAACCCTAACCCTAATGTAAAACCCTAGTTTGTAACCCTAACCCTAATTTGAAAACCGAGTTTGAAACCCTAACCCTAACGTAAAACCCTAGTTTGAATCCCTAACTCTAATGTAAAACCCTAGTTTGAAACCTTAACCCTAATTTGAAACCCTAGTTTGAAACACTAACCCTAATGTAAAACCCTAGTTTGAAACCGTAACCCTAATTTGAAACCCTAGTTTGAAACCCTAACCCTAAAGTAAAACCCTAGTTTGAAACCCTAACCCTAATGTAAAACCCTAGTTTGTAACCCTAACACTAATTTGAAACCCAATTTTTAAACGCTAACCCTAATGTAAAACCCTAGTTTGTAACCCTAACCCTAATTTGAAACCCTAGTTTGTAACCCTAACCCTATTTTGAAAACCGAGTTTGAAACCCTAACCCTAACGTAAAACCCTAGTTTGAATCCCTAACCCTAATGTAAAACCCTAGTTTGAAACCGTAACCCTAATTTGAAACCCTAGTTTGAAACACTAACTCTAATGTAAAACCCTATTTTGAAACGGTAACCCTAATTTGAAACCCTAGTTTGAAACCCTAACCCTAATGTAAAACCCTAGTTTGAAACCGTAACCCTAATTTGAAACCCTAGTTTGAAACCCTAACCCTAATGTAAAACACTAGTTTGAAACCCTAACCCTAATTTGAAACCCTAGTTTGAAACCCTAACCCTAATGCAAAACCCTAGTTTGAAACCCTAACCCTAATGTAAAACCCTAGTTTGAAACCCTAACCCTAATTTGAAACTGTATTTTGAAAACCTAACCCTAATATAAAACCCTATATTGAAACCCTAACCCTAACGTAAAACCCTAGTTTGAATCCCTTACCCTAATGCAAAACCCTAGTTTGAAACCCTAACCCTAATGTAAAATCCTAGTTTGTAACCCTAACCCTAATGTAAAACCCTAGTTTGAAACACTAACCCTAATGTAAAACACTAGTTTGAAACCGTAACGCTAATTTGAAACCCTAGTTTGAAACACTTACCCTAATGTAAAACCCTAGTTTGAAACCGTAACCCTAATTTGAAACCTAGTTTAAAACCCTAACCCTAATGTAAAACCCTAGTTTGAAACCCTAACCCTAATGTAAAACCCTAGTTTGAAGCATTAACCCTAATGTAAAACCCTAGTTTGAAACCCTAACCCTAATGTTAAACCCTAGTTTGAAACCCTAAACCTAATGTAAAACCCTAGTTTGAAGCATTAACCATAATGTAAAACCCTAGTTTGAAACCCTAACCCTAATGATAAACCCTAGATTCAAACCTTAACCCTAACGTAAAACCCTAGTTTGAAACCCTAACCCTAATGTAAAACCCTAGTTTGTAACCCTAACCCTAATTTGAAAATCGAGTTTGAAACCCTAACCCTACTGCGACCCGAAAGCAGCGACTTAGACCGCTCAGCCATCCTGACAGCTCTTTCCTTCCCAGGTTCATTGGGGGACTTTGACACCTGGTAGCCTGCCATTCATTTCAATTGGGCTTTTCGACCATTCATTCCTATGGGGGAATCTCTGGGATTCGAACCCGCGCCTCCAGTGGGGACTGCGACCCGAGCGCAGCGACTTAGACCGCTCGGCCATCCTGACAGCTCTTTCCTTCCCAGGTTCATTGGGGGACTTTGACACCTGGTAGCCCGCCATTCATTTCAATTGGGCATTTCGACCATTCATTCCTATGGGGGAATCTCTGGGATTCGAACCCGCGCCTCCAGTGGGGACTGCGACCCGAGCGCAGCGACTTAGACCGCTCGGCCATCCTGACAGCTCTTTCCTTCCCAGGTTCATTGGGGGACTTTGACACCTGGTAGCCCGCCATTCATTTCAATGGGGCATTTCGACCATTCTTTCCTATGGGGGAATCTCTGGGATTCGAACCCACGCCTCCAGTGGGGACTGCGACCCGAACGCAGCGACTTAGACCGCTCAGCCATCCTGACAGCTCTTTCCTTCCCTGGTTCATTGGGGGACTTTGAGACCTGGTAGCCCGCCATTCATTTCAATTAGGCATTTTGACAATTCATTCCTATGGGGGAATCTCTGTGATTCGAACCCGCGCCTCCAGTGGGGACTGCGACCCGAGCGCAGCGACTTAGACCGCTCAGCCATCCTGACAGCTCTTTCCTTCCCAGGTTCATTGGGGGACTTTGACACCTGGTAGCCCGCCATTCATTTCAATGGGGCATTTCGACCATTCATTCCTATGGGGGAATCTCTGGGATTCGAACCCACGCCTCCAGTGGGGACTGCGACCCGAGCGCAGCGACTTAGACCGCTCGGCCATCCTGACAGCTCTTTCCTTCCCAGGTTCATTGGGGGACTTTGACACCTGGTACCCCGCCATTCATTTCAATTGGGCTTTTCGACAATTCATTCCTATGGGGGAATCTCTGGGATTCGAACCCGCGCCTCCAGTGGGGACTGCGACCCGAGCGCAGCGACTTAGACCGCTCGGCCATCCTGACAGCTCTTTCCTTCCCAGGTTCATTGGGGGACTTTGACACCTGGTAGCCCGCCATTTATTTCAATTGGGCATTTCGACCTTTCATTCCTATGGGGGAATCTCTGGGATTCGAACCCGCGCCTCCAGTGGGGACTGCGACCCGAGCGCAGCGACTTAGACCGCTCGGCCATCCTGACAGCTCTTTTCTTCCCAGGTTCATTGGGGGACTTTGACACCTGGTAGCCCGCCATTCATTTCAATGGGGCATTTCGACCATTCATTCCTATGGGGGAATCTATGTGAATAAAATCCCGCGCCTCCAGTGGGGACTGCGACCCGAGCGCAGCGACTTAGACCGCTCGGCCATCCTGACAGCTCTTTCCTTCCCAGGTTCATTGGGGGACTTTGACACCTGGTAGCCCGCCATTCATTTCAATGGGGCATTTCGACCATTCATTCCTATGGGGTAATCTCTGGGATTCAAACCCTCGCCTCCAGTGGGGACTGCGACCCGAACGCAGCGACTTAGACCGCTCAGCCATCCTGACAGCTCTTTCCTTCCCAGGTTCATTGGGGGACTTTGACACCTGGTAGCCCGCCATTCATTTCAATGGGGCATTTCGACCATTCATTCCTATGGGGGAATCTCTGGGATTCGAACCCGCGCCTCCAGTGGGGACTGCGACCCGAGCGCAGCGACTTAGACCGCTCGGCCATCATGACAGCTCTTTCCTTCCAAGGTTCAATGGGGGACTTTGACACCTGGTAGCCCGCCATTCATTTCAATGGGGCATTTTGACCATTCATTCCTATGGGGAAATCTCTGTGAATAAAATCCCGCGCCTCCAGTGGGGACTGCGTCCCGAGCGCAGCGACTTAGACCGCTCTGCCATCCTGACAGCTCTTTCCTTCCCAGGTTCATTGGGGGACTTTGACACCTCGTAGCCCGCCATTTATTTCAATTGGGCATTTCGACCTTTCATTCCTATGGGGGAATCTCTGGGATTCGAACCCGCGCCTCCAGTGGGGACTGCGACCCGAGCGCAGCGACTTAGACCGCTCGGCCATCCTGACAGCTCTTTCCTTCCCAGGTTCATTGGGGGACTTTGACACCTGGTAGCCCGCCATTCATTTCAATTGGGCATTTCGACCATTCATTCCTATGGGGGAATCTCTGGGATTCGAACCCGCGCCTCCAGTGGGGACTGCGACCCGAGCGCAGCGACTTAGACCGCTCAGCCATCCTGACAGCTCTTTCCTTCCAAGGTTCAATGGGTGACTTTGACACCTGGTAGCCCGCCATTCATTTCAATTGGGCATTTCGACCATTCATTCCTATGGGGGAATCTCTGGGATTCGAACCCGCGCCTCCAGTGGGGACTGTGACCCGAACGCAGCGACTTAGACCGCTCAGCCATCCTGACAGCTCTTTCCTTCCCTGGTTCATTGGGGGACTTTGAGACCTGGTAGCCCGCCATTCATTTCAATTGGGCATTTCGACCATTCATTCCTATGGGGGAATCTCTGTGATTCGAACCCGCGCCTCCAGTGGGGACTGCGACCCGAGCGCAGCGACTTAGACCGCTCTGCCATCCTGACAGCTCTTTCCTTCCCAGGTTCAATGGTGGACTTTGACACCTGGAATCCCGCCATTCATTTCAATGGGGCATTTCGACCATTCATTCCTATGGGGGAATCTCTGGGATTCGAACCCGCGCCTCCAGTGGGGACTGCGACCTGAGCGCAGCGACTTAGACCGCTCAGCCATCCTGACAGCTCTTTCCTTCCCAGGTTCATTGGGGGACTTTGACACCTGGTAGCCCGCCATTCATTTCAATTGGGCATTTCGACCATTCATTCCTATGGGGGAATCTCTGGGATTCGAACCCGCGCCTCCAGTTGGGACTGCGACCCGAGCGCAGCGACTTAGACCGCTCAGCCATCCTGACAGCTCTTTCCTTCCCAGGTTCATTGGGGGACTTTGACACCTGGTAGCCCGCCATTCATTTCAATGGGGCATTTCGACCATTCATTCCTATGGGGGAATCTCTGGGATTCGAACCCGCGCCTCCAGTGGGGACTGCGACCCGAGCGCAGCGACTTAGACCGCTCGGCCATCCTGACAGCTCTTTCCTTCCCAGGTTCAATGGTGGACTTTGACACCTGGAATCCCGCCATTCATTTCAATGGGGCATTTCGACCATTCATTCCTATGGGGGAATCTCTGGGATTCGAACCCGCGCCTCCAGAGGGGACTGCGACCCGAGCGCAGCGACTTAGACCGCTCAGCCATCCTGACAGCTCTTTCCTTCCCAGGTTCATTGGGGGACTTTGACACCTGGTAGCCCGCCATTCATTTCAATTGGGCATTTCGACCATTCATTCCTATGGGGGAATCTCTGGGATTCGAACCCGCGCCTCCAGTGGGGACTGCGACCCGAGCGCAGCGACTTAGACCGCTCGGCCATCCTGACAGCTCTTTCCTTCCAAGGTTCATTGGGGGACTTTGACACCTGGTAGCCCGCCATTCATTTCAATTGGGCATTTCGACCATTCATTCCTATGGGGGAATCTCTGGGATTCGAACCCGCGCCTCCAGTGGGGACTGCGACCCGAGCGCAGCGACTTAGACCGCTCGGCCATCCTGACAGCTCTTTCCTTCCCAGGTTCATTGGGGGACTTTGACACCTGGTAGCCCGCCATTCATTTCAATTGGGCATTTCGACCATTCATTCCTATGGGGGAATCTCTGGGATTCGAACCCGCGCCTCCAGTGGGGACTGCGACCCGAGCGCAGCGACTTAGACCGCTCGGCCATCCTGACAGCTCTTTTCTTCCCAGGTTCATTGGGGGACTTTGACACCTGGTAGCCCGCCATTCATTTCAATGGGGCATTTCGACCATTCATTCCTATGGGGGAATCTATGTGAATAAAATCCCGCGCCTCCAGTGGGGACTGCGACCCGAGCGCAGCGACTTAGACCGCTCAGCCATCCTGACAGCTCTTTCCTTCCCAGGTTCATTGGGGGACTTTGACACCTGGTAGCCCGCCATTCATTTCAATTGGGCATTTCGACCTTTCATTCCTATGGGGGAATCTCTTGGATTCGAACCCGCGCCTCCAGTGGGGACTGCGACCCGAACGCAGCGACTTAGACCGCTCGGCCATTCTGACAGCTCTTTCCTTCCAAGGTTCAATGGGGGACTTTGACACCTGGTAGCCCGCCATTCATTTCAATTGGGCTTTTCGACCATTCATTCCTATGGGGGAATCTCTGGGATTCGAACCCGCCCCTCCAGTGGGGACTGCGACCCGAGCGCAGCGACTTAGACCGCTCGGCCATCCTGACAGCTCTTTCCTTCCCAGGTTCATTGGGGGACTTTGACACCTGGTAGCCCGCCATTCATTTCAATGGGGCATTTCGACCATTCATTCCTATGGGGTAATCTCTGGGATTCAAACCCTCGCCTCCAGTGGGGACTGCGACCCGAACGCAGCGACTTAGACCGCTCAGCCATCCTGACAGCTCTTTCCTTCCCAGGTTCATTGGGGGACTTTGACACCTGGTAGCCCGCCATTCATTTCAATGGGGCATTTCGACCATTCATTCCTATGGGGGAATCTCTGGGATTCGAACCCGCGCCTCCAGTGGGGACTGCGACCCGAGCGCAGCGACTTAGACCGCTCGGCCATCATGACAGCTCTTTCCTTCCAAGGTTCAATGGGGGACTTTGACACCTGGTAGCCCGCCATTCATTTCAATGGGGCATTTTGACCATTCATTCCTATGGGGAAATCTCTGTGAATAAAATCCCGCGCCTCCAGTGGGGACTGCGTCCCGAGCGCAGCGACTTAGACCGCTCTGCCATCCTGACAGCTCTTTCCTTCCCAGGTTCATTGGGGGACTTTGACACCTCGTAGCCCGCCATTTATTTCAATTGGGCATTTCGACCTTTCATTCCTATGGGGGAATCTCTGGGATTCGAACCCGCGCCTCCAGTGGGGACTGCGACCCGAGCGCAGCGACTTAGACCGCTCGGCCATCCTGACAGCTCTTTCCTTCCCAGGTTCATTGGGGGACTTTGACACCTGGTAGCCCGCCATTCATTTCAATTGGGCATTTCGACCATTCATTCCTATGGGGGAATCTCTGGGATTCGAACCCGCGCCTCCAGTGGGGACTGCGACCCGAGCGCAGCGACTTAGACCGCTCAGCCATCCTGACAGCTCTTTCCTTCCAAGGTTCAATGGGTGACTTTGACACCTGGTAGCCCGCCATTCATTTCAATTGGGCATTTCGACCATTCATTCCTATGGGGGAATCTCTGGGATTCGAACCCGCGCCTCCAGTGGGGACTGTGACCCGAACGCAGCGACTTAGACCGCTCAGCCATCCTGACAGCTCTTTCCTTCCCTGGTTCATTGGGGGACTTTGAGACCTGGTAGCCCGCCATTCATTTCAATTGGGCATTTCGACCATTCATTCCTATGGGGGAATCTCTGTGATTCGAACCCGCGCCTCCAGTGGGGACTGCGACCCGAGCGCAGCGACTTAGACCGCTCTGCCATCCTGACAGCTCTTTCCTTCCCAGGTTCAATGGTGGACTTTGACACCTGGAATCCCGCCATTCATTTCAATGGGGCATTTCGACCATTCATTCCTATGGGGGAATCTCTGGGATTCGAACCCGCGCCTCCAGTGGGGACTGCGACCTGAGCGCAGCGACTTAGACCGCTCAGCCATCCTGACAGCTCTTTCCTTCCCAGGTTCATTGGGGGACTTTGACACCTGGTAGCCCGCCATTCATTTCAATTGGGCATTTCGACCATTCATTCCTATGGGGGAATCTCTGGGATTCGAACCCGCGCCTCCAGTGGGGACTGCGACCCGAGCGCAGCGACTTAGACCGCTCGGCCATCCTGACAGCTCTTTCCTTCCCAGGTTCATTGGGGGACTTTGACACCTGGTAGCCCGCCATTCATTTCAATGGGGCATTTCGACCATTCATTCCTATGGGGGAATCTCTGGGATTCGAACCCGCGCCTCCAGTGGGGACTGCGACCCGAGCGCAGCGACTTAGACCGCTCGGCCATCCTGACAGCTCTTTCCTTCCCAGGTTCAATGGTGGACTTTGACACCTGGAATCCCGCCATTCATTTCAATGGGGCATTTCGACCATTCATTCCTATGGGGGAATCTCTGGGATTCGAACCCGCGCCTCCAGAGGGGACTGCGACCCGAGCGCAGCGACTTAGACCGCTCAGCCATCCTGACAGCTCTTTCCTTCCCAGGTTCATTGGGGGACTTTGACACCTGGTAGCCCGCCATTCATTTCAATTGGGCATTTCGACCATTCATTCCTATGGGGGAATCTCTGGGATTCGAACCCGCGCCTCCAGTGGGGACTGCGACCCGAGCGCAGCGACTTAGACCGCTCGGCCATCCTGACAGCTCTTTCCTTCCAAGGTTCATTGGGGGACTTTGACACCTGGTAGCCCGCCATTCATTTCAATTGGGCATTTCGACCATTCATTCCTATGGGGGAATCTCTGGGATTCGAACCCGCGCCTCCAGTGGGGACTGCGACCCGAGCGCAGCGACTTAGACCGCTCGGCCATCCTGACAGCTCTTTCCTTCCCAGGTTCATTGGGGGACTTTGACACCTGGTAGCCCGCCATTCATTTCAATTGGGCATTTCGACCATTCATTCCTATGGGGGAATCTCTGGGATTCGAACCCGCGCCTCCAGTGGGGACTGCGACCCGAGCGCAGCGACTTAGACCGCTCGGCCATCCTGACAGCTCTTTCCTTCCCAGGTTCATTGGGGGACTTTGACACCTGGTAGCCCGCCATTCATTTCAATTGGGCATTTCGACCATTCATTCCTATGGGGGAATCTCTGGGATTCGAACCCGCGCCTCCAGTAGGGACTGCGACCCGAGCGCAGCGACTTAGACCGCTCGGCCATCCTGACAGCTCTTTCCTTCCAAGGTTCAATGGGGGACTTTGACACCTGGTAGCCCGCAATTAATTTCAATTGGGCATTTCGACCATTCATTCCTATGGGGGAATCTCTGGGATTCGAACCCGCGCCTCCAGTGGGGACTGCGACCCGAGCGCAGCGACTTAGACCGCTCGGCCATCCTGACAGCTCTTTCCTTCCCAGGTTCATTGGGGGACTTTGACACCTGGTAGCCCGCCATTCATTTCAATTGGGCATTTCGACCATTCATTCCTATGGGGGAATCTCTGGGATTCGAACCCGCGCCTCCAGTGGGGACTGCGACCCGAGCGCAGCGACTTAGACCGCTCAGCCATCCTGACAGCTCTTTCCTTCCAAGGTTCAATGGGTGACTTTGACACCTGGTAGCCCGCCATTCATTTCAATTGGGCATTTCGACCATTCATTCCTATGGGGGAATCTCTGGGATTCGAACCCGCGCCTCCAGTGGGGACTGTGACCCGAACGCAGCGACTTAGACCGCTCAGCCATCCTGACAGCTCTTTCCTTCCCTGGTTCATTGGGGGACTTTGAGACCTGGTAGCCCGCCATTCATTTCAATTGGGCATTTCGACCATTCATTCCTATGGGGGAATCTCTGGGATTCGAACCCGCGCCTCCAGTGGGGACTGCGACCCGAGCGCAGCGACTTAGACCGCTCGGCCATCCTGACAGCTCTTTCCTTCCCAGGTTCATTGGGGGACTTTGACACCTGGTAGCCCGCCATTCATTTCAATTGGGCATTTCGACCATTCATTCCTATGGGGGAATCTCTGGGATTCGAACCCGCGCCTCCAGTGGGGACTGCGACCCGAGCGCAGCGACTTAGACCGCTCAGCCATCCTGACAGCTCTTTCCTTCCAAGGTTCAATGGGTGACTTTGACACCTGGTAGCCCGCCATTCATTTCAATTGGGCATTTCGACCATTCATTCCTATGGGGGAATCTCTGGGATTCGAACCCGCGCCTCCAGTGGGGACTGTGACCCGAACGCAGCGACTTAGACCGCTCAGCCATCCTGACAGCTCTTTCCTTCCCTGGTTCATTGGGGGACTTTGAGACCTGGTAGCCCGCCATTCATTTCAATTGGGCATTTCGACCATTCATTCCTATGGGGGAATCTCTGTGATTCGAACCCGCGCCTCCAGTGGGGACTGCGACCCGAGCGCAGCGACTTAGACCGCTCTGCCATCCTGACAGCTCTTTCCTTCCCAGGTTCAATGGTGGACTTTGACACCTGGAATCCCGCCATTCATTTCAATGGGGCATTTCGACCATTCATTCCTATGGGGGAATCTCTGGGATTCGAACCCGCGCCTCCAGTGGGGACTGCGACCTGAGCGCAGCGACTTAGACCGCTCAGCCATCCTGACAGCTCTTTCCTTCCCAGGTTCATTGGGGGACTTTGACACCTGGTAGCCCGCCATTCATTTCAATTGGGCATTTCGACCATTCATTCCTATGGGGGAATCTCTGGGATTCGAACCCGCGCCTCCAGTGGGGACTGCGACCCGAGCGCAGCGACTTAGACCGCTCAGCCATCCTGACAGCTCTTTCCTTCCCAGGTTCATTGGGGGACTTTGACACCTGGTAGCCCGCCATTCATTTCAATGGGGCATTTCGACCATTCATTCCTATGGGGGAATCTCTGGGATTCGAACCCGCGCCTCCAGTGGGGACTGCGACCCGAGCGCAGCGACTTAGACCGCTCGGCCATCCTGACAGCTCTTTCCTTCCCAGGTTCAATGGTGGACTTTGACACCTGGAATCCCGCCATTCATTTCAATGGGGCATTTCGACCATTCATTCCTATGGGGGAATCTCTGGGATTCGAACCCGCGCCTCCAGAGGGGACTGCGACCCGAGCGCAGCGACTTAGACCGCTCAGCCATCCTGACAGCTCTTTCCTTCCCAGGTTCATTGGGGGACTTTGACACCTGGTAGCCCGCCATTCATTTCAATTGGGCATTTCGACCATTCATTCCTATGGGGGAATCTCTGGGATTCGAACCCGCGCCTCCAGTGGGGACTGCGACCCGAGCGCAGCGACTTAGACCGCTCGGCCATCCTGACAGCTCTTTCCTTCCAAGGTTCATTGGGGGACTTTGACACCTGGTAGCCCGCCATTCATTTCAATTGGGCATTTCGACCATTCATTCCTATGGGGGAATCTCTGGGATTCGAACCCGCGCCTCCAGTGGGGACTGCGACCCGAGCGCAGCGACTTAGACCGCTCGGCCATCCTGACAGCTCTTTCCTTCCCAGGTTCATTGGGGGACTTTGACACCTGGTAGCCCGCCATTCATTTCAATTGGGCATTTCGACCATTCATTCCTATGGGGGAATCTCTGGGATTCGAACCCGCGCCTCCAGTGGGGACTGCGACCCGAGCGCAGCGACTTAGACCGCTCGGCCATCCTGACAGCTCTTTCCTTCCCAGGTTCATTGGGGGACTTTGACACCTGGTAGCCCGCCATTCATTTCAATTGGGCATTTCGACCATTCATTCCTATGGGGGAATCTCTGGGATTCGAACCCGCGCCTCCAGTAGGGACTGCGACCCGAGCGCAGCGACTTAGACCGCTCGGCCATCCTGACAGCTCTTTCCTTCCAAGGTTCAATGGGGGACTTTGACACCTGGTAGCCCGCAATTAATTTCAATTGGGCATTTCGACCATTCATTCCTATGGGGGAATCTCTGGGATTCGAACCCGCGCCTCCAGTGGGGACTGCGACCCGAGCGCAGCGACTTAGACCGCTCGGCCATCCTGACAGCTCTTTCCTTCCCAGGTTCATTGGGGGACTTTGACACCTGGTAGCCCGCCATTCATTTCAATTGGGCATTTCGACCATTCATTCCTATGGGGGAATCTCTGGGATTCGAACCCGCGCCTCCAGTGGGGACTGCGACCCGAGCGCAGCGACTTAGACCGCTCAGCCATCCTGACAGCTCTTTCCTTCCAAGGTTCAATGGGTGACTTTGACACCTGGTAGCCCGCCATTCATTTCAATTGGGCATTTCGACCATTCATTCCTATGGGGGAATCTCTGGGATTCGAACCCGCGCCTCCAGTGGGGACTGTGACCCGAACGCAGCGACTTAGACCGCTCAGCCATCCTGACAGCTCTTTCCTTCCCTGGTTCATTGGGGGACTTTGAGACCTGGTAGCCCGCCATTCATTTCAATTGGGCATTTCGACCATTCATTCCTATGGGGGAATCTCTGTGATTCGAACCCGCGCCTCCAGTGGGGACTGCGACCCGAGCGCAGCGACTTAGACCGCTCTGCCATCCTGACAGCTCTTTCCTTCCCAGGTTCAATGGTGGACTTTGACACCTGGAATCCCGCCATTCATTTCAATGGGGCATTTCGACCATTCATTCCTATGGGGGAATCTCTGGGATTCGAACCCGCGCCTCCAGTGGGGACTGCGACCTGAGCGCAGCGACTTAGACCGCTCAGCCATCCTGACAGCTCTTTCCTTCCCAGGTTCATTGGGGGACTTTGACACCTGGTAGCCCGCCATTCATTTCAATTGGGCATTTCGACCATTCATTCCTATGGGGGAATCTCTGGGATTCGAACCCGCGCCTCCAGTGGGGACTGCGACCCGAGCGCAGCGACTTAGACCGCTCAGCCATCCTGACAGCTCTTTCCTTCCCAGGTTCATTGGGGGACTTTGACACCTGGTAGCCCGCCATTCATTTCAATGGGGCATTTCGACCATTCATTCCTATGGGGGAATCTCTGGGATTCGAACCCGCGCCTCCAGTGGGGACTGCGACCCGAGCGCAGCGACTTAGACCGCTCGGCCATCCTGACAGCTCTTTCCTTCCCAGGTTCAATGGTGGACTTTGACACCTGGAATCCCGCCATTCATTTCAATGGGGCATTTCGACCATTCATTCCTATGGGGGAATCTCTGGGATTCGAACCCGCGCCTCCAGAGGGGACTGCGACCCGAGCGCAGCGACTTAGACCGCTCAGCCATCCTGACAGCTCTTTCCTTCCCAGGTTCATTGGGGGACTTTGACACCTGGTAGCCCGCCATTCATTTCAATTGGGCATTTCGACCATTCATTCCTATGGGGGAATCTCTGGGATTCGAACCCGCGCCTCCAGTGGGGACTGCGACCCGAGCGCAGCGACTTAGACCGCTCGGCCATCCTGACAGCTCTTTCCTTCCAAGGTTCATTGGGGGACTTTGACACCTGGTAGCCCGCCATTCATTTCAATTGGGCATTTCGACCATTCATTCCTATGGGGGAATCTCTGGGATTCGAACCCGCGCCTCCAGTGGGGACTGCGACCCGAGCGCAGCGACTTAGACCGCTCGGCCATCCTGACAGCTCTTTCCTTCCCAGGTTCATTGGGGGACTTTGACACCTGGTAGCCCGCCATTCATTTCAATTGGGCATTTCGACCATTCATTCCTATGGGGGAATCTCTGGGATTCGAACCCGCGCCTCCAGTGGGGACTGCGACCCGAGCGCAGCGACTTAGACCGCTCGGCCATCCTGACAGCTCTTTCCTTCCCAGGTTCATTGGGGGACTTTGACACCTGGTAGCCCGCCATTCATTTCAATTGGGCATTTCGACCATTCATTCCTATGGGGGAATCTCTGGGATTCGAACCCGCGCCTCCAGTAGGGACTGCGACCCGAGCGCAGCGACTTAGACCGCTCGGCCATCCTGACAGCTCTTTCCTTCCAAGGTTCAATGGGGGACTTTGACACCTGGTAGCCCGCAATTAATTTCAATTGGGCATTTCGACCATTCATTCCTATGGGGGAATCTCTGGGATTCGAACCCGCGCCTCCAGTGGGGACTGCGACCCGAGCGCAGCGACTTAGACCGCTCGGCCATCCTGACAGCTCTTTCCTTCCCAGGTTCATTGGGGGACTTTGACACCTGGTAGCCCGCCATTCATTTCAATTGGGCATTTCGACCATTCATTCCTATGGGGGAATCTCTGGGATTCGAACCCGCGCCTCCAGTGGGGACTGCGACCCGAGCGCAGCGACTTAGACCGCTCGGCCATCCTGACAGCTCTTTCCTTCCCAGGTTCATTGGGGGACTTTGACACCTGGTAGCCCGCCATTTATTTCAATTGGGCATTTCGACCTTTCATTCCTATGGGGGAAACTCTGGGATTCGAACCCGCGCCTCCAGTGGGGACTGCAACCCGAGCGCAGCGACTTAGACCGCTCAGCCATCCTGATAGCTCTTTCCTTCCCAGGTTCATTGGGGGACTTTGACACCTGGTAGCCCGCCATTCATTTCAATTGGGCATTTCGACCATTCATTCCTATGGGGGAATCTCTGGGATTCGAAACCGCGCCTCCAGTGGGGACTGCGACCCGAGCGCAGCGACTTAGACCGCTCGGCCATCCTGACAGCTCTTTCCTTCCCAGGTTCATTGGGGGACTTTGACACCTGGTAGCCCGCCATTTATTTCAATTGGGCATTTCGACCTTTCATTCCTATGGGGGAATCTCTGGGATTCGAACCCGCGCCTCCAGTGGGGACTGCGACCCGAGCGCAGCGACTTAGACCGCTCGGCCATCCTGACAGCTCTTTCCTTCCCAGGTTCAATGGTGGACTTTGACACCTGGAATCCCGCCATTCATTTCAATGGGGCATTTCGACCATTCATTCCTATGGGGGAATCTCTGGGATTCGAACCCGCGCCTCCAGTGGGGACTGCGACCCGAGCGCAGCGACTTAGACCGCTCAGCCATCCTGACAGCTCTTTCCTTCCCAGGTTCATTGGGGGACTTTGACACCTGGTAGCCCGCCATTCATTTCAATGGGGCATTTCGACCATTCATTCCTATGGGGGAATCTCTGGGATTCGAACCCGCGCCTCCAGTGGGGACTGCGACCCGAGCGCAGCGACTTAGACCGCTCGGCCATCCTGACAGCTCTTTCCTTCCCAGGTTCAATGGTGGACTTTGACACCTGGAATCCCGCCATTCATTTCAATGGGGCATTTCGACCATTCATTCCTATGGGGGAATCTCTGGGATTCGAACCCGCGCCTCCAGAGGGGACTGCGACCCGAGCGCAGCGACTTAGACCGCTCAGCCATCCTGACAGCTCTTTCCTTCCCAGGTTCATTGGGGGACTTTGACACCTGGTAGCCCGCCATTCATTTCAATTGGGCATTTCGACCATTCATTCCTATGGGGGAATCTCTGGGATTCGAACCCGCGCCTCCAGTGGGGACTGCGACCCGAGCGCAGCGACTTAGACCGCTCGGCCATCCTGACAGCTCTTTCCTTCCAAGGTTCATTGGGGGACTTTGACACCTGGTAGCCCGCCATTCATTTCAATTGGGCATTTCGACCATTCATTCCTATGGGGGAATCTCTGGGATTCGAACCCGCGCCTCCAGTGGGGACTGCGACCCGAGCGCAGCGACTTAGACCGCTCGGCCATCCTGACAGCTCTTTCCTTCCCAGGTTCATTGGGGGACTTTGACACCTGGTAGCCCGCCATTCATTTCAATTGGGCATTTCGACCATTCATTCCTATGGGGGAATCTCTGGGATTCGAACCCGCGCCTCCAGTGGGGACTGCGACCCGAGCGCAGCGACTTAGACCGCTCGGCCATCCTGACAGCTCTTTCCTTCCCAGGTTCATTGGGGGACTTTGACACCTGGTAGCCCGCCATTCATTTCAATTGGGCATTTCGACCATTCATTCCTATGGGGGAATCTCTGGGATTCGAACCCGCGCCTCCAGTAGGGACTGCGACCCGAGCGCAGCGACTTAGACCGCTCGGCCATCCTGACAGCTCTTTCCTTCCAAGGTTCAATGGGGACTTTGACACCTGGTAGCCCGCAATTAATTTCAATTGGGCATTTCGACCATTCATTCCTATGGGGGAATCTCTGGGATTCGAACCCGCGCCTCCAGTGGGGACTGCGACCCGAGCGCAGCGACTTAGACCGCTCGGCCATCCTGACAGCTCTTTCCTTCCCAGGTTCATTGGGGGACTTTGACACCTGGTAGCCCGCCATTCATTTCAATTGGGCATTTCGACCATTCATTCCTATGGGGGAATCTCTGGGATTCGAACCCGCGCCTCCAGTGGGGACTGCGACCCGAGCGCAGCGACTTAGACCGCTCGGCCATCCTGACAGCTCTTTCCTTCCCAGGTTCATTGGGGGACTTTGACACCTGGTATCCCGCCATTTATTTCAATTGGGCATTTCGACCTTTCATTCCTATGGGGGAAACTCTGGGATTCGAACCCGCGCCTCCAGTGGGGACTGCAACCCGAGCGCAGCGACTTAGACCGCTCAGCCATCCTGATAGCTCTTTCCTTCCCAGGTTCATTGGGGGACTTTGACACCTGGTAGCCCGCCATTCATTTCAATTGGGCATTTCGACCATTCATTCCTATGGGGGAATCTCTGGGATTCGAACCCGCGCCTCCAGTGGGGACTGCGACCCGAGCGCAGCGACTTAGACCGCTCGGCCATCCTGACAGCTCTTTCCTTCCCAGGTTCATTGGGGGACTTTGACACCTGGTAGCCCGCCATTTATTTCAATTGGGCATTTCGACCTTTCATTCCTATGGGGGAATCTCTGGGATTCGAACCCGCGCCTCCAGTGGGGACTGCGACCCGAGCGCAGCGACTTAGACCGCTCGGCCATCCTGACAGCTCTTTCCTTCCCAGGTTCAATGGTGGACTTTGACACCTGGAATCCCGCCATTCATTTCAATGGGGCATTTCGACCATTCATTCCTATGGGGGAATCTCTGGGATTCGAACCCGCGCCTCCAGTGGGGACTGCGACCCGAGCGCAGCGACTTAGACCGCTCGGCCATCCTGACAGCTCTTTCCTTCCCAGGTTCATTGGGGGACTTTGACACCTGGTAGCCCGCCATTCATTTCAATTGGGCATTTCGACCATTCATTCCTATGGGGGAATCTCTGGGATTCGAACCCGCGCCTCCAGTGGGGACTGCGACCCGAGCGCAGCGACTTAGACCGCTCGGCCATCCTGACAGCTCTTTCCTTCCCAGGTTCATTGGGGGACTTTGACACCTGGTAGCCCGCCATTTATTTCAATTGGGCATTTCGACCTTTCATTCCTATGGGGGAAACTCTGGGATTCGAACCCGCGCCTCCAGTGGGGACTGCGACCCGAGCGCAGCGACTTAGACCGCTCAGCCATCCTGATAGCTCTTTCCTTCCCCTGTTCATTGGGGGACTTTGACACCTGGTAGCCCGCCATTCATTTCAATTGGGCATTTCGACCATTCATTCCTATGGGGGAATCTCTGGGATTCGAACCCGCGCCTCCAGTGGGGACTGCGACCCGAGCGCAGCGACTTAGACCGCTCGGCCATCCTGACAGCTCTTTCCTTCCCAGGTTCATTGGGGGACTTTGACACCTGGTAGCCCGCCATTTATTTCAATTGGGCATTTCGACCTTTCATTCCTATGGGGGAATCTCTGGGATTCGAACCCGCGCCTCCAGTGGGGACTGCGACCCGAGCGCAGCGACTTAGACCGCTCGGCCATCCTGACAGCTCTTTCCTTCCCAGGTTCAATGGTGGACTTTGACACCTGGAATCCCGCCATTCATTTCAATGGGGCATTTCGACCATTCATTCCTATGGGGGAATCTCTGGGATTCGAACCCGCGCCTCCAGTGGGGACTGCGACCCGAGCGCAGCGACTTAGACCGCTCAGCCATCCTGACAGCTCTTTCCTTCCCAGGTTCATTGGGGGACTTTGACACCTGGTAGCCCGCCATTCATTTCAATTGGGCATTTCGACCATTCATTCCTATGGGGGAATCTCTGGGATTCGAACCCGCGCCTCCAGTGGGGACTGCGACCCGAGCGCAGCGACTTAGACCGCTCGGCCATCCTGACAGCTCTTTCCTTCCCAGGTTCATTGGGGGACTTTGACACCTGGTAGCCCGCCATTCATTTCAATTGGGCATTTCGACCATTCATTCCTATGGGGGAATCTCTGGGATTCGAACCCGCGCCTCCAGTGGGGACTGCGACCCGAGCGCAGCGACTTAGACCGCTCAGCCATCCTGACAGCTCTTTCCTTCCCAGGTTCATTGGGGGACTTTGACACCTGGTAGCCCGCCATTCATTTCAATTGGGCATTTCGACCTTTCATTCCTATGGGGGAATCTCTGGGATTCGAACCCGCGCCTCCAGTGGGGACTGCGACCCGAGCGCAGCGACTTAGACCGCTCGGCCATCATGACAGCTCTTTCCTTCCAAGGTTCAATGGGGGACTTTGACACCTGGTAGCCCGCCATTCATTTCAATTGGGCATTTCGACCATTCATTCCTATGGGGGAATCTCTGGGATTCGAACCCGCGCCTCCAGTGGGGACTGCGACCCGAGCGCAGCGACTTAGACCGCTCAGCCATCCTGACAGCTCTTTCCTTCCCAGGTTCATTGGGGACTTTGACACCTGGTAGCCCGCCATTCATTTCAATGG
Source organism: Vanacampus margaritifer (assembly GCF_051991255.1). Classification (NCBI taxonomy): domain Eukaryota; kingdom Metazoa; phylum Chordata; class Actinopteri; order Syngnathiformes; family Syngnathidae; genus Vanacampus; species Vanacampus margaritifer. Next base: position 31,444 of record NW_027520737.1, on the reverse strand, counting down.
GGCATTTCGACCTTTCATTCCTATGGGGGAAACTCTGGGATTCGAACCCTCGCCTCCAGTGGGGACTGCGACCCGAGCGCAGCGACTTAGACCGCTCGGCCCATCCTGACAGCTCTTTCCTTCCCAGGTTCATTGGGGGACTTTGACACCTGGTAGCCCGCCATTCATTTCAATTGGGCATTTCGACCATTCATTCCTATGGGGGAATCTCTGGGATTCGAACCCGCGCCTCCAGTGGGGACTGCGACCCGAGCGCAGCGACTTAGACCGCTCAGCCATCCTGACAGCTCTTTCCTTCCCAGGTTCATTGGGGGACTTTGACACCTGGTAGCCCGCCATTCATTTCAATTGGGCATTTCGACCTTTCATTCCTATGGGGGAATCTCTGGGATTCGAACCCGCGCCTCCAGTGGGGACTGCGACCCGAGCGCAGCGACTTAGACCGCTCGGCCATCATGACAGCTCTTTCCTTCCAAGGTTCAATGGGGGACTTTGACACCTGGTAGCCCGCCATTCATTTCAATTGGGCATTTCGACCATTCATTCCTATGGGGGAATCTCTGGGATTCGAACCCGCGCCTCCAGTGGGGACTGCGACCCGAGCGCAGCGACTTAGACCGCTCAGCCATCCTGACAGCTCTTTCCTTCCCAGGTTCATTGGGGGACTTTGACACCTGGTAGCCCGCCATTCATTTCAATGGGGCATTTCGACCTTTCATTCCTATGGGGGAAACTCTGGGATTCGAACCCTCGCCTCCAGTGGGGACTGCGACCCGAGCGCAGCGACTTAGACCGCTCGGCCATCCTGACAGCTCTTTCCTTCCAAGGTTCATTGGGGGACTTTGACACCTCGTAGCCCGCCATTTATTTCAATTGGGCATTTCGACCTTTCATTCCTATGGGGAATCTCTGGGATTCGAACCCGCGCCTCCAGTGGGGACTGCGACCCGAGCGCAGCGACTTAGACCGCTCAGCCATCCTGACAGCTCTTTCCTTCCCAGGTTCATTGGGGGACTTTGACACCTGGTAGCCCGCCATTCATTTCAATTGGGCATTTCGACCATTCATTCCTATGGGGGAATCTCTGGGATTCGAACCCGCGCCTCCAGTGGGGACTGCGACCCGAGCGCAGCGACTTAGACCGCTCAGCCATCCTGACAGCTCTTTCCTTCCAAGGTTCAATGGGTGACTTTGACACCTGGTAGCCCGCCATTCATTTCAATTGGGCATTTCGACCATTCATTCCTATGGGGGAATCTCTGGGATTCGAACCCCGCGCCTCCAGTGGGGACTGTGACCCGAACGCAGCGACTTAGACCGCTCAGCCATCCTGACAGCTCTTTCCTTCCCTGGTTCATTGGGGGACTTTGAGACCTGGTAGCCCGCCATTCATTTCAATTGGGCATTTCGACCATTCATTCCTATGGGGGAATCTCTGTGATTCGAACCCGCGCCTCCAGTGGGGACTGCGACCCGAGCGCAGCGACTTAGACCGCTCTGCCATCCTGACAGCTCTTTCCTTCCCAGGTTCAATGGTGGACTTTGACACCTGGAATCCCGCCATTCATTTCAATGGGGCATTTCGACCATTCATTCCTATGGGGGAATCTCTGGGATTCGAACCCGCGCCTCCAGTGGGGACTGCGACCTGAGCGCAGCGGACTTAGACCGCTCAGCCATCCTGACAGCTCTTTCCTTCCCAGGTTCATTGGGGGACTTTGACACCTGGTAGCCCGCCATTCATTTCAATTGGGCATTTCGACCATTCATTCCTATGGGGGAATCTCTGGGATTCGAACCCGCGCCTCCAGTGGGGACTGCGACCCGAGCGCAGCGACTTAGACCGCTCAGCCATCCTGACAGCTCTTTCCTTCCCAGGTTCATTGGGGGACTTTGACACCTGGTAGCCCGCCATTCATTTCAATGGGGCATTTCGACCATTCATTCCTATGGGGGAATCTCTGGGATTCGAACCCGCGCCTCCAGTGGGGACTGCGACCCGAGCGCAGCGACTTAGACCGCTCGGCCATCCTGACAGCTCTTTCCTTCCCAGGTTCAATGGTGGACTTTGACACCTGGAATCCCGCCATTCATTTCAATGGGACATTTCGACCATTCATTCCTATGGGGGAATCTCTGGGATTCGAACCCGCGCCTCCAGTGGGGACTGCGACCCGAGCGCAGCGACTTAGACCGCTCAGCCATCCTGACAGCTCTTTCCTTCCCAGGTTCATTGGGGGACTTTGACACCTGGTAGCCCGCCATTCATTTCAATTGGGCATTTCGACCATTCATTCCTATGGGGGAATCTCAGGGATTCGAACCCGCGCCTCCAGTGGGGACTGTGACCCGAGCGCAGCGACTTAGACCGCTCGGCCATCCTGACAGCTCTTTCCTTCCAAGGTTCATTGGGGGACTTTGACACCTGGTAGCCCGCCATTCATTTCAATTGGGCATTTCGACCATTCATTCCTATGGGGGAATCTCTGGGATTCGAACCCGCGCCTCCAGTGGGGACTGCGACCCGAGCGCAGCGACTTAGACCGCTCGGCCATCCTGACAGCTCTTTCCTTCCCAGGTTCATTGGGGGACTTTGACACCTGGTAGCCCGCCATTCATTTCAATTGGGCATTTCGACCATTCATTCCTATGGGGGAATCTCTGGGATTCGAACCCGCGCCTCCAGTGGGGACTGCGACCCGAGCGCAGCGACTTAGACCGCTCGGCCATCCTGACAGCTCTTTCCTTCCAAGGTTCAATGGGGGACTTTGACACCTGGTAGCCCGCAATTAATTTCAATTGGGCATTTCGACCATTCATTCCTATGGGGGAATCTCTGGGATTCGAACCCGCGCCTCCAGTGGGGACTGCGACCCGAGCGCAGCGACTTAGACCGCTCGGCCATCCTGACAGCTCTTTCCTTCCCAGGTTCATTGGGGGACTTTGACACCTGGTAGCCCGCCATTCATTTCAATTGGGCATTTCGACCATTCATTCCTATGGGGGAATCTCTGGGATTCGAACCCGCGCCTCCAGTGGGGACTGCGACCCGAGCGCAGCGACTTAGACCGCTCAGCCATCCTGACAGCTCTTTCCTTCCCAGGTTCAATGGTGGACTTTGACACCTGGAATCCCGCCATTCATTTCAATGGGGCATTTCGACCATTCATTCCTATGGGGGAATCTCTGGGATTCGAACCCGCGCCTCCAGAGGGGACTGCGACCCGAGCGCAGCGACTTAGACCGCTCAGCCATCCTGACAGCTCTTTCCTTCCCAGGTTCATTGGGGGACTTTGACACCTGGTAGCCCGCCATTCATTTCAATTGGGCATTTCGACCTTTCATTCCTATGGGGGAATCTCTGGGATTCGAACCCGCGCCTCCAGTGGGGACTGCGACCCGAGCGCAGCGACTTAGACCGCTCGGCCATCATGACAGCTCTTTCCTTCCAAGGTTCAATGGGGACTTTGACACCTGGTAGCCCGCCATTCATTTCAATTGGGCATTTCGACCATTCATTCCTATGGGGGAATCTCTGGGATTCGAACCCGCGCCTCCAGTGGGGACTGCGACCCGAGCGCAGCGACTTAGACCGCTCGGCCATCCTGACAGCTCTTTCCTTCCCAGGTTCATTGGGGGACTTTGACACCTGGTAGCCCGCCATTCATTTCAATGGGGCATTTCGACCTTTCATTCCTATGGGGGAATCTCTGGGATTCGAACCCGCGCCTCCAGTGGGGACTGCGACCCGAGCGCAGCGACTTAGACCGCTCGGCCATCCTGACAGCTCTTTCCTTCCCAGGTTCATTGGGGGACTTTGACACCTGGTAGCCCGCCATTCATTTCAATTGGGCATTTCGACCATTCATTCCTATGGGGGAATCTCTGGGATTCGAACCCGCGCCTCCAGTGGGGACTGCGACCCGAGCGCAGCGACTTAGACCGCTCAGCCATCCTGACAGCTCTTTCCTTCCCAGGTTCATTGGGGGACTTTGACACCTGGTAGCCCGCCATTCATTTCAATTGGGCATTTCGACCATTCATTCCTATGGGGGAAACTCTGGGATTCGAACCCGCGCCTCCAGTGGGGACTGCGACCCGAGCGCAGCGACTTAGACCGCTCGGCCATCATGACAGCTCTTTCCTTCCAAGGTTCAATGGGGGACTTTGACACCTGGTAGCCCGCCATTCATTTCAATTGGGCATTTCGACCATTCATTCCTATGGGGGAATCTCTGGGATTCGAACCCGCGCCTCCAGTGGGGACTGCGACCCGAGCGCAGCGACTTAGACCGCTCAGCCATCCTGACAGCTCTTTCCTTCCCAGGTTCATTGGGGGACTTTGACACCTGGTAGCCCGCCATTCATTTCAATGGGGCATTTCGACCTTTCATTCCTATGGGGGAAACTCTGGATTCGAACCCTCGCCTCCAGTGGGGACTGCGACCCGAGCGCAGCGACTTAGACCGCTCGGCCATCCTGACAGCTCTTTCCTTCCAAGGTTCATTGGGGGACTTTGACACCTCGTAGCCCGCCATTTATTTCAATTGGGCATTTCGACCTTTCATTCCTATGGGGGAATCTCTGGGATTCGAACCCGCGCCTCCAGTGGGGACTGCGACCCGAGCGCAGCGACTTAGACCGCTCAGCCATCCTGACAGCTCTTTCCTTCCCAGGTTCATTGGGGGACTTTGACACCTGGTAGCCCGCCATTCATTTCAATTGGGCATTTCGACCATTCATTCCTATGGGGGAATCTCTGGGATTCGAACCCGCGCCTCCAGTGGGGACTGCGACCCGAGCGCAGCGACTTAGACCGCTCAGCCATCCTGACAGCTCTTTCCTTCCAAGGTTCAATGGGTGACTTTGACACCTGGTAGCCCGCCATTCATTTCAATTGGGCATTTCGACCATTCATTCCTATGGGGGGAATCTCTGGGATTCGAACCCGCGCCTCCAGTGGGGACTGTGACCCGAACGCAGCGACTTAGACCGCTCAGCCATCCTGACAGCTCTTTCCTTCCCTGGTTCATTGGGGGACTTTGAGACCTGGTAGCCCGCCATTCATTTCAATTGGGCATTTCGACCATTCATTCCTATGGGGGAATCTCTGTGATTCGAACCCGCGCCTCCAGTGGGGACTGCGACCCGAGCGCAGCGACTTAGACCGCTCTGCCATCCTGACAGCTCTTTCCTTCCCAGGTTCAATGGTGGACTTTGACACCTGGAATCCCGCCATTCATTTCAATGGGGCATTTCGACCATTCATTCCTATGGGGGAATCTCTGGGATTCGAACCCGCGCCTCCAGTGGGGACTGCGACCTGAGCGCAGCGACTTAGACCGCTCAGCCATCCTGACAGCTCTTTCCTTCCCAGGTTCATTGGGGACTTTGACACCTGGTAGCCCGCCATTCATTTCAATTGGGCATTTCGACCATTCATTCCTATGGGGGAATCTCTGGGATTCGAACCCGCGCCTCCAGTGGGGACTGCGACCCGAGCGCAGCGACTTAGACCGCTCAGCCATCCTGACAGCTCTTTCCTTCCCAGGTTCATTGGGGGACTTTGACACCTGGTAGCCCGCCATTCATTTCAATGGGGCATTTCGACCATTCATTCCTATGGGGGAATCTCTGGGATTCGAACCCGCGCCTCCAGTGGGGACTGCGACCCGAGCGCAGCGACTTAGACCGCTCGGCCATCCTGACAGCTCTTTCCTTCCCAGGTTCAATGGTGGACTTTGACACCTGGAATCCCGCCATTCATTTCAATGGGACATTTCGACCATTCATTCCTATGGGGGAATCTCTGGGATTCGAACCCGCGCCTCCAGTGGGGACTGCGACCCGAGCGCAGCGACTTAGACCGCTCAGCCATCCTGACAGCTCTTTCCTTCCCAGGTTCATTGGGGGACTTTGACACCTGGTAGCCCGCCATTCATTTCAATTGGGCATTTCGACCATTCATTCCTATGGGGGAATCTCAGGGATTCGAACCCGCGCCTCCAGTGGGGACTGTGACCCGAGCGCAGCGACTTAGACCGCTCGGCCATCCTGACAGCTCTTTCCTTCCAAGGTTCATTGGGGGACTTTGACACCTGGTAGCCCGCCATTCATTTCAATTGGGCATTTCGACCATTCATTCCTATGGGGGAATCTCTGGGATTCGAACCCGCGCCTCCAGTGGGGACTGCGACCCGAGCGCAGCGACTTAGACCGCTCGGCCATCCTGACAGCTCTTTCCTTCCCAGGTTCATTGGGGGACTTTGACACCTGGTAGCCCGCCATTCATTTCAATTGGGCATTTCGACCATTCATTCCTATGGGGGAATCTCTGGGATTCGAACCCGCGCCTCCAGTGGGGACTGCGACCCGAGCGCAGCGACTTAGACCGCTCGGCCATCCTGACAGCTCTTTCCTTCCAAGGTTCAATGGGGGACTTTGACACCTGGTAGCCCGCAATTAATTTCAATTGGGCATTTCGACCATTCATTCCTATGGGGGGAATCTCTGGGATTCGAACCCGCGCCTCCAGTGGGGACTGCGACCCGAGCGCAGCGACTTAGACCGCTCGGCCATCCTGACAGCTCTTTCCTTCCCAGGTTCATTGGGGGACTTTGACACCTGGTAGCCCGCCATTCATTTCAATTGGGCATTTCGACCATTCATTCCTATGGGGGAATCTCTGGGATTCGAACCCGCGCCTCCAGTGGGGACTGCGACCCGAGCGCAGCGACTTAGACCGCTCAGCCATCCTGACAGCTCTTTCCTTCCAAGGTTCAATGGGTGACTTTGACACCTGGTAGCCCGCCATTCATTTCAATTGGGCATTTCGACCATTCATTCCTATGGGGGAATCTCTGGGATTCGAACCCGCGCCTCCAGTGGGGACTGTGACCCGAACGCAGCGACTTAGACCGCTCAGCCATCCTGACAGCTCTTTCCTTCCCTGGTTCATTGGGGGACTTTGAGACCTGGTAGCCCGCCATTCATTTCAATTGGGCATTTCGACCATTCATTCCTATGGGGGAATCTCTGGGATTCGAACCCGCGCCTCCAGTGGGGACTGCGACCCGAGCGCAGCGACTTAGACCGCTCGGCCATCCTGACAGCTCTTTCCTTCCCAGGTTCATTGGGGGACTTTGACACCTGGTAGCCCGCCATTCATTTCAATTGGGCATTTCGACCATTCATTCCTATGGGGGAATCTCTGGGATTCGAACCCGCGCCTCCAGTGGGGACTGCGACCCGAGCGCAGCGACTTAGACCGCTCAGCCATCCTGACAGCTCTTTCCTTCCAAGGTTCAATGGGTGACTTTGACACCTGGTAGCCCGCCATTCATTTCAATTGGGCATTTCGACCATTCATTCCTATGGGGGAATCTCTGGGATTCGAACCCGCGCCTCCAGTGGGGACTGTGACCCGAACGCAGCGACTTAGACCGCTCAGCCATCCTGACAGCTCTTTCCTTCCCTGGTTCATTGGGGGACTTTGAGACCTGGTAGCCCGCCATTCATTTCAATTGGGCATTTCGACCATTCATTCCTATGGGGGAATCTCTGTGATTCGAACCCGCGCCTCCAGTGGGGACTGCGACCCGAGCGCAGCGACTTAGACCGCTCTGCCATCCTGACAGCTCTTTCCTTCCCAGGTTCAATGGTGGACTTTGACACCTGGAATCCCGCCATTCATTTCAATGGGGCATTTCGACCATTCATTCCTATGGGGGAATCTCTGGGATTCGAACCCGCGCCTCCAGTGGGGACTGCGACCTGAGCGCAGCGACTTAGACCGCTCAGCCATCCTGACAGCTCTTTCCTTCCCAGGTTCATTGGGGACTTTGACACCTGGTAGCCCGCCATTCATTTCAATTGGGCATTTCGACCATTCATTCCTATGGGGGAATCTCTGGGATTCGAACCCGCGCCTCCAGTGGGGACTGCGACCCGAGCGCAGCGACTTAGACCGCTCAGCCATCCTGACAGCTCTTTCCTTCCCAGGTTCATTGGGGGACTTTGACACCTGGTAGCCCGCCATTCATTTCAATGGGGCATTTCGACCATTCATTCCTATGGGGGAATCTCTGGGATTCGAACCCGCGCCTCCAGTGGGGACTGCGACCCGAGCGCAGCGACTTAGACCGCTCGGCCATCCTGACAGCTCTTTCCTTCCCAGGTTCAATGGTGGACTTTGACACCTGGAATCCCGCCATTCATTTCAATGGGGCATTTCGACCATTCATTCCTATGGGGGAATCTCTGGGATTCGAACCCGCGCCTCCAGAGGGGACTGCGACCCGAGCGCAGCGACTTAGACCGCTCAGCCATCCTGACAGCTCTTTCCTTCCCAGGTTCATTGGGGGACTTTGACACCTGGTAGCCCGCCATTCATTTCAATTGGGCATTTCGACCATTCATTCCTATGGGGGAATCTCTGGGATTCGAACCCGCGCCTCCAGTGGGGACTGCGACCCGAGCGCAGCGACTTAGACCGCTCGGCCATCCTGACAGCTCTTTCCTTCCAAGGTTCATTGGGGGACTTTGACACCTGGTAGCCCGCCATTCATTTCAATTGGGCATTTCGACCATTCATTCCTATGGGGGAATCTCTGGGATTCGAACCCGCGCCTCCAGTGGGGACTGCGACCCGAGCGCAGCGACTTAGACCGCTCGGCCATCCTGACAGCTCTTTCCTTCCCAGGTTCATTGGGGGACTTTGACACCTGGTAGCCCGCCATTCATTTCAATTGGGCATTTCGACCATTCATTCCTATGGGGGAATCTCTGGGATTCGAACCCGCGCCTCCAGTGGGGACTGCGACCCGAGCGCAGCGACTTAGACCGCTCGGCCATCCTGACAGCTCTTTCCTTCCCAGGTTCATTGGGGGACTTTGACACCTGGTAGCCCGCCATTCATTTCAATTGGGCATTTCGACCATTCATTCCTATGGGGGAATCTCTGGGATTCGAACCCGCGCCTCCAGTAGGGACTGCGACCCGAGCGCAGCGACTTAGACCGCTCGGCCATCCTGACAGCTCTTTCCTTCCAAGGTTCAATGGGGGACTTTGACACCTGGTAGCCCGCAATTAATTTCAATTGGGCATTTCGACCATTCATTCCTATGGGGGAATCTCTGGGATTCGAACCCGCGCCTCCAGTGGGGACTGCGACCCGAGCGCAGCGACTTAGACCGCTCGGCCATCCTGACAGCTCTTTCCTTCCCAGGTTCATTGGGGGACTTTGACACCTGGTAGCCCGCCATTCATTTCAATTGGGCATTTCGACCATTCATTCCTATGGGGGAATCTCTGGGATTCGAACCCGCGCCTCCAGTGGGGACTGCGACCCGAGCGCAGCGACTTAGACCGCTCAGCCATCCTGACAGCTCTTTCCTTCCAAGGTTCAATGGGTGACTTTGACACCTGGTAGCCCGCCATTCATTTCAATTGGGCATTTCGACCATTCATTCCTATGGGGGAATCTCTGGGATTCGAACCCGCGCCTCCAGTGGGGACTGTGACCCGAACGCAGCGACTTAGACCGCTCAGCCATCCTGACAGCTCTTTCCTTCCCTGGTTCATTGGGGGACTTTGAGACCTGGTAGCCCGCCATTCATTTCAATTGGGCATTTCGACCATTCATTCCTATGGGGGAATCTCTGTGATTCGAACCCGCGCCTCCAGTGGGGACTGCGACCCGAGCGCAGCGACTTAGACCGCTCTGCCATCCTGACAGCTCTTTCCTTCCCAGGTTCAATGGTGGACTTTGACACCTGGAATCCCGCCATTCATTTCAATGGGGCATTTCGACCATTCATTCCTATGGGGGAATCTCTGGGATTCGAACCCGCGCCTCCAGTGGGGACTGCGACCTGAGCGCAGCGACTTAGACCGCTCAGCCATCCTGACAGCTCTTTCCTTCCCAGGTTCATTGGGGGACTTTGACACCTGGTAGCCCGCCATTCATTTCAATTGGGCATTTCGACCATTCATTCCTATGGGGGAATCTCTGGGATTCGAACCCGCGCCTCCAGTGGGGACTGCGACCCGAGCGCAGCGACTTAGACCGCTCAGCCATCCTGACAGCTCTTTCCTTCCCAGGTTCATTGGGGGACTTTGACACCTGGTAGCCCGCCATTCATTTCAATGGGGCATTTCGACCATTCATTCCTATGGGGGAATCTCTGGGATTCGAACCCGCGCCTCCAGTGGGGACTGCGACCCGAGCGCAGCGACTTAGACCGCTCGGCCATCCTGACAGCTCTTTCCTTCCCAGGTTCAATGGTGGACTTTGACACCTGGAATCCCGCCATTCATTTCAATGGGGCATTTCGACCATTCATTCCTATGGGGGAATCTCTGGGATTCGAACCCGCGCCTCCAGAGGGGACTGCGACCCGAGCGCAGCGACTTAGACCGCTCAGCCATCCTGACAGCTCTTTCCTTCCCAGGTTCATTGGGGGACTTTGACACCTGGTAGCCCGCCATTCATTTCAATTGGGCATTTCGACCATTCATTCCTATGGGGGAATCTCTGGGATTCGAACCCGCGCCTCCAGTGGGGACTGCGACCCGAGCGCAGCGACTTAGACCGCTCGGCCATCCTGACAGCTCTTTCCTTCCAAGGTTCATTGGGGGACTTTGACACCTGGTAGCCCGCCATTCATTTCAATTGGGCATTTCGACCATTCATTCCTATGGGGGAATCTCTGGGATTCGAACCCGCGCCTCCAGTGGGGACTGCGACCCGAGCGCAGCGACTTAGACCGCTCGGCCATCCTGACAGCTCTTTCCTTCCCAGGTTCATTGGGGGACTTTGACACCTGGTAGCCCGCCATTCATTTCAATTGGGCATTTCGACCATTCATTCCTATGGGGGAATCTCTGGGATTCGAACCCGCGCCTCCAGTGGGGACTGCGACCCGAGCGCAGCGACTTAGACCGCTCGGCCATCCTGACAGCTCTTTCCTTCCCAGGTTCATTGGGGGACTTTGACACCTGGTAGCCCGCCATTCATTTCAATTGGGCATTTCGACCATTCATTCCTATGGGGGAATCTCTGGGATTCGAACCCGCGCCTCCAGTAGGGACTGCGACCCGAGCGCAGCGACTTAGACCGCTCGGCCATCCTGACAGCTCTTATCTTCCAAGGTTCAATGGGGGACTTTGACACCTGGTAGCCCGCAATTAATTTCAATTGGGCATTTCGACCATTCATTCCTATGGGGGAATCTCTGGGATTCGAACCCGCGCCTCCAGTGGGGACTGCGACCCGAGCGCAGCGACTTAGACCGCTCGGCCATCCTGACAGCTCTTTCCTTCCCAGGTTCATTGGGGGACTTTGACACCTGGTAGCCCGCCATTCATTTCAATTGGGCATTTCGACCATTCATTCCTATGGGGGAATCTCTGGGATTCGAACCCGCGCCTCCAGTGGGGACTGCGACCCGAGCGCAGCGACTTAGACCGCTCGGCCATCCTGACAGCTCTTTCCTTCCCAGGTTCATTGGGGGACTTTGACACCTGGTAGCCCGCCATTTATTTCAATTGGGCATTTCGACCTTTCATTCCTATGGGGGAAACTCTGGGATTCGAACCCGCGCCTCCAGTGGGGACTGCAACCCGAGCGCAGCGACTTAGACCGCTCAGCCATCCTGATAGCTCTTTCCTTCCCAGGTTCATTGGGGGACTTTGACACCTGGTAGCCCGCCATTCATTTCAATTGGGCATTTCGACCATTCATTCCTATGGGGGAATCTCTGGGATTCGAAACCGCGCCTCCAGTGGGGACTGCGACCCGAGCGCAGCGACTTAGACCGCTCGGCCATCCTGACAGCTCTTTCCTTCCCAGGTTCATTGGGGGACTTTGACACCTGGTAGCCCGCCATTTATTTCAATTGGGCATTTCGACCTTTCATTCCTATGGGGGAATCTCTGGGATTCGAACCCGCGCCTCCAGTGGGGACTGCGACCCGAGCGCAGCGACTTAGACTGCTCGGCCATCCTGACAGCTCTTTCCTTCCCAGGTTCAATGGTGGACTTTGACACCTGGAATCCCGCCATTCATTTCAATGGGGCATTTCGACCATTCATTCCTATGGGGGAATCTCTGGGATTCGAACCCGCGCCTCCAGTGGGGACTGCGACCCGAGCGCAGCGACTTAGACCGCTCAGCCATCCTGACAGCTCTTTCCTTCCCAGGTTCATTGGGGGACTTTGACACCTGGTAGCCCGCCATTCATTTCAATGGGGCATTTCGACCATTCATTCCTATGGGGGAATCTCTGGGATTCGAACCCGCGCCTCCAGTGGGGACTGCGACCCGAGCGCAGCGACTTAGACCGCTCGGCCATCCTGACAGCTCTTTCCTTCCCAGGTTCAATGGTGGACTTTGACACCTGGAATCCCGCCATTCATTTCAATGGGGCATTTCGACCATTCATTCCTATGGGGGAATCTCTGGGATTCGAACCCGCGCCTCCAGAGGGGACTGCGACCCGAGCGCAGCGACTTAGACCGCTCAGCCATCCTGACAGCTCTTTCCTTCCCAGGTTCATTGGGGGACTTTGACACCTGGTAGCCCGCCATTCATTTCAATTGGGCATTTCGACCATTCATTCCTATGGGGGAATCTCTGGGATTCGAACCCGCGCCTCCAGTGGGGACTGCGACCCGAGCGCAGCGACTTAGACCGCTCGGCCATCCTGACAGCTCTTTCCTTCCAAGGTTCATTGGGGGACTTTGACACCTGGTAGCCCGCCATTCATTTCAATTGGGCATTTCGACCATTCATTCCTATGGGGGAATCTCTGGGATTCGAACCCGCGCCTCCAGTGGGGACTGCGACCCGAGCGCAGCGACTTAGACCGCTCGGCCATCCTGACAGCTCTTTCCTTCCCAGGTTCATTGGGGGACTTTGACACCTGGTAGCCCGCCATTCATTTCAATTGGGCATTTCGACCATTCATTCCTATGGGGGAATCTCTGGGATTCGAACCCGCGCCTCCAGTGGGGACTGCGACCCGAGCGCAGCGACTTAGACCGCTCGGCCATCCTGACAGCTCTTTCCTTCCCAGGTTCATTGGGGGACTTTGACACCTGGTAGCCCGCCATTCATTTCAATTGGGCATTTCGACCATTCATTCCTATGGGGGAATCTCTGGGATTCGAACCCGCGCCTCCAGTAGGGACTGCGACCCGAGCGCAGCGACTTAGACCGCTCGGCCATCCTGACAGCTCTTTCCTTCCAAGGTTCAATGGGGGACTTTGACACCTGGTAGCCCGCAATTAATTTCAATTGGGCATTTCGACCATTCATTCCTATGGGGGAATCTCTGGGATTCGAACCCGCGCCTCCAGTGGGGACTGCGACCCGAGCGCAGCGACTTAGACCGCTCGGCCATCCTGACAGCTCTTTCCTTCCCAGGTTCATTGGGGGACTTTGACACCTGGTAGCCCGCCATTCATTTCAATTGGGCATTTCGACCATTCATTCCTATGGGGGAATCTCTGGGATTCGAACCCGCGCCTCCAGTGGGGACTGCGACCCGAGCGCAGCGACTTAGACCGCTCGGCCATCCTGACAGCTCTTTCCTTCCCAGGTTCATTGGGGGACTTTGACACCTGGTAGCCCGCCATTTATTTCAATTGGGCATTTCGACCTTTCATTCCTATGGGGGAAACTCTGGGATTCGAACCCGCGCCTCCAGTGGGGACTGCAACCCGAGCGCAGCGACTTAGACCGCTCAGCCATCCTGATAGCTCTTTCCTTCCCAGGTTCATTGGGGGACTTTGACACCTGGTAGCCCGCCATTCATTTCAATTGGGCATTTCGACCATTCATTCCTATGGGGGAATCTCTGGGATTCGAACCCGCGCCTCCAGTGGGGACTGCGACCCGAGCGCAGCGACTTAGACCGCTCGGCCATCCTGACAGCTCTTTCCTTCCCAGGTTCATTGGGGGACTTTGACACCTGGTAGCCCGCCATTTATTTCAATTGGGCATTTCGACCTTTCATTCCTATGGGGGAATCTCTGGGATTCGAACCCGCGCCTCCAGTGGGGACTGCGACCCGAGCGCAGCGACTTAGACCGCTCGGCCATCCTGACAGCTCTTTCCTTCCCAGGTTCAATGGTGGACTTTGACACCTGGAATCCCGCCATTCATTTCAATGGGGCATTTCGACCATTCATTCCTATGGGGGAATCTCTGGGATTCGAACCCGCGCCTCCAGTGGGGACTGCGACCCGAGCGCAGCGACTTAGACCGCTCGGCCATCCTGACAGCTCTTTCCTTCCCAGGTTCATTGGGGGACTTTGACACCTGGTAGCCCGCCATTCATTTCAATTGGGCATTTCGACCATTCATTCCTATGGGGGAATCTCTGGGATTCGAACCCGCGCCTCCAGTGGGGACTGCGACCCGAGCGCAGCGACTTAGACCGCTCGGCCATCCTGACAGCTCTTTCCTTCCCAGGTTCATTGGGGGACTTTGACACCTGGTAGCCCGCCATTTATTTCAATTGGGCATTTCGACCTTTCATTCCTATGGGGGAAACTCTGGGATTCGAACCCGCGCCTCCAGTGGGGACTGCGACCCGAGCGCAGCGACTTAGACCGCTCAGCCATCCTGATAGCTCTTTCCTTCCCCTGTTCATTGGGGGACTTTGACACCTGGTAGCCCGCCATTCATTTCAATTGGGCATTTCGACCATTCATTCCTATGGGGGAATCTCTGGGATTCGAACCCGCGCCTCCAGTGGGGACTGCGACCCGAGCGCAGCGACTTAGACCGCTCGGCCATCCTGACAGCTCTTTCCTTCCCAGGTTCATTGGGGGACTTTGACACCTGGTAGCCCGCCATTTATTTCAATTGGGCATTTCGACCTTTCATTCCTATGGGGGAATCTCTGGGATTCGAACCCGCGCCTCCAGTGGGGACTGCGACCCGAGCGCAGCGACTTAGACCGCTCGGCCATCCTGACAGCTCTTTCCTTCCCAGGTTCAATGGTGGACTTTGACACCTGGAATCCCGCCATTCATTTCAATGGGGCATTTCGACCATTCATTCCTATGGGGGAATCTCTGGGATTCGAACCCGCGCCTCCAGTGGGGACTGCGACCCGAGCGCAGCGACTTAGACCGCTCAGCCATCCTGACAGCTCTTTCCTTCCCAGGTTCATTGGGGGACTTTGACACCTGGTAGCCCGCCATTCATTTCAATTGGGCATTTCGACCATTCATTCCTATGGGGGAATCTCTGGGATTCGAACCCGCGCCTCCAGTGGGGACTGCGACCCGAGCGCAGCGACTTAGACCGCTCGGCCATCCTGACAGCTCTTTCCTTCCCAGGTTCATTGGGGGACTTTGACACCTGGTAGCCCGCCATTCATTTCAATTGGGCATTTCGACCATTCATTCCTATGGGGGAATCTCTGGGATTCGAACCCGCGCCTCCAGTGGGGACTGCGACCCGAGCGCAGCGACTTAGACCGCTCAGCCATCCTGACAGCTCTTTCCTTCCCAGGTTCATTGGGGGACTTTGACACCTGGTAGCCCGCCATTCATTTCAATTGGGCATTTCGACCTTTCATTCCTATGGGGGAATCTCTGGGATTCGAACCCGCGCCTCCAGTGGGGACTGCGACCCGAGCGCAGCGACTTAGACCGCTCGGCCATCATGACAGCTCTTTCCTTCCAAGGTTCAATGGGGGACTTTGACACCTGGTAGCCCGCCATTCATTTCAATTGGGCATTTCGACCATTCATTCCTATGGGGGAATCTCTGGGATTCGAACCCGCGCCTCCAGTGGGGACTGCGACCCGAGCGCAGCGACTTAGACCGCTCAGCCATCCTGACAGCTCTTTCCTTCCCAGGTTCATTGGGGGACTTTGACACCTGGTAGCCCGCCATTCATTTCAATGGGGCATTTCGACCTTTCATTCCTATGGGGGAAACTCTGGGATTCGAACCCTCGCCTCCAGTGGGGACTGCGACCCGAGCGCAGCGACTTAGACCGCTCGGCCATCCTGACAGCTCTTTCCTTCCCAGGTTCATTGGGGGACTTTGACACCTGGTAGCCCGCCATTCATTTCAATTGGGCATTTCGACCATTCATTCCTATGGGGGAATCTCTGGGATTCGAACCCGCGCCTCCAGTGGGGACTGCGACCCGAGCGCAGCGACTTAGACCGCTCAGCCATCCTGACAGCTCTTTCCTTCCCAGGTTCATTGGGGGACTTTGACACCTGGTAGCCCGCCATTCATTTCAATTGGGCATTTCGACCTTTCATTCCTATGGGGGAATCTCTGGGATTCGAACCCGCGCCTCCAGTGGGGACTGCGACCCGAGCGCAGCGACTTAGACCGCTCGGCCATCATGACAGCTCTTTCCTTCCAAGGTTCAATGGGGGACTTTGACACCTGGTAGCCCGCCATTCATTTCAATTGGGCATTTCGACCATTCATTCCTATGGGGGAATCTCTGGGATTCGAACCCGCGCCTCCAGTGGGGACTGCGACCCGAGCGCAGCGACTTAGACCGCTCAGCCATCCTGACAGCTCTTTCCTTCCCAGGTTCATTGGGGGACTTTGACACCTGGTAGCCCGCCATTCATTTCAATGGGGCATTTCGACCTTTCATTCCTATGGGGGAAACTCTGGGATTCGAACCCTCGCCTCCAGTGGGGACTGCGACCCGAGCGCAGCGACTTAGACCGCTCGGCCATCCTGACAGCTCTTTCCTTCCAAGGTTCATTGGGGGACTTTGACACCTCGTAGCCCGCCATTTATTTCAATTGGGCATTTCGACCTTTCATTCCTATGGGGGAATCTCTGGGATTCGAACCCGCGCCTCCAGTGGGGACTGCGACCCGAGCGCAGCGACTTAGACCGCTCAGCCATCCTGACAGCTCTTTCCTTCCCAGGTTCATTGGGGGACTTTGACACCTGGTAGCCCGCCATTCATTTCAATTGGGCATTTCGACCATTCATTCCTATGGGGGAATCTCTGGGATTCGAACCCGCGCCTCCAGTGGGGACTGCGACCCGAGCGCAGCGACTTAGACCGCTCAGCCATCCTGACAGCTCTTTCCTTCCAAGGTTCAATGGGTGACTTTGACACCTGGTAGCCCGCCATTCATTTCAATTGGGCATTTCGACCATTCATTCCTATGGGGGAATCTCTGGGATTCGAACCCGCGCCTCCAGTGGGGACTGTGACCCGAACGCAGCGACTTAGACCGCTCAGCCATCCTGACAGCTCTTTCCTTCCCTGGTTCATTGGGGGACTTTGAGACCTGGTAGCCCGCCATTCATTTCAATTGGGCATTTCGACCATTCATTCCTATGGGGGAATCTCTGTGATTCGAACCCGCGCCTCCAGTGGGGACTGCGACCCGAGCGCAGCGACTTAGACCGCTCTGCCATCCTGACAGCTCTTTCCTTCCCAGGTTCAATGGTGGACTTTGACACCTGGAATCCCGCCATTCATTTCAATGGGGCATTTCGACCATTCATTCCTATGGGGGAATCTCTGGGATTCGAACCCGCGCCTCCAGTGGGGACTGCGACCTGAGCGCAGCGACTTAGACCGCTCAGCCATCCTGACAGCTCTTTCCTTCCCAGGTTCATTGGGGGACTTTGACACCTGGTAGCCCGCCATTCATTTCAATTGGGCATTTCGACCATTCATTCCTATGGGGGAATCTCTGGGATTCGAACCCGCGCCTCCAGTGGGGACTGCGACCCGAGCGCAGCGACTTAGACCGCTCAGCCATCCTGACAGCTCTTTCCTTCCCAGGTTCATTGGGGGACTTTGACACCTGGTAGCCCGCCATTCATTTCAATGGGGCATTTCGACCATTCATTCCTATGGGGGAATCTCTGGGATTCGAACCCGCGCCTCCAGTGGGGACTGCGACCCGAGCGCAGCGACTTAGACCGCTCGGCCATCCTGACAGCTCTTTCCTTCCCAGGTTCAATGGTGGACTTTGACACCTGGAATCCCGCCATTCATTTCAATGGGACATTTCGACCATTCATTCCTATGGGGGAATCTCTGGGATTCGAACCCGCGCCTCCAGTGGGGACTGCGACCCGAGCGCAGCGACTTAGACCGCTCAGCCATCCTGACAGCTCTTTCCTTCCCAGGTTCATTGGGGGACTTTGACACCTGGTAGCCCGCCATTCATTTCAATTGGGCATTTCGACCATTCATTCCTATGGGGGAATCTCAGGGATTCGAACCCGCGCCTCCAGTGGGGACTGCGACCCGAGCGCAGCGACTTAGACCGCTCGGCCATCCTGACAGCTCTTTCCTTCCAAGGTTCATTGGGGGACTTTGACACCTGGTAGCCCGCCATTCATTTCAATTGGGCATTTCGACCATTCATTCCTATGGGGGAATCTCTGGGATTCGAACCCGCGCCTCCAGTGGGGACTGCGACCCGAGCGCAGCGACTTAGACCGCTCGGCCATCCTGACAGCTCTTTCCTTCCCAGGTTCATTGGGGGACTTTGACACCTGGTAGCCCGCCATTCATTTCAATTGGGCATTTCGACCATTCATTCCTATGGGGGAATCTCTGGGATTCGAACCCGCGCCTCCAGTGGGGACTGCGACCCGAGCGCAGCGACTTAGACCGCTCGGCCATCCTGACAGCTCTTTCCTTCCCAGGTTCATTGGGGGACTTTGACACCTGGTAGCCCGCCATTCATTTCAATTGGGCATTTCGACCATTCATTCCTATGGGGGAATCTCTGGGATTCGAACCCGCGCCTCCAGTAGGGACTGCGACCCGAGCGCAGCGACTTAGACCGCTCGGCCATCCTGACAGCTCTTTCCTTCCAAGGTTCAATGGGGGACTTTGACACCTGGTAGCCCGCCATTCATTTCAATTGGGCATTTCGACCATTCATTCCTATGGGGGAATCTCTGGGATTCGAACCCGCGCCTCCAGTGGGGACTGCGACCCGAGCGCAGCGACTTAGACCGCTCAGCCATCCTGACAGCTCTTTCCTTCCCAGGTTCATTGGGGGACTTTGACACCTGGTAGCCCGCCATTCATTTCAATTGGGCATTTCGACCATTCATTCCTATGGGGGAATCTCTGTGATTCGAACCCGCGCCTCCAGTGGGGACTGCGACCCGAGCGCAGCGACTTAGACCGCTCTGCCATCCTGACAGCTCTTTCCTTCCCAGGTTCAATGGTGGACTTTGACACCTGGAATCCCGCCATTCATTTCAATGGGGCATTTCGACCATTCATTCCTATGGGGGAATCTCTGGGATTCGAACCCGCGCCTCCAGTGGGGACTGCGACCTGAGCGCAGCGACTTAGACCGCTCAGCCATCCTGACAGCTCTTTCCTTCCCAGGTTCATTGGGGGACTTTGACACCTGGTAGCCCGCCATTCATTTCAATTGGGCATTTCGACCATTCATTCCTATGGGGGAATCTCTGGGATTCGAACCCGCGCCTCCAGTGGGGACTGCGACCTGAGCGCAGCGACTTAGACCGCTCAGCCATCCTGACAGCTCTTTCCTTCCCAGGTTCATTGGGGGACTTTGACACCTGGTAGCCCGCCATTCATTTCAATTGGGCATTTCGACCATTCATTCCTATGGGGGAATCTCTGGGATTCGAACCCGCGCCTCCAGTGGGGACTGCGACCCGAGCGCAGCGACTTAGACCGCTCAGCCATCCTGACAGCTCTTTCCTTCCCAGGTTCATTGGGGGACTTTGACACCTGGTAGCCCGCCATTCATTTCAATGGGGCATTTCGACCATTCATTCCTATGGGGGAATCTCTGGGATTCGAACCCGCGCCTCCAGTGGGGACTGCGACCCGAGCGCAGCGACTTAGACCGCTCGGCCATCCTGACAGCTCTTTCCTTCCCAGGTTCAATGGTGGACTTTGACACCTGGAATCCCGCCATTCATTTCAATGGGACATTTCGACCATTCATTCCTATGGGGGAATCTCTGGGATTCGAACCCGCGCCTCCAGTGGGGACTGCGACCTGAGCGCAGCGACTTAGACCGCTCAGCCATCCTGACAGCTCTTTCCTTCCCAGGTTCATTGGGGGACTTTGACACCTGGTAGCCCGCCATTCATTTCAATTGGGCATTTCGACCATTCATTCCTATGGGGGAATCTCTGGGATTCGAACCCGCGCCTCCAGTGGGGACTGCGACCCGAGCGCAGCGACTTAGACCGCTCAGCCATCCTGACAGCTCTTTCCTTCCCAGGTTCATTGGGGGACTTTGACACCTGGTAGCCCGCCATTCATTTCAATGGGGCATTTCGACCATTCATTCCTATGGGGGAATCTCTGGGATTCGAACCCGCGCCTCCAGTGGGGACTGCGACCCGAGCGCAGCGACTTAGACCGCTCGGCCATCCTGACAGCTCTTTCCTTCCCAGGTTCAATGGTGGACTTTGACACCTGGAATCCCGCCATTCATTTCAATGGGACATTTCGACCATTCATTCCTATGGGGGAATCTCTGGGATTCGAACCCGCGCCTCCAGTGGGGACTGCGACCTGAGCGCAGCGACTTAGACCGCTCAGCCATCCTGACAGCTCTTTCCTTCCCAGGTTCATTGGGGGACTTTGACACCTGGTAGCCCGCCATTCATTTCAATTGGGCATTTCGACCATTCATTCCTATGGGGGAATCTCTGGGATTCGAACCCGCGCCTCCAGTGGGGACTGCGACCCGAGCGCAGCGACTTAGACCGCTCAGCCATCCTGACAGCTCTTTCCTTCCCAGGTTCATTGGGGGACTTTGACACCTGGTAGCCCGCCATTCATTTCAATGGGGCATTTCGACCATTCATTCCTATGGGGGAATCTCTGGGATTCGAACCCGCGCCTCCAGTGGGGACTGCGACCCGAGCGCAGCGACTTAGACCGCTCGGCCATCCTGACAGCTCTTTCCTTCCCAGGTTCAATGGTGGACTTTGACACCTGGAATCCCGCCATTCATTTCAATGGGACATTTCGACCATTCATTCCTATGGGGGAATCTCTGGGATTCGAACCCGCGCCTCCAGTGGGGACTGCGACCTGAGCGCAGCGACTTAGACCGCTCAGCCATCCTGACAGCTCTTTCCTTCCCAGGTTCATTGGGGGACTTTGACACCTGGTAGCCCGCCATTCATTTCAATTGGGCATTTCGACCATTCATTCCTATGGGGGAATCTCTGGGATTCGAACCCGCGCCTCCAGTGGGGACTGCGACCCGAGCGCAGCGACTTAGACCGCTCAGCCATCCTGACAGCTCTTTCCTTCCCAGGTTCATTGGGGGACTTTGACACCTGGTAGCCCGCCATTCATTTCAATGGGGCATTTCGACCATTCATTCCTATGGGGGAATCTCTGGGATTCGAACCCGCGCCTCCAGTGGGGACTGCGACCCGAGCGCAGCGACTTAGACCGCTCGGCCATCCTGACAGCTCTTTCCTTCCCAGGTTCAATGGTGGACTTTGACACCTGGAATCCCGCCATTCATTTCAATGGGACATTTCGACCATTCATTCCTATGGGGGAATCTCTGGGATTCGAACCCGCGCCTCCAGTGGGGACTGCGACCTGAGCGCAGCGACTTAGACCGCTCAGCCATCCTGACAGCTCTTTCCTTCCCAGGTTCATTGGGGGACTTTGACACCTGGTAGCCCGCCATTCATTTCAATTGGGCATTTCGACCATTCATTCCTATGGGGGAATCTCTGGGATTCGAACCCGCGCCTCCAGTGGGGACTGCGACCCGAGCGCAGCGACTTAGACCGCTCAGCCATCCTGACAGCTCTTTCCTTCCCAGGTTCATTGGGGGACTTTGACACCTGGTAGCCCGCCATTCATTTCAATGGGGCATTTCGACCATTCATTCCTATGGGGGAATCTCTGGGATTCGAACCCGCGCCTCCAGTGGGGACTGCGACCCGAGCGCAGCGACTTAGACCGCTCGGCCATCCTGACAGCTCTTTCCTTCCCAGGTTCAATGGTGGACTTTGACACCTGGAATCCCGCCATTCATTTCAATGGGACATTTCGACCATTCATTCCTATGGGGGAATCTCTGGGATTCGAACCCGCGCCTCCAGTGGGGACTGCGACCCGAGCGCAGCGACTTAGACCGCTCAGCCATCCTGACAGCTCTTTCCTTCCCAGGTTCATTGGGGGACTTTGACACCTGGTAGCCCGCCATTCATTTCAATTGGGCATTTCGACCATTCATTCCTATGGGGGAATCTCTGGGATTCGAACCCGCGCCTCCAGTGGGGACTGCGACCCGAGCGCAGCGACTTAGACCGCTCGGCCATCCTGACAGCTCTTTCCTTCCAAGGTTCATTGGGGGACTTTGACACCTGGTAGCCCGCCATTCATTTCAATTGGGCATTTCGACCATTCATTCCTATGGGGGAATCTCTGGGATTCGAACCCGCGCCTCCAGTGGGGACTGCGACCCGAGCGCAGCGACTTAGACCGCTCGGCCATCCTGACAGCTCTTTCCTTCCCAGGTTCATTGGGGGACTTTGACACCTGGTAGCCCGCCATTCATTTCAATTGGGCATTTCGACCATTCATTCCTATGGGGGAATCTCTGGGATTCGAACCCGCGCCTCCAGTGGGGACTGCGACCCGAGCGCAGCGACTTAGACCGCTCAGCCATCCTGACAGCTCTTTCCTTCCAAGGTTCAATGGGTGACTTTGACACCTGGTAGCCCGCCATTCATTTCAATTGGGCATTTCGACCATTCATTCCTATGGGGGAATCTCTGGGATTCGAACCCGCGCCTCCAGTGGGGACTGTGACCCGAACGCAGCGACTTAGACCGCTCAGCCATCCTGACAGCTCTTTCCTTCCCTGGTTCATTGGGGGACTTTGAGACCTGGTAGCCCGCCATTCATTTCAATTGGGCATTTCGACCATTCATTCCTATGGGGGAATCTCTGTGATTCGAACCCGCGCCTCCAGTGGGGACTGCGACCCGAGCGCAGCGACTTAGACCGCTCTGCCATCCTGACAGCTCTTTCCTTCCCAGGTTCAATGGTGGACTTTGACACCTGGAATCCCGCCATTCATTTCAATGGGGCATTTCGACCATTCATTCCTATGGGGGAATCTCTGGGATTCGAACCCGCGCCTCCAGTGGGGACTGCGACCTGAGCGCAGCGACTTAGACCGCTCAGCCATCCTGACAGCTCTTTCCTTCCCAGGTTCATTGGGGGACTTTGACACCTGGTAGCCCGCCATTCATTTCAATTGGGCATTTCGACCATTCATTCCTATGGGGGAATCTCTGGGATTCGAACCCGCGCCTCCAGTGGGGACTGCGACCCGAGCGCAGCGACTTAGACCGCTCAGCCATCCTGACAGCTCTTTCCTTCCCAGGTTCATTGGGGGACTTTGACACCTGGTAGCCCGCCATTCATTTCAATGGGGCATTTCGACCATTCATTCCTATGGGGGAATCTCTGGGATTCGAACCCGCGCCTCCAGTGGGGACTGCGACCCGAGCGCAGCGACTTAGACCGCTCGGCCATCCTGACAGCTCTTTCCTTCCCAGGTTCAATGGTGGACTTTGACACCTGGAATCCCGCCATTCATTTCAATGGGACATTTCGACCATTCATTCCTATGGGGGAATCTCTGGGATTCGAACCCGCGCCTCCAGTGGGGACTGCGACCTGAGCGCAGCGACTTAGACCGCTCAGCCATCCTGACAGCTCTTTCCTTCCCAGGTTCATTGGGGGACTTTGACACCTGGTAGCCCGCCATTCATTTCAATTGGGCATTTCGACCATTCATTCCTATGGGGGAATCTCTGGGATTCGAACCCGCGCCTCCAGTGGGGACTGCGACCCGAGCGCAGCGACTTAGACCGCTCAGCCATCCTGACAGCTCTTTCCTTCCCAGGTTCATTGGGGGACTTTGACACCTGGTAGCCCGCCATTCATTTCAATGGGGCATTTCGACCATTCATTCCTATGGGGGAATCTCTGGGATTCGAACCCGCGCCTCCAGTGGGGACTGCGACCCGAGCGCAGCGACTTAGACCGCTCGGCCATCCTGACAGCTCTTTCCTTCCCAGGTTCAATGGTGGACTTTGACACCTGGAATCCCGCCATTCATTTCAATGGGACATTTCGACCATTCATTCCTATGGGGGAATCTCTGGGATTCGAACCCGCGCCTCCAGTGGGGACTGCGACCCGAGCGCAGCGACTTAGACCGCTCAGCCATCCTGACAGCTCTTTCCTTCCCAGGTTCATTGGGGGACTTTGACACCTGGTAGCCCGCCATTCATTTCAATTGGGCATTTCGACCTTTCATTCCTATGGGGGAATCTCTGGGATTCGAACCCGCGCCTCCAGTGGGGACTGCGACCCGAGCGCAGCGACTTAGACCGCTCGGCCATCATGACAGCTCTTTCCTTCCAAGGTTCAATGGGGGACTTTGACACCTGGTAGCCCGCCATTCATTTCAATTGGGCATTTCGACCATTCATTCCTATGGGGGAATCTCTGGGATTCGAACCCGCGCCTCCAGTGGGGACTGCGACCCGAGCGCAGCGACTTAGACCGCTCAGCCATCCTGACAGCTCTTTCCTTCCCAGGTTCATTGGGGGACTTTGACACCTGGTAGCCCGCGATTCATTTCAATGGGGCATTTCGACCTTTCATTCCTATGGGGGAAACTCTGGGATTCGAACCCTCGCCTCCAGTGGGGACTGCGACCCGAGCGCAGCGACTTAGACCGCTCGGCCATCCTGACAGCTCTTTCCTTCCCAGGTTCATTGGGGGACTTTGACACCTCGTAGCCCGCCATTTATTTCAATTGGGCATTTCGACCATTCATTCCTATGGGGGAATCTCTGGGATTCGAACCCGCGCCTCCAGTGGGGACTGCGACCCGAGCGCAGCGACTTAGACCGCTCAGCCATCCTGACAGCTCTTTCCTTCCAAGGTTCAATGGGTGACTTTGACACCTGGTAGCCCGCCATTCATTTCAATTGGGCATTTCGACCATTCATTCCTATGGGGGAATCTCTGGGATTCGAACCCGCGCCTCCAGTGGGGACTGTGACCCGAACGCAGCGACTTAGACCGCTCAGCCATCCTGACAGCTCTTTCCTTCCCTGGTTCATTGGGGGACTTTGAGACCTGGTAGCCCGCCATTCATTTCAATTGGGCATTTCGACCATTCATTCCTATGGGGGAATCTCTGTGATTCGAACCCGCGCCTCCAGTGGGGACTGCGACCCGAGCGCAGCGACTTAGACCGCTCTGCCATCCTGACAGCTCTTTCCTTCCCAGGTTCAATGGTGGACTTTGACACCTGGAATCCCGCCATTCATTTCAATGGGGCATTTCGACCATTCATTCCTATGGGGGAATCTCTGGGATTCGAACCCGCGCCTCCAGTGGGGACTGCGACCTGAGCGCAGCGACTTAGACCGCTCAGCCATCCTGACAGCTCTTTCCTTCCCAGGTTCATTGGGGGACTTTGACACCTGGTAGCCCGCCATTCATTTCAATTGGGCATTTCGACCATTCATTCCTATGGGGGAATCTCTGGGATTCGAACCCGCGCCTCCAGTGGGGACTGCGACCCGAGCGCAGCGACTTAGACCGCTCAGCCATCCTGACAGCTCTTTCCTTCCCAGGTTCATTGGGGGACTTTGACACCTGGTAGCCCGCCATTCATTTCAATGGGGCATTTCGACCATTCATTCCTATGGGGGAATCTCTGGGATTCGAACCCGCGCCTCCAGTGGGGACTGCGACCCGAGCGCAGCGACTTAGACCGCTCGGCCATCCTGACAGCTCTTTCCTTCCCAGGTTCAATGGTGGACTTTGACACCTGGAATCCCGCCATTCATTTCAATGGGACATTTCGACCATTCATTCCTATGGGGGAATCTCTGGGATTCGAACCCGCGCCTCCAGTGGGGACTGCGACCTGAGCGCAGCGACTTAGACCGCTCAGCCATCCTGACAGCTCTTTCCTTCCCAGGTTCATTGGGGGACTTTGACACCTGGTAGCCCGCCATTCATTTCAATTGGGCATTTCGACCATTCATTCCTATGGGGGAATCTCTGGGATTCGAACCCGCGCCTCCAGTGGGGACTGCGACCCGAGCGCAGCGACTTAGACCGCTCAGCCATCCTGACAGCTCTTTCCTTCCCAGGTTCATTGGGGGACTTTGACACCTGGTAGCCCGCCATTCATTTCAATGGGGCATTTCGACCATTCATTCCTATGGGGGAATCTCTGGGATTCGAACCCGCGCCTCCAGTGGGGACTGCGACCCGAGCGCAGCGACTTAGACCGCTCGGCCATCCTGACAGCTCTTTCCTTCCAAGGTTCATTGGGGGACTTTGACACCTGGTAGCCCGCCATTCATTTCAATTGGGCATTTCGACCATTCATTCCTATGGGGGAATCTCTGGGATTCGAACCCGCGCCTCCAGTGGGGACTGCGACCCGAGCGCAGCGACTTAGACCGCTCGGCCATCCTGACAGCTCTTTCCTTCCCAGGTTCATTGGGGGACTTTGACACCTGGTAGCCCGCCATTCATTTCAATTGGGCATTTCGACCATTCATTCATATGGGGGAATCTCTGGGATTCGAACCCGCGCCTCCAGTGGGGACTGCGACCCGAGCGCAGCGACTTAGACCGCTCAGCCATCCTGACAGCTCTTTCCTTCCCAGGTTCATTGGGGGACTTTGACACCTGGTAGCCCGCCATTCATTTCAATTGGGCATTTCGACCTTTCATTCCTATGGGGGAATCTCTGGGATTCGAACCCGCGCCTCCAGTGGGGACTGCGACCCGAGCGCAGCGACTTAGACCGCTCGGCCATCATGACAGCTCTTTCCTTCCAAGGTTCAATGGGGGACTTTGACACCTGGTAGCCCGCCATTCATTTCAATTGGGCATTTCGACCATTCATTCCTATGGGGGAATCTCTGGGATTCGAACCCGCGCCTCCAGTGGGGACTGCGACCCGAGCGCAGCGACTTAGACCGCTCGGCCATCCTGACAGCTCTTTCCTTCCCAGGTTCATTGGGGGACTTTGACACCTCGTAGCCCGCCATTTATTTCAATTGGGCATTTCGACCTTTCATTCCTATGGGGGAATCTCTGGGATTCGAACCCGCGCCTCCAGTGGGGACTGCGACCCGAGCGCAGCGACTTAGACCGCTCAGCCATCCTGACAGCTCTTTCCTTCCCAGGTTCAATGGTGGACTTTGACACCTGGAATCCCGCCATTCATTTCAATGGGACATTTCGACCATTCATTCCTATGGGGGAATCTCTGGGATTCGAACCCGCGCCTCCAGTGGGGACTGCGACCCGAGCGCAGCGACTTAGACCGCTCAGCCATCCTGACAGCTCTTTCCTTCCCAGGTTCATTGGGGGACTTTGACACCTGGTAGCCCGCCATTCATTTCAATTGGGCATTTCGACCATTCATTCCTATGGGGGAATCTCTGGGATTCGAACCCGCGCCTCCAGTGGGGACTGCGACCCGAGCGCAGCGACTTAGACCGCTCGGCCATCCTGACAGCTCTTTCCTTCCAAGGTTCATTGGGGGACTTTGACACCTGGTAGCCCGCCATTCATTTCAATTGGGCATTTCGACCATTCATTCCTATGGGGGAATCTCTGGGATTCGAACCCGCGCCTCCAGTGGGGACTGCGACCCGAGCGCAGCGACTTAGACCGCTCGGCCATCCTGACAGCTCTTTCCTTCCCAGGTTCATTGGGGGACTTTGACACCTGGTAGCCCGCCATTCATTTCAATTGGGCATTTCGACCATTCATTCATATGGGGGAATCTCTGGGATTCGAACCCGCGCCTCCAGTGGGGACTGCGACCCGAGCGCAGCGACTTAGACCGCTCAGCCATCCTGACAGCTCTTTCCTTCCCAGGTTCATTGGGGGACTTTGACACCTGGTAGCCCGCCATTCATTTCAATTGGGCATTTCGACCTTTCATTCCTATGGGGGAATCTCTGGGATTCGAACCCGCGCCTCCAGTGGGGACTGCGACCCGAGCGCAGCGACTTAGACCGCTCGGCCATCATGACAGCTCTTTCCTTCCAAGGTTCAATGGGGGACTTTGACACCTGGTAGCCCGCCATTCATTTCAATTGGGCATTTCGACCATTCATTCCTATGGGGGAATCTCTGGGATTCGAACCCGCGCCTCCAGTGGGGACTGCGACCCGAGCGCAGCGACTTAGACCGCTCAGCCATCCTGACAGCTCTTTCCTTCCCAGGTTCATTGGGGGACTTTGACACCTGGTAGCCCGCGATTCATTTCAATGGGGCATTTCGACCTTTCATTCCTATGGGGGAAACTCTGGGATTCGAACCCTCGCCTCCAGTGGGGACTGCGACCCGAGCGCAGCGACTTAGACCGCTCGGCCATCCTGACAGCTCTTTCCTTCCCAGGTTCATTGGGGGACTTTGACACCTCGTAGCCCGCCATTTATTTCAATTGGGCATTTCGACCATTCATTCCTATGGGGGAATCTCTGGGATTCGAACCCGCGCCTCCAGTGGGGACTGCGACCCGAGCGCAGCGACTTAGACCGCTCAGCCATCCTGACAGCTCTTTCCTTCCAAGGTTCAATGGGTGACTTTGACACCTGGTAGCCCGCCATTCATTTCAATTGGGCATTTCGACCATTCATTCCTATGGGGGAATCTCTGGGATTCGAACCCGCGCCTCCAGTGGGGACTGTGACCCGAACGCAGCGACTTAGACCGCTCAGCCATCCTGACAGCTCTTTCCTTCCCTGGTTCATTGGGGGACTTTGAGACCTGGTAGCCCGCCATTCATTTCAATTGGGCATTTCGACCATTCATTCCTATGGGGGAATCTCTGTGATTCGAACCCGCGCCTCCAGTGGGGACTGCGACCCGAGCGCAGCGACTTAGACCGCTCTGCCATCCTGACAGCTCTTTCCTTCCCAGGTTCAATGGTGGACTTTGACACCTGGAATCCCGCCATTCATTTCAATGGGGCATTTCGACCATTCATTCCTATGGGGGAATCTCTGGGATTCGAACCCGCGCCTCCAGTGGGGACTGCGACCTGAGCGCAGCGACTTAGACCGCTCAGCCATCCTGACAGCTCTTTCCTTCCCAGGTTCATTGGGGGACTTTGACACCTGGTAGCCCGCCATTCATTTCAATTGGGCATTTCGACCATTCATTCCTATGGGGGAATCTCTGGGATTCGAACCCGCGCCTCCAGTGGGGACTGCGACCCGAGCGCAGCGACTTAGACCGCTCAGCCATCCTGACAGCTCTTTCCTTCCCAGGTTCATTGGGGGACTTTGACACCTGGTAGCCCGCCATTCATTTCAATGGGGCATTTCGACCATTCATTCCTATGGGGGAATCTCTGGGATTCGAACCCGCGCCTCCAGTGGGGACTGCGACCCGAGCGCAGCGACTTAGACCGCTCGGCCATCCTGACAGCTCTTTCCTTCCCAGGTTCAATGGTGGACTTTGACACCTGGAATCCCGCCATTCATTTCAATGGGACATTTCGACCATTCATTCCTATGGGGGAATCTCTGGGATTCGAACCCGCGCCTCCAGTGGGGACTGCGACCTGAGCGCAGCGACTTAGACCGCTCAGCCATCCTGACAGCTCTTTCCTTCCCAGGTTCATTGGGGGACTTTGACACCTGGTAGCCCGCCATTCATTTCAATTGGGCATTTCGACCATTCATTCCTATGGGGGAATCTCTGGGATTCGAACCCGCGCCTCCAGTGGGGACTGCGACCCGAGCGCAGCGACTTAGACCGCTCAGCCATCCTGACAGCTCTTTCCTTCCCAGGTTCATTGGGGGACTTTGACACCTGGTAGCCCGCCATTCATTTCAATGGGGCATTTCGACCATTCATTCCTATGGGGGAATCTCTGGGATTCGAACCCGCGCCTCCAGTGGGGACTGCGACCCGAGCGCAGCGACTTAGACCGCTCGGCCATCCTGACAGCTCTTTCCTTCCCAGGTTCAATGGTGGACTTTGACACCTGGAATCCCGCCATTCATTTCAATGGGACATTTCGACCATTCATTCCTATGGGGGAATCTCTGGGATTCGAACCCGCGCCTCCAGTGGGGACTGCGACCCGAGCGCAGCGACTTAGACCGCTCAGCCATCCTGACAGCTCTTTCCTTCCCAGGTTCATTGGGGGACTTTGACACCTGGTAGCCCGCCATTCATTTCAATTGGGCATTTCGACCATTCATTCCTATGGGGGAATCTCTGGGATTCGAACCCGCGCCTCCAGTGGGGACTGCGACCCGAGCGCAGCGACTTAGACCGCTCGGCCATCCTGACAGCTCTTTCCTTCCAAGGTTCATTGGGGGGACTTTGACACCTGGTAGCCCGCCATTCATTTCAATTGGGCATTTCGACCATTCATTCCTATGGGGGAATCTCTGGGATTCGAACCCGCGCCTCCAGTGGGGACTGCGACCCGAGCGCAGCGACTTAGACCGCTCGGCCATCCTGACAGCTCTTTCCTTCCCAGGTTCATTGGGGGACTTTGACACCTGGTAGCCCGCCATTCATTTCAATTGGGCATTTCGACCATTCATTCATATGGGGGAATCTCTGGGATTCGAACCCGCGCCTCCAGTGGGGACTGCGACCCGAGCGCAGCGACTTAGACCGCTCAGCCATCCTGACAGCTCTTTCCTTCCCAGGTTCATTGGGGGACTTTGACACCTGGTAGCCCGCCATTCATTTCAATTGGGCATTTCGACCTTTCATTCCTATGGGGGAATCTCTGGGATTCGAACCCGCGCCTCCAGTGGGGACTGCGACCCGAGCGCAGCGACTTAGACCGCTCGGCCATCATGACAGCTCTTTCCTTCCAAGGTTCAATGGGGGACTTTGACACCTGGTAGCCCGCCATTCATTTCAATTGGGCATTTCGACCATTCATTCCTATGGGGGAATCTCTGGGATTCGAACCCGCGCCTCCAGTGGGGACTGCGACCCGAGCGCAGCGACTTAGACCGCTCAGCCATCCTGACAGCTCTTTCCTTCCCAGGTTCATTGGGGGACTTTGACACCTGGTAGCCCGCGATTCATTTCAATGGGGCATTTCGACCTTTCATTCCTATGGGGGAAACTCTGGGATTCGAACCCTCGCCTCCAGTGGGGACTGCGACCCGAGCGCAGCGACTTAGACCGCTCGGCCATCCTGACAGCTCTTTCCTTCCCAGGTTCATTGGGGGACTTTGACACCTCGTAGCCCGCCATTTATTTCAATTGGGCATTTCGACCTTTCATTCCTATGGGGGAAT
Organism: Vanacampus margaritifer; assembly: GCF_051991255.1. Taxonomy (NCBI): domain Eukaryota; kingdom Metazoa; phylum Chordata; class Actinopteri; order Syngnathiformes; family Syngnathidae; genus Vanacampus; species Vanacampus margaritifer. The sequence continues at coordinate 86 of NW_027520737.1, read as the reverse complement.
CTCTGGGATTCGAACCCGCGCCTCCAGTGGGGACTGCGACCCGAGCGCAGCGACTTAGACCGCTCAGCCATCCTGACAGCTCTTTC